>NC_083109.1:33398368-34717552 GCF_949774975.1 Lagenorhynchus albirostris
ACAGCAACAAAAACCCCAGCCAGCAAGGCAGCCCCCAGTTCATGATGAGACAATATACTCCTTTTGAGCTTATTGTTATAGCTGCCATGTTTCAGCAAAAGGCCAGGTAAAGTATCCAGGCATGGTTAGTGCAGCTATGGGATACAGGAGGCGATGACATTTATCTGAGCAGCAGAAGGCAGAGGAAATGAGCAACATCACCACACACCCTGCCCTCCAGCAGCTCCTGCATTGTGCTTGGAACATTCAAAGTACTCACTCGCTTGTTGATTAGATTATTCTAGCCTGCAGGGAGGATTGGCCCAATGAAGCACATGGAATCCTGGAAATAGAGGAGATATGACAAATTCTTAGGGAGTTGGGAATGAGATGAGTCACCTATGCCCCTGTCTTTGAAGACCTTGATCAGGCCACATTCACTACAAGGATGAGGGCCAAGATAGTCCAGCCTGCTCCCAGCACTTGGTATAGGACACTCATACCCATGCTGAGCCCAGTAGTGGGACAAGACATTTATGACTTTGGGCAATGCATTGCTGATATGGGGGAAACTGACAAATCCTGGGGACAGGTATGGGCTGTGGGAAAGATCCAAGACAGAGAGGGAGCTCTAAAAGCCAAAAGGCTATCCCAACTGGCTCTAAAGTGTCCCGTAAAATTAACTTGGAGGCAAATGTGGTTTGATCTCCTTGCTGCGAGGACCCCACCTGAGAAGATAGACCGCCAACCCAAATCTGGGTTGGTAGGCCTGTGCAAAGCCTTAAAACCTGAAGGACAGCTCAGAACTGTCCCACCTGCCCTTTTCTTCCCTGATGCCCTGCCTGTTCCCGCAGAGGCTTCAGGGACACAGTCCTGTTTGGAGTGGGTGTCTCCCATGCCCCAGGTATAGGATGCAGACCAAGATCGCCTCCAGGTGAGAGCAGTTGGAGACAATCAGAGGTCTCATGTGGTGTTCACTATTCACTGGTCCCCTAGAAATAAACAAAAGGTGATGGCTCTAGTTGATAGTGGAGCCTAATGTGCTCTAATACATGTTCAACTGCAGAGGTTTCCTCATCCCCTCGGCACCGTCAACACAGTGGTGTTTATGTGGCTCTGCAAGGTATGGGCTGGGCACTGTGGCAACAGGAGAGAGTCCTCCTAGGATTTTGGTCTCAGCTCTGGAAGGGGGCAGAAACCCCATGTACCCAATAGAGTAACAGCTCCTGGCAGTGTACACAGCACTCCCACAGGCAGAGCCTCTCACGAAGGCGAGAACATCCCTTCCTATCAACGGGTAGGTTGAGAACATTTTCCATCGACCCACCTCTGCCATGGCTCAACCTCCCACTCTAAGTGGCAGCCTTTTTACATCAGAGGAGCACCCTTCTGCCAGCCCACTGTCTCTAGATATGTGGGTGCTACTAGGCCTTGTAGGGTATGTGGATCCTCCAGATGCCCTCTCCCCTATTTCTGTGGCAGCCCCTGCAGCCTGTAGAAAGGGAATGGAGGAAATTTCCTCGCATGCCTGGTATACAGATGAAACTAGTCAGGACAATCAGCCCATGTGGACTGCAGTCACTGTTCAGCCCAACACTGACACCATCTGGATGGAAAGAGGAATGAACCACAGCAGCCAGTGGGTTGAACACAGAGCACTTTGGCTGGTGATCACTCATGAGCCCCGGCTGTTAACTCTTTACATTGACAGCTGGGATGTTCTAAAGGGATTAATCCTATAGCTTGAACAAGAGGAAGCTGAGGGGTGAATGACCATGAATAAGCCATGTGGAGTCAGGATATATGGAAGGACATCTCGGTTCATCTGCAAGAGCCTGAGGCAGCCCTGTCTTCCAAAGTCCCACCTCGTAAAGCACTGACATTCCCTGGCAGTTAGGAAGCTTGGGTACAAGCTCTAGCAACTGACCCTTAGTAGATACAGCAGACTGGGTGCATAGAAAGAGCAGTCACTGCAGCGCCTGGGTGGCATATTGCCAAGTTTGCTGGATTGCCCTCAAAATATAATGACTTGTTTAATTCAGTAACAGCATGTCCTGTGTGTTCTAAACAACTCCCAAGACAACAAACTGCAAAAGGAGTCTGTGGCCATTCACCAGAGTTCCCAACCAGTGAGGGATTGCAAATTGATTATATTGGCCACTCCCTCCAAGTGAGGGTTTTAAACATGCCTTGGTTTGTGTGGTCACTGCATCTGGCCTTTCCTCTGTTGCCACTCAAACCAGGCTGCCACCATTAGGGGATTAGAGAAGCTGAGTACCACGGACAGATACCCTCATTGACTAGACAGTGAGTGGACATCACATTTCAAAGGTCATGATGTACAAGAATGGGCAAAGGAACATGACATTGAGTGGAAGTTCCATCTCCCCTAGATCCCACAAGCAGCAGCATTGGTAAAAAGGAAGAATGAAATATTAAAGCAACAGATTAAATTACTAACAAGTAAAGGACCTTTGCTGGGTAGACTAAAGTACTCTCCTAGGCTTTAATACATTTGAAGGATCAGCCAGTAGGGCCTGTTGCCCCATGTGTCAGACTGGGGACCCCTGCTGCGATAGCCAATGCCTTAAAGGTATGGAAGTCTCGGGAGATGGCCATTGCCCTGACTCTTATTGTGGATCAACGTGCTGCTGAGAACACCAAGCCCCATCACACCTCGGACAGGCGTATCTACTGGAATTTGCAATGGGGCATACCCACAGGGATGGGAGAGTTACTTCACACTCCTGGGTGAAGGGGAACTAGTCAGCCTCCACTGGGATCCTGTCGTCCTGCTGTAAGCTGGACCTTTAGAAACATACTATACCTGGAATGGAACACACACCATTGAAAGAGAGGAGAGGATAGGGGTCCTCTTCTGCTTTATCCTGCCCCCCGGTCCACCTCCTCACATCTGACAGCAACTGATTCCTCCAGTCAACATGTATGGTTTGCACAACCATGTCAAGTTCCTAAAGCTGCAGCTACATTAACATCCAAGGGTCAGGCCACAGTGTAGTTCTTATAGAAAGGGAAGACATTCCCATACAGGTTTCTACTAAATGTCTGTCTTTTTGACCTTAGACTTCTTATGTTCCTGTGGTGTCTGGATAGGCACCTGATGGAAATGCCTTTCTGTGGTGGGCTCACTTGTATGCCCAGCAAAGTAATCAATCCAACTGTTAGGTATGTAGGCAGCTGCCCCTCTCTAGCTCTTCAGGATTGCCATGGAGGGTGTCATCACCCCAGGGAGGGGACTGGAAGGCCCTAACACAGTACATTAAGGAAGAACAAGCTAGGACTAGTACTTTTAATTCATCTGTTATCAGCCATACTGATCCAGAACCCTGGCCTGTGGCACACATGATCAATAACTCTGGGCATGTGTACTCTTTTTCTGTCAATTAAACTATACAGAGAGTCCACCAAACTGCTGATTGGAAGGGTCCTAAAAATACCACCATCAAAGCCAGGGTTGCTACACTCAGATTTGGGATGGGTTCATGTAGTTCACCCCAGGTTATGGACACTTGAGCACCCAGGCACCCCTAAGCTGGGAACAGAAAAAATTACTCCAAACAGAACCAACCCAATTGTACAAGGAATATGGGATGAATATCACTGGAACTGTGCAGTCATTCTGTCATGACTGGTTTGGCACTGACTGATCATGCTGTCCAGGTCTAAAATAATAATTTATTACTAGCCCTGAATGGGACTGAATGGTTGTATGACACAAATATTTGGCTGTGACTTTAACTTGGGTGGTTGGGCTACTTAACTCTGGGTTTTCCCTGGGTGCAGGGGAGAACGTGCCCCACAGTACCAAACTTGCAAACTTCCCTCTCCCTAAGGCCAGATGGGCACATTCTATTTTCCACTGGCACGATCATTTGGCCACTGCCTTTGCCCCTTCTGTTGGCTTGGAGAACATTATAGCACATGTAGAAGCCTTTACTAAATTCACCCAACAAGCCTTAAATGATAGCTGGCAAAGCCTGTCTTTACTGAACACTAAACTGTCTCTAATGAGAAAAGCTGTCCTCCAAAATAGAATATACTTGGACATTTTTATTGCCTCGCAAGGAGGCACCTTGCCATTATCCAGAAAGAATGTTATGAGTCTGCTAATGTATCATCTTTACTAAATCACACGAGGACACAAGTGAATGACCTGAGTGATCTGACCCTTGGCCTAAGGGACTTACAAATCAGTGATTTGGATCATGGGGCTTTATGTGGGAAAATTGTTACTTATTTTGGGATTCATCTTAATCTATGTTTTCTCTTGCATGTGCTTATATTGTTGCTGTGGTACCCACCTCCAGTGCAGTCAGATAGCTGCCAAACAAGCCACCTCCATGCTATTGAAACACCTTGCTATGCTCTCAGGGCACATTGTGGAAGAGGCGGGGGCATGTAAGACAGTTAGGGCTAGTCATGAGGGTTGGAGTGTTGGAGGAGGTAACCAAGAGGATGTGACCACTGAACTGGACCCAGGCAATTGGAAACTCCTCATCCTCTCTCTGTCCCTGGAATGTACTTTCTGCCCACCGTTCCCACAGTGGGAGGTGTTTCAAGGGCAGTCTTGAGAAAGCATGTGTTGTTGGGACCATCTGGACAGGATACGTGACTGAACCCCATTAAGGGGTTTGCGTTCTTCAATATTGCATTTCTTTTCCTTAAAAGGTAATAACCTGTTTATTATATAGTAGAACTTAGCTTAACCCAGATAATTTAGACATAGCCATGGCATTATAATTTTATTTTGGTCACTGAGGTTGGGGAAAAAAGCAATCTAAAGACTTAAGTAGTCTCTGAAGGCCTATAAATTTTTCAACCTTCCCTTTCTCCCAATTTTGAAGGACTGTATGACTTTGATGAAAAGTAAGACTGCCTTCAGTCTTCTATGTCTGTCAGGCATTATTGTTGGTGAGGTTCTAAAAACCCAAAAAGAAAGCCAACAAAAACAAAGGAAAAGCCTTGAAAGACCTGAACATGAATCAATTAAATTATCAATTTAAAAATCAATTAAAGGCAATCAATTAAAAAATCTCCAGAACACCTGGAATTTGGCAGTATTCACATCACTTTTGGGCATTGTGAAATCAAGCAAAACATTCTATTTGGTCTTCTAAATCATTGCTATTCAAAGGGTGATTCCTGGACCAGCAGCATCCGCATCACTTGGAAATGCCTTAGAGATGCAGAATCTGAGGCCTCATACTAGATCTCCTGAATCATCATCTGTATGTAAACAAGATGCTTAGAAGATTCATGGGCATGTTAAGTTTTCAAGGAATTGGTCCCTTTAATCTAAGTTATCAAATTTGTGAGCGTAGAGTTCTTCGTAGTATTCCTTATTCGCTTTTTAAGGACTGTGGGGTCTATAAAGATGCCCCTTCTTTCATTTCTGATACTGGTAACTAGCTTTTAATTTTGTTGAATTTCTCTTTTGTTTTTCTGTTTTCATTTTGTTGATTTTTGCTCTAATTTTAAAATTATTTCCTTGCTTTTGCTTGCTTTTGTTTTAATTTACTCTTCTTTCTCTAGTTCGCTAAGGTGAAAGCTGAGGTTATTGGTATTAGAACTTTTGACTTTTCTAAAATATACATTTAATGCTACAAAACTCCTTCTAAGTTTTGCTTTAGCTGCATCCTACAAATTTTGATAAGTAGGTTAATTTTCATTTAGTTAATAATATTTTAAAATTTTCTCTTGAGATGACTTTTTTGACTCATGATTTACTTAGAAGTGTGTTGTTTAATTTCTGGCTATCTTTCTGTGTTAATTTCTAGTTTAATTCCATTGTGGTATGAGGACATATTTTGTATGACTTCTATTATTTTGAATTTGTTAATTGCCCAGAATGTTCCATGTGAGCTTGAAAAGAATGTGTATTTTGCTGTTGTTTCATGGAATATTCTATAAATGTCAATCAGTTCAAGTTGATTGATAATGCTATTCAGGTCATCTGTAGTCTTACTGATTTTCAGCCTGCTTGAAATATCAATTATTAACAAAAATATGTTGAAGTGTCCAACTATATTATTGGATTTGTCTATTTCTCCTTGCAGTATCAGTTTTTGTCTCATATATTTTAATGCTCTACTGTTAGCTGCATACACATTTAGGATTGTTATGTCTTCTGGAGAATCGATCTCTTTTACTTTAATTAATTTTTTTATTGGAGTATAGTTGATTTACAATGTTGTGTTAGTTTCTGCTGTACAGCAAAGTGATTCAGTTATATATACACATATATCCACTCTTTTTTAGATTTTATTCCTATATAGGTCATTACAGAGTATTGAATAGGGTCCCCAGTAGGTTCTTACTAGTCATCTAATATGGTGACTGTTATCATATTAGTTATCCAATATGATAGCCATCTGTATGTCAGAGAAATTTCTATTTAGATCTTCAATTGGGTTGTTTGTTTTTTTGATATTGAGCTGCGTGAGCTGTTTGTATGTTTTAGAGATTAATGTCTTGTCGGTTGCTTAGTTTGCAAATATTTTCTCTCATTCTGTGGGTTTTCTTTTCATCTTGTTCATGGTTTCCTTTGCTGTGCAAAAGCTTTCAAGTTTAATTAGGTCCCATTTGTTTATTTTTATTTTCATTACTCTCGGAGGTGGATCAGAAAAGATCTTGCTGCGATTTACGTCGGAGAATGTTCTGCCTATGTTTCCCTCTAAGAGTTTTATAGTATCCAGTCTTACATTTAAGTCTATAATCCATTTTGACTTTATTTTTGTGTATAGTGTTAGAGAATGTTCTAATTTAATTCTTCTACATGTAGCTGTTCAGTTTCCCAGCACCACTTATTGAAGATAGTCTTTTCTCCAGTGTATTTTCTTGCCTCCTTTGTCATAGAATAGGTGACCATATGTGCATGGGTTTATCTCTGGATTTTCTATCCTGTTCCATTTATTTATATTTCTGCTTTTGTGCCAGTACCATACTTTTTTTTTTTTTTTTTTGCGGTACGTGGGCCTCTCACTATTGTGGCCTCTCCCGTTGTGGAGCACAGGCTCCGGACGCGCAGGCTCAGCGGCCACGGCTCACGGGCCCAGCCGCTCCGCGGCATGTGGGATCTTCCTGGACCGGGGCACGAACCCGCGTCCCCTGCATCGGCAGGTGGACTCTCAACCACTGCGCCACTAGGGAAGCCCCAGTACCATACTTTTTTGATTAATGTAGCCCTGTAGTATAGTCTGAAGTCAGAGAGGCTGATTCCTCCAGCTGTGTTTCTTTCTCAAGATTGCCTTGGCTATTCAGGGTCTTCTGTGTTTCCATACAAATCATAAAAAGTTTTGTTCTGATTCTGTGAAAAATGCTATTGGTAATTTGATAGGGATTGCATTGAATCTGCAGATTACTTTGGGTAGTATTGTCATTTTGACAATATTGATTCTTCCAATCCAAGAACATGGTATATCTCTCCATCTGCTTGTGTCGTCTTTGATTTCTTTCATCAGTACCTTATAGTTTTCTGAGTACAGGTCTTTTGCCTCCTCAGGTCGGTTTATTCCTAGGTATTTTATCTTTTTGGTGTGATGGTAAATGGAATTGTTTCCTTAATTTCACTTTCTGATCTTTCATGTTTAGTGCATAGGAATGCAAGAGATTTCTGTGCATTAATTTTGTATCCTCAAATTTACCAAATTCATTGATGCACTTCAGTAGTTTTCTAGTAGCATCTTTAGAATTCCCTGTGTACAGTAAGTCCCCTACATACGAATGAGTTCTGTTCCAAGAGTGCATTCATAAGTCCAATTTGTTCATAAGTCCAATAAAGTTAGCCTAGGTACCAAACTAACACAATCGGCTATATAGTACTGTACTGTAGTAAGTTTATAATACTTTTTCACACAAATAATACATAAAAACAAACACAAAAAATAAAGAAAAAAATTTAATCTTACATGACAGTACCTTGAAAAGCACAGTAGTACAGTACAACAGCTGGCATATGGAGCCGGCATCAAGTGAACAGGAAAGAAGGGTTACTACCTGGAGGAGGGAGAGGAGGTGGGAGATGGTAGAGCTGAAGGATTGTCAGCAATAGGAGATGGAGGGCAAGCTGCAATTTCACTTATGCCTGACATTGATGGCACAGGTTCTGGTTCCTTGCTGGATTCAATTCTATCTACCCTCTGAAAAAACGATCCAGTGGTGTCTGGGTAGTAGCTCTTTTTATCTCACCATAGATGGTGCCAGACACGTGCACTAATTTATGTGATTGGACATGCAAACACACATTTACATCTTTGAAAGTTCACAACTTGAAGGTTCCTATGTAGGGGACTTACTGTATAGTATCATGTCATCTGCAAACAGTGACAGTTTTACTTCTTTTCCAATTTGGATTCCTTTTATTTTATTTATTTTTCTTCTCTGATTGCCATGGCTATGACTTCCAAAATTATGTTGAATAAAAGTAGAAAGAGTGGACATCCTTGTCTTGTTCCCAATCTCAGGGGAAATCCTTTCAGTTTTTCACCATTGAGAATGATGTTTTCTGTGGGTTTGTCATATATGGCCTTTATTGTGTTGAGGTATGTTCCCTCTATGCTCACTTTTGGAGAGTTTTTATAGTAAACCCTAAATGTGTGTTGAATTTTGTCAAAAGCTTTTCCTGCATCTATTGAGATGATCATATAGTTTTTATTGTTTAATTTGTTAATGTGGTGTATCACACTTATTGATTTGTGTATATTCAAGAATCCTTGCATCCCTGGGATAAGTCCCACTTCATCATGGTGTATGATCTTTTCAATGTGTTATTGGATTCTATTTGCTAGTCTTTTGTTGAGGATTTTTGCATCTATGTTCATCAGTCATATTGGTCTGTAATTTTCTTTTTTTGTGATATCTTTGTCTGGTTTTGGTATTAGGGTGATGGTGGTCTCAATAGAATGATCTTGAGAGTGTTCCTTCCTCTGCAATTTTTTGGAAGAGTTTGAGAAGGATGGGTGTTAACTCTTCTCTAAATGTTTGAGAGAATTCACCTGTGAAGTCTTCTGGTCCTGGACTTTTGTTTGTTGGAAGTTTTAAGATCACAGTTTCAATTTCATTACCTGTGATTGGTCTGTTCATGTCTTCTATTTATTCCTGTTTCAGTCCTGGAAGTTTGTACCTTTCTAAGAATTTGTCCATTTCTTTGAGGTTGTCCATTTTACCAGCATATAGTTGGTTGCAGTAGTCTCTTATGATCCTTCATATTTCTGTGGTGTCAGATGTAACTTCTTTTTCATTTCTGATTTTATTGATTTGAATTCTCTCCTTTTTTTTCTTAATGAGTCTGGCTAAAGTTTTATCAATTTTGTTAATCTCCTCAAAGAACCAGCTTTTAGTTTCATTGATCTTTGCTATTGTTTCCTTCATCTCTATTTCATTTATTTCTGCTCTGATCTTTATGATATCTTTCTTTCGACTAACTTTAGGTTTTGATTGTTCTTCTTTCTCCAGTTGATTTAGGTGTAAGGTTAGGTTGTTTACTTGAGATTTTTCTTGTTTTCTGAGTTCCCTCTTAGAACTGCTTTTGCTGCATCTCATAAATTTTGGATTGTCGTGTTTTTGTCATTTTTTTCTAGGTTTTTTTTTTTCTTTTCTTTTTTTTTTGCGGCATGCGGGCCTCTACTGTTGTGGCCTCTCCCGTTGCGGAGCACAGGCTCTGGACGTGCAGGCTCAGTGGCCATGGCTCACAGGCCCAGCCGCTCCGCGGCATGTGGGATCTTCCTGGACCGGGGCACAAACCCGTGTCCCCTGCATCGGCAGGTGGACTCTCAACCACTGCACCACCAGGGAAGCCCTCTAGGTATTTTTTGATTTCTTCAGTGATCCATTGGTTGTTTAGTAACATATTATTTAGTCTCCATGTGTTTGTGATTTTTACATTTTTTTTCCTGTAATTGATTTCTAATCTCATAGCGTTGTGGTCAGAAAAGATGCTTGATATGATTCCAATTTTCTTAAATTTACCAAGACATGATTTGTGGCCCAAGATGTGATCTATCCTGGGGAATGTTCCAGGTGAACTTGAGAAGAAAGTATTCCACTGCTTTTAGATATCAGTTAAGTCTATCTGGTCTCATGTGCCATTTGAGGCTTGTGTTTCCTTATTAATTTTCTATCTGGATGTTCTGTCCATTGGTGTAAGTGGGCTGTTAAAGTCCCCCACTCTTATTGTGTTACTGTGGATTTCCCCTTTTATGGCTGTTAGCATTTACCTTATATACTCAGGTGCTCCTATGTTGGGGGCATGTATATAATATATATATATATAATATATATATTTAATTTATATATATATTATATATAATATATATATAATATAAATATATAATAATATATATATAATATATAATATATATATATTTAATTTTCTTAATAGATCTTTACTGGAGTATATATATATAATATTATATATATTATATATAATATATATATTATATATATTAATATATATATATTTAATTTTTTTAATAGATCTTTACTGGAGTATAATTGCTTCACAATGCTGTATTAGTTTCTGTTGTACACAATGTGAATCAACCATATGCATACATATGTCCCCATAACCCCTCCTTCTTGAGCCTCCCTCGCATCCTCTCTATTCCACCCATCTAGGTCATCGCAAATCACTGAGCTGATCTCCTGCTTCCAACTAGCTAACTATTTTACATTTGGTAGTGTATATATGTCGATGTTACTCTCACTTCATCCCAGCTTCCCCCTCCCACCCCATGTCCTCAAGTCCATTCTCTAGGTCTACGTCTTTACTCCTGCCCTGCAACTAGGTTCATCAGTACCATTTTTTTTTTTTTTTAGATTCCATATATATGCATTACAATACGGTATTTGTTTTTCTTTTTCTGACTTACTTCACTCTGTATGACTGATTCTAGGTCCATCTACCTCACTACAATTAACTCAATTTCATTTCTTTTCCTTCTTTTAAAACATTTCTTTTATTTATTAATTTTGGCTGCATTGGTTCTTCATTGCTGCATGCGGGCTTTCTCTAGTTGTGGCTACTCTTCATTGCAGTACGTGAGCTTCTCATTGCGGTGGTTTCTCTGTTGTGGAACACTGGGTCTAAGCATGCAGGCTTCAGTAGTTGTGGCGGGTGGGCTCAGTCATTGTGGCTCATGGACTCCAGAGCACAGGCTCAGTTGTTGTGGAGCATGGGCTTAGTTGCTCCATGGCATGTGGGATCTTCCCAGACCAGGGCTCAAACCCACGTCCCCTGCATTGTCAGGTAGATTCTTAACCACTGCTCCATCAGGGAGCCCTTGTTTCTTTCTATAGCTGAGTAATATTCTATTGTATATATGAGCCACATCTTCTTTATCCATTCATCTGTAGATGGACATTTAGGTTGGTTCCATGTCCTGGCTACTGTAAATAGTGCTGCAATGAACATTGTGGTACATATCTGTTTCTGAATTATGGTTTTCTCAGTGTATATGCCCAGTAGTGGGCTTGCTGGGTCATATGGGAGTTCTATTTTTAGCTTTTTAAGGAACCTCCATACTGTTTTCCATAGTGGTTCTATCAATTTACATTCCCACAAACAGTGCAGGAGGGTTCCCTTTTCACTGCACCCTTTCCAGCATTTATTGTTTTTAGATTCTTTGATAATGGCCATTCTGACCAGCGTGAGGTGATACCTCATTGTAGTTTTGATTTGCATTTCTCTAATAATTAGTGATGTTGAGCAGCTTTTCATGTGCCTCTTGGCCATCTGTATGTCTTCCTTGGTGAAATGTCTATTTAGGTCTTCAGCCCATTTTTTAATTGGATTGTTTGTTTTTTGATATTGAGTTCCATGAGCTGTTTGTATATTTTGGAGATTAATCCTTAGTCCATTGTTTCATTTGCAAATATTTTCTCCCATTCTGAGGGTTATCTTTTTGTCTTGTTTATGGTTTCCTTTGCTGTGCAAAAGCTTTTAAGTTTCATTAGGCTCCATTTATTTTTGTTTTTTATTTCCATTACTCTAGAAGGTGGGTCAAAAAAGATCTTGCTGTGGTTTATGTCAAAGAGTGTTTTCTTATGTTTTCCTCTAAGAGTTTTACAGTGTCTCGTATTACTTTTAGGTCTTTAATCCATTTTGAGTTTATTTTTGTGTATGGTGTTCAGTAGTGTTCTAATTTCATTCTTTTACATGTAGCTGTCCAGTTTTCGCAGCACCACTTATTGAAGAGCCTGTCCTTTCTCCATTATATTCTTGCCTCTCTTGTCATAAATTAGGTGACCATATGTGTGTGGGTTTATCTCTGGGCATTCTATCCTGTACCATTGATCTATATTTCTGTTTTTGTGCCAGTACCATACTGTTTTGATTACTGTAGCTTTCTGGTATAGTTTGAAGTCAGGGAGGCTGATTCCTTCACTCTGTTTTTCTTTCTCAAGATTGCCTTGGCGGTTCGGGGTCTTTTGTGTTTCCATATGAATTGTAAAATTTTTTGTTCTAATTCTGTGAAGAATTTATTTGAAGGTTGTAGATTGCATTGGGTAGTACAGTCATTTTGACAATATTGATTCTTCCAGTCCAAGAACATGGTATATTTCTCCATCTGTTTATGTCATCTTTGATTTCTTTCATCAGTGTTTTATAGTTTTCTGAATAAAAGTCTTTTGCCTCCTTAGGCAGGTTTATTCCTAGGTATTTTATTTTTTCTGTTGTGATGGTAAATGTGATTGTTTCCTTAATTTCTCTTTCTGATTTTTCATTGTTGGTGTGTAGGAATGCCAGAAATTTCTGTGCATTAATTTTGTATCCAGCAACCTTACCAAATTCATTGATTAGTTCTAGTAGTTTTCTGGTGGCATCTTTAGGATTTTCTATGTATAGTATCATGTCATCCATAAACAGTGACAGTTTTACTTCCTCTTTTCCAATTTGTATCATTTTATTTCTTTTTCTTCTCTGATTGCCATGGCTAGGACTTCCAAAACTATTTTGAATAAGAGTGGTGAGAGTGGACATCCTTGTCTTGTTCCTGATCTTAGAGGAAATGCTTTCAGTTTTTCACTATTGAGTGTGATGCTTGCTGTGGGTTTGTCATATATGGCCTTTATTATGTTGAGGTAGGTTCCCTCTATGTCCATATTCTGGAGAGTTCTTTTATAATAAATCAGTGTTCAATTTTCTCAGAAGCTCTTTCTGAATCAATTGAGATGACCACATGGTTTTTATTCCTTAATTTGTTAATGTGGTTGTAATCCATTGATTGATTTGCATATATTGAAGAATCCTTGCATACCTGGTATAAATCCCACTTGATCACGGTGGATGATCCTTTTCATGTGTTGTTGGGTTCTGTTTGCTACTTTTTTGTTCAGGATTTTTGCATCAATGTTCATCAATGATATTGGTCTACAATTTTCTTTTTTTTGTGATATCTTTTTCTGGAAGGGTATCAGGGTGATGGTTGCTTTGTGGAATGAATTTGGGAGTGTTCCTTCCTCTACAATGTTTTGGAACAGTTTGAGAAGGATCAGTTTTAGCTCTTTTCTAAATGTTTGATAGAATTTGCCTGTGTAGCCACCTGGTCCTGGACTTTGATTTTTTGGAAGAATTTTAATTACAGTTTCAATTTCATTACTTGTGATAGGTCTGTTGATATTTTCTAATTCTTCCTGTTTCAGTCTTGGAAAATTGTACCTTTCCAAGAATTTGTCCATTTCTTTGTGGCTGTCCATTTTGTTGGCATATAGTTGTTTGTAGTAGTCTCTTATGATCCTTTGTATTTCTCCGGTGTCAGTTGTGATTTGTCCTTTTTCATTTCTAATTTTATTGACTTGTGTCCTCTCCCTTTTATTCTTGGTGAGTCTGACTAAGGGTTTATCAATTTTGTTTATCTTCTCAAAGAACCAGCTATTAGTTTTATTGATCTTTGCTGTTGTTTTCTTTGATTCTATTTCCTTTATTTCTCCTTTGACCTTTATGATTTCTTTCCCTCTACTGACTTTGGGTTTTCTTTGTTGTTCTTTCTCCAGTTGTTTTAAGTGTAGGGTTAGATTTTTTATTTGAGATTTTTCTTGTTTCTTGAGGTGAGATTGAATTGCTATAACCTTTCCTCTTAGAACTGCTTTTGCTGAATCCCATAGGTTTTGGATCATCATGTTTTCATTGTCATTTTTTTCTATGTATTTTAAAATTTCTTCTTTGGTTTCTTCAGTGATCTCTTGATTATTTAGTGGTGTACTGTTTAGTCTCCATGTATTTGTGTTTTTTACAGTTTTTTTCCCGTAATTGATTTCCAATCTCATAGTGTTGTGGTCAGAAAAGATGCTTGATACAATTTCAATTTTCTTAAATTTTTTGAGGCTTGATTTGTGACTCAAGATGTGATGTATCCTGGAGAATGTTTCATGTACAATTGAGAGAAAGTGTATTCTGCCACTATCAGGTGGAATGGTCTGTAAATATCAATTGAATCTATCTGGTCTATTGTGTCATTTAAAGATTGTGTTTCCTTCTTTATTTTCTGTTTCTATGATCTGTCCATTTGTGTAAATGGTGTGTTAAAGTCCCCTACAATTATCGTGTTACTGTCAATTTCTATTTTGATGGTTGTTAGCATTTGCCTTATGTATTGAAGTGCTCTTATCTTGGGTGCATAAATATTTATATTTGTTATATCTTCTTCTTGGATTGATCCTTTGATAATTATGTAGTGTCCTTCTTTGTCTCTGTAATAGTCTTTATTTTAAAGTTTATTTTATTGGATACGAGTACTGCTACTCCAGCTTCCTTTTGATTTTCATTTGCATGGAATATCTTTTTCTATCTCTTCTCCTTCAGTCTGTATGTGTCCCTAGGTTGAAGTGGGTCTCTTCTAGACAGCATATCTATGGGTCTTATTTTTTTATCCATTCAGCCAGTCTGTGTCTTTTGGTTGTGGCATTTAATCCATTTAAATTCAAGGTTATATGAATATATGTATGTTCTTATTGCCATTTTCTTAATTGTTTGGGGATTGGTTTTGTGGGTCTTTTTCTTCTCTTGTGTTTCCCACCTAGAGAATTTTCTTTAGCTTTTGTTGTAAAGCTGCTTTGGTGTTGCTGAATTCTCTTAGCTTTTGCTTTTCTGAAAAGCTTTTGATTTATCCATTGAATCTGAATGAGATCCTTGCTAGGTGGAGTAATCTTGGTTGTAGGTTTTTCTCTTTCATCACCTTAAATACATCCTGCCACTCCCTTCTGGCCTCCAGAGTTTCTGCTGAAAAATCAGCTGATAACCTTTGGGAGTTCCTTTATATGTTATTTTTTCCCCCTTGCTGCTTTTTTCTTTGAATTTAATTTTTGTTAGTTTTATTAATGTATGTCTTGGTGTGTTTCTGTCTAGAGTGTATGGGACTCTCTGTTCTTCCTTGACTTTGGTGACTATTTCCTTTCCCATGTTAGGGAAGTTTTCGACTCTGATCTCTTCAAATGTTTTCTCAGACCCTTTCTTTTTCTTTTATTCTTCTGAGACCCCTATAATTCGAATGTTGGTGCATTTAGTGTTATACCAGAGGTCTCTTAGTTTGTCTTCAATCTTTTAAGTCTTTTTTCTTTATCTCCTCCTTGGCAGTTATTTCCACCCTTTTGTCTTCCAGCTCGCTTATTCATTCTGCCTCAGTTATTCTGTTACTGATTCATTCTAGTGTATTTTTCATTTCAGTTATTGTGTTGTTCATCTCTGTTTCCTTGTTCTTTAGTTATTCTAGATCTTTGTTAAACATTTCTTGTATTTTCTCAATCCATGACTCCATTCTATATCTGAGATTCTGGATCATCTTTACTATCATTACTCTGAATTCTTTTACAGGTAGATTGCCTATTTCCTCTTCATTTATTTGGTCTTGTAGGTTTCTACCTTGTTCCTTCATCTGTGAGATATTTTTTTGCCATCTCTCTCTCTCTCTCTTTTTTTTTTTTAATGAGTGGGATTGTGTTCCTGTCTTACTGGTTGTTTGGCCTGAGGCTTCCAACACTGGAGTTTGTAGGCTGTTGGGTAGAGCTGGGTCTTGGTATTGAGATGAGGACCTCTGTGAGACCTCATCTCACGCTGATGAATATTCCCTGGGGTCTGAGTTTCTCTTGTAGTACAGTGGTTCCAACATGGAACTCCCACCTCAGGATCCTCGGCCTGACCCCCGGCTTGTGAACAAAGATCCCACAAGCTGCATGGGGTGGCAAAAAAATAAAAATAAAAAGAGAACAATAATAAAGTAAACCAGCTTTACTATTATTACTCTAAATTTTTTCAGGTAGATTGCCTATCTCTTCTTCATTTAATTGTTTTTGTGGGGTTTTGTCTTGTTCTTTCATCTACAATACATTTCTTTGTCTCCTCATTTTGTCTAACCTTCTGTGTTTGTGGTCTCCTTTCCACAGGCTGCAGGATCATAGTTCCTCTTGTTTCTGGTTTCTGCTCCCTGGTGGGTGAGGTTGGTCCAGGGGCTTGTGTAGGCTTCCTGGTGGGAGGACAGGTGCCTGCCCTCTCATGGGTGGAGCTGGGTCTTATCCCTCTGATAGGCAGGGCCATATCAAGGGGTGTGTTTTGAGGTGGCTGTGAACTCAGTATAACTTTAGGCAGCCTGTCTCCTGATGGGTAGAGCTGGGTTCCTATCTTGGTGGTTGTTTGGCCTGAGGCTTTCCAGCTCTGGAGCCTGTGGGTTGTTGGCGGGGGGGAATGGGTCTCAGTGCTGAAATATGGACTTCTGGGTGATCCCACTCTGATCAATATTCCCTGGGGCTTCTGCTACCAGTGTCCTTTCCCTCACAGTGAGCTATAGTTCACCTTTGCCTCCCCAGGAAACCCTCTAAGACCCCTAGGTAAGAGTAGCCCAGGTTGTTATGGACGTACTGCTTTGTACTTGGTCCCAGTGCATGTGAGACCTTGTATGCACCCTCCAAGGGTGGAGTCTCTGTTCCCCCCTGCCCTGTGGAACTCCTACACTCAAGCTCTTCTGGCCTTCAAGGCTAAATTCTCTGGGGGTGCTTCTGCCTATTGCCAGACCCCCAGACAGTCTTGGAGGCCTATTTTATGTGGGAACGTCCTTGTGTAGCCTCTGTGGGTTTAATATTTTTTGGTGCAACTGTTGTTTTTAGTATAGATGTCTGCCACCTCTTTCCTCAGTGTATGCTAGCCATTATCCCCTTGATAGGAGGTGTGACTGATGTTGTGGTGATCAGAGCCTGCACTGGATATTGAGCAGGGCCTCCCCTTTGCTCTGTGGTTGCTACTTCCCTGTCAGAGGTGGGGTCTTCTCCCTAGTTGTTGGAGTAGAGGCCCTCAGCTCTGTTTCTTAGCTGTGTTTCTGATCTGAATTGTGAGGTAGGTGGGATTAGAGCACTCCCACTGGGAAGGAAGTCACTGGGTATTCCTTCTCCAGAGGCATTTACCTGTGGGTGTGCTCTGTTGTGTCACCTTCCACCCATTGTGTGAGCTCTCAGATTATGCTGTTGTTGGCACTGCTTTTGGCCCCCTCTTAACTGTAGGTATGCCAGCAATTGGCCCTGGTGCCTCTCAGACATTGTTTTCACCAGGCCAACCACCAGTGTAGATCCACTGAAGTTAGGTCCCAGCAGAGCAGTGATCATGGATCTGGACCCGTTGTGGGTGATACGGGGGCATCTCTGACTCTAGCATGGCTCAACCCCTTCATGTATGTGCCCACAAAGTCTACAGCTGCTAAAGCCAGGCCCGTCTTGGTTGCAGGAGCATTCATTGTCCATTCAGATATTCTGTTGGTGCTAAGTTTATAAGGCCATTGCAGAGGTGTCAGTTCGTGGTTTGCACAGCTGCGAGGAGAGATTTCAGCTTTTCTTCCTTATGTTGCATGTCCCCTGGAGCTCAGCTGTGGTTTCAGCTCCACTTTTATGTGTGGACCACCCACAAGGGTCTGCTCCTGAGGCTGCCCTGGAGCACATGAGTCCACCCTGACGATGAGGGAGTGTGGAGGCAGTGCAGTGACCAGGGTCGTGGGATCCCAAGTGATGTTGGGTGTGTGGGGGAGCCAGTGGTTGCAGGCACAAGAGAGCCAGCCCCAATGGGGGCCCCTCCCAGTGCCCAGGGAGGCAGGGGCTGACACGTGGGGAGAGAGGCTGCAATGGTAGCTCCTCCCCTTATGTGTCACTTAACAATGGTGCTTTGCTTCTATGGCAGTTTGAATTTCCTCCACAAGCATTCCCCATTGCAGGTTTCCTCAATCCTGCTCCCTCAGCCTGTCTCCTCACAGCCAACAGCAGTTGGCATCCACTCCCTGGGTTTGCTCTCTGGACCTCATATTCCAGCACCTAGACCCTGTCCACACTGAGGACACATGTCTCAGGCTAGGGTGTTCAGGGCTGTGGCATGGACCATTTGTGTAGGTCTCACTCTGTCCTGCCTGCCAAAGACCAGTTGCTTCACTCTCTTGCAATAGTCCCCAAAGCTCCCCTTTTGTCCCAACTGATCTCCCTGCTGGGGAGGGGACTTTCTCAGATGTGGGAACCTCTGCTCTCCTTCAGCTCCCCCCCAGGGGTGCTGTTCCTGCCCCGCTTCCTCTCCTCTTCTTTTGCCCTTCTGATTTCTTTCATCCTACCTGGTTATGTGGGGATATTTCTCATCCTTTTAGGTGTCCAAGGTCCTCTGCTAGTGTTCAGAGGGTGCTCTGTGAGAATGTTCCATTTGTAGATATATTCTTGATGCTTTGTTGGGAGAGATGAACTCCACATCCCCTTAGTCCTCTGCCATCTTGACTCCAGAGAATTGATCTGTTTATCATTGTGTAATAGCCCTTTTTGCTTTGCTAATCTTCCTTGTTCCAAAGCCTGCACTGTCTAAAATTAATAAAGTGACTCCAGCTTTCTTTAGATTAGTGATAGTATAGTAGATTTCTCCATCCCTTACTTTTAAACTATCTGACTTTATATTTAAAGTGGGTTTATTGGAGAAAAAGCATAGTTAAGCTATGCTTTTGTAATGATCTGATAATCTCTGTTTTATAATTGGTATAATTAGACCATTCATAGTTAATGTGATTATTGATATAGTTGGATTAATATCTATAATCTTTATAATTGCTTTTTATTAATTGTACTTGTATCACCCCCCCTTTCTGCCCTCTCTGGTTTTAATTGAGCATTTTGTATGATTCCATTTTGTCTCTTCTCTCAGCATATCATTTATATGTCTTAAAAAAAATTTAAGTAGTCACCTTAGAGTTTAAAATATACAGTTTTAAATGATGTAAGTACATTTTCAAATAACACTATACTGCTTCACATGTATTGCAGTTACCTTATAATGGACTCTCCCCTGTTCCATTCTCATCCCTGTGACACTGCTGCCCTTTGTTGCATTTATCCTTATGCAGTAATCACCAAATACATTGTTATTAAAGCACTATTAGTGCTGTAAATACTTATACTTCAAATCAATTAAGAATAAGAAAAATAAAATATTTTAAAAATTTCATTTATTCCCTCTCTAATACTCTTCCTTCCTTTATGCAGATATAAGTTTCAGTTATATAATTTTTCCTTTTCCTGAAGAATTTCTTTTAACATTTCTTTAAATTTTTTTTAAATTTTTTAACATCTTTATTGAAGTATAATTGTTTTACAATGGTGTGTTAGATTCTGCTTTATAACAAAGTGAATCAGCTATATACATATATCCCTATATCTCCTCCCTCTTGTGTCTCCCTCCCACCTTTCCTATCCCACCATTCTAGGTGGTCACAAAGCACCGAGCTGACCTACCTGTGCTATGCAGCTGCTTCCCACTAGCTATCTGTTTTACATTTGGTAGTATAAATAAGTCCATGGCACTCTCACTTCGTTCCAGCTTACCCTTCCCCCTCCCTGTGTCCTCAAGTCCATTCTCTATGCCTGCATCTTTATTCCTGTCCTGCCCCTAGGTTTTTCACAACCTATTTTTTTTTTTTTTAGGTTTGTATATATGTGTTAGCATACGGTATTTATTTTTCTCTTTCGGACTTACTTCACCCAGTATGACAGTCTCTAGGTCCATCTACCTCACGACAAATAACTCATTTTCTTTTCCTTTCATGGCTGAGTAATATTCCATTGTATATATGTGCCATCTCGTCTTTATCCATTCATCTGTCGATGAACATGTAGGTTGCTTCCATGTCCTGGTCATTGTAAATAGAGCTACAATGAACATTGTGGTACATGACTCTTTTTTTTTTTTTTTTGGTATGCAGGCCTCTCACTGTTGTGGCCTCTCCCATTGCAGAGCACAGGCTCCAGATGCACAAGCTCAGTGGCCATGGCTCATGGGCCTAGTCTCTTTGCGGCATGTGGGATTTTCCTGGACTGGGGCACGAACACATGTCCCCTGCATCGGCAGGCGGACCCTCAACCACTGCACCTGCCCTATTTTTCATTTTTTAAGGAACCTCCATACTGTTCCCCATAGTGGATGTATCAATTTACATTCCCACCAGGAGGGCAAGAGGGTTCCCTTTCCGCCACATCATCTCCAGCATTTATTGTTTGTAGACTTTTGTTTTTAACAACTTTATTGGAGCGTAATTCCTTTACAATGTTGTGTTAGTTTCTGTTTTAACAAAGTGAATCAGCTACACATATACATATATCCCCATATCTCTTCCCTCTTGTGTTTCTCACCCTCCCACACTCCCTATCCCACCCCTCTAGGTGGCCACAAAGCACCGAGCTGATCTCCCTGGGCTATCTGGCTCCTTCCCACTAGCTATTGGTTTTGCATTTAGTAGTGTATATACGTCCATGGCACTCTCTCACTTCATCCCAGCTTACACTTCCCCCCACACCGTGTCCTCAAGTCCATTCTCTAGTAGGTCTGCATCTTTATTTCCTTTCTGCCCCTAGGTTCTTCATGACCTTTTTTTTTTTTTTTTTTTTTTTTTTTGCTGTATGCGGGCCTCTCACCGTTGTGGCATCTCCCATTGCTGAGCACAGGCTCTGGACATGTAAGTTCAGCGGCCATGGCTCATGGGCCCAGCTGCTCCATGTGCCAAGCCCGGACTGGGGCATGAACCGTGTCCCCTGCATTGGCAGGCGGACTCTCAACCACTGCACCACCAGGGAAGCCCTTATTTTATTTTTTAATTCCATATATATGTGTTATCATAAGGTATTTGTTTTCCTCTTTCTGACTTACTTCACTCTGTATGACAGACTCTAGGTCCATCCACCTCACTACAAATAACTCAATTTCATTTCCTTTTTTAGCTGAGTAATATTCCATTGTATATATGTGCCACATCTTCTTTATCCATTCATCTGTCAATGGACACCTAGGTTGCTTCCATGTCCTGGCTATTGTACATAGAGCTGCAATAAACATTGTGGTACATGACTCTTTTTGAATTATGGTTTTCTCAGGGTATATGCCCAGTAGTGGGATTGCTGGGTAGTATGGTAGGTCTATTTTTAGTTTTTTAAGGAAACTCCATACTGTTCTCCATAGGGGCTGTAGCAATTTACATTCCCACCAACAGTGCAGGGGGTTCCCTTTTATCCACACCTTCTCCAGCATTTATTGTTGGTAGATTTTTTGATGATGGCCATTCAGACTGGTGTGAGGTGATACCTCATTGTAGTTTTGATTTATTTCTCTAATGATTAATGATGTTGAGCATTCTTTCATGTGTTTGTCGGCAATCTGTATATCTTCTTTGGAGAAATGTTTATTTAGGTCTTCTGGCCATTTGTGGGTTGGGTTGTTTGTTTGTTTTTTGATATTGAGCTTCATGAGCTGCTTTTAAATTTTGGAGATTAATCCTTTGTCAGTTGCTTCATTTAAAAATATTTTCTCCCATTCTGAGGGTTGTCTTTTGGTCTTGCTTATGGTTTCCTTTGCTGTGCAAAAGCTTTTAACTTTCATTAGGTCCCATTTGTTTATTTTTGTTTTAATTTCCATTTCCCTAGGAGGTGGGTCAAAAAGAATCTTGCTGTGATTTGTTATAGAGTGTTCTGCCTATATTTTCCTCTAAGAGTTTTATAGTGTCTGGCCTTACATTTAGGTCTTTAATCCACTTTGAGTTTATTTTTGTGTATGGTGTTAGGGAGTGTTCTAATTTCATTCTTTAGATGTGGCTGTCCAGTTTTCCCAGCACCACTTATTGAAGAGGCTGTCTTTTCTCCACTGTATATTCTTGCCTCCTTTATCAAAAATAGGGTGACCATATGTGCGTGGGTTTATCTCTGAGTTTTCTATTCTGTTCCATTGATCTATATTTCTGTTTCTGTGCCAGTACCATACTGTCTTGATTACTGTAGCATTGTAGTATAGTCTGAAGTCTGGGAGCCTGATTCTTCCAGCTCCATTTTTCTTTCTGAAGACTGCTTTGGCTATTCAGGGTATTTTGTGTTTCCATACAAATTGTGCAATTTTTTCTTGTAGTTCTGTGAAAAATGCCATTGGTAATTTGATAGGGATTGCATTGAATCTGTAGATTGCTTTGAGTAGTATAGTCATTTTCACAATGTTGATTCTTCCAGTCCAAGAACATGGTATATCTTTCCATCTGTTTGTGTCATCTTTAATTTCTTTCATCAGTATCTTGTAGTTTTCTGCATACAGGACCAGATTTTGTTTGTTGGAAAATTTTTAATCACAGTCTTAATTTCAGTGCTTGTGACTGGTCTGTTTATATTTTCTATCTCTTCCTTGTTCAGTCTCGGATGTTGTGCATTTCTAAGAATTTGTCCATTTCTTCCAGGTTGTCCATTTTATTGGCATACAGTTACTTGTAGTAATCTCTCATGATCCCTTGTATTTCTGCAGTATCAGTTGTTACTTCTCCTTTTTCATTTCTAATTTGGTTGATTTGAGTCTTCTCCCTTCTTTTCTTGATGAGTCTGCCTAATGATTTATCAATTTTGTTTATCTTCTCAGAGAACCAGCTTTTAATTTTGTTCATCTTTGCCATCATTTCCTTCATTTCTTTTTCATTTATTTCTGATCTGATCTTTATGTTTTCTTTCCTTCTGCTAACTTTGGGATTTTTTGTTCTTCTCTCTCTAATTGCTTCAGGTATAAAGTTAGGTTGTTTATTTGAGATGATTCTTGTTTCTTGAGGTAGGGTTGTATTGCTATAAACTTCCCTCTTAGAACTGCTTTTGCTGCATCCCATATATTTTGGGTCATCGTGTTTCCATTTTCATTTGTTTCTAGGTATTTATTGATTTCTTCAGTGATCTCTTGGTTATTATGGAATGTATTGTTTAACCTCCATGTGTTTGTATTTTTTACATATTTTTTTCCTGTAATTGATATCTAGTCTCATAGCATTGTGGTAGGAAAAGATACTTGATATGATTTCAATTTTCTAAAATTAGCAAGGCTTGATTTGTGACCCTAGATATGATCTATCCTGGAGAATGTTCCATGAGCACTTGAGAAGATGGTGTATTCTCTTGTTTTTTGATGGAATGTCCTATAAATATCAATTAAGTCCATCTTGTTTCATGTATCATTTAAAGCTTGTGTTTCATTATTTATTTTCATTTTGATCTGTCCATTGGTGAAAGTATGGTGTTAACATCTTCTACCATGATTGTGTTGCTGTTGATTTCCCCTTCTATGGCTGTTAGCATTTACCTTATGTATTGAGGTGCTCCTATGTTGGGTGCATAAATATTTACAATTCTTATATCTTCTTCTTGGATTGATCCCTTGATCAATTCTTTGTCCCTTGTAATTATCTTTATTTTATAGTCTATTTTGTCTGATATCAGAATTGCTACTCCATCTTTCTTTTAATGTTCCATTTGCATGGAATATCTTTTTCCATCCCCTCACTATCAGTCTGTATGTGTCCCTAGGTCTGAAATGGGTCTTTTGTAGACAGCCTATATATGGGTCTTGTTTTTGTATCCATTCATCCAGTCTATGTTTTGTGGGAGCATTTAATCCATTTGCATTTAAGTTAAATATCGATATTTATGTTTCTATTCCCATTTTCTTAATTGTTTTTGGTTTGGTATTGTAGGTCTTTTCCTTCTCTTTTGTTTTATGCCTAGAGAAGTTCCTTTAGCATTTGTTGTAAAGCTGGTTTGTTGGTGCTGAACTCTCTTAGCTTTCATTTGTCTGTAAAGGTTTTAATTTCTTTGTCAAATCTGAATGAGATCCTTGCTGGGCAAAGTAATCTTAGTTGTAGGTTTTTCCCTTTCATCATTTTACATATGCCCTACCACTCCCTTCTGGGTTGCAGAGTTTCCGCTGAAAGATCAGCTGTTAACCCTATGGGGATTCCCTTGTATGTTATTTGTTGTTTTTCCCTTGCTGCTTTTAATATTTTTTCTTTTTATTTAGTTTTTGATAGCTTGATTCATATGTATATTGCCATGTTTCTCCTTCGATTTATCCTGTATGGGACTGTCTGTGCTTCCTGGTGTTGACTGACTATTTCCTTTTCCATATTAGGGAAGTTTTCAACTATAATCTCTTCAAATATTTTCTCAGTCCCTTTCTTTTTCTCTTCTTCTTCTGGGACCCCTATAATTCAAATGTTGGTGTGATTAATGTTGTCCCGGAAGTCTCTAAGACTGTCCTCAATTCTTTTCATCTTTTTTCATTATTCTGTTCTGCAGTAGTTATTTCCACTATTTTATCTTCCAGGTCACTTATCTATTCCTCTGTCTCAGTTATTCTGCTATTGATTCCTTCTACAGAATTTTTAATATCATTTATTGTGTTGTTCATCAGCATTTGCTCGTTAGTTTTTCTAGGTCCTTGTTAAACATTTCTTGTATTTTGTCCATTCTATTTCCAAGATTTTGGATCATCTTTACTATCATTACTCTGAATTGTTTTTCAGGTAGACTGCATATTTCCTCTTCATTTGTTTGGTTTGGTGGGCTTTTACCTTGCTTCTTCATCTGCTGTATGTTCCTCTGTCTTCTTATTTTGCTTAACTTATTGTGTTTGGGCTCTCCTTTTTGCAGGTTGCATGTTCGTAGTTCCTATTGTTTTTGGTATCTGCCCCCAGTGGCTAAGGTTGGTTCACTGGGTTGTGTAGGCTTCCTGGTGGAGGAGACTAGTGCCTGTGTTCTGGTAGATGAGGCTGGATCTTTTCTTTCTAGTGGGCAGGTCTTCATCCAGTGGTGTGTTTTGGGGTGCCTGTGACCTTATTATGATTTTAGGCAGCATCTCTTCTAATGAATGGCATTGTGTTCCTGTTTTGCTAGCTGTTTGCCATAGGGTGTCCAGCACTGTAGCTTGCTTGTTGTTGAGTGGATCTGAGTCTTAGAGTTGAGATGAAGATCTCTGGGAGAGATTTCACCATTTGATATTACATGGAGCTGGGAGGTCTCTGGTGGACCAATGTCCTGAACTCGGCTCTCCCACCTCAGAGGCACAGGCCTGACACCCGGCCAGAACACCAAGACCCTGTCAGCCACACAGCTGTTTCCTTAAATGACTAGTGTCAAACGGAAGCTCTGCAGCTAGAGAGCCCAGACCACACTCGCAGGGCTGCACTCTGAGGGTCCAATTGGTTTACTTAATATTGTATCTCAGGAACTAGGGAGGCAAACTGGAGAACAATTATACCACAGAAGACCATATACTGGAGTGAATGTTCTGAGCCCCACATCAGGTTGGGGGTCTGGCAATGGGAAGAGGAATTACCAGATAATCAGACTTTGAAGCCTAGTGGGATTTGATTGCAGGACTTTGACAGGACTGCTAGTGTTGGAGGGTCTCCTGCATAGGTGGGGGGCAGCTGTGGCTCACCATGGGGACAAGGACACTGGCAGCAGAGGTTCTAGGAAGTACTCCTAGGTGTGAGCCCTCCTGGAGTCTGCCATTAGCCCCACCAAAGAGGCTGCAGGCTCCAGTGCTCTCTTTTAACATTTCTTGCAGGGAAGTTCTGCTGACAATAAATTACTTATGTTTTTGTTTTTGTTTGTCTGACAAAGTCTCTATTTTTCCTTACTTTGGAAGGAGAATTTCATTGGATATAGAATTTTCGATTGGTGATGCCCCCGCACCCCCCCACACCTGAAATTTAAAGATTTCACTCTTTTCTTGATTGTATGATTTCTGGTGAGAAGACCATTGTAATTCTTATTCATATTTTTCTATAGGTTAAGTTTTATTTTTCCTCCTCTGTCTTCCTTCAAGATATTCTCTTTGTCTTTTTTTTTTGGCAGCTTGAATATAATATAAAATAAATTTGTGTTATTTATTTTATGTAGTGTTCTATGAGTTTCCTAGATCTGTGGTTTAATATCTATCATTAATTTTGGAAAGTTCTTAGCCATTATTAATTTTTCCTGCTTCATTCTTTTTATTCTCCTTTTTGTATTCCAATTACGTGAATGTTATACCTTTCAAAATTGTCCCAAAGTCCTTGGGTGTTTTGTTATTTATAAAAAATTTTTTTCTCTTTGCATTTCAGTTTAAGTTTCTATTGACCTATCTTCAAGTTCACTAATTCTTTCCTTGGTCCTGTTGAGTCTACTGATGGTACTGTTAAAGACATTCTTTATTTCTTTTACTGTTTTTTTTATTTTTAACATCTCCTTTTGACTTGTACTTAAAAGTTTCTATCTCTCTGCCTACATTACCCATCTAGCATGTTGTCTGCATTTCCCATTAGAGCCCTTAATATATTAATCATAGTTATTTAAAATTCCCTGTCTGACAATTCCAACATCTGTGTTTTATCTGAGTTTGGTTCTTATGATTGCTTTATCTCTTCAGACTGTGTTTTTTCTTGTCTTTTACATGCATTGTAATTTTTTATCAAAAGCTGGACATGTATTGAATAACAAGAAGTGAAATAGATAGGCCTTTAGCATGAGGTTTTATGTTATTCAGGCTAGGATTTGGACTGTTTTCAATGTTTGTTGTGGCTATAGGTACTAGAGGCTTCAAATTCTTCTGGTGTCTTTGTTTCTCTTCTTTATGCCTTTGGAGCCTCTCTGTGTTCATTCAGAAAGAGTCTGTGCCTTGTAACTCTTTCAGCCACAATCCATTGTTTTTATGCTGGAGTTTTATAGTGGATGGTTGTGTTGAGAGGGGAGTTTTCCATAATCTTGTGATGAAGTCTCCATCTTTTATTGGGCCTGTTTTTTTGGGTTGTGACCTTCACAAGTGCCTCTGTTCCTCCTCCAGTGGTACAGCTCCCTCACTTATTCTACCCCCTGCTCCCTTACATGGCTACACAGTTCCAATCTGTTTACTTGAAGCCCTGTCTCCTATTGACTATGTTTCCTCCCACTTAGATAAGACAGGAGCTGGAGGGGCTGGGGTAGGAAGAAATGCTGTTCCCTTAGCTGGGATAATGCTCTGGCATAGTCTTTCCCCCTGGAGAGTTGGATCTTGTTATAGAGAAGGCTCTGAGTTCATTTCTCTATCATTACTCTTCTCCTCTCCATGCCAAAGCCACGAGGAGATCCTTCTCAACATGAGAACCTGGTGGGGTTCCTGGAGGGAAACCTCATGAAAGTGTGGGGGCCTCCCATGACTGCAGCCCCAGGATTTTCTTACTCTTATGCTAGTCCACACTCAGTCTCCAGCAATTAGTCAAAATTGCCATTTAAATATTCCTACCAATTTCTGCCTCCAGTGGCTTCTGCTTCAGGAAAGCAGATCTCAGTTACAGTATTCCCTTGGATGTGCCTGTCTCTTCATATTTTGAGTGGTGGTCTGCCTTGTGACCTCAGTTTTCTGATGAATCCAAGGACATGATGACTTTGCAATTTGACCAGCGTCATCTTCTAAGAACAGGAGTGATGCCTTCTGTCACAACATTAAGGTTTGAGAAGTCAATCAAGTTAGACATTTAGGTTCTAGGGTGAGGGTGGTCTAATGGATCACATTGGCTTGATGCCAGAAGATTTGGGTCTGCGTCAGGGACATAATTTCCTTATTTGTTAAATGGGAGCAATTCTACCTGACCCTGTGAGGGAACAAATGTGACAGATGAGAAGGTCTTTCTGTCATTGTTAAGATGGCCACTACCTTCTTTCCTGGAGCCAGTGGCTCTAGTATGGCAGAAGGAAGACTTCAGGTTTTTATGCCATTTGTTTTTTCTCATGTCCTTCTACATCTTTCCTGACTTGCCCTATTGTCAAGTAATCAGCCCCACATTTATAAAACATCAGCCTGGGACCTGGTTTCTCTCAGGCTACACACACACACACACACACGCATCCTGCCCCAGTATTGGTTGGCCTCCAGACTTCAGAAACATGCCTTCTGTCAGTTTAAAGGGGAGTTGACAGGAATCATTGGGAAAACCCATTCATTCTGGCATCTGGGCTCATGGAATCTGCTCCTGCTGGACATTCTCTGCACCTAGAGCGATGCCAACATCAGGCAATGCCCTGGGCCTCCTCTCCTTTTTACCTGAGCTTTGCTCACCCTATGCCTGTGGGCCCTGGCGAGTGGCTGCAGAAGACTGGTTGACCTCCCAAGGCAGCTCCCGAGAGCCGGCTGCCAGGGATTTCTCTCAAATGGGACCTTCCAAGGGATGGATACATTTCCTGGTCCTAAAGCAGAGAAATTAAAAACAGAAAGAGACATGGAAAGATGTTCTGCTGAAAATAAACCCCTTCTCTCTCCCCCAGCAGTTGAATAAAAGTTCTCTTTCATTTGGATATATTTTATTTTTAAAACTTCAATTTAACAGTTTTTAAAAACAAAGTGGAATAGGTCAGAGGTTTGTTTAAAAAAACCACTGGAATTTTCTCTTTTTCTACAAGCCCTTCCTGATGAGGCTGCTTGAAACCCTTCCTGGTGAGGCTGCTTCTCATAACTCTGCTTGAATACTTTTCCAAAAGCAATGGCCTTTTAGGCCCCTGGGTGACCCAATCAACCCCATGTCCTTCAATCTCTGCATTTGTTTCACTTTCCCACTTCAGCCACCTCAAGGCAGAGAACGCCCCCAGCTCATGCCATTTAGGTGAGCAGCAGACTCCCTCTGGGTCCCAGAGAGAACATGAGACAGCTTCTCCATGTGCTTTGGGAATAGATGTGGCCTCTTTAAGACTTTCCACTTTGGGGGGACTCTTGACCAACTTCCTGGGAGGAGTTGGGATAAGAACATATCCTGTGACTGCTGTTAGGATCCATCCACAATTATGGGTCTCATTTATGGGTTTCCCAGAGAAAGCACATGGAAGGAAATATGGATCCCTTGACTCTCTGCTTTATGCACATATTCTGAAAATTCTCATTGGCATCCTCCTCCTTTTCACTCACTTTGCCTGTCATGGAGACGAGTTGTCTTTATATATTTCTTTGTGTGATTATTTGTTTAAAGTCCATCTCTCTTGTTCTCGTCTCCAGTGAGGGCTTTGATCACTCATCATCTCTGAATTCTTAGGACCTTGCACTGTGCCTGGTACAGAGTAAACTCGCAAATGTTTGGTGGCATTATTTTAATTTAATCCTCACAACAGCCTTATGGATAAACCATATTATTATATCCATTTTACAGATGAAGGAACTGAGACTTTAAACAACTCATTCACAGCCCCAAATGGAAATCCAGATCTGAATTATTGATTTTTAAGCCCATGCTTTCAACTGACACACTATAAATCCTCCTGGTAGGGGAGGGAGAATGAAAGAAAATGAACACACTGTACAATCTTATGAGACTATAACAAGAAGAAAAAGAAGAAACATGCTTGAGGGACCTGTAAAAAGGAGGGTTTAAAAAGTATGTTTCAGGCAAGAACTCTCTGGAAGGCAATTTCTAATGGCAAGCACTGGCTCTGGAGTGCTTTTGGTGACACCAGTCACATTAATATTTATTTTGGCAAATCAGGGTTAGAAACTTTCTCTTTTGGCAGTCATTGGAATTTTGAAAAAAAATCTATAAATGGATTAGATTTGATTGTGTATTTCAATTGAATGATTATTTTTTGGTTTAAAATATGAGTTAACAGTCTATTTCAAATTTATTTGACATTGTAATTGTTTAAATGATAATTCACCAGCTAGAATTTAATATTTTACCTGGAGGAAGGGTGGACACTATCATTTGTTGAGCAAGCTTATATGCTAGGTCCTTCACATTGAATCTAAGATAACATCTTTGAAGACAGGTTGTCTCTTCCCTGGCTTTACTATCTCCCATAGTGCCCAATAAATGGCTGGGGTTGGGAGGTCCAGAGTCTGCTCTGGGTTCTGCCTTTATGAGTCCCAGGCAAATCCTGGGATCTTCCAAGGGCACCATTTTCTCCTAAGTGAAGGGGGAAGGGTTAGATGGTCATTAAGGATTTTTCTGGGTTAAAAGTTCAATGAGTCCATGACTCCTGGTGGCTGTTCTGGCCTCTTTTTTACAGCCCTCTTTCTTTAGGAATAGGGGAAGGGCCGGGGAGGTAAAGCCACTGTTCAGCCAACACCTGCACAGCCTATCTGACAGGTGGGCCCTGAGAATACACAGTCTCTATGTGTGTTGGCCAAACGCTGAGCCTGCAGCCTGCAGCTGGCCTCCTGGGCTTCTGTCGACCCCTTGGATGCCATGTCAGCTTTGGAATGTCCGAGTCTCCAGCAACCGTTCAATCGTTTGCTTTTTCTCCTCCTAAGAGACAGTCAAGGGCATTGGGGGGCTTGTTACTTTGGGAAGTCTTCCACATTTACGAATGCCTTGTAACCCCTAACGAGTGACAGATTTATTTGACAATTTTTGATAAGTGGGTTCTTTGTGACTCACTGACGGAAGGAATTATTTGTAATTCCAACTTTAAAGGTTGACCATCTGAGGGCGATGACTAAGTGAGTGTCCGTAGGAAAATGTCATTCATCGTTGCTTAACATCCTGTCATATATCATCTTCTGATCTTTCTGTTTTTATTGTTTTGATCTCAAAAAAATAATCTTTTAAAATGTGAGAGCTGGAAATTGGGAAATGACAGAACTATTTATGGTCCCCGTAAGCAGCTGACCCATTTCAGTGACACACGTTATAAACATGTTGTGTTAAAATCCCAACCCTTTGCTTTTGATTTTAATTACTTGGAATTCATTGAACTTGAGGGACCAGATTCTGTTTCCTGCTGAAATTCGGTAATGGTGACATTCTGACTTGGCAGAGTGAGCGTCACTCTGCTGAGTCACGGTTCTCTTAACTTCATCCAGGTCCCCGCAAACCTAAGAACTAGAATTTGGTCACTTTGCAGGTGTCTGGTACTGTTCCCAGTACCTATTGCTAAATATAGAGAACGACTATAAACTTTTTTCTTTAAAGACATGCGAAGCCCTTTCTTCTTTCCTGACAGGGCCCCACTTCTGCTAACTTAGTTGTAATGTCCAGAACTATCTATTAAAGACTGGTTCTGCGGTTAGTTCATGAGTTGGGTGATCTGTCGTGTTCTATGCATTTTACGTGAACTTTTCTCATTTAACCCTCGCAACACCCTGTAGAGGTTACTGCTGTTACTATTTTCAGGTGTGGACTGGTTAGCTAACTTAGCTGAAACCATTTAGCAAGTAAGTGACAGAGCCAAGATGTGAGTCCAGGGAGGTCTGATGCCAGGGCTGTGCTGTTACTATCCGTGATTTATTGTAAGTTAACTGACTCTAGTTCTGCCGACTGGGAGATATGTAAAACCGGTCATGGGAGGAATGGAGGGGAAGGAGTAGCAGGGACCAATCAGATCCAAGAAGGGAGTTACCCTGAGCAAATTCTTCCAAGGTATTGGGAAAGAAACCAACCAACTTAAAAAATCAGGGACAAGAACCCACCAATTCATATCATAACTTTTGCAAACAAAACATAATACCTTGGGGTTCATAGATCCCCAAATAATATGAATATCTTGTTCCTAGGAAAAAATGGACAAAGGGAAAGGAGGAGATTTCAAAGGTGGAGGCCAGGACATGGACAAAGATCAAAACCACGGAGAGTTCATTGGTATCAATGGCTGATTCTTTTCTGAAAGATACAAACGTCTACTGAAATACATTTTAAAAGGCTTAAGGCAAACAGAGGCTGAGAAAGAAACAATGGAATGATAATGATAAAAAGTAAATTAACACATCAATTCATGGGTTTACCAAAGGGAGCTAAAGGAATAATGTCTTTTGTGTATACTTGCTTAAATGTGCTATATATATATATATATATATATATATATATATATATATATATATATATATATATATATATATATAGTGTGTGTGTGTTACGCGGGCCTCTCACTGTTGTGGCCTCCCCCGTTGCCGGAGCACAGACTCCGGACGCGCAGGCTCAGCGGTCATGGCTCGCGGGCCCAGCCGCTCCACGGCATGTGGGATCTTCCCAGACCGGGGCACGAACCCGCATCCCCTGCATCGGCAGGCGGACTCTCAACCACTGCACCACCAGGGAAGCCCAATGTGCAATATTTAAAAGCAGGAAAATAATGACAAAAATTTTATCAGAATTCTTATATGTGTAGAGATAAGGAATAATGCTTTTCATAATTAAAGCTGAGTCTTTTGTGGTCACAGAAAGAAAGAAAAGAGTTCTGCAGTTTATTATTTTTTCACTGTGTAATATGTCTTGAACATCTATCCTTTTTTTTCTGTTATTGGATAATCTGTTTATTTAATGGCAAGTGACATGTATATGATTTTTTTTTTACTGAAGTGTAGTTGATTTACAATGTTGTGTTAATTTCTGCTGTACAGCAAAGTGATTCAGTTATGAACACCTATTCTTGTCAGTACATAACAATCTATCTAATCTGGTTCCTTTTAACTAGTTTCATTTTCTGCAGTGTGGATATTTAGTTATTTTGTTAACTCTCAAACAATGGACCACTGAGGCTGTTTGCATTTTTTGCTGGTACAAAAGATGTCTCAAAGAACATTCTTTGTGTGTGCCTCCTGTGTGGCTTGTCCCTCCTCCAGAGAGTGATAGCAGGGAGCAGAGCTGATTGACCCTTCCAGCTGCCAGAGCTCTGCATCCATCACTGCCAGACCACACTGCCACTGGGCTGTTCCCAGGCATGGACTGAGTATGGCAGGGGTGCCATACTTGCCTGAGGTGTGATTCGAGGGCAACTGTGGCTGAGAGTCTCCCCAGTGATCTGGCTTAAGTTTTCTCCAAACTGAGTTGTGGTCTGAGGATCATCCTCCCCAATCCTTCCTTCCTTCCCTCCTTTCACAGATGGCAGATCTTGGTCATAGTCTGAATTGTTCCCCTGCCTTCCCCTGGCCTTTTCCCCTCTATTTTTCACAGACTTTTCCCCCAGTAGATCTCCTGCACATCCACTCTTGTTTTGGCATCTACTTCTCAGGAGACCCAAACTGACCCACCCCTTTAACACAGCTGTAAGCTTTTCTCTAGGAAAAATTCAGAGATATAAAAGTTGGGGGCCATGAAGTATGTATGTATTTGTATATCTGTCTGTGTATAATTTTAACTTTTTATTGGTATAAAATAAATGAGAAAGAAGTGCTCATATCATAACTAAGCAACTCAAGAAATTTCACAAACTGAGCACACCCATGAAGCCAGCACCCAGGTTAGGAAACAGAACATTATCCACCCCTCAGCAGCCCCCGCCTGCCCCTTCCAGTCATCTCCCACCTCCTCCGGGTTAAGCACTCTCTGCTTTCTAACACATAGATTTGTTTAGACTGTTCTTGAGCTTTATATAAATGAAATCATACAATGTGTTCCTTAATGTTTGGCTCCTTCTCTCACTATTACGTCTGTGAGATCAATCGTGTTCATTTATTATCACTGCTGTATAAATTCCATTATGTGACTAAGCCACCATGTATTTGATCATTTTATTATTACCATACTTTACAGTTTTTGGCTACTAAAAGCAGTGCTGAAATGAACAGTCTTGTACAAATTTTTTGTTGTTTTTTGTACAAGTCTTTTGATGGACATATGTCTACATTCTATTGGGCTTAGATCTAGAAGTGGAAGTGCTAGAACACAGGGTAAGTGTATGTTCTGCTTTAGTAACTGGTTGCGTAAATTTATACTCCCTCCAGCAAAGTAAGGGAGTTGCTCCTCTTACTTTCCAACTCTTAGTTTTATCGATCTTCTTTTCTTGAGCCATTCTTGTGAGTATGCCTTGGTATTGCACTATGGTTTCAGTGTGCTTTGATCTGATGACTAATAAAGTTGAGCACCTTTTAATACATTTATTTGTAATTTGAATATCATTTTCTGTAAAGTGCTTGTTCAGGTCTTTTTCCCAGTTTCCTTTAAAATATCTGATGGTTTTGTATTGATTTTTAGGAGTTCTTTATATTTTCCAGATATGAGGGTATGTGCATTTTAATTTTAATAGATATGACTAAAATACCTTTCAGCATGAATGAAACAATTTAAGTGCCAAAGGGACACTTTCCATTGTTCTGGAAGAAGACCATGTACCAAGTTACATTAAATTACTGTAGTTTTTAAAGGAAATTCTCACTTGCGTAAGCCCTACCACAGATTCTTTCTTCCCCAGTGAAGCTAGTTCTTACACCCTTCCTTCTATATAGTGAACTTAGGTTAAAAGGAGTTTTTGCTAAATTGTTATCTCTGGGATTCAGAAACCAACAATCTAAGCAGCTTACCCATACATACCCTCATAACATCTGAATAGGTATATCTGGTTCACAGATGGAGCAATGCCATGGTGATTTATACTCTGAGTTATCTTGCTCAGTGAGCTAACGTCAGAAACTTAGGAGCCTTCCTTTTCCTAGTGTTTGCTCAATTATATTTCAATACTACTTTTAAGGCTCCAAACACGTTATCAATAATAATCTAGAAGGTGACTGGAGTGAAATGAATTGAGCTTGCAGTTATGATGTTATTCTTCCCCATGTAAGAGGTTTCTGGAGCAGAGAGTGGCCTGAGCTGGCAGGCTTAGAAGTGCACCAGGGCAAGAGGGACTGCTTCCTACAGAGACATGCTGTAAGACGGAGACTTTCCTGTCCAGTCTTTAGTGTTAAACATTTGAAAACAAAACAAAACAAAACAGTTTGTACCAGTCAGGGTCCAACCAGGAGACAGAAAGCACATAGTATTTGAACATGGAAAGTTTAATATGGAGAATTATCAACTATAATAGGGGACTGAGAGGTAATGAGGGGTTGATGAGTAAGAAGTAAGGACTGTAAAGAACACAAGCATAGCAGGTGTGAGGAGCAGCCAGCACTACCAGGGCTGAGACAGTGCACCCTAGAAGGAGCCCTTCCTCATTATTGGGAGGACAAGGCTGTGGCTCCCTTGATGGTGGGTAAGTTGGCTGAGGTGCTGTACCCATGGCATTTGCTGGAGATCTGCCCTCTGGGGTGCTGAGGGAGTTGTTCACAGAGAGGTGCCTCAGCAGTGTTGGGGAAGCTGCTGGTTGCTGCATGATGGTGAAGTCATTCGTGTTGGAAACCAGACACTGGAGCATCCACAGGCTGCAGGAGTTGGGAGAGAGGAGCACACCAGACCTGGAAGAGAAAAATCTCTTCCTCTTGCAGTGGCTCCCTGGTGCCCTCTACCGGTAAAGCTTAATATCATGCCAGCTGGCAAAAGGAAAAATATTTACAGGGTCCAGCTCCATTTTTGTAGAGCAGGCAAAAAATGATGAATTTGGATGTGAGAGCCCCCAAACTAATGATGACATGCTATTATCTGTGATCAAGAGACATACAATAGAAATGTTATTTCCCATTTCTGTTAAACCAAATGTTGTCCATTGTCAGTAAAGACACTGTAGTATGTTTTAAGAAATAGCCTCCTAATCCTCTGGAAGTATCAACATTATTGTATGTGGTCCTAGTGTGAGATTTGAGATACTGGACAAATGGGTATCACTACTTATTATCAAATGACCTCTTTGCTCGTTTACTTAGCAAACTTTGAATTTCTTGGCAAATCTCATTGTAAACTCATCTATGTAATGGGCCTGAATCATACTCCACAAACCTGGGTGTGCAAGACATGTTCATGTTATTTTTCAAGAACCAAATTAAATCTGTATCTGAGCCTGCATCCCTCTGAGCTGCTGGGAAACTAAATTTCAGTAATCACTGGAGTTTCCCCCCCACCCCTTCCGGAGTCAGGCATAGGTCCTGGAGACTTACACAGAACAGAACAATTTCAGAGATTCCCATGGTAACCATTAACAAGCTCATAGTTCAAATCTATACCATCCTTTAATAGTGGGCATCCTTTCTGTGGGAATGAGAATCTTTGGGAAGCTCTGGTATTCACAGTCCAGTCATCCTCAGGGCACCAAGCAGCCTTTCCTCTGAAATCCGGCCTCCAGCCCCAGGCATGACAAGGGAACCCAACCACTTTCTCATTCCTTAGCTTAAATAATCTCACTCCTTCTGTTCTTTCTTTCTTATTTTTTATTTTTAAAATTTTTATTTATTTATTTAGGCTGCACAGGGTCTTAGTTGTGGCAGGTGGGATCTTCGTTGCAGTATGTGGACTTCTTAGTTGCGGCACATGGATTCTTAGTTGCGACTCACATGCAGGATCTAGTTCCCCCACCAGGGATCAAACCCAGGCCCCCTGCATTGGGAGCGTGGAGTCTTACTCACTGGACCATCAGGGAAGTCCTTCTTTCTGTTCTTTCTGGCTCTGCCTGTGGCACTTTGTTATGGCAGACCTAGCAAACTAATCTACCAAGCCATATAGTATATACTGTTATTATATTTCCTTTCTTTGTCCTTCATCCTGAGCTGGTTGCTTTCTAGAACTGTCACTCAGCTGATGTCCTGGGGTTTCCCTTTTTATCATTCTGAGGATTCCCTTTCTCTCTCTTGTGTTGGTTCTCTTGTTTTCCTGATTCCATGTCTTTGTTTACTTGTTTCTAAGAAAAAATAGAGCAGGGAGGCAAATTCTTTGAAGCTTTGAATATTTGAAACTGTCTTTAGTTTTACCTTACATTGGATTGATAGTTTGGTTTTTTGTGTTCATTATCTATCAGTACATAATAAATTACCCCCCATCTTAGTGGCTTAAAATAAAAAACCTTTATCATTTCACAATTTCTGTGGATCAGGGAACTGGCTGTGTCCTCTGGCTCAGGGTGTCTCATGGGCTGCAATCAAGGTGTCAGCCAAAGCTACTCAACTTCCCTGTTTTCATTATGGGTTCTCCCTGTTTCATCTTCTCTAGAAATTAAACTGCTAATTATCTGTTGTAGTCTCTTCTCCTGCTTCTTTGTGCTTGGAGGTTTATGCCTCAAAAAATCCTATTGCTATTGTATTAGTGAGTTCGGATCAGCAGCCTCAACATCATCCTCATTTTCCTTCTTGGATATGCCTTGACCTCATGCAATCAGCTCTTCAGGGGACCCACCTTGATTTTCCAGAATTCTTGAGGTGGGATTTCCATTTCTGTCTCCCTTAGAGAAAATTTTACAGTGAGGTCTAGCTGAATTGTATTACATTCTCTCTGCCGCTTGCCAGGTTAATGCCAAAACCAGGAGAAAAGTGGATTGGGTGTCTTTGACTATTGAGTAGAGGTGACACTTGGGCCAAGTGAAACCTGCCACAACCAACCATCCATTTTGCTCAAACAAATAGATGACAAAAGTTCTTAGACTGTGTGGTTTTCAATTCATTAAATTACTCAGAAGCAACGAGGAAGCTCAGGACACAAAGTCAGTGTTTCCCAAAGTTGTGTTTGTCTTCAGTTTCTTTTCTTGTTAAGTATGAGCGCTCACTTTGTGAATAGCTGTGTCTATTTTGCCCATTAAGCTACTAAGATCTGTATAGACCTTGAAGACCCTCTTTCAACATCCAAACACATTGGAGTCTGTAGAACCAAGTCATGAGATAATGAGGAAACAGACATTAAGCATATAATCACCCAAATAAAACTACAATCACAAACCTGAAGGAAGCATATAGGTTGTACTGAGAAAGCAGAGATGGGTTTCACTTTGGTTGGAGATTCAGAAGAGGCTTCTTTGAGGAACAGACATTTAATGTGAAATTGAAGGATTAGTAATGATTAGCTTGGAGGTGGGTAAGTTTAGAAGCATTCCAGGCTGAAGGAACAACATTGCAGTAGTCTCAAGGGGTAGAGATGTAAAATATTTAAGGATCTGAAGGAAACCCAGGGTGGCTGGCACACAGTGTGTGAGGGGGAGGGTGGTGAAGGGAAGCTGGAGCAATGGGTGGGGCCAGAACTTTCAAGGAACAGACCTCGCCAGCATGGCTCCCAAGTACCTAGTGACCAACTGGGTGAGTGGAGCGGTCATTATAGAGATGGGGCATATTGGCTGAGGAGAGATTAATGCTTCAGTTTTGGACAGGTTTATTTTGCAATCTAAGTAGAGATGTCGAGTGGTGGGACGTATGGATAGGGAGTCCATGGAGAGGTCTTGAAGTGTGATGTGAGTCCTCAGTACATAGAATGTCTTTAAGGCCATGGGAAGGCATGAGAGCACCTAAGTTGAGAATGTAGAGCAGCTACCAAGAGAATAGAGTCAAAGGAAGAACTGTGAGGGACCTGAACACTTAATGTTCAGTCAGAGGAGGAGGAGCCAGGAGACTAAGAAGCAACAGCCAGAGAAGTAGGAGGAAGACTGGGTATCACAGAAGCCAAGAGAAGAGTGTTTCCAGAAGGACAGAGTACAACTGTATCAAATGGTGCTGAGGGTCAAGTGAGATGAAGGTTAAGAATTGGCCATCTGAGAGGGCAACATGGAGGCCCTTGGGGACTTAGCAAGAGTTGTTGTAGAAGCAGTGGAGGCAGAGTCTGATTAAAAGGGGCTAAAGAATGAGAGATGAGGAAGTTGTGACAGCAAGTATAGATAACGCTTGATAATTTTGTCTGGCAGGGGTGGCGGGAAGGGGAGAAGATAGAGAGAGCGCTCGAGAGCCAAGAGGGCACATACTAGCTGGAGGGAGTCGGCAGAGTTTGTTTTGAAGGTGTTAGACTAGAGCATATTTTACTGGAGCATGTTTTCCTATGGAAGAGAGGATCTTAGGAGGAGGGAGACTGAAGTTGCAAGAAAGAAAGTGGTAACTGATGAAGTGAGAACCCCGGAAGGCAGGAGGGCTGTAGAACTCACATGGAGTGATGCCTGGTCTTTCCCACATTGTAAGAGGAGGAGAGGGTGAGAGAGAGAACTGGGCTGTGCAGAGATGATGACAGCCCTACCTGGTTTCTATTTCTCTATGAAGCTTGACACAGAGCATCTTTTCTCAGATGAGGCCAAGAAATGAGCAAATGTTCAGAATGCAGTAACTTGGCAAAGCATAGTAAAATTACTCAGCTTTTCATTCCTTCAAAAAGTTTTCCATTTTCCTAAGAAGTGACGACACCTCCCTGTTGTTTTATTCTAGCTAGTTCCATTCACTTGTGCTTTTAATCTAGCCAGTATATGAATTGATTCTCTGTCATTACGAGGGTGAGCAGATTTTCAGACAAGCCTCGGGCTACACCCACTTCTCTGTCCTCTCTCCTGTATGACTATACTGCTGGTTTCTTCCAGCTTTGCTTTCAGGTTCACTCCAGCTGAGCAAAAGGAGTAACAGCTAAGTACTAACCACCAACCATTGTTGTGAATACCTGGTTGTCATCTCTTAAGAACTTGGAAATAAGGAAATGCAGATTTCCCTCTGAGAGTCCAAGTCTAAAACCAGAGCAGAGATGTGCAAATGTATTGAAGAGAAATGGGGGAACTTCCAGGAGGCAAGACTGGGTACCTGGAATGTATTCATGACTAGCTAATGACTAAAGGGGCATCAGTCAGCTATGGAGAGTAGAAAAAGGTGAATAAAAGAGACAAATGTTGGCAGTGCTCATCCAAGAACTGTCCTATAAGTGGGGGAGCTTTGGTTAATAGATTTGAATGTTTCCCATCTCACTAGCAAAGCCATTGGTAAAGTAGGGTTGGATGCAAATAGCACTAGCCCAGTGGTTCTCAAACTTTGGTTGTATTAGGATCACCTGGGGAATTTGGTAAATTTACAAGGGCCAGTCTTCTCCTACTTCAATAAGTGCAGACCTCTGTGTGCTGGGTTAGCTCTCCAGGTGATTCTGATGCACATCAAAGTGTGAGAACCGCTGCTCTGACCAAATGATTTGAAGCATTCTGGTTCTGTTTGTAAGACCCTCCCTCCAGCGAGGTGGACACAGCAGGCTCTGAGTACTGTTGATCCCTCCAACTCTCCTTGTTCTGATTCCACCCTCACCAATCAACCTTCTGATTATGAATTAGCTCCCTGCACATATCTGCTGACAGGTAAAGAAGGCAATAATCCTACCCTTTCCATTCCCATGACAATGATTTCCCACTGTCAATTGAGAAGATGTCTTGAGCTTTGATTAGTGAGTCTGCATCTCTGGGACAGTGATCCTCAACTTTTTGATCCACTAGAATCACCTGAGGAGCTTCTAAAAATCATAAAAGCAGGCCACAACCTAGACCAATGAAACCAGAATCTCTGATGGTGTGACCCAAACATCACAATTTTGAAAGCTCTCCAAGTGCTTCTCTGGTGCACCCATTCTCAGTGTGCTGATGAAACCCAGTATTGAACCTGAAGAGGTTGAGGGCCAGGCTTGACCTTATTCACAGAGATAATGAATATATCCTTGTGAGACCTTGGGGTAGACAGCCAGCCAGTTAGCCTTTTTTGGAAATGGAAAATACACTATGCAGGCAATCCTATTGACCAATTCCCAGAAAGGCTCTGTATAGTTTTGTGCAACGTTAACCTAAACTACCTTTGCTAAAACACAATGCCTTCTCTGTGAGATCTGCAAGCAACTCTTGGCTCTGTTTTCCCAAATAACTGGCCTGCAGGGTGAGAGGTGGGTGGGCTGGAGTCCAAGCATCAGCAGAGGGACAGGAGATGGGAGCAAAGGGCACACACTCCAGCCCGTGCATGCAGACCCTCTTTTCTCGTAGAAGGAGAACGCCCCTGAGGCACTGCTCTCTTCCTGAGGACTGCCCGACTGTTCTTCAGTTACTTGCTCCAGTGCAAGTCACAAACAGGGAGATGAGAGTTTTGCTGACTTTAGAACCTGTTCCTGAGTCAGAAACCATCCACTTCAGCCAGCTTTGATGACCCGTTACCTTCCGGGTCACAGCACTTGCTGTGGCTCCAGCCCCTCCGTACTAACTCTGCAGGTTAGTGCTGGGCTGCTATTTTTAACCTCAAGATTCAATAGGAGGAGAGAATTTGTAGAGCAGAGGGAAATGTGAAAAGCTTGACAAAAGAGGCCTCCAAGGAACATTTTTTTACGAGACAATAAAATATTCAAGTAGAGTAAGGAGATAGAGGAGGGGGCTGGGAGGAGGGGGAGAACACTGACCACAGGGCTGTCCACACTTTAAAACCCAATGATTAGTCAATTTCTAAATTACTAAGATCAAGTTAGGCCAGGAAGTGAGCAATCCTCCTTTTAGTTGAAATGCAAAGAAAAAATATCAGAATATAATTTCTGTAGATGGGATTCAGCCAGGGGCTGGACTTATTGCTTCTGATCCTAAACTAATCTGCCAAAATCAGGCAGTTTAAGAAGAGAGAATTGATGGGATAAAATCCAGCACCTATGAAATGTTTGCTGCATGCTGGGACCTTAATTCCTTTCTCTCCCAAGTTTCTCTTCCAAGATTTCTTTACCCCATGCTTTAGTTGAGATGATTCTATGTAAAATGAGAACGATGGCATTTTAAGATTGCTCCTCAGTGTTTGCAAGACTTTTGGCATGTTAGGATCTCAGGCTTGGCCCCGTGGCCTTTTTCTGCTTTGGTGAGAGATGTGAATGGTAGGCAAGTCAATGAAGAGAGTCTATTATTTGTGCTGAGTGGAAAAGAGTGTTTCCCAGTAGAGGGCAACCTTACGTAATGAATTTCTCTTTACCCTTAGAATTATTTGCAGATACTGATGTGCATCGGGGAACAGATTTTACCTCTTAAGGCTTTTTAAAGCTTGTTTCTGGCAAGTCATTTACACATAAGGTGTTAAAGTGTTAAGAAGATTTGTTCCAATATTTTTCTTAGTTGGTAAGTGATAAGTTGTACTATCAATGATGGCAGTGGCAGATCATAAAATGTTTTAACTAAATTTAACTAGATTTTATTTACTCATAAAGTCAACAAATATTGATTTAGTGCCTTCTGTGTGCAAGAAAGAGGGTGGGGTGGGTTTCCAAGGGTGGGCCTGAGTCAGCCCTTCCTGGAAAAGAATTTACGATACATAGAGGGGCTAAGAAATAACTGTAGGAAGTTAAAATACAGGACAAAATATTTATTCTTGTTTCAAATTCTTGCTTATTAGGAAAAATGACTTCTCTAATATTAATTGTTGGTGGGCTTTATAATTCTTCCCATTTCCTGTTGTAGATGGCATCCAGAATATTCAAGTTGTTTTCAAATCTTTTAGCTTCTGCCAAAACTGATTTGTTCAGTCCTCCTTTCTTTCTACTTTTGAAATTCAGCTCCATTTTAAGAGGAAATTAATCTGCACGTTGTGATTCCACTCCTAATTTTTTAAATAGATTATTTGGAAAGACTCCTTCATTTTCTTGGTTTCCTCTAAAGTCTATCCATGTCTAGTGAGAAAGGGGTATTTTTGTAACTCAGCTCTCCTTGACCCAGAGGAGATCTTGAGTGAAATTCAGACATGGAGAGTTGTTTAACCTTCTCCTATCAGAGTGCTGGCAATGGAAGGTTTGTTGAAAGCATGGGTTGAAGGGCACCCTGTGGGCTTGAGACCTGGCCACAGGCTCGGGGAGGTTCATTTGATTGATGAAGGCCAGTACCGCCAGATGAGGAGCAAGCCACTTTCCAAGTTCAGATGATTCCTCTGCCTCAAGGGTGGGGCCTCTCAGACCCACAGAACCAGAACCAGCAGTGTTGAAAGCTTGTTATCCTGATAGTACATCTTACAGCAGCTTCTGGGGGGCAAAGTGGTACAGCAGGGCAGAGTGAATATGGGGATGCTCTTCATCTCAGTTTCCATGTCCTGCAAAGTCTCTAGAAGCAGTACCTGAAACTCAGGCTGTAACTTGTGGAGCTACGTGTGGAACCTTGGAACATACTAGTTGGTTTGGGCTCCTGCAGAGGAAACACAGTGGCCTGGGGGTGACTACACTTTCTGTAATTGTCCTGCTTGGAGAGAGTGCCCTTCTGGAGGCCAGTTAACTCAGTCCTCAGCATCTGTGGTGGGCACTGTTAGTGATTCCTTTACTAGACCGGCACCCTCATCCTCAGGTGCTGAGTGTTGGCTGCTCACAGCTGTTCCTTTCTCTAGAGAATTGTCCCCCATTGAAGGGAATGACCCAGCCATGGAACTTATGATCTTTTCAGCAATTCACAAACAATGACTGGCTGAAAATAGGGTACAAAATGTCAGCTCCCTTTCTTCAATTGTAGGCATCAATTTTGTTGTGTGGCTTACACTTCTGGGCTCCCCATCGAATCAGGCTGAAGATAAAGTCCAGCTGAGACTACCTCCTCCTTGCATAACAACTTCCCTTGCACCATCTTTCTTTCTCCACTCTTCTCCAGAGAGTATTCCTGCAAAAAACTACCTCCAGCTCTGCTTCTAGAAACCTTACCTGAGACAGTACCTCTTTTGAATTGGTAGGACATATAGTCTTCTTTATACAATGTGTCAGTTGCGTATCAGCAGTCACCTCTTCCTCCTTCTTTTAAGAGAACATTTTATTCAGGTGTTAGGTGGCTATGTGTCTCGGTCCCTTCTGGTCCCAAAGGATGAATTTGTTAAATCCAAGCCAATCATGGTAATTTCATTCTCCTTTGCAGTGAGTGGTTCGAGAATGGCATGTGGCCCAATTCCACTCAATAGCACCTAAGGGAAGTCAGCTGAAGGGCATATAGACATATTTTCTTTGCTCTTAAAAGGGAGCAAAGGAGAAAGATATATTTGTATTCCTATTTCTAGACATTGTTGAGTAAGAATGTGATGGTGGGACTTCAGCAGTAAATTTGTAATCATGAAGAGATGTTAAGATTATCTTAACTCTGAGGGTTATAAAGTCACTAAGCCATTGAATTAATCAATACTAGAGCCCTCCAACCAATCAGCTGCCCCACTTTTAGTTACGTAAAATAACAAAAGTTCATATTTGTTTAAATAAGCTTTAGTTGAGTCTGCAGCTCTTTGTAAATGAGAGCATCCTAGACATCTACAGAGCCAGCTTGAAAAAAGTTACTTTCTAATGACCAAGTGATATTGAGAATAGAGAATAGAAAAAAGTAATTAATACTCTCCATTTTATTTTTCTCTCATAAAGAGAAGAATGGCCTGGTAATAATTTGTACAATATTTTGTTTTGGCTTATACAGCTGGTTTATTGAATGGGCCTAACCTAATGGAAGCAAAAACAGGAAATGGGTTAATTTTTCTTCCATTACTGACTTCAAACATTCTCTGTTGCATTTCCCTTGCCTTGTCTCTCCCCATGAGAGCTTTTTATTCACTTTCAGTTGTAAGAGCAGTCTCATTTTTGTGTTATAAAATATAGTGCAAGTTAAATCAATGATTTCAATCTTGCATTCAGTTAAAATATGTTCTTTCCCTACAAGCTCAGGCCTGAAGACTCAAGCTTGGGGTCTGGAAAAAGGGAAGGAATAGAGGTTTATTTCTTTGCTACCCCATTCTTGCATCCTATCTTCCTGGGTCTTTTTGTCCTCAGCCAGTGCTTAGGTGCTCACGGGCATCTCTTGGTTGATACCTACTGACAACCATTTCTTCTGTTACAGCCGTAACAAATGCCAGGCTCTTTTGTGGGACAATTTTTAATGGGCTTCTTAGACAACTTCACTGGGAACTCTTATACTTTGCATTCCTGGAGCTCCTGATTCATTCTTTGCTTGACCTTCTGGGACCCCTCCTCAGCTCCTGCCCTTCCCTTCCCAGCTGTATACCTCACATAGCCTCTCTCTTCCCCAGTGTCTGATCTTTTACTGGGTACCATAAGGCACTTTGAGCCTGGCCATGTTCCACATTATCCCCTTGGTCAATTTCTTCACAGATTCTCACCCAGTAAAGGAAGACTTGAAGCTTGCCCAAGGCTGACCTCTTTCTCTTTGTCTTGTTCGTTGTAGCAACTTCACCAGTCCCTTACACCCCCACATTTGGAGATCTCTTGGCAGGAAGCAGACACTGGTCACATTTGTGTGCATGCTAAATTCCTGGTGACAGGTGCCAAGTTCTCCTAAGAACTCTTTCACTGCTCTGGTGGCCACACCAAATGGACCTGCTGGGTTTTGCTCATGAGTGAGAGTGCAGTCTCCCTAATCTCACCAAAACAATATTCTCTCTGAGGAGTTCTACTGGGGGTCCCACTTCACGTGGTCTGGGCAGGATGGAGGAAGCAAAACCAAAGCATTTTCTACTCCAGTGAATTCCTGTCAACACTGTCCTGCAAACTTCTAATTTATTCTGGTGTAGGCTGGAAATATGTGACAGAGAATGATAGTCAAAGAGGCAGTTTGGTCACCTCTTAGATAGTCCTGAGGGATGGTTGTCCTGTTAGTTTCCTATGGCTGTCCTTAAATTATCACAAGCTTGGTGGCTTAAAACAATGTAAATTTATTATCTTACAACTCTGGATGTCAGATGTCCAAAATCAATCTTAGTGGGCTAAAATCAGGGTTGACAGATCCTTCTGGAAGCTCTAGGGGAAAATTTCTTTCCTTTTTCCACTTTATTGTGGCACCTTCATTCTTTGGCTTGAGGCCTCTTCCTCCATCTTCAAAAGCAGCAGTGCAGCATCTTCAAATTTCTCTCTCTGCTTCAATCATCACATCACTTTCTATGACTCTGACCCTCCTGCCTCCCTCTTATAAGGACCCTTGTGAGGATATTGGTCCTAACCAGATAATCCAGGATAATCTAGGATAATCTCCTTACCTCAGGATTCTTAACTCAATCACACAAAAGTCTCTTTTTTTCATGTAAAGTAACATATTCACAGGTTCTAGGGATTAGGGCATGGGCATCTTTGGGGGGCGGACATGATTCATCCCACCAGGATTACGGTGATACAACAAATGTTCTCCAATACATGGTTCATCTCCACTGGGAGGCACAGGGATAATTAAAAGTTAGATGTGGCAAGGTGACTAGATCTGGTCATGAAATGTGAGTAGTAAGTGTGCTTTCATTTCTGGATGGAAGCATCTAGTTGCCAATGCTTGACTCTCAGCCTTCTTTTTCTCTTACATGGCAAACCATGAGGACTTGATTTGAGATGTTGGAATTGTAAGAGGATGCTGCTTCTGTCAGCTTGGATCCCTGAGTGACAACATGGGGAAGAGCCTCCCACAAACATGCTTTAGCCATGTAGTGTAAGCCAAAAAGCGAACCTTTGTTTTAAAGCACTGAAAAATATTTTTCTTTTAAAAAAATTTTAAATTCTTAATTAAAAAAAATTTTATTGAAGTATAGTTTATTTACAATATCATGTTAGTTTCAGGTGTACAGCACAGTGATTCCTTTTCAGATCCTTTTCCCTTGTAGGCTATTACAAAATATTGAGTATAGTTCCCTGTGCTATATGGTAAGTCCTTGTTGGTTATCTATTTTCTACATAGTAGTGTGTATATGTTAATCCCAAACTCCTAATTTATCCCTTCCCCCACCCTCCTTTCCCCTTTGGTAACAGTAAGTTTGTTGTCTATGTCTGTGACTCTCTTTCTGTTTTGTAAATAAGTTCATTTGAATCATTTTTTTTTTTAGATTTCACATATAAGTGATATCATGTGATACTTGTCTTTCTCTGACTTACTTCACTCAATATGATAATCTCTAGGTCTGTCCATGTTGCTGCAAATGGCATTATTTCATTCTATTTATGGCTGAGTAATATTCCATTGTATATATGTACCATAACTTCTTTATTCATTCATCTGTTGATGGACATTTAGGTTGCTTCCATGTCTTTGCTATTGTAAATAGAAAGCACTGACATTTTGTGGTTGTTTGTTACTGCAGATTTACCTTGCCCATCCTGACTGATACAGTTCTCAGCTTTGGGCATTCCACTGAAATTCTAAGACAAGAGGAAGACTACCATTCAACATGCTGCCATCCTTAGAACTGAGGTTTCCTTTTGGAGTATATTTCTATGCCCTTCCTGAGAGTGCTCATGTCTTAATCCCATAACACTAAAACAACTTTAATAAAAAAAAATTTGTAGCTATTCTATAAAGAAATCCCTTGAGAAAACCTTTGAGGATTTCTTGGGGAAGATCATCATAACAAAAATCTGGTTTCATCTGGCCTATTCAGCCTTGACTGCCCCGCCTCTTCCGCGAGTAATCTCCATGCTGGTAAGAGCTCTGGACCCACCTGTCCATTTTCACCTCTGAAAATTCATCCAAACATATAATCACTTTTCCTGGAATTTCTTCTCTTTCCTTTTGGTCTCTTTTCTTCCCTGAATTTTAGTCTTTTAACAAAATACTGATGTTTACTGAGTATTATTTTAGATTGGATTCTCCCAGAGGTAGGCTCTAAGACAAGGATCCTAGAGCAATTATTTAATTGAAGGTGATCCCAGGAAACATCAACAGGGAAGTTTGGAAGTGAGGATGAGATAGGAAGGAAGCCAACAGGGGGTGTATTAGTGAACAGGTTGCTGCTCAGGACAACTGGGGCTCAAACCTGGGGACCTCTAGGAGACTGAGTATAAGAGGTGAGTAGGACACCCACCTCACAGTTGTTCTACCTCAGGGGTGAAGCCAAATCTGGCCTCTGTACCCCAACACTGAATTAAATCTGAGAGATAGAGTTTGGGGTGAAGTAGAAAAGAATAGCTTTATTGCTTTGCTAGACCACAGTGGGCTAGTATCCACAAAACTGTGTGTCCCAACCCAGGGGTTCCTGTGAGGAGTCTTATAGTCAAGGGGCGGGGTTGCTGATAAGGATCAGTGTGCATGCAGAGCCTGCATTCCTTTAATCCAGAGATAATCTGGCATCAGGGGTGATGGGTGAGCTGTGACCTTCTCTGGAATGAAGACTGTTTCATCAAATAGTTAACATCTTTAATTTGGTGGGGGTTTTAGTTCTGCAGAAGAGCTCAAAGATAATGTTATGTGTCCCTTGAAGGGGCATCATGACCCTGCCCCAAGGGTGCACTATTTGTTTCTTAACTGCTCCTCACTTATGTCTGCATCCCCTCCCTTCCCTCATTAGCAACTATCTGAACCTGCCCTTTGAACTCAGGGAAGGGGACACAGAAAGGCTTTTGTGCCCAGGAGCCCCAGAGGGTCCTGCTCAGTTTCAGGGGCAAGGATATCGCAGGTATTAATCTACCAATCCATTTGGTGGAGGACTGCTCCCAGGGGTGTTTGTTCTACAGCTCTAGTCTTTCTTCTGCAGGGGCCAGCTAATCCAGCCACTGGAAAGAAGTGGAGCAGGTTCCAGGTGCTCACAGAAGGAAGTCTGGATCTGTAGGGAAACGGTGAGAGTGGAGAACCCAGCAGCATCTGCTCCAGTCACCTCTGTTCAGAGTGCTGGTTGGGTGCCTCAGTCACAGGACTGAGGAAGGGAGGCAGGCAAACACCCATCCTCTATCCCATGAGGCAGGATGTATGTTAATAGAATGGCTGAAAACATGCAAAAGGAGCGTGGATGAAAGATAAATTAATTTTACTTTGGGAGAGCAGAAAGATGGATTTTGATTTGGCTTTACAGGGTAGAAAGGATTAAGTGAAGAAGAAGAGCTTTTGTTTCAAGTGGAGGGATTAGAGTAGCACAGGCATGGCAGCTTCAGAATTAGATTAAGTTTTGGGAAAATTGTAAGCAGTGGGTTTGACTGGGACAAAAAGTGGTTGAGAGGAAGTAGGAGATCAAGTTAGAAGAGGATGGGGCAAAATTATGGGAGATCAAGAGTTCAATATGTGATATTTTCATAATGGGGGAAGCACTACATTCTAAAAATTTATAGATGGGCTTAAATTCTGGCCTCTGAACAGGATCCTTCAGGTAATGCCTGATTCCCCCCTGTTTACCTGCATCCTCTTCCTCTTCTTTGAGCTCTGAGTTTGCTTTTCTGGTCCATCTTTCTGAATATTTCTTTCCAGATTCTTTTAGCAGATTTCCCCTTGGCTCATTCTACTATCATTGTTCTGGACACGAAGCTTTTTCTGGCTTTGTTTCCTAGCACTCAAGCAGTGGCCTTGTCTTCTGTCATGTCCACCTGGCGATGACTCTCTCCTCCTCCCTCATGCTGTCTACTTCTGGCTCCAAAATGCTCTGTCCTGACTTTTCCACTTCCTTTTCCCATCAGATAATTCTTCCTTTTATGCCATAACATGGGAATTGCCATGTTCTTCTAAGAAGGACAAAGAATTTTGTGTCCTTCTTAGTATGTTGTAGCCACAAAATCTGCTTATACTGAAACCTAGTAGGATCCTATGGGGCTCCTGGGCACAAAAGCCTTTCTGTGTCCCCTTCCCTGAGTTCCAAAGGGCAGGTTCAGACAGTTGCTAATCCGGGAAAAGGAGGGGATGCAGAGATAAGTGAGGAGCAGTCAAGAAACAATAGTGCACCCTTGGGGCTGGGTCTTGGTTCCCCCTCAAGGGATATACATAACAATATCTTTGAGCTCTTCTGAAGAACTAAAACCCCCACTGAATGGAAGACTTGATGAAGAACTCTTCATTCCAGAGAAGGTTACAGTTTGCCCATCATCACCTGATGCCAGATGATCTCTGATTAAAGGAATGAGGAGCCCTGCACACACCCTGATCCTTATCAGTAACTCTGCCCCTTGACTATAAGACTCCTTACAGCACCCCCCACTCCCCGACTCCCCCCCACCCCCAGCTCACCACCACTGTTAAGACACACAGTTTCGAGGGCATTAGCCTGCTGTGGCCCCTTTGCCTGGCAAAGCAATAAAGCTATTCTTTTCTACTTCACCCAAAACTCTGTCTCCAAGATTTAATTTGGTGTCAGGGTGCAGAGGGTGGATTCAGCTTCAATATCTCTGGAACTTGTTTTAAGTTGCAGAAAATTATGTTATTCTCTCATTCACTGTTTCATAAATAGTATTTGAGAACAAGATTGATAATTGTATTTATAATAAAACACGTGAATAAATAGGTAAATAAAATGTTATTTTATTTTTTTTAGCTCTACTGGTGAAGTACACATTATACTGAGTAAAGCTAGTAGGAAAATAATTTGTTTTCCATATGCATTATACTAATAGATCATGTGGAGAGAGATTTTACAAAGTGCTAAGCAATGCTCTGAGCTTTTTAAATTATTATTTAATCTATTAACTTATTAATTTATTTTTGGCTGCGTTGGATCTTCGTTGCTGTGTTCGGGCTTTCTCTAGTTGCGGTGAGCGGGGGTTACTCTTCCTTGCGGTGCGCAGGCTTCTCATTGCAGTGGCTTCTTTTGTTGCGGAACATGGACTCTAGGCAGGGAGCCTTCAGTAGTTGTGGCTCACGGGCTGTAGAGCACAGGCTCAGTACTCGTGGCACATGGACTTTGTTGCTCCGGGGCATGTGGGATCTTCCCGGGCCAGGGCTTGAAACCATGTCCCCTGCACTGGCAGGTGGATTCTTAACCTCTGCACCAGCAGGGAAGTCTCTCTGAGCTCTTTATATGAATTAACATTTTAAGTCATTATGACAACCTGAGGAGATTGTCCTGTTGTTATCCTCAATTTACGATAGAAGTAATGGAGGCAGAAGAGAGTTAAGTAACTTGCTTAAGGCCACACACATTGGAAGAAACAGAGGTGGGATTTAAGCATGACACTGACTCAGAGTTCCAGCTCCTTCCCACTAGGCTGTAGTGTTACCCACTGTGCTGCAGGACATGGGTTCTCAACACGTGGACTTGGGACCACCAGCATCAGCATCATCTGGGGACTTGTTAGCAAGGCAAATTGTCTGGCTGTGGCCCAACCTACTAAACCAGACACTCTGGAGATGGTGCTCAGCAATCTGTGTTGAAATAGGCCCTCCAGGTATCCCAATGCATGCCAACATCTGATAACCACTGCAGGTAATTTTGATTTACCCTTTGAGCTATGTCTCCTTTTGGATAAATAGGATAAATTTGTACTATTTAAACATCCATGCGGAGTGGGTTCTAGTTTCCTGTCTTGAGGCAGGAGGATGCTACCAAGAGCCTCTCTAACCCTTCATTTTCTCATCTATTGGCTGATACGGTGCTCTCTTCCCACCTTCCTGGAAACTGTAAAGGATGAAGGAAATGCTGTATGTGATTGGCCTTTAAAATAACAGATGATATTGATCAAATTTGAAGTCTGTGGATAGTCATAAAGCTATTCATAACTGAGTATTAGCTATAATTATACTGCTGATAACTGAATAGGGAAAAAGTAAGAAATTTTGTCCCCTTTCTTTTAAATTGTTAACTTTTACTGGCATGATATTCACTGAAGACTGATAAGGCTAGAATAAAGCAGTTTTCATATTCCTTTCACAAAACCTCCAAAGTCATACAGTGAGTGTAGTATTACCCTTGGCCTCAAACCTATGAGAGGCCATTTTGCTGTCTTTTTCAATTTTTGTCTTTTAAGGCAGGCCCTTCTCTGACACCCTAATTTTTTACTGATCACCCCCTGGAGGAGTTCTTTATTTCTCCTTGACATCAAGAGAAGCTATTTGTTCTCTCCTGCTTTTCCCACCTTGTCTCTTTAAGTTTTCATTCCTCCTGTCTTTTTGGGATTTTGAAGAACCACTTTCTAAAATGCTAAGCTTAGTTTTTCTCTATGCACCCAATTTCACTTCCTGCAGCAAAACCATATGTGCCCATCCATTTGAGGTTCAGCTGCTGCCTATCACCAGGTGTGGCCCAGGGAAAGGATTAGAGCAATGCTTCTCAAATTTCAATGTTGTGCAGGCACCTGGGCAATCTTATTGAAATACAAATTTTGCTTCTTACAAGCTCCTGGGCTCACAGTTGGAATAGCCCTGCTCTGTCGGTGGCTCTTGACCCTGGCTGCACGTTGGAATCACCTAGGTGGCTTTAAAAACAACCAATGCTTAGATTGCACCCCATGGATCATGCCTCAGTTGATCTTGGGTGATGGCTGGGTATTGATAAAAGTTCCCTGGGGATTCTAATATGCAGCCAGAATGAGAGGAAGGCATCTCTTTCAGTGGCTCCCTGAACCTATACCTCCTGCTGTCCCCAGAGATGTGGTCTGACTAATCTGAGCTAGAGCAATGTAGTGGGAGAAAGCATGCCGTAGACTGAATCCTGACCTCCTGGATTGGAATCCCCATTCCCATTCATATTAGCTGTTTGACCATAGACAATTTAATTAGCCTCTCTGTGCCTTGGTTTCCCAATCTGTAAAGTGAGGGTAAGATGGCATGTTCTACTAAAGGGTCATTGTGAGTTAATATGTGCAAAGTACTCAGAGCCATATATTAGTTATCTATTACTATATAACTAATTACCCCCAAACTTAGTGGCTTAAAACAACAAGCTTTTATGATCTCGTAGTTCCTATGGATCAGGGATTTGGGAGTACTTTAGTTGGGTATTGTTGGCACAGGGTCTTTCATGAAGTTGCAGTCAAGCTGTCAGCTGGAGATGCAGTGATCCTGAGAGGGGCTGGAGGATTATCTCCTTCCAAAATAGCCAATCACATGGCTGTTTGCTTGAGCCTCAGTTTCTTACCACACAGGCATCTCCATAGGGCTGCTTAAATGTCCTTGCAACATGGCTTGGTTTCTGTCAGAGTCATTGAAGAGAAAGAGAGAGAAATAGAGAGAGAGAAGGAGGAGGAGGAGAAGGGGGAAGAAGCATTAAGGTTTTTTATGACTGAGTCTCAGAAATCATACCATCACAGGGATTTCCCTGGTAGAACAGTGGTTAAGACTCCATGCTCCCAATGCAGGGGGCCTGGGTTCGTCCCCTGGTCCAGGAACTAGATCCCACAAACATGCCACAACTAAGAGTTTGCATGCCACAACTAAGGAACCCATGAGCCTCAAATAAGGAGCCTGCCTGTCATAATTAAGACCCGACACAACCAAATAAATAAATATATATTAAAAAAAAGAAATCATACCATCACATGTCACATTTTATTCATTAGAAGTGAAGCCACACTCAAGGAAAGAAGAATGAGTATCCACCTCTTAAAGGAAGGAGTATTGAGGAATTTATGGACATAATCTGAAACCACCACTAACAGTTTATGGCTCATGGTAAGCAATGTGTTAAATATTGGTTATTTTCATTAGCTTGTCTCATATCCTTGTAAAGGAAAAATATTGCATGCCATTCCAGTTCTGTAAGGATCAAATCATGAGGGGGGCAGAATCAAGATGGTGTGTGGGAAGATTTAGCATTTGTGTATCCCCACAACGAGGGTGCCTGCTGGACGCTGGTGGGGGACCTCAACACCCAAGGAGAAGGGAGGAACCCCCAAGTGAACTGGTAGGACATGGGGGGACTGAAGGGGGTGAGGAGTAGTGGAGGCCGGATAGGACCAGCATCCCTGAGAGGTGGCTGAGAGAGGGTAGGGGTTCCCATGCCTGCAGGGACCCTTGGGGGCTTGGATCAGGGTGGGGAGCATTCCCAGTGTTTTCCCTGCCCAGTCAGCCAGGGAAGTCTGCCTGGCTCTCAGGCCCAGTCCTATGCCCTCAGAGGTCCTCACCAGGCTGCATTGGTCCTGTGGGTGTAGGAGGGAGGCCGGGGGAGAAGAGGAGAGACAGGTGGGAGGAACCCTCCAGGATGGGAGGAGCAGACGAGGAGCAGAGGCCGTTGGCCACACCCACTCAGGCCTGGGAAATTTACTGAGTTCCTAGGCCATTCCCCTACTCTCCAAATCTCCCTCCAGGCTGTGTGGGTCCTGTGGGTGTAGGAGGGACTTCCTGGGAGAGAAGGAGAGACAGGTAGGAGGGGCCCTCCAGTACCAGAGGAGTGGGAGAGGAGGGGAGGGTGTTGGCCCTGCACACTCGGGCCTGGAAAGCCTGCTAGGCTCCCAGGTGGGGTCCCTAAACCTCTGAGACCAGAGGTGGGAAGCACGCCTGGGCATCTTCTGTTCTGTTGAGCCTAAGCACCCCCCCCACCATAACCCCCAGTGCCTTTTCCAGCCCTGTGGGTCCTAAGCATAGGCCCCACCCATTGTCCAAACCACGCCCCTTCTTAGGCCCCGCCTTCCATATCCAAGGCCTTTTCTATCTTTTCTTATTTTTTTCTCCTCCTCTGTTTTACCATGGTGGTTCTGTTTTACATTCCGGTTGTTGTTTCATCTATATTTTTATTTTTACATTCTTTCTAACATATCTGTTAGTTTCCTAGTCTAATTTTATTTCTTACATTGTTATTGTTCTCTTTTTTTTTTTTTGATGCCCCGCATAGCTTGTGGGATCTTGGTTCATTAGCTGGGGGGTTGGGCTGAAGCTCCTGCAGTGGGATCTCTGAGTCCGAACCACAGGACTAACAGAGAACCTCAGACCCTAAGGAATATTCATCAGAGTGAGGTCTCCCAAAGGTCCTCATCTCAGCACCAAGACCCAGCTCTACGCAACAGCCTACAAACTCCAGTGTTGGAAGCCTCAGGCCAAATAACCAGTAAGACAGGAATACAATCCCACTCATTAAAAAAAAAAAAAAAAAGAGAGAGGTGGCAAAAAATATGTCATAGCTGAAGGAGCAAGGTAAAAACCTACAAGACCAAATAAATAAAGAGGAAATAGGCAATCTACTTGAAAAAGAATTCAAAGTAATGATAGTAAAGATGATCCAGAATCTCGGAAATAGAATGTAGGCATGGATTGAGAAAATACAAGAAATGTTTAACAAAGATCTAGAATAACTAAAGAACAAACAAACAGAGATGAACAACACAATAACTGAAATGAAATATACACTAGAAGGAATCAATAACAGAAAAACTGAGGCAGAAGAATGAATAAGTGAACTGGAAGACAAAAGGGTGGAAGTAACTGCTGAGGAGCAGAATAAAGAAAAAAGAATGAAAAGAATTGAAGACAATCTCAGAGATCTTTGGGACAACACTAAACACACCAACATTCGATTATAAGGGTCCCAGAAGAAGAAGGAAAAAGAAAGGGTCTGAGAAAATATTTGAAGAGATTATAGTCAAAAACTTCCCTAACATGGGAAAGGAAATAGTCACCCAAGTAAAGGAAGCACAGAGAGTCCCATACAGAATAAACCCTAGGAGAAACACACCAAGACACATATTAATCAAACTAAAAGAATTAAATTCAAAGAAAAAATATTAAAAGCAGCAAGGGAAAAACAAAAAATAACATACAACGTAATCCCTATAAGGTTATCAGCTGATTTTTTAGCAGAAACTCTACAGGCAAGAAAGGAGTGGCAGGATATACTTAAAGTGATGAAAGAGAAAAACCTACAACCAAGATTACTCTACCCAGCAAGGATCTCATTCAGATTCAATGGAGAAATCAAAAGCTTTTCAGATAAGCAAAAGCTAAGAGAATTCAACACCACCAAACCAGTTTCACACCAAATGCTAAAGAAATTTCTCTAGGTGAGAAACACAGAGAAGAAAAAGACCCACAAAAACAATCCCTAAACAATTAAGGAAATGGCAATAGGAACATAAATATTGATAATAACCTTGAATGTAAGTGGATTAAATGCCCCAACCAAAAGACACAGACTGGCTGCATGAATACAAAACAAGACCCATTAATATGCTGTCTACAAGAGACCCACTTCAGACCTAGGGACACATACAGACTGAAAATGAAGGGATGGAAAAAGATATTCCATGCAAATGGAAATCAAAAGAAAGCTGGAGTAGCAATACTCATATCAGATAAAATAGACTTTAAAATAAAGACTGTTACAAGAGATAAGGAAGGACACTACATAATGATCAAGGGATCAATCCAAGAAGAAGATATAACAATTATAAATGTTTATGCACCCAACATAGGAACACCTCAATACATAGGCAAAAGCTAACAACCATGAAAGGAGAAATTGACAGTAACATGATAATAGTAGGGGACTTTAACACACCACTTACACCAATGGACAGGTCATTCAAACAGAAAATAAAGAAGGAAACACAAGCTTTAAATGACACAATAGACCAGATAGATTCAATTGATATTTATAGAACATTCCACCTGAAAGTGGCAGAATATAGTTTCTTCTCAAGTGCACATGAAACTTTCTCCAGGATAGATCATATCTTGGGTCAAAAATCAAGCCTTGAAAAATTAAGAAAATTGAAATTGTATCAAGCATCATTTCTAACCACAATGCTATAGGATTGGAAATCAATTACAGGAAAGAAACTGAAAAAAATCACAAATACATGGAGGCTAAACCGTGTGCTACTAAATAACCAAGAGATCACTGAAGAAATCAAAGAAGAAATTAAAAAATACGTAGAAACAAATGACAATGAAAACATGATAACCAGAAACCTATGGGATTCAGCAAAAGCAGTTCTAAGAGGGAAGTTTATAGTAATATAATCTCACCTCAAGAAACAAGAAAAATCTCAAATAAACCATCTAACTCTACACCTAAAACAACTAGAGAAAGAAGAACAAAGAAAATCCAAAGTCAGTAGAAGGAAAGAAATCATAAAGATCAGAGAGAAATAAAATAAATAGAAACAAAGAAAACAATAGCAAAGGTCAATAAAACTAAAAGCTGTTTTTTTGAGAAAATAAAGAAAATTGATAAACTCTTAGTCAGACTCATCAAGGAAAAAATGGAGAGGTCTCAAATCAATAAAAATTAGAAATGAAAAAGGAGAAATCACAATTGACACTGTAGGAATACAAAGGATTATAAGAGACTACTACAAACAACTATATGCCAAAAAAATGGACAACCATGAAGAAATGGACAAATTCTTGGAAAGGTACAATTTTCCAAGGCTGCAACAGGAAGAATTAGAAAATATAAACAGACTTATCACAAATAATGAAATTGAAACTTTAATTAAAAATCTCCCGGGGCTTCCCTGGTGGCACAGTGGTTGAGAGTCCGCCTGCTGATGCAGGGGACACGGGTTTGTGCCCCAGTCCAGGAGGATCCCACATGCCACGGAGCAGCTGGGCCCGTGAGCCATGGCTGCTGAGCCTGTGCTTCCGGAGCCTGTGCTCCACAATGGGAGAGGCCACAACAGTGAGAGGCCCACGTACTGCAAAAAAAAAAAAAAAAAAAAAATCTCCCAACAAATGAAAGTCCAGGACCAGAGGGCTTCACAGGAAAATTATACCAAACCTTTAGAGAAGAGCTAACACCGATCCTTCTCAAACTGTTCCAAAAAATTGCAGAGGGAGGAACACTCCCAAATTCATTCTACGAAGCCACCATCACCCTGATACCAAAACCAGAAAAAGGTATCACAAAAAAGGAAATTATAGACCAATATCATTGATGAACACTGACAAAAAAATCCTGAACAAATAGTAGCAAACAGAATCCAACAACACATTAAAAGGACCATACACCATGATCAAGTGGGATTTATCCCAGGGATGCAAGGATACTTCAATATACACAAATCAATCAATGAAATACACCACATTAACAAATTAAGGAATAAAAACCATATGATCATCTCAATAGATGCAGAAAAAGCTTTTGACAAAACTGAACACTGATTTATGATAAAAAGTCTCCAGAAAATGGGTATAGAGGGAACCTATCTCAACATAATAAAGGCCATATATGCCAAACCCACAGCCAACATAATTCTCAATCGTGAAAAACTGAAAGCATTTCCACCAAGATCAGGAAGAATACAAGGATGTCCACTCTTGCCACTCTTATTCAACATAGTTTTGGAAGTCCTAGCCACAACAATCAGAGAAGCAATAGAAGTAAAACAAATACAAATTGGAAAAGACATAAAACTGTCACTGTTTACTGATGACATGATACTATACATAGAGCATGCTAAAGATGCCACCAGAAAACTACTAGAACTAATCAGTGAATTTGGTAATGTGGCAGGATACAAAATTAATGCACAGAAAACTCTGACATTCCTATACACTAACAAGGAAAAATCAGAAAGAGAAATTAAGGAAACACTCCCATTTACCTTTGCAAAAAAAGAATAAAATACCTAGGAATAAACCTACCTAAAGATGGAAAAGACTTATATTCAGAAAACTATAAAACACTGATGAAAGTAATCAAAGATGACATAAACAGATGGAGAAATATATCACATTCTTGGATTGGAAGAATCAATATTGTGAAAATGACTATACTACCCAAAGGGATCTAGAGATTCAACACAATCCTTATCAAACTACCAATGGCATTCTTCACAGAAATAGAACAACAAATTTTACAATTCATATGGGAACACAAAAGACCCCAGAGAGCCAAAGCAATCTTGAGAAAGAAAAACAGAGCTGGAGGAATCAGTTTCCTGACTTTAAACTACACTTTAAAGGTACAGTTATCAAGACAGTATGGTACTGGCACAAAAGCAGAAATATAGATAAATGAGAATAGAAAGCCCAGAGGTAAACCTATGCACATATGGTCACCTAATTTACAACAAAGGAGGCAAGAACATACAATGGAGAAAAGACAGTCTCTTCAATAAGTGGTGGTGTGAAAACTGGACAGCTACATGTAAAAGACTGAAATTAGAACACTACTGAACACCATACACAAAAATAAACTCAAAATGGATTAAAGACCTAAAAGTAAGACCAGACACTATAAAACTCTTAGAGGAAAACATAGCAAAAACACTCTTTGACATAAACCAGAGCAAGACATGTTTTAACCCACCTCCTAGAGAAATGGAAATAAACCCAAAAATAAACAAATGGGACCTAATGAAACTTAAAAGCTTTTGAACAGGAAAGGAAACCATAAACAAGACAAAAAGACAACCCTCAGAGTGGGAGAAAATATTTTCAAATGACAAAATGGACAAAGGATTAATCTCTAAAATATACAAAGAGCTCATGGAGCTCAATATCAAAAAAACAAACAATCCAATTAAAAAATGGACAGAAGATCTATATAGACATTTCACCAGAGGAGACATACAGATGGCCAAGAGACACATGAAAAGTTGCTCAACATCACTAATTATTAGAGAAATACAAATCAAAACTACAATGAGGTGTCACTTCACACTGGTCAGAATGACCATTATCAAAAAAAAAAATCTAGAAACAATAAATGCTGGAGAGGATGTGGGGAAAAGTGAACCCTCCTGCAGTGTTGGTGGAAATGTAAATTGATACAGCCACTGTGGAGAACAGTATGGAGGTTCCTTGAAGAACTAAAAATAGAACTACCGTATGACCCAGTAGTGACACTACTGGGCATATACCCTGAGAAAACCATAATTCAAAAAGATACATGTACCACAATCTTCATTGCAGCACTATTTACAATAGCCAGGAAATGGAAGCAACCTAAATGTCCATCGAGAGATGAATGGATAAAGAAGATGTGGCACATATATACAGTGGAATATTACTCAGCCCTAAAAAGAAACAAAATTGAGTTATTTGTAGTGAGGTGGATGGACCTAGAGTCTGTCATACAGAGTGAAGTAAGTCAAAAAGAGAAAAACAAATACTGCATGCTAATGCATATATATGGAGTCTAAAAAAACCCAATGAACCTTGTGGCAGGGCAGGAATAAAGATGTAGACATAGAGAATAGACTGAGGACTTGGGGTGGGGGAAGGGGAAGCTGGGGCAAAGTGAGAGTAGCAGCAACATATATACACTACAAAATGTAAAATAGTTAGTTAGTGGGAAGCAGCAGCATAGCACAGGGAGATCTACTCAATGCTTTGTGATGACCTAGAGGGGTGCAATAGGGAGGGTGGGTGGGAGGCCCAAGAGAGAGATGATATGGGGATATATGTATGCATATGGCTGATTAACTTTGTTGTACAACAGAAACTAACACGGTATTGTGAAGCAATTATACTCCAATAAAGATCATTTAAAAAAATAAAAGATCATTATCCACCTTTGTCACCCACGGACAGTGAGCCCTATGGGGAATTCAGGATGGAGAAAACCAGGAAACATTCTGTGCACTGGATAGACTGGCCCCTAGATAATCTAAGGACAAATTTCAATGACTCCAGATTCTTGCATCTTTCTATACATAGAAAAACACTAAAATCAACTTTAGATGTCTGTTCTTTGTGATTAGCAGTAATCTTTTATGTTGGACTACATGGTTTTTTGCAGTGAAAAATTTATCTATATCCTGCGACTCCTCTGCCTTTTAGGAGCAGTTCGTCAGAGCTACATGAGAGTCTGTCTTCTGGGCTATAGTCCTCAGTAAGATCCCTGAATAAAACTGAAAATCACTGCGCTTATGTTGTGTGTTTTTCTTTCAGTTGACGTCTCTCTATGAAAATACTTAATCATGCCATGTTGTCTTCTAGAATCAGCTCTGGCCAATGGAACCCTCTGGGATGGTGGAAATGTCTGTTTCTGCACTGTTCAATACAGTGGCCACTAGCCTCAATGGGTACTGAGCATTTGAAATGTGGTTAGTGAAACTGAGGACCTAGATTTAAACATTATTTAATTTAAAATAATTACGGTTTAAATTTGACTAGCATGTGTGACTAGTGGCTACTGTATTGGTTAGCCCAGTTCCAGAGCCTTGCTATCTGGGTGTACTGCTCAGACCAGCATCTACTGGGAGCTTGTTAGAAATGCACAATCTCCAGCCAGACCTCCTGAATCTGAATTTTCCAGTGATTCTTATGCACATTTATGTTTTAGAACCACTGGGTTACAGTCCAACATCTGACTTACAAAGCCCTTAAGAACCTGTGGCTCCCCTCTTTCCAAGTCTGTCTCCACTACCCTTCCCCTTACATTCCATCCACTGGTGTCTCCTGAAATATAGCCTCTGGTTGGAGTGTCTCAACTTGGCAAACCTGCTCATTCTCCAAGATCTGGCTCAAATGCCACTTTTCCTTTGACTTTCTCTTTCATCTCACTTAAGAAGTAATTGCTCCTTCCTTTGCATTCCTAGAGAACTTTACATGCCTAGACAAGATTTCTATATTGCAATATGACCTGTTGTTATATGAGTTATTTGAGGCTTGGGACCACATCCTGATTCATTTTTCTATTGTTTGCCCCTAGCATAATGCCTCATAATGGGCTCTCTATCCTGTTCCATTGATCTATATTTCTGCTTTTGTGCCAGTACCATACTGTCCTGATTACTGTAGCTTTGTAGTATAGTCTGAAGTCAGGGAGCCTGATCCCTCCAGCTCCATTTTTCGTTCTCAGGATTGCTTTGGCTATTCGGTGTCTTTTGTGTTCCCATAGAAGTTGTGAAATTTTTTGTTCTAGTTCTGTGAAAAATGCCAGTGGTAGTTTGATAGGGATTGCATTGAGTCTGTAGATTGCTTTGGGTAGTAGAGTCATTTTCACAATGTTGATTCTTCCAATCCAAGAACATGGTATATCTCTCCATCTATTTGTATCATCTTTAATTTATTCCATCAGTGTCTTATAATTTTCTGCGTACAGGTCTTTTGTCTCCTTAGGTAGGTTTATTCCTAAATATTTTATTCTTTTTGTTGCAATGGTAAATGGGAGTGTTTTCTTAATTTTACTTTCAGATTTTTCATCATTAATGTATAAGAATGCCAGAGATTTCTGTGCCTTAATTTTGTATCCTGCTACTTTAGCAAATTCATTGATTAGCTCTAGTATATTTCTGGTAGCATTTTTAGGATTCTCTATGTAGAGTATCATGTCATCTGTGAACAGTGACAGATTTACTTCTTCTTCTCCAATTTGGATTCCTTTTATTTCCTTTTCTTCTCTGATTGCTGTGGTTAGAACTTCCAAAACCATGTTGAATAAGAATGGTGAGAGTGGACAACCTTGTCTTCTTCCTGATCTTAGTGGAATGGTTTCAGTGTTTCACAATTGAGGATGATGTTGGCTGTGGGTTTGTCATATACGGCCTTTATTATGTGAGGAAAGTTCCCTGTATGCCTACTTTATTACAAGAGACAAAGAAGGACACTACATAATGATCAAGGGATCGATCCAAGAAGAAGATATAACAATTGTAAATATTTATACACCCAACATAGGAGCACCTCAATACATAAGGCAAATACTAACAGCCAAAAAGGGGGAAATTGACAGTAACACAATCATAGTAGAAGACTTTAACACTCCACTTTCACCAATGGACAGATCATCCAAAATGAAAATAAATAAGGAAACACAAGCTTTAAATGATACATTAAACAAGATGGACTTAATTGATATTTATAGGACATTCCATCCAAAAACAACAGAATACACATTTTTCTCAAATGCTCATGGAACATTCTCCAGGATAGATGATATCTTGGGTCACAAATCTAGCCTTGGTAAATTTAAGAAAATTGAAATTGTATCAAGTATCTTTTCTGAGCACAACGCTCTGAGACTAGACATCAATTACAGGAAGAGATCTGTAAAAAATACAAACACATCGAGGCTAAACAATAAACTACTTAATAACGAAGTGATCACTGAAGAAATCAAAGAGGAGATCAAAAAATACCTATAAACAAATGACAATGGAGACACGGCAACCCAAAACCTACAGGATGCAGCAAAAGCAGTTCTAAGAGGGAAGTTTATAGCAATACAATCCTACCTTAAGAAACAGGAAACATCTCAAATAAACAACCTAACCTTGCACCTAAAGCAATTAGAGAAAGAAGAACAGAAAAACCCCCAAAAGTTAGCAGAAGGAAAGAAATCGTAAAGATCAGATCAGAAATAAATGGAAAAGAAATGAAGGAAACGATAGCAAAGATCAATAAAACTAAAATCTGGTTCTTTGAGAAGATAAACAAAATTGATAAACCATTAGCCATTTCTAGACTCATCAAGAAAAAAAGGGAGAAGACTCAAATCAACAGAAGTAGAAATGAAAAAGGAGACGTAGCAACTGACACTGCAGAAATACAAAAGATCATAAGAGATTACTACAAGCAACTCTATGCCAATAAAGTGGACAACCTGGAAGAAAGGGACAAATTCCTAGAAATGCACAACCTTCCAAAACTGAACCAGGAAGAAAAAGAAAATATGAACAGACAAATCACAAGCACTGAAATTGAAACTGTGAATAAAAATCTTCCAACAAACAAAAGCCCAGGACCAAATGGCTTCACAGGGAAATTCTATCAAACATTTAGAGAAGAGCTAACACCTATCCTTCTCAAACTCTTCCAAAATGTAGCAGAGTGAGGAACACTCCCAAACTCATTCTACAAGACCACCATCATCCTGATACCAAAACCAGACAAAGATGTCACAAAGAAAGCAAACTACAGGCCAATATCACTGATGAACATAGATGCAAAAATCCTCAACAAAATACTAGCAAACAGAATCCAACAGCACATTAAAAGGATCATACACCATGATTAAGTGGGGTTTATTCCAGGAATGCAAGGATTCTTCAATATACACAAATCAATCAACATGATACACTGTGTTAACAAATTGAAGGAGAAAAACCATATGAATATCTCAATAGATGCAGAGAAAGCTTTCAACAAAAGTCTTAGTAACTTTTATGATGAGTCCCCTTTCTTCTTTTTTCCTCTTCGTTCTCCTCCTCCTCCTCCTCCTCCTCCTCCTTCTTCTTCTTAAAAACTGTCTCGGCTATTCTTGTCTTTTAATCCTCCAAAATGAATTTTAGGGTTAGCTTGCCAAGGTCCTTGAAAAAACACTGAAATTGTGAGGTAGAAAAAAATATATATATTCATTTTTGCCCCTGATTCCTGGCACAGAACTCCTAAAACCCTTGTAAATTCCTAAGTGACAAGAGGATTAGGAGCATCTTTTGTTGTAATAAGATGACTCTGGGTGGGGTCCTGAATAGGGACTGGTCACTAGAAAGACCAAGCCATAATTAGCCAGTTGGAATTTTCAATCCCACTCTCCATCCTCCAGAGAGAAGAGAGGGGCTGGAAATGGAGTTAATGATTGATCATGCCTACTTGGGGAAGCCTCCATAAAATCTCAACGATAGTTTGTTCTGAGAACTTCCAGGTTGGTGAACACATGCAGTTGGGAGGGTGATGCATCCCAACTTCATGGGGACAGAAGCTCATGTGCTCAGGACAATCCCAGACCTTGCTGTCTGTATCTCTTCATCTGGCTGGTCATCTGTATCCTTTATCATATTTTTTAATAAACTGATAAATGTAGATAAGTGTTTCCCTGAGTTTTGTGAGCTACTCTAGCAAATTAACCAAACCTGAGGAGGGGGTTGTGGGAACGTCATATTTATAGCCATATTGGACAGAAGTTGTGGGTAACCTGGGGACCTACTAATTGTGATTGGTATTTGAAGTGAGGTGGGAGCAGTCATGTGGGACTGTGTCCCAACCCTTGGGAGCTGACACTATCTCTGGGTAGATGGTGTCAGAATTGAGTTAAATTGTAGAACACCCAGCTGGTGTTGCAGAGAATTGTTTGGTGTGTGGAAAACCACCTCCACATTTGGTGACCAGAACTGTCAGAAGGGAAGTGTTCTGTGTGAGTAGTAAAGGAGACACACAGGGGGAGGACTGGCTAGTTTTTCTAACTTAGATTTTGATTAGAATTATAGGTTAATTTGGAAGAGAATTGACTTTTTAAAAAATATTGTCTTTCCATCTAAGGCATTCTCTTTAAATATTATTCTCCAACCTTTGACTATATTTATTAATTTTTCCCAGTAAGGATTTCCATGTGTTCTTTTAGATTTTTCTATATAAAAACTTTTAACAGTTTAGGTATTTTCTTATGTTTTCTGTGTAGGCAATTATATGTGACATGATATTACTTCTATCTTATATCTCTCTTTTTCCTTTTTCATCTTATTGTACAGCTCAGAAGTCTAGGTCAGTGTTGAATTGAAGTGATGATAGCAGAAATGCTTGCTTTTCCCCTATTAGAGGTAATGTATCTAATATATCTCAATTAAGAATGATGCTCACTGTAGATTATTGGGTAGATATCCAATTACTAAGGTCTTTGTCTGACACTCAAGTCTAAATGTATGTAGGTTTTCTTTTGGACTATTCTGTTTCCCCAAGGTGGAACATTTAATCTCCTACCTGCAGGCTAGGCCTGACAGTCAGTGATCTCAGTTTCAAGACAAGAAGGGCATTTGTAATCTCATCATTAAATGATCTCTGTGTTTCATTTGGCACCTCACATCTGTCCTTTGCTCTTCCTGTTCTCCCGTTTATGAGGCTCTCTGTACAACCCTCCCAGAGAGGTTTGTCTCTTGCTGGGGTGGAGAGGCCTTGCATGTTTGGAGAAGGCATCAGTTTCTTATGTAGGATTTACCAGACTTGCTGTTTTCACTGGGCTTTCAGAAGTGCTTGATGCCTCCATTTTAGGCCCTTCTAGACTTCTGCTCTGTGAGTCAGACATTCATGTTGCTTCTTGAGTCCTGCAAACTTGCTGCTGGGTGTCAACTTGCCCTGCTCTGCTGAGTCAGTTATCACTTATCCATCTGCTTTCCTTCTTCCTAAACTTTCTTGACATTTCTCATCTCTTCTGTTGCCTTTGTGGGTTTATTCCTTTATTCCTTTTGGGGGCTTTAGAGGAGAGTAAAGATAAATAATTGATTTGAATTTCTAATGTTTAACTGGAAGTCCTGATTTGTCTTTTTCATACATTTCTTTGATAATTTCCATGTCATCTATGTCATCACGTCTCTTGTGAAGAGCATATAGCTCGACTAAAGATCTGACTAAAAACCCAAGAACTTTTATTTTTTAATTGGCAAGTTTAACTTACTCATATTTATTGTGAATATTGTTACACTTGAATTTATTTATTTCTGTCATCTTACTTCATATTTTTGTTTTTCATGGTTTTTCTTTACTTTTCTCTTTTTTCCAGTATGTGTTTTATTGAGTTTCTTTGATTCTCTGCTTTTCCTTCTCTATTAGTTTGGAAATTTTAGATTCTATTCCTGTGGTTTTAAAGATTACACTTAAATTAAATTAAATTTATTTATTTATTAATAAATCAGTAAGTAAATTATACTCTTTATTGAAGTATAATTGCTTTACAATGGTGTGCTAGTTTCTGCTTTATAACAAAGTGAATCAGCTATACATATACATATATCCCCATATCTCCTCCTTCTTGCATACTTGATTTAACCAAATCTAAACATAATCAACCCCTTTACCCTTATGCTGATTAACTCTTACTATCAAATCTTGATTATCACCCTCCGTGACTTTTCAGGATTCCTTTGTCTTATGTTTAGCTTTACATTTTTCTAAATGCCTCAATTAGTCATTGTTACTATTATTATTGTCACTATTTAACAATTTCTTTGCTTACAATTACTTCTTGCATCTCACATTTTCCTTCTGGGTTCAATTGACCTATTACTGAAGATCATGCTTTAGTGGTTTTTCCAGGGCAAATCTTTGAATAATGCATTCTTTTAGACTTTAGATAACTAAAAATGCATCGGCTTCACTTTCATTTTACACCTTGACTGGCTGGTTAGAGTGCCTTAAGGCCATAGTTAGCTCTTTCTAAACACTGAAGATATTTTTCACTGTCTCCTGACACCTGCTGTTACTGTGGAGAAGGCTTCTGATAGTTTCTTGTAGTTAAATTTTCCCTTCTATGAATCTCTTTGTCTTTTTTGTTTTCCAGATTCATTAAAATACATCTAGGTATGGATTTATTTTTATTTTTATGCTTACAATATTTAAACAGTATATCTAGGTATGATTTTTTTAATTAATTTTTTATGCCTACACGTTTTTGTGCTTCTTTTTTTTTGAATTTTATTTTATTTTTTTATACAGCAGGTTCTCATTAGTTATCCATTTAATAAATATTAGTGTATATATGTCAGTCCCAATCTTTTGTGCTTCTTTATTCTCAGGATTTATGTTTTTTCATCAGTTCTGGAAGATTCTCAGCCATTATCTTCTCAGCTAGCACCTCTGTTCTCTCTTTCTGGAGCTCTAGTTTTATGTAAGTTAAATCTTCTCATTCTGCTCTGTCTTTCCACACCTCTTATCTTTTTTTTTTAACTTCTCGATAATTCTCTATCTTCTCTCTTCTATGATACTAATTCTTTTTTTCCTTTTTCAATTTAACTAGTCTGTATTTTAACCCATCTGTTGAGATTTAAGTTAAATGTCATTGCTTCTTTCTCCAACTCTTTTAGCTATTTTTTCCCCAGAGTTCTCTGTTCTTTCCTTATAGTTTCCATTTCTTCTCTTAGCTCTTTATTAGAAACATACTTATTTTTTAATCTTTCTCAGCTTATTCTGTTATTGCAAATTCTTGGTATGATACATATTCCAGTTTGACATATGTGCTGACTTCTTCTTATGGAAGATTGTTTCCTCACGTGTTGAGTAATTTTTGAACATGAACATCTTCATCAAGGTTTAAAAGTTATTTGTATGTGTGTTTGTGGGTGTTGTGTGCAACCTACATAGGAGTTTTGCTTTGCCTCTGCCTAAGGTCCTTGAGATTTTTAATTATCCAATCAGCTTGGAATTCTGACATCACTTGAATAGTGCAAACTCTAGGATTTCTTGGGTTTGACATTTTAATTTCTCATGGGAAAACTCTACTTTATTTCACTCAAAATTTTGAGAAAAGACAAGCTTCCTTGATCCTTTATTAGGTCTCAAAGCTGTTTTTTTTCTAGTTCCCCTTTCACAAAAGTAGAAGCCTTTTCACTGTATCCTTTTATGCAGATAGTTCAGAAGCACCTTGCCCCCTCTGTGCCCAAAATCATAACTTTGTCTTCTCACAGATGATAAGACCTCCCCTTCCAGCTGTGAGTGCACATGAAGGATTTTGATACAGGCCTGGTGTCAATACATGCACTCATTCCTCTTTACCTCTTGCATATGCAGATTTCTTTTTTCCTTCTCTCTCCCTCTCTTTCTTTTTGTATTTTATCTACATGTTTTTGTGTTTATAGTGGGAGAAGGATGATTTTAGTCTGCATTTATTTTAGTTGCTAGAATTGGAAATAATAAATCAGGATAACACACAAAATTATTTTCTCTCCTACTATTTTAACTAACATGATTGAAAATCTACAAAATATCAAAGATGATAAATTTAATTATCCTGAATGTCTCAGTATTCTATCGATGGATCAGCAATGTTTGAATGAATAATAAAGAACTACATAATCATTAAATTGTTAATTTTTTGCCTTTATTCAGAAAAATCTATTTTTAATCAAGATTTTCACAAAATTGATATTGAATTGACAGAATTGTCACTGGATTGATCTAAAAGATTAAAAAATAAGATGAAATTGTAATTAGTATACAAAACTTTAATATTTTCACCAAAATGTAAATTAAGGTAAATGTAAAAAATTTCAAAAATTAAAATTTTATTCATTTGTTTTCAAAAGTTATTTTTCTTCTAAAATATAAAAAAATACTTGTCAAAATTAGTAGCCAAAAGAAAAATTATACCTAATGGATATCAACTTTACTTAATTTGTGAAAATGTAATTAAAATGTCATATTTTTATAAAAGTAAAACTTTCCAGAGCTACCGTTCAACGACTATTTAGTTGCCCGTGTAAAGTATCTGCATCAAACTTCATGTTTCATCAAGACCTGTGAATATACAAATCCAAAAGTAATATACATTAATATTACAAAATGTTCCTCACAGCCCATGCAACTGTTGAAATTACCACACTTAATTCATGAATACCACTGGACCCTCCCAATAATAGCACTGTTTTGCTGACTCATTTTCACAATTAATGGCCTCTACCTTGCTTTCTGTGATACTTATGTAAATCAGATTGTTCCTTACCTTAAACAGGTGTAATTTGTTGTAAGCATAATTACTGAGAATAAAAACAATTTAGGGAAAAACTATTTGGAATTAAATTTTCCCTTAGGTGAACATAGAAAGATCATAGAATAGAAAGATCAAAATAAAACAGAGGACTATATCACGTCTCACAGAGAGAGGTAGACTGGAATAGTACAGTGGCTCTCAGTCTTCAGATGAGCTTGTTAAATACACATATTTCTAAACTTCACACATGAAAGTTCCTTTTCAGCAGATTGCGGCGGAGCCCAGAGCTATACATTAAAAACACTTTCCAAGGACAAGCAAAATAATCTATGGTAGAAAAAAATAAGAACAATGGGTGCCTATGGAATGGGGTGGGGATTGACTGAGAAGGAATCTTCTGGGTGATGGTAATGTTCTGTATTTTGATAGGGGCTTGGGTTGCACAGATGTATGTCTTTGTCAAAACTCATTGACTTGTACACTTAAAATTTGTACATTTATTGTATTTAAGGTTATCTCAAAATAAGAGCAACTGAAAACAATGTTGAACTCCAATTAATGGCTTGCATGCTGAAATGTTTACAGGTAAAAACCATTGATGCCTGTAATTTACTTTTAATCACATCAAAAATAAGATTGGTGAATGGATAGAAGGATGGATAGACAGACACACATGTGACAAAGCAAGCATAGTTAAGTGTTAATTGTAGAATCTAGGGGGTAGATAAATGGGTGTTTATCAAATTCTTTTGCCTTTCCTAGTGTTTGAAATTTTTCATAATAAAATGTTGGGGAAATAAATGCTCTCCAAGCAATTTCTGTGACATGGATGTAGTGAAACGAATGTGAGTTTGGGACCTGGGCAGACATGGATTTCAGTCTCAGTTCAGCTCTTATTAATTGTGTGACCTTAGACAAGTTATGCCCTATCTCTGCCCATTGTTTTCTCATTTTTAAAATGAATTAAACAGAATTATGTGCATGAGGATTAAATAGAATTTTGCTGATGGTATGATATAATGCCGATCAAACACTTAGCACAATGCTTGGTATACAATGATTATATTTTTGGAATTGCAGCTACTATTTTCTTTGTAAGTATAAAAATTTATTAGGAAAGCTATTTAGTATTAGCTGCAATGCTGGTGTTTACTGTGGATTTGTCTTGTAGGTAGCCTTGCTGATCAGAGTTGTGAGAGGTTGTAAAGTGGGAATAGAGGAAAAGAAGCAAAGAAAGTGCATCTTCAAGGTCTTTTAGGGGGCCATGGCTCCTCTGACATAGTCTTTGGTGGTTCCAAGACTAAGTTGTCTTTTTTTTAGGTCACTTCATTTCTGAAAGTCAGTGGTTAATGTGATTCCCTTGAGTTTTCTAGTTTATATTCTTCTTCTTTGAAAGAGTTATTCTTTGAAGATGCTCTGACTGTACTGTATATGACCAACACCACTTTAAGTCTTAGTTTTCACTTATTTTTCACTATTTTGGCAATTACCAGGTGATGTATTATCCCCGGCAGCCAATCTCCACGTGTGCTGGCTTATTTAATCTATGTTTGCCTAAGTATAATTTAAGCCTCAAAATCCTTCTGAGTTATACTGCTCTCTCCCCTTTCTGGTTTTTATTGTTCTGAGAGTTTGTAGCACACCATTTAGCACTTTATTATTTCCTGTTTGTATTGCTCAGGTTAGATGATGAACAACTTGAAAGTTGGGACTATATCTTGGAGAAACTTCTTAGTTCATGTTAACCTAAATTATGCTGTTGCTTGTCACAGATTCTCTTTTCTGAGATACATTTCTCAGGTTCCTCAGCATATGCATGATTAGATCCTATAATTGTCAAAGCATAAATAGGTATTTAAAAAAATATATTTATTTATTTTTGGCTGTGTTGGGCCTTTGTTGCTGTGCACGGGCTTTCTCTAGCTGTTGTGAGCGGGGGCTACTCTTCATTGTCGTGGGCAAGTTTCTTATTGTGGTGGCTTCTCTTGTTATGGAGCACAGGCTCTAGGCACATGGGCTTCAGTAGTTGTGGAACTTGGGCTCAGTAGTTGTGGCTTGTGGGCTCTTGAGTGTAGGCTCAGTAGTTGTGGTGCACGGGCTTAGTTGCTCTGTGGCATGTGGGATCTTCCCGGACCAGGGCTCGAACCCATGGCCCCTGCATTGGCAGGCGGATTCTTAACGACTGCGCCACCAGGGAATTCCCATAAATAGGTATTTTAAAAATAAAAGGTTGAGGGTTTCCCTGGTGGTGCAGTGGTTGAGAGTCCGCCTGCCGATGCAGGGCACACTGGTTCATGTCCCGGTCCGGGAAGATCCCACATGCTGCAGAGCGGCTAGGCCCGTGAGCCATGGCCGCTGAGCCTGCGCGTCCGGAGCCTGTGCTCCGCAACGGGAGAGACCACAACAGTGAGACGCCCGCGTACCGCAAAAAAAAAAAAAAAAAAAAAAAAAAAAAAAGGTTGAGGGCTGAGAATATCTCCCTCGCCACTTTATTAGTACTAGAAATACAATTTATTGAATTCTCTCTCTTTCTTTTTTTCCCTCTACTTGTTTGTTCTGTGCTAAGTGAAATATATTTTTTGGTAGTACGTATGTGAGAAATGCAAACAAAGAAGCAGCCCTTTTATGCTATAAACTACATTTGTCTTGAAGCCAAAGGAATGTGGAAACTTGCCTACATTAATGGAAAAGAATCACTAGTTTTGATTTTTAAAGTTCCTACTTTTAAAATTTATTGAGATTACCTCAGTCAGCATTAAACTTGAGGCTTCCAATGATGGCTTTTTATGATTTTATTGTGGTCTTTTCTATTATACCTAATAGAGGACTGACACATTCTTATTTCTTTTCACTAAGAAAGGACAATAGAATTATTTAAGTGTCAACCGGTATTTATAGAGATGCATGTTTGTCTAGTTCACTTTGTTTCTTTTTTTTTTTTCTTATTAGACACGGTTGGGATTTGAAAAGAAACAAAGCTATAGACCTTACAGTCAAACAATTAACATAGGAGCAAAATACAACAGTTTTTCTTTAAAAAGTCAGAATTTCTCCCATATTCCCCAAAGTGTGTATTTAATTCTCTTGGCATGTTACATAGCAAACTGAAAGTATTTATGAATGTGGCTACTTCTTTTAACAAGTTCCAATAACTGCTTCCTAAACTTGTGTTTTTATATCAATTACATACAGTAAGCACTGAAATCAACCAAAGAGAACTGCGGAGGCCAACTTGAGATATTCATGTTCAATGAGGACTGAGCCTGCCAAAAATAAAATGTGGATATAATTTTATAACACCATTTTATAATTAAAGTCATAAGTGAGGTTTCCTGCTATTGTTTAAAAATGTGTCATGATAAATTTAAATCAAAGGTATGGGCAAAGGAAGGTCTGCAAAGTAACAGATGAAGGCAACTAAGATGGTACAGGAACATGGCCCAGTGCAGAAAAGAAACACATGCAAACAATTTTAGTGAAATAATTACATTTATTGTAGATGGAGTTCTGTTTTAGAAACTATAACCACTTAGAAATGGTTTTCATTCATGTCAGAGTAAGGTTAACTTGTTGGTACTGTCTGTCTATAGAACGATTTTTTTTACCAGCAGAGAAATTTAATGTATTGATTTAGTGATAAGACCATGTCTTCTGACCAAATAGACACCAAAAATAAATACCCTAAAACTGAAGAATGTGGCTCCAGCATGTGGTCCACAGTATTTAGTGTTGCCAGATTTAGCAAATAAAAATACAGGACACCCAGTTAAATTAGAATTTCAGATAAATACAAAATACATTTTTTAGGATAAGTATGCCCCATGCAATATTTGGGACATGTTTATACTAAAAAATTATTTGATGTTTATTTGAAATTCTAATTTAACTGGGGGTCCTGTATTTTATCTGACAAGTTTAACATTAGTAAAAACACAAATTTTGGCAATGGATTTTTGTATTTTTAAGGATAATACATTTAAGTGATCAGAGCAGAGAATAAGGTAAATTTATTTTTGTACTGTCAGCTCATTAAATTTCTAATGTTCACAGTTACATGGATGAATGATGATTTCTGTTCAGTGAAGGAGAAGATTTTTGCTTTGCTAGAGAACACAACCCATTTAAAAGAGCTTCTCCCTGAAGGAGATAAGTTGATTCACATACATTGATAGATTTAATCATTAGGACATTCCTGGCTTTAGTAAGTCATGTTCGTCTAATGTGCAGGCCGTTCCCAATATATCAATTCATTCATCTTGTCTTTAATACAAGCCATGTGTTTCTTATGGGAGTTGAAAGGACATTAATCAGAATCTCCCCCTTCAACCAGTCCAAGGGGACGCAACGTTCTTGGTTACATCTCAAATGTCAAGATACGGGGAAATGGATAATAACATTCAAAGCATATCAGTTGTAATTCATACTGTTGTTACAATTGCTGTGAAATATGTTGGGAGTGGGGCAGCAACGAACCATAAAGCAATGTCTATTCTGGAGGCTGGAGGGTTGTATCTGCTTTTCCTCAGCAGACAAAACTCCCATTGAATTCATGAGATGGCAGGAATTGGTATCCAAACTTATGTATAGCTTGATTGTCCTTTAAGAGTAAGGGAAAGATGTAGTCATCTCTGACTTGATTTCCTTGTTATAGATCAGTGGTTCTCAATCTTGGCTGCAGATAGGTACCACCTAGGAGCTTTTAAAACTCCTTAGGCTTAAGCCACACTCCAGGCCAATTAAATCACAATCTCTGAGTTGAGATCTAGGCATTGGTGCTTATCAAAACTCCCCAGGTAGTGCCAGTGTGCAGCCAGGTTGGAGAACCACTGGATCATCACAGGAAATTCTGGTTATAGACATGGAAACACTTGTTGACATTCATGGCATTTAATTTCATATAAATTTATGCTGTATTTGGCAACTTATCTATATTTACAAAATTTTGCTCGTTCGCTGTCATCATTATTCATATCATTATGATTATCATCTCTTATGTGCTTAGAGGAAAAATGATGGCAAACAATTAAACAAAAATAAAACTTGTAATGAGATGCTAAAATTTGAAATGGATGGAATGCACCAGGTGGTGGGCTAGGGTAATCAGAGAAGGCCTCCTCTGCCTTTAAATGAAACTATAAAACAGTGGTTCTCAAAGTGTGGTCCCAGGACCAGCAGCCTCAATGTTATCTGGAAACTTGCTCAAAATGAAAATTCTCAGGCCCCACCCCAGCACTCTTGATCAGAGACTCTGGGAATGGGGCCCAAAAACCTGCATTTTAACAAGCTCTCCATCTGATTCTGATGCATGGTCAAGTTTGAGGCTATAAATATTTCTCCTAATATTGATCTACAGCATCCCATAGGAATTGCTGTGCTCTTGTTCAGTTAAAATGGTATATACTTTCAATTTTGATCTACCTTTTAATTTAAGTGTGATAGAGAAGAATGTTTTAAATTCCAAGCTGGGCAACTTTTGGTTGCTAATTTCCAGTTTTCTTGTATTGCATTTATATAATGTAGAATAGATGATTTTTAGTTTTTGGATTTACCTGAAAACTTCTTTGAGGTCATCAGACAAATTTTACAATGTGTCATGGGTTTTGGAAAACAATATGTATCTTTTTGTGTATATTTATACCTATTAAGTTAGGCTTGCTTATTCGGTTATTTATTATGTGCTTGATCTGTCAATCTCTGATGATGTGAAAGGTTTTCCACTCTGTGTTTAGCTGACTGTTCTTCACCTTTCCAACATTTTTGTTTCATATGTTTCAAAATGATGTCCTTACATAAAAATTCATGAGTATTTTATCTTCTTGATAATTTTATTAGCATTTATAACATTTCATTAGCTTATTATTCCCAATTAATGTTATTTTTGCCATTAATTCTATTTTGTCTGATATTTACTTTGCTTGATTTTTTTTGTTCATCACTTTACTGTCATATTTCCTTTCATACATTAGGTATGTCTCTTAAAACAGCTTACAGTCTGTAGATAGTCCTGGTTTGAATCTAATTTTAGTCTCTGTTTTTAACAGCAGAAATTAGCCATTCATATTCATTGTAATTTTTGAAACATTAAAGCTGCCATATTATTTTGTGTTTACTAGAGTTTAATTTTTATTGTTTCATTTCTCTCTCTGACTTTTGATAGGACTATAAAGGTTTTATTTTTTTTAATTTTTTTTTTACGATACACAGGCCTCTCACTGTTGTGGCCTCTCCTGTTGCAGAGCACAGGCTCCGGACGCACAGGCTCAGCGGCCATGGCTCACGGGCCTAGCTGTTCCGCAGTATGAGGGATCTTCCCGGACCAGGGCATGAACCTGTGTCCCCTGCATTGGCAAGCAGACTCTCAACCACTGCGCCACCAGGGAAGCCCTCTCTTTCTTTTTTAAACCACTAGCTGCTTTTTGGAAATAATATATCTGAAACAACTTAGAAATCTGTCTTCAAGTTCTTTGACACTTTTGCAGTAAGAAGTGGAGTCTAAACCCCTTCTCTTGAATATGGGCCAGGCCTTAATGATGCGCTTCTAACAAATAGAAAGTGATACAGGCATCACAGCTTCTGTCCAGCTCTCTCTCTCTCTCAACTTCTTTCTCTCTCTCTCTCTCAGGATCCTTGCCATTGGAATCCAGACACCATGCTACAAGAAGCTCCATTTGCATGGCGAGGCCACATGCAGGTAACGGCAGGTGTTCTGAGTAATAGCTCCAGCTGAGGTCTCAGCAGAGACTCAGCAACAACTGACATGTGTAGGTGAGGAGCCTTCATGCCTAGTTGTGCTCAGTCATCCCCCAAACCATGAGAGAGAAAAAAGGAATGATTATTGTTGTTTTAAGTTACAGATGCTAAAGCAGTGGTAGATAACTAAAGCAACATCTTATATTTATTTTTCTATTTGTTAGTTTTATGTTTATACTGATGTCTATAAGATCAAGCATTAATCAATATTTATTACCTATAACCTGAACAAGGCAAGATCTTTAGCAAATTAACCTCTTCCTCCCTTTTGGTTTATTGGAAATCTGGGATTGTTATTATATGTTACATTATGTCCTCGCTATTTAATATTTTTATTATTAATACTGTTTAAAGTGTCCTATGCATATTACCAGCAGTTGCTTAGATTCAATTGAAAGTTTTGTGGTTTTGTAGTGTATCTTACTCACTACTATTCCAGGTGTTCCATGTCCTTCTCTTTCTTGGATTTATTGTTTCATTTCACTGAGACATATCCTTGGATCATTTTTCAGAGTAGATATTGAATATTTTGATCCCTTACCTATCTAAAGCCATAATTTTGTCCTTACACATTGAATGATGGTTTGGCTGTGACTAGAATTTTCAGTTCTAAATAATTTTCCTTCAGAAATCTGAAAACAATGCTCCATTTTCTACTAGCACTCCCTGTCAATGAGAACTCAGATGGCACTTCAGTATTTGTTCTTTTGTTTATAAGGTACTTTTTTACTTTTGGGATTTTCAGTTTATCTTTTAATATAAATATTTTAGCAGTCTGTACCTCTACATATGACTTAAAATTATTTCTGCTTATTCTTTGATGGCCCATTTCAGACTGATGACTCAAGTCCTTTAGCTCAGGACTTTTCTCTTATTATTTCTTTGGTTATTCTTTCTGTCCCCCATTCTCTTTCTTCTCTCTTTCTTGAATTCCTACCAGATGAATGTTGGCATCATGGAACTCTCTTCCGTATATTTTAAACTGTATTTTTACATTTTCAATCTAATCTCTTCTTTCCTTCTTTTCCCCTCCTCCCTCCCTTCCTTCTTTCCTCTCTTATTTTTTTCTCTTTCTTTTTGTGCTATTATAAAGAGATTTATCATCTAGCACCCTACTTGGGTTGATTTTTTTAGCCATAACCATTCTATTATTCAGCCCCTCTGTTCAATATATTATCTTGGAAGTCATGTTAAAAATGATAAAGAGCTCTTTGTTGTTCTCTGAATGTTTCCTTTCTTAGTAGCCTATTTTTAAGTTATGGGTCCACTGTCTTCTCATAATTAGAACTTTAAAAATTTCTCATGTTTTTCTTGTATTATTGATTTCTGCTTATATCATCTGTACTTTTGTATCTTCAAATATCTGGTGATAGTGACCACCTGTTTATAAAAGGAGGATTAGATTGGTTACTAAAGGTATGAGGCACAAGTACCATCTGGAGGTCTCTTTCCATAGTAGGCACATTTCTTTTTAACTTGCATGAACAGAAAGCCGTGAGGAGAGAGAAGTCCGGATGAACCTGGTGTCTGATTTCCTTTTGATAGTTTAGCAAAGAGCTGACTCAGCAGGCCTGAGTTAGCTTAGCTGGCTGATAGCAGGCACTCGCTCCCGAAATTTCTTATAACAAGACCTCTTCCCTGAGCAGAAGATTCCAAAGTAACATATTCTCATAGCTATTCCCTTTCCCTGGCCCTATAAAAACACAGATTATTATGGGTCAGAGTCCCATAATTGGAATGTCAGCTGTGTTCACACACTTTATCCATGCCTGGCCCAAGTGTGGGTTAATGAGAGGTTCAGAGACTGTGTGCACTCTACTACTTCTCTGCTTATAATTGTGTTTTCACTCGATAAACTCTATTTGGTATCTGCACTACATGATACTATGTTGTGGATCTATGGCCCATTTGTATGGCAAGCAGACTTGGGGAACCCTAAGTTATCCAAAGCTGAGATGGCTTTGCTTTAGGCATCGGTGATTTTTTTAGTTTCTCTACATTGCTGCCCATTGCTTTTTTCTTCATGCTTATTGTGGAGATATGGACTTCCCTCTTTGGACCTAATTTCTTCACTGGAAGTTACATCTAAAGAGGGACCCTCACACTTCGTTGAGAAGACATTTATTGTGAATGACCTGGAGGCAAAAGCTACAGCTAACAGCTCTGCAGCTCTGCACACAGGAGGTCAGGATGTATGTTCATTTGGTGTTTTTAATATCAACTATCTGGAGAGGGATGGATGGAGGGAGGGAGGACTAAAAGTATTACAGTGATGAACCTTCCAGTCTACTCAGTGGCAAAGAGCAGATGTGAATCTGCTGTTCCTTCATTGTGTTTTGGTTCCCATATGCCACTCAGGTTGAGTGTCTCATCAAGCTGGGTGTGATTCTAACATTTAAAGCCATCTATTATTTTCTGTACAATGTACACTCTTAAAGCATGTCACAAACTATCTGGTGCTCCAGTGAAAATTTATGATCTGTCCCAGTGCTGGAGGAAAATCTATCAATTTGTACTCTTCATAGTGACTGAAGATATTTTCAAGGCAATAATGACACCAGGAAATTTCTGCCTTACATAATGACCTTAAAAGCAACCTCCTTGAAAGTCTGACTCACCCACATGGGCTGGACTTTTTAAACTCCTGTGGGAATGCCCCATAACATGTCCCCACCCCCTGCATTGTTAGCTCAGAGCTTGGTGATTCTGTGGGACATTTTAGGAAAGAAGTTATTTATCCTATATAAATTTCTTTGGAAGTCCTATTTTGGGTTGGAATATTTCTCAATTCTGTCTTCTATATTAACATAATTCCATCTACTTGTGTTAGAAAAATCTTGTTTTTGAAATTATCCATTAATCCATTCTCGATGTAAAAATTTCAAACCATAGAAAAAAATGATAAGAAAGGCCACCTTTGATGTCCAAACTAGAGTAGACTTGAATCCCTATCTTTCCCATCACTCTGTTGAATGTGTATTCAAATACATTTTTAAAATCTAATCTTTCCTACCCAAATATGTATATGTATGCATTATTTTTATTTTATTCATTTAATTATTTTAACATCTTTATTGGAGTATAATTGCTTTACAATGTTGTGTTAGTTTCTGCTGTATAACAAAGTGAATCATCTCTATGTATACATATATCCCCATATCCTCTCCCTCTTGCGTCTCGCTACCACCCTCCCTATCCCACCCCTCTAGGTGATCACAGAGCACCAAGCTGATCTCCCTGTGCTATGCAGCTGCTTCCCATTAGCTATCTATTCTACCTTTGGAAGTGTATGTATGTCCATGCTACTCTCACTTCATGCTAACTTAACTTTCCCAATCCTTGTGTCCTGAAGTCCATTCTCCACATTTGCATCTTTATTACTGTCCTGTCCCTAGGTTCATCAGAACCTTTTTTCTTTTTTTTAGATTCCATATATATGTGTTAGCATACGGCATTTGTTTTTCTCTTTCTGACTTACTTCACTTGGTATGACAGACTCTAAGTCCATCCATCTCACTCCAAATAACTGAGTTTCATTTCTTTATATGGCTGAGTAATATTCCATTGTATATATGGGCCACATCTTCTTTATCCATTTATCTGTCAGTGGACACTTAGGTTGCTTCCATGTCCTGGCTATTGTAAATAGTGCTGCAATGAACATTGTGGTACATGTCTCATTTTGAATTATGGTTTTCTCAGGGTATATGCCCAGTAGTGGCATTGCTGGGTCATATGGTAGTTCTATTTGTAGTTTTTTAAGGAACCTCCATACTGTTCTCCATAGTGGCTATATCAATTTACATTCCCACCAACAGTGCAGGAGGGTTCACTTTTCTCCACACCCTCTCCAGCATTTACTGTTTCTAGATTTTTTGATGATGGCCATTCTGACTGCTGTGAGGTGATACTTCATTGAGGTTTTGATTTGCATTTCTCTAAAGATTAGTGATGTTGAGTGTCCTTTCATGTGTTTGTTGGCAAGCTGTATGTCTTCTTTGGAGAAATGTCTATTTAGGTCTTCTGTCCATTTTTGGATTGAGTTGTTTGTTTTTTTGATAGTGAGATGCACAGGCTGATTGTATATTTTGGAGATTAATCCTTAGTCCATTGCTTCATTTGCAAATATTTTATCCATTTATGAAGGTTGTCTTTTCATCTTGTTTATGGTTTCCTTTGCTATGTGACAGCTTTTAAGTTTCATTAGGTCCCATTTGTTTATTTTTGTTTTTATTTCCATTTCTCTAGGAGGTAGGTCAAAAAGGATCTTGCTGTGATTTGTGTCATAGAGTGTTCTGCCTATGTTTTCCTCTAAGAGTTTTATAGTGTCTGGCCTTACATTTAGGTCTGTAATTCATTTTAAGTTTATTTTTGTGTATGGTGTTAGAGAGTGTTCTAATTTTATTCTTTCACATGTAGCTGTCCAGTTTCCCCAGCGCCACTTTTTGAAGAGGCTGTCTTTTCTCCATTGTATATTCTTGCCTCCTTTGTCAATGATAAGGTGACCATATGTGCATTGGTTTATCCGTGGGCTTTCTAGCCTGTTACATTGATCTATATATCTGTTTTTGTGCCAGTACCATACTGTTTGGATTACTGTAGCTTTGTAGTATAGTCTGAAGTCAGGGAGCCTGATTCCTCCAGCTCCATTTTTCTTTCTCAAGGTTGCTTTGGCTGTTCAGGGTCTTTTGTGTTTCCATACAAACTGCAAAATTTTTTGTTCTAGTTCTGTGAAAAATGCCACTGGCAGTTTGATAGGGATTACATTGAATCTGTAGATTGCTTTAAGTAGTATAGTCATTTTCACAATATTGATTCTTCCAATCCAAGAACATGGTATACCTCTCCATCTGTTTGTATCATCTTTAATTTCTTTAATCAGTCTTGTAGTTTTCTGCATACAGGTCTTTTGTCTCCTTAGGTAGGTTTATTCCTAGGTATGCTATTCTTTTATTGCAATTGTAAATGGGAGTGTTTCTTTAATTTCTCTTTCAGATTTTTCATCATTAGTGTACAGGAATGCAAGAGAGTTCTCTGCATTAATTTTGTATCCTGCTACTTTACCAAATTTACTGATTCGCTCTAGTAGTTTTTAGGTAGCATCTTTAGGATTCTCTATGTATAGTGTCATGTCATCTGCAAACAGTGACAGCTTTACTTCATCTTTTCTGATGTGGATTCTTTTTATTTCTTTTTCTTCTCTGATTGCTGTGGCTAAAACTCCCAAAACTATGTTGAATAATAGTGTTGAGAGGGGCAACCTTGTCTTGTTCCTGATCTTAGAGGAAATGATTTCAGTTTTTCACCATTGAGAACAATGTTGGCTGTGGGTTTGTCATATATGGCTTTTATTATGTTGAGGTAGGTTCCCTCTATGTCTACTTTTTGGAGAGTTTTTATCATAAATGCTAGTTGAATTTTGTTGAAAACTTTTTCTTCATCTATTGAGATTATCATATGGTTTTTATCCTTCATTTTATTAATATGGTGTATCACATTGATTGATTTGCATATATTGAAGAATCCTTGCATTCCTGGGATAACCCACTTGATCATGGTGTATGATCCTTTTAATGTGCTGCTGGATTCTGTTTCCTAGTATTTTATTGAGGATTTTTGCATCTATGTTCATCAGTGATATTGGCCTATAGTTTTCTTTCTTTGTTACATCTTTGTCTCATTTTGTTATCACGGTGATATTGGCCTCGTAGAATGAGTTTGGGAGTGTTTCTCCCTCTGCTTTATTTTGGAAGAGTTTGAGAAGGATAGGTTTAGCTCTTCTCTAAATGTTTGAGAGAATTCACCTGTGAAGCCATCTGGTCCTAGGCTTTTGTTAGTTGGAAGATTTTGAATCACAGTTTCAATTTCAGTGCTTGTGATTGGTCTGTTCATGTTTTCTATTTCTTCCTGGTTCAGTCTCAGAAGGTTGTACTTTTCTAAGAATTTGTCCATTTCTTCCAGGTTGTCCATTTTATTGGCATAGAGTTGCTTTCAGTAATCTCTCATGATCCTTTGTATATCTGCAGTGTCAGTTGTTACTTCCCCTTTTTCATTTCTAATTCTGTTGATTTGAGTCTTCTCCCTTTTTTTCTTGATGAGTCTGGCTAATGGTTTATCAATTTTGTTTATCTTCTCAAAGAACCAGCTTTTAGTTTTATTGATGTTTGCTATTGTTTCCTTCACTTCTTTTTCATTTATTTCTGATCTGATCTTTATGATTTCTTTCCTTCTAACTTTGGGGTTTTTTTTTTGTTGTTGTTGTTGTTCTTTCTCTAATTGCTTTACATGTAAGGTTCTGTTGTTTATTTGAGATGTTTCTTGTTTCTTAAGGTAGGATTTTATTGCCAAAATATTCCCTCTTAGAACTGCTTTTTCTGCATCCCATAGGTTTTGGGTCGTTGTGTTTTCACTCTCATTTGTTTCTAGGTATTTTTTTGATTTCCTCTTTGATTTTTTCAGTGATCTCTTGGTTATTTAGTAATGTATTGTTTATCCTCCATGTGTTTGTATATTTTACAGATTTTTTACTGTAATTGATATCTAGTCTCATAACGTAGTTGTTGGAAAAGATGCTTGACATGATTTTAATTTTCTTATATTATCCGAGGCTTGATTTGTGACCCAAGGTATGATCTATCCTGGAGAATGTTCCTTGAGCATTTGAGAAGAAGGTGTATTTTGTTGTTTTTGGATGGAAGATCCTATAAATATCAATTAAGTCCATCTGACCTAATGTGTCATTTAAAGCTTGTTTTCCTTCTTATTTTCATTTTGTATGATCTGTCCATTGGTGAAAGTGTGGTGTCAAAATCCCCTACTATTTTTATGTTATATCAATTACCCCTTTTATGGCTGTTAGCATTTGTCTTATGTATTGAGGTGCTCCTATGATGGGTTCATAAATATTTATAATTGTTATGTTTTCTTCTTAGATTGATCCCTTGATCATATTGCAGTGTCCTTCTTTCTCTCTTGTAGTAGTCTTTATTTTAAAGTCTATTTTGTCTGATATGAGAATTCCTACTCCAGCTTTCTTTTGATTTCCATTTACATGGAATATATTTTTCCATCCCCCACTTCCTGTCTGCATGTGTCCCTAGGTCTGAAATGGATCTCTTGTAGAAAGCATACATACAGGTCTTGCTTTCTTATCCATTCATCCAGTCTGTGTTTTCTTGGAGCATTTAATCCATTTACATTTAAGGTAATTATTGATATGTTTTTTCCTCTTACCATTTTCTGAATTGTTTTGGGTTTGTTTTTGTGGGTCTTTTCCTTCTCTGTGTTTCCTCCCTTCATAAGTTCCTTTAGTATTTGTTGTAAAGCTGGTTTGGTTTTGCTGAATTCTCTTAACTTTTGCTTATCTGTAAAGGTTTCAACTTCTCCATCAAATCTGAATGAGATCTTTGCTGGGTAGAGTAATATTGGTTGTAGGTTTTTCCCATTCATCAATTTAAATATGTCATGCCACTCCCTTCTGGCTTGCAGAGATTTTGCTGAAAGATCAGCTGATAACCTTATGGGGATTCTCTTTTATGTTATTTGTTTTCTTTCCCTTGCTGCTTTTAATATTTCTTCTTTGTTTTTAATTTTTGATAGTTTGATTAATATGTGTCTTGTTGTGTTTCTCCTTGGATTTATCCTGTATAAGATTCTCTATGCTTCTTGTACTTAATTGTTTATTTCCTTTTCCATATTAGGGAAGTTTTCAACCATAATCTCTTCAAATATTTTCTCGGTCCCTTTCTTTTTCTCTTCTTCTGGGACGATGATTATTTGAATGTTGGTTCATTTAATGTTGTCCCAAAGGTCGCTGAGACTGTCCTCAATTCCTTTCATTCTTTTTTCTTTATTCTGCTCTGTGGCAGTTTTTTCCACTCTTTCATCTTCCAGGTCACTTATCCATGTTTCTGCCTCAGTTATTCTGCTATAGATTCCTTCTAGAGAATTTTTCAATTCATTTATTGTGTTGTTCAACATTGTTTTTCTGCTGTTTAGTTCCTCTAAGTCCTTACTAAACATTTCTTGTATTTTCTCTATTCTACTTCTAAGATTTGGGATCATGTTTACTATCATTACTCTGAATTCTTTTTCAGGTAGACTGCCTATTTCATCTTATTTGCTTGCTCTCGTGGGTTACTTACTCCTTCATCTGTTGTATATTTCTCTGTCTTCTCCTTCTGTTTAACTTATTTGTTTTGATTGTCCTTTTCCCAGGCTGCAGGTTTGTAGTTCCCATTGTTTTTTGTGTCTGCTCCCAGTGGGTGAGATTGGGTCAGTGGCTTTTGTTGGCTTCCTGGGGGAGGGGACTAGTTCCTGGTTCTGGTGGGTGGGGCTGGATGTTGTTCTTCTGGTGGGTAAGGCCACATCTGGTGGTGTGTTTAGGGGTGCCTGTGAACTTATATGACTTTAGGCAGCCTCTCTGCTAATGGGTGGGTGTGTGCTCCTGTCTTGCTAGTTGTTTGTCATGGGGCGTCAAGCACTGGAGCTTGCTGGCCGTTGGGTGGAGTTGTGTCTTAGTGTTGAGATGGAGATCTCTGGGAGGGCTTTTGCTGATTGATATTACATCAGGCCGGGAGGTCTGTGGTGGTCCCATGTCCTGGACTTGGCTCTCCCACCTCAGGGGCTCAGGCTTGACACCCAGCTGAATCACCAAGACCTGCCAGCCACAAGGCTCAGAAGAAAGGGAAGAAAAATAGGAAAAAAAAAGAACAGATAGAACCCCAAACCAAATGGTAAAAGCAAAACTAAACAGACAAAATCACACAAAGAAGCATACACACACACACTCATAAAAAGAAAACAAAAAACAAACAAAAAGAAACCAAACAGTCAGAGCCTTGGGACAAATGGTATAAGCAAACATAAAGAGACAAAAGTCACACAAAGAAACATATACCTACACACTCACAGAAGAGAAAAAAAAATATATACATAAAAGAAGACAGCAACCAGACCGATAAACAAATCTACCAGTGATAACAAGCACTAAAAACTAAGCTAAGATAAAAATAAATACAGAAACAAATGAGATTCAGAAAGCAAACCCCAAGTCTACAGTTGCTCCCAAAGCCCACAGTCTCAATTTTGGGAATATTTGTTGTCTATTCAGGTGTTTCACAGTTGTACGGTGCATCAAGTTGTTTGCAGGATTTAATCTGCTGCCCCTGAGGCTGCATGGAGATATTTCCCTTTCTCTTCTTTATTTGCACAGCTCTTGGGTTTCACCTTTGTTTTTGGCCCTGCCTCTGTGTGTAGGCTGCCCTCAAGCGTCTGTTCCCTGCCCAGACAGGAAAGGGTTAAAGCAATGGCTGATTAGGGCTCTCTTGCTCACTCAGGCCAGGGAGAGGGAGGGGTACGGTAGTCATAATTGGAATGTGGGGCAAGCCTCTGGGGGCTGAGGCCAGTGTGACATTGCAACAGACTGAGGTGCACCATGTGTTTTCCTGGGGAAGCTGTCCCTGGATCTTGGGACCCTGACAGTGGCATGCTGCATAGGCTCCTGGTTGGGGGAAGTGTGGATAGTGATCTGTGCTTGCACACAGGATTCTTGGTGGCAGTGGCATCAGCTTTAGCATTTCATACCCATCTACCCGTTGATAGCCACAGCTTGCGCTCATCTCTGGACCTCACTAAGGTGGTGCTCTGCCTTATATGGGCACACAGAGCAGGAATCCCCTCTCCTTGTGCACACCGGAACAATTGCCTCTTGCGTCTTCAGCAGATCCAGACATTTTCCCTGACTCCCTCCCAGCTAGCTGTGGTGTACTAACTCCCTTCAGGCTGTCCTCATGCGGCCAACCCCAGTCCTCTTCCTGGGGTCTGATCTCCAAAGCCTGAGCCTCGGCTCCCAAGTCCCACTCCTCCTGGCAGGTGAGCAGACAAGTGTCTCAGGTTGGTGAGTGTTGGTTGGCACCTATCCTCTGAGTGGGAAACCCACCACTTTGACCCCTGCACCCCTGTTGCTGCATTCTCTTCTGTGGTTCCAAATTTTCCCCCGCCCAATCCCCATCCCCACCAGTGAAGGGGCTTCCTTGTATGTGGAAACTTTTCCTCTTCACAGCTCCCTCCCAGAGGTGCAGGTCCCGTCCCTATTCTTTTCTCTCTGTTTTTTCTTTTTTCTTTTGCCCTACCCAGGTACGTGTGGAGTTTCTTGACTTTTGGGAAGTCTGAGGTCTTTTCCCAGTGTTCAGTAGGTATTCTGTAGGAGTTGTTCCACAAGTCCACAAGTAGATGTATTTTTGATGTATTTGTAGGGAGGAAGTTGGTCTCCACGTCTTACTCCTCCACCATCTTGAAGGTCTCTATGCGTAATTTTTAAATGTGTTTCAGCTCTCTGGTGGTCTTTTTGTTCTGTTTACAAATAATTCCAAACTCACTTTCTTTTTTTTTTGTGCCTAAAGTTTTTATTTTTTTTACATCTTTATTGGAGTATAATTGCTTTACAATGGTATGTTAGTTTCTGCTTTATAACAAAGTGAATCAGTTATACATATACATATGTTCCCATATCTCTTCCCTCTTGTGAATCCCTCCTTCACACCCTCCCTATCCTATCCCTCTAGGTGGTCACAAAGCACCGAGCTGATCTCCCTGTGCTATGTGGCTTCTTCCCACTAGCTATCTATTTTACGTTTGGTAGTGTATGTATGACCATGCCACTCTCTCACTTTGTCACATCTTGCCCTTCCCCCTCCCCATATCTTCAAGTCCATTCTCTAGTAGGTCTGTGTCTTTATTCCCATCTTACCCCTAGGATCTTCATGACATTTTTTTTTCTTAAATTCCATATATATGTGTTACCATATGGTATTTGTATTTCTCTTTCTGACGTACTTCACTCTGTATGGCAGACTCTAAATCCATCTACCTCATTACAAATAGCTCAATTTCATTTTTTTTATGTCTGAGTAATATTCCATTGTATATATGTGCCACATCTTCTTTATCCATTCATCCGACGATGGACACTTAGGTTGCTTCCATGTCCTGGCTATTGTAAATAGAGCTGCAATGAACATTTTGGTACATGACTCTTTTTGAATTATGGTTTTCTCAGGGTATATGCCCAGTAGTGGCATTGCTGGGTCATATGGTATTTCTATTTGTAGTTTTTTAAGGAACCTTCATACTGTTCTCCATAGTGGCTGTACCAATTCACATTCCTACCAGCAGTGTAAGAGTGTCCCCTTTTCTTCACACCCTCTCCAGCATTTATTGTTTCTAGATTTTTTGATGACAGCCATTCTGACTGGTATGAGATGATATCTCATTGTAGTTTTGATTTGCATTTCTCTAATGATTAACGATGTTGAGCATTCTTTCATGTGTTTGTTGGCAGTCTGTATATCTTCTTTGGAGAAATGTCTATTTAGGTCTTCTGCCCATTTTTGGATTGGCTTGTTTGTTTTCTTGTTATTGAGCTGCATGAGCTGCTTGTAAATTTTGGAGATTAATCTTTGCCAGTTGCTTCCTTTGCAAATATTTTCTCCCATTCTGAAGGTTGTCTTTTGGTCTGGCTTATGGTTTCCTTTGCTGTGCAAGAGCTCTGAAGTTTCATTAGGTCCCATTTGTTTATTTTTGTTTTTATTTCCATTTCTCTAGGAGGTGGGTGAAAAAGGATCTTGCTGTCATTTATGTCATAGAGTGTTCTGCCTATGGTTTCCTCTAAGAGTGTGATAGTGTCTGGCCTTACATTTAGGTCTTTAATCCATTTTGAGCTTATTTTTGTGTATGGTGTTAGGGAGTGATCTAATCTCATACTTTTACATGTACCTGTCCAGTTTTCCCAGCACTACTTATTGAAGAGGCTGTCCTATCTCCACTGTACATTCCTGCCTCCTTTATCAAAGATAAGGTGACCATATGTGCGTGGGTTTATCTCTGGGTTTATCCTGTTCCATTGATCTATATTTCTGTTTTTGTGCCAGTACCATACTGTCTTTATTACTGTAGCTTTGCACTATAGTCTGAAGTCAGGGAGCCTGATTCCTCCAGTCCCATTTTCATTCACAAGAATGCTTTGGCTATTCGGGGTCTTTTGTGTTTCCATACAACTTGTGAATTTTTTTATTCTAGTTCTGTGAAAAATGCCAGGGGTAATTTGGTAGGGATTGCATAGAATCTGTAGATTGCTTTGGGTAGTAGAGTCATTTTCACAATGTTGATTCTTCCAATCCAAGAACATGGTATATCTCTCTATCTATTTGTATCATCTTTAATTTCTTTCATCAGTGTCTTATAATTTTCTGCATACAGGTTTTCTGTCTCCTTAGGTAGGTTTATTTCCAGATATTTTATTCTTTTTGTTGTGATGGTAAATGGGAGTGTTTTCTTGATTTCACTTTCATATTTTTCATCATTAGTGTATAGGAATGCCAGAGATTTCTGTGCATTAATTTTGTATCCTGCTACTTTACCAAATTCATTGATTAGCTTTAGTAGTTTTCTCATAACATCTTTAGGATTCTCTACATATAGTATCATGTTTTCTGAAAACAGTGAAGCTTTACTTCTTCCTTTCTGATTTGGATTCCTTTTATTTCCTTTTCTTCTGTGATTGCTGTGGTGAAACTTTCCAAAACTATGTTGAATAAGAGTGGTGAGAGTGGGCAACCTTGTCGTGTTCCTGATCTTAGTGGAAATGCTTTCAGTTTTTCACCATTGAGGATGGTGATGGCTGTGGGTTTGTCATATATGACCTTTATTATTGTGAGGTAGTTTCCCTCTATGCCTACTTTTTGGAGGGTTTTTATCATAAATGGGTGTTGAATTTTGTCAAAAGCTTTCTCTGCATCGATTGAGATGACCATATCGTTTTTCTCCTTCTATTTGTTAATATGCTGTATCACATTGATTGATTTGCATATATTGAAGAATCCTTGCATTCCTTGAATAAACCCCACTTGATCATGGTGTATGATTCACTTAATGTGCTGTTGGATTCTGTTTGCTAGTATTTTTGCATCTATGTTCATGAGTGATATTGGCCTGTAGTTTTCTTTCTTTGTGACATCCTTGTCTGGTTCTTGTATCAGGGTGATGGTGGCCTCGTACAATGAGTTTGGGAGTCTTCCTCCCTCTGCTATATTTTGAAAGAGTTTGAGAAAGATAGGTGTTAGCTCTTCTCTAAATGTTTAATAGAATTCGACTGTGAAGCCATCTGGTCCTGAGCTTTTGTTTGTTGGAAGATTTTTATTCACAGTTTCAATTTCAGTGCTTGTAATTGGTCTGTTCATATTTTCTATTTCTTTCTGATTCAGTCTTGGCAGTTTATGCATATCTAAGAATTTGTCCATTTCTTGCAGGTTGTCCATTTTTTGGGTGTAGTGTTGCTTGTAGTAATCTCTCATGATCTTTTGTATTTTTGCAGTGTCAGTTGTTACTTCTCCTTTTTCATTTCTAATTCTATTGATTTGAGTCTTCTTCCTTTTTTTCTTGATGAGTCTGGCTAATGGTTTATCAATTTTGTTTATCTTCTCAAAGAACCAGCTTTTAGTTTTATTGATCTTTGCTATCATTTCCTTCATTTCTTTTTCATTTCTTTCTGATCTGACCTTTATGAGTTCTTTCCTTCTGCTAACTTTGGGGTTTTTTTTTTTTTGTTCTTTCACTAATTGCTTTAGTTGCAAGGTTAGGTTGTTTATTCGAGATGTTTCCTGTTTTTTAATGTAGGATTGTATTGCTATAAACTTCCCTCTTAGAACTGCTTTTGCTGCATTCCATAGGTTTTGGGTTGCCGTGTCTCCATTATCATTTGTTTCTAGGGTTTTTTTTTTATTTCCTCTTTGATTTCTTCAGTGATCACTTCATTATTATGTAGTGTATTGTTTAGCCTCCATGTGTTTGTATTTTTTACAGATCTTTTCCTGTAATTGATTTCTAATCTCAGAGCATTGTGGTCACAAAAGATATTTGATACAATTTCAGTTTTCTTAAATTTACCAAGGCTTGATTTGTGACCCAAGATATGATGTATCCTGGAGACTGTTCCATGAGCACTTGAGAAAACCATGTATTCTGTTGTTTTTGGATGGAATGTCCTATAAATATCAATTAATTCCATCTTGTTTAATGTATCATTTAAAGCTTGTGTTTCCTTATTTATTTTCATTTTGGATGATCTGTTGACTGGTGAAAGTAGAGTGTTAATGTCCCCTACTATGATTGTGTCACTGTCAATTTCCCCTTTTATGGCTGTTAGTATTTGCCTTATGTATTGAGGTGCTCCTATGTTGGGTGCATAAATATTTACAATTTTTATATGTTCTTCTTGAATCGATCCCTTAATCATTATGTACTGTTCTTCTTTGTCTCTTCTAATAGTCTTTATTTTAAAGTCTATTTTTTCTGATATGAGAATTGCTACTCCAGCTTTCTTTTGGTTTCCATTTGCATGGAATATATTTTTCTATCCCCTCACTATCAGTCTGTATGTGTCCCTAGGTCTGAAGTGGGTCTCTTGAAGACAGCAAATATATGGGTCTTGTTTTTGTATCCATTCAGCCAGTCTGTGTCTTTTGGTGGGAGCATTTAATCCATATACATTTAAGGTAATTATCGATATGTATGTTCCTATTTCCATTTTCTTAATTGTTTTTGGTTTGTTATTATAGGTCTTTTCCTTCTCTTGTATATCTTGACTAGAGAAGATCCTTTAGCATTTGTTGTAAAGCTGGTTTGGTGGTGCTGAACTCTCTCAGCTTTTGCTTGTCTGTAAAAGTTTTAATTTCTCCATCAAATCTGAATGAGATAGATCCTTGCTGGGTAGAGTAATCTTGGTTGTAGGTTTTTCTCCTTCCTCACTTTAAATATGTCCTGCCAGTCCATTCTGGCTTGCAGAGTTTCTGCTGAAAGATCAGCTGTTAACCTTATGGGGAATCCCTTTGTGTTATTTGTTGTTTTTCCCTTGCTTCTTTTAATATGCTTTCTTTGTATTTAATTTTTGACAGTTTGATTAATATGTGTCTTGGCGTGTTTCTCTTTGGATTTATCCTGAATGGGACTCTCTGTGCTTCCTGGACTTGATTAACTATTTCTTTTCCCATATTAGGGAAGTTTTCAACTATAATCTCTTCAAATATCTTCTCAGTCCATTTCTTTTTCTTTTCTTCTTCTGGAACCCCTATAATTCGAATGTTGGTGCATATAATGTTGTCCCAGAGATCTATGAGACTGTCCTCAGTTCTTTTCATTCTTTTCTCTTTATTCTGCTCTACAGTATTTATTTCCACTATTCTATCTTCCAGGTCTCTTATCCGTTCTTCTGCCTCAGTTATTCTGCTACTGATCCTTTGTAGAGTATTTTAAATTTCATGTATTGTGTTGTTCATCGTTGCTTGTTTCATCTTTAGTTCTTCTAGGTCCTTGTTATATGTTTCTTGCATTTTCTCTATTCTATTTCCAAGATTTTGGATCATCTTTACTATCCTTATTCTGAATTTTTTTTCTGGTAGACTGCCTATTTCCTCTCCATTTGTTAGGTCTGGTGGGTTTTTCTCTTGCTCCTTCATCTGCTGTGTGTTTTTCTGTCTTCTCATTTTGCTTATCTTACTGTGTTTGGGGTCTCCTTTTTTCAGGCTGCAGGTTCATAGTTCCCATTGTTTTTGATGTCTGTCCCCAGTGGCTAAGGTTGGTTCAGTGGGTTGTGTATGCTTCCTGGTGGAGGAGACTAGTGCCTGTGTTCTGGTGGATGAGGCTGGATCTTGTCTTTCTGGTGGGCAGATCCATGTCTGGTGGTGTGTTTTGGGGTGTCTGTGGCCTTATTATGATTGTAGGCAGCCTCTCTGCTAATGGGTGGGTTTGTGTTCCTGTCTTGCTAGTTGTTTGGCATAGGGTGTCCAGCACTGTAGCTTGATGGTCGTTGAGTGAAGCTGGGTGTTGGTGTTGAGATGGAGATCTCTGGGAGATTTTCACCATTTGATATTACGTGGAGCTGGGAGATCTCTTGTGGACCAGTGTCCTGAAGTTGGCTCTCCCACCTCAGAGGCACAGCACTGACTCCTGGCTGCAGCACCAAGAGCATTTCATCCACATGGTGTCACCTGAGCAGGCAGCAAATCCACAGCCATTCTTTCCTTCTTAGTTTTCCTGAAATGAATTTGTTCTTTTGTTTATCTCTTATAATGAGAACTCCAGAAATGAGCATCACAGGGTCAATATGCCAGCTCCATAATGTCATCAGAGACCAGCCTCTTTCTGTTTTTGCTGCTAGAGTTGGAAGGTCTCCTGCAGAGGCAGAGGGTGGCTGTGTCGCACCATGGGGACAAAGACACTGGCAGCAAACATTCTGGGAATTACTCCTTGGCATGAGCCCTCCCATAGTCTGTCCCAAAGTCACTGTCTTAAGAAACATAAAATTTTTTATTATTTTTAATTTTTAAAAATTTTATTATTTACTTTTGACTGTGTTATGTCTTTGTTGCTGTGCGTGGGCTTTTCTCTAATTGTGGCAAGTGGGGGATACTCTTCATTGTGGCACACAGGCCTCTCATTTTGTTGGCTTCTCTTGTTGCGGAGCATGGGCTCTAGGTGTGCGGGGTTTAGTAGTTGCAACAAGAGGGCTCAGTATTTGTGGCACGTGAGCCCTAGAGTGCACAGGCTTCTGTAGTTGTGGTGTGTGGGCTCAGTAGTTGTGGTTCACAGGTTCTAGAGCACAGGCTCAGTAGTTGTGGCGCATGGGCTTAATTGCTCCATGGCATGTGGGATCTTCCTGCACCAAGGATCGAACCTGTGTCCCCTGCAATGGCAGGCAGATTCTTAATCACTGCACCACCAGGGAAGTCCCCATACATTTTATTATATTTCATGATTCCATGGATTGGCCATGGTTAAACAGGTCAGTTATTCTACTGGCCTTCCTGGGACTCTGTAGATAAAAATGTCCACAACAATATTCCCTGTTCTACATGCGATTCCAGAATCTTGCCACACTCTGATCAAATGGTGGAGACTGTGTCTCCTCCTCTTAAGTTAGGTAAGCCATTTTGTATTGCTCAACTAATAGAACAGAGTATAGCAGAAGATATGCTATATAACTTCAAGGCTAGTTCATGAAAGGCAGTACAGTTTCCCATGGCTCTCTCTTGGGACACTCATACTTGGAACCCAGTCGCCATGCCCTGAAGAAGCTAGGTTATATGGAGTCTCAGTTCTGGCTGAGATTACAGATGATAAGCAGCACCAACCTGCCAGCATACAATTTAGCCAGGTTGGATGTGAATCCTTTCTCGCAGTCAAATTTACTCCAGCTGTCACCATGTGCAGCATCATGCGGTGATGCCAAGCTCTGCCCAAACTGAAGATGTATGAGTAAAGTAAATGTTATTGTTTTGAGCCACTCCAAAAGTTTTGGAGTGGTCTGTTATGCAGTCATAGGATAACTGGAACAAGTCCTCTCATGCAGCTGCAGTCTGTTGGTGGTGTGGAGTAGGATGTACAGTGCCTTGTACTCTTCAAGGTGGCCTCTCACTCCAAAATGGGAGCTTACACTCCTTTCATGGAAGCTTAGAGCTCCAAAAGGGAGAAAGTGGAAACTCCCAGGCCTTCTTCATGCCCGAGCTTGGAAGTCTCAAAATGTCACTTCATCCACATTTGATTGGACAAAGCAGTCACAGGATCAGCTCCAATTTCAGGGGAGGAGACATAAGCCCCAATTGCTGATGGGAGGAAGAAGGAACGGCATGTGCATACAGGTGGGGAGATAATTGATGTTGGCCATCTTTGGAAAGCAGATACCACACTGTCCCTCATTAGAATATTAGGTCCACATGGGCCCCAGCCTTGCTTCTCTTGTTCACCACAGGATCCCCAGCAGCTATTGCTGTATTTGGCATGTGCTACCTGTGAAAATATTTACTGCAAAAGTAAATGGGTATATAGTGCAAAGGGAAAGTGTGTGACTTTTTTATGATACCATTTCCTTTGAGCAGAGCACTTCCTTCTATTTCCCTTTCTGACTAACTCTCACTCGTCCTCAAATACTGTATGCTAACACATATATATGGAATCTTAAAAAAAAAATGTTCTGAAGAACCTAGGGGCAGGATAGGAATAAAGAAACAGATGTAGAAAATGGACTTGAGGACACGGGGAGGGGGAAGTGTAAGCTGGGATGAAGTGAGAGAGTGGCATGGACATATATACACTACCAAATGTAAAATAGATAGCTAGTGGGAAGCAGCTGCATAGCACAGGGAGATCAGCTTGGTGCTTTGTGACCACCTAGAGGGGTGGGATAGGGAGGGTGGGAGGGAGGGGCAAGGGGTGGGTGATATGGGGATATATGTATACTTATAGCTGATTCACTTCGTTATACAGCAGAAACTAACACAACATTGTAAAGTAATTATACTCTAATAAAGATGTTAAAAAAAAAACAAACTCAGTTTAAGTTCTGTTTCCTTCATGGCCCCAGGCAGGACCAGTTACTCTCTCCTCCTGGCTCCCTTGGTCTATTGCTTATGTCTCATTGTTGTGTTGGGCATTTCTTGGTTTCATTTTGGGAGGGTCTCAAAGGGCAAAAATCATATCTTAGTCATATCTTTGAATGATTTCCAATGTCTGGCATGTAGTATGCTCAGAAATAGATCCATGGCTTAGAACAAACACTCAAAAATGGTATCAATTACTTCTAATTCTGGGCTCCATTGCTCAACAGAGAAATGAAAAATTTGAAGTACATTTTAAGGAGAGGTCATGACTAAAGGCCTTGGAGTGGGGGTGGGGCAGGCAAAGACAGAGATCAAGAAAAGACAGAGTCAAGAAAAAGCAAGTTATTTCCAAAGAAAAACATGGAGATTAGTGAAATATTAAAAATAATTATATGAACTTGCAATAATAAGAATGTCTAACCTTTTAGACTTCATCTGTAAAATGGGGATAAAATAGTTCTTATAAAAATTTGAGGTTGATTGAAAAGTAAATGAAATAAAATATGCATAGTGCTTGGACCAATGCCTGGAGCATAGTAAATGTTCAATAAATGCTAACTATAATAATGAAAACTCCAACAATATTTGCTATTGTTGTGCCAGGAACTGGTCTCAGAGATAATATGGATGCCAAACCATGGTTGCTTGTTTACTGGAGTAATTCTACATGATGCAAGAAAATGGTAGCCTTTCCGGAAACATCAACAAGGTTGTGGCACTTCAAGGAGCTCTCTCCTGTCATTTTTCAGCAGCACTTTCAGTGTCTAGAATCTTTTCCAGTGCAGGAGGGAAGGGCAGGTGAGCGTGAGATTGGCACTTTTGCAACGTGGTGAACAGGTGGAGAAACCTGGTACTTGCTTGTCTGTCACCTAGAACAGAAAAATCTACGTCTGAAGAGAAATCTCCTGATCTAAGATTTCTAGTTCTTGGGAATTTGAAGCTTGTTTTATGTAGCAATTCCTTTCTATCCCCAGTTATACTTTTTTCTTTCTTTTTTTTTTTTTTTTTTGGCCATGCTGTGCAGCTTGTGGGATCTTAATTCCCGACCAGGGACTGAACCCGTACCCTCAACAGTGAAAGCATGGAGTCCTAACAACTGGGCCACCAGAAACTTCTATCCAGTTATAGAACAAAAAATAAGGCTGCTATATTAAAACTAGTCTTCCTATGAGAGTTATTCCGAATAGAGAAATGGTGCAGATCTCACCCACCTGATGAAGGACCCAGCAGACGTGTCACCCAGCCCCTCATGCATATTCAGCAACACTCTCAAGGTTTCTTGGAGAATCCATCATCAACTGAAAATGCTACGTCTGAAATCTTACGTGGCCTGTTCAAGGGCAGATGGCCCAGATAGACCTCTTTGCTAGCTGCCAGCTAATTAATTTACCTCCAAAATGCAAAATAAGGCCTACTGTTCTTATTGTTTTTTCCTCTTCTCTCTCACCGCTTTTTTTTTTTTAATAAATCCTGCTTTTACCTTTGTTCACTGACAAAAGTCCAATGGCCATCTCCTTTACATACAAGTGAGTTTTTTGACATGCAGATAATTAACTATGTGTCTCTGAGTCATTCTTTGACATATGACTTTATGGAGATTTACTGTCATCTTATATTCAGTCCTTTACAATATTAGTAAATGTTCTGTTTTGATATTTTTCAATGTAAATGTTACTTTTGGAGCCTGATTTTATAATACAGAAATGAGGGCAGATGCCTTGTTGAAATAGGATGTGTCATTATATAAGTGGCCCTTGGACACTGATTGATCTGGATGCCACAGAATTTGAAAATACCTGGGGATGTGTTGGTTGAAGATACAATTAAGTATTTTAACCAGAATTGTCTAATTAATGTCAATATAAAAGTGAAAGAAGTTTAATTATTTTCTGAGATTTCTAGGGCAGTGGTTCTCAACCAGGGGACAGTTTTGCCCTCCAAGGGACACTTGGCACTGTCTAGAGACATTTTTAGTTGTCACAACTGGGGCAGGGTTGGGGGAGGGAGCAGAGTGCTACAGGTGTTTGGTGGGTAGGATGTTGCTAAACATCCTACAGTGCACAGCTCCTCATAATTACAACTTATCTGGCCCTCAGTGTCAATAGGGCCAAAGTTGAAAACCCTGCTCTAGGGCTATGAATCCCATTGACCATCACCCTAGATAGCACTCATTGGGTTAAAAGTTCCTTTTTTTCCCCCTCCCCTATCTCTACCTTTGCTGTTTTGTAGTCTAAGCCAATGTCAAACACAAGGCCTGGCATATACTGGACACTCAAACATTTCTCCTTGGGTTCTGTGACTTTGGTGAACATTTTCTAGATGAGTAAAGTGTCTAATATTACCAGCTAATTGCAGTTTTGTGCTCCTCAAACATTGTGAGCTTTCTGTTTTCTTGCCTTAGACAGCTTTCCTTCGTGTTCACTGGGACTCAGATTTGCAATTACCCAAGAGTTATATTCTGCAGGGATTTGGAAAGATAGTAATGAAGCTACAGGTAGCAGGGAGGTAAGTAACTAACACTTCTTTTTTGTTTATTCTGTTTTGTTTTTAAACTTTTTATTTTATATTGGAGTATAGTTGATTAACAATGTTGTGTTAGTTTCAGGTGTACCGCAAAGTGATTCAGTTATACATATACATGTATCTATTCTTTTTCAAATTCTTTTCCCATTTAGGTTGCTACATAATTTTGAGCAGATTTCCCTGTGCTATACAGCAGGTCCTTGTTGGTTATCTATTTTATATATAGTAGTGTGTGTACGTTAATCCCAACCTTCTAATTTATCTCTTCCCCCCTTTCCTTTTGGGTAACTGTAAGTTTGTTTTCTGCCTGTGAGTCTATTTCTATGAGTTTACTTTTACTTTTTGATTTTTAGAAAGAAAAAAAATTATTGGAGTATAGTTGCTTTACAATGTTGTGTTAGTTTCTACTGTACAGCAAAGTGAATCAGCTATATGTGTAAACATATCCCCTATTTTTATTTCCATTTAGGTCACCACAGAGCATTGAGTAGAGTTCCCTGTGCTATACAGTAGGCTCTCGTTAGTTATCTGTTTTATACATATTATCAACAGTGTATATATGTCAGTCCCAATCTCCCAATTCATCCCACACCCCCTTCCCCCTTGGTATCCATACTTTTGTTCTATAAGTCTGTGTCTCTATTTCTGCTTTGTAAATTGGGAGATTAAGTTTAACATAAATACACTACCATGTGTAAAATAGATAGCTAGTGGGAACCTGCTATATAGCACTGTGAGCTCAGTTTGGTGCTCTGTGATGACCTAGATAGGTGGGATGGGGGGAGGTCCAAGAGGGAGGGGATATATGTCTACATATAGCTGATTCACTTCACTGTACAGCAGAAACTAACAAAACATTGTAAAGCAATTATATTCCAATAAAAAATAAGATCGTCTATAGCAATTTCTTCTCCATATATATGCATTAATATAGATATTTGTTTTTCTCTTTCTGACTTACTTCACTCTGTATGACAGTCTCTAGGTCCATACATGTTTCTACAAATGACTCAATTTCATTCCTTTTTATGGCTGAGTAATATTCCATTGTATATATGTACCACATCTTCTTTATACATTCCTCTGTTGATGGACATTTAGGTTATTTCCATGTCCTGGCTATTGTAAATAGTGCTGCAATGAACAATTGGGTGCATGTGTCTTTTTTTCACATCTTTATTGGAGTATAATTGCTTTACAATGTTGTGTTAGTTTCTGCTGTACAACAAAGTGAATCATCTATACATATGCATATATCCCCATATCCCCTCCGTCTTGAGCCTCCCTCCCACCCTCCCAATCCCACCCCTCTAGGTCATCACAAAGCATCAAGTTGATCTCCCTGTGCTATGCAGCAGCTTCCCTATAGCCATCCATTTTACATTTTGTAGTGTATATATGTCAATGCTACTCTCTCACTTTGTCCCAGCTTCCCCTTTCCCCACTGTGTCTGCTGTGTCCATCCACCTCACTACAAATAACTCAATTTCATTCCTTTTTATGGCTGAGTAATATTCCATTGTATATATGTACCACATCTTCTTTATACATTCCTCTGTTGATGGACGTTTAGGTTATTTCCATGTCCTGGTTATTGTAAATAGTGTTGCAATGAACATTGTGGGTCATGTATCTTTTTGAATTGTGGTTTTCTCAGGGTATATGTCCAGTAGTGGCATTGCGGGTCATATGGTAGTTCTATTTTTAGTTTTTTAAGGAACCTCTAATTTACATTCCCATCTGCAGTGCCAAAGGGGTCCCTTTTCTCTATGCTCTCTCCAGCACTTATTGTTTGTAGACTTTTTGATGATGGCCATTCTGACCAGTGTGAGGTGATATCTCATTGTAGTTTTGATTTGCATTTCTATTAATTAGTGATGTTGAGCATCTTTTCATGTTTTTGTTGGCTATCTGTATGTCTTCTTTGGAGAAATGTCTATTTAGGTCTTTCACCCATATTTTGATTGGTTGTTTCTTTGATATTGAGCTGCATGAGCTGTTTGTATATTTTGGAGATTAATCCCTTCTCAGTTGCTTTGTTTGCAAATATTTTCTCCCATTCTGAGGGTTGTCTTTTTGTCTTGTTTATGGCTTCCTTTGCTGTGCAAAAGCTTTTAAATTTCATTAGGTCCCATTTGTTTATTTTTATTCTCATTACTCTAGGAGGTGGGTTAAAAAAAGATCTTGCTGCGATTTATGTTAAAGAGTGTTCTTCCTATGTTTTCCTCTAAGAGTTTTATACTGTCTGGACTTACATTTAGGTCTTTAATCCATTTTGAGTTTATTTTTGTATATGGTATTAGGGAGTGTTCTAATTTAATTCTTTTACATGTAGCTGTCCAGTTTCCCCAGGACCACCTATTGAAGACTCTGTCTTTGCTCCATTGTATATTCTGGCTTCCTTAGTCACAGATTAGGAGACCATAGTTGTGTGGGTTTATCTCTGGATTTCCTATTCTCTTCCATTGATCTATATTTCTGTTTTTGTGTTGGTACCATACTGTCTTGATTACTGTAGCCCTGTAGTATAGTCTGAAGTCAGGGAGCCTGATTCCTCCAGCTCCATTTTTCTTTTTTTTCCCTCAAGATTGCCTTTGCTATTTGAGGTCTTTTGTGTTTCCATACAAACTGTAAATTTTTTTGTTCTAGTTCTGTGAACAATGCCATTGGTAATTTTAATAAGGATTACATTGAATCTGAAGTATGAATCTTTGGGTAGTATAGTCATTTTCACAACATTGATTCTTCCAGTCCAAGAACATGGTATATCTCTCCATCTGTTTGTGTCATCTTTGATTTCTTTCATCATGTCTTATAGTTTTCTGCATATAGGTCTTTTGCCTCCTTAGGTAGGTTTATTCCTAGGTATTTTATTTTTGTTGCCATGGTAAATAGGAGTGTTTCCTTAATTTCTCTTTCTGATCTTTTGTTGTTAGTGTATAGGATCTCAAGAGATCTCTGTGTATTAATTTTGTATGCTACAATTTTACTAAATTCACCGAGTAGCTCTAGTAGTTTTCTGGTAGCATATTTAGAATTTTCTATGTATAGTATCATGTCATCTGCAAACAGTGATAGATTTACCTCTTCTTTGCTAATTTGGATTCCTTTTATTTCTTTTTCTTCTCTGATTGCTGTGGCTAGGACTTCCAAAACTATGTTGAATAAGAACAGCGAGAGTGGGCACCCTTGTCATTTTCTTGATTTTAGAGGAAATGCTTTCAGTTTTTCACCACTGAGAATAATGTTTGCTGTGGGTTTGTCACATATGGCCTTTATTATGTTGAGGTATGTTCCCTCTATGCCCATTTCTGGAGAGTTTTTCTTTTTTTTTAATCATAAATCAGTGTTGAATGTTGTCAAAAGCTTTTTCTGCATCTATTGAGATGATCATATGGTTTTTATTCTTCAACGTTAATAGGGTATATCACATTGATTTGTGTATATTGAAGAATCCTTGCATCCCTGTGATAAATCCCACTTGATTATGATGTATGATCCTTTTAATGTGTGTTTGGATATGGTTTGTGTTATTTATTTTTAACATCTTTATTGGAATATAGTTGCTTTACAATGTTGTGTTAGTTTCTGCTGTAAAACAAAGTGAATCACCCACACACATATATATATCCCTATATCTCCTCCCTCTTGCGTCTCCCTCACATGCTCTCTATCCCACCTCTCTAGGTGGTCACAAAGCACTGAGCTTATCTCCCTGTGCTATGTGGCTGCTTCCCACTAGCTATCTATTTTACATTTGGTAGTGTATATATGTCCATGCCATTCTCTCACTTCTTTCCAGCTTACCCTTCCACCTCTCCATGTCCTCTAGTCCATTCTCTACATCTGTGTCATTATTCCTGTCCTGCCCCTAGGTTCTTCAGAACCATTTTTTTTTTAGATTCCATATATATGTGTTAGGTTTGCTAGTATTTTGATGATGATTTTTACATCTATGTTTGTTAGTGATATTGGCCTGTAATTTTCTTTCTTTGTGATATCTTTGTCTGGTTTTGGTATCAGGGTAATTGTGGCCTTGTAAAATGAGTTTGGGAGTATTCCTCCCTCTGCAATTTTTTTTGAAGAGTTTGAGAATGATATGTGTTAACTCTTCTCTAAATGTTTGATAGAATTTCCCTGTGAAGCCATCTGCCCCTGGACTTTTGTTTGTTGGAAGATTTTAAATCACAGTTTCATTACTTGTGATTGTTTTGTCCGTATTTTCTATTTCTTCCTGGTTCAGTATTTGAACGTTGTACCTTTCTAAGATTTTGTCCATTTCCTCCAGGTTGTCCATTTTATTGGAATATAGTTGCTTGTAGTAGTCTCTTATGATCCTTTGTATTTCTGTTGTCAGTTGTAATTTCTCCTTTTTCATTTCTAATTTCATTGACTTGAATCCTCTCCCTTTTTTTCTTGATGAGTCTGACTAAAGGTTTATCAATTTTGCTTATCATCTCAAAGAACCAACTTTTAGTTTTGTTGATCTTTGTTATTTTCTTCATTTCTATTTCATTTATTTCTGCTCTGATCTTTATGATTTCTTTCCTTCTATCTACTTTAGGTTTTCTTTCATCTTCTCCTTCTAGCTGCTTTAGGCATAAGGTTAGATTGTTTATTTGAGATTTTTCTTATTTCTTGAGGTGAGATTGAATTGCTATAAACTTCCTTCTTAGAACTGCTTTTGCTGCATCCCATAGGTTTTGGGTCATTGTGTTTTTATTGTCATTTATTTCTAGGTATTTTTTGATTTCCTCAGTGATCTTTTGGTTCTTTAGCAGTGCACTGTTTAGCCTCCATGTGTTTGTGTTTTTTACAGTTTTCCCCCTGTAATTGATTTCTAATCTCATAGCATTGTGGTTGGAAAAAATGCTTGATATGATTTCAATTCCCTTAAATTTACTGAGGCTTGATTTGTAAACCAAGGTAGATCTATAGTAGAGAATGTTCTGCGTGCACTTGAGAAGAAGCTGGTTGCAAAGCTGGTCTGGTGGTGCTGAATTCTTCTTAGCTTTTAGCTTCTTAGCTTTTGCTTTTCTGTAAAGCATTTTATTTCTCTGTTGAATCAGAATGACATCCTTTCTGGGTAGAGTAATCTCAGTTGTAGTTTTTCCCTTTCATCTCTTTATATATTTTTTGCCACTCCCTTCTGACCTGCAGAGTTTCTGCTGAAAGATCAGCTGATAACTTTATGGGATTCCCTTGTATGTTATTTGTTGCCTTTCCGTTGCTCCTTTTAATATTTTTTCTTTATATTTATTTTTTGTTAGTTTGATTAATATGTGTCTTGGTGTGTTTCTTCTTGGTTTTATCCTGTATGGGACTGTCTGTGCTTCCTGGTGTTGATTATTTCCTTTTCCACGTTAGGGGAGTTTTTGACTCTAATCTCTTCAAATATTTTATCAGGCCCTCTCTCTTTCTCTTCCTCTTCTTGGACTCCTACAATTCAAATGTTTGTGTATTTAATGTTGTCCCAGAGGTCTCTGAGACTGTCCTCAGTTCTTTTCCTTCATTTTTCTTTATTCTGCTCCACAGCAGTTATTTCCACCATTCTATCTTCCAGCTCATTTATCTGTTCTTCTGCCTCGGTTATTCTACTGTTGATTCATCCTAGTGTATTTTTTTTTGTTTTTTTTTTTTGTGGTACGCGGGCCTCTAACTGTTGTGGCCTCTCCCATTGCAGAGCACAGGCTCCGGACGCGCAGGCTCAGTGGCCATGGCTCACGGGCCCAGCCCCTCTGCAGCATGTGGGATCTTCCCAGACCGGGGCACGAACCCGTGTCCCCTGCATCGGCAGGCGGACTCTCAATCACTGCGCCACCAGGGAAGCCCATCCTAGTGTATTTTTAATTTCGTTTATTTTGTTGTTCATCACTCTTTGTTCTTTAGTTCTTCTAGGTCCTTGTTAAAGTTTTTTGTATTTTCTCCATTCTAATTCCAAGATTTTGGATCATCTTTACTAGCATTACTCTTATTTCTTTTTCAGGTATATTTCCTATTTACTCTTAATTTATTTGGTCTTGTGGGTTTTTACATTGCTCTTTCACCTGCAACATATTTCTCTGTCTTCTCATTTTGTCTAACTTACTGTGTTTGAGGTCTCCTTTCTACAGGCTTCAGGGTTGTAGTTCCTCCTGCTTCTGTTGTCTGCCCCCAGTGGGTGAGGTTAGTCCAGGGTCTTGTGTAGGCTTTCTGGTGAGAGGGACTAGTGCCTGTTTTCTGGTTGATGGAGCTGGATCTTTTCCCTCTAATTGGCAGGGCCTCATCAGATGGTGTGTTTTAGGGTGTCTGTGGGCTTAGTTTGACTTTAGGCAGCCTTTCTGCTGATGGCTGGGTTTGTGTTCCTGTCTTGCTTGTTGTTTGGTGTGGGGCTTTCAGCACTGGAGCCTGCAGGCTGTTGGGTGGAGCCAGGTCTTGGAGGGAGTTGAGACGGAGACCTCTGGGAGAGCTCTCACTGATTAATATTCCCAGGGCCAGGAATTCTCTGGCATTCCAGTGTCCTTGACTCAATGCTCCCACCACAGAGGCTCAGGCCTGACCTCTGGCCTGGGAACCAAGACCCTGCAAGCCACACGGCTCACGAAAAAAGCAGGGGGGCGGGGGAAGAAAAGAAAAAGAAAGAAAAAGAAAGGCAGGATGAAAACAAATGAAAACAAACCAAGAAACAAAACCGAAGACAAACAGCAAAGATAAAAACAGGCAAACAGCAATAGCAACAATGAAAAACAAATGAACAGCCAAACAAAACCCCAGACCAATAAATGGTAAAAGCAAAACCAAACAAAAACCAAACAAAAAAAACAAACACACACACATACAAAATAAGAAACAAAAACAAAAACAGAGAAAACATAAAACAAGAGAACAAACAGAAGAATCCCCAAGTGAAATCAAACAATTAAAAACAAAACTAACGAAAACAAAAAATAAAAAACAAAAGAAAACCAGAGTGCAAACTGAAGGAAAAAGCAAAGCAAATGAAACAAACACACAAAAACAATGAAAAAAAATTAAAAATATAAGAACAAATACAACAAAGGAAAAAAAAAGATGAAAACAAAATAGAACAAAGGAAAGAAACAAAAAGGAAAAAACACAGAACAACAAAAAAGTAACATGGAAATAGAAATATAAAAAAATTAATAAATACATAAAAAATTAAAAAATACTAAAAAACCTAAAAACAAATAATAATTAAAAAACAACAGAACAGGGTCTGTGGTGCAGTGGTTGAGAGTCCGCCTGCTGATGCAGGGGACAGGGGTTCGTGCCCCAGTCCGGAAAGATCCCACATGCTCACAGGCTGGGCCTGTGAGCCATGGCCGCTAAGCCTGCGCGTCTGGAGCCTGTGCTCCACAATGGGAGAGGCCACAACAGTGAGAGGCCCATGTACTGCAAAAACAAAAACATAAACAACAGAACAAAACAAGACATAAAAAATAGTAATAATTACATTTTCCTGGGGTCTCAGCTGTCAGTGTCCTTGCCCCCACCATGACTCACAGCCACCTGCCACCTCCCCAGCCTCTAAGTAGGTCTCTGGTCCCTCTGTGGGCACTGTGGGGGCAAATCACACTCTCACCTGGCCCAACCCCCATGGGTACTAGTCCCTGAAGTCCACAGCTTATAAACCTGGACTGGTTTCAGTTTGGGAACACTCGTTGTCCATTCAGATATTCCATAGATGCAGGGTTTACCAAGCAAATCAGGGGGATTAAATCTGTGGTTTGTGCAGCTCCATGGAAAGATTCTTTTTCCTCTTCCTTAGTCGCCCCACCCCTGTGGCTCAGCTGTGGTTTTAGCCCCACCTCTGTGTGTGGGCCACCCATAGGAATCTGCTCCCGAGACTACCCTGGAGCACTTGGGTCTGCACTGGTGAGGACAGGGCATGGAGGTGGCGCAACTGCCTTGGTCATGGGGGCCCCAGTGGTGACAGGTGCACAGGAAAACCGGCATCCATGGCTGCGAGAGATACAGCCCTAATGGGAGCCTTTCTTAGCCACTGGCAGCAGGCAGGAGATGGCCAGCTCTGGCGGGGGTTTTTCCTAGTGCCTGGTGGCAGACACAAGAAGGTCATCATGGTGGGGGCTTTTCTTAGTGCCTGGAGGCAGGTTCGAGAAGACCAACCCTGGTGAGGGCTTTGCCTAGTGCCTGGCAAGGCAGGGGGCTGACACATGGGGAGAGAGAGGCTGCAGTGGTGGCTCCACCCCCTGAGTGTCACTCAACAGTGGTGCCCTGCTTCTATGGCAGTCTGGGTTTCCTCCATAAACATTCCAGGTTGCAAATTTCCTCCCTCCTGTCCCCTCAGGCTGTCTCCTCACAGCCAACAGCAGTCCTCTCCCTGGGTTTGCTCTCCAATACCCACGTTCCAGCTCTCAGCCCCTGTGTGCACCGATGGACACACGTCCCAGTCTGGGGCATGCAGGACTGGTGGCATGAACAGTCTGTGTCGGTCTCACTCTGTCTTGTCTGCCACAGACTGGCCATTTCACCCTCCTCTGACAGCATCAGATGCTCCCCTTCTCTCCCAACTGATTTCCCCATCAGTGAGAACCTCTCCTTTGCTTCAGCTCCCCCTGCCCCAGGGGTGTGATCCCATCCCACTTCCTCTGCTCTTCTTTTTCCCTTCTTTCTTTTGCCCCACCCCTTTATGTGGGGATCTTTTTTGTCCTTTCTGGTGTCCAAGGTCTTCTGCTAGTTTTCAGCTGGTGTCCTGTGAGAATTGTTCCATCCATAGATGTATTTTTTAAAATTTATTTTATTTATTTGTTATTTTTATTTATTTATTTTTGGCTGTGTCAGGTCTTCATTGTGGAGCACAAGCTCCTCTCTAGTTGCAGGGTGTGGGCTTCTCGCTAGTCGTGGCATGGGAGTTTTCTCTCTCTAGTTGTGGTACGTGGGCTCCAGAGTGTGTGGGCTGTGTGGTTTGTGGCCCTCAGGCTCTCTCATTGGGGCACCTGAGCTCATTTGTTGTGGTGCATGGGCTTCGTTGCCCTACGGCGTGTGGGGTCTTTGTTCCCCAACCAAGGATTAAACCCATGTCCACTGCATTGGAAGGTGGATTCTTTACCACTGGACCACCAGGGAAGTCCCTGCAGATGTATTCTTGATGCATTTATTGAGAGAGATGAACTCTACTCCTACTCCTCTGCCATCTTGATTTCTCTAAGTAACTAACATTTCTCTGCTTTGATACTAAGATTACTAGGCCCTCTGGATAACAGTGAATTTACAAGGGATTACATGGTTTGCAGAAACATTTATACTTAAGATACATTTGTTAAAAAAAACTCGCATGAATTAACTAATCTCCACAATGTTCCTGTAGCAGGTCTTTTATTAATCTTTATATCTACGAGCAGTTATTGAGTGCCTTTTGCAAACCAAAACCCAATTATTTCCCCAAACCTTGATGAGACCAAGAGACTTTATATCATTAGCTGGTGAGTTGTTCAAAAAGTGTTGGCTTACTCATGACCAGAGAGTTCCATCCCTTTTGTGGCCTTGTCTGGATTTTATAAAGTGTAGCTGCTTGTTTATTTATAATGGACTTTGAGATCCTTGGACGAGATGTATTACATATGTGTGAAGGATTAGAGGGCAGTTTTTAATAACTACAGGAATAATACTGCTTTGTATTGCTAAACTGTAGATCTTTTCTTCTAAAGATTTAAAGCCCATTATAGACAAAATTTGATTGTTGCTCAATTGCAACAACATTTTTCCTTCTCTCCCTGTCCAGGCAGATTTTTTCTTTATTAAAGATGCCACAATACTTTCTCATGTTATGACCTCTTTGATAAACAGCTCAGGGTATTATAAAAGCAAAGCAGGAGATGTCTCAAGTAATTAACCACAGAAGGCTTGCTGATGCTTGGGTGTTAATGTTGCCAGAAAGCTCAGCTATTTGTGGGTTTCTCAGTACGTTTTTGTACAGATGTGTGTGAGGTTGAGTTTCAGCCATACGCCTGTAACAGCATCAGGAAACATTTTGTCATGCTACTTCCTTGGGTGATCTTTTATGACCAAAAGAAAAAAAAAAGTCATATTTCTGTCTTGTGAAATTGAGCTCGAATTCTGGGTAGGTTAGCAGTAATCAGTATATGCCTGAATCACAGCAGCATGGGATGGTTTGTATTACATACCAACGGCAACTACTGCTCTAAATATGGAAATTAAATACCTTAGGTTCAGGCTGATTCAAATCTGTGAGTAGGAAACTTCTGATCTTTCCCAAGATAAGTTTAAAAGTGTGTGGAAGTTTCTCTAGGGCTACAAATCCTGTTCACATTCATATGTATTTCTTTGGGGATGGTCTCTTGAGGTCTCTTGGCAGCCACCTTCTTTAATATGGGGAAAGACTGGGATCCATAGGAATGCCAAAAAAAGAAAAAGAAAACGTCCTCAGAAGATTACCAGAGTGTGGTTGATCTAGAAACAAAATCCGACAGTTCCAAGCCTCAAAAGATGAGTATCAAACAATACTTGGCTTCCCTCCCTCCAGGCATGAGACATCCACATTTAGCCAGAGTCAGTTCGTAATTTGGAAGCTTCTTACATTACTGACATTTTCAGATCCTGCACCAAATTTCTCATCCACTCTCCTAATCATAAGTAGTTATGTGTAGTATTATGGTTGCAGTCTTGATGCTTCTAATATCAGTCCCTCATTCTGGATGTATTTCTTGGAGCCTCTGTAGCCATGGCACAACACTCAAATGCACACAAGATGACCAGATAAAACTCACCTAATAAGCTTTCTTAATGTAGCCTGATTAAGTGTATATTACAGCTCACTTAAAATTTTAAGGGGTGAACTTGACATGATATCTCAGAAATTATTTAGTATTGCCTTGGTAGACAATCTGAGTCTATGACCTTCTAGATACCTAGCTGCCTGTGCTGTGCTCTGTCTTTACCATCTTCACCCACCCTAGAGGTCACGGGCACCTTTGGTGGACACTTTCTGTCATACCTATGATTTCTTGCAAGCACTTGTATTCTCTGTCTGAGGCTTTCTTTGGCCTTAGGGCTCACTCATCCTGGCTTGGGTCAGAGCAGGGGAATCAGGATTGGCCCTCAACCATTGAGGGATGGATATGAACCCAGGCTTCCTCACTGCCTGGGTCAGCCCTGAGCAGTATTCTGCACAGTGCCTGAGAGGGCTCCTAGTAGGACTGAGCCCTAGAGCCCATAGCAGTCTGCTATCCTTAACACACTCCTCCTAATTCTTTCTCTCACCTTCCCAGTCCCTCCTTTGGGATTCCTGCTATCACTTCCCAAATAAACTACCTGCACCCAAATTCTTATATTGGGATCTGGGATCTGGTGTTGAGTTAACCCAAACTAAGGCAGCACTTAATGTAGCAACCCACCAGGGAGCCCGCCTCTTCTCAGTGGGCTACTAAGTGCTTTGGCTCTACTTCTATATAACCCTTGAATTATCTCCCTCTCTACTTCTAGAATTTAGTTCAAATCTGTAGTATCTCCGTTCATCACAGTGGCATTCTAAGGGTGTCTCCATTTTAATCTCTCCCCCCATAACCAGTCTTCACAGTGCTGCCAAAGATAACATTCCAAGAGGCACACCTGATCCTGTTACTTTCCAGCCTCAAACCTCCCAATGACTTGGGCCATTCATCACCCAGCCCTTGCTTTTCCATTTCACACCCTTCTTGAGCCCCAGACTGTTGCACATGTTCTGTGGCTGCAGTGTGGGATTTACACTCCACTTTTGTCCACCTGTGAACTTCAGCACAATTTAAAGACGAAATAAACTTTACCTTATCTTTGAAGCAGTCTTTGGTGATCACACTCAGTGGTGGCTTCTTCATCCCATCCCTTTACCTTGTACCTATCTCCACGAGTGCCTTTATCTCTGTTTATTGGTATGTGAATGTATCAACTTTTCTCACTCCACTGCAAGTTCCTTGAGAGAACTCATCACCTATGATTCCCAGCCACTGGCTTAGCACCAGGCATGAAATCAATGCTTGATCCTGATAGGGACAAGTTGGCCATTCAGTTTGTCCTCTGGAAGTTTGCTCTAGGAAATATGGCAGGGCTGAAGGTTGGGAGGAGGTTCTTTATTTTCCTGACCCATATGAACTGCTTAATGAAGAGAGACAAGTTGATGATGATGGTTGCATGACCCAGAGTTTTGGTGGGAGAATATGACTAAAATTATCACTAAGTATTTTATATTGAAAAAGAGTTGTTCTGGTGTTTCATTGTTGAACCTACTTATTTTGCCATGTTGGATTTCTTTGCAATGGATATACTTCTTAGCCCTTGCTGAACATGTAGGAGGACATGGAGGAAACTCCATGTAAATTTGCAGGAAACTCCAGTTCCCTGGGATTTATTTCGTCCCTGTCCTCAGATTTGTTTTGTTAAGACTCGGAGTCAATGAAGTCAAATGGAAGAAAAATTATAAAGTAAAATAAAACAATGTTTAGTTCTGTCTGATCTTGGCTTGGAAGGTACCTGGATTTCTGTTGGTTAGTTGTACCTCTATGGGGGAACACGGTATGCAGCAGCCAAAATACCCAGCTCTGTCCTTCTGAGGGAGGACTTGTGGGGAGGATACTGTTTTCCTGGTGCTGGGGCTTGGGTATGGGCTTTGGCTCCCTTCCCTGTGGAAATGTCTCCATTCTATGGGGCAGATTCCCATCTAAAGTCCCAGGGAAGGGGTGTGGCAAGCAAATTTCACCAGTTTATATGTGGTCTAGCATACGGGGGGGTTGGTTCCAGTTTTTTGAAGCTGCTCTCCTTAACTTCAGCATCATCCCCTAGAACTTCCTAGTGTCAGAGCAGTATGGTAGAATGGAGAAAGCATGGTACTTCCTGGCTGTCTCCATGGAGGCTCCATGGTTATCTGTAAGAGTTGAGAAGGAGCAGAATTGTTAAGCAGGGTGGAGGTCAACCATGGTCACCACAGCCACCTCCTAGCTGCATTGGAACACACAGCCACATTCGTGGTGGTGGCTGGGACATGTCTCCTGGGAAGGATGGGAAGCTAGGTGTTCCCAGACTTGCAAGGGGCTGGGAACTTCTTTTTAATTCGGTAGAGCCCTGAGGCCTGTGTGATGGGATATAGGCATACCCTGCAATACAAATAAAGTCACAGGTGTGGGTCTTCCCCAAGGAATGGAGTCAGGGGACACTGGCCAAGACCAGGCAGAGAGGAGGTTGGGAAGCCACTGCCTGTGAGCAGGGTGTGGGGGTCCAGTTCCCACGCACAGTGAGTGGCCTTGTCTCCTGCCTGAGATCCCAGCAGAGCAGCCCTCACCGACCCAGCCTGAGGTTTCACTTGCTGGTATTGGTTTCCTCACTCTTTCCATGGGGAGCCTGTGGTGCTGTGTCGCTTGTGTGTTTTCTCACCTTGCCCAGGCCCATCTAAGCTTGAAAGGTGGTGAGTCCTGAGCTCCAGGCTGAGATCTTGCCCTCAACCTCTATGTTCTCTCTCTGCTTTCAAATAGAGTCTATCTTTTAAAAACTAAAAGCAAAGATTAAAAAAAATCCCATCAATGGTAATAACACTCATGGTTATTTTGTTCTATTTTGAAAAGTATCAAAGAATCAAACATTTCCATTTTAACAAAAATAATAATAATAGTTTACATTTTTAAAACATTTTCCATGTGGCTTGGTCCTATGTTAAGCACTTTGTTTCCATAGTTTTGTTTAATCTTCATGACAGTTCTCTAAGGAAGATATTACTATGAACTCCATTTTATAGACAAGGAAACAGAAGAACAGAGAAATTAAGTCCTTCCCTAAGGTCACACCATGAAGGTGGAAAAGCTAGGCTGGCATTATTCACTCCATGCTTAATAAATGTAAACAATACAGACCCTGGCTTTTGTAGCATCAGAGAGATACTCATGGTGGAAACAACAGTACTGCTGGGGGCACATTCTACTTGTTGCAAAGGGCAATGGAGGCAGGTGTCCTTATTTTTATGGGCCTCTTACCTTCTTACCCACAACTGTCTCTTCCTGGGATATTCTCATGCCCACTCCCTCCCACCTTAGATTTCCAAATTGTTTTCATGCCCCTTCCCTCACCTCCACTGGTCCCCCATTTCCTCTCCCACAGAACAATAGCTATCAGAATGACACCACTACCTGTAACAAATCCTTGGTTTTCTCTTCCATGGGAAAGTGTGCCCACATTTATTTTATTTATTCAGGAAAGCCCGAATAAGCAGTTACTATCTTCTAAACCTACACTTCCCAATACATGAGCCACCAGGTCCATGTGGCTGCTAGGCACTAGAAATAGGGGGAGTTGAAAATGAGATGTGCTGTGAGTGTAAATTTCGAAGACTTAGTATGAGGGAAAAAAAGAATGTAAGATATCTTGCTAATAATTTGTTAAATATTGACTATAGTTTGAAGTGATGGCTTAGGTGAAATACATTATTAAACTTAATTTTGCTGGTATCTGTTAACATTTTCTAATGAGGTTATTAGAACATTTAAAATTGCCAATGTGGCTTGCATTAATGTTTCATTTGGACAGCACTGCTGTAAACCCTCTGCTCCATGTTTGGGATAAAGAAAGGAGAGAGGCGCAGCCCCATCCTGAGGGATTTCCCAGGTGTGGGGCGTCCGGTCTCTTTTGGCCTCTGGTGCTCATGAAGGATGCAGACACTGTGGGGGTCCCCGTGGTGAGCTTCTGCATTTTAACAGAAGGCAGACACTTTAATCTAGTGGGAGGGAGTTCAGGCATCAACACTGGGCTGCAGGATCAGCGTGAGCTGTCAGGCCCTGGATGGCAGAGGCTGCGCCTTCTTGGCAATTCTCTGGCTCCTAAAGCGGAGTCCTGAGTGATCAGTACCTTTTCAGTTATTAAACATATTTGGGTCGGAGAGGCCTCTGTCTGGTGTCCCATGAACCTCCTCACATGGGCAGTGCTTCCTATTCTTTTTCCTGATGGGTTCTTCTCTCCCCATTGCCACCAGGTTGTCATCAGGCCTGCCAGTCCCACCTCTTTGTTCTCAAACACCCCTCCATGTCCCAGCCCTAACCAGACCTTCATCATCTCTCATTTAGATTTCATCCAGACTTCCCGCCTCCAGGCTAGTACAGGGATTCTCAAACTCCAGCAGGAATCAGAGTCCTCTGGAGGACTCCTTAATGCACTGCCTGCAGGACCCCACCCTCAGAACTCAGACTCACCAGGCCTGGGTTGGGACCTGAGAATGTGCATTTCTAACTAGTTTCCAGGTGATGTAGGTGTTGATGGTTCAGGGGCCACATTTGGAAGATTGCTGCCTTAGCCTATAGCCTAATGATCTTCCCATAATGAAACACAAATCTGATCATGACACTTTTCATAAGACCTGCCTATAGCTGTTGAGAGCCCTCCGGATAAACTTTAAACTCCTTAAGGCCCCCTCCAAGGGCCTTCATGGTCTGTTCCATGGGTACCACCCCAGCTCCATCGATGAGGCCTTTGCTTCCCTCATGGTGCCTGCCATTCTCCTGAAGGTCTAGGCTCTACCTCCCCTCTGGGTGCCCTGCCCACTGCACACTTCCCCCCTTATCCTGCAGGCTGCCCTTTCCAGACTCCTGTGACTGCCAGCTTCATGCTGGCTTAGGCCAACTGGATGTACTTGAAGGACGTGGGAAGGTGGTGAGAGGAATGTCTATTCCTTTCTCTTTCTCTACTCTTTGAGCAGCATCTCCAGCAGTGGTTGTGTCTTCTCCATGGACTCAGCTTCTGCCAGACAGGCCTGCTATGTTCTCAGCTTCCGCCAGATCTCTTGGTCACAGGACACTGGAAACACCACATTTTCCTGAGGTCCCTGCAGCCCTAGGGGCAGATGTGGCTTCCTGCTGTCTCTAGTATCTGGCTGCTTCTCTGGCCCCATTTGGCTTCTTAGCTCTTCTATTATCAATATCCTGCATAAAGTTCTTTCTATGGTAAATGCATTAAGATTATATAACTGATGTCCAATAGAACTTTCTGTCATGATGGAAAAACTTCTTCCTGTATCTGCCTTGTTTAATATGGCAGCCACTAGCCACATGTGGCCATTCAGCACTTGAAATACAGCTAGTGCAACTAAGGAACTAAAAGTTTAATTTAATTTAATTTAATGTAAATTAGATTTCAATAGTCACATGTGATTAATGGCTACTGCATGGGACAGTATAGGGTTAGACCTCACTTAATATACAGCTGTTGAACTTTAGGAATCGATACTGAAATTGGCACAAAAATGAATAAAGAGGTTTTCTGTACTCTGTGCTGTAAAATATGGTCTTGCTATTTGCATATCAGCTTCATTACTTTTAAAACTTTTAAATCATTTTCTAAAATGTATATCGTTTTTGGGGCTGATATTAAAAAAAAAGAAGAGTAACAGGAACTAAGTAAATTAAAGCAAATTACAGAACAATATGTGTAGTACCACCTGATTTGGTGAAAATAAAAATAAGTAGAAATGTGAGTTCTTATATGAAAATACTTGAAAAGATACACAAAACACTGTTAATGGTGAAAATAGGAGCAAGAAGGAGGTGGAGGAGAACTATTATTTTTCATTTAACACATTGTATGTCTTTCTTTACTGTTTAGTGATCTATCATCTGTATCTCTCTCTCTCACTCTCTCTCATCTATCTATCTATCTATCTATCATCTATCTATATTTTTGCCATGAGCATGCATCACTTTTACAATGAAAGCAGCAAAGCAAACAAAACAGCAAGAAATATTATTCCATTTATGTAGAATGGAATATGTACATTTGCACTTTAGATTTTACCAGGATTTAATCATTTTCTTGATGACTTAGTATTGTCACTATGAATTTCATGTTATGTACTATGATGTAATATTATGTGTTTCAAGAGTAGCTGGGATTTGTTTTATTTATTTATTTTTATTATTATTATTTTTTTGCGGTACGTGGGCCTCTCACTGCTGTGGCCTCTCCTGTTGAGGAGCACAGGCTCCGGACGCACAGGCTCAGCAGCCACGGCTCACAGGCCCAGCCACCCCGCGCCATGTGGGATCTTTCCGGACCGGGGCACGAACCTGTGTCCACTGCATCGGCAGGCGGACTCTCAACCACTGCGCCACCAGGGAAGCCCTGGGATTTGTTTTAATCAGGTGTGGTAAGACATGCAGAAATGGAAATGACTGTCACGAGGGAAGAAATTTTTATACTCACAGATTCCTAGAAACAGGATGCGTGGCATGTCATGCAGGGCCACATGGGGAAGCACCAGTGTTGGTCAGGAGGCTGAAGGAATGGAAAACTTGGGCAATAACATTTACTGTAGTTTCTGTAGGAAGGAATGAATGAAGCAGAGTAGGTAGTTTTAGGATTGGCTAGTTGAACTGGAATAATTTCAGCAAGCTCTGGGGCATAGTGCTGTCCATGGTTACCTGGAACTTGGCCTTGGGTGATTAGGGCAGGTGGATAGTGCCCTGAGTGTGAGAGCCTGATAGAGGTGGTTGGGGTTTGGGCTCTGTGTTGATTAGTTTGATATGAATGACATGTTCCCAAGTGAGTTGTCTGCTGCCTCTAGGAATTGGTTTGCCCTGGGAGGTCCTGCAAGGTCCTTGGTGGCAAATCACCAGAAACATAGAAAATAAAAAAGTATGATTAATACATATAATGGAGTCTTCAGAAAGGTAGGTAGGACATAAGCTGAATTATAATCTTTGAGTTCCCTCTGCTTGTCAGGGTTCAGGGATCATTTCTCCTGCTGTGTGTAGGCTTTCATCTGACCTGTTTCTTCTCTATTTTAAGTTTGTTAGATTTATATATCAATTAATAGTAAAAAGGCTCTAACTGAGAGCCTAAGGTGTTTGCTTTTTTATTAGCCTTCATTATGACATCTCTGGTGGGCTATCAATTTTTGGGAAGAGAGCACCCCTCATCACTGTAAAGATAGATTGTTTCTAAGGACATGGAATCTCATCAGAAGCCAAGTGACTGCTCAGTACAGGGGTTCATGATGACCTTGATATCCCAAGCCACTGCTGTTTCTCTCCATGCCAAGATTGGAAGTCCCTGCCATAGGCCCAGTGCATTGCTCTCAACGCCCAACTCTTTAACACATGAAGCCTATATTTCTGCCCAGGGGAAACTTGCTGCAAGCAAACTGTGCCCCAAATAGGAACTGTTTATGGCATTCAGGACCTTCCTGATTCTCCAGCCAACCTCAGGAGCAACAAAGCCACATCCCTCTCCTGGGCTTTCCAGTGTTTTAAAGACTTGATCATATTATTATATGTCCACCACCAGCTTTTCAGGACTCTGGAAAGTCCATGTACTATATTTTTTCTTTGTTCCTTGTCTTAACTGTGTGCTGTATTCTTGAGGTTGTGACTTCTAGATAAATACAGTTGCTATTTTATAGAGCACCCATTTTTGCATGGTTTAGTGCTAAGAATGACATAGTGCTAAGCCAATGGATATAGCAGCATGATTCTAGTGCCTGCATAACTTGGGCAAGTTACTTAATCTCTCTGTGCCTGTTTCTTCAACTATAAAATGGGGATAATAATGGGACCTAGCTCTTAACGTAGCTGTAAAGGTTAAATAATTGAGCTTTTGTAAAGATAGTACATTTATAATTCAAGATAAATATGTGATACTCAATATGTGAAAGCTTGCTGTAAAGAAACTAATAAAGTAAGGAGTGAGTTTAGTATAGGCTGTAAAAACTCATGTGGGATGTTGAGAATTTCCTCTACTGGAAGATAAATCCCTTAAGTGGGGGCTGTCCCCTAGAGGTTCCGCTCAGGATTTCACATTGAACCGGGTATGTATTGCTGACTCTACTGTGAGCTCAATCTTATGTCCTCATGCAGTTCTAGAGGAAGGCCCAAGCTTTGATAATCTACTCCAGGTAGGTACACGAACACAGCTGTCAATTCCATGCTGAGATCAAGTACATAAAGGCCCTGAACATGCAGGAACACTGGGATGGGACACCTGCTCTGCGCCAGCCTTCAAGACCCTGCTCTTCTGGCTCCTGGGTATCTTAAAGCTGCCTACTGAACCCAAGCCTAATCTCCCTCCCGTAAACTTAGCCTGCAGATTTATTACCTTGGAGATATTTTTCCCAGTGGAATAAGTGTATGGCTTTCTAACTGCATAAGGGGAGAGGAGGATTGACAATATAGCCTTTCTATAGCTAATTATAAACCCTTCTAACATGGGATATTCAAGGAGATTCTTAGCAGACTTATTCGTAATCACCAAACCCTGGAAACAACTTAAATACCCATCAGTTAGAGAATGGAGAAAAACAAATTGTGGCGTACCCAACCAATGGAATACTCCTCAGCAATAAAAAGGGACAAACTGACACGCACAACAATAAAGATGGAGGTAAAAAAACATTTTATTGAATAAAAATAGCCAGGCAGAAAAGAGTGTACTGTATGATTCCATTTATATGAAAACTTGTTATAGTGAGAGGAATCAGAACAGAAGTTGCCTCTGTTGGGGGATAGCATAAAGGCAAGGGCAACTGGGGAACTTTCTGGGGTGCAGTAAAAGTGCTACGTCTTGACCTGAGTGATGTTTGGATGAACTAAATGGTGAAATTCATTGAACTGTAGTCTCAAGGTTTGTGCATGTTACTGTATGTAAATCATAGCTCAATGAAGTACTATTATCATATTAAAAACTTTTAGAACAGGGAGAATATGTTATGAGGGAAATAAAAAAGAATGTTTAAAAATGCTTTATCAGATGAGAAGTCTTTAAGAGTAAGAATTCTTATATAATCCATCTGGCTGTATTGTTAACAAGGATTTATTTCAGGGGCTGATTAGCTAAGGACCTTTTGTTCATTTCTCTCTCTTGTTTGGCTGTTGGTCTCCTGATTTCACTGTTTATTGGCACCTTAAGCAGAGAATTGGAGGAGAAATCAAAAGGGAGGAAATTTGCAATTGGAAGGCACTGCAGCACCCAGAAATGGACAGAGTTTTAGATGGATTTACTAAAAGCAGAGCTGGAATGGGGATTCTTGAGCAAGTGATTTATGGAAGGAGAAGTCTCAGGCAAACCTTGAGGGAAGCAGGATGGGGCCCAGGAAGACGCTGGGCAAAGATGTGGGCTGGGTGGAGTCTGGCCTCAGCCAGAGCACACTGGAGTGTGAATGGCTCCACAGCGTTGTTCTGCCAGAGGCAAGAGGCTTGGGCTTCTGCGTCCCTGGGTCTGTCAGTCACTGGGGGGCTACCCTGTGTGCATGTGTGCTCACATGTACCTACGTGTGGGGCAACCTCTAGGCATTTCCTGTACTTTTCCTGAGACAGGTGCTGCTGTGAGCTGTCAGCAGCCGACACTGGCAGCAGCTGGGAGAAGAGGACACCCAGCTGGTCTAGGGGATCTGGGCAGGGCACAGACAGCTCCTGAGGCCATCACAGGCCTGGTATAGCCGGTGTTGAGGATAAATTGGTAATGCCATTTCAGGTGCTCACAAGGCAAGGGAGCTAGAGAACCTACATAGGAGGTCCACAGAGTCCCAGAGTGCTGGGAGAAGATGGCATGGGTAGTGGACTTGCTTTGGAGAAAGCGGGGTATGCTGACACCTGTTTGCAATTTGAAAAGCAACCTCTAAAGAGAAAGCCACATTCTGTATTCCAATTACGGGTGTTCACAATACCCTGTACTTTTTCTTCACTGTATTTATCACAATTGCAATTAAATTCTAATTATTTCTGTGCCTATTTAATGTCAACTCCACAGTACTGTAAAAGCCAGGAGGAGGCTCACAATTCCACACAAGCACCTCTGTATTTCTCATGCCTAGCACATAGTAGGTGCTCAATAAATATTCATGAAGGAATGAGTGAGTGTGTTTAGGAAAATGGAAGGAAGGGTTCATAGAGGTGATACCTTAGCTCAGTTGTTTTACTTTCTTGTAATACTTTCTCTGCTGCCCACACAAATCCACTCTTTAGTGACCAGTTCATTACCTACCTCTGCCAGGTATCTTCTCCCCAACTCACCATGCACAATGTCATTTAGCACTTATGAATATGTGAAGCTTGTAAACCTTGCTTTTCCAAGTGGTTTTCTGTATTTATCTGTAATCTAATTTGTTACAAAAAGGGTTTGGTTGGAATTATTTGATGGTCAAGTTCGTGTCTTGCCTTTGGTTTCTAGGATGTTTCTTTTCTTATGCATTTCCTGTTACCTGCAAAGCACTTTCCCCAACAATCATCACCTATTAAAATCCTTCAAAGACCTGTTCACGGGCCATTCCTTTACTCACTGACCCAATTGGAAATCATCTTTCTCTCCTCTGAATTGTACCACTCTGAGGACACTAACTTTTGCCTCATTTTATGGTAGTTATTCTTGTATATGTCATAGTTCCTCTCCAGTTCTGTTGACTCCTTTACAACAAGAACACATGTTGAACGTCTTAGTGCTATATGCACTGCAGATGTACAATAAATGTCTTTTATACTGTTAACGTAAATGTATAGATATCAGACAATAAATCAAGACTCTATGCTGACTTACAATAATAAGGGTGGAAATTGGACAGGAGGGAAGGTGAATTCTTTAATATTTTTGAAGTGACTCAAATTCAGTATTTAATCCTTGAGGAAGAGACAGAGGAAGAAGAGAGAAGTAAAGGAAGCAGTGGAGGAAGTATATCTGAGAATCATCTTACTGCAGACTGATTGGGATCAAGAGGTCCCCAGCACAGGACTGAGCATAGCTTCTCCATGATTTTCCTTTTCTTTTCTTGTATTTAGTGGGTGATATATGCCACACTTGGGTGATAGAGACCTTCTCCTGGAACTTCCCCTGTCCCACATTTTAGGGAAATTCTTCCCAGAACTGAGTCATGTGGTCTGTGGTCAGCGAGGCCTAGCCTGTCTTACTGGATTTGGCACAAATATTGATGATCACTCCTTCAGCTTTGAAACACGGCTTTACAGTGCCAGCAATTCATATTAAACAAAGCCTGTTTCCTCTATAATGTGCGAGCACTTTCCTGATCACTCTTTAATCGAAACAGATGTTTTTGAAACAGCCTAGAACAGGATATGGAAAATTTGGCCAATAATCAAATATGGGTTCAAATGGAGACCCTTGATGTCTCCCTTTGAGCTGTGGGCGATGTCTAAAAATAGCACTCTAATATGATACTTTTTCAAGTACTGCTAGATATTGCTGCTGAATTCTGGAAGCAGCCATCTGATGTCATGAAGATGCTCCTCATGTGAAGGGGGGCAGGGTGAGGTGTAGGCTTCTTCCCTGTGGAGGTGAGTCCTGTCAGTGCTGTGCTCTGCCAGGTGTACCTTCCCTCTTTTAACTTCCCCATGGGGAAGCTGAGTCACTTCCTTCAGTGTATAGTTCTAGAAATACAGAGAGCAGGTGTCTTATCTCAAGCCTGGTTTATAGAGGGGAAACTTAATTTAATGTTGCAAATACTAATTAAATAGCTGTGCTAACTTGCTAAGGTTCTGGATCCAAAGATATACAAATAAAGCAAAGTGGTGAATCAGAGAATTTATTAGTAGAATTATAGAATTAGATGGGATTTTAGGAATTAGCTATAACAAAATCCTCATTATAATAATGGTTGGTAGGGAAAGAAGGAAAAAGAAAACTAACTTTTATTATGTTATGATTATGTGTCAGGCATGTATATTATTTGCTTCTCCCAAAAACTCTGTGTGAGAGAAGGTGGGAAGGAATATGTGAAAAAATTTTTTTTATTTGGGTACAATGGAGACATTGTACATTTGAGTAATTTGAATTCTCACAAAATTCCTGTAAGATAGATGATATATTTTCCATTTAAGAGGAAGATGAAACTCAGACACATTAAATGCCATTACTGGGAAGTGGCTGAACTGGTTAGTCCATAATCAATGTGCTTGCTCTTTCCTGATCCACATATTTCAGATAAGACACAAAGGTGTAGAGGGATGACATGTTTCAAACAAGCTTTCTGATCCATGGCTCAGTTGTCTTTCTCTTAATTCACATTGACTCTGTCCACAACGAGGGACTAGGAGGAAGCAGGCACCCTGGACCCCAGTTCGATTCTTCTTCCCAGATTATGTGCCCTTAGTCAGCAAATGTAATCCCATTTTTTTCCATGGCAACAAATCCCAGAGACCAAAAAACATCATTTCTTTTTAAGGTGTTTTCAAAGTTGCTGATGAAGCTATTTGGAATATTCTTGTTTGCTTAACCCTTTGTGGATTTATGAAATTTTAATCCATTCTTTTCTAGGGAGCTTGTGTTATCAGAAATCTGTTTCCAGCCCCCCACTATGTGTCCCTGGTCTTTCTTCTTCTTGATGTCTACTTTGGGTCCTTCTGGTTGGAGTTGGAATAACTCCCTCATTCTCTTTTCAGAGCTCTTGGAAAAGAGGCAATAGTTATTCTCTGAAAAACACCCATTGGATATTTGGAGGTAGTTAGAGAATCCTCTTTCAGCTTTTATTAGCGTGAATCTTTCCCTTACAGCTAACTTTTTAGAATGGAAAAATCAAATAAGTTGAGACATGCTCTCGTGGATGGTGGAGAGTGTGCAGAGCAGGGAGATGATGTGGGGGTTTCTCCATCTGTGTTTGAGCACAAGGGATCCCAAATGTGCTTGGATGGAACCTACACTTTGGTGGAGATGAAAGCTGAAAGACTTCATGGCATTGTGTGAGTCTCAGATGGTACCCTGTTCGGTCCAAGAAAGAAGCTAATTAGTCAAATGGCAACTGTTAGGGAACCAATACACTTATTTGCCATAACCAAGCATATTAATCTGGATTCTTGCCTCTAATTACAAGACAATATGGTCAATGGAATTAGCACTGGCTTGAGACTCAGCACACCTGGTAACTAATTGTGTAACCCAGGGAGAGCCTCTTCATCTCTCTCATCTTTACTTTCTCTGGGGTGGCATAAAGAATTGGAGTAGCAATCCCCATGTGGTTACCCAGATCAGACTATCTATATTTTGGAAAACTTTCTAGGAGGGGCACAGCATTGCTGCTATCTCCCTATATCTTGGATAAGCACAAAAAGCATATGTTACTTCATGTGTTGGTGGGGGAAATGACTGGTATTTTATTGGAAAATTTGCCAGAAGACAACACGGTGTATTGAACCAAGAATTAGGTGGCCTGGGATTGAATTCTGGCTTTGCCATTAACTTCCTGGGTGACTTTGAGCTTAAATTTCCTCATTACTTAAGTGACAATTCAAATTCACTGATCTCTCGAATGCCTACTGTTGGTGCCTCTATGTGCTAGTCATTGAGCTAAGAACAGAAACAACAGGATATGAGTCCTGATTCTGGGAGCTCACAGTTTGTTTGGAAAGGAGTAAATAAGTCATTACAGTGTTTAGGTTAAGAGCTATCATAGAAGTATATTCATATGCTATCCAAAAGAGGAGATAAAAAGTAGTATGGAGTAGGAAAAAGGACAGGGAAGACTACAGAGGTCACATTTGGTCTTAGTGCTCTCAAGATAAAAGAATTGAGGGGAAGGACATTCCAGGCAGAGGAATGAGCAAAGATAGGGAAGGACAAGGACATCTGGAGGCAATGGCCCTGGGGCAGTAACACAGGATGAGTGAAGGAGGCAAGGGCAGAGAGTGGCAGGGCTAGAATTGAGGTCACACCATTCTGCAGTGGACATCTATGCCTTGCTAAGGAATGTGAACTCTTTTCTGCATGCATTGAGGATTCACTGATAGATTTTAAGGCTGTGATAGGACATGATTTGTGTATTATGGAGGAGAAAATTGAGGCAAGAGAAAGAAGGCAAGCAAAGTAATTAGAAGCTCTTGCAAATATCTAAGGAAGAGGCGGTGAGAACCTGAAACAAAAGCCTTAGCAGAGCAAATGAAGGAGTAAGCTTCAGGCTAGGACTTGTAGGTGGAATCACAATGGGCTACATAATTTGTGGAGCCTGGTGCAAAATAAAATCAAGGAGCTCTTTCTTAAAACAATAATTTCAAGGTGGTGACAACAGAGCAGCAAACCAGGTGTGGGCCCTTCTAAACATGGGGCCTTGTGTGGCTTCATTGATCTCATGCCCCTGAAGTTGACCCTGAGCAGAGAGTCCTTACTTTATTTCCTTCTAGGTGTGCTGTGATCATAGCTGGGAAGACTGTTTACAATTGATAAGATTATACATTTTGGGGAGAGGGTCCATTTTGCAGGTCATTTCTTTCTGTGTCCTCTGCCATTTGTTTAGATTTTTATCTTATGTAACCTTCTTTTGAGTTGTCATACTAGGAGATAAGCCAGGCTGACTAGGATCTTCCACAAGTTTCCTGGAGGAAAGGTGTTCCTAAGTCACACAGCAGAGCTGGATTTTCTTATCTAGACAGCTGAGAAAGGAGAGAACAAGATAATGGAATAATTTTAAAATAGGGCCTTAGGATAGGGTGATATAAAACTGGGATTATTTAATCTGGAGGAGATAGTAGAGGAAGAATTTATTATGGTATTTTTATTAGTCAGTGATGCCATAGCAATGCTGTGTGACAAATCAAACCATCCCTAAACTCAGTGATATACAACAACTGTTTATTCTTGTGCTCATGGGTCTGCAGGGAAGCTGTGGTTTGGTTGGTCTGAAGTGGGCTCAGGTGGGTTACTCTAACACAGTCTTATTTTATTTTATTTTATTTTTGGCTGCATTGGGTCTTCATTGCTGCATGGGGGCTTTTCTCTAGTTGTGGTGAGTGTGGGCTACTCTTTGTTGCAGTGTGCAGGCTTCTCATTGCAGTGGCTTCTCTTGTTGCAGAGCATGGGCTCTAAGCATGCGGGCTTCAGTAGTTGTGGCAGAGTGCATGCTCAGTAGTTGTGGTTCACAGGCTTAGTTGCTGTGTGGCACGTGGGATCTTCCTGGACCAGGGTTCAAACCTGTGTCCCCTGCTTGACAAGCGGATTCTTAACCACTGCACCACCAGGGAAGTCCCCTCTACCATGGTCTTAGATCCATGCTGGGAGTTGGGTTCAGGTCTGCTCTATATGTATTTTTTTCTGAGGGCTCAGGCTAAAGCAGTGGTATCTACCCAGGGCAGGCTCTTCCCACAGCTGTCCCAGTAGTGTAGGAGGCCAAGACAAACTGGGAGCTAACCTAAGGCCTGTATTTGTGTCACATCTGTTAACATCCCATTCGACAAGACAAGTTATATGGCAAATAAATGTCATTGGGGCAGAGGAGTAAACTTCACCCACAGAAGAAGGAGAAAGGGAGTGAATATTTGCTGAATAAGCCGGACTTTCACAGGATTCAAGAATTAGCATTTTTTTTACACAGGCTATTAAGCCTTGTTGCTGGATAGTTACACTGAGGATAATACTGAAAGGAAGGGGGCATGAAGGGCCTTGGTTAGTTATACAATCCTTCTGACAGGAAGGATTGCTGTTTGGTATAGGGCAGGTGTTTCTGAAGATTTTAAAGGTAGGTTCATTCTTCATCTGAGGAGACTGTTGGGTGAAAGCCTATTGGGAGGAAGGGCAAGGTTGGAGGTGAGTTACATGATCTTTCTAGGTTCCTTCAAGTTGCAGGACTACATGGATTAATAGTGGCCTCAAGTAGCAACATCTCAGGATGTATGCTTCCTTTGGTTCTCAGATGGAGGAGACACCTTCTCATGGCTTCTCAACAGACTTGAGGTTTACTGTCTTTTTTCTCATGAATCAAAAGAGAAGACTCTATTTTTAATTTGATAGGTGTCATTTTCCCAATCAAATAATCCAATGTTATTTTTAGGTGAAGTTTTTGTTTGTTTGTTTTTGTTTTGATTGATAGTTTCTAGTTTTTGGAAGAATTTGCTCAATGGTTTGGAGGGATTTTTGCAGGGTGTATTTAACATTTGCCTTTGGGATTTAATACCCACAAACTTTTCAGAATCAAGAAAAGTTGATTTCTTCAAATCAAGAAGCAGTTTAGGTCTTTGCAAATATGCTTCTGGGGTATAATTGACATTGCAAAAGGCTGATGTTGAAATAATGTGGGCTAAAAGTGGTACGCTGACTGGTATATGTAGGAAGGATGATGGAGTTAGAAAATCTCTACTTTGAAACATTTGTAATAACATTTGCATCATTATTAATTATTATTTCAGGAAAAAAATCATCAATACATCCTAGTGGTGGAAATTTGATGAGGAATAGGATATGTTCATAGTCTCAAAGTATCTCTCCACAAATATTTATTGCTTATGAAGGGAAATAGTTGGCAAGTACCATTTCATACCAAGTGATCAAAGTTAGCATCACCAATATCATGTCTGTCTTGATGTGATAAACTGAGAACAGAACATCTGTCCTGTGGTAGGAGAAGGCAAAAGAGCAATAACCCCAAATGGAGAATGTTCTATAAAAGAGCTTGCCTGGACTCTTTAAAAATTTCCAGGTCATGTAAGGTAAAGAAAAGCTGAAGAACTATTCCAGAATAAAGGAGACTGAAGTGAAAGCTAGGAATCTGGTTTGGATCCTGGACTGGGATAAAAAAGATAGCTGTAAAGATATTATTAGCATGATTGGCAAATTCTGAATGTTGACTGTGGATTAAATAGTAGAATTACACCAATGCCAAATTGCCTAGATTTTGATAATTGTACTGTGGTTAATGTAAGAAAATATTCTTTTAAGAAATACACACTGGGGACTTCCTTGGTGGTCCAACAGTTAAGACTCCCTGCTCCCAATGCAGGGGGCCAGGGTTTGATCCCCGGTCAGGGAGCTAGATCCTGCATGCTGCAACTAAGTTTCCCACATGCCACAACTGAAGATCCTGCAAGCTGCAACTAAGCCCAGCACAGCCAAATAAATAAATAAATATTTTTTAAAAAAGAATACACACTGATGTATTTAGGAGTAAAGGAGCATGATGCCTGCAATGTATTCTCAAATGGGTTGGAAAAAAATTATATATATGGAGAGAGTGACAAAACTAATGGAACAAAATTTTTACAGTTTGCCCCATTGTGGAGCTGGGTAAAGGATACATGGGTATATTGGTATTCTGGCAAGTTCTCCGGATGGTTAAAATTATATCAAATTAAAAATTGTCCCCCAAACACCATAAAAACACACACACACACACACACACACACAAACCTACTCTAAAATGTAAAGGTACAAAATAGAAATGTTATTGATAGTATAATTACACAATAGTGCATTACCACGAAACCAAAGCTGTACATACAGCTAAACAGGTTTTAAACAGCTAAACCTGATTGATGAAAGCAGGGAAAAATCCCCTCTAGATTTAGCAATAAAAAGCTTGAGCGCCTGGACATGACCAACTTAGTAGTTCTCAGTGTTCTTCCCAGTTTTATGTCCTAGTTCAGTTACACCTCATTGTTGAAAATGGAAAATGGGAAATGCGTATTTCTTTTTAGCTGTGGTGAAGAGAATCTGGCTTTTACCTGAAAAGCATCTGAGACTCACAGGAAGAATAAAAGGATAGAGAAGGAAAACATGTTTCCTACTTGGCATTTCTTAGTCTCACGTTGAGAGAAGAATAGCATAATCTATTGTGGTTGAGGTTGTAGAAATTAGACAAGAAACTTTGCTGTATTGTAGGGGCGTCGATTTGGAGGGTTTGGTAGCAGTGGAAAAAGTCAAAACAAAAGAATTAATTCCATCGGAAATTGTTTCTTGGACCAGATCCTGTGGAGTGAGCCACGAGGAACGACAAGGCAGCAGAGAGTTGGACCATTTCACCAGGAACATTCAGCTAAAGACTTGGATTCTCTCACTTCTCTCTTGCTTGGGATCCCATGTCACCTCTTCTTCAAATCCAGGCAAAACAAGATACGATGATACCACCAGGCCTCATGTTTGTGATTATTTTGCTTGTGTCTTAAAGTCAGTTCTTTCCCCAAAGTTGTGTATTCTCCAAGGACTTCCCTGATCCATCTCACTCTCGGCAGATGTTGGCAATGACTTTGATAGATGTTTCAAAATACTCAACAATTTACTCCTTGCCTGCTTTTATTTCCCATTCTTTGATGTGTAATGTGTAATGTATGGGCTGTATATGTTTGTTTTGCCAGTGGTGGAAACATATTAGCTAACTGTTACTAAAAGCAGTTAAATATACGAGCTTTATTTGGAAGAAAAAGCTGTTTCCCTAGATCTTAGCTTTTATTTTTTAGTGCTGAAACCAGGTTGTCATCTTTGAGGAAGCAGTAGGTGGAGCTACAGGCTTTTTGTCACGAAAGAATTCTTTCAGTAGCTGCCCTTTGCTGGAATAACCTGAACAAGCACATATTTCCAAAAATAACAGAGACATTTCCAAGTATTCCAGAAATATATGCAAGACTATTTAGTCATTCATAATCACCGCTTTGCAAGTACTAGAGAGATTCTGTAGAAAATATTTCAGAAGCAGAAAGATTCACAGAATTCTTTGTATTCTTAGACAAGAGATTCTTTAAAAAAAAAAATGAATTCAAGAGGGAGGGAGAGGCCCATATTCTACGCAATCGTGTACAATTTTTTTTTCCAGGTGGTGAAAGGGCCCAGAGGGGTAACCAGGGGCGGAAAAAAGTCTTTTCCATTTGCGTCAGAACTCTGAGGAGCTCTTCACTCCCCACTCGATGAACTTTTTTGAGGCTCTAAGCTGTGGTTTCGATTTTCTTTGAATTACAGAGGGTGGCCTGGGTTAAGTGATTCTGAGGAGGCCAGAGGGCACTTGTAACTGGTCACCTCAAGGACCATTCCTCTCATTGGGTACCCTGATGTTCCTGACCATTTCCCTGGGATAGAATAAAAAAGCAGCTTTTCATCACTGTGGAAAAGGTCGATTCTTTTCACGTAAAAATCACAAGTTCTGAGAAATGCCCTAATGGTTTCGTGTGTGTGTCTATATATATATATATATATATATATATGTATATACACACACACACATAATAAGATATATATATATGCATTTTATTATATGTACTGTTGGTTCTCTCTCTCTGTAAATATATATATATATATATATATATATATATATATATATAGACACACACACACATATATATGTATATATACATATAATTTTGGGGAATATCTCTCTGAGAAGGTGATAAAAGAAAAGGATCCTAACTCCAGAATAAACACACATAAATAAAATTTCACATATAATTTATATAAATACATCTAAGTGTATATATTTACATATATGGAGATGAGAGAGAGAGAGAGATTTATATTAAGGAATTGGTTCATGTGACTGTGGGGTTTGGCAAGTCCAGGATTCACAGGGCAGGCTAGCTGGCTGGAAACTCTGGCATGATTTTTACATTACAGTCTTGGGGCAGAATATCATCTTCTCTGGGAAACCTCAGTCTTTACTCTTAAGGTCTTCAATTTATTGGATGAGACCCACCCACATGATGAAGGGTCATCTGCTTTACTCAAAGTCTACTGGTTATAAATGTTAGTCACATGTACAAACACCTTCACAGCAACATCTAGACTAGTGTTTGACAAAAGAATTGGGCACCATAGCCTGGCCATATTGATAGATGAAAATAACTAGTACAGGTCTCATTGCTATGATCTGATCTCAGGAGCTCCACAAAGAAATGATGAAAAATACTTTCAGGCACACCATTGGCCTGGGTGTTGTGTGAAGAGAAGGCCACTGGGTGCTTGTGATGGCAGCGCTAGGCTGCTAGCTCCATCCTCTCCCTGGAGACAGTAAATTATGACACAAAATAGTGATGAGACAGAAAGGGAGACATTGCTAGGATTTGATGGATAAAATGTTGCAAACACCAGGCTTTTCTGCCTTCAGCTCTTCCAGATGCTGTGGTGATGGTGACTTGTAGATGGGGGGAGAGTAGCCCTGATACCTTATGACAGTGGGGCAGACTTAGCAACTGTGGAAGCCAGCTGCTTCTTTATGTTGTATTCTTCACAACAAATACAACAAACCTCTGATTTATAGATGAGGAAAAAGGCTCAGAAATGTTCATTGATTCATCCAATGCTAAGCAGCTGCTGTATGCTGGGCAGTGCTCTGGGTGCTGGGAATAAAACACCAGTGTGATTAAAACAGACACATTTCTCGCATGCATCGAACATTCTAATGGGTATGACAGAAAATAAAACAAGTAAGTAGATGAATAAAAAGTGCAAATTGTGGTAAATGATGGGAAGGAAACTAACAAGTGGACTGAGATAGCATTTACTGGGGAAATGGTGGGAAACCTACTTTAGATATTTCATAAGGAAGTCTTCTATGAGGTGGTGACATGTAATCTGAGACTTAAATAAACCTAATGGATGGGCTAAACCCTCCACTGATAAGAGCTAGAGCTGGGATGCATACACAGGTGTTTTGGGCTCCAATCTACTAATCTTTAGCTTAGCTTAGAAGTTGTATCAGCCAAAAAAGACCTGGCATTCCTTCTCAAAACTGAGGGAGAATTGTGAATGTGTACTCAAGAGCAGGTATGCACATGCAAATGAATATATATTTCTGAGTCCCCAGAAGGAAAGGGTAGGTCATCTTAGTCAATCCCAGCTAGATTGTTTCCACCACTCCTGTTCTGCACATCTTCCTCTCTGTAGCCTGGATTTTTCATGCTGTAACTGATGTATTCTTTCTTGTGCTTTGCTCCTGTTTCAGGTGGACAGACATTCTGGTTGTTGCCTTTTATATAAGAGATACTTGTCATGCTCTCACTTGGATTAATATATCATGTTTTTTTAATGAACCTATCCTTCTGGATTTTATTCTCTGATTATTTAATTACCTTCTAGGCTCTACATAGGTTGTGTGAATTGTCCTTGGGACAACCCCAGAACATTCACATGGAGACATTATAGATTGATATCACAATGATACAGTGACATTGACATGATCATGATCACAATGACAAACAATATATTGGCAGGTGGTAGTAAAGAATCTAGAATGGTCTAGGGGATGCTTTCCCTACTTTGCACAAAGCAGCCTTACTAGGTAGATGTGGCCGCATATCTGTCTGTCTTACTTATCAATCTTCTTTCTTTCCAATCCAAAGACACTTAAGAAGATAAAAAGTGAGTTTATGAATCTTTTTCTCCCCTTAGCACTGTGAAGGTATAGAGAGCATATCTTACAGAAAGGCATTGTCCATTTTCCTTCTTTTACTGCTAATGACACTGTTTTTTCATTTGGTGTCCAGAACCTCCTGAAATTATATGTGAAACATTGTATATGGTGGTTTAGTAGTTATTTGTGTTACCCATTCTAGACAATAAGCTTACTATTATTAATAATAATATGAACAAATGACATTTGGAAAGTACTCTCACCAGAGGGAGAGATCGGTACATTAAACCAAAAGAGAGATGTCAGGTCAGAGAGTCAGTGATGGGGAGAGAAGGCATTGGACAGGTGGTGCTGTAGGTGCTTCTTAAAAATTCAAACTTTATGTAGAGTTGAGTGAGCCAGGGACTTTCCAGGTCTCTAAGAGCCCAAGTAGAAAATTTTAGCTAGGATAAAATTTTAATCTGAGGGTGAGATTATAAGAAATTTTGAATCCTGGAAATGTGGTTTAGTCAAATCACAGCTGTACCACTTATTAGCTTTTAAACTTTGGTCAAGTTATTAACCTCCTCAAGCCTCAGTTCCTGCATCTATAAAATGGTGATAATAATAGTTCTTATCTCATAAGGTTGTTGTGAGGATTAAATGACATAATTCACATAAAGCATTTGGTACATTACCTGGCACTTAATAAATAGTAGCTATTCATGTTACATGTTTCTGTAATGGTTGAAGATTTTGAAATAAGTATGTATTATTTTTATAATCCTAAAAATGAAGATTAGAAAATCAAAAGTTAAGTCTAGATTGTTTTAAATTTGTTTTTCATATTTTTTATTCTAGAAGAGAGTATTTTGCATCTTGAAGCATTCTTCATATTGCAGAGGAAATAATTCTGAACAATTATTTGAAATAGTAAAGGTAGTAAGCCTAAAAAAAGAGTTAAGTTGTTTTCTACAAATTGAATAGATTAGTTTTGTGGTTTGTAAGTTATACCAAGATCAAGCTTTTTTGTGAAAACTTCAAAATGTGAAGTTCAAATTATATTTAGGGAACTGTGAACTATCTCATTTGTTTAGAGCAACATGCTCATTGAAAGAGGACTTGCAGATAAAGCTGGAAAGAGAAGTTGATCTGGAAGGGCTTTGCTTGCTTAAGTGGAGAGGTGTGAATTCTTGTCGAGCCACTGGAAAGCCAGCAAAGGTTTTAGAGGAGGGTGATTCAACCAGAGTGTGGGGATGTCTGCTTTCACTGCATGTATAAGTTGAATTGGATGAGGTGATGTCAAAGCCAGCAGGGACAGTTGCAACTGATTAGGCAAGAGGAAAGCAGAGTTTGAGTGAGGAGCCTCTGAAAAGTTATAGCTGACACTTGGGAGAACTTTGGATGGGGGTCAAAGGAGAGGAAAGCATGGAATTTGCTGTCATTAACAGAGAGTGAATTCTAGCCAGGCTGAGAGTGGCTTTGGGGACACTGTGTTCATTAGGACATGCTTGATAGAACACCCATGTAGAGGCTCTAGACCACTGGAAAGAGCTCAGAAGGGACATCAAGGCTGGTGATAGAGTTTGATGTCTTCAGAGAGGTTCTGTTTGAAGTCATAGGATGGAATGGATTTCCTAAAACCTTGGGAAATGCTACATTCAGAGAGGAAGGAGGTGGACAAGGAATCAGTGGCGACTGAAGAGGACCAGTGGGAGAAATAAGGAAGAAAGGTGGGGAAGAGTCACAGAGGGCAGGCTGGAGGGCATTTCTCCAATGAATGGGTAACCTGACAATGACCAGCTCATTAGTCATAGCCAAGAGAACAATTTCAATAGAGAGGTTAGGGAATAAGGCAGCTGAAATAAGTAGAGAGAGTGGATGTGATGAAAGGCAGACAGGAAACAAGACAACTAATGGTGCAGGGAGTAAGAGAATTAAGCTTCAGGTAAGGCTGGATCAAAGAAATGCTGGGATTAGGGAAAGGAAACAAAATACCAGGAAGAGAGGATAATTAGTAGAGCAATATTCCAGATTCTAAGGTGCCCATAACTGCTAAATAATATTGCCTTTCTCAAGTGTTTGAGACCTATCTCCTATTTATCTTGTTATATATTTCGTTCACTGCTTATCTTAAATTTACTGTCTTTTCACTCTGACCTATTATCATGTTCTCCATGAAACCTCCTACAGATATTTTCCATGTATATTTAATACCTCTTTTTTTCTGAACATCTATTGCATGAGTTGGTTTTCATTTACTTTCATTACTTTCTCAAGTGTTTCAGTTGTGTTTTTTTAACCTAATTTCTACCTCCTTAAATATTAAAAACGTTTCTCATAACTTTAAATAATCCACACTCCTGGGCACATATCAATCATGCCTATATTGACTGACAAATTATTTAGAATGTTTACATCTTGACTGCTTCAAAATTTGGAGGGATGGTCTGACACTCCAGTTTGACCTTATTCTTGTTTCTAGGACTGACAATAGATTGGCCTTTCAATTATTTTTCCAATAAGCATGTCATTTCAAATGATATACAGCATTTAACATTACCTTTCACATGCAGTTGGTGATCACTAAATGTCTATTGATTGGTTGAAATGGTCATTTTTGTTTAGATGAATGGGCTTGATTTTATAATATGCATCTTGCAGTGGCTGACACATTCCTGGATTTAATCACTTAAAATAATTTCAGCTAGTAAAATCTTGAATTTATTCCTAAGCCTTTGCAGCAAGTTAGCAATTTGAATTTTCTTCTTGTTTTTTTAAAGTAGGCATACGCAGCAGGCGTTACTAGGGCTTGCTACCATCTGGTCCTCCTTTCCTCCCTGGGCATACAGTAGACTATGTTCCCAGTCCCTTTGCAATTAGGCAGGACCATGTAACTTGCTCTGGCCAATAAAATATAAGCATAAGTGAAGTATATTTCTTTCAGACTCTCTAAATTCTCCTGTTTCTCTTTTCCTCTTTCTGATCATGGATACACCTTCATGTTATGATGACTTTGCCTCATAAATCAAAGCAGAATGGTTGGCTGAGGCATCATATGGAAGATGATTGTCCTGGAAGGTCACCTGGACTTGAGTTTTATTTTGTTTGAGTGATAAAGTTTTTGGTGTGAAAAGCCACTGGGAATTTTTTTTGGTTTTGTTATTGCAGCAAAACCTACCTTATCTTGACTATTACTATTAAAAGCTAATGATGTGCAAAATAGATTTGTAGGCAATGGGGAACTGTCCAGGAATTAGGAAGTTGTTAAACAGCAAGAAATGGTTGTGTAAATAAAATCCCCTATCTCAAGGAGCTTTACCTCTCCCAGGAGAAATAAAGTAAATACTGTAACTAAATGCAAATACAGAAGAATGAGGTAAAACACACACAACTAACTCTAACAACCTAAAGGTCTACCTGCCTGTTGAGGATATGTGCTTATAAGTGTTTATTTAACACAACGGTGAAGAGCTTAAGGTAAGGGGTGGGTATGTTTTTGGAGACACTTGAGTCAGGTTTTCTGGAAGGGTTTCCTGAAAAAATCTGCTCTAAATTGAGGGGAAGGGATGGAACCTGAAGAAAATAATTTCATGAAATAGTTTTAAGGCAGTAGAAGACAAAATATGTACTATCTTTCTATATAAAGGTAAATTAAGGTAAAAATCACGCCACTAGGATATAAAAAAGAATGATTGAAGATAGTTGGACTGAAGGAGGAAATAAAGGTAGAAAGATTGTCTAGCAGGGATAAGAGGGATGAGCAAGTTGCCTGGTGGCCAAGGCAAAGAGAGAAATACCATCAGTCATCAAGAATGACAGTGTCCATAATATAAGAAACAAGCCAGTTGTTTGGAAAAGCAGAGCCATTCCTGGCCACTAGGTCTGATGGAAATTCCTACATGGGTCTGCAAAATTACGGGAGTGTGATTTAGGGACTGTAAAGAGGAAGAAAAAAATCTCAGCAGTACAAGCAGCTAGAAGAAGCTGAGAGCTACCATCCAAACAAAAATAAACCATAAAAGCTGAGAAATCATGCATATGCATTATTCTTTAACTTGAAAATCACCATGTGAGGGAATCCATGATTTAATATTTCAAGTATATCATGAGAAGTACAAGAAAATTTGGGCGAGGTAGTTTCTAGATACTGCATTGGCTATACAAAGCCATGTGGTGTTTTCTTTGGGAAAAAATGTTTGAGTTTTATTACTGTTTCACTGTGGGTTTTTATGAACATATTGAGTAACTTTTGGTAACTTTGAAAGAGTTCCACTGCAATACCTGATATGTTTGCTTTAAAAACTCCTCTCCAACCTTAAGAAAGATATGCCAGTAGTAATCAAAGTATTTTTCATTAAGAACTAATAGACAGCTGCAGTAGATATTCTCAAAGGCTTGACAGTTCACAGAGATGGTGAGATAATTTTATAGTTGGACCAAATGACCAGAGAGCTCTTTTATAGCTACTTAAATAAGTCAATATTGATTTTATGATGTTTTTTCTATTATTTTATAAGGAAAAGTAATGAGAATATGAGGTGTCGGAGTCTGTTGCCCACTTTTACGAACTGGCCTGCTTGCTTATTTTATTAACCATTTCCTGCTTTCCAAGGCAACTGGATAGACTGTTCATGGGCTGAGCACTAGGTCAGGAAACAAGTTTTCTTTTTCTTTTCTTTTTTTCGAAAAAAAAAAAGAGAGAGACAAAAAAATCTAACAGACTTGAGACCCTAGCATCTATTTCTACATAATTTTGTCTTGAATTTGGATTATTTTATTTATCTGTTAACAGAGCCAGATCTAAATGTTAATTGGGGGTCTCTCAGGCAAGTCTCAAACCATTTCTATAAACCCGTTTTTTCCCTGTATTTTACCCAGAACATTCTCAGTTATTGCTCTCAGAATGTTGCCTAAACACATGACCCACAAAAAACTGACTGTGGCCCGGTTAATGCTGCTGTGTAATTCTCCTTTTATGCATATCCTTGGGGAAAACTATGACCTGATTTAGCCATTGGCTTAACTACCTTTACTTCCATAATTTTCCTAAGAGTCTCCTTTAAAAAATTTTTCTGTTTTAGTTATACATCTCTTGAAATCAGGTTCCAATCCCCTGAAAACATGAGGCAATTGGCACCATTATGTGCTTAGGTTCCTGTGGCCCAGGTATCAATTTGCTCCAGATTTCAAGATCTCAGGCCATGGTATCAGTTAATCTAATTTGTACTATATCCTTTAACAGGGTTTCCCACAGATGGTCTTGGTCTGACAGATGTTTGGGTGAGCCAAGGGCAGGACTCTGAAATGGAGGGTAAGGGTCCTGGTCTTCTGAAATTCACTTAATTCTTAGGAATTGAGCTTCAGTGAAGGTAGATGGACCCAGACTGCTTTGCTGTCTAACATTGGGTCTTCCTAAAACATTTTTTCTTTTTCATTTAGAACTTGAAAATTCTTAAAAAAAATCATCTCCATTGGGAAATTTTAGCTAAAGAAATTTTATTTTTAGGTTTTGCATTCAACATGTCTTTTTTTGGCAAAGCAAATAACATTTCATCAGTCAGGAGGGCATAGCGTTTGCCCTTGGATGTACAGTGATTGCATTTCCAACTGTAAGCCTGATGCCGTGTGGGGCATATTTCAGATGGAGGGAGTGGACCGTGGCATCTTGGTATGACGTCAACAGGCCCACCCTCCCCAACCTCCTTTGTGAGACTGAGACCAGACTATAGAAGGAGACCCATGTACTCCATGTAGGAATATTTAAAAGTTAGAAATCAAGCTAACAAATCATTAAAGATAAATATAATTTTGCTTCCTGTCTTGAGGTTTAAATTTAGGATTCTTAAAATCCTTGGATCCTCTGTTTAATTGTGCTACTTGGGAAGAGTTGACCTCAGCCCTGGGCCTTCAGTCTTCAGCCTGCAGCTCTTTTCTCCCCACCTCCAGCTCCTGCACCAGCAGAGGCCTTTCACATAAATGTCAATGTGTATGCCACAGAAACAGCTGCCCCGTAGCCATATCTTGGGCCTAGAGGGGCATGTAAATGTCACATATTCTGCCCTCAGGAGGATGGGCTTCGGGAACTGGCCAATGAAGGCCCTGGAAGGGGGCTCAGGAGATTCTCGGGCTATGGGTCCCAGGTTTAGTTTAGAAGGAGGGTATATTAGATTGCTAAGACATCTTTAACAAAGTACTACAAACTGGGTAGCGTTAACAACAACAATGTATTATCTCAGAGTTCTGGAGGCTAGAGGTCTGAGATCAAGGTGTCAGCAAGTTTTGGTTTTTTCTGAGGACTGTGAGAGAGAATCTATTCCATCCCTCAGCCCTGGCTTCTGGGGGTTTGCTGGAAATCTTTGGCATTTCTTAGCTTGTAGATGCATCGCCTTGATCTCTGCCTTCATCTTCACATGGCATTGTCCCTGTGCCTGTGTCTGTGTCCAAATATCCCCTTTTTACAAGAACACCAGTTACATTTGATTAGGTCACCCTAATGACCTCATACTAATTTGATTATATCCTAACTTGAGAAAACTCTATTTCCAAATAAGATCACATTCTGGGGTGTGGGGGGGTAAGGACGTCAACGTGTGAATTTTGGGGGGAAGTTTTTCAATCTATGACAGAGAGCAAGTGTGGGCTCCTGTGGGCACTTCTTCTTGGCCTCATGGATTCTATCCTATTGGTAAAGTTGTTGCCAGGCAGGGTGTAGCAGGGACCCCTCTAAAGGAAGTGCTGGGCATAATATCTTTCCTTATCACCAATATCTCTGCAGTCTTTGACATGGAAGATCTAATAGTTTAAAAAGCAATAGAAAGGGCATGAACTTTAACTTTCTCTGAATTTCCCCAGTTAACCAAATTAATGAAGCCTCTTCCCTTACCTCTGGACAGTCCTTCCGATCTAGTCCATCCTATCAGTTCATTCCCTCTTCACCCCTAACTCCCATGACAACTTTTCACCCAGGTCATTTTATAGATTATGTGTTTCTGCTTTTCTCCAACCCAAAGTGTTGGTCTTTAGCACAGTATCAGAGTGTTGCAAGTCTTCAGTAAAATTGTGTTGGTCCTCTAGGCCTCTGACCTTTGTTGATTGCACATTTAATGCATTAGCTTTGATTCTGGACAGTATATTTCTAGTTTTGAGGGCAGTCAGGCCTTCAATGCTGTGTATGTGGGTTATTTCTGAGCCTGCATTTTAAAAATAATCCATGGCGGGAAGGAGGGGTATTCAATTCTGTGACTAAAAACAATCTCCTGAGAGCCAAAGAAACACACAGATAATGTTTATTCTGCATGCTAAAAATAGGTGGGCTGGTATTTTTAGTCATTCCCTAAAATATGGTGTCTGGACTCAAATTCAGCTGTGGGTGCCAGTCTTCATGGGATCGAATGAGATGGGTCATGTGGGGAGGAGCCGCTGGGGTCAGATGTTAGGAAAAAAACCTTTCTAGGAGAGAAGCTGGGCCTTGCTACCAATTTAAGGTTTCCAGCTAATGAGGGTGTAGTTCAATTTCAAACATTTTTAGAGTTTAAAAAAACAAAAACAAAAACAAAGCAACCTCAAGGAATTATCAAAAGCATAAAGACCAGCAGTTGTTACATCCCAGGTTGTAAAAATGAGCTACTTCTTCCCCTCAGATGAGGGCAAAAAGTGGTCTGGAATCACAACAAAATTAATTTGTTTGCTCGGGCATAAATTTCAAACTACTTACCTGAATTTTTCTTCTTCTGTAATTTGCCAGATTTAATTCAGTCCCAATGGATTTGCTCTTTACCACCTTACTATAAAATCTGATTCAGTTTCATAGTTTTTTTTCCCCCTCTAATTCCCAGCTAAATGTATGCTTTAAGAAAACACCAGGGCTATAGCTGGTGTTTTTGTCATGTTTCTTGTATAGACTTTCTGGGACCCTAGGTGTGGGAGAGGGAAGGGGGGGTTCATGGGCATTTAAATAGTTTAAGAAATTTTTCCAAATCAACATGGTTGTTCCCCCCACCCTCACTTCTGAACAAGCCAAGTTTAAGAGATCATTTCTTTACTAGATCTTAGACCTACTGAATTACTGCTGGGGTTGAGATCAGTTGTGAGGTTTGGAAAGGAGTGGAAAGAACCATGCTTGGTGAAAAAGTGCTAAGGGTTAGATGTGTCACACTTAAAAACAGAATTTGAGTTATTCCTGTATTGTATGACAAAACCATCTTTCTTGCCTCACCAGCCTAAGACCAGGAATAGAAAGGCTGGGGGCTGCCTCCAAATCATAGGCTGTGTGTGGGATTCAAATTAAACCCATCCCACAGCAGAAGCTTCTGGAAGATGCTTAATGTGACTTTGAAAGTAGCAGAATGAGCAGCATTGATTTCACTCAGTGTCCAACAAGCACATGTGGTATCATTGTGCTGGGGTGGGTGCGAGGGCATTGGGGTGCAACAGGGACATTCTCATTGCATGAGTTAGGATGGAGCAACTCGTCTGTGTATCTTATTTCAAGCCTGCTTGGAGGTTCTTCTTGTGACATGAGTGAGTTTAATGTCACACTATACTCCTTATATAGAAATTAGAAAATCAAATCCTTACTTGCATAACCATGCCATTTCTGCACAGGTTATAGTTTGGTAACACTGGGTTGGGGTGGGGGTGGGTAGAATTTATCGCCAAAGGACCATCTGACTGAAAAAAAAGAAAGAAAGAAATGCCGTATATGGTATGACATCTATGCCATGTCATCTGCCAAGTAGATGTGATTTTTAAAGAATTTTAATGATTTTTAAAGTCCTCTAACTCCATCCCCAACTAATTTCCCTGTCTGTAGTGAACCCCTTCAGATCTCTCATGATGAGAATTATGGACATTTTGAGGGGCAGCTGTACTGTATTTTCCAGACTAATTTTTTTTGAAGTACACTCTTCATATTACAACCATTCTGAGATTAATGACCGTAATTTTGGAGCTATTATTTTCTTTTAAAACTCAATGTAAAATATATTTTCTTTTTGATTTCATTAAACTAAATGTCTCAGAATCACCAAACTCTAGTGTAAAGATGGGGACACTGAAGGCAAGGCACACAGGAAGTTGGTGGCAAAGGTGGAAACCTACATATTGTAGTTATTTTTCAAGCTCTTCGGTGAACCCTGACATTATATGTTTAGCAATTTTCTATTCCTTATAATTAAAATATAAAGAGTTGTGCTTTCTCTCTGCTTGATATTCTCCACACAATCTTCTGGGAAGAGATTGAGGATTTTTCTGGACTCCTGGGGCTTGTCTGGTTACCTCTCCTGACAGACCTGGACACAGCCCTGTGTGTGTCTGTCGTACTCAGCAGGGCAGCAAATGGCAGGGTCCTGCTGTGATTTCACAGTCCTGCCTTTCTTCTCGGGCATCCAGGCTGGGATATATATACACCATTACCACATCATTCACAGCTTCCTGTCAGCAAGCCAAGAATCACATCACCTTATCCCACACTCACATTAGCACGAATAATTTAAATCAACACTTCTGTTGGGCTGCATTGGGGGATACTGTTGTTTGGGAAGTCGAGTGCATCTACAGGGCTGGCTGACAGTGGTAGGGTTTCTTACTCTTGGTGGGCTCAAGTGCCTGTCTAAATACAGCCCCTTCACAACTGCCTTGTTGTCTCAACCCAGCAGGCAGTGATTCTGGCTCACTACATCACAGCCTTTCGTGTCAACAAAGCCTCGTCTTTGCAGTTTTCCTGGTGTTAGCCGGAGGGTGTATGTCTCTGTCTGTGAGTGTGTTTGCTAGGAAAGTTTTCCTCCCTAACGGAGGAAAGGGAGAACAGAAACAAGCCACAGAATTCTCTAGAAATGCCCAGGACTCATTCAGATTTCATCATGAGGTTACGTGCTCTTCTTCCTCCCTGAATCTCTTGAGACCTCCTGATGTATCATAGAATCAATGACCTCTAACTTGGATGACCAGCTAGAAGTCAATCCAAATCTAAACACTCTTCCAGGCTCCTTGGCGCCTTTCAACAAGAACAACAATGCCTGTACACTGAGCTTCTCTCCTCTCCTGGCAATGGGGGTAAAATGGAAAGGACCATCAAGATCTCTTCACTTCTGGTGCTTCCATCCTTACATTTTTTTCAGATTTGGGACGTGACTTTTAAAAAAGACGATGCCAAGTGCAATGATAGGCATATTAGTAATGTATGTGCGAGACAAAGAATGAATATTTTGGGGAAGCTTACAGGGTAGAATAGAATAGAGACTTCACATTAGAAAATTCTTTCTGAAGATGAAGGTAGAATCATCAGACATTCAATTGACTGGCATACTATTCCTCCTGTCTTTATACAGCTATGATTATTTAGGTCAGTGCACAAGCTATTGGTCCCAATTCTTCATTTCCCTGTGGTAATACTTTACATGACATCCTTGCCATGGTCTCATGGTGGGCAGAGTGGATTACCCAATGCCCTGATTTTGCGCTTGGCCATTTTGCTTGTTTGGTCAATGGGATGTTAACTAATGTGAGGCTTAAGATGTGATTGGGCTGATGGCCTTCCTTTTGCACTTCTGCCAAAAACATCTCTATCTCCCTACCCCATAATCTGTTGGTTCCAAGAGGATTAGAAACATGGAGTAGATCTAAAACAACTTTGGCCTGAAGCCAAGCCTAGTTGAGCCCAGCCTAGGTCAGACAAACCCAAGCCAATGGCCAGATCCATGGGCAAGAAATAAATGACTATTAAATGCCATTGAGATTTTGTATTTTTTTGTTACATAGCAACAGCTGACTTTTATTAATACATTATAATTACTACCACCTTTCACTTCATAACAATTTTATTAGACTTTGTGGTTGGTTGTCACATAGTAACAGCTGACTGATACATGTCACTACTAACATTATTACTGATTTCCATTTCAAAGCAACCCAGTGAGCCTACTTTATAAAAGGAGAGGTTGCTGGTGATCATCCAGTGTTCTTCTTCTATTGCTGAGGAAATTGAGGCTCAGAGATGGTCACTTGGTTGATATAACACAATCTGAAAAAGTCCAACAGGAATCCTCTGACTGAAACACAAGTGTGGTCTATCTATTCTCAAGCTTCAGGTTAAGAGGGTAGGACTCTGGCTGATGCTGTAAGAAATTCTAAACCATGTTTTTGCCACCAATTATATAGCTACCTTCTATTTACATGACATAAAGCTCACCCATACTTGAAACCAGATCAGAAGTTAAAGATCTATGAATGAGAGGTTGTAGTCAATTCATCTCATGTATAAGCATATTTCCAGACTCCGGGCTGCATCTAGCAGTAACCTTAATGACAAATTGGAACAGGTCAAAGTAATCACAACCAAAGCTCTCAAGGAAACATTAGGAGAAAAAAAAGTGGAAGCAACGTATGTGTCCATCAGTGAATGAATGGATAAACAAAATGTGGTATACACATACAATGGAATATTTTTCAGACTTAATAAGGAAGGAAATTCTGACACATGTTACAGCATGGATGGACCTGGAGGACATCTGGATGAGTGAAATAAGTGAGACACAAAAAGACAAATAGTGTATGATTCCATTTATATGAAGTATCTAGAGTAGTCAAATTCATAGAAACAGGAAGAATGTTGGTTTCCAGGGGAACATAGGAAGCAGAAAATGAGCTGTTATTTAATGGGTATATAGCTTCAATTTTGCAAGACGAAAAAGTTCTGGAGATTGGTTGCACAAAAATATTAATATACTGAATACTACTGAACTTAAAAATGGTTAATTAGTAAATTTTATGTTAGTTTTTTAAACCACAATTAAAAAGTAAAAAAAAAAAAAATCTTTGTTTTTGATCACTGGGAGAAGACCCACAGATCCCTCCTCACTGCAGAGCTGGCCAACTTTGGCTTAGTTTGTGTCTTTAGTTCCTGTTTCAGATTGTAACCACCCCTAACCCCCCATCCTCTTATGCTTAAACTCTCCTACCAGTAGTCTGATGATCAGTAACCCTAATAGGTACCAGACTTAATTCCCTTGTTAAAACCCATATGGAGTTATTTTCTCTTTTTATTTTCTAATTTATCTATATTGAAGTTTTGTTTATTCAAAATATGTACATGTCATATACAAGATTAAATATTTTCTTTCTTTTTTATTCTCTCTTCTAGTTCTGTTACTATATGATTTTCTGTTTTGGCTCATAGTGTGCTAATATTTCCTCCTATGGAGTTCCTGCATGTAAGTAGGAAACCCTTATTTTGTTTCCATTTATTCAACAAGCATATGTCGAAGACCCACTTTATGTACTGATAAATAGTGATACTGTTGATGACTGCAGAATCACATAAGATGAACAAAAATGGATTAAGTTACTTTCGGTTTAGCCATGGTTAGTATTATATATATTTAATTACAATCGATTACTTAAAATAGATTAACCAATTGTGTAGTGATTTTACTCTAATCTAAATGTTTGACTAGAGCACAATTTTCCATTCATGTCAGAGACACTTTACAAATCTAAGGGCAAAGATGGCTATAGATAAAAGTGAGCAGTGTCAATGCCAAACACCGTTCTCCTTTAGATTCAACACAAATTATAAACGTTTACACACATCAATGCCATCTGTAAACACCTCTCTTCCTAAGCCTTCCCCACCATAGACACAGCTGATAAAGAGTTATGGGCTCTGACTCTGTCACCATAAGGTTCCCATACCTTATCCTTATTACTTCTTTGATCCTCCCATGGGAGCTGCACCTGTGCTAAGATCTTCTCTCTCTCTCTCTCTCTCTCTCTCTCTCTCTGTGTGTGTGTGTGTGTGTGTGTGTCCATGCCTTAATTCTGTTTCAGGAAGTTTTTCTCACATGCTGGCTAACACACTCTTCAACCTCCTTCACTTTAAACTCTTCCTTTCCTTGTCTGGTAAGATCTGGGGCATTTCACACAAGCCAGTGTCTGTCAGTCTCTTTCTCTCTTTTGTTCTGGATGCATTTAAAAAAAGCATCCCAGGTGATTCTGTTGCATGTGGTCTGAGGACCATTCTTAGAGAAATGCATACATTTTTGGTATTAAGCATACGTGAGTTTCAGTACTGGTTCTGCCACTTCATAGCTCAGTTATACTGAGAAACGAAGCCCTCATATTCATATCTATAAAATGGGGTTCATGAGAGTACCAGGTTGATTTACGTTTGTCTTGTTTCTGCCTTTAGATTTTGTAAATCATCTCTGGTAGATGGGATTTCATAAGCAAAATGAGGGATTGGTTGAAGATAGGAGCACAATTAGTTTATCAGTAGTACCCGTCAGAAAGCAAAGCTATGGAACAAGATATGATGGCCATTTGGTGGCTTGGTGGCGGCAGTCTGCAGAAGTTCTCTTCTGATGACTGCAATTTCTCAGTGAAGAAGGAAGCAAAGTCAAACAGAATGAAGATGGGTAGGAGGCACTGGGAGTGTGAGGACAGAGGAGAGGCTGTGAAATACACTTTGTATTTGTTTCCTACTGCTGCCATAACAAAATACCACAAATTAAATGATGTAAACAGCAAAAATTTACTGTCTCACAGTTCTGGAGACTAGAAGTCCAAGATCAAGATGTTGGCAGGGTTGGGTCCTTCTGAGGGCTGTGAGGGGGCATCTGTTCTGTGCCTCTCTCTTAGCTGCCGGTGGTTGACTGGCAACTCCACTCTCTGCCTTGATCTCCCTATGTGCATGCCTGTTCCCTGTGTCCAAATTTCCCCTTTTTACAAGGATACCAGTCAAACTAGATAATAGCTTACCCTAACTACCTCATTTTAACTTGATTACTTCTGTAAAGACCTTATTTCCAAATAAGGTCATATTTTGAGGTACTGGCTGTTAGAATTTCAAAATATATTTTTTGGGGGACACAATACAACCCTTAAGAGGCATACAGGAGAGAGGGTAGCAAATGGATCAGATATGCATGACTTGATTGTAGACAACAGGCAGACAAGAGTACAATTGATATCTGTGGTCACGAACTTAAAATGAGACCAACCAGTGAGGTGATTTTTCTTCAGCTATGTTCATCTGCACAGAAAAACTTTGGAGTTCATTTTCTTTTTTCTCATTTTGTTTAATTGTTGGTCATTTTGCAGGGAGCACATTTGCAAATGTCTACTATTTTGATTACATTGTTTTTAATTGGTGGGCTTTCATGCGACCATTTTTTAAAAAGATTTATTTATTGTTCATTTATTTAATTTATTTTTGGCTGTGTCAGGTCTTAGCTGCAGCATGAGGGAACTTTGTTGAGGCATCTGGGATCTTTTGTTGCAGCACACAAGCTTCTCTCTAGTTGTGATGTGCTGTTTTTCTCTTCTCTAGTTGTGGCCTGGGGGCTCCAGGGCACATGGCCTCTGTAGTTGTGGCATGCAGGCTCTCTAGTTGAGGCGCACAAGCTCAGTAGTTGTGGTGCACAGGCTTAGTTGCTCCACAGCATGTGGGATCTTAGTTCCCTGACCAGGGATCGAGCCTGTGTCCCCTGCATGGTAAGGCAGATTCTTTACCACTGGATCACCAGGGAAGTCCCCATGCAACAATTTTTAACATTGATGATATAAGAAAATGACTTAAAAATTAAGCATCTGTTTTTTTGTACTGAAAGCAGTAAAATAATTTGTTGGTGTCTTTTTGGATCAGGAGGATGCAGTCCCGGGGGGGAATGCATGCCTCGTTCTCACCCAGTAGTAAGACAGTGAAAATTTAAACAGACAAACAAACAAAAAATAACTTCTTAATGGGAAATTTCCAACATGTACAAAAGTAGAGAGGATAGTACAATGAACCTCTATGTAAATACCATCTGGCTTGAAAAATGATCAACTCATGGCTAATCTTGTTTTATCTATATCTTTATGCATTTCTCCCATATTATTTTGAAGCAAACACCAGATATCAAATCTTTTCATGTAGAAGTATTTCAGTATCTCTAAAGGATTTTAAAAAGTCCACAATACTTAAAAGCTAACAAAATTTCTTCCTATCATTAAATATCCAATATGCAATATTCTCATAATTGTTTTTATAGTTTTTGGAGACAAGATTTAAAAATAAGGACCATTGTGATTTGCCCAAATGTCACAAATTTCTCTTGATCTGAAAGTTTCTCTTCTTTGTGTCTCTCTTTTTTATTTCCTTAAAATTTAGTTATAGAAGAAAACATTGTCTTGTGGAGTTCCTGTCTGGATTGTGTTGACTGGATCCCATGGTGTAGTTTATCAGGTTCTTATGTCCTTGTATTTCCTAAAATTGATAGTTATGTCTACAGGCTTAATCAACACTAGTTTGACTTTTTTTATCATGACATTTCATGGGAAGTGATGGTTCTCTCAGGTGGCACAAAATAACTCGTTGTCTCTTCTTTTGTGATATTGGCTGCCAGTGATGCTTAATGACCAGATCCATTAATTTATTAGGGCTGCCAAAACAATAGTATTGTATCATTCATTTTTCATTAGTTAGCTGTAATTGATCCACAGCTGCTGTTTGGATATTTGCTGCTACACTTCATATGGGAAAGGCAGGATAAGTACTTGTTTCTTTCGTTTATTTATTTATTTAATTTTAACATCTTTATTGGAGTATAATTGCTTTACAGTGGTGCGTTAGTTTCTGCTTTATAACAAAGTGAATCAGCTATACATATAAATATATCCCCATATCTCTTCCCTCTTGTGTCTCCCTCCCACCCTCCATATCCCACCTCTCTAGGTGGTCACAAAGCACTGAGCTGATCTCCCTGTGCTAAGCGGCTGCTTCCCACTAGCTATCTACTATACATTTGGTAGTATATATAAGTCCATGCCACTCTCTCACTTATTCCCAGCTTACCCTTCCCCCTCCTTGTGCCCTCAAGTCCATTCTCTACATCTGCGTCTTTATTCCTGTCCTGTCCCTGGGTTCTTCAGAAACATTTTCTTTTTAGTTTTTTAGATTCCACATATATATGTTGGCATAAGTTATTTGTTTTTCTCTTTCTGACTTACTTCACTCTGTATGACAGTCTCCTGGTCCATCCACATCACTACAAATAACTCAATTTTGTTTCTTTTTATGGCTGAGTAATATTCCATTGTATATATGGGCCACATCTTCTGCTTCCATTCATCTGTCAGTGGACACCTAGGTTGCTTCCATGTCCTAGCTATTGTAAATAGAGTTGCAATGAGCATTGTGGTACATGACTCTTTTTGAATTATGGTTTTCTCAGGGTATATGCCCAGTAGTGGGATTGCTGGGTAGTATGGTAGGTCTATTTTTAGTTTTTTAAGGAACATCCATACTGTTCTCCATAGTGGCTGTATCAATTTACATTCCCACCAACAGTGCAAGAGGGTTCCCTTTTTTCCACACCCTCTCCAGCATTTTTTATTTGTAGATTTTTTCACGATGGCCATTCTGACTGGTGTGAGGTGATATCTCATTGTAGTTTTGATTTGCATTTCTCTAATGATTAGTGATGCTGAGCATCGTTTCATGTGTTTGTTGGCCATCTGTATATCTTCTTTGGAGAAATGTCTATTGGTCTTCTGCCCATTTTTGGATTGGGTTGCTTCTTTTTTTTTTGATATTGAGCTGCATGTGCTGCTTGTATAATTTGGAAATTAATCCTTTACCAGTTGCTTCATTAGCAGATATTTTCTCCCATTCTTAGAGTTGTCTTTTCATCTTGTTTATGGTTTCCTTTGCTGTGCAAAAGCTTTTAAGTTTCCTTAGGTCCCATTTGTTTATTTTTGTTTTTATTTCCATTGCTTTAAGAGGTGGGTCAAAAAGAATCTTGCTGTGATGTATGTCATAGAGTGTTCTTCCTATGTTTTCCTCTAATAGTTTTATAGTGTCTGGCCTTACATTTAGGTCTTTAATCCATTTTGAGTTTATTTTTGTATACGGTGTTAAGGAGTATTGTAATTTCATTCTTTTACATATAGCTGTCCCTTTTTCCCAGCAACACTTATTCAAGAGGCTGTCTTTTCTCCATTGTATATTCTTGCCTCTTTTATCACAGATAAGGTGACTGTATGTGCGTGTGCTTATCTCTGAGCTTTCTATCCTGTTCCACTGATCTATATTTCTGGTTTTGTGCCAGTACCATACTGTTTGGATTACTGTAGCTTTGTAGTATAGTCTGAAGTCAGGGAGCCTGATTCCTCCAGCTCCGTTTTTCTTTCTCAAGATTGCTTTTGTCTTCTGGGGTCTTTTGTTTCCATACAAATTGTGAAATTTTTTGTTCTAGTTCTGTGAAAAATGCCATTGGTAGTTTGATAGGGATTGTATTGAATCTGTAGATTACTTTAAGTAGTATAGTCATTTTCTCAATGTTGATTCTTCCAGTCCAAGAACATGGTATACCTTTCCATCTGTTTGTGTAGTCTTTAATTTCTTTCATCAGTGTCTTATAGTTTTCTGCATAAAAGTCTTTTGTCTCCTGAGGTACGTTTATTCCTAGGTGTTTTATTCTTTTTGTTGCAATGGTAAATGGGAGTGTTTTCTTGATTTCACTTTCAGACTTTTCATCATTAGTGTATAGGAATGCAAGAGATTTTCTTGCATTAATTTTCTATCCTGCTACTTTAGCAAATTCATTGATTAGCTCTAGTAGTTTTCTGGTAGCATCTTTAGGATTCTCTATGTATACTATCATGGCATCTGCAAACAGTGACACCTTTACTTCGTCTTTTCCATTGTGGATTCCTTTTATTTTTTTTTCTTCTATGATTGTTGTGACTAAAACGTCCAAAATTATGTTGAATAATAGTGGTGAGAGTGGACAACCTTGTCTTTTTCCTGATCTTAGAGATAATGGTGTCAGTTTTACATCATTGAGAATGATGTTGGCTGTGGGTTTGTCATATATGGCTTTCATTATGTTGAGGTAACTTCCCTCTCTGCCTAGTTTCTAGAGGGTTTTTACCATAAGTGGGTGTTGAATTTTGTCAAAAGCTTTTTCTGCATCTATTGAGATGATCATATGGTTTTTCTCCTTCAATTTGTTTATATGTTGTATCACATTGATTGATTTGCATATATTGAAGAATCCTTGCATTCCTGGGATAAACTCCACTTGATCATGGTGTATGATCCTTTTAATGTTATGTAGGATTCTGTTTGTTAGTATTTTGTTGAGGATGTTTGCATCTATGTTCATCAGTGATACTGGCCTGTAGTTTCTTTTCTTTGTGACATCCTTGTCTGGTTTTGGTATCAGGGTGATGGTGGCCTTGTAGAATGAATTTGGGAGTGTTCCTCCCTCTGCTATATTTTGGAAGTGTTTGAGAAGGATTGGTGTTAGCTCTTCTCTAAATGTTTGATAGAATTTTCCTGTGAAGCCATCTGGTCCTGGGCTTTTGTTTGTTGGAAGATTTTTAATCACAGTTTCAATTTCAGTGCTTGTGATTGGTCTGTTTGTATTTTCTATTTCTTCCTGGTTCAGTCTTGGAAGGTTGTGCTTTTCTAAGAATTTGTCCACTTCTTCCAGGTTGTCCATTTTATTGGCCTATATTTGCTTTTAGTAATGTTTCATGATACTTTGTATTTCTGCAGTGTCAGTTTTTCTCTTTTTTTCTGTTGATTTGAGTCTTCTCCCTTTTTTTCTTGTTGAGTCTGACTAATGGTTTATCAATTTTGTTCATATCCTAAAGAACCAGCTTTTAGTTTTATTGATCTTTCTTATCATTTCCTTCATTTCTTTTTCATTTGTTTCTGATCTAATGTTTATGATTTCTTTCCTTCTGGTAACTTTGGGATTTTTGGGTTATTCTTTCTCTAATTGCTTTAGGTGTAAGGTTAGGTTGTTTATTTGAGATGTTTCTTGTTTCCTGAGGTGGGATTGTATTGCTATAAATTTCCTTCTTAGAACTGCTTTTGTTGCATCCCAGAGGTTTTAGGTTGTCATCTTTTCATTGTCATTTCTTTCTAGGGGTGTTTAGATTTCCACTTTGATTTCTTCAGCGGTCTCTTGGTTAGTAAGTAGTGTATTGTTTAGCCTCCATGTGTTTGTATTTTGTACAGTTTTTTTTCTGTAATTGATATCTATTCTCATAGCATTGTGGTTGGAAAAGATACTTGACACAATTTCAATTTTCTTAAATTTATCAAGGCTTGATTTGCAGCCCAAGCTATGATCTATCCTGGAGAAAGTTGCATGAGCACTTGAGAAGAAAGTGTAATCTGTTTTTGGATGGAATGTCCTATAAATATCAATTAAGCCCACCTTGTTTAAGGTATCATTTAAAACTTGTGTTTCATTATTTATTTTCATTTTGAATGGTCTGTGCATTGGTGAAAGTGGGGTGTTAAAGTCCCATACTATTATTACATTACTGTAAATTTCCCCTTTTATGGCTGTTCGCATTTTCCTTATGTATTGAGGTGCTCCTATGTTGGGTGCATAAATATTTACAATTGTTATATCTTCTTCTTGGATTGATCCCTTAATCATTATGTAGTGTCCTTCTTTGTCTCTTGTAATAGTCTTTATTTTACAGTCTATTTTGCCTGATATGAGAATTGCTACTCCAGCTTTCTTTTGATTTCCATTTGCACTGAATATCTTTTTCCATCCCCTCACTTTCAGTCTGTATGTGTCCCTAAGTCTGAAGTGGGTCTCTTGTAGACAGCATATATATGGGTCTTGTTTTTTTTATCTATTCAGCCAGTCTATTTCTTTTGGTTGGAGCATTTAGTGCATTTACATTTAAGGTAATTATCAATATGTATGTTCTTATTACCCTTTTCTTAATTGTTTTGGGTTTGTTATTGTAGGTCTTTTCCTTCTCTTGTGCTTCCTACCTAGAGAAGTTCCTTTAGCATTTTTGTAAAGCTGGTTTGGTGGTGCTGAATTCTCTCAGCTTTTGCTTGTCTGTAAAGGTTTTAATTTTTCCAATGCATCTGGATGAAATCCTTGCTGGGTAATCTTGGTTGTAGGTTTTTCCCTTTCATCACTTTAAATATGTCCTGCCAGTCCCTTCTGGCTTGCAGAGTTTCTGTGAAAGATCAGCTGTTAACCTTATGGGGATTCACTTGTATGTTATTTGTTGTTTTTCCCTTGCTGTTCTTAATATTTTTTCTTTGTATTTACTTTTTGATAGCTTGATTAATATGTGTCTTGGCATATTTCCTCTTGGATTTGTCCTGTATGGGACTCTCTGTGCTTCCTGGAGTTGATTAACTATTTCCTTTCCCATATTAGAGAAGTTTGCCACTATATTTTCTCAGTCCCTTTCTTTTTCTCTTCTTTTTCTGGAACCCCTATAATTCGAATGTTGGTGTGTTTAATGTTGTCCCAGAGATCTCTGAGGCTGTCCTCTATTCTTTTCCTTGTTTTTGCTCTTTTCTGCTAGCCAGTAGTTATTTCCACTATTTCCAGGTCACTTTTCTGTTCTTCTGCCTCTGTTGTTCTGCTATTGATTCCTTCTAGATAATTTTAAATTTCATTCATTGTGTTGTTCATCATTGTTTGTTTGCCCTTTAGTTCTTCTAGGTCCTTGTTAAACGTTTCTTGTATTTTCTCCATTCTATTTCAAATTTTGGATCATCTTTACTAACATTACTCTGAATTCTTTTTCAGGTCGACTCCCTATTTCTTCTTCATTTGTTTGGTCTGGTGGGTTTTTACCATGCTCCTTTATCTGCTGCATATTTCTCTGTCTTCTCATTTTTCTTAACTTACTGTGTTTGGGGTCTCCTTTACACAGGCTGCTGGTTCGTAGTTCTTGTTATTTTTGGTGTCTGTCCCCAGTGGCTAAGGTTGGTTCAGTGGGTTGTGTAGGCTTCCTGGTGGGTGAGACTAGTGCCTGTGTTCTGGTATTTGAGGCTGGATCTTGTCTTTCTGGTGGGCAGTTCTGCATCTGGTGATGTATTTTGGGGTGTCTGTGACCCTATTATGATTTTAGGCAGCCTGTCTTCTAATGGGTGGGGTTGTGTTCCCCTCTTGCTAGTTGTTTTGTATAGTGTGTCCAGAACTATAGCTTGCTGGTCGTTGAGTGGAGCTGGGTCTTAGCATTGAGTTGGAGATCTCTGGGAGAGCTTTCGCCATTTGATATTACATGGAACTGGGAGGTCTCTGGCGGACTAATGTCCTGAACTCAGCTCTCCCACCTCAGAGGCACAGGCCTTACACCTGGCCGGAGCAGCAAGACCCTGTCAGCCACACAGCTCAGAAGAAAAGAGAGAAAAAAGTGAAAAACAAACAAACAAAAAGAAATAAAATAAAGTTATTAAATAAAAAATAATTATTAAAATAAAAAAAATTAAAATGTAATAGAAAAAAGAGAGCAACCAAAGCAAAAAGCAAATCCATCAATGATAATGAGTACTAAAATCTATCCTAAAAAAAAGAAAACGAAACAGACTGACAGAACCCTATGACTAATGGTAAAAGCAAATCTATATAGAAAAAATCACACACAGAAACGTACACATACACATTCACAAAAAGAGAAAAAGGAAAAAAAAATATATATCGTTGCTCCCAAAGTCCACCACCTCCATTTTGGGATGATTCATGGTCTATTCAGGTATTCCACAGATGCAGGGTACATCAAGTTGATTGTGGAGATTTAATCCACTGCTCCTGAGGCTGCTGGGAGAAATTTCCCTTTCTCGTCTTTGTTTGCACAGCTCCTGGGGTTCAGATTTGGGTTTGGCCCTGCCTCTGCTTGAAGGTCGCCTGAGGGTGTCTGTTCTTCAGTCAGACAGAATGAGGTTATAGGAGCAGCTGATTCGGGGTCTCTGGCTCACTCAGGCTTGGGGGAGGGAGGGGTACGGAGTGTGGGGCGAGCCTGCGGCGGCAGAGGCCGGCGTGACGTTGCACCAGCCTGAGGCGTGCCGTGCGTTCTTCAAGGGAAGTTGTCCCTGCATCACGGGACCGTGGCAGTGGCGGGCTGCACAGGTTTCTGGGAGGGGAGGTGTGGATAGTGACCCGTGCTTGCACACAGGCTTCTTGGTGGCTGCAGCAGCAAACTTAACATCTCATGCCTGTTTCTGGTTTGTGTGCTGATAGCCGTGGCTCGCTCCCATCTCTGGAGCTCATTTAGGCGGTGCTCTGCATCCCCTCTCCTCACGCACCCTAAAACAATGGTCTCTTGCCTCTTAGGCATTTCCAGACTTTTTTCAGGACCTCCTCCCGGCTAGCTGTGGTGCACTAGCCCCCTTCAGGCTGTGTTCACGTAGCCAACCCCAGTCCTCTCCCTGGGCTCTGATCTCCTAAGCAGGAGCCTCAGCTTCCAGCCCCCATCCATCTCAGGGGGTCAGCAGTCAAGGCTCTCAAGCTGGTGAGTTCTGGTCGGCACCAATCATCTGTGAGGAAATCTCTCCTTTTTACCCTCTGCACCCCTGTTGCTGCGCTCTCCTCCATGGCTCCATCGCTTCCACCTGCTACCCCGCACCACCATCTCTGCCAGTGAAGAGGCTTCCTACTGTGTGGAAACTTTTCCTTCTTCAAAGCTCCCTCCCACTGGTGCAGGTCCCGCCCCTATTCTTTTGTCTCTGTTTTTTCTTTTTTCTTTTGCACAGCCCAGGTATATGGGGAATTTATTGCCTTTTGGAAGGTCTGAAGTCTTCTGCCAGCGTTCAGTAGGTGGTCTGTAGGAGTTGTTCCACATGTAGATGTATCTGATGTATTTGTGGGCAGGAAGGTGATCCCCACATCTTACTCTTCCACCACCTTGAAGGTCTGCCACCTTTTCCTTTATTTTTGTTTGTCTTTTCCTTTATTTAGCCTTCTCCAATGGTGACCAATTAGTTTAAGTATTTCAAATACTCACTTATTCAAACACTTTTGTTTCAATCTACTATAGTTACTATCCTTATTGTTACTCAAATTTTTCCATCTTTGGTCAGAAAACACTTCTGCAGGTTGGCTCTTGAGTGCTTTTCATATTATGTTGATAGTCTCTGATTGTTCCTTCTTACTTTCTGGAATGGTCTGCTTTTCCTTAAGCAGGGTATCCTGAACACTAAGGGGAGATACCTCCCTAAGAGAGAGAACACACTGAGTTTCTGAGTCAACAAACCTGAATTTAAACTTCAGGCTTCCTAGTGCATGCTCCATTGTCTCTCTTCATTATATATGTCATTTTTAAAAAAATATATTTATTTATTTTTGGCTGCATTGTGTCTTTGTTGTTGGGTCTTCGCTGCTGTGTGTGGGCTTTCTCTAGTTGTGGCAAGTGGGGGCTACTCTTCATTGTGGTGTGCAGGCTTCTCATTGTGGTGGCTTCTCTTGTTGCAGAGCATGGGCTATAGGTGCATGGGCTTCAATAGTTATGGCATGCAGGCTCAGTAGTTGTGGCACATGGGCTTAGTTGCTCCATGGTCTGTGGGATCTTCATAGACCAGGGATTGAACCCATGTCCCCTACACTGGCAGGCAGATTCCTAACTACTGAGCCACCAGGGAAATCCCCTCTTCATTATATTTGAACAAATTGTATGTTCAAGTATGTTCCCATTCAGGGAAGAGTAATCGACAAAACATAGCTGTGTTACATGCATATAATATGAACTCTGTGCATAGACTGTCAATAAAGGATGGGGCAGCAACCAATCAGCATGGACAATTCCTTGTTCAACTGTCCTTACCTCTGGGTTGTCTTGTTCTGCTGGCCCTGTCAAATGATTCTTTTTTTTTCACATTTCTATGTCCTCCAGGGTTTACCTTTCCTAACTCATCACATGGTTCCAATTTTTGTTTTACTTGGTCATTGCCTCACTAGACTCTGAGATCCTGGAAGGCTGGGGCTGTGATTTTTATTTCTACACTTCAGTAAATGACACAGTACTTTGAGAATGTGAGGCACAGATAAAAGTTTGAATAAAAGAATGCCATTGTTACCTGTTTAAACAATATAGGGTTAATAAAAAATAAGTCATGGAATTTTTTTATTGATTGACTGATTCTCCTTCCAAAAGTGAATTGTTGACTTAAGGAAATTCTGTAGGTCAAGGTTATGCCATAGAAATATAATGTAAGCCATATATGTAATTTAAATTTTTCTAGTAGCCACATTAAAAATGTAAAAGGAAACAGGTAAAATTAATCTCAAATATATTTTATTTTAGTATGTCACAGATATTATCATTTCAAATGTAATATATGTTAAAAATTATTAATAAGATATTGGGTTGGCTAAAAATTTCGTTCAGTTGTTTCTGTTAACATGCAACAGAAAACCCCCAATGAACTTTTTGGCCAACCCAACATTTTACATTCTCTTTGTCACACTAAATCTATGAAGTTGGTCTGAATTTTCCAGTTAGAGTACCTTTCAATTTGGGCCCTAAATTTATATCAGAAATAAGTGATCTGTAGTTTGAATTTATAAAAATTTATGGTTGAAAAAGTATCAGTAGATTCACATACCAAGTTATTCTAAGCATACTTAAAAGTTTTCCAATAATTGAGTCTATTGTGAGTTTAAAATTTTAATTGAAGTAAATTAAATGGAAATAAATTAAAAACAGTTTCTCAGTCATACCAGTCATATTTCAAGTCTTAGTAGCTATGTGTGTTGGTTAGTACTTTTCTAGGTAATGTGAATCCTAAGTCATGAGGTTTGTGGACAAAGATGCTTCCTTGCCATAGAATTAATCAACCAGTTTTTTTCTTTGTTTAGTAGTGTTGCTTTATTCAGGGAATTATATTAACCATATTTGTCCATTAAACTTGCAGACATAGTCCATGCATAAAGAAAATCCCCCCCCCTTTTTTTCTCAGAAAAGTGGGTCAAATACTTGATTTTACTCTTGGGGCTGAATTTAGTCACTTTGCCTGATACAAGTGATACACTATTTTTGTTTTAAGCTGTCCTGTGGGGACCTGAATGTTTTTTCAGCTTGCAGCTGCACTATTGTTAGGTCAACAATTAGCCTAGTCTTCTGAGTTGTATAACAAATATACCAGCTCCCAGGAAATGAATGGTGCCAGAACAAACAATGCCAATTTAGGTGGAATCTCATTTAATGTGTCCTGCTCTGTATTTGTGATAAGATAGGGCTATAAAATAATGTGGCAACTTAAATATCATATTTTTCAAAAATGTTTTTAAAGAAGAGAATAAAGGAATTTGAATGCTTCTCTTTCATATTTACTGAGAAACGGTCTAAACTGGAAAGATAAAAAGGTCTTAAGAACTGAATCCTGTGAGTGTAATTGAGTTTAAGCATTAATCAAAATCTACCACTCTTCATAATTCCAGATGTCACAGCAAGGAAGTCACAGACTATTTAAAATAAAGAGGTCAATATATGAAATGCACACAGCTAACATCATACTCAATGGTGGAAAACTGAAAGCTTTTCCTTTAAAATCAGGAGTAAGACAAGGATGTCCACTCTTGCCACTTCTATCCAACACAGTACTGGAAGTACCAGTCACAGCAATTAGGAAAGAAAAAGAAATAAGATTCATTTGAATTGGAAAGAAAGATGTAAAGTTATTTCTGTTCACAGATGACACTACCTTACATTTAGAAACCCTAATGATTCTAAAAAGAAAAAAAAATACTTTTAGAACTAATAAATGATTTCATGAAAATTGCAGGATACATAATCAAGATACAAAAATCAGTTGCAATAAAAATGAATTTTCTGAAAAGGAAATTAAGAAAACAATCCCATTTACAATAGCATCAAAAACAATAAGATATACAGGGATATACTTAACTATGAAGGTGAAAGGCTTGTACACTGAAAACTATAAAGCAGTACTTTTTTTTTTTTTTTTGTGGTATATGGGCCTCGCACTGTTGTGGCCTCTCCCATTGCGGAGCACAGGCTCTGGACGCGCAGGCTCAGCGGCCATGGCTCACGGGCCCAGCCACTCCGCAGCATGTGGGATCCTCCCGGACCGGGGCATGAACCCATGTCCCCTGCATCGGCAGGCGACTCTCAACCACTGTGCCACGAGGGAAATCCTATAAAGCAGTACTTAAAGAAACTATGAAGACACAAGTAAATGAAAAGACATCTGATGTTCATGGATTGGAAGACTTAATGTTGATAAAATATCCATACTACCCACAGCGATCTACAGATTGAATACAATCTGTATCAAAATTCCAATGACTTTTTTTTAACAGAAATAGAAAAAACAATCCTCAAATTCACATGGAATCACAAAGGACCTCAAATAACCAAAACAATCTTGAGAAAGAAGAAAAATGCTGGATACATCACCCTCTGATTTCAAAACATTACAAAGCTACATAATCAAAACAGTATGGTACTGGCATAAAGACACACAAAGGTCCACTCAGGTTCAAGGGAGGGGAAAGAATCTCCGTCTTTTAGTGGAAACAAAAGTCTCTTTATTTTCTAGGCAGGGATACCATATGCTTTCAGGAGGTTAATTTTGGTTTACTCCCCAGCACCACTCTTATTTCTGGAGAGTGGGGTGAAGGGATTTGTGAGGAGAAAATACATTGATTTGTCACTCTAATAAGCCTACAAGAAAAAAGTTAATTTCTCCATTAAGTAATCCTGCCACTTTGACTAAACGAATTAACACGATGTCGTGGTGGAAGTGAAGTGATGTGATTAAAGGTATATGTTCCAGTTATCTATTGCAAAGTAACAAATTACACCAAAACTTAGTGGAATAATACCTATTTTATGATATCTTATGATTTTGTGGGTCAGGAATTGGGGTGGACACTGCAGAGTGATCCTTTGGCTCCATGTGTTATTGACTAGAATAACTCAGGGGAATCCAGCCCGTGTCTGGGTTTGCTTGGAAGGTCCAAGATGACTGCTCACACACCTGTGCCTTGGTAGGGATGTTTGGAGGGCTGGACTCAGCAGGGTTCCTCTCTCTTTCCACGTGGTCTCAGGGCCTCTCCATGGGGTGTCTCCAGTAGATGACATGAAGACATGGCAACTCATCACTTCCATAGTCTACTGGCTAAAGCAGTCTTGGGGTGCACTCGGATTCCAGGGGACTAAGAAATAGAGTCTACTTCTAGATGGGGAAAGGTAAGGTCACATTTCAGAAGAGCATGTGGAATGGGAGACATTATTGTGGGCATTTTTGTAAAATAAAATCTGCCATTATAGGCAACATAAAGGTCATGAAGTAGAAAGAAGAAAAACTGTGCCTTAACTAGCAGGATTGTTGACTACAGACTCTAAGTACTATTGCTTGTTTGACTTAAAGTGTTAAGGCGGTTTGCTAAATTGAAGAAATTAGGGCTTCTTAGCTCCTTATTTTTAGTCTGATCATATTGTGTACCTTTGGCTCATTTATCGATTGGCATTTATGTTTTGACTGGAAAATCTCACTTTGTTTTTAGGGCTCCAAGGTACAGAATTTGACTCAGTGGTTTACCTAAAATTTTAACTCACTTCGTTTAGTTTTGACGTGATGGGTTTCATTCATCCATCCACCCAGCCATCCTCCAATCCATCCATCCATTGATTCAGTATTAATTTAGTGTCTACTATGTACCAGACACTGTTTTCAGTGCTGGGGTTACAGCATTGAGCAACACAGACAAAATTCCTGGGCTTATGGAATTTACGTCCTCCATTATTTCTCAATTGGAAAGTATCTCACAACAAGGCAGAGGGACAGTTATGACTAATGAGAATTGGGAATAGAAAAAGAATTTCTGTAAGACTCTAATGGTATGAGAAGAAATACTTTCCTCTTAACCAGCACATAAACATATTGGAGGAAGCCTGTTTCTTTCAGCACATGTGTGAAAATAAAATCTATTGGTGAATGTTGAGGAAAACTCTGCTGGAAGTCTGGAATGACTTTAAATTTACCAGGAGGCTGTAAATGAAGTTCATTGGGTCAGACCATGAAGTCCCAAGGACCTATTATTGTTATTATCAGTCTCAATGACTTTAGGTCTTTTTCATTCTCCTGGCTGCTGGGCGCTTATGAGCTGTGGAATGCTTCTGATTTTATGCTATACTAACTTCAGAAAAGTATAAAAGAAGAAGGTAAAGATGATTCATAATTTCACTCTCCAAAGATTACCTCCACAAATATTTTGAAATATTTTCTCAGTGTCTTTCTAAATAGCCATACCCACAGCCAAAGCCATGGGTATAAGAAATTTGGGATCCCACACAATAAACCATTATGCTCTTTTCATTTTTACCATAAAAATGTACTCTTCCCTACTATTAAACATCTCTGGAGGGGTAAGTTTGTAATGGCTGTGTAAGATTATATTGTACCAATACTAATCCCTATTTTTGGATATTTACATAGTTTCTTTTGTTATTAATACCATTGTAATAAACATCTGTGTGCATTGATGTGTGTGTACATCTCTGACTTTTTCCTTAAGATAAACTCTTAAAACTGGAATTTCTTGGTCAAAGATACAACATTTTTAGGGCAAGCAGCTCTGTCTCCTCCAGGCAAATAAAAAAGGGGAATTTGAATCCACTATATTAGGCCTGAAATGGTGTCTGATGGTTGTGTAGATAAGAGAGCTCTCTTTTTTGTTTCCAGAGGTAACATTATAATAACTGTCTTATATAATTTCTTAATGTAGGGAAACCCAAATGATAGCCTTCTCGAGGCTGTTTTTGAGATTAGTTCAGGAGCAAAATCCTCAATGTACCACCAGTGTTTTTTTTTTTTTTTTATGGTTTACTTTTTACTTCCCAAGTCAAAGCAAGACAAGCAGACACATAAATTGGAGGCTGGATCCATTACTTACAGCTGCTCCTGATAAAAGAGGAGCAGCTCCAAGTGCCTTCATGCTGGCAGCTGCCTTCTTGATGGCTATCATCTCTTCCCCTGTATCATCTCTGGTTTCTCATTTTGTCCAAAGTGCAGAGCCAAGAGGGCATCTGGTCTCAAGCCTGGGACCTGCTCACCTTATCACTCTGGCATTGCATCCCACGAAGAAGGAGGCCTTTCTCTTTCCTCCCCCACCCCCACCCTTTTAGCAGTTTACAGCAAGTTGCTCTCTTGTATACAGAAAAAGCAGGCCCTCAGCAGGATCTGACTGTGCTGTTTGGAACTGTTTACAGCTTATTTTGGACTCCCCAGGCAGGGCCGTAAATACACAGTTAATCTGCCTGATAGCAAGAACAGCCACCTTGGCCCCAAGAGATTAACCACATATGAAACACAGAAACCCCATCTTTCCTACACCAGCCAGCTGTGTGCAAGGCTGGCCCTCTGTGGATTGGATGGGGGGACTGAGGCTCTAACTGTCCCTCTGCCATTTCCTTTCTCTGCACAGTCTTTCCAATACCTGGTGCCATCTGTGATCCTTCCTGGCCCTTGTAAAAGATCTATCAGTTGCTTAAGCCATTGGTTGTCTCTTTTAATTTAAATTTGGAATTTAATCCCTATCATTATGACTTGAAAAGCCTTGTCACCTCTTATTTGGTCATTTAGGGCTGCATTGTTCAATAAGGTCGCTGCTAACCACATGTGGCTATTGAAATTCAGATGAATTAAAATGCACTACAGTGGGCTTCCCTGGTGGAGCAGTGGTTAAGAATCTGCCTGCCAATGCAGGGGACATGGGTTCGAGCCCTGATCTGGGAAGACACCACATACCGTGGAGCAACTAAGCCTGTGCGCCATGACTACTGAGCCTGTGCTATAGAGCCCGCGAGCCACAACTACTGAAACCTGCGAGCCACAACTACTGAAGCCTGTGTGCCTAGAGCCCATGTTCCACAACAAGAGAAGCCACCGCAATGAGAAGCCCATGCACTGCAAGAAGAGTAGCCCCCCCCACCACAACTAGAGAGAAAGCCCGCATGCAGCAACGAAAACCCAATGCAACCAAAAATAAATAACATAAAATAAATAAATTAAAAAAAATGTCTTCTTACAAAAAATAAAGTGCACTAAAGTAAAAAATTCAGTTTCTCAGTCACACTAACCACATGTCAAGTGCTCATTATCTTACAGTATTGGATAATGCAGATATAGAACACTTTCATCATCACAAAAAGCTCTATTGGTCAGATCTGATTTATGACATTTGCACTGGAAAAGGCAGAGCTAGGAAAATGGCCTCTTCACTTCATAGTTTGGACTTTTTGTCAGCCTGTACATGGAAAAAAAATTATAAAAGTAGCTGAAAGGTATTGAACTTTTACTACATGCCAGGCAATATGCTTAGAGCCTTATATGCTCTACCTCATTAAAACATCAAAATAAGTCTATAAGATAGGGACTAATTATTGTGCCCATTTTACAGATGGCAGTAAGAAAGGTGGAGAAACTCTCCCAAGATCATTCAGCTAGATTTTAAGCTTGTCCTGCCTTCCTCCCAGTTAACCTGCCCTCCACCCCAGTGAGGAGCCTCATGGCCGGGCTGGCCACCCTGGGCTCCAGGAGTTTGGGGATTTCTGAAGCTCTGTGACTCCTCCGGATTGAGGGTTTGAGGCTGGAAGGCTGCTCTGGCTTAGAGTCAGGTGCCTCCAGCTATTCACTCCCTAGATCCAGCTAAACCTGGAAGACTTCTAGAAACCCTATCCTTCCAGTTTTCTGGCCCTGTGAGTGGACAGAATCTGGGAATTCATTGAGTGTCATCTTGATAGGGGGATTGCAGAAGATTCCCGAGTTTTTCCAGCTTAAGATAAGAAGTGACTTGGAGACTAAATGATTTGGCTGGTTCCAGCTGCCCTGAATACCCTCAAGTGTCAGGGTTGTGCTCTGGGTGGGTGGTAACACAGAAGGGGCACAAGGACTGTGAAAAGAAGGGAGGGATAAGGAGGCCCTAGGACAGTCCCACAGAGGATTCTATGCTGTGTCCCCAGGACATTTCCTTATAACCAGCTACTTTCTCACACAAGGTTCTCGCCATTGTCCCCACTGTCCCACCTCCTTCTTCCTCCCTTCTGCATGTGGACATGAAGTTTTCTCTCCATATTGGATGTGAGCCAGCACCCTAGCACTTTGTGAGTCGAGTGTCAAGACAAGGTGTGACTTGATTCTCCCAGAAATCTCCCTTGTTCTAGAGATAGCTGGGGGGCCAGGGAGCTCTGAAGGAGCAAAGTTCAATTCCCTCCACTCCCATCACACTCGAATCTCAGAAGGTGCAAGTTTCACGTTCTCTGGTGGTGACAGATCAGAGGGGGGCCAGAACTGACAACACAGCTGCTGCTGGAGGGGCTGAGAGTTGGGCTGATTAGGCTAAGCTGCGTGGCGATGGCCGGATCTGGCCTCCTGAAGGGAGCACCCTGATCCTGCCTCTCCAGCAGCAAAACCTATGGTGGAACACAGAGCTCCTTGCACTGTGCACCTAAAGGCTTGACTGGTGGAAAACTCTTTGTGGACTTTTCTGTTATTGTTGTTTGTGGGCATAATAAACTTCTTAATCAAACTCTGGGCTCTTGGAGAGTAAAAAGTGTACCTTAGTCTTTGTATTCATCAAGTACTGGGTTACCTTTACTCTACGGCCATGATCAATAAACAGGAGACTCTAGAGGGAGGCCGTGACAAGATGGTCACCATATTTTGTTCAATAAAAAAGGAACATATCAACTAGCTTATATTGTTCCACCCACTTTTTGGGAAAAAATTCTATGTAACCTGCCTTCCTGTATTCCTTCCTTTTCATCTAACTTGTTTATTCTCTCTTTTAATCCATACAAAGAAAAAAACAAGAATGTTCTCCACAAAATATTAACTTCTGATTATCTATGGGAGTTGGGATTGCATCTCAGTCAAACAACAACTCCATGTAACTTAAATAAATATGGAGTGTCCTGGAAGCTGTGGGGCAGGTCACAGACTTGAGAAAAAGCCCAACATGTGGGTATTGGAAGGTCAGTATCAAATGAGGCTTCCAGACATGGGTAGTTGGAAACAAAGGAGAGCACCCTGGTGCTGGAGTCCATCAGCTCCAAGCATTTTTCAATCCTAACATGTCTCCCTTCAAGATTTAAAATCCTGGGAAAGGATAGTCTGATTGGCCTAGATTAGGTCACATGACCATACTTGGCCTACACTGATGGGAAGGGAAATGGGTGTTGCTAACAAGGAAAGGAGGAGAGGTGCTGGGAAGGCAAAACCCACAGATGACCACTGCAGATATGGACACTTTTCTTTTTTTTTCATCTGTGCTTTCTAAATTTTTTTGTGAAAAACATTAAAAGATTTAAAAATATATTTATATATATTTCATAATAAGAAAATCTTTAAAAATTTATTTTCATAGTTAAAAAAAGATATGACAGAGCAACACTGCAAGAGGACGCTGGTACACTAGAAAAGATTCAGAGGTGAACATTTGAGAAGGGACAGAAAACCATGCAAAATGTGTTTTGGGGAGGAGTGTGGGATGTTTTAATCAGGGGACAAGGAGAGTGCCTTGTGAGTGCCTTCCACCACTTGAGGGAGCAGTGTCAAGATGTGGCAAGGCTCCAGAGGTGAGGGTATGCTTCTGAGGGTCTTCGCTGCACTGTTCAGAGATAGGAAGGGTGGACTCAAGAGCTCACGTATGACCTCACCAAGCGGTCCGTGGAGGGGCTCAAAAACTCATGCCATGGTAGGTGTAACTGGATGAGAGGATTCTGGCATCCCTTTCAACTCTTATTCCTCGGGTTCCATGACTCACCATCAGCATGCGTTTGTAAGGGAAGCAGGAAGGCCAATTTGCTGAAAGTCAGTTGAACAAAACCCAACCTCTGGATGACTGGAAAGAAGTATAAGAAAAATATAGTTGTAACATTCTACATATTCAAAAGAATGTCCACGGATATGTTTATGATTCCTATCTTTCAGGACCCTATTATCTGCCCTGTCTTTGGTCCACAGTCTCTATTTATCCCTTATCTCCGAACTACAGCAGTGGAGAGAAGGAACAGAGATAAAGTGAACATTCTTTAAAATGACAACCTGGAGACAAAAATTAAAATTTGTCAAATACAACTCTCTCTCTCTCTCTCTCTCATATATATATATATATATATATATATATAAGAGGTGAGCTCAAAGAACTGCTCATTTGGTGAATTGGTATTCAGGGAATTTGCTTGTGATGAACCCAACTTCCATTTTGGGACTACAGGTATGGGGATTTGAACAGAAGTTTTACAATTTCCTCAGCCTCAGGGAGCTGATCTATACTAGTCCATTGGGGACACACCAGCTTTCAGAGCTATCTCTGAGTATCACACTCCTAGGGAAGGTGAGGACTTTTCTGTGTGCAGCAGGCTTTCAGGTGCTCTGGGTATTCTGGATGGTTCTGATGGGGGTCCATCATTGCTTATCCAAATTAGAGCTGCTTTGAAAGGATTTGGGGGGGAGAGTTGTATTCCAGTGAGGAGGACTCCTGAATCAGTCAGGGCTGTTCTGAACCATTCCCAGGGCTCGTGTGTGAATCCTGTGCTGAGCCTCTTAGATCCACCTGCATGGATGAAGCACTTAACTCCTGCAGCTGCTGGAAACACGGCCTTAATACAGCCATCAGTGGTCAGAATTATTTAGAAATTGGCTCAGCTGAACAGAGCTGCTTTGTCCAAGGCCACACCCCTTCCCAGGTGACCTATGTCCAAAGACTGAAATGGAGATAGAAAGGCCCTATCCCCTTGCTCCAGCTTGACAACTTCAAATCTGTTTAGGTGCCCTCTGGTCCCTCTGGACCATCTTAATGGCTCTGAAATTCTTCCTGCTGTATCATCTGCCTCACCCAGAATATATTGTAGTAAATTATTATACTTTGATGCACACATGATATCCTTTTAAACTATTTTTGTGTTCTCAAGGCTAGAAGCTGTTTCCAACATTCATTTGTATGTGCCCAAGTGGTTTGTACATAGTAGGTGCTCAAGAAACAGGGGCCAGTTATTTTATTATAATTGAAGTTGATGTTCGCTAACATTTTTTTTTTTTTTGGGTGGTTTACTATATACCACTTACTGAGCAAAGAGCTTTGTGCACAGTATTTCAGTAACTCATGAATATCTACAGCATATGTGATATTATTATCACAATTTTAGAGCTAAGAAAACTGAGGCTTAGAGAAGTACAGTAACATGACCAACATCATAGATGGTAATTGGTGACTTTGGAATAATTATCCTATCTTCCTTACGTGCACTTAGTTTTTTCAGATCTCTTCAGTATTTAACTTTTCTTATACCTATGTGAGTGAACCATGTTACAGATGATAGAATTGAAGTTAATAACATCTAAATCCCAGTAAAATCGCATAAGGTTTGGTGAAGGTCACAGCAGGCCATGGGGTCATGTCTCTCAGTCTATCTGGAATTTGGTGGCCTTTCCAATGAGCACACTGACAATGTAGTCCTGGTGTGGGTGCTGGTCCCCATGCATGCTCTGCTGGTAGCTGAGTGGACTTGAGATGCACTGAGCAGTCTTATGGCTCTAGGAATACTTGCAGGCTTCCAAACTCCCAGAGTGTTTTATAGTTTCAGGGAAAACCCCAAACGATGCCATGGCACATTGATGTATCATCCAGGGCAAAGTGGAGATAGGAAAATGATTCCTGTGAGAAATATTAATGATTCTGAAAACACAGGTGATCTTCTTGCTTATGACCAAGAAGACAGAAAAAGCATTCTATTAAAACAACTGGAGATATGGTTAGTAAAAATTAACAATAATCTTCATATTTTGCTCTGCTAATATTGGACAAGGACCACAGATCTGTCATGGGAACCTCATATGCATTTTCACAAACCCACAGAAGTATGCCACCAACGCCTCCCCAAAAAAGTATGCTCACACACACCATGTCTGAAATTTCACATCAATACCCCTCTGAAGATTTACAGAAATTGTGTCTGATTTCTTAGTAATTCTTCTAGAGGCTACATCATTACCCTTCAAGTATGTTTACTGCTTAAAAATAAATAGCGTAGACAGGAAACTGATGTGGGATAAACATGATCCTTATGTTTTACTCCAGCATTTCAGAAGAGTCAATATCCTAATGTGACTTCATGCTGCACGCTGACAGTAGTTTAGTTTGGCTATTCCTTCCTCTGCTTCTTGAAGCAGAATGGAAATAGGATGGACAGAATATGGGTATTAAGTACTAGACTTTTGAACTTGATCAGTGACCAGCTAGCCTGCCTTGATAAACAACGTACATTTTTGTCATCAAAAGCCTGGATGATACAGATGAGCTTATCTTCACATTAGGGAAGTATATACAACATGAGGAAAGGGCCAGATTTTAGCAGCTGCTTGATTTAGCTTTAAGTTCTGGTCAACCAAGAGTAGCTGGGACTTTCCTCCATTTCTTAATAGGGCAAGAGGTGTCCACATCACAGAAAGGCTCATCAACTGACAAGGTCTTTCAAGGTCACGTCTTCCTCTTACCACTAATTAGATGTTACTCATTTTGTTGGACAGCTGTTCATTATAATCATGCTTCAGTCATGCAGAATATTGATGCTTATGATGCTTATGATGGCTCAAGATGTCATGTAAATAAATGTGTCTGTTAAAGACTATAGTTCTCTTGGTCTGGAAATGGGGGGTGTCCTTAACAATGATTGTTCCTTCTATACCATCCTCCACACCCTCTCCCCCTTCATCTTTTGGTGTGTCTTCTTTAGGTGCACGAGGCAAAACTGTTCAAAGGCCATCTTTGTCCTTGAGTAGCACAGATTCTGTGGGGAGATGGACAGTTCGTCTCTCAGGGTCTCACCAGAAAATGTCTTGAGTATTTAAAACAGAGGGACTTTAATGACACAAGGAATAGTAATAGCACAGAATTGGGGTCACAGGTTATAGAAGAGTTGTGAAGCCAAAGAGGGGGTCAGTGAAGCCACCAGAGATTAGCAACAGCAAGAATACCTCACCATCTCTTGGCGAGAGGGAGATGGAGAAGGAGTGAGGGTTAGCTTGGAGAGATCACCTCTTAGAAGCTAGAACCTCAAGTGGGTCTATTCAGTGGAAACAGGAATCACAGTGGGATACTGTGCTGGAGAAACTGTCCAAGGCAGAGAGGAAAGACTCTGGCTTCTCCCTTTGTCTGCCTTTCAATCTCCTGTCTCTGCTTCCCTCTGAAAAAACCCAAGAAGGCTTCTATTTTGGATATTGCTTACTTGCTGTGATAGCTCTGGGCTTATTTCCCCTCTGATCCAGTTCTCAGCCCTCCTTTTCTCTGTTCTGAATCTCAGGAACTGACAGAGCCTGGGAAAAGCCTGCAGGAGCCAGCCCCTGAGATTTAGTTCCAAGAAGGGGAGAGCTGAAGCCTGCATGGAAGGGCCAAGAGTGTCAGGGTCATCATAGCAGGTAATCAATACCCATATTAGAATCCGGACTAGGCATTTTTTCTTTAATTCTCCATCCTGCTACTTCTTTCTTGCCTTTAGAATCCAGTTCAGTTTCACTCTTCTGGAAAGGTTTCTTTTGACCCTGCTAGTCTGAGGTCCACCTGTTTTGTGCTCCCATAATGTCCTAGGCACACTTTTATTAGGGCATGAATCATATTAAATTTTAATTGACAGTTTACTGCTTTGCCTTTCTCCATCAGCCCTAAATCTTCTTGGTGGCAGGGACCATTTCTTATCCATCCTTCTATCCTCAGTCTCAAGCACACCTTTTGAGTAAGAGGTCAATAAATGATGAAATGCCTAAATCTTGTGAACAGAGATGGGTAAGACATCCACAGATATCTTTATGTGCTAGTCACTTGCTTTGTAAAATATGAAAATTGTACATGTGAAAAGTGGTCTGATTAGCTTTTGCCCTTGGTTTTATTTTTGAGCCAAACCTAAGCTATATAGGTTAGGAGCTGGATGTACCTTATCATTCCTTTTGGATGCTAAATGTGTGTCTTTGGCAGATAGAAACTGTTGACAGATTGCTGGAAAGGCAACCAGAGATGACAGAAGTGTGAAATAAATGGTCTTGGGAGCTGAAAATGGATCTTCTGAATGCTCCTTTCTCTTATACTGATGGCTATCTGCCAGAATAATATGTCAATTTGTCATTTCGTCTTTCCCCCCTTCACTCCACTATAAATGGAGCATTGCTACTATAGACAGGACAACAGAAAATAGTTTTTATTTAATCACTGGAATGAGTGAGTGCATGATCTTCATGTTTGAGAAGAACAGACTCTACCCCATTTGTTCTTTATATTTTCAACAATCATTCCCATTCCATTGAGTTTGATTTAATGACTTTTTTTGTAAGTCAAATGACACCCTTTCTGGCCAAAGTATCTCGGCTTCTGTCTTCCTCTTGGGTGCATGGGAAATGGGTTGACATAATTTATCATAAAAATTCCTTTCAAGCCTTTGTAGCATTTGTCTATTCACAAAGTAAGTAACAATTTATGTCATGAATTTATGTTTGTTTTTTAATTTAATTGAAAAATTGGGGGAATACATAATGCATTCAAAGGTATAGAGTTTTTAAGGCCAGAAAATTTTAAATTTCATTTCAGTATATATGATGAAACATATATAAATGTATTTCATTATATTTCAGATTTCAAATATATTTTCATTCAGTCTTATCTAACAATCACCTAGTTTTTCTTTCCCAAATCAACTACTATTGCTCACTCCTTGTGTATCTTTGTAAAGTTATTTCATGCTTATAAGAGCAAAGTACCCACCCCCACCTGCCCTGCCCCCAACACACACACACAACATTTGCTATGAAAGGAACATATTGAACCTGCTGTTTTGCACTTTCCTCTTACATTTTTGCTTAACACTACATAACCCATAAATCTGAGCATACCAGGGAAGTTCCTCTTTTACCTAAAGTTCCTAAATAGGCCTATTTCTGATGTTTGAAAGTTACATTTCTATTGGATAATGGATTTTTCTTTTCATTTATAAAATCTGCAACACTGAAGAGACAATACCTTAAACTTTCCTAGGCATTTAAAATGTAGTATGAGTTAGTTAGTCTAACTTTCTAATCTGCTGGGGATGTTAGGGAGAGAGGGATTGATAAGAACATAGAGGTTTGGGATTTTGGGGGAGAAAGATTGCTGTGACTAGGAAGAGAGGTGCTGAGAGGAAATTTTTCCTGCTTCTTTAATTTGTAGAGTGCTCTTCTGAAATGTAAACAACTCAGAGGAGGTTAAGTCATGAAAGGGAGAGGGCCAAGGAGAGCAATATTGAACAATATGGAAACACCAAAGTGATTGTCAAAGACAAACAAAATCTAACCCTGGGAGATAAGTGTTGTTTTATCAATGCTGTTAAGACTAGCTGTGAAAATATATTAATAGGGATGACTTCAAGGAATTTATTTAAAGGATCACAGATGTGCTCAACCTCTTAGCTATAAGGATGCTTATTCATCACTACATTGTGATGAAATAGTGAAAAAAACATAAATGACGTCACTGTTCAACAATGGGAAATTGGTTGTAAAAATGATGATAGGTCCATATAATGAATGATCTGTCAGAGAATTGTTTTTTAAAATCTGTATTGGAGTATAATTGTTTTACAATGTTGTGTTAGTTTCTGCTGTATAACAAAGTGAATCAGCTCTATGTATACATATATCCCCATATCCTCCCCCACAGGCATCTCCCTACCACTCTCCCTATCCTACCACTCTAGGTGGTCATAAAGCACCGAGCTGATCTCCCTGTGCTATGCAGCTGCTTCCCACTAGCTATCTATTTTACAATTGGTAATGTATATATGTCAATGCTACTCTCTCTCTTTGTCCCAGCTTACCATCCCCAATCCCCATATCCTCAAATCCATTCTCTATGTCGGCTTCTTTATTCCTGTCCTGCTCCTAGGTTCTTCAAGACCCTTTTTTTTTTTCTAGATTCCATATATATGTGTTAGCATACGGTATTTGTTTTTCTCTTTCTGACTTACTTCACTCTGTATGACAGTCTCTAAGTCCATCCACCTCACTCCAAAAAACTCAATTTAGTTTCCCTTTATAGCTGAGTAATATTCCATTGTATATATGTGCCACATCTTCTTTATCCATTCATCTGTCGATGGACACTTAGGTTGTGTCCATATCCTGACTATTGTAAATAGTGCTGCAATGAACATTGTGGTACACCTCTCTTTTTGAATTATGGTTTTCTCACAGTATATACACATTGCTGGGTCATATGGTAGTCCTATTTTTAGTTTTTAAGAAACCTCCATACTGTTCTCCATGGTGGCTGTATCAATTTACATTCCCAGCAACAGTGCAAGAGGGTTGCCTTTACTCCACACCCTCTCCAGCATTTTTGTTTATAGAAATTTTGATATGGCCATTCTGACCAGTGTGAAGTGATACCTCACTGTAGTTTTGATTTGTATTTCTGTAATGATTAGTGATGTTGAGCATCATTTCATGTGTTTGTTGGCAATCTGTATATCTTCTTTGGAGAAGTGTCTATTTAGGTCTTCTGCCCATTTTGGGATTCGGTTGTTTGTTTTTTTGATATTGAGCTGCATGTGCTGCTTGTAAATTTTGGAGATTAATAATTTGTCAGTTGCTTCATTTGCAAATATTTTCTCCCTTTCTGAGGGTTGTCTTTTTGTCTTGTTTATGGTTTCCTTTGCTGGGCAAAAGCTTTTAAGTTTCATTAAGTCCTATTTGTTTATTTTGGTTTTTATTTCCATTTCTCTAGGAGGTGGGTCAGAAAGGATCTTGCTGTCATTTATGTCATAGAGTGTTCTGCCTATGTTTTCCTCTAAGAGTTTTATAGTGTCTGGCCTTACATTTAGGTCTTTAATCCATTTTGAGCTTATTTTTGTGTATGCTGTTAGGGAGTGTTATAATTTCATTCTTCTACATGTAGCTGTCCATTTTCCCCAACACCACTTATTGAAGAGGCTGTCTTTTCTCCATTATATATGCATGCCTCCTTTATCAAAGATAAGGTGACCATACGTGTGTGGGTTCATCTCTGAGCTTTCTATCCTATTCCATGGATCTATATTTCTATTTTTGTGCCAGTACCATATTCTTTTGATTACTGTAGCTTTGTAATATTGTCTGAAGTCAGAGAGCCTGATTCCTCAAGCTCCATTTTTCTTTATCAAGACTGCTTTGGCCTTTTGGGGTCTTTTGTGTTTCCATACAAATTGTGAAATTTTTTGTTCTAGTTCTGTGAAAAATGCCATTGGTAGTTTGATAGGGATTGCATTGAATCTGTAGATTACTTTAAGTAGTATAGTCATTTTCTCAATGTTAATTCTTCTACTCCAAGAACATGGTATATCTTTCCATCTGTTTGTGTCAGCTTTAATTTCTTTCATCAGTGTCTTATAGTTTTCTGCATACAGGTCTTTTGTCTCCTTAGGTAGGTTTATTCCTAGGTATTTCATTCTTTTGTTGCAATGGTAAATGGGAATGTTTCCTTAATTTCTTTTTCAGATTTTTCATCGTTAGTATAAAGGAATGCCAGAGATTTCTGTGCATTAATTTTGTATCCTGCTACTTTACCAAATTCATTGATTAGCTCTAGTAGTTTTCTGGTGGCATCTTTAGGATTCTCTACATATAGTATCATGTCATCTGCAAACAGTGACAGTTTTGCTTCTTTTTTTTTTCTGATTTGGATTCCTTTTATTTCTTTTTCTTCTCTGATTGTCAGGCTAAAACTTCCAAAATTATGTTGAATAATAGTGGTGAGACTGGGCAAACTTTTCTTATTTCTTATCTTACTGGAAATGGTTTCAGTTTCACACCATTGAGAATGAAGTCGGCTGTGGGTTTATCATATATGCCCTTTATTATGTTGAGGTAGTTTCCCTCTATGCCTACTTTTTGGTGGGTTTTTATCATAAATGGGCTTTGAAAAAGCGAAAAGCTTTTTCTGCATCTATTGAGATGATCATATGGTTTTTATCCTTCAATTTGTTAATATGGTGTATTACATTGATTGATTTGTATATATTGAAGAATACTTGCATTCCTGGGATAAACCTCACTTGATCATGTGTATGATCCTTTTAATGTTATGTAGGATACTGTTTGCTAGTATTTTGTTGAGGAATTTTGCATCTATGTTCATCAGTAATATTGGTCTGTAGTATTCTTTTTTTGTGACATCTTTGTCTGGGTTTGGTATCAGGGTGATATTGGCCTTGTAGAATGAGTTTGGAAGTTTTCCTCCCTCTGCTATATTTGGAAAGAGTTTGAGAATGATAGGTATAGCTCTTCTCTAAATGTTTGATAGAAGTCACCTGTGAAGCCATTTGATTTTGGGCTTTTGTTTGATGGAAGATATTTTTTTCTTTTTTAACATCTTTATTAGAGTATAATTGCTTTACAATGGTGTGTCAGTTTCTGCCTTATAACAAAGTGAAACAGTTATACATATACATATGTCCCCATATCTCTTCCCTCCCTCCCACACTCCCTATCACACCCTTCTTGGTGGTCAAAAAGCACCGAACTGATCTCCCTGTGCTATGCAGCTGCTTACCACTAGCTATTTATTTTACTTTTGGTAGTGTATATATGCCCATGCCACTCTCTCACTTTGTCCCAGCTTACCCTTCTTCCTCCCCATATTCTCAAGTCCATTATCTAGTAGGTCTGCATCTTTATTCCCATCTTGACCCTAGGTTCTTGTGACCATTTTCTTTCTTTCTTTTTTAGATTCCATATATATGTGTTAGCATAGGGTATTTGTTTTTCTCTTTCTGACTTACTTCACTCTGTATGACAGTTTCTAGGTCCCTCCACCTCATTACAAATAACTCAGCTTCATTCCTTTTTATGCCTGAGTAATATTCCATTGTATATATGTGCTACATCTTCTTTATCCATTCATCTGTTGATGGACACTTAGGTTGCTTCCATGTCCTGGCTATTGTTAATAGAGCTGTAATGAACATTTTGGTACATGACTCTTTTTGAATTATGGTGTTCTCAGGGTATATGCCCAGTAGTGGGATTGCTGGGTAGTATGGTTGGTCTATTTTTAGTTTTTTAAGGAACATCCATACTGTTCTCCATAGTAGCTGTATCAATTTACATTCCCACCAACAGTGCAAGAGGGTTCCCTTTTCTCCACACCCTCTCCAGCATTTATTGTTTCTAGATTTTTTGATGATGGCCATTCTGACTGGTGTGAGATGATATCTCATTGTAGTTTTGATTTGCATTTCTCTAATGATTAATGATGTTGGGCATTCTTTCATGTGTTTGTTGGCAATCTGTATATCTTCTTTGCAGAAATGTCTGTTTAGGTCTTCTGCCCATTTTTGGATTGGGTTGTTTGTTTTTCTGATATTGAGCTGCATGAGTTGCTTGTATATTTTGTAGATTAATAATTTGTCAGTTGCTTCATTTGCAAATATTTTCTCCCATTCTGAGGGTTGTCTTTTGGTCTTCTTTATGGTTTCCTTTGCTGCACAAAAGCTTTTAAGTTTCATTAGGTCCCATTTGTTTATTTTTGTTTTTATTTCCATTTCTTTAAGAGGTTGGTCAAAAAGGATCTTGCTGTGATGTATGTCATAAAGTTTTCTGCCTATGTATTCCTCTAAGAGTTTGATGGTGTCTGGCATTACATTTAGGTCTTTAATCCATTTTGAGCTTATTTTTATGTATGGTGTTAGGGATTGTTCTAATCTCATATTTTACATGTACCTGCACCACTTATTGAAGAGGATGTCCTTTCTCCACTGTACATTCCTGCCTCCTTTATCAAAGATAAGGTGACCATATGTGCATGGGTTTATCTCTGAGTTTTCCATCCTATTCCATTGATCTATATTTATGTTTTTGTGCCAGTACCATACTCTTTTCATTTCTGTAGCTTTGTAATATAGTCTGAAGTCAGGGAGCCTGATTCCTCCAGTGTCAATTTTCATTCTCAAGATTGCTTTGGCTACTTGAGGTCTTCTGCATTTCCATACAAATTGTTCTAGTTCTGTGAAAAATGCCAGTGGTAGTTTGACAGGGATTGCATTTAATCTGTAGATTGCTTTGGGTAGTAGAGTTATTTTCACTATGTTCCTTCTTCCAATGCAAGAACATGGTATATCTCTCCATCTATTTGTATCATATTTAATTTGTTTCATCATTGTCTTATAATTTTCAGCATACAAGTCTTTTGTCTCCTTAGGTAGGTTTATTCCTAGTTATTTTATTCTTTTGGTTGTAGTGGTAAATGGTAGTGTTTTCTTGATTTCACTTTCAGATTTTCAACATTAGTGTATAGGAATGCCAGAGATTTCTGTGTATTAATTTTGTATCCTGCTACTTTACCAAATTCATTGATTAGCTCTAGAAGGTTTCTGGTAGCATCTTTAGGATTCTCTATGTATAGTATCATGTCATCTGCAAACAGTGACAGTTTTACTTCTTCTTTTCTAATTTGGATTCCTTTTATTTCCTTTACTTCTCTGATTGCTGTGGCTAAAACTTCCAAAACTATGTTGAATAAGAGTGGTGAGAGTGGGCAACCTTGTCGTGTTCCTGATCTTAGTGGAAATGGTTTCAGTTTTTCACCATTGAGGAGGATGTTGGCTGTGGGTTTGTCATATATGGCCTTTATTATGTTGAGGAAAGTTCCTTCTATGCCTACTTTCTGCAGGGTTTTTATCATAAATGGGTGTTGAATTTTGTCAAAAGCTTTCTCTGCATCGATTGAGATGATCATATGGTTTTTCTCATTCAATTTGTTAATATGGTTTATCACATTGATTGATTTGCATATATTGAAGAATCCTTGCATTCCTGGAATAAACCCCACTTGATCATGGTGTATGTTCCTTTTAATGTGCTGTTGGATAGTGTTTGCTAATATTTTGTTGAGGATTTTTGCATCTATGTCCATCAGTGATATTGGCCTGTAGTTTTCTTTCTTTGTGACATCTTTGTCTAGTTTTCGTATCAAGGTGATGGTGGCCTCGTAGAATGAGTTTGGGAGTGTTCCTCCCTCTGCTATATTATGGAAGAGTTTGAGAAGGATAGGTTTTAGCTCTTCTCTAAATGTTTGATAGAATTCGCCTGTGAAGCCATTTGGTCCTGGGCTTTGGTTTGTTGGAAGATTTTTAATCAGAGTTTCAATTTCAGTGCTTGTGATTGGTCTGTTCATATTTTCTATTTCTTCCTGGTTCAATCTCAGAATGTTGTGCATTTCTAAGAATTTGTCCATTTCTAAGAATTTGTCCATTTCTTCCAGGTTGTCCATTTTATTGGCATATAGTTGTTTGTAGTAATGTCTCATGATCTTTTGTATTTCTGCAGTGTCAGTTGTTACTTCTTCTTTTTCATTTCTAATTCTGTTGATTTGAGTCTTCTCCCTTTTTTTCACAATGAGTCTGGGTAATGGTTAATCAATTTGGTTGATCTTTTCAAAGAACTGGCTTTTAGTTTTATTGATCTTTGCAATCGTTTCCTTCATTTCTCTTTCATTTATTTCTCATCTGATTTTTATGATTTATTTCTTTTTGCTAACTTCGGGGGTTTTGTTTTTGGTTATTCTTCTCTAATTCCTTTAGGTGTAAGGTTAGGTTGTTTATTTGAGATGTTTCTTGTTTCTTGATGTAGGATTGTATTTCTACAGAATTCCCTCTTAGAACTGCTTTTGCTGCATTCCATAGGTTTCGGGTTGTCGTCTTTTCATTGTCATTTGTTTCTAGGTATTTTTAGATTTCTGCTTTGATTCCTTCAGTGATCTCCTAGTTATTTAGTAATATATTGTTTAGCCTCCATGTGTTTGTATTTTTTACAGTGTTTTTTCTGTAATTGATATCTGGTCTCATAGTGTTGTGGTCAAAAAAGATACTTGATACAATTTCAATTTTGTTAAATTTACCAGGGCTTCATTTGTGACCCAAGATATGATCTCTTCTGGAGAATGTTCCATGAGCACTTGAGAAGAAAGTGTATTCTGTTATTTTTGGATTTTATGTCCTGTAAAGATCAATTAAGTCCATCTTGTTTAATGTGTAATTTAATGCTTGTGTTTCCTTATGTATTTTCATTCTAGATGATCTGTCCATTAGTGAAAGTGGGGTGTTAAAATCCCCTACTATGAATGTGTTACTGTCGATTTCCCCTTTTATGGCTGTTAGCATTTGCCTTATGTATTGAGGTGCTCCTATGTTGGGTGCATAAATATTTACAATTGTTATAACTTCTTCTTTGATGGATCTCTTGATCATTATGTAGTGTCCTTCTTTGTCTCTTGTAATAGTCTTATTTCAAGGTCTATTTTGTCTGATATGAGAATTGCTACTCCAGCTTTCTTTTGATCTCCATTAGCATGGAATATCTTTTTCTATCCCCTCACTTTCAGTGTGTATGTGTCCCTAGGTCTGAAGTGGGTCTCTTGTAGACAGCATATATATGGGTCTTGTTTTTGTATCCATTCAACCAGTCTATGTCTTTTGGTTGGAGCATTTATTCCATTCACATTTAAAATATTTATCAATATGTATGTTCCTATTACCATTTTCTTAATTGTTTTGGGTTTGTTTTTGTAGGTCTTTTCCTCTGTTGTGTTTTCTGCCTAGAGAAGTTCCTTTAGCATTTGTTATAAAGCTGGTTTGGTGGTGCTGAATTCTCTTAGCTTTTGCTTGTCTGTAAAATTTTAATTTCTCCATCAAATCTGAATGAGATCTGTGCTGGGTAGAGTAATCTTGGTTGTAGTTTTTCCCCTTTCATACCTAGAAACAAATGACAATGAAAACATGACCAACCAAAACCTATGTGATGCAGCAAAAGCAGTTCTAAGAGGGAATTTTATAGCAGTACAGTCCTACATCAAGAAACATGAAAAATCTCCAATAAACAAGCTAACCTTATACCTAAAGCAATTAGACATATTTAATGTCCTGCCACTCCTTTCTGTCTTTCAGAGTTTCTGCTGAAGGATCAGCTGTTAACTTTATGAGGATTCACTTGTATGTATTTGTTGTTTTTCTCTTGATGCTTTTACTATTTTTTCCTTGTTTTTAATTTTTGAAAGTTTGATTAATATGTGTCTCAGTTTCTTTCTCCTTGGATTTATCCTGTATGGGACTCTCTGTGCCTGCTGGACTTTACTATTTCCTTTCCCATATTAGGGAAGTTTTCAACTATAATCTTTTCAAATATTTTCTCGGTCCATTTCTTTTTCTCTTCTTCTTCAGGGACCTCTATAATTTGAGTGCTCATTCAATTAATGTTCTCCCAGAGGTCTATGAGACTGTCCTCCATTCTTTTCATTCTTTTTTTTATTTTTCTTCTCTGCAGTAGTTATTTCTACTATTTTATCTTCCAGGTCACTTATCCATTCTTCTGCCTCAATTATTCTCCTACTGATTACTTCTAGAGAAATTTTAATTTCATTTACTGTGTTGTTCATCATTGTTTGTATGCTCTTTTGTTCTTCTAGGTTCTTATTAAATGTTTCTTTTATTTTCTCTATTCTATTTCCAAGATTTTGGATCATCTTTATTATCATTACTCTGAATTCTTTTTCAGGTCGACTGCCTCTTACCTCTTCATTTATGTGGTCTATTGGGTTTTTACTTTGCTCCTTAATCTGCTACATATTTCTCTGTCTTCTCATTTTGCTTAACTTACTGTGTTTGGGGTCCTCTTTTCACAGACTGCACATTCGTAGTTCTTGTTTTTTTGGTGTCTGCCCCCAGTGGCTAAGGTTGGTTCAGTGGGTTGTGTAGGCTTCCTGGTGGAGGGGATTGGCACCTGTGTTCTGGTGGATGAGGCTGGATCTTGTCTTTCTGATGGGCAGGACTGCATCTTGTGGCTGTGTTTTGGGGTGTCTGTGAACTTAATATGATTTTAGGCAGCCTCTCTGATAATGAGTGGGGTTGTGTTCCTGTCTTGCTAGTTGTTTGGTATAGGGCATCCAGTAATGTAGGTTGCTGGTGGTTGAGTGGAGCTGGGTCTTATCATAGAGACGGAGATTTCTGGAGCTCTCGCCGATTGATATTACATGGGGCTGGGAGGTCTCTGGTGGTTCAATACCCTGAACTCATCTCTCCCCCCTCAGAGGCTCAGGTCAGACACCCAGCTGGAGTACTAAGACCCTGTCAGTCACAGGGCTCAGAAGAATAGGGAGAAAAAAATGAAAGAAAAATAAAATAAATAAAATAAAATAAAGTTATTTCTAAAAAATTACAGAAAAAGTACTAAAAAAAAAAAGAAGAGAGCAACCAAAATAGTAAATAAATCCACCAGTGATAACAAGTGCTAAAAACTATACTAAGATAAATATAAAAATCAGAAACTAGTCAGTTGCCTACAGCAAACCCCAAGTTTACAGTTGCTCCCAAAGTCCACTGCCTCAATTTTGGGATGATTCATTGTCTATTCAGGCATTCCACAGATTCAGGGTACTTCAAGTTGATTGTGGACACAATCCACTGTTTCTGAGGCTGCATGGAGAAATTTCCCTTTCTCTTCTTTGTTTGCACAGCTTCTGGGGTTCAGCTTTTTATCTGGTCCCACCTCTGCATGTAGGTCACCCTTTGGTCTGTTCTTCACCCAGACAGGAGGGGGTTAAAGCAGCAGCTGACTGGGGGGCTCTGGCTCACTCAGACCGGGGGGAGGGAGGGGTATGGAATGCCGGGTGAGCCTGCTGTGACAGAGACCTGCGTGAGGTTTCAGCAGCCTGAGGCATGCTGTGTGTTATCCCAGGGGAGTTGTCCCTGCATCATGGGACCTTGGCAGTGGCGGGCTGCACAGGCTGCTGGGAGGGGAGGTGTGGATAGTGACCTGTCTTGCTCACAGGCTTCTTGGTGGCTGTAGCAGCAGGCTTAGCATTTCATGCCCATCTCTAGTGTCCATGCTGATAGCTACGGCTCACGCCCATCTCTAAAGTTCGTTCAGGCAGTGCTCTGAATCTCCTCTCCTCACGTATCCCATAACAATTGTCTCTTGACTCTTAGGCAGATCCAGAATTTTTCCCGGACTCCCTCCTGGTTAGCTGTGGTGCACTAGCCCCCTTCAGGATGTGTTCACACAGCCATTCCCAGTCCTCTCCCTGGGATCTGACCTCCGAAGCCTGAGCCTCAGCTCCCAGTCCCCACCTGCCCAGGCGGGTGAGCAGAGAAGCCTCTCAGGCTGGTGAGTGCTGGTTGGCACTGATCCTCTGTGCGGGAATCTCTCCGCTTTGCCCTCTGCACCTCTGTTACTGCACTCTCCTCTGTGGCTCCAAAGCTTACCTCCTGCCCACCCCCTCTTTCTACCAGTAAAGGGACTTCCGAGTGTGTGGAAAGTTTTCATCCTTCACAGCTCCCTCCCAGAGGTGCAGGTCCCATCCTTATTCTTTTGTCTCTGTTTTTTCTTTTTTCTTTTACCCTACCTAGGTACATAGGGAATTTCTTTACTTTTAGGAAGTCTGATGTCTTCTGCCAGTGTTCAGTAGGTGTTCTGTAGGAGTTGTTCCACATGTAGATGTATTCTTTTTTTTTTTTTTTTGTGGTACACGGACCTCTCACTGTTGTGGCCTCCCCCATTGTGGAGCACAGGCTCCAGATGTGCAGGCTCAGTGGCCATGGCTCATGGGCCCATCCACTCCACGGCATGTGGAATCTTCCTGGACCAGGGCACGAACCCGTGTCCCCTGCATCAGCAGGCAGACTTTCAACTACTGCATCACCAGGGAAGCCCCTGTAGATGTATTTTTGATGCATTTGTGTGGAGGAAGGTGATATCCATGTCTTAATCCTCTGCCATATTGAAGGTCCTCCCTCAGTGTTAGCTCTTCTCTAAATGTTTGATAGAATTTACCTGTGTAGCCATGTGGTCTTGGGCTTTTGTTTGTTGGAAGATTTTTAACCACAGTTTCAATTTCAGAGCTTGTGATTAGTCTGTTTATATTTTCTATTTCTTCCTGGTTCAGTCTCAGAAGGTTGTGCTTTTCTAAGAATTTGTCCATTTCTTCCACGTTGTCCATTTTATTGGCATATAATTGCTTGTAGTAATGTCTCATGATCCTTTGTATTTCTGCAGTGTCAGTTGTTACTTCTCCTTTTTCATTTCTAATTCTACTGATTTATCTTCTCCCTTTTTCTCTTGATGAGTCTCACTAATGGTTTATCTTTTGTTTGTCTTCTCAAAGAACCAGGCTTTAGTTTTATTGATCTTTGCTATTGTTTCCTTCATTTCTTTTTCATTTATTTCTGATTTTATCTTTATGATTTATTTCCTCTGCTAACTTTGGGTTTTTTCTGTTATTCTTTTTCTGATTGCTTTATGTGTAAGGTTAGGTTGTTTACTTGTGATGTTTCTTGTTTCTTGATGTAGGATTGTATTGCTATAAACTTCCCTCTTAGAACTGCTTTTGCTTCATCCCATAGGTTTTGGGTTGTCGTCTTTTCATTGTCATTTGTTTCTAGGTATTTTTAGATTTCCACTTTGATTTCTTCAGTAATCTCCTGGTTATTTAGTAATTTATTGTTTATCCTCCATGTGTTTGTATGTTTTACAGTTTTTTTCCTGTAATTGATATCTAGCCTCATAGTGTTGTGGTTGGAAAAGATACCTGATACAATGTCAACTTTTTAAAATTTACCAAGGGTTGATTTGTGACCCAAGCATGAGCTATCCTGGAGAATGTTCCATGAGCACTTGAGAAGAAAGTGTACTCTGTTGTTTTTGGATGGAACATCCTATAAATATCAATTAAGTCCATCTTGTTTAATGTGTCATTTAAAGCTGTGTTTCCTTATTTATTTTCATTTTGGATGACCTGTCCATTGGTGAAAGTGGGATGTTAAAGTCCCCTACTATGATTGTGTTACTGTTGATTTCCCGTTTTATGGATGTTAGCATTTGCCTTATGTATGTTGGGTGCATAAATATTTACAATTGTTGTGTCTTGGATTGACCCCTTGATCATAATGTAGTGTCCTTTTTATCTCTAGTAATAGTCTTATTTCAAGTTCTATTTTGTCTGATATGAGAATTGCTACTGCAGCTTTCTTTTGATTTGCATTTGCATGGAATATCTCCCCCCACACACACTTTGTATGTCTATGTGTCCCTAGGTCTGAAGTGGTCTCTTGTAGACAGTATATATACACGTCTTGTTTTTGTATCCATTCAGCCAGTCTATGTCTTTTGATTGGAGCATTTAATGCATTTACATGTAAGGTAATTATCAATATGTACGTTCCTATTACCATTTTCTTAATTGTTTTGGGTCTGTTTTTGTAGGTCTTTTCCTTATCTTGTGTCTCCTGCCTAGAGAAATTCCTCTAGCATTTGTTGTAAAGCTGGTTTAGTGGTGCTGAATTCTCTTAGCTTTTGCTTGTCTGTAAAGGTTTTAATTTCTCCATAAAATCTGAATGAGATCCTTGCTGGGTAGAGTAATCCTGGTTGTAGGTTTCTCCCTTTCATCACTTTAAGTATGTCCTGCCACTCCCTTCTGGCTTGCAGAATTTCTGCAGGAAGATCAGCTGTTAACGTTATGGGGATTCCCTTGTATGTTATTTGTTTCTTTCCCTTTCTGCTTTTAATATTTTTTCTTTGTATTTCTTTTTAGATAGTTTGATTAATATTGTTTTGGCATGTTTCTCCTTGGATTTATCCTGTATGGGATGCTCTCCATTTCCTGGACTTGATTGACTATTTCCTTTCCCATGTTAGGGAAATTTTCAACTATAAACTCTTCAAATATTTTCTCAGTCCCTTTCTTTTTCTCTTCTTCTTCTGGGACCCCTATAATTCAAATGTTGGTGGGTTTAATATTGTCCCAGATGTCTCTGAGACTGTCCTCAATTCTTTTTATTCTTTTTTCTTTATTCTGCTCTGAGGTAGTTATTTCCCCTATTCTTTCTTCCAGGTCCCTAACACATCTGACTCAGCTATTCTGCTATTGATTCCTTCTAGAGAATTTTTAATTTCGTTTATTGTGTTGTTCTTCATTGTTTGTTTGCTCTTTAGTTCTTCTAGGTTCTTGTTAAATGTTTCTTGTATTTTCTCCTTCCTATTTCCAAGATTTTGGATTATCTTTATTATCATTCCTGTGAATACTTTTTCAGGTAGACTGACTATTTCTTCTTCATTTGTTTGGTCTGGTGGGTTTTTACATTGCTCAGTGGCTTGTGTAGGCTTCCTGGTGGAGGGGACTGGTGCCTGTGTTCTGGTGGTTGAGTCTTGATCTTGTCTTTCTAGTGGGCAGGGCTGCATCTAGTGGTGTGTTTTGGGGTGTCTGTGAACTTAGTATGATTTTAGGCAGCCTCTCTGCTAATGGGTGGGGTTGTTTTCCTGTCTTGCTATTTGTTTGGCATGGGGCATCCAGCACTGAAGCTTGTTGGCTGTTTTGTGGAGCCGGGTCTTAGCATTGAGATGCAGATCTCTGGAAGAACTCTTTCTGATTGATATTACCTGGGACCTGGAGGTGTCTGGTAGTCTAGTGTCCTGAACTCGGCTCTCCCACCCCAGAGCCTCAGGACTGACACGTGGCCGGAGCACCAAGACTCTATCAGCCTCCACCAAGACTCCATCAGGTTTGAATCAGGAACTATCTATATCTGTGGATTTCAGTAGTCAAAAGCAGTCAAAAAAAGCAGTCTGGCTTCCTGGAGTTTATACTGGTTATTACAGGAATTCCAGTGTCTCCTTTCTTTTTCTTCTTCTTTCAAATAACAATCTGGTGTTCCTAAAGTCAGGCCTCCTGCAGCAGCAACTTCTTCCAATGTCTCCTTGTCAGAGAATTTTTAATCACATGGAAAGGTTTTGAAATATTATGTTAAGTAGAAAGAATTAGCATATTGAATATTACTCAATTTTGGTGAAATGTATTCATTATCAATATATTTATGATGACACGAGTTTAGAAAAAATTATAGATTTATGTAAAATAAATCTAGATGGTAGGATTATGGGTGATTTTAATTTCCTTTTTTTGTTTGGCTATAGTTTCTAAATTTTCTACATTATACCTATTATTTTCAACAATAATTTTGAAAAATGTAAGAACAATTAGCTGAGATGCATGCCAAGTAGTTTAAGTTGTTAGTTTCTGTCCTAATTCTACTTCCATTTTGCTATATATCCTGCTTAAAATTATTTACAGAAATATAATGAGAAATACATTTGATTATCCAAATGATAGGCCTTGTACGTGCTTGTGAAACAAGAATGAAGTCCAATCTTCATTCTTTTTTTTTTAATATATTTTTAAAGACTTTATTTTTTAGAGCAGTTTTAGCTTCACAGCAAAACTGTGAGGAAGGTGCAGAAAGTTCCCATATACCCCATTCCCCCACATATGTACAGCCTCTCCATTATCAACACACCCCACCAGAGGGGTACATTTGTTACAACTGATACACTTACATTAACACGTCAGAAGCACCCAAAGTCTGTAGTTACATAATGGCTCACTCTTGGTGTTGTACATTCTACTGATGTGAACAAATGTGTAATGACAAGTATCCATCATTATAGTATCATACAGAGCGTTCTCACCACCCTAAAAAGCCTCTGTGTTTTACCTGTTCATCCCTCTTCCCTTCCCAAACACTGCCAACCACTGATCTTTTTACTGCCTTCATAGTTTTGCTTTTTCCATAATGTCACATAGTTGGAATCTTACAGTATGCAGACTTTTCAGATTGACTTCTTTCAATTAGTAATATGTGTTTGTTTTCTCCATGTCTTTTCATGACTTGATAACTCATTTCATTTTGGTGCTGAATAATATTCCATTGTCTGGATTTACCACAGTTCATTTATCCATTCACCCTTTGAAAGAAATCTTAGTTGCTTCCAAGTTTGGGCAATTATTAATAAAGATGCTATAAACATCTGTGTGCAGGTTTTATGTGGACATAATTTTTCAGCTTCTTGGGTAAATACCAAGGAGTGTGATTGATAAATCATGTTAAGAGTATGTTTAGTTTTATAAGAAAGTGCCAAAGTGTCTCCAAGGCAGCTGTATCAATTTGCATTCCCATCAACGAATGAGGATTCCTGTTGCTCCACATTCTGGTCAGCATTTGGTGTTGTCAGCATTCCAGATTTAGGCCATTCTGATAGGTGTTAGCAGTATCTTGCTGTTTAAATTTACATTTCTTTGATGACATATGATACGAAGCAACTTTTCATATGCTGCTTTGCCATCTGTATATCTACTTTGGTGAGGTGTCTGTTAAAGCCTTTGGATGATTTTTCCATCGGTTTTTTAAATTTTCTTATTGGTGAATGTTAGGCTTCTTTCTATCTTTTGGAAAATAGTCTTTTTTTTCCCATTTTTTTCTTTACATCTTTATTGGAGTATAATTGCTTTACAATGGTGTGTTTGTTCCTGCTTTATAACAAAGTGAATCAGTTATACATATACATATGTTCCCATATCTCTTCCCTCTTGCATCTCCATCCTTCCCACCCTCCCTATCCCATCCATCCAGGCGGTCACAAAGCACTGAGCTGATCATCCTGTGCTATGCGGCTGCTTCCCACTAGCTATCTACCTTACATTTGGTAGTGTATATAGGTCCATGCCTCTCTCTCGCTTTGTCACAGCTTACCCTTCCCCTTCCCCATATCATCAAGTCCATTTTCTAGTAGGTCTGTGTCTTTATTCCTGTCTTACCCTTAGGTTCTTCATGACATTCTTTTTTCTTTTCCCTTAAATTCCATATATATGTGTTAGCATACGGTATTTGTCTTTCTCTTTCTGACTTACTTCACTCTGTATGACAGACTCTAGGTCTATCCACCTCATTCCAAATAGCTCAATTTCATTTTTTTTTTACAGCTGAGTAATATACCATTGTATATATGTGCCACATCTTCTTTATCCATTCATCTGATGATGGACACTTAGGTTGTTTCCATCTCTTGGCTATTGTAAATAGAGCTGCAATGAACATTTTGGTACCTGTCTCTTTTTGAATTATGGTTTTCTCAGGGATATGCCCAGTAGTGGGATTGCTATGTCATATGGTAGTTCTATTTGTAGTTTCTTAAGGAACCTCCATACTGTTTTCCATACTGGCTGTACCAATTCACATTCCCACCAGCAGTGCAAGAGTGTTCCCTTTTCTCCAAACCCTCTCCAGAGCTTATTGTTTCTAGACTTTTTGATGATGGCCATTCTGAATGATAAGAGATGATATCTCATTGTAGTTTTGATTTGCATTTCTTTAATGATTATGATGTTGAGCATTCTTTCATGCATTTGTTGGCAGTCTGTATATCTTCTTTGTAGAAATGTCTATTTAGATCTTCTGCCCACTTTTGGATTGGGTTGTTTGTTTTTTTGTTATTGAGCTGCATGAGCTGCTTATAAATTTTGGAGATTAATCCTTTATCAGTTTATTCATTTACAAATATTTTCTACCATTCTGAGGGTTGTCTTTTGGTCTTGTTTATGGTTTCCTTTGCTGGGCAAAAGCTTTGAAGTTTCATTAGGTTCATTTATTAATTTTTGTTTTTATTTCCATTTCTCTAGGAGGTGGGTCAAAAAGTATCTTGCTGTGATTTATGTCATAGAGTGTGCTGCCTATGTATTCCTCTAAGAGTTTGATAGCTTTTGGCCTTACATTTAGGTCTTTAATCCATTTTGAGCTTATTTTTGTGTATGGTGTTAGGGAGTGATCTAATCTCATACTTTTATATGTACCTGTCCAGTTTTCCCAGCACCACTTATTGAAGAGGATGTCCTTTCTCCACTGTACATTCCTGCCTCCTTTATCAAAGATAAGGTGACCATATGTGCGTGGGTTTATCTCTGGGCTTTCTATCTTGTTCCATTGATCTATCTTTCTGTTTTTGTGCCAGTACCATACTGTCATGATTACTGTAGCTTTGTAGTATAGTCTAAAGTCAGGGAGCCTGATTCCTCCAGCTCTGTTTTTCGTTCTCAAGATTGCTTTGTCTATTCAGGGTCTTTTGTGTTTCCATACAAATTGTGAAATTTTTTGTTCTAGTTCTGTGAAAACTGCCAGTGGTAGTTTGATAGGTATTGCATTGAATCTGTAGATTGCTTTGGGTAGTAGAGTCATTTTCACAATGTTGATTCTTCCAATCCAAGAACATGGTATACATTTCCATCTATTTGTATCATCTTTAATTTTATTCATCAGTGTCTTATAATTTTCTGCATACAGGTCTTTTATCTCCTTAGGTAGGTTTATTCCTAGATATTTTATTCTTTTCGTTGCAATGGTAAATGGGAGTGTTTTCTTGATTTCACTTTCAGATTTTTCATCATTAGTGTATAGGAATGCTAGAGATTTCTGTGTATTAATTTTGTATCCTCCTACTTTACCAAATTCATTAATTAGATATAGTAGTTTTCTGGTAGCATCTTTAGGATTCTCTATGTATAGTATCATGTCATCTGCAAATAGTGACAGCTTTACTTCTTTATTTCCTATTTGGATTCCTTCTATTTCCTTTTCTTCTCTGATTGCTGTGGCTAAAACTTCCAAAACTATGTTGAATAAGAGTGGTGAGAGTGGGCAACCTTGTCGTGTTCCTGATCTTAGTGAAAATGCTTTCAGTTTTTCACCATTGAGGACGATGTTGGCTGTGGGTTTGTCATATATGGCCTTTATTATGTTGAGGAAAGTTCCCTCTATGCCTACTTTCTGCAGGGTTTTTCTCATAAATGGGTGTTGAATTTTGTCGAAAGCTTTCTCTGCATCGATTGAGATGATCATATGGTTTTTCTCCTTCAATTTGTTAATATGGTGTATCACATTGATTGATTTGCATATATTGAAGAATCCTTACATTCTGGGAATAAACCCCACTTGACCATGCTGTATGATCCTTTTAATGTGCTGTTGGATTCTGTTTGCTAGTATTTTGTTGAGGACTTTTGCATCTATGTCCATCAGTGATATTGGCCTGTAGTTTTCTTTCTTTGTGACATCCTTGTCTGGTTTTGGTATCAAGGTGATGGTAGCCTCATAGAATGAGTTTGGAAGTGTTCCTCCCTCTGCTATATTTTGGAAGTGTTTGAGAAGGATAGGTGTTAGCTCTTCTCTAAATGTTTGATAGAGTTCACCTGTGAAGCCATTTGGTCCTGGGCTTTTGTTTGTTGGAAGATTTTTAATCACAGTTTCAATTTCAGTGCTTGTGATTGGTCTGTTCATATTTTCTATTTCTTCCTGACTCAATTTTGGCGGATTGTGCTTTTATAAGAATTGTCCATTTCTTCCAGGTTGTCCATTTTTTTGGCGTAGTGTTGCTTGTAGTAATCTCTCATGATCTTTTGTATTTCTGCAGTGTCAGTTGTTACTTCTCCTTTTTCATTTCTAATTGTATTGATTTGAATCTTCTCCCTTTTTTTCTTGATTAGTTTGGCTAATGGTTTATCAATTTTGTTTATCTTCTCAAAGAACCATCGTTTAGTTTTATTGATCTTTGCTATCATTTCCTTCATTTCTTTTTCATTTATTTCCTTTATGAGTTCATTCCTTCTGCTAACTTTGGGGTTTTTTGGTTCTTCGTTCTCTAATTGCTTTAGTTGCAAGTGTAGGTTGTTTATTCGAGGTATTTCCTGTTTTTTAAGGTAGGATTGTATTGCTATATACTTCCCTCTTAGAACTGCTTTTGCTGCATTCCATAGGTTTTGGGTCGCCTTGTCTCCATTGTCATTTGTTTCTAGGTATTTTTTGATTTCTTCTTTGATTTCTTCAGTGATCACTTCATTATTAAGTAGTGTATTGTTTAGCGTCCATGTGTTTGTATTTTTTACAGATCTTTTCCTGTAATTGATATCTAGTCTCATGGCGTTGTGGTCGGAAAAGATACTTGATACAATTTCAGTTTTCTTAAATTTACCAAGGCTTGATTTGTGACCGAAGATATGATGTATCCTGGAGACTGTTCCATGAGCACTTGAGAAAACCATGTATTCTGTTGTTTTTGGATGGAATGTCCTATAAATATCAATTAACTCCATCTCGTTTAATGTATCATTTAAAGCTTGTGTTTCCTTATTTATTTTCATTTTGTATGATCTGTCCATTGGTGAAAGTGGGGTGTTAAAGTCCCCTACTATGAATGTGTTACTGTCGATTTCTCCTTTTATGGCTGTTAGTATTTGCCTTATGTATTGAGGTGCTCCTATGTTGGGTGCATAAATATTTACATTTGTTATATCTTCTTCTTGGATTGATCCCTTGATCATTATGTAGTGTCCTTCTTTGTCTCTTCTAATAGTCTTTATTTTAAAGTCTATTTTTTCTGATATGAGAATTGCTACTCCAGCTTTCTTTTGGTTTCCATTTGCATGAGATATCTTTTTCCATGTCCTTACTTTCAGTCTGTATGTGTCTCTAGGTCTGAAGTGCATCTCTTGTAGACAGCATATATATGGGTCTTGTTTTTGTATCCATTCAGCCAATCTGTGTCTTTTGGTGGAAGCATTTCGTCCATTTACATTTAAGGTAATTATCGATATGTTTGTTCCTATTCCCATTTTCTTAATTGTTTTGAGTTTGTTATTGTAGGTCTTTTTCTCCTCTTGTGTTTCTTGCCTAGAGAAGTTCCTTTAGCATTTGTTGTAAAGCTGGTTTGGTGGTGCTGAACTCTCTCAGCTTTTGCTTGTCTGTAAAGATTTTAATTTCTCCATCAAATCTGAATGAGATCCTTGCTGGGTAGAGTAATCATGTTTGCAGGTTTTTCTCCTTCATCACTTTAAATATGTCCTGCCAGTCCCTTCTGGCTTGCAGAGTTTCTGCAGGAAGATCAGCTGTTAACCTTAAGGGGATTTCCCCTGTGTGTTATTTGTTGTTTTTCCCTTGCTGCTTTTAATATGTTTTCTTTGTATTTAATTTCTGACAGTTTGATTAATATATGTCTTGGCGTATTTCTCCTTGGCTTTATCATGTATGGGACTCTCTGTGCTTCCTCGAGTTGATTAACTATTTCCTTTTCCATATTAGGGAAGTTTTCAACTGTAATATCTTCAAATATTTTCTCAGTCCCTCACTTTTTCTTTTCTTCTTCTGGAACCCCTATAATTCGAATGTTGGTGCATTTAATGTTGTCCCAGAAGTCTCTGAGACTGTCCTCAGTTCTTTTCATTCTTTTTTCTTTACCCTGCTCTGCAGTAGTTATTTCCACTATTTTATCTTCCAGGTTACTTATCTGTTCTTCTGCCTCAGTTATTCTGCTATTGATCCACCTAGAGTATTTTTAATTTCATTTAGTGTGTTGTTCATCATTGTTTTTTTCATCTTTAGTTCTTCTAGGTCTTTGTTAAAGGTTTCTTGCATTTTCTCTATTCTATTTCCACAATTTTGGATCATCTTTACTTTCATTATTCTGAATTCTTCTTCAGGTAGACTGCCTATTTCCTCTTCATTTGTTAGGTCTGGTGGGTTTTTATCTTGCTCCTTCATCTGCTGTGTGTTTTTCTGTCTTCTCATTTTGCTTATCTTACTGTGTTTGGGGTCTCCTTTTTGCAGACTGCAGGTTCATAGTTCCCGTTGGTTTTGGTGTCTGTCCCCAGTGGCTAAGGTTGGTTCAGTGGGTTGTGTAAGCTTCCTGGTGGAGGGGACTAGTGCTTGTGTTCTGGTGGATGAGGCTGGATCTTGTCTTTCTGGTGGGCAGGTCCACGTTTGGTTGTGTGTTTTGTGGTATCTGTGGACTTATTATGATTTTAGGCAGCCTCTCTGCTAATGGGTGGGGTTGTGTTCCTGTCTTGCTAGTTGTTTGGCATAGGGTGTCCAGCACTGTAGCTTGCTGGTCGTTGAGTGAAGGTTGGTCTTGGTGTTGAGTTGGAGTTCTCTTGGAGATTTTTGCCATTTGATATTATGTGGAGCTGGGAGGTCTCTTGTGGACCAGTGTCCTGAAGTTGGCTCTCCCACTTCAGAGGCACAGCACTGACTCCTGGCTGTAGCCCCAAGAGCCTTTCATCCACATGGCTCAGAATAAAAGGGAGAAAAAGTAGAAAGAAAGAAAGGAAGAAAGGAAGAAAGAAAGAAAGAAAGAAAGAAAGAAAGAAAGAAAGAAAGAAAGAAAGAAAGAAAGGAGGGAGAGAGAGAGGGAGGAAGGAAGGAAGGTAGGAGGGAGGGAAGGAAGGAAAGAAAGAAAGAAAGAAGATAAAATAAAATAAAGTAAGGTAAAATAAATAGTTATTAAAATAAAAAATAATTATTAAGAAAAAAAAATTTTTTTTAAAAGAAAACACACACACACACACACACACACACACAAAACTGTATGGATAAAACCCCTAAGACAAATGGTATATGCAAAGCTATACAGACAAAATCTCACTCAGAAGCATACACATACACACTCACAAAAAGAGGAAAAGGGGAAAAAATCATAAATCTTGCTCTCAAAGTCCACCTCCTCAATTTGGGATGATTCGTTTTCTATTCATGTATTCCACAGATGCAGGGTACATCAAGTTGATTGTGGAGCTGTATTCCGCTGCTTCTGAGGCTGCTGGGAGAGGTTTCCCTTTCGCTTCTTTGTTCTCACAGCTCCCAGGGCCTCAGGTTTGGATTTGGCCCCTCTTCTGCGTGTAGGTCGCCGGAGGGTGTCTGTTCTTCGCTCAGACAGGACGGGGTTAAAGAAGCAGCTGCTTCAGGGACTCTGGCTCACTCAGGCCGGGACGGGGGTTAGGGAGGGGCACGGAGTGCGGGGCGGGCCTGCGGTGGCAGAGGCCGGCGTGACGTTGCATCAGCCTGAGGTGCGCAGTGCGTTCTCCCGGGTAAGTTGTCCCTGGATCCCGGGACCCTGGTAGTGGCGGGCTGCACAGGCTCCCTGGAAGGGGGATGTGGATAGTGACCTGTGCTCGCACACAGGCTTCTTGGTGGCGACAGCAGCAGCCTTAGCGTCTCATGCCCGTCTCTGTGGTCCGCGCTTTTAGCTGCGGCTTGCGCCCGTCTCTGGAACTCCTTTAAGCAGTGCTCTTAATCCTCTCTCCTCACGCACCAGGAAACAAAGAGGGAAGAAAAAGTCTCTTGCCTCTTCGTCAGGTCCAGACCTTTTCCCGGACTCCCTCCCGGCTAGCCGTGGTACACTAACCCGTTCGGGCTGTGTTCACGCCACCAACCCCAGTCCTCTCCCTGCTCTCCGACAGAAGCCCGAGCCTCAGCTACCAACCCCGCCCACCCTGGCAGGTGAGCAGACAAGCCTCTCAGGCTGGTGAGTGCCGGTCGGCACCAATCCTCTGTGCGGGAATCTTTCCGCTTTGCCCTCCGCACCCCTGTGGCTGCGCTCTCCTCCGCAGCCCCGAAGCTTTTCCCCTCCGCCACCCAAAGTCTCTGCCTGCAAAGGGCCTTCCTAGTGTGTGGAAACCTTTCGTCCTTCATAGCTCCCTCCCACTGGTGCAGGTCCCGTCCCTATTCTTTTGTCTCTGTTTATTCTTTTTTCTTTTGCCCCACCCAGGTACGTGGGGAATTTCTTGCCTTTTGGGAGGTCTGAGGTCCTCTGCCAGCGTTCAGTTGGTGTTCTGTAGGAGTTGTTCCATGTGTAGATGTATTTCTGGTGTATCTGTGGGGAGGAAGGTGATCTCTGCATCTTACTCCTCCGCCATCTTCCCCTCATCCTCCAGTCTTCATTTTTGAACTTCTTTTCTGAGAATTCTGCTCAGTACCATTTTTTCCCTCTTTTTTCCAACTTGGAAAACTCTATTTGCCTCACAGAGGGTAAATGACATCTAAAACTGTGGTCAGTACCTGTTATGAGTCACACGATGCTCACTGATTTTTGGAAATCACACATGAGATCAGCCAGCTTGTCTCCATTCCCACTTTATTTGTTTGAGATTGAGCTCTTCTATCAGAGCTTGGATGGTGGTATATGTGTTCTTTTGAGAGGTATAAGTATTTTCGAAAGAGGTTGTTTTTACTGTTGCAAGGCATGTTTGTGTGTGGGGGGTGGCAGGGTCCGTAAGTTTATGTTTGATTCTGTCGGTCCACATAACAAGGAGGGCAGCTCTGTATGCCTTTGTAGCCATGAGATGTTTGAGAGCTTAGATAACAGAGGTGACTGTCCTGCAAGCACAGTCCTTTAATTTAGGTCTTTACATAACACTGTTAAGGGAGCAGGAAGAAAAAATCATTTCCCCTGCCACACAGACACACAAACTAAAGACAAATGCATGAAACTTTCAATAAAGGAAAGAAAACAGAAACAAAAATATACAAGTAAGTTTCATGAAAAGTGGATATCCACTCAGTGCAACAAATGTTTTTGAAATTTTTCCAGTTATTTTTTGTCACTATAAAAAATAACCAAACTTTAGTACTGTATAATAATGCATATTTATTTTCCTCTTGAGTCTATAGGACAGCTGGATGATTTTGTCTGGGTGTGCCCATGCACCTGTAGTCAGTTGGCAGTTCAGTTTTGCTCCATGTGGTCTCTTATCCTCCAGGAGGTTAGTCTGGGCTTATTCTTATAGTTGAAGCAGGGCTCCAAGAGATAATGGAAGTGTGCATGTTCTCTTGAGACCTACACTTGGAACCCCCACAATGTAATTTTTGGCATATTCTATTGGCTACAGCAAATCACATCACAAAGCAAGTTCAGATTCAAGGGTTGGGTAAATAAACTCTGTCTCTTGATGGGAGTTGGTGCAAGGACATATTGAAAAGGGCATGTATCAGGAAGGGGTAGAGAATTGATGCCCATTTTTAGCAATCAATATGCACAGGGATTTTGAAAAATAAAAGTTCCCACCTGTTGATAACACTGATGAATACAGGCTCTTCTTAATTAATAGATTGGCCATTTGGCTATAAGATTTCCACAGTTTTTCACTTCATGTTTCAGAAAGCTGAAGTCTACTCAATGAATTGTGTTCATGGTATATATTTGTAGTCCTACAAAAAATAAGAGGAGGTAATGTTCTAATTTCCCAAACATAACTTTGTGCTTGGTTAAAAACAGTGATGATGTGTGAAGTTAAAATGGTTTTAGCTCTTTCTCTCTAACATTGAGAAATGTGCACAATAATAGAATTAAATAATAGGAAAGGATCTGAGATTCCAAATTGCCCAATTTCATCAATGAAAACACTGCACTAGGACCCAGAGGTATGTGACCATATCCATGACTTTATTTTTCAAAAATATGACATCCAAAAGCATAAAATAAAAGCTCCTAAAAATATAAGAAAAAAGAGATTTAAAACAAGATTATGGTGATATACTTACAGATAAAGTAAAACTACAAGTGAGCAAAGGCATAAAAGGTCTGAAGATTATAGTCAAAAGCTCAATTGTTTTTGTCAATTATCTCTAAGCTTTCTTTGTGTTCTACTTCATTATTTTCTGTTTTTTATCTTTATTATTTCCTTCCTTTTTCTTTATATTTACTCTATTTTTCTTTGTCCAGCTTCTTTAACAGAATTTTTAGCTCATTAATTCCCAGTCTTTCTTGTTTTCTACAAATATGCATCTAAGGATATAAATTTTCTTCACATTTTTTTAATATGTCCCACCACTTTTGTGCCATGTTTTGGATGATTTTTCTCACATCTATATTCTGATTCACTAAGTCTTTGTTCAGCTATGTCTAGTTTACTCTATAACCATTTCATTTTCTAGTATTTTAGTTTTAAAATTTAAAATTTCTTTTTGGCCTTTTAAAGTGATATCCTAAAAAAAATGACATAATGGGTAGTCTCAACTAGTGTATGTAATTCTTGAATTGAGTTTGGAAACTGAGATCCTGGTTTGGCTTTGTTCGTTTTCTGATGAGAACTTCTTAATATAGTGAATAACCAAATCTAGAATTAGAGTCAGCCTAGGCCAGAAGGATACTTGGATTTAAAAGCTGTTTGAAGTTTTTGGGCTATAATGCCAGCCTCTGTTGTGATTAGCTATGAAACTAGGTCTCACAACTTAGAAGTCTCTTGCTGTTATTATTAACTTTTAAATGTTTTATTCTAGGTTTTATTTTTTAAAATAATAATATTTTAGAAGTTGTACATTCGCTTTCTTCTCACGTAGTGGTTTCTACTGAGCTAGACAGTATAGATGTAGACCCATAAACCTTAAAATCTGATGAGGTCAGTCTCACAGCTATTATAAACCTCTGTTCCATGGAATTTCACCATTCACCTGTTGATAACCCACCATGCCCCCATAAGAATGGAGAAATAATTACTTTCATGATAATTATTTGTGGGCTACAAGATATAGGATAAGGACAGAATGAAAGGTGAAACTTATAGCAACTAGAATGTCTATTGTGTAGTGGGCAAAAAGTCCTGTTCTTACTTTATAAATTCTATTATTTCCTATGTCTTTAAACATTTAAAAACATATTTATTTTAAAGACCCTTTAAGATTTAGTTTTATGTGCTCTAGTTCTTCCCTGGTGAATTCTCCATTTGTTCCATTTGCTGATTATCTCTAGTGATGGTGTGTTTCCTTTGTGTGCTTTATTATTTTTATGAATGAGCTCATTTCTGGTGAAGAATATTTTACTCAAGACCTCTCTGGTTGACCTAATTTGCACAGGCATCCCTAAGGTGGTTCCACTATGGTTTCTGCTGTAGTTCTGTTGCATTTACTGACTTCAAGTTAGTTTGTATACTAGTGTTTATACTTAGATTTTATGTACCATTTAGCTTTGCATATATGTGCAACATGGCTAAGGGCTTCAAAACTCTCTCTGGCAACTCTCCCACCTCCCACAGCCTGGACCATAACCATAGGTAGTGGCTGAGTTTTGTTGGACTCTGTTTAAGGATGGTGTGTCTTTCCTGGCTCCTGGTTTTATAACTAAACCCTAAAGCATCTTTTTGGCCTACACGTTTTCAAAGGCCACATGGTTTCACTTTTGCTCAGCCCTGTGGCTTTGGGTATGAATTTTCTTCTCATTTATGGCACCTGAATTTTTCACTCTCCTGTTTTTAGACTCATATATGTTTTTATTTTTATTTTTTAAAACATATTTTAAATACCTGGAGTAAGATGGGGTTTTGCTATCAAATCCTTGTGCTAATTGCATAGAAATTCTATTGATGGAATATTTACAGAGAATGTTATTGGTCAAAACTATAATATATAAGTAGTATTAATAGTGGTGGAGATAAAGTGGGTAAAGGGCTAGGGAATTGGGGGTTTATTTTAGAGGGCCATCATAGACAACACTTCTGAAAAGGTAATATTTGAACAGAGGCCTGAGTCAAGGGAGTGAGATATGCAAAGATCTCAGGGAAGGGCGTTCCAAGCCGGAAGATAGCACATGCAAAGAGCCTGGGTCCAAACAAGCTTGCTGTGCTTGGGAAGCAGCAAGATATTCTAGTGTCCCACAGCAGCATGAGCAAGCTGGACAGTGCTAGGAGATGAAGTCATAAAGATGGAAGATCACGTAGAAACTTGTGAGCCATGATTGTTTGGGAATTTGGATTTTATTCTTGTATGATGGGAAGTCACTTAAGGGTTTTTAGGAGGGAAGTCGTATGATTCTATTTATTTTTGTAAAGGACATTTTTGATGTTATTTGGTGAAGAGACCGTAAGGGCACAAATTGGAGATACAGAGATTCATTGGGAGACTATCTTTGTCCTACACGTAAGTGGTGATGGCAGCTGAGATCAGGATGGTAATGGCAGAGATGCTAAAAAAAAAGATGGTCAGATTTGGGATGCAGTCTGAAGGGATAGTTGACTGGACATGAGGGGTATAAAGAAAAGAGTAATCTAGGATGACTTTTTGATTTTTTCCCTGAGCAACTCGTTGACTGGTAGTGCCATTTGCTGAACTTTGCAAGGGTAAAGGATGTAGAGTTTAGTGTGTGGCATGATATACTTGAAATATCTATTAGACATCCAAGTAGAGATGTTCAGTAGACAGTTCCATACACAAGTCTGACACTCAGGAGAGAGGCTGGGGCTAGAGATCTGTGTTTAGAACCCATCAGCTTATAGCTAGTTTTTAAATTCATGGACTGCATGAGATCACTTAACAAGCAAATATTAAATAAGGCATTCTTAATATGGGATCCATGGATCCCTAAGGGGTCTGTGGATAGAATTCAGGGGGTCTGTGAACCTGGGTAAAAAACTACATCTTTATTTTCATTACCTTCTGAAATTAGCATTTCCTTTCTTTACAAATGTAGCCTATAAACCATAGCAATATTTGCAGTACGTGTGACTTTGTCACCAATAGAAATCAGAGACCTTTTTATAGCATATTTTGGCAGTTGTAGATATCCTAAAGTATAGCTTCCCTGGAAAGTCATCATTACTACTTTGAGATTGCAATGGTTATGGAACCTTCCACTTGATCTCATAATTTAATGCATTAAAAAGAATGTCACATATCATAAAATAGTTTTTAAGGTATTTTGACAACTGTATTTTGATGTGATTTTTCCCATTATAATTCTATAAATTTTATTTTATGCCTTTAAAAACATCATCCTAAGAAAAGGTCCAGAGTTTTTACCAAGGTGTTAAAGGGGTCCATGGCACACAGGAGTTTAAGGATCTCTGGAGATCTCCAACAGTTAGTGGTTAAACATCTAAGGAGGAAACAGCAAAGGACACTCAAATGATTGAGTTTACATGGAGCCAGCTGGATTATATTTTGTGTCATTAGGCAGAATAAGTACTCAAATAGAAACTAACTTTAGTTATAGATGAAAAAAAATTAAATTTACATTTTTGCACACCATAGGTTATTGCCCATGAACTATTGGAGCATACTATAACAGGATACTTTGATGCTAAAGGAAAAAATATTTCAAGGAGAGAGAGGTCAGTTGTATCAAATGCTGATGAAATGGACACTTGTATTTGACTAGATGGGAGGTAAGTTGCTCTTAACTGAATAAGAGCAATTTCAGTAGATTTTTGTAGGCCAAAATCTGGTTTGAATGGATAAAGAAGAAAATGGGAGATGAGGAAATAAAGAAAGCAAGTAAAGGTGTCTTTTGGGGGATAGTTTTGCTATAAAGGGGGACAGAGACATTTCGAGAGATTGAAAGGGTATGTGGAGTCAAGCGAAATTTAAAAATTTTTTTTAAAGATTGGTGATATTACATCAGACTGATGGGAATGATGATGAAAATGATGAGGCAGGAGAGAGATGTATCACTGAAGAAGAGATAAGGGATGGAATCTGGTGGAGGTCTTGGTTTTAGATTGAAGCAGGAGCAGTCCATCAATTATGACAGGAAATCAGTCAGTACCATTAGTTAGGTTTGTTATGGTTTTCTGATTGTGTATATCTTTTCAATGAAATGAGAGATGATGTCATCAACTGAGAGTGACAGGTGTGGAAAGGTTTTGAATGTTTAAAGAGAGCAGGTGTGGTTTTTGAGATTAGAAGAAATGTAGTGGAACTGTTGAGCAGTACCAAAAGCCCATTGAAGATCTGTGAGTATAAATTTCAAGTGAAGTTAGTGTGCACACTTGTGAGGTTTCCTTCAAAGGTAGCCATGGACTAGGCAGAGGTGAGTTTGGGGTTTGATTTTTCGAGGGGCTACAGGGGGAAATAGAGAATAGGAAATTGTTTTAGTCAGTTCAGGCTGCTATCGCAGAGTACAATAGACTGAATGACTTATAAACAACAGAAATTTATTTCTCACGTTTCTGGAGGCTGGAAGTCTGAGGCCAGGGTACCAACATAGTTGGGTCTGGTAAGGCCTCTCTTCTGGGTTGTAAGTGTGACTTCTTGTTGTATCTTCACATAGTAGGAAGAGAGCTATTCTGGGTTCTCTTTTACAAGGGCACTAATCCTGGTCAGGAGGGCTCCACCCTCATGACTAAATCACCTTCCAAAGGCCCCCACCTCTTAATATCATGACACTGGTGGTTAAGATTTCAATATGTGAATTTTAGCGGAAGACAAACACTCAGTCCATAACAGACATTGAGGGAATTGAGTCTATAAGGGAGTAATTATGATGATGGCATGGGCTTTAATTTGGGTAGTAAGAGAATTGGAAACATGAAGAGGGTGATAGACTGTAACCTAATGATAGGGTCAATGGATTGAAGAATTAATGGAATGGAAGTATTACATGTAAGGATATAGAAAGATAGGAAGTAGTTATCATTCTGGGGTGTCATTCTAGAGATCTTTGTTTTGGAGGCAAAGCAAATATTGGTTGTGACAAGTTCTATGAAGTCATAGATGTCATAATGAAAGGTCTGGGTGACTGAGGTAGAGAAAAACATTACTGGAAGTGAGAAGGTCATGACACAGAGATGCAGGGCAGAATGAATCACCTACCTGGATGGTGAAGCCCCTGAGAATAATGAAATGATAGTGGTGGAGGGAAAGAGGGTGTGAAAAGTTGTGAAATCTATAAGGAACGAGCAGAGATGACTGGGAGGGTGATTGTTGACTGATAATGAGGAAGGACTGTAGATGGAAAACTGTTGGCAGAGTCACTGGGTGTTTTGAGGGGGGAGGGAAAGTGTTTAGAGGCAACAACCTGAGAAGTAAGAAATGTCACAACAAGGTCAAACTGTAAAGAGGAGGAAAAGCAAGTTCATAAAGATAAAAGCTGATATTAATTAGAATGAAACCAAAAATGGAGTAAGAAGGATAAATAAAATGAAAAATAGATTCCTACTATATAACTTCCAAAATAAATCAACCAATGGCAAACATAATTAAGGAAAAAAAATTTTAAAGTGCAAAAATAAGGATGAGAAATCAAATATAGTCATGGATATAGAGTAGAGTAAGAGAATAAGAAAATATTATGTGTAACTCTCTGGAAATATTTTTTAAAAATCTAGTGGAAATGCATGATACCTTAGCAAAATATCAACTAAAATTGACCAGAAAGCAAGTAGAAAACTTGAATTGATTAATTGCCATATAAGTGTGTGTAAGATCATGATATACCATTAAAAAAGGCAAGAGGTTCAAGCAATTTTACAGCAGATTTATATATCCCTTAAAGAAGAGTAGATTTCTTAATTGTTTAAATCATTCCAATTATAGAAAAAGCAGGAAAGTTCACAGATTCATTTTATAAAGTTAGCAACATCTTAATACCAAAAATTGATAAAGATTGTTCGAGAAAAGAGAACAATGGGCAACTTACACTTAGAATAAACTTGAACAAATTCTAAGTAAAATATTAGTGGGAGTGGTATTTTTAATGTGTAAGACTCATAAGGTAACTGCAGGAAATGATTTACTCTTTCCTCACTGTGGTGCTAGGATTTCTCCTGCCTCTTGAGAAATATCCAGCATGTCCCATGATTTTTTAAAAAATTAATTAATTAATTGATTTTTTAAAAAAATAATTAATTAATTACTTTTTTGGGCTGTGTTGGGTCTCCATTGCTGTGTACGGGCTTTCTCTAGCTGTGGTGAGCAGGGACTACTCTTTGTTGTGGTGTGCTGGCTTCTCATTGTGGTGGCTTCTCTTGTTGCAGAGCACGGGCTCTAGGTGCATGGGCTGCGCCAGTTGTGACACGCAGGTTCAGTAGTTGTGGTTCACGGGCTCTGGAGCACAGGCTCAGTAGTTTTGGCACACGGGCTTAGTTGCTCTGTGGCATGTAGGATCTTCCTGAACCAGGGCTCAAACCTGTGTCCCCTGCATCGGCAGGCAGATTCTTAACCACTGTGCCATCAGGGAAGTCCATGTCCCATGATTTTATAGCTATTTTCACATAATAAAAACTCCTTATGCCACTTTTGACTCTAAGAATAGTCTAATTTCTATAGTTAGAAGTTTCAGACTTGTATAATAATAAAACCTCTAAACCCTATTTGAAGTGAAGACTACTCTTCTTCTCAAACTTGGGCTATTCCAGACATCTATGAGGGAGGACAGTGGTAGGGCAGACACACAGCCGACTTTCCTTCCTCTGGTGCCCTTCTTCCCTTCAACCACCTCTGCTCTGTGGTCATAGGGCACTTCTTTCAGGTTCTTGCTCCCTGCATTTTTCAGGTGTAAGCCAAGGTTAAGGGCACACATACCAAGCAATATAGGAATGTATTTCTCTTACAGAAATACATTATTAATGTGTACTCTAATAAAAAAATATACAACAATAAAGGTAATTGTTAGGGATCTTGTAGTTATTTGTACCATAATTTCCATTAAGGCAAGAACTTTGGTTGCATTTTATATCACTGAGTGAAGGATACAAAATAATGTGTTACTATTATAATCGTCAGAGAACATCTAGTGAACATGCACCTATGTTCAGAACAGAAAACAATGTTACTCTATGGTAAACCAGATGAATTTAATCCCTGAGACACTAGTTCATGCTAGGCAATTAGCAAAAAGAGTGGATAGAACATATAGTAGAAGCTAAGATTCATGCATAGTGCAGAATTATTCAATAGCTAGCAGAGTTGGTGAAGATACATGGAGAGCCACGGCAGTTGGGGGAAGCCATTAAGCAGGTAAGGCTTTTATTTTCAATGGTGTGTGTGACTGACTAAGTGTTTTATATCCATCATATCAAGTATACATTAATGTTTGTATTCATAGTATTTGCTTTGGTTTGGGCTTACAGATGCGCAATGAAAGTCTTCTCTTAAAATGTAGCACATGTAAAAACCATGCAGTTTGATTGAAATTTTGTAGTGCAATATAAAACAGTACTCAGGTTGCCAGTAGATAGAACCATAGATTTTAGAAATTCAGATTGAGATTTCCTTCTTAGTAAACAATGATAATATGACAGCTTTAAGAAAGCATAACTTAAAAAAAAAAACACACTTTCCTGGACCCATATCAGTCGACTAAAGAGCAGCAACAAAAGTAAATTTGTAACAAGGCAATTCAACTTTTGAAGTTATCTCTTTAAAGGTAAGTCTTGGGAAAAAACATTAAAAATTTTTGTACCTATAATGTAATGCAAATGTTAAGGTCTAGAAAATAACTCTTTACGTATCTGTCAAATAATATATGTGATTCAGGTAGTGAAGTTGGAAGGTAGTATTTAGCAATTTAAGTGCAACATTATTATGGGTCACATCACTTATTTTCAAAATTTTAAGTCCTTCTTTGCTTGACTGAAGAGTAGGCTGATGACTTATGTGTCTGGTATAGTTTTCATGCTTAATTTTGTATTATCTCAAGTCTTACATGATCAATACAGTTTAAAAGAAGTGAGTTATAGAAGAGGCTGTTATGTCAAACAATCTGATTTCAATGGAGATTGTGTCTTGTAGTGTCTGAGGTTTTGAAAGATGATGTGTGGGGAGGGGCTGGTTGCCTCCAAGTCCAGTCCATAAATATCTGGTCAAGATGTGGGAGAGCTGATTAAATGTGATATTGCTGACCAAGTGTTTCTAACTGCAACATTGTCAATTGAGTCACATGTTTCCCAACTGGCCTCTGGAGTATCCTCACTTATTTAAACTCATGACTTTTTACCAGCTCTGTGTTATTCATCCTCCCTCTGCCACCCCACTACCTGAATATGATTCCTAGTCTTGTGACCTTCAAAGGCAGGTGGAGACATGTCATCTCCTACATTCTCTTTGCCCAAATGGTGATATGAAAAGTCACCTGGAACCTGGCTCTTTTGGTTTCAAGGGAGACCACATCCTTGAAAAATAACTGAGTTAGTAATAACAGTAAGAAAGGTAAATGTTTAGAAGGCAACTGTGTTTAAACAAGAAAATTAAAAGATTTTTCCTACTTTCTTCTCCACTGTGATCTCTACATTCTTTCTCTAATTTTCTCCCTATAAAGCACAGTTGATTTTCATTCACGGTACCTATGTTCTAGAAGACTCTCTATGAACTCTGAATTAGCAAATACTGAATCATTACTCTGGGGAAGAATATAGGGTTAGGTTCCTGTGACCTCCTGGTCATATTTTCAGCAACCCATCATTACATAACCTTGTTTTATGTGCATTTTTATTTAAAGACATTTGTTTAATATACAGAATTGATTCATTAACATTGAGCTCATGGCTGACAGCACTAAACTCATGCTGGAATGAGGTTTAACTGACACATGTATTTTCTCCAGAAGGCACATCACAGCCTTCTTGCGATTAGGAATACAAGACAACACTTCAGCGCTATGCTTGGGGGGCATCTTAAACAGGGAAATCTCCAACAGGAAGCACAAAACTATGAAAAACATGGCACACTAAGTAAACTGAGAAAAGAACACTTGTTTACAGTATTTGAGCTGAAACAAGAAGGTTGATTTTTTTTTACTTTAGCTGGGAATATATGGGTTGGATAACTCAAATATTTTGCTGTTCTGCACATCTTAGCACATGACTGTGAAAGTGCTGTGAGTATTGATTTGGGGGTTACAAATAAATTCTAGTGAGTAGGTGAAATTGCAAATATGGAATCTGTGAATAATGATGATCAATTGTACCCTTATCATTGGTAAATCGCTGCTAAACATCTCAGTATTCTTGCCTCTAAATTGTCACAGTGAGTTTTTGGTTTTATATAACTATAATGACACTCTCTGTCCCACTCACCTGTAAAACAAATGAGGCATTTGGGACATTGATAGATTAGGAATAGGTTTTACAGCATGTCCATGACAAAGCCAGGACTAGAACCCAGATCTCAAGATGTGTGGTCCAGTGATTGTTCAGTCAGGTCACATGACTTTGAACGCTTCCAGTATGTGGGAGTTTCCTTTCTTCTCTATCAAGGGGGTGTCCTGAGCCTGATTTTCATTGTCTGGGTGCTCTGGTAGAAGAAAAGGGAAGTAGTAATTTGAGGAGCATCCATAAAACCCCCATTCACCTTCTGACTTTAGTGTATGAATCCCTTTGTAGATTAAAATGTAGATTCTGCCCATTAAAAATTCAAATGGGTATGATGTTGAGCAAAATTAAGAACATGAGAATTAATGAATATACCATATGAGTTAGCTCTGGGGTAATTAAATTGAGGCCAGGTGAAGCTGATTGAGAGGTGGCCCTTAGTAAAACAGGCAGTGGGGAAACTTCAAGAGACTAACAACCTGGAAGAGAGCATGGCAACTCCTACACAGTCTTCTTCCCTGGCTGTTACCTAAATGAGACAAAAGTGGAAGCCACTAGAAAAACTGTCTTATCAAAGCTCAGGAATTCTTAACATCTACTTGAAGAAATAACCCCCTCTGGGATTTCCTTTCCAGTTTGGCAGCATCTACCCGCATAATAGTTCTATTTGATTCTTATCCTTTTCTCTTTTTGTGAGGATCTCCCTCTTCTGCCCCTGGCTATGGGCTTCTTGGTTTGGGATGTAAACCCTGTTTTATCTTGTTTGGATATTGGTAACCTCATTGCTTGGAATTTCTTTTCTACTTTTTGGATAAAAGCTCACCTCTTATATGGAAGCAACTTTTTATAATTAGAATGTTATTATTTCTCTAAATTTTCTCAAAAGCCAGTCTCCTACTGAGATTATTCAAGATGTGTGTGTGTGTGTGTGTGTGTGTGTGTGTGTGTGTGTGTCATACGTTTAAAACATGCTTCCTAAATTTCTCTAAAAGGAAGTACTGAACATTACCAGTAAATGTGCTGTGCTGTGCCCCAACGGCTATTGGTTTACCTGGAACAGTCCTGGTTTATGCCTATTGTCCCAAAATAATTATTCATAACACCTCCTCTCACTTATGGATGACAAATTATATGGTTATGCTATAGATAATACCAATGTAAGAAATAAAACAAGGAAGTACAAATAAAGTTGGCATTTCCAAACCTCCTAGATCAGGTTTACACGCAATATCAATTAGTGTTTAATTGGCTGTAGTTTGTGTCATCCTAAATTATAAAAATTATCTTTGTTTCCTTTAGAACTTCTTTGATTTCTAAGACTAATTGTGTTATAAGACTACTAGACCTTTTAGTACTTGGTGACTTATTCTATGCTTTAAATATATTTTTTTAACTTCAAAAGTAGCATAAGTTTATTGCAGAAATTTTAGAAAATGAAACAAGCTAAAAGGAGAAAATAAAAACCACCTATCATATTTTCACTTGAATAATCACTGTTAACATTTATATTATATCTTCCATGTTCTTTTTGTCTAGAAATCATATGTCAGACATATTGTATCACATAACCATATGTATCTTATAGTTAGAAAAACAGAATTTTCGGGGTCTGCTGATTTTTAACTTGCTTTTCCACTAACAATATATTATGATTGTTTTTCCATGTTATTAAATATTCTCCTACAAGAGGAAATTGATCAGAGTGTTGAATAGTATTCATTTGAATTTACCATTATTTACTTACCTAAGTGAAATCTTAGACCTTTTTGAGATCCTTCCTAAAAGAAGGTAGAACAATGGGGCAAGAGCTTAAATTAACATTGGCTGGACTTTAGATGGTCATAAGAAAGAGCTTTCATGCTGGGATTGCACTGGGAGACAGTCCTAGATGGTTGCATTGTTTACTTGCCTGAAGGTAAGGGGCCTAATGAAATGATTTCTTGAGATTCATTTCCCTCCCTCATTTGTTATTTCTGTGATGGTTTAATACTTATATGTAGGAAACTTATGTCCGATTATTTTTATTTAAGATCAGCTCTATTATTATGCTTCTTAATAGCAGCAGTACATGTTTTGTGCATCCTTAATGATTTAGTACAAATTTAATTAAATGCTCCCTTTATTAACTATATATCTCAAATTGTGAAATTGTTGGCATTCACTAAGTGATAGGTTACACAAATATCAGAATTAGTTATTTTAGGCAATGAAAAGATTGCTTCATTTTCATCATTTTTGTTTGGCTTCTAGTTATTTTACTATAGTTTATTATTTTAAGATTATTAAAATAATACAAAAATAGTGAACTTAAAAATTCACTATAAATAGAAAATAATACACCCTGTATATTCAAATCCAGGTCCAACAACTATCAACTTTCCCATGGTACTTGTTTCATCTAGCCTCTTTTCTGTCATGAATATTTGATGCTATTGAGGCATATTTACAGATAATAAAATGCACAAATCTTAGTGTATGGCTTGATGAATTTTGACAAATGGAGCCACCACTGCAATCAAGGTTTAGGACATTTCCATAACCCCAGAAAGTTCCCTGGTGCTCCTTCTCAGTTAACTTCTACCTGTCCCTCCCCCCTAAGCCCCCCACCCCCAACCCACACGAAACAGGCAACCACTATTCTGAACTATCACTGTGGATAAACTATGTCTGTTTTTAAACTTCACATAAATAGAATCATATATGTAGTGTGTGGTCTTTGTGTCTTGCTTCTTTTTGCTTAGCATAAGTGTTTTTTTTGTTTGCTTTTTTTTGGTTTAGATTTATTCATGTTGTTGGGTGTATCAATAGTCTGTTTATTTTTTATTGCTGAGTAGCATTCTGTTGTGTGGATATATCACAGTTTTTGGCCCATTCCTCAGCTAATGGCTATTTGAGCTCTTTTCAGTATGGGGCTACTTTATAATAAGCTGCTCTGAACAATTCTGTACAGATTGTTTTGTGGACTTAAGCTTTATCTCTCCTGGGTGTCATCTCCTTTGTTGGCACTATTTTTTTCTTATATAATTTCTTTCATTTTTGCTTAAAGAGATTCTAAGGAGTGGGTAGAGGACAAATTTTTGGCAGGTAGGCATTTACCAAAACAACTTACTTGAGTTACTTTTTATATCAGAAAGCACTTTGTATTGAGATGATAGATTATTCTAATAATAGTCTATGATCAAAACTTAGGATTTTGTGTCAGCAAATTACTTTTGGAGGTTTATGAATGAAATGCCCCCTGTGAACATCTTCTTAGCTGAATTGGCTTTAAGAGAATTACCAAACAGCTCAAGCGTTAAACATTCATTAAAGGAATTCATTAAAGGATGGGAAATTCATTAAAGGATGGGAAAATTCATTAAAGGATGGGAAATTCATTAAAGGATGGAAAACTCTATATAAGTACACAGAGTCTCTATTTGTGGATCACTATTCAAAGCACCAACAAAGTTTAGTGTCAATTTATGTACAGAAATCGGTCTTTCTCAAGTTTTTCTTATCCATGATTTTTCTTTTAGCTTAGTGAACTTTCAAATAAATAGCTATCTTAAATATTTGAAAAATGGTCTCTATTTTGTTTTATTTATTTATTTTTAATCAGGAAGTAACTTAGTTGGTCCTTGTTTCCTTGTTCTTCTTTCATGAAGTCTTCTTTCTCCATACACCACTCTCAAAGTTTTCCTCTTTCCATCTTTTTCCAGGGGCCTTTGTAAAAATTTGGATATTAATTAGGAAGTTTAAACATCTGTCTTTCTGAGAAATATTTCTATTTCATCAGGGGTCAACATATTTAGTCAAAGGAACCCCAGGGATGAAAACTTCAGGGTGATGAAGATGATCTGTTTAGCAAGTGTCCAGTAAACACTTAGTTAATTTCAGTTAGTGTGTGGGAGTGTCACTGTCTGGTTCTGCTTTTTAAATTAGACCAAGTAGATGACAATTGTGACCACAGACCACAGGCAGCCCTGCAGGCGGCCTTGCATCAGAGACCCAAATGTTAATCACTATTCTCTTTTTCATCATTACTTATGTACATATATTAAAAATATGAATATGGGTGGAGATCATCTTGTGGATATTAACAATAAATAATAAAAGATAAACACATAATATAATTTAAGAAAGTGATACTGTGAAGAAAACTAAATCAAGGAAAGGGGACAAAAAGTTTGAGATGAGGAGTCAGGGATCTCTCTGGGAAGGTGGCATTGAGCCCCTGCTGAATGCAGTGAGGGAGCAGGCTTGTAGAAGTGAGTAGCATACTCTTCTGAAGTGTGAATGCACAGTGTGCAGAGGGAGCACACCCAAGTGAAATGTGGGAATTAATATGAATTTCTGGTATAAGAATGAATGAAAACAAAGGCTGTGAGATGAAAACAAGTTTTCAGAATTTCTGGGTTTTTAAAAATTACTTCTAGAATACATTCCTGTATTTATATGCCAATACCTGTAGCTACAGAAATATATGGTTTTGCTTGTTTGTTTTAACATAAAAGGTTTTCCTATCAATATTTTTCTGCAACTTGTTTTACTCTTATCTATATTGTGGATGTTACCATGTTAAGATTAATGCATAAAGATCTACCTCACTCTTTTTTAGCTACTACATAATATTTGATAGAATAAGTATACTATAATTTATGTATCCATTCCTGTATTGTAAGTTTGTATCAGTCACAATGCTTGTAATAGATAACTAATTGATAAGCTTTCCAGATTAAAATACAGGAAACAGGATTAAATTTGAATTTAAAATAAACAATGAATTTTTTTAGTATAAGTATGGTTCAAATACTTATTATGTGTTTGTATGAAATTCAAAATTAACTGGGCATTCTGCATTTCTATTTGCAAATCCAGCAACCCTACCATTGGATTGTTACCAGCTTAAACAATAAAAGGAAAAAATTTTTTGACTTAAAAAAAAATTGAAGTATAGTTAATTTACAATGTTTCAGATTTTCAGCAAAGTGATTTACCTATATATGTATATAATTTTTATATATTTTATATATTTTTATATAAATAATATATTATTATATATTATTATTACAAGATATTGAATACTGTTCCCTGTGCTGTCCAGTAGGTCGTTGTTGTTTATCTGTTTTATATATAGTAGTGTATCTGTTAATCCCAAATTCCTAATTTATCCCTCCCCCCTTCCCCTTTGGTAACTATAAGTTTGTAAAAGGAAAATTTTAACTCGCGTAATTAAAAAGTGCTAAAGCAGTGCAGGGTTCAGGCCCAGTTTGATGAGAAATTCAGCTCTTTTAATTTGAAAATCTCTCAGTTGTCTCCTGTGTTTTGGCTATATTTTCAGGCTGAACTTTCTTGTGCTAGCAAGATAGTTTCAATGGTTTCAAGCCCCATATCTGGAAACCATGCCATTTAGAGGAAGAGAGGATGTCTGTGTCCTAGACTTCCCTGGGAACATCCTGAGATTCACTCCACTTAGACTGGGTTAGGTCACATGCCAACCTGTCAACTAAGTACTGTGACTGGAGAGATGGAATATTCTGAATGGCTTAGGTTATGGTTTGCCCTCCACACCTAGCACTATGGGCAGAATGAACTTACTCTGAATCACATGAAACCCCAAAGGAAAGGGAGAGTTAGGGATTTTGGATAGGTAACCAAGAGGTTCTCACTGTGGTCTATCCCTTTGGTTACCCAATATCTATTTGTACCCTTCTTCTCATATATATTGATATTTTCAAAGTTCTTAAGACTACATAAAATGAACTCAACCCATTCCTGAAGTAAACAACACAAAATCTGTTCCAATAACTACATCATCCTCCAAACCAGGATCTGTAATTGATAAGCAGAGTTCAATATCAAGCCCATATCCAGCTTTTCATGGTTTGGAGACCAGTAACTCACAGTGAGACATGCATCCTAATGCAGCCAGTATACAGTAGATAGTGATGTAGAGAGAACAGCATAATTATGGTAAAAACTCCCATTCAGAATAAAGAAGGATGGGAAACGATGAAGTGGCATTGCATATATTCTCACCTGCTTTTAAGGAATAGTATGGATTCCTTTCCTGGCATTGGAGTGACTACCTTGGTTAGCCAATAAGGCAGGCCATAATCCTCTCTGAAAAGACTCTGCTGTCCCTTGTCTTCTATGGTGTCTAGTCCTGTCTTTTTTTTTTTTTTTTTTAATGGTTGCCACCTGCTTTATTTATTTATTTTTTTAACATCTTTATTGGAGTATAATTGCTTTACAATGGTATGTTAGCTTCAGCTTCACAACAGAATGAATCAGTTATATACATACATATATTCCCATATCTCTTCCCGCTTGCATCTCCCTCCCTCCCACCCTCCCTATCCCACCCCTCCAGGCAGTCACAAAGCACCGAGCTGATCTCCCTGTGCTATGCGGCTGCTTCCCACTAGCTATTTACCTTACGTTTGGTAGTGTATATATGTCCATGCCTCTTTATCGCTTTGTCACCGTTTACCCTTCCCCCTCCCCATAACCTCAAGTCCATTCTCTAGTAAGTCTGTGTCTTTATTCCTGTTTCACCCCTAGGTTTTTCATGACATTTTTTTTTTAAATTCCATATATATGTGTTAGCATACGGTATTTGTCTCTCTCTTTCTGACTTACTTCACTCTGTATGACAGACTCTAGGTCTATCCACCTCATTACAAATAGCTCAATTTCGTCTCTTTTTATGGCTGAGTAATATTCCATTGTATATATGTGCCACATCTTCTTTATCCATTCATCCGATGATGGACACTTAGGTTGTTTCCATCTCCGGGCTATTGTAAATAGAGCTGCAATGAACATTTTGGTACATGACTCTTTTTGAATTATGGTTTTCTCAGGATATATGCCCAGTAGTGGGATTGCTGGGTCATATGGTAGTTCTATTTGTAGCTTTTTAAGGAACCTCCATACTGTTCTCCACAGTGGCTGTATCAATTTACATTCCCACCAACAGTGCAAGAGGGTTCCCTTTTCTCCACACCCTCTCCAGCATTTATTGTTTCTAGATTTTTTGATGATGGCCATTCTGACTGGTGTGAGATGATATCTCATTGTAGTTTTGATTTGCATTTCTCTCATGATTAGTGATGTTGAGCATTCTTTCATGTGTTTGTTGGCACTCTGTATATCTTCTTTGGAGAAATGTCTATTTAGGTCTTCTGCCCATTTTTGGATTGGGTTGTTTGTTTTTTTGTTATTAAGCTGCATGAGCTGCTTATAAATTTTGGAGATCAATCCTTTGTCAGTTGCTTCATTTGCAAATATTTTCTCCCATTCTGAGGGTTGTCTTTTGGTCTTCTTTATGGTTTCCTTTGCTGCGCAAAAGCTTTTAAGTTTCATTAGGTCCCATTTGTTTACTCTTGTTTTTATTTCCATTTCTCTAGGAGGTGGGTCAAAAAGGACCTTGCTGTGATATATGTCATAGAGTGTTCTGCCTATGTTTTCCTCTAAGAGTTTGATAGTTTCTGGCCTTACATTTAGGTCTTTAATCCATTTTGAGCTTATTTTTGTGTATGGTGTTAGGGAGTGATCTAATTTCATACCTTTACATGTAGCTGTCCAGTTTTCCCAGCACCACTTATTGAATAGGCTGTCCTTTCTCCACTGTACATTTCTGCCTCCTTTGTCAAAGATAAGGTGACCATATGTGCGTGGGTTTATCTCTGGGCTTTCTATCCTGTTCCATTGATTTATCTTTCTGTTTTTGTGCCAGTACCATACCATCTTGATAACTGTAGCTTTGTAGTATAGTCTGAAGTCTGGGAGCCTGATTCCTCCAGTTCCTTCTTTCGTTCTCAAAATTGCTTTGGCTATTCGGGGTCTTTTGTGTTTCCATACAAATTGCAAAATTTTTTGTTCTAGTTCTGTGAAAAATGCCAGTGGTAGTTTGATAGGGATTGCATTGAATCTATAGATTGCTTTCAGTAGTAGAGTCATTTTCACAATGTTGATTCTTCCAATCCAAGAACATGGTATATCTCTCCATCTATTTGTATCGTCTTTAATTTCTTTCATCAGTGTCTTATAATTTTCTGCATACAGATCTTTTGTCTCCTTAGGTAGGTTTATTCCTAGATATTTTATTCTTTTTGTTGCAATGGTAAATGGGAGTGTTTTCTTGATTTCACTTTCAGATTTTTCATCATTAGTATATAGGAATGCCAGAGATTTCTGTGCATTAATTTTGTATCCTGCCACTTTACCAAATTCATTGATTAGCTCTAGTAGTTTTCTGGTAGCATCTTTAGGGTTCTCTATGTATAGGATCATGTCATCTGCAAACAGTGACAGCTTTACTTCTTCTTTTCCGATTTGGATTCCTTTTATTTCCTTTTCTTCTCTGATTGCTGTGGCTAAAACTTCCAAAACTATGTTGAATAAGAGTGGTGAGAGTGGGCAACCTTGTCTTGTTCCTGATCTTAGTGGAAATGCTTTCAGTTTTTCACCATTGAGGATGATGTTTGCTGTGGGCTTGTCATATATGGCCTTTATTATGTTGAGGAAAGTTCCCTCTATGCCTACTTTCTGGAGGGTTTTTATCATAAATGGGTGTTGAATTTTGTCGAAAGCTTTTTCTGCATCTATTGAGATGATCATATGGTTTTTCTCCTTCAGTTTGTTAATATGGTTTATCACATTGATAGATTTGCGTATATTGAAGAATCCTTGCATTCCTGGAATAAACCCCACTTGATCATGGTGTATGATCCTTTTAATGTGCTGTTGGATTCTGTTTGCTAGTATTTTGTTGAGGATTTTTGCATCTATGTTCATCAGTGATATTGGCCTGTAGTTTTCTTTCTTTGTGACATCCTTGTCTGGTTTTGGTATCAAGGTGATGGTGGCCTCGTAGAAGGAGTTTGGGAGTGTTCCTCCCTCTGCTATATTTTGGAAGAGTTTGAGAAGGATAGGTGTTAGCTATTCTCTAAATGTTTGATAGAATTCGCCTGTGAAGCCATCTGGTCCTGCGCTTTTGTTTGTTGGAAGATTTTAAATCACAGTTTCAATTTCAGTGCTTGTGATTGGTCTGTTCATATTTTCTATTTCTTCCTGATTCAGTCTTGGCAGGTTGTGCATTTCCAAGAATTTGTCCATTTCTTCCAGATTGTCCATTTTATTGGCATAGAGTTGCTTGTAGTAATCTCTCATGATCTCTTTTATTTCTGCAGTGTCAGTTGTTACCTCTCCTTTTTCATTTCTAATTCTATTGATTTGAGTCTTCTCCCTTTTTTTCTTGATGAGTCTGGCTAGTGGTTTATCTATTTTGTTTATCTTCTCAAAGAACCAGCTTTTAGTTTTATTGATCTTTGCTATTGTTTCCTTCATTTCTTTTTCATTTATTTCTGATCTGATTTTTATGATTTCTTTCCTTCTGCTAGCTTTGGGGTTTTTTTGTTCTTCTTTCTCTAATTGCTTGAGGTGCAAGGTTAGGTTGTTTATTCGAGATGTTTCCTGCTTCTTAAGGTGGGCTTGTATTGCTATAAACTTCCCCCTTAGAACTGCTTTTGCTGCATCCCACAGGTTTTGGGTCGTTGTGTCTCCATTGTCGTTTGTTTCTAGGTATTTTTTGATTTCCTCTTTGATTTCTTCAGTGGTCACTTCATTATTAAGTAGTGTATTGTTTAGCCTCCATGTGTTTGTATTTTTTACAGATCTTTTCCTGTAATTGATATCTAGTCTCATGGCGTTGTGGTCAGAAAAGATACTTGATACAATTTCAATTTTCTTAAATTTACCTAGGCTTGATTTGTGACCCAAGATATGATCTATCCTGGAGAATGTTCCATGAGCACTTGAGAAAAATGTGTATTCTGTTGTTTTTGGATGGAATGTCCTATAAATATCAATTAACTCCATCTCGTTTAATGTATCATTTAAAGCTTGTGTTTCCTTATTTATTTTCATTTTGGATGATCTGTCCATTGGTGAAAGTGGGGTGTTAAAGTCCCCTACTATGAATGTGTTACTGTCGATTTCCCCTTTTATGGTTGTCAGTATTTGCCTTATGTATTGAGGTGCACCTAAGTTGGGTGCATAAATATTTACAATTGTTATATCTTCCTCTTGGATCGATCCCTTGATCATTATGTAGTGTCCTTCTTTGTCTCTTCTAATAGTCTTTGTTTTAAAGTCTATTTTGTCTGATATGAGAATTGCTACTCCAGCTTTCTTTTGGTTTCCATTTGCATGAAATACCTTTTTCCATCCCCTTACTTTCAGTCTGTATGTGTCTCTAGGTCTGAAGTGGGTCTCTTGTAGACAGCAAATATATGGGTCTTGTTTTTGTATCCATTCAGCCAATCTGTGTCTTTTGGTGGGAGCCTTTAGTCCATTTACATTTAAGGTAATTATCGATATGTGTGTTCCTATTCCCATTTTCTTAATTGTTTTGGGTTCATTATTGTAGGTCCTTTCCTTCTTTTGTGTTTCTTGCCTAGAGAAGTTCCTTTAGCAGTTGTTGTAGAGCTGGTTTGGTGGTGCTGAACTCTCTCAGCTTTTGCTTGTCTGTAAAGGTTTTAATTTCTCCATCAAATCTGAATGAGATCCTTGCTGGGTAAAGTAATCTTGGTTGCAGGTTTTTCTCCTTCAACACTTTCAATATGTCCTGCCACTCCCTTCTGGCTTGCAGAGTTTCTGCTGAAAGATCAGCTGTTAACCTTATGGGGATTCCCTTGTGTGTTATTTGTTGTTTTTCCCTTGCTGCTTTTAATATGTTTTCTTTGTATTTAATTTTTGACAGTTTGATTAATATGTGTCTTGGCGTATTTCTCCTTGGATTTATCCTGTATGGGACTCTCTGTGCTTCCTGGACTTGATTAACTATTTCTTTTCCCATATTAGGGAAGTTTTCAACTATAATCTCTTCAAATATTTTCTCAGTCCCTTTCTTTTTCTCTTCTTCTTCTGGAACCCCTATAATTCGAATGTTGGTGCATTTAATGTTGTCCCAGAGGTCTCTGAGACTGTCCTCAGTTCTTTTCATTCTTTTTTCTTTTTTCTGCTCTGCAGTAGTTATTTCCACTATTTTATCTTCCAGGTCATTTATCCGTTCTTCTGCCTCAGTTATTCTGCTATTGATCCCATCTAGAGTACTTTTAATTTCATTTATTGTGTTGTTCATCGTTGCTTGTTTCCTCTTTAGTTCTTCTAGGTCCTTGTTAACTGATTCTTGCAATTTGTCCATTCTATTGTCCATTCTATCTCCAAGATTTCGGATCAACCTTACTATCATTATTCTGAATTCTTTTTCAGGTAGACTGCCTATTTCCTCTTCATTTGTTAGGTCTGGTGGGTTTTTATCTTGCTCCTTCATCTGCTGTGTGTTTTTCTGTCTTCTCATTTTGCTTATCTTACTGTGTTTGGGGTCTCCTTTTTGCAGGCTGAAGGTTCGTAGTTCCTGTTGTTTTTTGTGTCTGTCCCCAGTGGCTAAGGTTGGTTCAGTGGGTTGTGTAGGCTTCCTGGTGGAGGGTACTAGTGCCTGTGTTCTGGTGGATGAGGCTGGATCTTGTCTTTCTGGTGGGCAGGTCCACGTCTGGTGGTGTGTTTTGGGGTGTCTGTAGACTTACTACGATTTTGGGCAGCCTCTCTGCTAATGGGTGGGGTTGTGTTCCTGTCTTGCTAGTTGTTTGGCATAGGATGTCCAGCACTGTAACTTGCTGGTCGTTGAGTGAAGCTGGGTGCTGGCGTTGAGATGGAGATCTCTCGGAGATTTTTGCTGTTTGATATTATGTGCAGCTGGGAGGCCTCTTGTGGACCAGTGTCCTGAAGTTGGCTCTCCCACCTCAGAGGCACAGCACTGACTCCTGGCTGCAGCACCAAGAGCCTTTCATCCACAGGGCTCCTTAATTTGGGATGATTCGTTGTCTATTCAGGTATTCCACAGATGCAGGGTATATCAAGTTGATTGTGGACCTTTAATCCGCTGCTTCTGAGGCTGCTGGGAGAGATTTCCCTTTCTCTTCTTTGTTCTGACAGTTCCCAGGGGCTCAGCTTTGGATTTGGCCCCGCCTGTGCGTGTAGGTCGCCGGAGGGCGTCTGTTCTTTGCTCAGACAGGACGGGGTTAAAGGAGCCGCTGATTCGGAGGCTCTGGCTCACCCAGGCCGGGGGGGTAGGGAGGGTCACGGAGTGCGGGGCGGGCCTGCAGCGGCAGAGGCCGGCGTGATGCTGCAGCCTGAGGGCGCCGTGCGCTCTCCCGGGGGAGCCGTCCCTGGATCCCGGGACCCTGGCAGTGGCGGGCTGCACAGGCTCCCCGGAAGGGCGTGTGGCTAGTGACCTGTGCTCGCACACAGGCCTCCTGACGGCGGCAGCAGCGGCCTCAGCGTCCCATGTCCGTCTCTGGGCTCCGCAATCTTAGCCGCGGCTCGCGCCCGTCCCTGGAGCCCTCTCAAGCAGCGCTCTTAATCCCCTCTCCTCGTGCACCAGGAAACAAAGAGGGACGTAAAAGTCTCTTGCCTCTTCGGCAGGTCCAGACCCCTCCCCGGACTCTCTCCCGGCCAGCCGCGGCGCACCAACGCCCTGCAGGCTGTGTTCACGCCGCCAACCTCAGTCCTCTCCCGGCGCTCCGACAAAAGCCGGAGCCTCAGCTCCCAGTCCCGCCCGCCCCGGCGGGCGAGCAGACAAGCCTCTCGGCTGGTGAGTGCCGGTCGGCCTGATCCTCTGCGCTGGAATCTGTCCGCTTTGCCCTCCGCACCCCTGTTGCTGTGTTCTCCTCCGCGGCTCCCAAGCTCCCCCACTCCGCCTCCCGAAGTCTCCACCCGCGAAGGGGCTTCCTAGTGTGTGGACACTTTTCCTCCTTCACAGCTCTCTCCCGCTGGTGCAGGACCCGTCCCTATCCTTTTGTCTCTGTTTAGTTTTTTCTTTTGCCCTAACCAGGTACGTGGGGGGTTCCTTGCCTTTTGGGAGGTCTGAGGTCTTCTGCCAGCGTTCAGTAGGTGCTCCGTAGGAGTTGTTCCACGCGTAGATGTACTTCTGGTGTATCTGTGGAGAGGAAGGTGATCTCCGCGTCTTACTCTTCCGCCATCTTCCCGCAGGACTAGTCCTGTCTTTTGGGAGGATGTCTCTAAGCCATTATTATTTCTAACCATAGCTCATATGGATTTCTGGAGGCTGTAACATTTCAGTAGCCCAGTTCTACTTGCTGCCTTTGGCTTAAGGACTAAAAATGCCCTAAGATAGAAGTGGAGACAGGAGCCAAACTCCCAGTGTGAATCTGGGAGAGTGGTGAGGCTTCTTCAATTAGGTAAAGAAGTTTAAATATAAAATGCCACAGATCACTCCCAGAGTAATTTTTATGGCAGCCCTAGGAAACTACTATAAGTTTTATACTTTTATGTAATACAATAAATAATATTTTATTAATGTGACATCTTTATTGAACATAAACATTTCTCACTGAATTCTCTGCAAATTCATTAACTCATCAAAATGTATACTTCTAAAAATTTCATTTTCAATTGATATAAGTGAAAGCAACATCGATTGCTCTTGGCAAATGCAAGATTGTAAATAAGTTTTGATAATTTCTCATTTTGAGGAGGATATTTTGTTGATGCAATGGTCACTGAACCTGTTAAGAGTATTTTGATGCTGTGAAAACATTGGGATAACTTCTGGTAAATTACCTTAAAGTATAAATTTTTGTGCACCTATTAACTAATGATTCTGAAGGAACATTTTTTTCTAAGTAGGTTTAACTCCTTGTACAAATCAGTTTTGTGTAACTCTGAATTTAGTTTTAAATGTAAATTTATACAATGGCATTTTAATGTTTCCTCTGTTATTTCTTGGGCTTGTGGAGGCTGAGCAAGAAACTGAAAGTGGTTTCATGATTTGTACATAATTCAAGATGACTTCTTAAGCACTGTATCATTGTATATTCAATTTCAAGAAAAAAATTATTTAAAAAATTGTCTTCACGTTTAAAAGTTTGTTGTCTGAAGCTTTGTATGAAAATTGTGCTTTTTTCCCCATTAAATGTGACAATCTTTACATTTAATTTCTATTTTTAAGCCTGTGAATATTTGTTTTAAAAGACTGCTGAAATTTTCAGCACGTGCTGCATCCTCGTATGTGTGCATAGCTGTCCAGACTATTTCCTCTGCTCACAAGCACACTCCAATGTTCCACCAGATTTCACATACAAAACACAAGTTCAAAGAAACAAAAATTATGAATTTCATTAGTGTGATAGCAGAGCATTAACTAAGTGCAGGGCCCTTCCGCAGGTGGGACCCTGTGTGACTGGGTCCTTAAAGCTGGCCCTCGGGGAGGCTTCAGACACACTCCATTTGCCATCTTGGCTCTCTTAAGGAAAGCCACCCTCGCACTGCGTTTGCATCTGAATTGACTGATCCTAGTCTGTATTTTACAACTGAACACAAGCCAGGCTCAACGGCAGGAAGGAATAATCTAGTCCAGTGTTGCCTTGATTCTATGGCTAGGGCCAAACGGATTTTTAAATCTCTTATTAAGAATCGGAAGTCTCCTTACATAGCTGCCTTTTCTAACTTGGAATGTGAAATTTACGTTATTCAGGAAATGCTGATGAATGTGCATAAATAAAGTTCACCCTTTATTTCTAATCATCCGGTCTTTGAAAATATAAATCAACTTCCCAATTATACCTCCTTAATCAGTTTCTGTATGATCTATGTCACTTCTTGATGACTTTTTTTTTTTTCGGTACGTGGGCCTCTCACTGTTGTGGCCTCTCCTGTTGCGGAGCACAGGCTCTGGACGCGCAGGCTCAGCGGCCATGGCTCACGGGCCCAGCCGCTCGGCGGCATGTGGGATCTTCCCGGACCGGGGCACGAACCCGTGTCCCCTGCATCGGCAGGCGAACTCTCAACCACTGCGCCACCAGGGAAGCCCTTGGTGACTTTTTTTTTTTTTTTGTCATTTTCTGCACCTGTATATCTTGTGTTTAGGCATCTGGAGGCGATATTTTATTTGGGTATCTGAATGTATCAACAAGCTCATAACAATGGTTGAAATTCTTAAGTTCAGAGATTCAGATCTAGATGCTTACCTGAAAACTTACCTCGTACAGTTTGGCCTCATTTTGGAAGAGAAGTTTTATAACACTTCTTCTTTCTAGATAGGAAACAATGATGAGAACATCTTGTTAGGTATTTTCTTAACATTATAGGTTTTTTTAGTGATGAAAGACTATAAGGATATGCAATCTATATTATTTAATCTTCAAAACTCTTAACATTACATGCTGTAGTACAATATTACAATTACTAGTTATAAAATGTAACCACATAATATCTACATTATAACTGGAGGACTAAATATCAACAAGTTAACAAATTACCCAGATATTCTTTATGCATAATCATAGATCTTTGAGTGTCTAATTATGCCTTTTGTTGGATTTGAGATGGTTGTATGTAGAAATATTTGGTAAGCTTGACTTTCTGCCAAACCAAAGAGGTTCAAACTTACTTGAGATATATAAGTGACTTTTGTTTACTAAGTGTCTGTTATTAAGGCAGAACCCACTGCTTAATCATAGGTTTAGGACAGGAATATAAACAGAAACATAACTCATGCGTGTGCCCATTCTTTCTCCCAGCTCTGGACATTAGTTAAACTTCAGTTTAGCATTATCAAAAATACAGAGCACACTGTCCTGAAAAACCCACTTAAAACAGGGCTTATATTGGTTTAAGCTTTATTTATTATCTTTTAAGAAACTTTTGATATAGTTACTATTATTAGTGAGAACTTGGGAAAATGGAATGAAATTTAACTTTTTTTTGTGCTGAGGAAGGAGGCAAAATCTATTAGATTAAAAAAATCTAATGGGGAAGATCCACTTTTCTGTTCGATTGGTATTTTTGCACTTCTCCTTTAGAAATTATTGTTTTGGACAAAAAAACTACCCCTGTCTTTATGTGCATTTCTCATTTCTCACATGGCTCACAATTTAAAATTATTTTCTTTTAAATATTGTTTTTACATTTAAAATGATTAAACATATATTGGTCTTTGAAACTGAAGAAAGCACTGAGCCTTTCATCTCTGGGGACTTTGGTTTATATCTGTCTCAGTTTAAGCGGAAACAAGTTTGATCTTGTCCCCTGCACCTCTCCAAGGTTTTAGGGTGAGCAGTAATTATAAAGACTGAAACCACTCTGAAATATGTTAGCATTTCATTCTGCTCCATGAAGAATAGGTATAAAATACTTCATTGTGCAGCCAAGGAAGATTAGTATTTTTATTGAAAATTATTATATCATAGCCTTAATCAAAAGAAAAAATGATGAACTTCTGTAGTTTCTGTTACAAGCTATTTTGGAAAATGAAATCAGAGTATTAAGTATGAAACTTTTTACAACATTGTGAAGGAGAGACTGGTGCCTGGTGATCTGAGAGATCTCTCTACTCCTCCTTGGGAGAGCAATTCTCTATCCCTCAGGTCCCAAGACCACAGGAAGTCTTTTCTTTATCACTTATCAAATCCCACTCTAATAAACTGCTGACCCTCATTCCCCTGGAGTTTCATATTGAAGATTCCAGTTTAAGGTCACATCCAGCCTTAGAATATTACTATTTTAATAGGATTAATAGACTGAAGCCGAAGAATGAAGCTAGGGAGTGGGAAGGTTTGGTAGACAGAAGGAGTGAGCTCTGTTGTCCTCAGGGGATCCTTTGAATCTTATTGAAGTTCATACAGGGACTTAGTATTTTAGTGTGTGGACAAAGAAGGGACCAAGGACAGCAAACAGTCATTTTCACCATCTCAACTCATTCTCCCATCTTCCTCCTCAAAGGGCACAGAGCATCCGTGGGGACAGTAGCAGCTTTGTTGCTTCTTAGCTGTAGTAACTTGCAGGATGATTTGCTGTCTTTTTCTTGGGCTCAGGTATCTGTAGCCTCCTGGAGTGTCCTTGACCTACAAGGTCCTCAGGATTGCCTGGGCACTTAGCGTTGTCCAGTTTGCTCCCATTTCCTCCATGTAACTGTAGCAAGTTTCTCTCAAGATCTCTGTAGCCAACAGGAATCTAGCTTCTTGGGGAAACTTCAGCTTCTTTGCTGAAGCCCTGAGTAGTTCCCCTGCATGAGTCAGGTACAGACTTTGAGAGTGTGGGAGATCCTGCTGGTCTCAGTGCCACTTCATGTGGGTAGTTTACAAAATTTAAAACTTAAATTTTTTCATGAACTCAATTTTATCCCTCCACCATGCAACTGCGGGAGAATACCTCATATGTGATAAAAAATGCTCCAATTTTAATGCTGGAGGTTTCTTTAAATGCCTTAATTCCCATCCTGTTTTGTCATCTCAAAAGGAAGTTCATCTCTTTGCTGCCCCGTGGTCTCCAGGTGCATTTACGTGTGCTGATAGCAGATGAGAGAAATGGAAATGAGGGCAGAGGCCTCCACGGAGAAGCTGCCCTGGCCTCTGAATGACCTGATATCCTATCTATTTAGAACATCAGGCTTCAAGACAGTGACTCTTCATTACTAGAAACTCATGAAGCTAAGAATGACATTTATTGGCAATGGGAAATAGAGCTGTCACATGGACCAGGATGCTGGAGATTTATGTGGCTCCTCGCTCTATTTATTTTCCATAGGAAATCACTGCTGTACAGACTGGAAATGCTTACATTCACAGGGTGAGTTCCCTCTCTTTCTCTGTAACTGACTGACTTGGGAATTTGAAAGTTGTCTTGGGAGCAGATCATCAGAACAAGGGGAGTTAGAAGAACAAAAGATTAATAGCATTGGGGTAAGGCACAAGTATACAAGTAGTCAGATAGAATCAAATATGTTGGCTTCATGCTACATCCATTTCTCCCTGAGGAGTAGATTTACCATTGGGATTAGAAACACACCAACTTCAATGGCTAGATCTTCTCTTGGATTGTGCTTTGCTGGGCACTGACAATAAACGTTCCTATCTAATTTGTCCCTATTTTGATTGACATATTCATTCATTCTTTGAATGTGTTAATGTGTCCATCTGGTTATAGTCATCTGTTGGCCTGAAAACCAATCAGGTAACTTGATATAATTGAGCGCAGTCTCATGGTATACTGCTCTTATGTTTATCTCCAAAGAAGACCAGTTATTTCTAAGTTCTTAGAGACACTTTACTTTAGCACCCATGTAACAGAAAACACTTGGAAGCAAAAAGTAAGGCAGATTTTCAATTTCAATAAATATTTCTTAATTACCTACCATGTTTGATGGAGTACATTAGCCATGATTTTTAGCATAATTATTTTATAGTAAGTACTTTAGCTGTTTCTAAAAAGAAAAACAAAAAAACAAAACCTTTATACTAACCCCTTTGATGAATTAAACTAGAGTATTTCCTGGAGGGTTTCCCAAGTTTGGATTTCTTCGTCACCAGAAGATATGCTCTCAAGCATCATCTTAAATATTTCAAAAAGTAAATTTAAAATCTAAAACAGCCTGCTCACATGACTTGGGAAAGTCATTTGAATGAGATCATTTATGAGCCATTTATTGGTGTGCAATTCTATTAAATTTATGGTGGCCAATTATAATCATGAAAAAAAGCCAAAATACTTTTCTAGTTATATTTTTATAGCATTTTCATTTTGATCTTTAGCTCTTTTAGTAGTTAGTCAAATTGTGCTTACTAGAGAGTGATCAAAGGATATTTGAGACAAGATTTTGGTTTCCACACTCTATTGAATATAAATTTGCTGGTTTGGGTTTTAAAATCCTTTAAATAATTTGAAAATATTCCTTATATATTATTATGTGAAAAAAGCAGTTTTCACAACAGCATGTAATAATATGACTCCAATGTTGTAGTATATCTGTGTTTATATGTATGTGTATATACCTAGTTGGGAAAAGACAGAAAGCTATTAAATAAAATATAAATCAGTAATTTTATTTCCAGCTGGTGGGGAATATGAGTGAATATTTTAGTAACTACCCGTCCACCCCAAGTTTCATGTCTAAAAATTTATTTAAAAATATAACTGGAATGTTCTGCTTATGCTAGGATGGCAATAAGTTAAAAAAATACTCTAAGAAATTTATTCTTTATTCTAAAATAGCAGTGTATTCAGCTGGTCTCATTAAAAAAATTAATTTGGGGTGCTTGCTTTTTTCCAGGGGCTTCTCTCTTTGTGACTGATTAAAGATATTAATGCAAAAGGCACTTTTCTCCTCCAGCCTTTGAGCTAGCCACCAAGATATTTTATTTTACTTTTTGTTAATACAGAAAACAAATTAAAGATATTTCTATATTTTCTCCCATTTCACTTGTCCAGTGACATCACTGATTAAAATCTCCATTCTTTGAAGGAGAAATTTTGAATTACTACTAACTAGAATAATTCATCTGCTGGAGAAATTGTTGAGGAGCCAACCTCCTTTTTAGATTCTAGCTAGCTTGCTAGATAAAGTTGTCATTACATTTAACTTGGTCTTTAATTATAAGCAGATGGATGAATTATTTTAATTGCTGCTATATATCTTAACAGTAGTTCATGCATTGACACAAAGTGAAGAACATCAAACAAAAATTAAATGCTAGGGCAAGAAAACAGCCAACCTTCAAGGGAAGCAATTGATCACAACCTGTCATCTTTAAAGGCCAGAAGAATGCAAAATAAACACTTGGGATTAGTGTACTAAATATGGCTCATCAGTCTTCAGCTCTGCCTTCTGATAATTCATCTATCTCATTTATTTTAATGCTTTATCATGTATCCACCCAGCTCTGTAATTAACCTTTCAGGTATTCTCTTTTTCTTCCTGCCTTTGAAATTGTGTGTGGTGAGATTCTGCAAGAAGAGGATATTATTACCAGCCCATACAAAAGAAGTGACTCTTTCAATGATTCTGTTTTATAGCTTACGTGTTGGAATTCTTGCTAAAACTTAGGGGGCATGTTAAATCTGGTTTAAAGAGAAAACCTTAGCAAATTTATTATGTTCTTTTAAATGGAGAGTTTAGTTTGGCTATAGGTAAACTGTTTGATTTTATAGGAGTCTGGATCTAGCTTCATTAAACTCAAAATGCTGGTTTGAGTTATTAAAAATAAAAAGTACCAAAGTTAGCTTCTGAATTAGTCATTAAATACTAGCATTTTATTGATTTGTTTCTGAGTGAAGTGTTTATTTTTCCTTTACTAAAAAGAATACCATTAATAACATGTGTTTTCTCCCATAGCAATGAGTATACTGAGATTATATAGTAAGTTATGTTTGGGATTTATACTCTGCCATAAATTTTGCTGTAGAACTGGAATTTTCCCACAGATCTATTATAGGATGTAGATTTATTAATTTATTCATCAGTCTCAGAATACTAACAATGCTGAATCATTTTGATTACTTATTACTAAGCATTGAAAACCTAAAACAATGCATGCAATCCAAATAGGTGCACTGTTTTTTTACCTAGATGTTGTAAATTTGAGATGGTTTCTAGCATTTTGGGTGTGAACATAATGTCAAAATACTGAGTTATCATAAGCTTCTTTACAATCCCAAGAGTGTGGGATTTTTTATTTTTAACTTCACTTTAGTATGATTCATTCACTTTGTAGGTTATCTAAGGCAAAGATTTAACTCTGACTTACTGTTGTAATGTCTCTAGGCTAGTTCCCTTTGCTGAGTGTTGAAGAAGAGTTCTGGTGGGCTTGAACCTTTCTTGGAATTAACTGAATACCAAGATGTTTTGGAATTTCCTGTGACAAATCCATGTTCCAAAGTTAGAATGGATTTTTGTTTTAAAGATTCTCTGATGTGTTAGTTCATTTATGCAATTGCTCCTTTTTGTGGTGAGGGTTGACTACTTTGGAAGAAAATATTCCAAATATGGGGCTATCAACAATGGTATACGGGCTTTAGACCAACAGACTGGAGGATTTTGCACACAAATGTTGAGAAATACTTGTCAGCAGAGAATCAGGTAAACTTATATACAGTTTGTTTGTATATGATCCTAAAGCAAAGATTTCCGGATTTGGAAGCTTATATGACCCATCTAGCAAACTCATTTTCCTTCTTTGTTTACAAATAAAAAATATTAGTGGGAAACTACTAGTGTCTTCAGTAATTATTACAGCTCTATTACTAGTTTCTGTGTAACCCTCATAAAATCTGTTAACCTCTTGCAACCTACATTTCCTCAGTTATAGAATGAAAATTCAATAAGACAAAGTGCATGGGATATAGTACGACTTGATCAACTTGCTTCTCTCCCTCTCACCCTCTCTCCCTTCCTTCCTTCCTTTGACCTTTTTTATATGTGTATCGAGGAAGAGAAAACCAACCCCTGATGGCCGGGAGCTAGTCTGGGACTCACAACGAGACCTTGGTATTCTCAAGATTTAATAATTTTACAGAACATAGACATCAGACAAAGCCACTCTGGGATCCTGATGGAGCATGTCAAATCAAGGCAACTCCATAGCATGCCAGAGCACAGACAAAAACCACATCTCTAAAATGGCTCACTCTGACCTCCTCCTCCTGATACCTATGCTTATGTAACTTCCTTCCAAATGTGGCAGAGCTGCTCCCTGTGACCAACAGCACATGGTAGTGACAATGGCGTGTGATTTTCATGGCTAGGTGATAAAAAAATCATTGAGGTTTCTGTTCTGGTCTCTTAGATTGCTTGCTCTGGGGGATACAAGTCACCATGTTGTCAGGAAACTTGAGCAGTCCTGTGGAGGGGTCCACGTGGGAAAGAACTGAGGCCTCACGCTAACAGTGACACTAATATGTCAGCCCTGTGAGTGGGCCATCTTGGAAGTAGATCCTGCAAGATAGGGGACCTGGCAAGACTTCAAGACTTCAGATGACAACAGCTGTGACACATTTGGACTGCAACCTCATTAGAGACTACAAGCCAGAACCACCCAGCCAAGCTGTCTCCAAATTTCTGACACCTAGAAATTGTGAGAGATAATAAATGTTTATTGTTTTAAGCCACTAACTTTTGAGGAAATTTGTTGCACAGCAATAGGATAGTAATACTCCTCACCAGAAATCCATGCCTTCCTGGAGATGCAGGGCAGTCTGACGTGGCTCTCCCCAGTTCAGTGGTGTTGCCACGTAAACAGAGAGTGCTGCACTGGTAGATGTTTAACAATTGGCTCTCCCCAAAACAAACAAACAATGCCCTGATTTTTAGTATCTGCCAGTTTCTGTGGTGTAAATATTCCCACCATGGCCAACTTCAAGCTACCAATGTGACATCACTGAACATGGAATTGGGAAGAGAAGAATAGGAGCATATAACTATATAAAATTTCTACAGATACAATATATGTCAATAACCTTAAGAGCATAGATAATAGTAAAATGCAGTAAAATAGTTAGGAGAGATGAGGTTTGAATATTTATTACTTTTACTTTTAATATAGTTTATTTTGTTGCAAGCTTACATAATTTAAATTTCAAAGGTGGTTATATATAATAATCAGCTCACAAAATTCCTGAATGTATAACAACTGGCTCTTGTGGCTTCAGCACACCACTGCCAAAGTGATTTTTTGAGTGACAATATTTATTTGGGTTCTTGTCTAGTTGAATCACCATTTGGGTAGTGATAAACCACATCTGTAGTAAATTTCATTCACATCTATAACAAATTGTGATTGGGGCACCTTGATGGAATAATTTTAGCCATTCATGACACACAGTTGGTTGCAGTCATTATCCTGGAAGGAGCTGGACCTGTTATTTGCCTCTAGTTTAAATTCTAAATGTTGGAAGTACCAACAGTTGGCCAGCATGGCATGCAGCTGTATGAAAAGAAAACAACTGACTTTCACATTTTAGGGGCACACAAGTCTTTTACTATATGTTTTGGACACTTTTTACTGCTACATCTGTCCCGCTTTGTGGGGTCATTATTGTCTTCCACTTTTCTGCTTCTAGATCTTTACTTAGCTTCTAGGAGACAGAACAATTTACTGATTATGAATATGGGCTTCAAAATTACGATTGTTTCCTGGCTCCTCAAAGTAATAGCTGTGTAAGCTTGGGCACATTACTTAGCCTCTCCGATATTCAACTTCTTTATCCATAAACAGGGTTGTTATGGGAACTCCATGAGATTGTGTCTGTAATATGTTTAGCATAGTTCCTGATCCACATAATGTATAATACTATTAGCCATTATATATTCAAAATAACTGGCTAATTCACTGACACGATCTCAGGCTGACATGAGATGTATTGTTCAGAAGTTCCTTTGGATCGTTTTACATTATAAGTTCCTTCTTAAAATCCTCATTCTGTTCTAAAAGTATCTTCCTAAAATGCTCAATCTGAGAGCAGGTGGTGAAAGAAGGAGGGGGCAGGCAGAGTAACCCCATGGTGGTCCAAGAAACTTCCAATCTCTGATCAGGGAATGCACTGGAAAGGGAAGCACCTCCTGGGCAGGACTAGGGTCATCCTCTTAATGGGAAAAGAGGCAGAGTCTTCTCTTTATGGAAACACGAAAATGGAGAATCATTGTTTGGTGGTTACTTTCCCTGTGCCCTCCCTGTGTTTCTCTTAAATAACATTAAAAGCAAGACCCATCAAGCCAAGGACTGCAGGGTCTTTTGTCTTTGTTAGAGCTTCTTCTTAACCTGATTTTGGTGAGGGAAGGAGGTATTTATTCTGAACTATAACAGACTCCTTGGTTTAGGTGATACCCCCCTAACCTATCCCCCCTGGGTCTTCCAGTGCTAGTCATGGAAAAGTGACACCATGTGTCACCAATTATCCAAACTGTCCTCCCATTCACTCCCCTGAGTGACTCTGAGCTGGATCAAACATGGATGTGACTCTCAGCTCTACTCCTTACCTTGGACAAATCTCTTAGCTTCTCAAAACTTCTGTTTATTAATCTGTAAAATACTGTTAGGAATGATTTTACTTCTCAGGGTTTTCATGAGGGTTAAATGATCTGTAAAGTTGCTGCATATAAAGTACTTAGTAAAGCCTGATATTTTTCACAGATTAATCACACATATGCAGGAAACACTCCTCAACATGGATTTTTCTATTTCAGCTATTTTCTATTCATTTCACCAATCAGTTCAACTTTTTTCCTTGCAAATATACATTCTAAATAACTTAATAGATTGCACTGTTGACTGCAATATTCTGCTTAATTCTCTAGAGTGTCAAGCAGTGCCAAAAGCCAGCAGAATGTATTTTTTCAAACATATGACTACAGGGGACAATGATGTTGTACCTCGCATTAGGCCAAGAAAATTAAAAAAAGAAAAAAGAATAACGCCATTCATGCTCCAGAAGGTGATGAAAGACAGAGGAGAGTGGTGACACAAAGCTGACGGCAGTGGCACACGTCTTCTGACGATGCCAGAAGAACTGACAAGCCGACTGGACAAGAGAGACACTCTGGGCCAACCCAGCAGCTACTTGAATACCTTGTTTCTTATCTGTCTCCTTGGAGGGGAAGCTCAGAGGAAGCCTTTGACGATCTGATGCCTGGGCTCAAACTAATCTTTGTCATGTGGTGCCACATCACAGCACTGCCCACCCTTGACCCTCCTACCCTCCCTCTCCATTTCATCCTAAAAATATAATTATTTCCACTGAATTTATTCCCTCCCTCCCCCACATACTTTGATGAATCAATCAGTTGATGGCTATAGATACAAATCAGGCTTGCTAACTAATTGGAAACCTTCCAGGGACATATCAGCAATGGTAATTTGGAAAGTAATATGCCATGGAGTGTTGTCATAAGGATAGTGTTTTTTGTTTTCTTCCATGTAGCAGCCTGGTTTCTCCTCCTCTGGATAACTTTTTCCATCTGAGCTATCTCTATAATTATGAAGGCTGGACCCCTTAAGCTTTGTTAATTACTTACCAATTGATAAGTAATTTTATTGAGCATCTCTGGATTTCCAGGTTGAGCCAGAACAGGCATAAGGATAAAGATGGTACAGTCCCTGTGGTCACGGGGTTCACAAGAGGACAGACTATTAAACAGACTGGTTTAATACTGTTTGCTGAGAAATGTGATCAAACTTTACAGAAGGACTGTGTGTGTTTGGAGCAGGAGAGTCAGGCATGGCTGCTGAGAGGGGCTGATTCACAATCTGGGTTTTGAACAGTGTGATTATTCCTCATTCCTCTCTTCACTACTCCCCAGACCCATTCTCCTCCCTTCTTTGCCCAGGAAGCTGACCCCTGCTGTGGTGGATACTGTAATATGCCACCCAGATTCCCATTTCAGGAATGAAGGGCTTATTCCCTCAGTTTCTGGAAGACAAGCTTCAGGTGTTAGCCCTTTTAGGTGATTGCATCTCCTGGAGAAAACTGCCTCCTGTGTCCAATGACTTATCATTACCAAGATACAAAAACCAGCCCTACTGCGCTTGCTCCATCTTGAGAGAAACTTGTAGGATCATTCTAGCTCCAGAGCTCACCTGGGCTCACCTGAATCACAGCCCGCCTTCTCCTCTGCCCAGTCCTGTTTCCTTCCCCTCCTTTGCACAGATGGTCATACTAGGAATACTCCCTAGTAAATGTCCTTCTTGGTACTTCCTATCTCTGGTGAACCCGACCCTTGATATCTGTGGACTGCCGTGCTCAGGTTTCTGAGCTGGCTGGATTCTTGATGGGTTCAGCCAGTGGCATGTGATCAGAGGTGGGAGGAGAAGGTGTTTACTCCATGCCTCCTCCCTGCTTCCATGCTGTTCTCTGGCAGTAGCTGGTCCCTTGGGACTATGGCTTCTGCCCAGGCAGGCCCTCCTCCTTGGTAATAGCCCTCACTGTTTCCTCCCTTTCCTCCTTCAGGCCTAAGAGTGGTAATGTTTCCCTCTGCTGCTAGTCTCCAGAGGTCTCAACATCCCTAGGTGGTTTCTTTAATCCTACTTCTTAACCCAAAGAGATCCTTTGGTTCAATCTTCAGTTGAAGTAGTAGTGTGCTGGTAAATGTTTAACAACTGGATCTCTGGAAGAAACAAAAAGCTCTGATTTGTAGCTTTTGACAATTTCTGTGGAGCAAATATGTCCACTACAGCCCAACATGATGATATTAAACACAGAATTGGAAAAAGCTGCTAAATAGTTCCACTATACAGTAGTCCCTCCTTATTCGAGATTTAGGGCTTTCTTCAGTTACAATTACCCTTGGTCAACTGCAGTCCAAAAATATCAAATGGAAAATTCCAAAAATAAACAATTCATAAGTTTTAAATTGGATACTGCTCTGAGTAGTGGGATGAAACCCCATGCCCTCCTGCTCCGTCCCACCTGGGATGAGAATCATCCCTTTGTCCAGTGTCTCCTGCCCATTAGTCACTTAGTACAGTGGTCCCCAACATTTTGGGCACCTGGGATTGCTTTCATGGAAGACAACTTTTCCATGGACCAGCGGTGGGGGGGAGGGGATGGATCCAGGATGATTCAAGCACATTGCATTTATTGTGCACTTTATTTCTATTATTATTATATTATAATATATAATGAAATAATTATACAACTCACCATAATGCAGAATCATTGGGAGCCCTGAGCTTGTTTTTCTGCAGCTAGATGGTTCCATATGAGGGTGATGGGAGACAGTGATGCCCGAAGTGTGTTCTTATGTCCAGTCTACTCTGTAATCTCATTTTGGTTGCTGTCACTGCAGAAAACCATGCTTCAAAAAGCTGGATGATGGAAATGGAAGCAGGCTTTTCAGTGCTTTTGTGGCAATCTCAGGATATTCTGCCTTGACTTTAATCTAGAATGTATGGAGATTTGAAGTTGTCTCAAAAATACTTTTAAGGCCACCGTAATTTGTGATCTCAAGAAGTCGATCCTCTTCTAGCATGGACAAAGTCGATCTACCTGGCTTATTCACAAATGGGTCATGGATCCATTCCTTCCCAGTTCAGGGGTCTTTTGTGGTTAAGAATTAATGCTCAAACTCTTTTGAAAGCTGAGATAGGTGATCATGCATCAGCTAGGAGAAAGAAGGTCCTGGCTCAGTCTCTTTCAAAAATCTCTGCTAATGTTTGAAACATCAAAAATCCCAATGTTCATTCATTGCCCCCATAATTCCAGTTTGGCTTTGAATGCAGTCACTTTATCTGCCAACTTGAACACAGTTGTTGTTCTCCCCTGAAGTGACAGATTGAGTTCGTTGAGCAGGTTGAATATGTCACACAAGTAAGCAAGTTTTGTGACCGGTTCTGTGTCACTGAAATATGTTGCCAGTGGTGACTGTTTTACTAAAAGAAATCTCTGGAGAAGCTCTCATAACTCAAAAACTCTGGCCAGTAACCTACCTTTAGAAAGCCATCTTGCTTCTGTGTGTAAGAGAAGATGTGTGTTCTGCATCCATCTCCTCACAGAGTTGTGTGAACAGACGTGAGTTAAGGGTATTTACTTTAATGTGGTTGATAATTTTAATCACATACTGCAAAATGTTGTTAAGTTCAGGTGACATTTTTTGGCTAGCCAGCACTTCTCTATGGATGACACAGTGCATACATTCAGAAGTGACCTCTTTGACCTGAGTAGTAAAACCAGAAAGCTGTCCAGTCAGGGCAGCCACTCTGTCTGTGAATATACCGACACAAAATGACCAATTCAGTTTTCCTAATATGTAATCATTCAAAGAATTGAATAGTTCTGCAGCTGTGGTGTTGGTTGGCAACAAAAGTACACATAACATATCCTCATGTACATCCTCCTGAAAAATATATCACACAAAAATGAGCATTGTTGCCTTGTTATCAACATCAGTAGACTTGTCAACCTGGATTGCATACCACAGTGACTCATTAATCCTCTCTAATAGTTGTGCCTCAATATTCTCTGTTATTTCATCAATTCATCTAGTTATGGTGCTCACTGAAAGAGGAACACGTGCCACCTTTTGAACTGCGGCCTCTCCTAAAATTCATGACAAATGTCCTTAGCAGCAGGCAGGATCAACTCTTCACCAACAGTAAAGGGCTTCTTAGCTTGAGCAATGCAGTTAGCCACTAAGAATGATGCTCTCAGTGCAGACACATTTGATGAAATGGTGACCTTCAATAATTGCTTCTGTTCTTTGTGTTCACATTTTTTTCTTTTGAAAAACTCCAAAGGCTTATTTTTTAATGCAGAGTGCTTTATCTCCATGTGACAAAGCAGTTTTGAAAGTTTCATGGCTTTGTTGGCTAGCTGGTTCCACATATTATACAAGGTGGGCTTTGAGAATGTGAATGACTTGTTGCAATGAATCTGTAATTTAAGTAGGACTCTTGGTATTTTCTTTCAATGCAGTTTTCTTTTTGTTGGCAGTCTTAGAGTCTTCTGCTGTCGCATCATTGGGTCTTTCCTCCTTTTCAAAGAATCTCTCTAGTGATATTTGTTTTTTACTCGTTTTGGCTAGAGTTAGCTTGTGGGCTTACCAAAACTGTGACTGAGACAAGTGCGCAGTGCAGGAAAGAGGCGTGGACAGAAGTGGTAAATAAAATAATGGGCGGGCTACGTGTGGACTAAAATTAAGTGTCGGATTCTGACTTAAAGCCTGCCACCAGATGTGGCTGTACAATTGTAGTACATCAACTCACTTGCCACTATAAATCCTGCCACCAGATGCAGCTTAATTTTCACTTGCCACTTACTGATAGGGTTTTGATACGAGTCTGCAAGCAATTGATTTATTATGGCTTCTGTGCAGTCAAACCTCTCTGGTAATGATAATCTGTATTTGCAACCACTCCCCAGTGCTAGCATCACTGCCTCAGCTCCACCTCAGATCATCAGGCATTAGATTCTCATAAGGAGCAGGCACCCTAGATCTCTCGCACGTACAGTTCACAGTAGGGTTCACACTCCTATGAGAATCTAATGCTGCCACTGATCTGACGGGAGGCAGAGCTCAGGCAGTAATGTGAGTGATGGGGAGTGGCTGTAAATACAGATGAAGCTTCGCTTGCTTACCCACCGCTCACCTCCTGCTGTGCAGCCCAGTTCCTAACAGGCCATGGACCAGCCATGGTTCATGGCCCTGAGGTTGGGGACACTTGACTTAGTAGCCTTCTGGGTTATCAGATTGCATGTCATGGTATCACGGTGCTTGTGTTCAAGTGACACTTATTTAATAATGGTCCCAAGGCACAAGAGAAGTGATGCTGGCAATTCAGATATGCCAAAGAGAAGCTGTAAAATGCATCTTTTTAAGTGAAAAGGTGAAAGTTCTTGACTTAATAAGGAAAGAAAAAAGTCACATGCTGAGGCTGTTAACATTTATGGTAAGAAAAATCTTCTATATGTGAAATTGTGAAGAAGGAAACAAAATTCTTGCTAGTTTTTCTGTTCCACCTCGAATGCAAATGTTATGGCCACACTGTCTGATGAATACTTAGTTAAGCTGGAAGAGGCATTAAATTTGTACAGAGAATATATTGAGAGAGACAAAGACCAGATTCACATAACTTTTATTACAGTATATTGTTAAAATTGTTCTATTTAATAGTTATTCTTTTAAATCTATTACTGTGCCTAATTTATAAATTAAACTTTCATAGGTATGCACGTATAGGAAAAAAACCCATAGTATATGTAGTGTTCAATACAACTGGCAGTTTCAGACATCCATTGGATGTCTTGATATATATCCCCCATGGATGAGGGGGTACAACTGTACAGATATGGTAGATGTAAATAATCTCAAGATTGTATGCCATAGTAAAATAATGAGGAAGGCATAAGTTTTAAATATTTATTGTCTTTGTTTTTAATATAATTCAAGTAATTATAGATAAGTTAATTGAAAATAGTGACTGTGTTTAACACGAAACTTGCAAAATTCTTAAGAATTAATCATGTTCTCCTATGCGTCAGTATAAATTGGCTCCAGCATACTATTGAATTGAAGCATCTGAGTAGAATTTTGTGTTATGTTGTGACTCTGCTTGATACTGCTAAGTAGCAGTTAACTGGGCAAGTTATAGGTGAGGCTGAGAAATGAGTGGTAAGGGGTGGGGTTGAAGCTGAAGTGAGTAAGTGAAAGGGCAGTTAGGAAGTGTCTTAGACCAGCGTATGAGTGTGCACCAAGGTGTGGCCACTAACCAGATTCCAAATTTCCTAAACAGTGGGAACCACAAATTGTCATGAATCTCCTGCCTTTTGTGACATCTCTGTCCCTTCATGACTTTTGGCTACTTGGCTACATCATGAACATAAGCAAGGAAGGGCAATCTGGAGATAGGGTCTCAGAGAGGGGATTTGGTTTTTCAAATGATCTTTGCCAAATTTCCAGGGGAATGAGGCCACGGACTCAAGAGTGAGCTCTGTGTCTCGGGGGTGTGGGTGTGGCTGGGGGTGTGTGCTTGAGCTGGAAAGAAGAGAATGGAATCCTGTTGGTTAGAAAAGGTCAAAAGACATTGAGAGAAAATGGGAAGACATTGAGCAGACGGGAGTGAACTTGCAATAAGTTTCTTTTCCTTTTAAAGCAAGTTCTCATCTAATTTTTTGTTACTACACTTACCCTGAAAATATGGAAAGAATCATCAGTGTTTTGGCAAATCCATTTCCAACAGAACCAGCCCAAAGAATGCAGAAGTAGGGAGAGAACTGATTTTGAAATATTATTACTGCTCACATTTTCTGGTAGGCTTGAGATCACATTTTGACACATGTCTTGGCCGTGTGTTGTACGTTGGAAGATGTATTCGCAGAGCATCCATAACTGTCTTCTAGATAATGATGAAGAGCCTCTTGAGGCTGCATGTTCCAAGTCTGATATCAACTGTGCCAACATTCCAAAAGGAAACAAACTTCTACACCCCTTCCGTGCTGAAAAAGTTGCCTGGATGGTTTTCATTCTGTGAAGTGTCTTCTATATAGTTGAGAAGGAATTGTGGTTTCCCCTACCTGGTCAGGGATGCCATTTCTTCAGAACTTGTAGGTGGACAGAGCTCTGGTCCTTGCCCCAGACATTCTTAGGGCAAGAATCCTGTGCTGAATGAATTCAACAGGTAACTCATGATTAAGAGCTAACTAGAGACATTTCACTAAGAAGTGAGTGGTTGTACCCTAACTAATGATGGGTATGTGTTAGGATCACATTAGAAACTGTCACATAAAAACAGAAACACTGTTTCTATGATTTTCTCTGAATGAAACCTGAATACCATTTTAGTCCCTGGAGTCCACACAATTTTAAAAAGTTCTACTCTTTGAATCAGTAAAAACAATTCCTTTGGGGAAAGGCTTTTGTCACATACATCTTGTCATGGGGCAACTTTGCATTTTGAAGTCCTTCTTCCCTTCTAGGGAAGCAAAAATGGAGTGACAGTGAATGGAATTGCATTTGCTTTTTCTGATACATGGTTTTTATAATCAAGAATGTTTGAATATGTTCTGTATTGTGTGTGGCATTTCATAACATGTATCTTCTTTGCTTTTCCTCTTCAATTTCCAATACAACTTCTTCACAATACCAATAGCAGCAACTACTATGATTTGTGCGGAGTTTTACAACTTGTGTAATCATTTAAAAAAAAATTATTTATTTGGCTGTGCTGGGTCTTAGTTGTGGCATGTGGGATCTTTAGTTGCAGTATGCATGCGGGATCTAGTTCCCCAGCCTGGGCCCCCTGCTTTGGGAGTGTGGAGTCTTAACCACTGGATCACCAGGGAAGTCCCCAACTTGTATAGTCTTTTTTTTTTTTTTTTTAATAATGAAGGCTATTTTAATTTTATTTATTTATTTTTTGACTGTGTTGGGTCTTCGTTTCTGTGTGGAGGGCTTTCTCTAGTTGCAGCGATTGGGGGCCACTCTTCATCACGGTGCGTGGGCCTCTCACTGTCGTGGCCTCCCTTGTTGTGGAGCACGAGCTCCAGATGCGCAGACTCAGTAGTTGTGGCTCTCGGGTCTAGTTGCTCTGCGGCATGTGGGATTTTCCCAGACCAGGGCTCGAACCCGTGTCCCCTGCATCGGCAGGCGGACTCTCAACCACTGCGCCACCAGGGAAGCCCTTGTATAGTCTTATACTCACACTGTTTCAGGGAATTCTCACCATGACCTGGCAAAGTGTTTCTGTTAGCCATCAAATTTTATGCTGAGTGTCCTGCATTAGAGAGTTTTAGCACCTTGCTCATGGTTAAACAGCTTGGAAATGATATAGTTGAACTTCTGCCACCATATCCCTCACATGCCTACTTACAAATCCTACCAGACACATAGGTATGGACTGTTCCCTCCCACTCATTCAGGCTGACCATATCTGTGGGCTGTTTTAATGGAGGTGAAGCTCTGTACCTGTCTCTGCCTCCATTTTCATGGTTGAAGACATTGGTGCTTTGTGACCAATAAAGACACTCTAGATGCTGAGAGGAGGGAGGGACCCCTTTACCTAAATGCAATGCCATTTAAGGTCTCTGTCTCCATCTTTCTCAGCTACATCAGGGAAATGAATTTCTGTGAAAGTGCCTCCATGAACTGTATCAGACAACCCTGTATTTGTTATTTTCTCCCAGTCCTTGCAAACAGTCTGATAGGCAAGAGCTCAACTTCAGTTTAACAATAATCCTGGCACATGTCCCTGTGGCTACTGTGTTGAGCCAGGGCTGGGAAGGCACTAGGTTCTCCATGGTCCTGGGAGGGAAAAAGTTGAGCTGATAAATTACCCACTGAGAAAAGCTGGGAAGTGGGAGGTCATGGAGCAAACAGCAAGTAAGAGGAAGGAGGCTTACATTTATTGAGCACTGTCTGAATACCAGGCATGGTGTTTTACCGAATCATTTTCATTTAATACTCAAAATTATTTTATGAAATAATTGCTATCATTATCTTCAATTTGCACGTGACAAAACTGAGAATGGAGAGATTAATAAACTTGCCCAACAGCTAGGAAGGGGGGTGGGGAGCAAGGATTTGACATCATCTGCTCACAACAGCACTACTCTGTCCCTCAAGTTATACTCCAGTTCAGAATTGTGGTACAAAGAGATACAGTGTGAAGCCCTAGCAGGCTCTTCAGGGCTTTCCAATGGACTGATCTCAAACCTGCCCAGCCTTTGCATGTTTCTGCCTTCCTTCAGTGCTTTGGTCCAGTCATGGTGGCTGCCATGTAGTTTATCGAACCCTGTGATCTCTCTTCCTGTGAGCCTATTTCTTACAGAGTCTTTCCTTTCCTCCATTCTCTTGGATAATCTTGCTCATCCTCTGTGTCTCAGCTGCACACAGGAAGCCTACCAGATCCCCCCAAGTATGGACTAGGAGCTCAGGACACCCAGAACATCTGTATGTTCCCCAGTGGAACACACACTATAATTTGTACTCGCCTCTTTCCTTTATGACAGGATAAGCTTCATAAAAGCAAGGACTGCCTGCCTAGTTTGCTGTTTTATCTACAACATCCTAAGTTGAAGCGTGTTCAGTAATAGCTCACTGCACGGTGGGTGAGGATCCGTTTGCCCCCTGGCCTTTGTGCTATGCCATTTCCTCTGCCTAATCTTCTCTTTTTCTGGTTAATTCTTATTTTGCTTTTGTCTCTGTTAGGTGTTCCCTCCTTCTAACCCAAGTTGGGTTAGCTGCTCCTCTTGGTGTTTTGTGGTGTCCAGTTCTCTCAAGCTCATCTTTCATCACATGTTGTCATCACTGCTTCTCACTAATTATGGACTGAAAACTCCTTGAGGACAGAGTTTATATTCTAATAATTGCAGTTTTCCTATTAAGCAATACACTGCTTAGTGCAGTGTGATTACAATTTATAGGATGAATAGATACATTATTTTGGACACAACTAAATAAGGGACTGTGATACTAGCAAGACTCATTTATCTAACAAATGCTGATTCCATGCCAAGTCTGTGCCAGGCATACACCAAATGATGAAGATACAATAATGAACAAAACAGACATGTTCTCTGCTCTTGTCTTAGAGCCCAATGGTAGTGGTGGGAGTTGCTGGAAGGAGGTCCAGCTGAACTTAACTGATGAGCAGTCCTGTTGTAGTGATAAGCAGCCTTCATAAAGCATTGTATAGAATACCATCATTTCCTTCTTGGATTAGGGTTGAGGACTAAGGAGGTGCATACATTTTGTATCTTACAATTTCTACAGATCTCCTAGTTTTAATGCATCTTTTACTATTGTTGCATAGTCCTCCCTAAATATCAGATAATACCCCATGACCTAAGCTGAAGTAAAACATGCAGCTCATTATGCAGGTTTGTCTTCTTTCAAATGTTTACTATCATAGCAGCCTCCTTCTGGCATGGTTTGGTATCATCTTGCCTGAGTCAGCAGGATGGAAGTTATGACTTCTTAAAGCTCTTATCTCCTCAATGCCTTTTTCTGATTGTTCAAAATAAGTGTGAAGTTTGCACTTTTTAAAGAACTAAGCAGGATGTGATGATGAAGAACATTAGCAGACCTAATCTGACTGACAAGGATGTTTTAAAATTGTCCATTCTTGTGAAAATATTGTTTCTGGGCCCCTGTTAGAATTAGTGTAAGAATCCTTAAATCTGCCTTTGTCATTTATAGAAATTTATGTTTCTCAGTATCAGTACAAGTTGGAAAAGTCTGGGTGGGAACTTCTGCTGATGTCTGTTCTACTTGCCCTTTCTTTACCTCCCCAAATCTCCTTCTCCCCATGAACATTTATGCCTTCTCCCTTTGGGGTTTATGTTCCTCTGTCCCTGTTGTTTACATACATTTAAAGGAAAGGAAGAAATGGTTTTTCTATCTTTCACACCACCTGAGGGACCCTTTTGAGTTCCTTTTCTCACACCACATTTGAGATCAATCTCTCCTGATTTTAGATGGACAATGGAGAATTATACAAAGAGCTTCAAACCTAATTCCAGCCTATACATTCAGGCTGAAACACAAATAACATGCCATCTGAGGCACTAACCAGTGACAGGGGAGCATTTTTGAGAGTGAGCACCATTTTTCTCCTTAGCTCAGGTTTTCATGGTCATGAAATGATCAGAATGCATGGAAGAAAAAGAACAGAAAAGCCAAAGTGGACATTCAAAATTCTTTCTTTGAGGTAAAAATTTACATATAGTGTAATGAAAAGATTTGTATATAATTATTTTTTGCTTTTTAAAAAAGTTGTTATTTTATTGAAGTACAGTTGATTTACAATCTGTCAGGTGTACAGCAAAATGATTGTTCTATATGTATATATTTGTGTGTATATATATCTTTTTCAGATTCTTTCCCATTATAGGTTATTACAAGATTTTGAATATAGTTCCCTGTGCTATACAGTAGGTCCTTGTTGGTTATCTATTTTATATATAGTGATTTGTATCTGTTAATCCCAAATTCCTAATTTATCCCTCCCCCTCTTTCCCCTTTGGTAACAATAAGTTTGTTTTCTATGTCTGTGAGTCTATTTCTGTTTTGTAAATAAGTTCATTTGCATCATTTTTTTTAGATTCCACATATAAGAGTGATATCATATGATATTTGCCTTTGTCTGACTTACTTCACTTAGTATGATAATCTCTAGGTCTATCCATGTTGCTGCAGATGGCATTATTTCATTCTTTTTTATGGCTGAGTAATATTGCATTATATGTATATATATATATATATACATATATATATGTACATGTGTATATATATATACACACACCACATCTTTAGCAATTCATCTGTCGATGGACATTTAATTTGCTTCCATGTCTTGGCTATTGTAAATGGTGCTGCTATGAACATTGGGGTGTATCTATCTTTTTAAATTAGAGTTCTCATCTTTTCCAGATATATGCCCAGGAGTGGGATTCCTGGATCACATGGTATCTCTATTTTTAGTTTTTAAGGAACCACTATACTGTTTTTCATAGTGGCTGCACCAATTTATATTCCCACCAACAGTGTAGGAGGGTTCCCTTTTCTCCACACTCTCTTCAGCATTTATTACTTGTAGACTTTTTGATGATGGCCATTCTGACTGGTGTGAGGTGATATCTCATTGTAGTTTTGATTTCTCTAATAATTAGTCATATTGAGCATCTTTTCATGTACCTGTTGGCCATTTGTATGTCTTCTTTGGAGAAATGTCTATTTGGGTCTTCTGCCCATTTTTTGATTGGGTTCTTTGGTTTTTTTTTGATATTGAGCTGTATGAGCTGTTTGTATATTTAGAAATTAATCCCTTGTTGGTCACATTGTTTGAAAATATGTTTTTCTCATTCTATATGTTGTCTATTTGTTTTGTTTATGATTTGCTTTGCTGTGCAAAAGTAAGTGTATAATTTGATAGACTGTAGCAGATATATACATCCATGTAACCAGCACCCCAATCACAATATAGAACATTTCCATGATCCCAGAAAGTTCACTGGTTCCCCTATCTAGACAATTCCCAGTCCCCATAGGCAACCACCATTCTGTTTTCTATTGTCATATATTAGTTTTGCTTGTTCTTAAATTTCATGATAGTGGAATCATACAGAGTATGCTCTTTTGTCTCTGGCTTCTTTCACTCAACATAGTATTTTTAAGATTCATTCATGTTGTTACATTTTTCTATAGTTTTTGTTTGTCCATCTTTGAGTTGATGGACATTTGGGCTGCTTCCAGTTTGTGCTGATTATGAATAAAGTTGTTATGGATATTTTTGTATAAGTCTTTTTGTGGATAAATGTTTTCCTTTATCGTGGATAAATATCTAGGAGTGAAATTGTGAGGTTTCAGGATAGATCTATGTTTAAGCTTATAAGAAAGTAAAGTTTTTCAAAATTCTTGAATTGTTTTGCATCCCCGTGGGCAGTGCATGACAGTTCCAGTTGCTCCACATCCTCACCAAACTATAGTATTATTTTTTAAAATCTTAGCCTTTCTAACACGTGTACAGTGGTACATCTGACAGTGACTTTAATATGAATTTCATAGTGATACTGAGCACTTTTTCATGTGCTTATTGGCCATTCATATATCATCTTTTATGCAGTGTCTATTCAGGCTTTTGGTGCTCATTTAAAAAATTAGATAGTTTGCCATTTTATTATTAATTTGTAGGAGTTTGTTTTATATTCTGGGTACAATTTCTTCCAGTCTATGGCTTTTTTCATTTTCTTAATGGTGTATTTAAATAAGCATAAGTTATTAATTTTGAGATCCAATGAGGAAATTTTTATAATTAGAGGTTTGTGTCTTAAGATTTCTTTGTATTAAATTTAAGACATTCTTTAACATTTTCTATAGAGAAGATATTGTAATTATAACTTTTATATGTAAACTTATGACACATATTGAATTAATTTTTGTGTATAGTATGAGGTAGGGATTGAGGTTCATAATTTTTCCACCCATTTACCAAATTGTTGAGCATCATCAGTTGAAAGGCAATTCTTTTCCCCCATTGAATTGCTAAGATGGGCATTATTATTCACTCCCTGGAGAAGCAAATTTTCATTTGTCAGTAATCTTTCAAGGAAGAACACCTCAGTTTATCATCTTTTGTTTTCAAGATATTTGAAGATCTTCATATGCCACCATTTTTACATTTGCATGGTAATCAGATAAACTAATGAAGTAATGAAAAAGTCAATCAAGGCCATCTTGTCCTTTGAGATTAAATAAAATTGGCTTGAATCTCAATTCCCAAGAGACATTAGAACTTCCATAGCTCACCACCTCATATATTTCCCTTCCTACAGCTTTTGCATTAATTTATTTCTGTGCATTCCTGTACTTATTATCCATGCTCCTATCTGAAGTCAAACTTTGCACTTAAAACACCAAATCCCACTTCATTGCTTTTGAAAGTTTCCCAACTCTTTTCTGACACATCATTTACTGAATCATTTTCATTAGCATATAATTACACTATTTTTTCCATCCTAAGAAAAACCATTCTCTTGTTTTCACTCCTCCCACTGAAAACTTTCTTTGTTCCTCTTTGCAGAAAATTCTTTTAAGGGCTGTCTACATTTGAAGTCTGCAATTCCTCTCCTCCTGTTCTTTCTTAAATATACTCCAATCAGGTATACTCCTTCACTATTCCACAGAAACTGTTGTTGTCAAGGTCAGAAATGATAAGCAAAGTCACCAATGACAGCAATTGCTAAAAACCAATGATTAAGTTTTTAGTCTTCATCTTACTAGACCTATCATATCAGCATAGTTTGACACCATTATTCACTTGATCATCAGGACACTCTGACCTGATGTTTTATCTCCTACTTTGTTGTTTTCCTTTTCAGTCTCCTTTGCTGGTTCTTCCTTATATCTCTGAAGTCTTAGGGTTGTAGTATCCTGGGCTTAGTCCTCATTTGTCTTCTCTATTTGCATTCACATCCTTGTGGATTGTATAGTCATATGACTTTAAATACCTTCTACATGCTGAAGACTTATAAGTGCCTCTTTCAATGATACCCCTGACTCCCCCACCCCCCATTCCCCAAATGAAAAACTTGCTTCATATAATCATGTTTCTCTGTTTTTATGGGGTCTCACCACCCATCTTGGACTTTGTTATGAACTGAATATTTGTTTCACCCCCTCCCAAAATTCCTGTTTTGAAACCCTGACTCCCAGTGTGATGGTATTTGGTGGTGGGGCCTTTGGGAGGTAATAGGTTTAGATGAAGTCATGAGGCTGGGTCCCGTGATGGAATTACTGCCCTTATAAGAATAGGAAGAGACCACAGCACCCTCTCTCCCAGGTATATGAGGGCACAGGGAGAAGGTGTCCTTATACAACCCAGGAAGAGAGGCCTCAGCAAGAACCAAATCTGCCAGCACCTTGGTCTTAGACTTCCCAGTCTCCCGAAATGTGAGAAGTAAATGTCTGTTGTTTACATCACTCAGTTTATGGTATTTTGTTATTGCAGCCTGAACTGACTAAAACAGACTTCCTCCAGAATTTCAACTCTTCTGTCTTTATTAGGAAACAAAGTTAGCTTTCTACTCATTGATCAGCATTGCCCACTGTAGCTTAGAACCTTCATATAATACCACCTCAGCAGGCCAAGGTCTGACTGTCTGTTATGTGAAAATACTTCCTTCATCTGTAAACATATGGATTTGATAACAGTCATTAGAAAAGTGTGGCCTGGCAAGGCTGAGCCCATTCTATCCTGATGAATAATTTATATAAAGTAACACTAAGGGAGGGGGGTTAAATCATGAGCCATTCCCATGTCTTGAGAAGTTTCACATGTTAATTATTTGTAAAATGTCTGTCAGATAACAGGAGGCAGCCTGTCTCTCAGCATCCCAAGTGAAAAAGGAAAGGCAGTAATTGGGTAGTATAACTGTCAATCTTCCTGAGTGAAAAAGGGAGATAAACCACTGTGCAAGGACCCTTAGTTTGGGTGCTTCCAGACATGAATCCTTAAGCAAGGAAGTGAGGGCAAGTGGCTTATTTGAAAGGTGATCCCAGGAAGCACTTTTGTTCAACATTTTAGGTTGTTTCCAAATTTTTACAACAACAATTAATTCTAAACCTACGTATATGTTCACATGTGTGAGTATTGTAGTAATATACATTTCTGGAAGTGGTCTTTTTTGGCTAAATGTATGCACAATTAAAATTTTGAGAGGAACCACAAAGTGTTTTCTATACTTACCTTAAAAGTGTTTGAGGGCCCATTTCTTCACCCCCAATTCAATATTGTATATTGCTAATCTCTTAATTTTTTTATTTTTATTTTTTGCTAACTAAGGAGTTAAAAAAGTAATCATTTTAATTTGTGTTTTCCTACTGCAAGTGAACACATCTTTTTATGTTTATTGAGTAAGGTTATATCTCCTTTTGTGAACTGCCTATTCACATTCTTTGTTCATTTTTATATTGGCTTGTTTTTCTTTTATAAATTGGTGTATAGGAGTTGTTCATATATTCTGGATATTAATCCTTTGTTTGCAATATATGTAACAATATTTTATCCCTAAGGCCACACTGCTTTATTCATTTCTAAATTTAGCACCTGGATCACTGTCTGCCTCTCCACTATTTCTCTCGTTATTAATCTTGGCAGCTCCAATATTGACATAGGGGATTCCTTCTATCACCCTGCCTCCTCAATTCCTTGATGTCTCTTACACAATGGTCTTTTTCCTTCATCCTGCCTCAGCCACCCATCATGGTCATTACATAGACCTCGTCATCCACAGCAAGCCCTTCTGAAATCTCACTTTCAAATCTCCCATACTCTGGGTACAGCTTTTACCCTCCCATCTCACCTTTCCTTAGGGCTCTTTTCATCTGCCATTTTTCATCATTTATTACTCACTGTTTCAGGTTCTTACTTCTCTTTTTATGTAACTTAGATCTTGTGGTATGGAATTATAATCATTCTCAGGAAAACATCCTTGATGCTCTGATCTCTCTCCTCCAACATACTCCTCTGCAAAACTCCACCCTAGTTAAGCCCAATTATCTATTCATTTCCTTCTTACACTCAAGCAGCTGAACATGGCTGGTGAAAATCAAATGCCGTTGTCGTTTGGACTCACTTCAGCCGATGACAACAAATCTCAAATGGCACTCAATTCTTCCAGGCAATTCTACTATATACCCCTGGTACATTAATTTTTAACTATCAGGAATGAGTATTTCATACATTCTTTTCAACATCCCTTCCTCATTTCATCTTAACTTGTGAAATTGCCTCATACTGTAGAGAAATTAGATGCATTATAATGAGAATGACACCTTCTAAGTATGAAATTTGCAAATCTATTTGCTTCTCTACTCATATGCTCTGATGTGTAAGATATTCCTGCTCCCATCTTAGACCAGACCTCTCTTCCATACTCTTGCCTCCTCAAACAACTTGCTTCTAATTTTATTCTAATTCTCTCCTTCATTATAAGTTTGTCCAATTCTATTATTGGAAGTCATTTGGGTTGTTCCCAATTTTTTGGTCATCAAGAACAATAATACTATGAACTTCCATTATACTATATGTAATATAATATAAAATAGCACACTTATGCAAAAGTGTGTCAGGCAGGGTAAATAGCTAGGAATGGAACTGCTGGGGGTAGCAGAATTTGCTAGTGCTCAACAATACAGGGAACCCCTGCATTTTGAAAGTTTGCTTTATGTCACTTCACTTTTATGAAAGACTTACATTAGTGTTCTCGTTAATCAAAAGAAATCTGAAGAGGATTTTTGATTTTACAAAAAAAGACAAAAATGGAAAATAGTACACTCAGCATCTATTCTGCAGCAGAGCCATTATAGAGGCAGCCCACAACCAGAGAAGCTAGAGGGACACCACAAAGCTCCTTCCTGGGAACTGTACTCAGCATATCAGCATCAAGCCACCATAGTTTTGCACTGTGTCCGTGAGCACCTGTGCTTTATCTTGATTTATTGTGAGCATTTGTTAGCAAGATGAGTCCTAAAGTAACTGAAGAAGGTTTATGCCACTTCAGCTTACAAAGCCTTCATAGGAACAGTCTACTTGGATAGCAGGGGAGACCTGTATCTGTGTTCTTTGGTTCTTCTGGTGTGTGGATTGTATTATTTCAGATTCTCTTGCAGTTAGATAAGGCAAAGGTCTTAGTTCTGGCTCATGGATGTAAACGAGTGATGTCTGCTACTTCTAGGCCTGCCCCATGAAGATCTCCTGGCAGCAATCCTTACTTTCCCCATGTGACTGTGTGGATTAGTTACCACCACTTACCCTTCCCCCCTTGTTGTTCGCATGATTGTCTTGTGAACAAAACATTAACTTTTACTATATCAAGTTTATCACAAAGTTATAACAAAGTTAACTCACCCTGACCGATACACTGGGTCATGGAGAATAAAATGTTGAATTTGGCTAGGTAATGACAAACTGTTTTTCAAAAGGAATCCTATGAGTTTACACTCAGCCAGCAGTTTATTAGATTTTCTTTTGCTCCATGTCCTTTTGCTCCATGTACTTGGTGTTTTCCAAGTTAAAAAATTTTGTCGATATTATGAATTTTAAATTGTGTCTCAGTTTGCTTCTAGTTTTTATTTTTCTAATTACTAGTAAGTTTGATCAACTTTCTACATATTTATGGGGTTCATATTTCCTCTCCTATTGCTTGAGTCATTTTTCTATTGTTACCTTTTCTTGTATTCGTTTGTAGAAATTCTTCATATAGCATGAAAACCAATCATTTGTCAATTGTATGTGCTGCAAATGTCTTTTCTCAGTTCATGCCCTATCTTTTCCCTCTCTTTATGGTATCTTTTGTTGAATAAAAGCTCTTTATAAAAGTATTTGAATATATCAATATTTTCTCTCATGGGTTGCCTATTTTTGCATCTTGTTTAAGAAGTAATATTCTATCATGAGGTCATACAGATACTCTTCTGAATTTTTTTTAATAGATCTTTATTGGAGTATAATTTCTTCACAGTACTGTGTTAGTTTCTGTTGCACAACAAAACGGATCAGCCATATTCATATACATGTCCCCGTATCCCCTCCTTCTTGAGCCTCCCTCCCCTCCTCCCTATCCCACCCCTGAATGTTTTTATTTTGCCTTTTACATTTAGGTCTATAATCTATCTGAGATTTATTTTTTTTGTACAGGTTTAGGTTGGGAGGCAATTTTTTCTTTTCCTAATGGATAGTCAATTTTCTTAGCATTAGGATCTTCAGTAAAATTGCCTTATCTCTTGTATTATTCTTGCCTGGTTTTCTACTTGATGTTTAGGATGGGATAATCATGTAAAATAAATTAGTATATGTGCCCTCCTTTTCTGTTCTTTAGAACAGGAATACACATCACCTGTTTCTGTAGATAAAGTTTTATTGGAGCACAGCCATGCTGATTCTTTACATATTGTCTATTGCTTCTTTCACAATGATGGCGGAATTGACAGTTGTGATAAAGATGGCATGGCCTGCAAAACCTAAAGTATTTACTCTCTGGCCCTTTAAAGAAACGTCTAGCACATGGTCAGATTCCATACATGTTCCTTGTGTGCTTGGAAAATTGTATATTCTATTTCTGAGAACAATGTTTTCTCTATATTCATAGTGGATGGATGAAACAATAATTATTACTAATTATTATGAATATGAAACACTTGAATAGCAATAATTACTTATTTTTGTAGCTATAACATTTACTGAGGGAGGTATATTAAAATATTTTACAATGATGGTGGATTTTTCATTTTCTCCTTAAGGTTCTGTCTGTCTGCTGACTCATCTTGCAGATTTTGGACTCACCAGCCTCCAGAAATGCATATTGCATGTGCCAATTCCTTATCATACACACACGTGCGCACACACACACACACACACCCTATTGGTTCTTTTTCCCTGGAGAACCTTGCCTAATACACTCCTCGGCTTTTTTTTTTTTTTAACTCTGAATGCTGTTATTGATTCACACTCTTAAAAATCTCCTTTTTGCTAATGTAATAGGGAAGGTAGACATGTATTCTCATTTCCACATGGATCCAATCTTTCCTATATCTTTTGTTACTTTTATAAACAACATCAATTAGGTTTCATATCCATTTCTTGCTCAGGTGTGTAAGTAACTTTATTTATACTACTTTGTATATTTCTTATTTCATTAATTTTGCTTCTGATTTTACAGTCAGATTCTCAGATGATTATTCCATATTCTTGTATGGGACCTTAGAATTGTGTTCACTTGACTCCAAATTTTGTGATTATTGGAAAACATCTGGACGTAGATAAGGTTCCAGGGTCAACTGTAATTTAATTATTTTAAAACTCAGTTAAGCTCTCAAACTCTCTAAGATATACCTACTACATAGTTTTTAATAATTTAGTACCTATATATTCTTTTTTAAATTTATTTATTTATTTACTTACTTTTGGCTGTGTTGGGTCTTAGTTGCTGCGCTCGGGCTTTCTCTAGTTGTGGCAAGAGGGGGCTATTCTTCATTGTGGTGCGTGGGCTTCTCATTGCAGTGGCTTCTCTTGTTGCAGAGCACGAGCTCTAGGCATGCAGGTTTCAGTAGTTGTGACTTGCGGGCTCTAGAGCACAGGCTCAGTAGTTGTGGCTCACGGGCTTTGTTGCTCCGCAGCATGTAGTATCTTCCCAGACCAGGGATCGAATCCGTGTCCCCTGCGTTGGCAGGTGGATTCTTAACCACTGCATCACCAGAGAAGTCCCCCTATATTTTCTATAAATAACATGGGTTTTGAATTTAAACAGTCCTGAATTTGAGTCTTGCATGTGCTACTTTTGAAATCTGTGTGATCTTGAACAAGTTGCTCAGTTGCTTTGAATGCAATTTTCTCATCTTTGAAATGGCATAAATAATAGTTATTTTACAGGGTTGACAAAAGAATCAAATAAAACAGTTGATTAGGCACCTAGTAGAGTACTTAGAACATAATAGAGTTTAAGTAATTTGTACCTAATATTGTAATTACTATTACCATAATTATTTTCATTCATTTATTCATTCATCAATTCAATAGATGTTTATTGAAAATCTACTACATATCAGGCACTATCCTAAGTACTTAGAAAACATCAGTGACCCATACAAGATCTGTGCTTTCATGGAATTTATGTTCAAGTGGATTTATTGCTATGGAATGGAATTGTGTATGATAAGATACTTTGCAAGCTATTGTGTCAGTAATGAACCATCTAAAACTTGTGTCTCCAAATGAGGTGCACAGTCTGCAGATTGACTGGTTCTTCTGGTCTTGGCTGGACTTGCCCACACATTGGGAGATTTGCAGGTTGTGTTTGATCTAGGATGGTCTCAGCAGTTATAACAGTTATAACAACTCAGACCCTCCCGATGTGTCTTACCCTCCATCTTAGCCCTGGAATGTTCTAATAGTAATGGCAGAGGAGTAAGAGCAATTGTGGACACATGGAAGTGCATTTTCAAGCCTTTGCAACATGCCTGTCAACATCCCTTTGGCCACATCAAGACCCTTGGTGAACCAGCATCAGAGTTGAAGGGCACTGCAAGGTTACAAAGGGCATAGGTATAGGGAAGGATGAAGAATTGGGGCCATTAATGCAACAAATCTACCCCACCTGTAAAACATAATTGGTGTACTGACTATTTGTCAGTGTGGACACACACATAAGAAATTCTTTCCCAAGACTACTAGATGAAGTTATAAAGAAGTAGTATGTGACACATATTTCTACATGTATGGCTATTCTGCCATAAGCCCAGTATTGCAAACAAAATTTAAAAGAAACATACTAGCTCAATATTATTCAATACCATGCAGCATGGCTAGCTAGGGTACAAGAACTATTGATTTAAAGAAAACTACTTAATTCAAAAGGCTTAGAAAACTTTACAATAGGTAGAGCTTATGGGCTATCAAAAATATTTGAAGTTGTAAGAACAAAGTATGGAAGATCAAAGGGCATAGCTTAGCTCAGGCAGCAGTAGTTTGGACAGGCAGGTAGGAGCAAGGTGTGCACTGTTTCCAGAGGTCAAGGCCAAGTGATGGGTCAAGAAGTTCAAGACAGGCAGGAGAATCTCTTAGGTGACCTGACTGCCAGGAGCTTGTGACATCCCCTTGATAATGAATCATCCCCCAGATAGCTGAGTGGGACATTTAGAACCTAAGCCATGGGGTCAAGAAAACACTTGGCTGGGAAGAGAGACCATATGAAGACTGCAGAGGGTAGATCCAGACAATATCTTTTATTGGGGTTCCTTCATCTTTTCACTCATAAATGTAACTCTCAACTCACTTCTTTAATGACTACCATGTGCATACATTAGCTTCTTCCTCCTTGATTATCCACCAGTGATACATGCATAATCTGCTGCCCACATTCCTAAAGTTTTATTGATGTTGTTGCCCCTCCCTAGCATTTATCTCCAGAATGGAAGTTTTAATGGTGCACCTCTGCACAGGCGTGCCTCCAGTGACTTCATTTGACATTTTGGTTAGTGGCCAGGAACAGTACTGATTCAAATCTATCCTCCTGTTCTCTTGATAGCCAATATATTGAAATAAGAACTAGAGGGGTGGGATAGGGAGGGTGGGAGGGAGATTCAAGACGGAGGGGATATGGGGATATAAGTATACGTATAGCTGATTCACTTTGTTATACAGCGGAAACTAACACAACAATGTAAAGCAATTATATTCCAATAAAGGCGTTAAAAAAAATCTACTCCTCTGTGTTGTCTCTCAACATTCAGAATTTTTCTTAATAACAATTGTTTGTATCTCAGAGTGAATGGTAAAACAAACATTTTACTCACAAAGTGTTGCAGATAGATCATTCCCTCTGCTCCCCCACCTCCAAGAATGAAAAGCTCTTTATGTGCATGGAGATGGTTTCTCTGCTTTCTATTGACCAGACAATGGCCAAACCAAGATGGAAGTCACAAATGAAAGGAATCATTGTGTTGTGTCCATGCTAGGGGAGGCCTGCATCACACAGAAGAGGGACAGGTTTTGGTCCTCACTTGGAATTTCCATAGCTAAGCTAATGATGATTGAGTACATAATGGGTCACACAAGGCTGGGTTGTAGTGACCAGACTTGAGGTAGAAGTACGGAACAGCTGGAATAGCCCCAGACTAGAAGCCAATATCTTAGGGTAAAAATGTAATGTGATCACACACTTACTTGCTATTGGTTGAATTGTGTCTCCCCAACCCCCAAATTCACATGTTGGAGCCCTAACTTCCAATACCTCAGAATATGACCTTATTTGGAAATAGAATTGTTGAAGATGTAATTAGTTAAGATGAGGTCATACTGGAGTAGGATGGTTCCTTAATCCAAATGACTGATGTCCTTAAAAAAAAAAAGGAAATTTGGTGATAGATGCATGCATAGGGAGCATGCCACATGAAGACTGGGGTTTTGCTACCACAAGCCAAGAAACATCTGGGGCTCCCAGAAGCTAGAAGAGGGAGAGGAAGGATCCTTCCTCTACAGGTTTCCGAGGGAGCATGGCCCTGCCAACACATTGATCTGAGACTTGTAGCCTCCAGAGCTGTAAGACAATACATTTCTGTTGTTTAAGCCACTCACTTTGTGGTACTTCATTATGGCAGCCCTAGGAAACTACCACATTACCCAAAGGCTGCTGACATTAGGGTAATGCATGCTATGACATTACCCAAACACAGGAGTGTTGGTCACTTGATGGACAAAGACTGTGATTCTTTTTGGAAATTCATTTTGGTCAGAGCATCTGTTCTATGCTATTTGGAGATTCCCCAGGCATGCAAAAGTGGATACTGTTTGTGTCCTGTCCAATCTTCTTTACTAGACTGGAAGCCATTTCCCAGCCACTGTGTGTGTTGTTGGTTTTTTCAGAGGATTGCCCCAGCCAAACAGGACCCCCTTTATCAGGGAAGCTACTCCCCTCCATCCCCTTTTGCTTGCAGCCATAACAGGGCCTAACTCTGGGATGCCATTTGTGCTGCTGGGCTCCCCATGAGGTCGGGATGAGGCTAGACCCCACCTGAGCCCATAGCCTTGCTCAGCTCTGTGACCATCCTGCTCCCCTCACTCCCCTTCTGAGAGCACACTCTCTCTAAATCCCTGTCACGGCTCTCCTCCTGGTGAATTTGACCTTAGACCTCAGGCTGCACAGTCCTCTTTCTTGGAGAAATTGGAAAGAGCAGGGCCAACCTGTTTCCTATAGGAGATTAAAAGGAAGGAAGACATGGTACAGGACAGGGCCCAGTTGAATGAGGTCAAGTGCTAAGGCATGGCACCCTCAGTCCTTGAGGTGGTGAAGTTAACGTGTGCACCAATTCTTTTTCATTGGCTGCTCTTATAAGTGTCGTCAGCCAACAAGCTTGTCTGTCTCTGTGGTCGTTATGGGTATATTGACCTTGTTCCCACAGACAACTTCTCATTGATTCCATCTCGAACTTTCCAAATGAGGGCCCGGTGTGCGAGAAGACTTGTGAAAGACACCCTTTCCCAATTAGGTGAGTGATGGGAGCAGCCTAGCCAGGCTTTGCTCCTCAGAAGTGTCCTTGTCTGCCCTATTATTATGGCTTTGGCACTTACCAGCAAGACCCATTCAACTTAACAAAGAAACCATTGGTGACCTCCTTACCTCAAGCGAACCCTCTGGGTGACTCAGACACTTTGCTTGCATAGATTAAAAAAGAGACAGACTATTTGGGATTTGACAAAGACAGTAAGAGGTCCTAAAGATGGAAGATAAAAGAACAGAGAAATCATAGGAAAAAATCTGGGCAAGAAGGATTTGGAAGGTATGTTTCCTTGGCATATTTTCTTTTCAGAGATTCCTTTTTATCTGTTGTCAGGCCCACTGTTAAATGGGCCTGATTAAATGAAAACTCATAAATTTAACTTTAATTTTTAAATAAGTAATATGTAGTTATAGCTCAAAATTCTGAGTTCAAAATATTAACACGGTAAACAGTCTCATTCTTACCCTGTCCCCAGTCACTCAGTTCCTCTTCTTAGATGGAAGCTTTCTTATAGTTTCATAAGTATCCTTCCAGTGATAATATATTTCATGCATTTGTAAGTGTGTATGTGTGTGTATGCACGTGCATGCACTCATTCCCACCCACACGATAGTATCTTTTATGTCCTGTCCTGCTTCTTGCATTATGCGCTGAACATTACACCTTGGAGTTCATTCAACTTTAGTAAAAAAGGCCTCTCTATTGTTTTTACAGTTGAATATTATTCTACGATATGGATATTTTTAAATTGCTTTCAATTTTGGATTGCAATTAATATCCTTGTTGTTGTATTGTTTCACATATATGTGAGTATACCAAAGAACAACAGGCCTAGAATTAGAACTGCTGGATCAAAAAATATGTGCACTCTAACTGGTGACATATGATGCTAGACTGCTTTCCATGAAAGTGGTGCCAACTTATAGTCTTATGGAGCTATAAGTGCATGCTTGTTTATCTACACCAAGGGTAGACAAGCTATGGCTGCCTGTTTTTGTAAATAAAATTTTGTTGGAACACAAACATGCCCATTGTCTATGGCTGCTTTCAAACAGCAGAATTGAGTAGATGCAAAAGAGAACATATGGTCCACAAAGGTGAATATATTCACTATATGTATTTTTACAGAAAAAGTTTGCCAATCCCTGCTGCATACCCTGTAACACAGAAAAAGATCAAACTTTCTGATCCCTGCCAATCTGATGTAAGAAAAAAGATGTTTCATTAGAGATTTCTATTCCTCATTTGATGAATGAGGTTGGAAGTTTTTTCCTACCTCCTTTTCTGCAAACCTTGTTTTTGTATTTTTTGCCTTTCTCTTGAGGAAATTAACTTTTCTTCAGGGACATGAGTAGCAAATACCCCTGTTTGTTGCTTTTATTTAGATTTTGATATGTTCTCTATTTTTGTCATGCAGAAATGTTTGACTTTATATAATTGGATATATCAATCTTTTCCTTAGTGATTTTAGATTTTCTATCATATTTATAAAAATTTTACCCACTGTTCTTTTATTCTTTACCTTTTAATGTTCATACATTTGATCCATTTATAATTTTTTGTAAGCTATGATATAGTGATGCACCCTTATTCCTTTTTTTCCAGAAGGCTAGTTGCTTGAAATCCATTTACAGAATAACTCATCTTGGGAAAACTTATTAGAAACACCATATTTATTGTGAACTAAATTCCACTTTGGGGGCTCCATTCCTGAATGTTTTATTTTATTCACTTGATCCTCACTATTTTAATGATTCTAGTTTACAATATGTTTTATTTTCTGAAAAGGGCTAGGTTTCCCTCATCACTTTTATTTTTTAGAATCATTTTCCCTGGCTCTTTTTGCTTTAAATATTTTTTTCCCATATGATCATTAGAATTACCTTGTATAGTTTTATTTATTTTTTAATAGTTTTTTGAAAATATTTATTTATTTTGCTGCTCCGGGTCCTAGTTGCAGCACATGAGATCTTCATTGCTGTGTGTGGGATCTTTAGTTGCGGCATGCGGGATCCAGTTCCCTGAGCAGGGATCGAACCTGCGGCCCCTGAATTGTGAGCTCAGAGTTCCAACTGCTGGACAACCAGGGAAGTCCCTGAATTAGCTTGTATAGTTTTATATAGGATTTCATGCTTTCTTTCTCTCTCAAACTTGTATCGTGAGAACAAATTTAAACCTAAATTAGTCTGTTGGAGGATGAAACACCGAGTGACTCATCCCAGCTGAGAACATTTGAGACCAGCCAATCCCCAGCTGACTGTGCAGCTGACCAGCACAGGATTGAGTTCATCAGATAATAGTTAACCTTTCCTGGATCAGTGGAATTGCCCAGACAACTTATAGATTTGTGAGAAAAAGTGAACATTGTTATTGTTGTACGCCATTGAGGTTTCTTGCTAGCTGTTGTACAGTATTGTGGTGATAACAACTGATAAAAGAGGAGCTGAGACCACCTAGGGAGACAGTACATACAGAGACAAAAAGAAGGCCTAAACTGGAATCCTAGGGCACACCAATATTTGGAGGCCAAGGGGAGGAACTCAGGATTTGGTCTTACATTCAGTTATCCTCTTACTTCTAAATAATAATACTTATATACAATGTCTTACTCCAAAGAAGTAGCAACATTTAAAACGTATGGGCAATGACCTGCACAAAAACTCTGGAGAGTGACAGATAAAATTGTTTCATTCATTTATTCATAAATGTTTAATAAGTATCCCTTCATGCTAAGCATGTGACAATGATACAGTACAAGTCAGTGAAGAGCTCAGAGACCAGTGGGACAGACCATGTACAGACACTTACAGACATACAGACATGTTCTGAAAAGTATTTTAACAGGGGTTTTAAACAAGGTCCATCTAATCTTTAACTCTGGAGGAGTTTAATTCCAGTTTCAAAGAGTTGCATTCAAATAAAGAAGAACCAAGAACACAAAGAAAGTATACATTGAATTTTGACAAAAAGTCAGAAAACTGCTTTCTACTACTGGCTGTGGCTGAGACTAGACACAATCCGTCATTGACAAAACCCTTTTGCTCTACATGTCTCAGCTTTCTCTGCAGTTTGGTGTAACTGAATTCTAGGTGCATGAATGTCTCCTTCATGTGACCTTGGATTCATTTGCCTTCTACCTGTTTGATGCAGAGGAGCCCATGACATTTCAAGTCACATGTTGAAGATGACAGAGCAACACAATAGAAGGAACCTGGGTCTCTGATTGGCTAGAAATCAGCATGTCTTGGAATTATACTACCTGCCCCTCAGGGACACCCATATGCACTTAACATGAGCAAGGAATAAACTTCTGTCATATTTGAGCCATTACATACATTAGCATTTGCTGTAGCAGCTAATGATATCCTAACCATATACTTGCATAAGGAAATTGTACTAAAAACTGCTATGTTTGCTGACATTGTTGGAACAAGCTTTTATTACAGGTTATCAAATATTTGACCCCCCTAAATTCAAACCAGGTAATAACAACCCAAGTTATTTAAATAAACTACAACATATAGACAGTAGATGCAGAGATGTTCTAGAGTGGAAGGGTTGTTCTGGGTGAACTTAGTTTGAGAAGTCTCCTTAGAAATGTCAATCATGAATAGCACATTGGAGGAAGGAAGAGACTGTTATAGTAAGGAGGAAGAGGGGAATTCCAAAGACAGGAACCATTTTGCTATTATTTTTGACATCAAGGATCCAATGAACTTTGATTATTATCTATGGAGTAACACACATGTTAATAAAGTCTTACAGTTAAGTTACTGTAAGAGACCACCTGTGGTGCCAGACCACATCCCTTTAGCCTAATTTGAGTTTTAGCTGCAGTTGTGGTGGGTGGGTAGTTCCTCCAGCAATCAGCACCCCCTTCAAACACCTCCTGGTGTGTTGCTGATTCCTATCCCAGGACATTCTCCTACCCCTGGAAGCTCCAAGTGAGACCCCAGCATATGGGGTTACTGCACTTAGGGTCAAATCTTAGCCAATGGGAAGAGAAACAGGAGGATTGATGCTCCATCTTTTTATCTCGTAGGTGGACAATCTCAGGAATCAGTCTGAATGTTTCTCAGGAGGGCCCAGTGTTGGTGGCAATTTCGACAATGCCTCCTTCCTGTTTCACCCACCTCCTCACACCCCATTCCTGGGGACCCTCCCAAATAAACTAGCTGAACCCAAGTCTTTGTCTCAGGGTCTGCTTTCAGGTGAAGCCAAACTAAGGTACTATGAGTAAGAATTTCTGTAAATCCTTTACACTTCTGGAAAAAACAAATCCAATTATCAAATTTTGTCTTTAGAATATCATTTTTATTTTATTTTGTTGGAAGCACAGACTAAAACCCACTCCTAAGACCAGACCCATTTTTCCCTTGGAAGTCCAAGATCTTATGATATTATGCCTAATTGTAAGCTAAATGTTAATATTAAACATATAGACACATATATTATTTATGCCAATTTTGAGCAAAGTTCATTGATCACCTTCTGGATTCGAGATACTGTGCTTGACACTGGGATTTGCTTTTGTTAGTTCAGCACTATATTCCATTAATTGTGCTCTTTGAGAGCTGGACATATTCTTTGCAAGAAAGCATACCATGTCTCCAGAAAATTTACACTCTTTTTTTTGGTCAACCTTCCAAACTTATTTTATTTTTTCACTTAGTCATTTCTCTTATTCTTTGTTATCATTACCATGTTCTCTGTTTATTTCTGAATATATTTCCTTTACTCTTTCCCTGACCTCACTCATGATCTGCGTATTATCAATACAGGATATGTCTTGTGTCTCTTAAAGGTGAACTGGAAAACTGTCTTGCATACGTTAGGGGCTCATATTTTACAGTTAATAGAACTGTATTATAAAAGGGTTCATGATGAGTATTTAAGAATTGAATCTCTTTGGTGAGGTGCATGATTTATCCAAATTCTTGTCCATAACAAATAAGCTGAAATAACATTGAGAGTCGCTGGACTCACAGTGAGATCCTAGCTTTCTCTTATTACTGACAACACACTATAAATCTTTAAGAGCTTGCAAGTGATACAAAGATGGCAGAGGTCTCTTTGATTATATTTCTTTTCTTCCTAGTGAATTCCACAGGAGCCACATGTCTCCTCTCCTGACTTTCACTGTCTTAGGTTGCCACCCTGTCCTGCTTTTCCTAAAGTAATTCATGTGTTGCATTCTTTCCTCTTTAATATTGAATAGCACTTGCATATTTTGTTCTGTTACACTTATTTCTCATCAAGCCCATTTTATAGATGGGTAAATAAAATACACAGAGGTTGGTGGCTTGCTCAGTGCCACAGGGCCAGTGAGAGGTAGAGCTGGCTTTGGACTCAATTAGTCTGACCCCAGAGTCCATGGTCTTCAGTATGATACTGTATCCAGTGCTGGCTCTTTTTATGCCCTGCAGGCCCAGAAGCCCTATCTCAGTGAACTTATGCCCCACCAGGGAGCATGTGCACTGCAAGCTGGTTGGTCCAGAAATGGTCAAAAGTCTTAATCTCAACAACATTATGGGTCACTCCATTTCCCTTGGGAGAGGAGTGAAAGGGGGTAGCGGTAGATAGCCAGGTTCTCAATATCTCCCCCAAACCTGAAGTTCCTATTTTATTAACCAATGTCAAAATGCAGAGATGGGGAGAAAATGGTTTCTTCTAACCTACCCACATAAAGATAATTAGATAAGGAAGTATGTGATTTTGTTCTCTGAAAAGAGGGTAATGACAAAGTCTTTTCTTACATAATATCGCCCAGAATTCTTTGTGTTTTCACAGAGATGGCTAAAAGAATTTATAATTTTCTATAGATTTTATTTTGCTCTAACACCCTCTTTATTCTGCTAGATTTTTCAACAAGCCTTCTGCCTCACTTCTATTGGAATTTGTCATGTGTTTGCATCTCATCCATCCATCACTTGAGTCAATATGTCTTTGGATGTTCAGAGAGGGTGGCTCAGCTTTTTTGGCATTCCAGCAAATATTTTCAGAGAAAAAGGAGGAACTCCTTGCTGAAGTCACAATTTGCTGACTTGTATCTGTGGAATGACACTCTGCTGCTTTGGCTTATAATTACCTAGGGGTGATAGGTTCATTCAAATGACCTGCCTCTTCCATGAGCTCATCCTGGCAGTACAAAGTGAGACATCCCAGAGACACAGTCACAGATAATTGCTACGGGAACCTGAAGGCAAATCACGTGCTCCTGTGTAATTAAGCTATGTTTTGACTTGGTATTGGACCGTGTTCGCTCATTGTAGACTCAGCCAGCTCAGGTAGGTGCAGTCACCACTGCTCTGTGGTTGACAGTGTTGTTCTTTGGGGTTTGGCTGAAAATGACCTTAAAATGATAATACCTGGAGTGTTGACCAGTTGTCCCAAATGTTTTTCAATATCTGTGGTTAAGGGTGTATTCATGTTGTAATGTGGGTTTAGGCAAGGAATGCTGACCTTTTATTTCTCTTCCCTTCAGAATTTTGAAAATTTCAGGTATGATGTATGTAGTACTTTACCTCCAGATTTTTCATATTTAGATTCAAATGACATTTGTTGAGCCCTCACTATGCATCAAGTTCTGCGCTAGGTGTTTTATATTTGCATTCTCATTTAATCTTTACAACAAATTTGTGATAAGATATTGTTTCCATTTTATTGTTGAATAAATAGACCAAATGAGGATCAATGACTTGCCCAAAGCCAAACAGCTTGAGGTGGAGAGGGGACTGAAAACCAGGTCTTCTCCATGTTTTCCTGCTCTTCCACATGACCTGTGAGTGAGGTAACTACTAGAGCCTAGTCATAACTCATTCAAGGTTTTCCAACTTCCCTTTTTAGATTTTTACAAAGAAAATCAATGCTCTTTTTGTTGGTTTGTGTTAACTTAAGGCCGTGATGGAGTTAATGAAGTACTGAATGAACTTTTAGTGGAAATGCTCAGGGTTCAAGATTCCCCAAGAAGAGTGATCTGCAGCTGCTTGGTGAGATTTCTCAGCTAACCAACATCATGGCATCCTCATGTCTCTTTGGGGATTATTAAGTAACAAGACCTGCCTGCCAATTCACCTGTCCACTCAGACATTTGTATTGGTTCCCTTTGATTACTGAATCAAATCTGATCTCTGCCATCTTGAGTTGAAGATCCTTCAGTTCTATTTCTGGTCACTGCACAGTGGTTGCCCTTCATTTAGAACAGGTGTAGTCCCTAATTCCTCTGCAGACCCTCCTCCCCATTCCTTCCTTCATTCGAGCTCCCAATGTTCCTCTCTGCTGATTTGTATCCTCCCCACGCTTCCAGGTCCAACCCAAGTCCTATTTGCTCTGGGAAGCCTCACTCAGAGATACTCCTTTCTCTAATACTTGGTTTTCCAATAATGACCTTGAAATTTGAGACCTGTGGGGAGTTCATTCCAGAAGCTGTGAAGAGGAGACACAGGGAGTCCTTGCTCTTCACTCCAGCTACCACTAGAGCAGTCCTTCTTTTATTCTGTTTGATACATAGGGATTCTGCTTCAAAAGAGCATCACATTCTCCATTTTGCTAGTACTTAAGGCCAGAAAGTGGGGCTTGTTAGCATCAGATTTTTAGACTGGAGTGCTGGCTCAGGTCAAAAACACCCTACAGGGTTTTTTTTTTTTTTTTGGAGGAAGAGAGAGATGGCTTTATTTTTCCACCAGGCAGAAGGGAAGACCCAGCAGGTTAGTGCCTCAGAACTGTGTCCCCCACCCCCCGTCCTGGGGAATTAGAGGGGGTCTCACAGGTGGAGCTTGCAGTCCAGGGTAAGTGACAAGGATCAAGGTGGTGAAGGTCCTGAATTATTCTTCTTGCAATACTTTAAACCAGTCACTGCTGGCATCAGGCAGCCCGACAATTGGGTCCGTTCATCTCTGGGCCATTGGCCTGCGACCTCCTTTCTCAATTATGTGTGGAATCTACTAAAGTCCAATGTACAAACACAACAGAATCTTGATTGTCAGGAACTTGCCTCAAAAACTGGGAGCCCAAGTTTCAAGCCAGGTATTTCTGGGTCCAAGTTTTGCCTCTGTAGAAATAGCCAGTCATGCTGTCCAGCCAATGGGCCACCCAACCAGGCTGGAAGTGCCCCCATCACAGCTAAAGACAGACCTCTACTCGCTCTGTGAGGGGAGGCAATTTGAGCCAGAGAGTCAGAGGCTCCGAACAACCAACTGCTCCTCTCAGGGGTCATCCTTGGGGTTCTGCCCACCCCATCTCAGAGCCTGGAGGTATCATCTGTTTTAGGGTACTCACTCCCTGAAAGCACACTAGCTACCTGGGAAGCTACCTGAGTTTTGGAGACCATGGAAACAGAACCAAAATTCACTTCATCCAGCAGTGTTTCTGCCAAGGTAAATCCACAAACTCTATATCAGTGGTTCATTCTCGTGTGTGTGTGTGTGTGTGTGTGTGTGTGTGTGTGTGTGTGTAAGAATTTGCATTTCTAACAATTCCCTAGATGATGCTGATGCTGCTCGTCTGGGGTCACACTTTTAGAACCACTGTTTTCAATCATTGTAGAAGATAACAGTGCTAATGTGTACAAAGCCAGTGTCATCCACCATCCTCTGGGCCTTCCTCATGGACCCTGACAGCTTTGGACTATTTTTCTTTCATGTGGTCTAAGACTTACTTACTTATACTTCCATGACCTTTCTCCAAACCTCCATATGAGTCAATATAATTGATTAGTTTCTCTCGACTATGTTACAATGCTGTCTTAGACCTGTATCCTTAAAATTACTCCCAGTCCATCTATCTTCCTAAGAGTTTGGGGTGTTCTCAGACCCTTTTGTCACACATTTTTAGACCAGCTCTTGTTCTCTGACACTCTTTCCACAGAATTGCACATACCTTGAGAGCTAAATCACACATTGTGTGCAGATTTTACTAGTTTTTGTGGGAAGCCATATTTCTTTTGGAGGAGAGAACTCCACATTGTTTTCCTTCACATTTTCTTTAATTCCATTTTCCCACCATACCCAGTAAATGTGAAGAACAGTGCTTTTCTTCTGCCTATTTTTGTCATGAGGTAATAAAGTGAAAGGCACTCAGTTGTAATTTACCACCAATAGAGATTTCCTGCTTAAAAGTTCAACAAGAGCATGAGTCACAGAGTCATGGACATATGAATATAAGCTGTGACCCATGTCCTGGGAGTAATTGGACCCAGGCTAATGAGGATCAAGGGGCTGGTGTATACAGCTTAAGTTCAATCATTGATGTTTTTTTTTGCTTTTTCCCTATTATCTTTTGGGTTTCCTGGGGAATTGGCTCAGATCCCCAGGGAATCCAGGAAGGCTTGAAGTGTGGGACCCATTATGGGAGTGGTGGACATGGGAGACTGGAGTAGATACAGCTGGTTTCTATACTTGAAAATGAGATCAAATACTTAAAATATTACAGAAGGTTTTATTTTTCAGTTTAATGGTTTTGAAAGTTCTCCTCAAACCAAATTAAAATACTTATCATATACTCACCTTGGTATGTGGCTTTGGATGACATTATAAGGACTTCAGTTTTGGTAGATATGCTAAGACAGGTAACTAGGATCTCTAGACCCTCTATTTCCCAATGGTTTACCTTAGTTTAATAGGCATTGTGATAGTGGATTGGAAGGTGGAGATTGGTTGGTAACACAGCAGCGTTTTAGTTAAGATGTTCCAGTGTACTGAAGTTTGTTCCAATCCTGGGCAATTAACTAGCTATGGTTATTCCATCACCAATCACTTCTTTGTGCCACAAGATGTCAAAAGGCTCTTCCTCTTATTTTGTTCATCATGATTAGTGCACCTTGTATCCTCTTTCTTCCTTCCTTCCTCTGTTCTTTTCCTCTCTCTTTTGCCTGCCATATGGCAAAAACAGTCAAGTGAAGCCAGCTGGGTGGGTGACAAGTGGGTGCTAGCAAACCAATCAAGTTAGGGTGGTTTGTATTGTGTCATCTTAGCTTGGCTGGAACTACATTGCCCAGAATTCTCTTCCTTGTATAGTTCTGGGATAAAATAGGCCACAATACATTTTGTGAAAGTTTAGAAGGTGGGAGTGAAGCAACAGCCATATTCTTTTTATACTTGGAAAGTCCACATCTGGCACAAGGAAGTGCTGTCACTCACACATGCCATCATTTTCCGCAGACTCATCCTGATAGCTAGTTCCGCAGCTCCTGCTGGATCCTCCTTCAGCTGCTCTGCCTCTTGGGCCAGGTGAGAATCTAGTTCCATGGTAAATAATATCATCTCCTCCTGCAGGATACTCCATCATCGAAGGTGGTAGACTCGAAGAGGTGAGAGAACAGCATCAATTCTAATCTGTCCTCGAGGATTCCAGCTCATCCTTGAAGGTTCCAGTTGTCCTTTTTTCCCCACTTGATATACATGTTTCCCTTCTGACTGCTGACTTTAGGCCTCCACACCAAACACAGAAGGCACAGCCTCCTGTAGGATGTTTAACTCCCACCATTGTGGTAATGTTGAATCCCTGTAATAAATCCCTTATTACCTATCTCCAGTGCTTCTATTTCTTTGATTAAATCCTGGCTTATATACAGTTCATGATTCTTAGGTGGGGACTGTTTGTTGGAATCAATCTACAGGGAATTTGGCCAATGGATTTTGAGATTGTCAAGCACCCAGTGGCCATTGGTGACAGCTGATTTAGGACGTTCAGGTATTTGGAACTGAATAAGCAGCTAGACCTTAGCAGCTGATTCCACTAAGAGACACTTTATGCAAACTAACTTTGGGAGTCCTGCTGAGCCACTCTGAAAATTGGTCTTTAGACTGAGGAAATTTTAAGCAATGGAGAAATACAACTTCTTCAACATCTTGGGTCTGGAAACTTCCAAAAGGCAGATGCTGTCTGCAAAGTTGTTTTGTATTTTTCTTCTTGTGCCTTTCCTCTTTCCTTTTTTGTTCTGTTGACGTAAAGGAAGATAGGAAGAGAAAAGGAGGAAAATTTCCCTGTTACCCTTTTTCCTTTCCCTCTTCACATTATCCATGAATACACGGTCCCAAATCACAGGCATGTGACCATTATATGGTATTATTTCAGTGTTAGGAAACTTGACAGCCTTGGAGAAAAGAATTCAACTCTTAATGTTTATGGAATTCCATCTTGTACTTGGGCAGTAGCTTTAGAACAGCAGTGTTTCTGACCTCCCCTTGGACCTCCTCTCTTTACTTAGTCTCATGCTTCTGGGTCTTTCTAAAGAAGCAACCAGGCAAAGGAAATTTTATTTTAAAGCCAATTTTCCCCTTTGAATTCCATGTTTGGGGAAAAAAGCATTTTTTGAGCCATGTTTTAGAATTATATGTCTTTAACCCAACTTTCATAATTCAGAAAAGCCCAATACAAAAAAAGTCTCCAGAGCCTTCTATACTAAGAGGAAATTTAATTCTTAGCAGAAGCTTATTTTTAAATTTAGGTTATGACAAGCCACCTCAAATCACTGGAAATGGTATGAAGCAAACCACTGAAACCTATGTTATATTATCCTGCGTCATTGCCTTATTTCTTTTCTCAGAACTACCATGGACAAAACTGAGAAGAAAGTATAGGGTTTCTTGTTCTCTCTGCTCTGGACCCCACTTTAGGCAGGGGACCCTATTGCCCTCGTCTTTTTTTTTTTTAATTAATTAATTTATTTTTGGCTGCATTGGGTCTTTGCTGTTGAACGTGGGCTTTCTCTAGTTGCGGTGAGCTGGGGCTACTCTTCCTTGCCGTGCACGTGCTTCTCATTGTGGTGGCTTCTCTTGTTGTGGAGCACAGGCTCTAGGCATGTGGGCTAAGTAGTTGTGGCTCGCGGACACTATAGCACAGCTCAGTAGTTGTGGCACCTGGGATTATTTGCTCTGTAGCATGTGGGATCTTCTCGAACCCGTGTCCCCTGCATTGGCAGGCAGTTTCTTAACCACTGTGCCACCAGGGATGACTTGCTTTAGTCTTTTTTTTTTAACATCTTTATTGGAGTATAATTGCTTTATGATGGTGTGTTAGTTTCTGCTTTATAACAAAGTGAATCAGCTATACATATACATACACCCCCGTATCTCCTCCCTCTTGCGTCTCCCTCCCACCCTCCCTATCCCATCCCTCTAGGTGGTCACAAAGCACCGACCCTTCCTTGATCTTTTATCATGCCTTTTTGCATGGCTCAGTTAATTATTAATTCATACTAAATTAAGAAAGAGAGACCACCACCTTTCTGGGCAGGGAGGTAAGTGGATGGAGGGAGTTTAAATTTAAGAATTTAAGTTTTTAAGATGAGTACTTCAGGTTTCACCTGAATGTTTGGGGATATGTCTTTTTGGGGATTCAGGTCATTTCTTTTTTTCTACCACTAAAATATCATTCCCAGTAGATATATAACAGCATCACTTAAAGATCTCTTCTGTTCTTCTTTCTTTAATTTTTCAGCTGCACAGGTAAAGAGTCTCAATGATAGAAGTAGGATGATCATCGACCCTGAGGGTATGATAATCTCAGACTTGGAGGTAAAGAGATAGGATATCTATTGTGAATGAACTATACATCCCAAATATAGTCCATGAGGCATTTTGTCTTTCCTCCATGCAGCAGTGTTAAATTTGCAAATTCTTTGACCTTTCTCTCATTAAAGGATAGAATCTATTTCCCCTCCCCTTGAATTTGGGTGGGCTTGTGACTTCTTTGACCAAAGGGGTACTACAGAAGTAATGATATGTTACTTCTAATGTCAGATCACAAAAGGCCATAAAACTTCCATTTTGGTTGTTGGGAACACTCTCTTGAAGTCCTGCTACTCTGAGGCCACCATACTATAAGGAAGCCCAAGTCATATGAATATGTATATGGTGTTATTCAAACCTCATCTGGGATAACAGAGGTGAGTCCAGGTCACTTTCTAGAGTATTGGCTAAAAACCCTGCTGAGTGAATTACTTCACCTCTTGGATTACTCAGAAATTTGAGGCCAAAATGAGAACAGTTTTTTGAACTTAAGAAAAAAAATTCTCTATCATTAAAAAAATATATATTTTGGAATATGTAGAGCAGAAGGGAATTGGTTAGATGCAAGAAGATATCTGGACAGTATGGTGGTAGTGGAATTGGGTTGGCTCTAATTTGAATTTGGGGAAAGAGGACCAGAGGCAGGTTTTGGGCATTTTTTACATGCCCTTTTGCCCTGCAATATTGTTTAAGCAACAAAAATAGCAGTTCAGTTTCAGTGACTTAATGAAACTACAGACTTACTAGAGTTTCCTTTGTTGCTGCTATCAAAGAAAAAGCCATGTATTAAATCACTTTTTAAAAAGTCACCTTTTCATTATACAATTGGAAAGATGAGGGTAGATTGTACAGTGTTTCTCTGAACACCCTCAGCCAAGTATCTGACTTGCTAATGTGTTATGATAACTTATGAGAAGGAAGTTGAGTTATAGCCTCCACTCAAGGAAGTACAAATAACTCAAGCTTATATTCTCTGGGTGTGGCCCTACCCCACAATCTCTTGTATAATGAGAGGGTTCTCATTCAAATGCCTATTGAGAGGGAAAAGAGTTTGAGAATTCCTGTGACCTACAAGTTATCCTTGCCAACATTGTACATTTTGGTCTTATTGATTATATCTTATTGCTCACTCCAGATATTTTGCATCTAGGTGTTAATGAAGCTAAAAGAGGGAAAGAAATATGCACTGTGTCCATTAATACACCTCTGTCCAAGGGTAACTTAAATTCTGACTTCCTTTATAATAGATTGGTTTAGCCTAGTTTTGAACTTAATGTAAAAAGAATCATTTAGTACATTTGTGTCTGGCATTTTCCACTCAATATAATATCTCTGAGATTTATTTACAGTGTTGTATATTTTAGTAGTCTACTATTCACTATATAACTAAATTTGAAATTGAATGAGTTCCAAAATTGAATATAAGTTCTGAAATTGAATATGAGTTCCAAAATTGACTATAAGTTCTGAAATTGAATTTCTTGAAATCAGGGATCTTGCATTATGTTTTATCCTCAGAGTTCAAAATAAATATTTGTTGAATGAGTCAACATAGCATTTCTCTTTTATTCTTTCTTCTTGACCTCCATCTATGTCAGTAACACAAAAAAGAGCACACTTCTGCCTACCTGCACTGTCCAAGGTAGTAGCTTATAGGGTTGATTGCTAAAAGACAATATAAGTGGGTTCTGGCAGCCAGAGTATTTTTTGGTGACTAAGTAGGAAGCTTGCTGACTTTAGACCTATAATTGTTTTTTAACAATAGTAAAATCATCTGATTAATCTGGTTCTAAATACTTTGGTCTAAGTAGAAGTTATGTTAATAGTAAAATAATACCTGAATTCTGAAAGTCTGATTTTGAAAACATCAGGTCTACCCCTTACTTCAGATCTAGTCCACAGAGAAAGCCTTTTGCTACATTTTCTACTATTTTGTCTGCTATTTAATGTTGTGTTTTACTATATATTTATTTATTTTTTTCTAGTTTTATTGAAATATAATTGACATATAACATTGTATTAGTTTAAGGGGTACAACATAATGATATGAAATATGTTTATATTGGGAAATAATTATCACAGTAAATTTAGTTAACATCCATCACCTCATGTAGTTATATATTTTTTTCTTTGATGAAAGCTTTTAAGATCTACTCTATGCAACTTTCACATATATTATACAATAAGGTATCATTAACTATAGTCACAGGCTATACATTATGTAACAGAACTTTCTTATACTTAAAAGTTTGCACCTTTAACCACTTTCACCCTTTTCCTCCATCCCCCATCTTCACCTCTGGTAATTACGGATTTGTTCTCTATTTCTCTAATTTTGGTTTATTTAGGTTCCACATATAAGTGAGATCATACAGTAATTGTCTTTCTTTGTCTGACTCACCTCACTTAGTATAATGACCTCAAAATCCATACATGTTGGGCCCGTGAGCCATGGCTGCTGTGCCTGCACGTCCAGAGCCTGTGCTCTGCAACAGGAGAGGCCACAACAGTGAGAGGCCCGCATACTGGAAAAAAAAAATCCACATATGTTGTTGAAAATGGCAGGATATCTTTCTTTTTTTTAAAGGCTGAATAATATTCCATTATATATTTATATCTCATAACTTCTTTATCCATCTGTTGATGGACACTTAGGTTGTTTCCATGTCTTGACTATTGTAATACTACTGCAATGAACATGGGGGTGCAGATTTCCCATCAAGATAGTGAATTTGTTTCCTTTAGCTATATATCCACAAGTGGAATCGTTGGATCATATGGTAGCTCTAGTTTTACTTTTTTGAGGAACCTCCATACTGTTTTTCATAATGGCTGCACCAGTTTACGTTTCTGCTTACAGTGCACTAGGGTTTCCTTTTCTACACATCCCTGCCCACATTTGTTATCTCTTGTCTTTTTGATGACAGCTATTCTAACAGGTGTGAGGGGATATCTCACTGTGATTTTGATCTGCATTCCCTGATGATTAGTGATGTTGAGCACCTTTTCATGTACCTGTTGGTCGTTTGTATGTCTTCTTTGGAAAAAATGTCTATTCAGTTCTTCTTCCCATTTTTAAATTGGATTGTTTGGCTTTTTTGCTATTGAGTTGTATGAGTTCTTTATATATTTTATATATATATTTTATATATTTTGGATATTAACCCCTTATGAGACATATGATTTGCAAATATTTTCTCCCATTCCATAGGTTGCCTTTTCATTTCATTGATGGTTTCTAATGCCATATTTTAAAATTACATACTCTTACAGGCTCTTGACTACCTGTTCTGGAAGTTGAGGATTTTTCTCTGCAATATCATCATCTCCATTTCACTGGTTGGGATCCTTCTAGTATAGTTATATAACGGTTGGTTTAAATTTGTTGAATCAATTATTTACTATGTTATTATTTACTGCTGAGGTAATACATTTATGTTGTTTACATTTCCTGTATTTTTTATGGACCATAATGTTCATCAAAGTGTTAAGGATATATATATATATATATATATATATATATATATATATATATTCTTTATTTCCCCAGCTTTATTGAGATATAAATGACATGTAACATTGTATAAGTTTAAGATGTATAATATAATGATTTGATATATGCATATATTGTGAAATGATTCTCACAATAATGTCAGTTAACACATCTATCACCTCACATATTTACCATTTGTGTGTGTGTGTGTGTGTTGAGGACTTTTAAGATCTACTCTCTCAGCAACTTTCAAGTAGACAGTACAATATTGTTAACTATAGGCACCATGTTGTACATTAGATCTTTTCTTTCATGTAAAACTTTTCTTCATGGACTTAATAGTGATCTCTCTTACTCCTTTTTCATTTTCTTAGTTATATAAAAGCACCTATAGCTATTCTTCTCAAATGCCCCAACAACAGTTATTACCCAGCAATAATTTTCTCTCTTTCTTAATTTATCACTACATTTTTGTGAAGAACACTTCTTGTTATCTTTCTTAAAAAGGTGTATGGGGAAAAAATATGAAATCTTGAATGCTGCAAAATATCTTTATCTGCATTCTTGTTTGAGTTTGAATGATAGAATAGCAACTACTCATGTGATTAAACCTGTGTGTTAATCATATCATTTAAATAAATCATTATGTTGTTTCACTATAAATTTTCCTTCGAATTTTGAAAGTATTACTCCAGTGTCTTCTAATATGTATTGAACTGTTGAGAGATCCAATGCCATTCTGACTCCTATTTTTTTGGAATGAGATCTATATTTTTCTCCCTGAAGCTTTTAGGATATTCCCATTATTTATGGTATTCTGAAACTTCATAAGAGTTCTTCAAAAGGGTCTTTTTATCACTTATTTTGCTGGCTACTCAGTCATCCCTTTTTGCATGTAGGCACATGCTCTCAAGTTCTAAGAAATTTTCTCATATTATTTATTTGATAAAATCTCTTCTCTTTGTTTTTCCCCCCCTCTCCCACCCACTTCCCCCAGAACTGCTATTGATCTGAAATTGAATGTAGTGAATATTGAGAGTTATTCAAATATTTATTTCATTCCATAAAATCAATCTCAAACAATCATAGTCAATTTACCTTCCTTACAAGTCAATATTTCAGGGATGAGCTGTCTAGGCTAGTTTGGGATAATAATAAATGAAGAGAGGCTTCTAAAGTGTTCTGGGAGAGATAAAACAGGCTCTCCCTATGGCTTGCTATGAACAAATAAATATTTTGTTTTCGTTGCTGCTTGTAGTCAACTTATGGCATCAGAGGAACCAGACATAGGATCATGATGGAGCTCTGGACTGCAGAATTAAGAGGGTGAGAAAAACTGGGACCTTAAGGATGGGGAAAAAAACGCTCAGTGAATTAAAACTGGAGCCCACCCTGTTTCTCGTCTACCGCTTAGATAAAAACTATCCTTATATTTAAAGCCGCTTTGAAATGGTTTTCTCGTACTTGAAACCAAAAACATCTTAACTAATATATTGGATCGCCTAGATAAAGTTCTCCAAATTTAGTGTGCACCCAAATCACCTGGGGCTCTTATTAAAATGCAGATTCCAACTTAATAGATCTGGAATGGAGCCTGAGAATCTTTATATCTGACAAGGTACCAAGAGATGTCAATACTTCTGGTCTGTGGACCACAACTTGAGTAGCAAGGTTCTAGACTGATCTTCTTATTTTCTTATATACTCTCTATTTTCTTCTTATATCTTTGATTTAAAAAATGCTTTCTGGGATATTTCCTTGTTACAATGTGCTTTTATTGTATTTTTCAATTATCATTAATAAATCAAGATATCTTTCTTGTTTGTGATCATTCCTTTCTTATAACATCCTATTCTTCTTTCATTTATATGATATTTTCCTATCCCTCTGAAGATATTCAGGATGGCTTTTTAGGGGGGTAACTTTCTTCTATATCCTGAAACATTTCTGTTTTTTTTTTCTGTTTATTTTTTAAAATTTCTCACATTAGAAGATTTTCTCAAGTTTCTGGTGATCCTTGAATGTCTACTCATGTTTAAGTGAAGCTCTAACAAGCTGATTGGTAGCTTTGTAGGTGAGGAGTGGAGACAGAATTGTTGGCTTATGAAATCCTTTAAGGTAATCAATGAGCTAGCTTTTTCCATCAGGGGATCCCCAGTTACCTTTATGCAAAGTATTTTTCCTGGCAGCTGTTCAGCTTTTCCAAATAAGAATTTCAGTCTTCTGTCCTGAAACTGGGAGTAGTGTTGCTAGTGTAAACCCTTGGCTGCTGGTGTTCTATAAGCAGAGGAGAAGAAGGGGGTGAAGGGACACACAGCTCAGCATGGAGACATTTGCTTTCATGCCATTATTTTCAAGCCTAGCTCCTCTTTCCCTTTTTCCTCTCAGGCGTCTGTTTATTCAGAACATCACACATTGTTCCTCTAGGGGATGTAGGTTGCCTTGAATGAAGAAGGGGATCAGGGCTTCCCTGGTGGCGCAGTGGTTGAGAGTCCGCCTGCCGATGCAGGGGACACAGGTTCGTGCCCCGGTCTGGGAAGATCCCACATGCCACGCAGCGGCTAGGCCCGTAATCTATGGCAGCTGAGCTTGCGCGTCCAGAGCCTGTGCTCCGCAACAGGAGAGGCCACAACAGTGAGAGGCCCGCGTACAGCAAAAAAAAAAAAAAAAAAAAATGGGGATCAGGTATTTGAGAAATTTCCAACTTTCTATAAACAAATAACCCATACATCCTGTGTCTGGACCTGAATCTGAACCCAGACTTCCATGTCACCAAACCTCTTAGGGTTCAGCAGGGGCAAATGGCCTCATTTCTCTCTGCTATCCCTTTTTTTTGCAGGCAATTAGATTGTGATTTTCTCAGTTCTGTGAAGTCACTTATAATCTTTCATCTGTTTTTCTATTCCTCATTTGCTTAGTCAAACTTTGTAACCTTGTATAAGTCAAAGTAGGGAAATGCTTATTTATCTGCTATGAAAGGGTAATAATGAGTTCCACCCAAGGACATTTAAAAATAGTTGAACTCTATCCCATTAAATATTAAAATATTATTTCAACATTTTAAATTTATGTCATTCAAACTTGTAGCATTTCATAAAGCACAGTGCCTTCTAAGCATTATGGAGTAGTATGCTAAAATTATGAAGCCTGACAAATTTGAGAAGGAGTGAGAAAATGTAGCTTGGGGGATAAGGTGGCTGAATTATAAAAGCTGAACCGGAAACAAGAATTCTGGAATCAGAATGTGAAGGGTTGACTATGCCATCAAAAGAAATTTGGGTTCCATTTTTATAGGAATTTGACATGTAGGCAATGGGGGTCACCTTGAATTTCTAAATAAGGAATATATAAGATCAGAAATGTTCTTGGATACATTTGGTAGCAGTCTCGAGGAGAGACAGATGGTAAAGATAGCCATCAGATGACTCTAATTGTGTTGATAAGATGTGAGAGTCTGAACTAAGTGGTGATGGAGAGACAGAGACAAATTACAACATTTTCGTGGCTGAATTATTAGGAGTAGGAAACTGGATTTGGGGACAAAGGGAGGGTAGCAGGTGTATACACGCCTCTTACAATATCTCCTTGCCTTACTTCTGATTTCAACTACATCTGTGGTAGATGGTTCCTATGTACACTGGAAGTGCAGGGAACACCCAAGCCAGGTTCCACTCCCAGCAACCCTTAACCACTGGGAAATGAGAATTTGTTAAAATGCTGTAGCCTCTCAAACTTCAGTGGGAACGTCTGGAAACTTATTTCACACAATTCCTCAGAACCATGGAATTGTGGAGTGCAATTTTGTGGAATTGCACTCCAATTGTCCACAATAAGAACCCCCTCAGTAACACTCCATTTTATTTGTTCCTTCTCCTTCCCTGCTTCACACTCTACTCTCTCACTTCTGCCTCCTAGGGTCACCTTGTAAATAAACTTTGTGCTCAAATACTGGCCCCAGGTTCTGCTCTTGGAGAGAGCTTGTTGAAAACAGGGAGATTTGAAAGCTAACTCTAGCATGCATGTCTGCATGAGTAGGGAGGCCAAGACCTACCTAGGAAATGGTGGAGGAAGAACAGTGGCAGCTGAATTTTGTTCAGAATGCATTACATTTAAGGTGAATTGGAATATTCAGCTGAAGAGATATGGTGAGGAGAAGTGGGGGCTTTGTGAGTCATCAGCATAAAGGTGGAGGAAGGGAATGAAATCAAGCAAGTGAATAGATGGTTCAAGGAATGAATGAAAAACAAGAAAGGTGGACAGAACCTTGGAGAACACCAACATTTAGGGATGGACAGAGGTAAAAACTGTGATGTGTTCACTATAGTTTTGCTAGCCTTTTGTGAGTGGCACATAGTAATACTCAGTAAATATCTGTCCAGGGATTGAACTGGAGAAGCAGACTGAGATGGATTGGACAGAGGCTGGAGAATCAGAACATCCAATGATATATGGAGGAAGGATTGTAGAAATGAGAAAATGTCAAATGTCACTTCAGGTTCATCTGTGGCATTGGCTGAATTAAGTCACTGGGTGACTTTGTTGTCCTCAGTGAGAGAAGCAAGAGGGACAAGTGCAAACAGCAGTTGTCAAGGGGCTGTGGAATCAATGTGCCTTGAGGAAGTTAGAGGTGGGGATTTTGATTTTTTTTAAATTATGATTTTAAAACTAATGTAGGGTGGTTGAAGAAATTTGGAAAATGTAGAAGAGTATAAAGTAGGAAGTAATAACTACTCAAGATCCCTCCATTCCTCTATTATTCCTTCCATAATAAACACTGTTAACAGATGGTGGTATCAACTTGAATCATATGAAAGATTTTGAAAGTGAAAAATAGTTGAATATTGACACTTTCTTAAGGTTCAGAGTATATTTCTTTGCAGATAGATGACTACTCTTTTAAGAGGTGAAGAAGGGGTAAAAACATGTAGGAGTAGCTCATGGGGTCTGAACTTAGGTAAAGTTTTAAAGTTCTAAAATTTAATAACTTTTTAAGGACAGGAACATCTTAAAATATATTTGTAAGCTAAGAGGTAGGTGGAAGGAAGGTTGACAAAAACTGATGAGAGTTGTTTACTGAGGTTGGAAACATGAAAATTGTCTTCCATCTGTTGATCTGGTGGGTGCTTTCCTCCAGCAGTGCTGGGAAGTTGGAGGCTGTTGGATGGGGATTTCAGGGTGGCAGCTCCTGGAAAAACAGGCCCAGCTTCTTTGCTGTGGTTGCAGGGACACAGTGAGCTTTTCCATTTGGGACATTACCCTGTACTTGAAACCAAACAGCTTGGACACAGAACATGCTGAGGCTCCTATCGGGGCAGTGATCGAAGTTCAGGCCACACTCTGGGTTGTTATGTAAACAGGCTGTTTGAAGCAACTTGAGCCTCAACCTCAAGGTAGGAAGCAAGATGCTTTTGTTTATTTTTGGAGTGGAATTTTGTGGCCCAGTCTGCAGAGAGTCTCCTTCATCATCTGGAAGACCATTGGAGCACGGAGAAGCCAGAAGTGGAGTCTGCCTCCAGACATTTCTAGGGAGCCAACCAGGTTTTAGACATTGAAGCTCAGCCACTGTAGACTTCTAGCATGAAGATAAGCAGCAAAAGGCCACGTGGGAGAATTATTGTTCTTGATTTACCCTTATTTTTTTAAATAGGAGGAGAATAGGTGCTTATCAAGCCTTCATTATAGTTAAAAAAAAACAAAAATAAAGACTAAGCTCTAATTAGACTGTCTTATAAACAAATGAGATACAAAGTATATGAAAACCAAAAACAACTACCACTGAAGAAACCCAAAATCTCTTAGAGAAACCTCCCACCCTCTCTGCTTATAACACATGGGTTCTTCAGTCACAAATTTCAGCCTCTTTCTTGTCAGAAGCTGGAAGCTGATGAGCAGCTGAGCTCTGTGTCCACAGGCTTGTCCCAAGAGGAATCACCTCCCACAGCAGACAAGAAACATTACCCCAGGGGTACAACAACACTAGAATCTTGCCTTATTACTACCCTTAGGGTACACTGTATCATGGAATATTTTTAATGAGGTCCTTTTGATACTGTACTGAATTAAGCCCCTTTGGTAGAAACATTTTCATGCATTCTGTTTGAAAGTAACTAGGTTAGAAGTTTAGGGTTAGAGGAGCTTCAGTTGTTTCTGTATTTTTAATCAAGGTCAAGCTAAGCTGCTTTACAATGTATTCTTCAATTTCAGGCATTTGTTACCTCTCCCATTCTGTCCCTTCCTCTTCCTGGGTCTGTACATTAACCTGCAAAGTTAATAAAAACACTAGCTAATGTCAACCCAGTCTTATTGTGTTCCAGGCACTGGCTAATAGTTTTATACACCTGATCACCTTTTGACATCAGCAACCTTGTAAACCAGTTTGATTGTTATTCCTGCTTTACCCTTCAGGACAACAAAGTTTAGAGAGGTTAAATGACTTCCTTAGAATTACACAGTTAGGAAGAATCAGAACCACTTTAAACACAGGCACTGTGATCTCATTGCCAGGCTGCTCTTGCTAACATGACCAATTTCTGTAAGAACAGTGAGGGGAAGCAACACCAGGACAAGGTGTCTCGTAGACCCCATATAAGGACAGTTCCATGAGAACTAACTGGTTGCTACTTCATTGTAGGATTTCAATGACAGATATTTCCAACAATTCTGGGAGTGAGCATCTCCAAAATCTTGTTAGAAATAGAAAGGGCATGATGCTTAAAGGTACAAGGAATATATATTGGTTTAACTGTTTGAAATGACAAATAAAATAGGCTCTTACTATCTGTTTATATTACAGATTTTGGAATAACTAATTGTGGCCTCAAAATTTGGGACACTATTCCCCTGTGTATCAGCCTGGATACACTGGAAGGAAAACACCAACATAATGCCTATTCCTCAGAATTTATGTTTCTAATCACCTGATCACCTAGTTTAAAATCTGGTCCAGAAAGGAAAAATAAAGGCAATTAGTTTAGAGCCCAACTAGAAAATCTGGCGCTTTTAAATTTATATTCATGACCATTTCTCCCTACTGAAACTTCCTAATCAATATATGTTTGGAGAAAGTCCAACCTGCCCAGAATAACTATATTTTTAAAAATTTAGATCTTTCTTTATAACAGTGGTGTGGGTAGTAGACTATGAGCCAAGGTCCTCATGTTCTAGCCCCTGTCCTGCTCTCCTTACTAACTTTAGGTAAACTATTTAACCTAGACCTATTCTGGCTCAGATTAAATCAGGGATTTTAAAATGCAGAGCCCATGGACTTTGAGCGAATTCATGGGTGAGATTCATAATATATATAGATTTTAAAAAATTCCTTCAAGGTCTATGCAAGATCTTAAATGCAGTTTGGAGGAAAAAGAGTCCATAGTTTTCCATGAATTTTCAAAGACTCTGTGATCCCAAAGGGGGTTAGGAACCTCTGACCCGAATGATCTCTACAAGTCCTTCCTCAGTCAAACTTTTTTTAATTGTAGTTTTTAGCGAATTCTCATAAAGTATGCATTTGGGTTCTTTAAAGATTGCAACAGTCTCTTTAAGAGTTGACTTTGTAAACCACGGAAACAGGTGTGAACCACTGTGGGGTGACTCATAGCTTAACCTTCACTTTTTGTTCTGTCCTGGGTCCGGATGGATGAATCACTTGACTAGAGCATCTAGAGGCTCACTGTAGGGAGCTGGCTTTGAGACATTGCCTCTTTGTTTGGTATTAGATGCCCCTTCTGGATCTGTAAAGAGGTAGTTTTGGAAGTGAGATGCAAAGACAATCTTAGTAATGGCCAAACACCAAAAAGTTAAACAGAATGGCCAACAAATATAAAAACCAACTAACCAAATTAAAACAAAATGAATGAACAAAAATAGTAGCTGTCCTATGTCTTAGCCTCTTATTCTATTTGTTGTTGCTGTTTTGTTTCTTCTGTCCCTTTACCAGTATTCAGTCAGTTCTTCTCTTAGTTTGTACACCCACAAGGGTACATAGATGTGATGTATATATTAGGTGACTTGGTGTCAAGAAACACTCAGAAATTGGATTTTGGGGCTTATCTATCTGAAAGCTGTAATGACTGTAACAAGGAATCCTGGGTTAAGAGGTAGTGTAGAGCAACACTACTAGCTCAGTGGAAGTGAGAACATCTTGTTTCCAAAAGATCCCTTCAGGAGCTCCAGATTAATTTATGCAGACCAGGGGTAAAAGAGGAGGCCTAGTGATGAGACAATGTGTCTGAATTTTATCTATCTGATCTATTAAGTCTGGCAGCTGTCTGCAACTACTACAGCTGATAAAGTGGGCTCATCTGTAGTCACGGAATCTCCGTGAAGAAGTTATAATATATGACAATCCAGGAATTAGCTACCCAGGCAATTAGTTTAGAGCCCAAATATACCTGCAGGTCTTATGTTTTATCTGTTACAAGTTTATACTTGGGCTTTGGAAATTGTTGAAATATACATGTTTACATTCTCCATTCAAGTGGATTCCATTATTTATGCCATATTTATAAAGAACTCTTTACCATGTTTGTTTCCCAGTCCACTCAGGATAGGTGGTAGGTACTTAATTAATATTTGCTAAAGTAGGAGCTCCTTACATCAGAGATGGTTGGTGGGTGAGCCTGAACTGTTTCCTGTTCTCTTGATGGAGTTGATTCATTCAGTACATAAAGTATTCAAATCTTTTCTTGTTTTTCTCATCTCTGTAACTCTATGATATGCCCAGTAACATCTATATATTTTTCATTTTTCCTGGTTGAAACACTTCAAGAAATGTCAGGCAATGATGTGTTTTAGCCCATTTACCACAAGTTTTGTGTATTTGTGAGTATGTTTATGATTGTATATTTTGGTAAATATGCAACAGGCAGAAGAAGCCTGTGGTTTTTCTTTTACAAAGTAAAAGCAAGGTATAAGTTCTGTACAGTTGGAAGTAATGATAAACTTTAGAAATTATGAAGCTTGGATCTCCCTTTGGCTTTGGAATGAACTATATATTAAGCAAGATTTTGACTGGTGGATTTTGATAAAATATTTTGAGATGAATTGCTTACCTGAAAGATGACTGAATCCAGTAGATAAAGAAAAGTGACCAATAATGTGAAGCTTCTGCTAAGTCAAAATGAAAATCCTTTGGCATTTTCAATAGTGTTATGTGATGATAGGTAGTCTAGACACACATCAAAGGAAAATTGTAGGTGATTAATATCTATACACAAACTTTCAATTCCCTGGATCTGTGTAACCTCCAAGAAATGGGTTGAGAGCAGAAAAGAAGGAGGATTAACTGAATTGTAGAAGGGGTGACTGTCTCTGTCATTTGTCCTTCCTTCCTGCATAGGAATTCTAGTAAACTATACAGGGAGGATTGTGTGGAGAGAAAAAGCAATACACATGAAAATCTGTGGGGTAGGCATCAGGAACTACCAGTAAACCTTTATTCTACAGGTGGAGATTTCCCTGATGAAATAAACATCTCTTCAAAAGTTTTAATCCCTTTGTGAAATAATACTGTGTGAAATAATACTAATTAAAGTCCCTCAGCACATGAGCACACACCATTTATGAGGTTGCCACACACAAGTACTTATGTAGGGAAAAGAATGTATCTTACAAAAATGTTGCTTTGATGAATATCATATTTGGAACCCTAATTGTGTCCCTTTAGGAAGCTAGTTTGACCAATAGTCATTCTTCATAGTACTTTAGTTTATCTTCCAGAAACCCATAGTGTTGATTTTTCTCGTAAACTTATTATTATTGAAATATAAGATACATACAGAAAAGAGTACACATCCTAATTGTACATCTTCATAAATTTCAACAAAGTAGGCCTTCCCCTGAAAACAATACCCATTATCAAGATAAAAAGCATTACCGTTTTTGTGAGTTTTCCTCATGCCCCACACCAGCCATTAACTTAAGAAAGGTGATCACTATGTGACATCCATCCACCCACATAGATTAGTTTTGTTTCACTTTGAACTTCACAGACGTGGAAACATACAGTAATACTCTTGTATTTGGCTTCCTATCGTATTTGAGAGATTCATTTATGATGTTGCATGTATCAGTAGTTCACACTTTTTCATTGCTATTCTATTGTATCAATACACCCCAAATTATCCATTCCACTGCTGATGAATGCCTGAGTTGTTTCCAATTTTTGACTATTGACATTCTTGTACATGTGTTTTGTTAGACACAGTACTCATTTCTGTTGAGTATATACCTAGGAATGGAATTTTTAGACCAGGGAGTATGCACATATTCAACTTTAGTAAATACGCACAAGAGTTTTTGAAAGTGATTGAAACTTTGAAATTTACAGTTCCTCCTGCAGTGTATAAGGGTTCCTCTTGCTCCACATTATCACTAACACTGGATAAAGTTAGTTATACTGGTGGGTATGCAATAATACCCTACCCTACTGTGGCGTTAATTTGCACTTCTCTGATCAATGATGCCTAGGAAACCTTTATATGAATATTGGTCATTTGGATATTCTCTCTTATGAAATATATGTTAAGTCTATTACCCATTTTAGAAATTGTATTGTCTCTCTTTTCCTTATTGATTGGTAAGTGTTTTTGTATATTATGAAGAAGTCCTTCTCCTGTAAATGTACTGAAAATATCTTTAACTCAATGTCTTCCTTTTTCCCATCTTAATGTTATCTTTTGGTGATGCAAGTTCTTAATTTTAATAAAATCCAATTTACCAACATTTAACCCCATTGTTTGAGCTTTTTGTTCTCACCCCAAGGGAATAAAGATATTCTTCTTCCAGTTTTCATACACTTTATTGTTTTACTTTCACATTTAGTCTATGATCTACATAATATCTGGTGGTGTAAGTCTTCCAACTTTGTTCTTCTTCAGAATTTCTTTGGCTATTTTTGGTATTTTGCATTTCCATATCCATTTTAGAATCAGTATGTCAAGTTCCACACAAAAAAACCTGCTAAGAATTATTATGATTGGAATTGTACTGACTATAGATAATTTGGAGAGAATTTATATCTTACAATATTGAGTCTTCCAATTCATGAACAAGGTCTATTCCTTCTTTAATGTGGGTATTTAATTTCACTCAGCATTATTTTGTAGTTATCGGAGACTTTGCATTATATCAATATATCCATGATTTATTACTATTTAACATAAATTGTATATTTATATTAATTATAGATAATATAAATTCATATTTTTACCACTTCCCAGAACACTTTTTACTCCCATGTTTTGTATTATGGTTTTCTTTTATTATGCTATTGAGTATTTCTTTGTGCTTCCTTATAACAAATATTCTTACCCTAGCCCCACATGACTACTGATATGATTTTTGTTTTTAATAGTTTTTTGTTTTCCAGAAGGTCACCTGGATAGAATCATACAATTATGCAAGTTATACTTTGTGTATGGCTTTTTTCACATGGTGTAATGTTTTGAGATTCATACATATTGTTGCATGTATCAATAGTTAATTCCTTTTTAATGACTGAGGAGTATTCCATTATGTGGAGCTACTACAGCTTGTTTATCCATTCACTGTTTAATGGACACTGTTTAAGATTTTGGGTGATTATGAATAAAGATGCTATAAACATTCTGCAGAGGTCTTTGTATAGAAATACGTTCTCATTTCTCTTGCATAATACATATCTGATAAAGATCTCATGCCCAGAATAAATAAAGCTCTCTTATCAGTCAATAATAAGAAAATGAGCAATTCAATTTAAAAATGGGAAAACATTTTGAACATACATTTCAAAGAAAATACATAAGATACTCAATATTATTGTTAGAAAAACATGAATTAAAATCACAATGAGATACTGTTTTACAGTATTTTAATGGCTAAAATTAAAAAAAATAAAAATTACAAAAGCAATTTCTTATGAGAGGTGTGCCGGAATTGGAACTCTCATTCATTGCTGATGGAAATGCAAAATTGTACAACCAGTTTGTTTTTTATCCATTTTAATGAACTGATATCACAAGTTATTATTGTTTTATATAGTAATATTAATAAAATTTTACTTATGCACATATCTACAACTTCCATTGCTCCTCTCTCCTCACTTTTTTCTGCATTTCTGCCAGGGGTTATTTTCCTTCTGCTTAACAACTCTCTGTAGTACTTCTCTTAGTACAAGGCTTCCGGTGATAAAGTCTCTGTTTTTGGTTGTCTGGAAATGTATTTATTTTGCCTTCACTTTTATAGGATATTTTCTGCATATATAAATCCAGGCTTGCAGTTTTCTCTTCACACTTCATATAATTCATTCCACTGTCTTCTGGCTTCCATTGTTTCTGTTAAGAAGTCAGTCATAAATCTTATTGTTTACATGACTTTCATGACCCCAGACTTCTGAAATTCTTGAAAAAAAAAGTTTTATTCATACCTTAAATAATCCTTATATTTCTTCATATAAAAAGGAGGAATATGCTCAATATGTGTTTCAAATTTATAACAGAACATTTGTTGGGTTCATTCACCCATAAATATCTTCCTGGCTTCAAAAGCATGTTAATCTTAGTTTCACAAAATCCCTGGGAAATAGGGAGTAGCTGGTTTTCTAAATGAGGAAGATGTGGAGTATAGGGCTTGTCTGAGGCCACCCAGGGAGAAGAGCTGGACAGTTGAGTGTAGAATCTAACAATGGAATCTTATTTTTCAGATGCTAAATCTTTCCCTCTTATAGAATATAGTAATGACCAAGCCTCTATTCCTGCCATAGTGTTACAGAAATTTGTCTTTCATTATTATGTATTCTGGGGTCCACAAGGGGAACTTAACAGACATGGATTAAATTCAGGTAGGCTGCCTTCATGAATACAGAAGGACTATGAGAGAGAGGATGGAAACCCTTTGACTGAATGATGGAGCTGTTGACAACCTCTGTCCAGTTTATTTGTACTTTGGAGTTCTGGCATTAATTATGTAAACTAGCTTCAATGAACCAGTGTTTCTTGTTCTAAATTATTTTTATTAGGAAAAAAATGAAAAGGTGCTACAGAAACAGGGAGAGAGAAAATTAATCAAACACAATTTGCTTTGCTTAACAAAACATGTTGTTTATGGTGATGGATCAAAGTGTCCTATATGCAAATTTGGGAACCACTTACTCTGATGCTTATTGTCTTATATACCTCCGTAAAAGTCTGATCATTTAGGAGGTGAAATTACATTTTTAGAACCAAAAAGGCTCTTATTTCCTTGTCTTGTCATTTGGGTGTGTTTAGTGGAATCGTAATGAAAGATGAAATAATAGGATATTCTACATGTATTTTATTTAACTGGTTTCAGCCAACGTTGTACACTCATCTCCACTTCTGTGTCAATTCTTTGTATTGGCACACTCATGAGCTACTAGCCTTTCTTTAGTAGTGTTTTGTATTAGATGGGGTGCAGCTCTCAATGTCAGTCCAGAAACACCATTTGGGAAAGAACAAATGAAATCTTTGCCAAGCATGTATACTCTTGGCACTGCTTCCTAGATCCAAACTGCTTACTGCATTTGAATATTACTGCAAAGAAGTTATTTAATTTTTTTCCCTTTCTTCTGTTTTTTGTTGTTGTTGTTGTTGTTGTTGTTGTCAGCTGAAATTCTTGCTATCAACTGCTTCAAAGAATGTGAATCTGATGCTTGGGCCAGCCCAATCCATTTATGGGCAGTTAAGTCATATCTATGTCTTAAATACTTTCTAATATTTCTTGTAGCTTCTCAGAGCTCACTGCCATTGCAAAGAGGCAGGCTGGAGGGCACATGCTTGTATATCAGGGGGGGATTTTGCTTCTAAGTAGCTTTCATAGGGGTTCAAAAATTACTTACTTTGAACAGAACACTAAATTAGAATATAAATTACTCATCTAGAAATGTATAAAATCTACACCCCAAATTAGGAAAGCTTTTCAACAAAAAGTAAGATATATTTTATAGTTTTATGGTCATGAGATATTAGATAAAAAATATATATGTATATGTATACATATATACATGTATATATCATATTGGTGAAAAGTTTCATATAATTTAAAGAGTTCCTTTATTAGTCATTCATACTCTGGTTTGATCATGGTGAATCTCAGGCCCACCACCTTATCCAGGGCTTCTGTAAATGGAAGTTGCCATGTATACCTTTGGGATTAGCTCAGTTTTTTTCTAGGCTACATGGATTTGTCTTCTATCCCTGGAGAGGATGTCTTCACCTAGTCCAACTTGGGCAATGAAAGTACTCTAAACAGACTTGGGAATATCTTGAACAAACCAATTAAAGGAGGGGGGTTGTGGGTATGTATCTGTTAGGAAGAGAAGCGTATCACATGAATACCTAAAGTATGCTAAAAGTGCAGAGAATAACATGAAGTGCATGATCCTTTAAAAGCATTCTTATAATTATATATTTTGTAATCAGAGAGACCTGGTTGGAAGTCACCTTTCCATGTACAATGTGCATGATTCTAGACAAGTTGTTTCACTTCTTTGAGTGATAAGCCTTTGTTTCCATATCAGAAAACTGTTTGCCATAATAACCACATGAAGTTGATGAGGGCAAAAACAAATGCAGAAAATAAAGAAGTAAAGTAAATTTATAGAAGAGGTAGAAGGAAGAGATTAGAAGCAAGATAAAAATTGGAAGATGGAAGAGGTGAGGTAGAAAACAGGTTGTGACAATTAGGGATACTATATGAAAAACACTATAGCTGGCATGGAGGAGATACTAAATAAATTGACGTTGCTGATACTGTTATTATAATTATGTTGCCATATGTAGTCATAGATTAGAACACACAATTTGATCTGACATGTGACTGCAACTATGGGATATTTTGGCACTAAACTATTTACCTATTTTCAAATTATTCTTGCAACATTTAAACATTAACATTTAAAGAGAGATTGCTTAGACTTCTTACTTACATTTAAAAAACTCCAAGGTAAACACCTAAATAAATAAGCAAAACAAAAACAATACTTATAGTATAAGAATAAGAGCAGTATCATGGACAATCAAAGCCAAGGTACTTTTATATCGTTACCTTGTGTGTTTTTTTCTTTTTTTTTAATGTTTTCTGAATACTTTGACACGATGAGAATCTTCTAGAGATTGTTTCATCCTCTGATTTTTAAACAATTTTCTTTAGATAGAAGATCTTTTCCTTGTTAAGATTTCTGTAATTCTATGCCATGATGGCATGGTATAATTAAGTTAATAAAAGCAAGTAAACAATTAGGAGGAAATTCAGCTTGTGTTTAAGAAAATAATGAGTGGGAAAGACATTTGTGAGGAAGAAAACAATTAATAAAGTGACTGAAGTGCCCCAGGGAAATATTAGCTTACAACGACTTGTGCAGCCAGTCAATACAGACAGTTGGGCGGAGTTGAGGAAGATGGCAGAAGAGTAAGACGCGGAGATCACCTTTCTCTCCACAGATACATCAGAAATACATATCTACACGTAGAACTGCTCCTATAGAACATCCACTGAACGCTGACAGAAGACCTCAGACCTCCCAAAAGGCAAGAAACTCTCCACGTACCTGGGTAGGGCAAAAGAAAAAGAATAAACAGAGACAAAAGGATAGGGATGGGACCTGCATCAGTGGGAGGGAGCTGTGAAGGGGGAAAGATTTCCACACACTAGGAGCCCCTTCACGGGCGGAGACTGAGGGTGGCGGAAGGGGGAAGCTTCGGAGCCACGGAGGAGAGCGCAGCCACAGGGGTGCGGAGAGCAAAGTGGATAGATTCTCACATAGAGGATCGGTGCCGACCAGCACTCACCAGCCCAAGAGGCTTGTCTGCTCACCCACCAGGCCAGACAGAGATTGGGGGCTGAGGCTTGGGCTTCAGTCAGATCACAGGGAGAGGACTGGGGTTGGCAGTGTGAACACAGCCTGAAGGGGTTAGTGCGCCATGGCTAGCTGGGAGGGAGTCCGGCAAAAAGTCTGGACCTGCGGAAGAAGCAAGAGACTTTTTCTTCCCTTTTGTTTCCTGGTGCGTGTGGAGAGGGGATTCAGAGCTCTGCTTAAAAGAGCTCCAGAGACAGGCGCGAGCTGCGGCTAACAGCGTGGACCCCAGAGACGGGCATGAGATACAAAGTCTGCTGCTGCCGCGACCAAGAAGCCTGTGTGCAAGCACAGGTCGCTATCCACACCACCCCTCCCGGGAGGCTGTGCAGCCTGCCACTGCCAGGGTCCTGTGATCCAGGGACAACTTCCCTGGGAGAATGTACGGCGTGCCTCAGGCTGCTGCAACGTCACACCAGCCTCTGCCGCTGCAGGTTCGCCCCATATCCATATCCCTCCCTCCCCCAGGCCTGAGTGAGCCAGAACCCCCGAAGCAGCTGCTCCTTTATCCTGTCTTGTCTGAGTGAAGAACAGACGCCCTCAGGTGACCTACACGCAGAGGCAGGGCCAAATACAAAGCTGAACCCCGGGAGCTGTGCAAACAAAGAAGACAAAGGGAAATTTCTCCCAGCAGCATCAGGAGCAGTGGAATAAATCTTCACATTCAACCAGATGTACCCTGCATCTGTGGAATACCTGAATAGACAACGAATCATCCCAAATTGAGGAGGTGGACTTTGAGAGCAAGATGTATTATTTTTTCCCCCTTTCCTCTTTTTATGAGTGTGTATGTGTATGCTTCTGTGTGAGATTTTGTCTGTAAAGCTTTGCTTTCACCATTTGTCCAAGTTTCTGTCCGTCCGTATTTTTTTTTACTTTTTTAAAAAAATTTATTCTTAATAATTATTTTTTATTTTAAAACCTTTATTTTATCTTACTTTATTTTCTTTTATCCTCTTTCGTTCTAATTTTTCTCCCTTTTATTCTGAGCCGTGTGGATGAAAGGCTCTTGGTTCTCCAGCCAGGAGTCAGTGCTGTGCCTCTGAGGTGGGAGAGCCAACTTCAGGACACTGGTCCACAAGAGACCTCCCAGCTCCACATAATATCAAATGGCAAAAATCTCCCCGAGATCTCCATCTCAACACCAAGACCCAGCTTCACTCAATGACCAGCAAGCTACAGTGATGGACACCCTATAGCAAACAACTAGCTAGACAGGAACACAACCCCACCTATTAGCAGAGAGGCTGCCTAAAATCATAATAAGGCTACAAAGACCACAAAACACACAACCAGACATGGACCTGCCCACCAGAAAGACAAGATCCAGCCTCATCCACCAGAACACAGGCACTAGACCCCTCCACCAGGAAGTCTACACAACACACTGAACCAAATTTAGCCACTGGGGACAGACACCAAAAACAACAAGAACTATGAACCTGCAGACTGCAAAAATGTGACACCAAACACAGTAAGATAAGCAAAATGAGAAGACAGAAAAACACACAGCAGATGAAGGAGCAAGATAAAAACCCAACAGACCTAACAAATGAAGAGGAAAAAGTCAGTCTACCTGAAAAAGAATTCAGAATAATAATAGTAAAGATGATCCAAAATCTTGGAAATAGAATAGACAAAATGCAAGAAACATTTAACAAGGACATAGAAGAACTAAATAAAAAACAGGCAATGATGAAAAACACAATAAATGATATTAAAAATACTTTAGAAGGGATCAGTAGCAGAATAACTGAGGCAGAAGAACAGATAAGAGATCTGGAAGATAAAATAGTCGAAATAAATACTGCAGGGCAGAATAAAGAAAAAGAATGAAAAGAACTGAGGGCAGTCTCAGAGACTTCTGGGACAACATTAAACGCACCAACATTCGAATTATAGGGGCCGCAGAAGAAGAAGAGAAAAACAAAGGGACTGAGAAAATATTTGAAGAGATTATAGTTGAAAATTTCCCTAGTATGGGAAAGGAAAGAGTTAATCAAGTCCAGGAAGCACAGAGAGTCCCATACAGGATAAATCCAAGGAGAAACACGCCAAGACACATGTTAATCAAACTATCAAAAATTAAATACAAAGAAAACATATTAAAAGCAGCAAGGGAAAAACAACAAATAACACACAGGGGAATCCCCATAAGGTTAACAGCTGATCTTTCAGAAAAAGTCTGCAAGCCAGAATGGACTGGCAGGACATATTTAAAGTGATGAAGGAGAAAAAACTACAACCAAGATTTCTCTACCGAGCAAGGATCTCATTCAGATTTGATGGAGAAATTAAAACCTTTACAGACAAGCAAAAGCTGAGAGAGTTCAGCACCACCAAACCAGCTCTACAACAAATGCTAAAGGACCTTCTCTAGGCAAGAAACACAAGAGAAGGAAAAGACCTACAATAACAAACCCAGAACAATTAAGAAAATGGGAATAGGAACATACATATCAATAATTACCTTAAATGTAAATGGATTAAATGCTCCCACCAAAAGACACAGACTGGCTGAATGGATACAAAAACAAGACCCATATATATGCTGTCTACAAGAGACGCACTTCAGACCTAGAGACACATACAGACTGAAAGTGAGGGGATAGAAAAAGATATTCTATGGAAATGGTAATCAAAAGAAAGCTGGACTAGCAATTCTCATAGACAAAATAGACTTTAAAACAGACTATTACAAGGAACAAATAAGGATACTACATAATGATCAAGAATTCAAACCAAGAAGTTATAACAATTGTAAATATTTATGCACCCAACATGGGAGCACCTCAATACATAAGGCAAATAGTAACAGCCATAAAAGGGGAAATTGACAGTAACACATTCATAGTAGAGGATGTTAACACTGCACTCTCACCAATGAACAGATCATCCCAAGAGAAAATAAATAAGGAAACACAAGATTTAAATGATACATTAAACAAGATGGACTTAATTGATATTTATAGGACATTCCATCCAAAAACAACAGAATACACACTTTTCTCAAGTGCTCATGGAACATTCTCCAGGATAGATCATATCTTGGGTCACAAATCAAGCCTTAGTAAATTTAGGAAAATTGAAATTGTATCAAATTGTATACCAATCACAATGCTATGAGGTTGGATATCAATTACAGGAAAAGATCTGTAAATAATACAAACACATGGAGGCTAAACAATACACTACTTAATAACAAAGTGATCACTGAAGAAATCAAAGAGGAAAAAAAAATCTAGAAACAAATGACAATGAACACACAATGACCCAAAACCTAAGCGATGCAGCAAAAGCAGTTCTAAGAGGGAAATTTATAGCAATACAACCCTACCTTAAGAAACAGGAAACATCTCAAATAAACAATCTAACCTTGCACCTAAAGCAATTAGAGAAAGAAGAAGAAAAAACCCCAAAGTTAGCAGAAGGAAAGAAATCATAAAGATCAGATCAGAAATAAATTAAAAAGATATGAAGGAAATGATAGCAAAGATCAATAAAACTAAAACCTGGTTCTTTGAGAAGATAAAAAAAAAATTGATAAACCATTAGCCAGACTCATCAAGAATAAAAGAGAGAAGACTCAAATCAATAGAATTAGAAATGAAAAAGGAGAAATAACAACTGATACTGCAGAAACACAAAGGATCATGAGAGATTACTAAAAGCAACTCTATGCCAATAAAATGGACAACCTGGAAGAAATGGATAAATTCTTAGAAATGTACAAGCTGCCGAGACTGAACCAGGAAGAAATAGAAAATATGAACAGACAAATCACAAGCACTGAAATTGAAACTGTGATTAAAAATGTTCCCACAGGTCTTCCCTGGTGGCGCAGTGGTTGGGAGTCCGCCTGCCAATGCAGGGGACACAGGTTCGTGCCCCGGTCCAGGAAGATCCCACGTGCCGCAGAGCGGCTGGGCCCGTGAGCCATGGCCGCTGAGCCTGCGCGTCCGGAGCCTGTGCTCCGCAACGGGAGAGGCCACAGCAGTGAGAGGCCCGCGTACCGCAAAAAAAAAAAAAAAAAAAAAAAAAAAAAATGTTCCAACAAATAAAAGCCCAGGACCAGATGGCTTCACAGGTGAATTCTATCAAACATTTAGAGAAGAGCTAACACCTATCCTTTTCAAACTCTTCCAAAATATAGCAGAGGGAGGAACACTCTCAAACTCATTCTATGAAGCCACCATCACTCTGATACCAAAACCAGACAAGGATGTCACAAAGAAAGAAAGCTACAGGCCAATATCACTGATGAATATATATGCAAAAATCCTCCACAACTTACTAGCAAACAGAATCCAACAGCGCATTAAAAGGATCATACAGCATGATCAATTGAGGTTTATTCCCGGAATGCAAGGATTCTTCAATATATGCAAATCAAACAACGTGATACACCATATTAACAAATTGAAGGAGAAAAACCATATGATCATCTCAATAGATGCAGAGAAAATGTTTGACAAAATTCAACACCCATTTTTGATAAAAACCCTCCAGAAAGTAGGCATAGTGGGAAATTTCCTCAACATAATAAAGGCCATGTATGACAAACCCACAGCCAACATCATCCTCAATGGTGAAAAACTGAAACCCTTTCCACTAAGATCAGGGACAAGACAAGGTTGCCCACTCTCACCACTCTTATTCAACATAGTTTTGGAACTTTTTGCCACAGCAATCAGAGAAGAAAAGAAACAAAAGGAATCCAAATTGGAAAAGAAGAAGTAAAGCTGTCACTGTTTGCAGATGACATAATACTATACATAGGGAATCCTAAAGATGCTACCCGAAAACTACTAGAGGTAATCAATGAATTTGGTAAAGTAGCAGGATACAAAATTAATGCACAGAAATCTCTGGCATTCTTGTACACTAATGATGAAAAATCTGAAAGTGATATTAAGAAAACACTCCCATTTAGCATTGCAACAACAAAATAAAATATCTAGGAATAAACCTACCTAAGGAGACAAAAGACCTGTATGCAGAAAATTATGACACTGATGAAGGAAATTAAAGATGATACAAATAGATGGAGAGATATATCATGTTCTTGGATTGGAAGAATCAACATTGTGAAAATGACTCTACTACCCAAAGCAATCAACAGATTCAATGCAATCCCTATCAAACTACCACTGGCATTTTTCACAGAACTAGAACAAAAAAATTCACATGGAATTTGTATGGAAATACAAAAGACCCCGAATAGCCAAAACAATCTTGAGAACAAAAAATCAAGCTGGAGGAATCAGGCTCCCTGACTTCAGACTGTACTACAAAGCTGCAGTAATCAAGACAGTATGGTACTGGCGCAAAAACAGAAAGGTAGATCAATGGAACAGGATAGAAAACCCAGAGGTAAACCCACGCACATGTGGTTACCTTATCTTTGATAAAGAAGGGAAGAATATACAGTGGAGAAAAGATAGCCTCTTTAATAAGTGGTGCTGGGAAAACTGAACAGGTACATGTAAAAGTATGAAATTAGAACACTCCCTAACACCATACACAAAAATAAACTCAAAATGGATTAAAGACCTAAATGTAAGGCCAGACACTATCAAACTCTTAGAGGAAAACATAGGCACAACGCTCTATGACATAAATCACAGTAATATCCTTTTTGACCCACCTCCTAGAGAAATGGAAATAAAATGAAAAATAAACAAACGGGAGCTAATGAAACTTAAAAGCTTTTGCGTAGCAAAGGAAACCATAAACAAGACCAAAAGACAACCCTCAGAATGGGAGAAAATATTTGCAAATGAAGCAACTGACAAAGGATTAATCTCCAAAATTTATAAGCAGCTGATGCAGCTCAATAACAAAAAAACAAACAACACAATCCAAAAATGGGCAGAAGATCTAAATAGACATTTCTCCAAAGAAGATATAGCGATTGCCAACAAACACATGAAAGAATGCTCAACATCGTTAATCATTAAAGAAATGCAAATCAAAACTACAATGAGATATCATCTCACATTGGTCAGAATGGCCATCATCAAAAAATCTACAAACAATAAATGCTGGAGAGGGTGTGGAGAAAAGGGAACACTCTTACTTTGTTGGTGGAAATGTAAGTTGATAGAGCCAGTATGGAGAACAATATGGAGGTTCGTTAAAAAACTAAAAATAGAACGACCATACAACCTAGCAATCCCACTACTGGGCATATACCCTGAGAAAACCATAATTCAAAAAGAGTCATGTACCACAATGTTCATTGCAACTCTATTTACAGTAGCCAGGACATGGAATCAACCTAAGTGTCCATCAACAGATGAATGGATAAAGAAGATATGGCACATATATACAATGGAATATTTCTCAGCCGTAAAAAAATGACATTGAGTTATTTGTAGTGAGGTGGGTGGACCTAGAGTCTGTCATGCAGAGTGAAGTAAGTCAGAAAGAGAAAAACAAATACCGTATGCTAACACACATATATATGGAATCTAAAAAAAAAAAAGGTCATGAAGGAAGTACCTAGGGGTAAAATGGGAATAAAGAGACAGACCTACTAGAGCATGGACTTGAGTATATGGGGAGGGGGAAGGGTAAGCTGTGACAGAGAGAGTGGCATGGACATATAAACACTACCAAATGTAAAATAGATAGCTAGTGGGAAGCAACCGCATAGCACAGGGAGATCAGTTAGGTGGTTTGTGACCACCTAGAGGGGTGGGATATGGAGGGTGGGAATGAGGGAGATGCAAGAGGGAAGAGATATGGGAACATATGTATATGTATAACTGATTCACTTTGTTTTAAAGCAGAAACTAACACACAATTGTAAAGCAATTATATTCCAATTAATATGTTAAAAAGAAAAAACAAAAAACAGACAATTGATGCAGTGACAGACTTTACAGGGAACATTAAAAAGCCCAGATGGCTCAAGTTTATATGTTTACAGAGTAGTTGGGAATGGCAGTTCTGTGAGTTCCACTCAGGTAACTAGAAGAATTTTAGTTCTGAGGACAAGAACAAAGTTGAAAAGGGGTGGGACAGGAAGGAAAAGAAAAAGAGGAAGGAGGCAAGTGAAAGTAAAATGAAAAGATGGTGAGGTTGAAATGATACGGGAGAAGAAGAGAAAGTAAAATAAATATAGCAAAGAGAAAGAAGGGTGAAGGAAAATGAAAATGGGATTTGGAAATAAATAGAAAACAAGAAAAGACTGGAAAAGATGTTCTGGTTTTCTAGTAACTAATGTCTTAGTTTTAATTTTTTTATGCTATATTGGAAGTAAATAGTTTGAGGAAAAAGGGAAAGGAAGTATTTTAAGCAACTTCAACTCTGCACTATTCCATTGCCTTACAACAGTGACTTTAATGTTGTAGTTAGAATAGCTTTGGGATTCATCTACAATGTGGTTTGCTATGGTTCTGTGATAAAAACATTAACAAATGCCACCCCTAAATAAGGTGTTTATGAAGAGTGATATTAGATTGTTTAGATAATGGCATATCTGGCCAATGGTTGGGTTAAAATTTATTCTCAAAGAATGAAGTGAGCAATTATAAACTTTGAATAGGTGGAAAAATAATTCTGGTGTTTACAAACCTAATAATGACATAAATCAGTTTAATCATCTGAATTAAGGGCAGGGTTCCCCAATAATGGCACTATTGACATTTAGACTAGATAATTCTCTCTGGGGGGAGGGCTGTCTTCTGCATTGTAAAATGTACAGTACCCTTGACCTCTACCCACTAGATGCTAGTAGCAAAACTTTTCTTACCCCCCACCAGAGTTGTGACAATCAAAAATGTCTTCAGATACTGCCAAATGTCCTCAGTGAGCAAAATTGCCTCCAGTGGAGAACCACTGCATTAGAGGCATTGACAGAAGTTTACCAATTCAATATATCAAGAAAAAAAGTTGGATAGATTTAAATTAATATATCATATATCTGTGCTCCCTCATTTGAGATTTTTCTAAAATATTTTCATAACTGTTATTCCTTTCTTAATTCATGCACATTCCTTGAGAGAAAATCAGGGCAGATGATATTATACCTCTTTTTCCAAGGAAAACTGAGATACAGAAGAAATGTGGGCTGTCCAAATCACACAATGTCTTAGTTTGGGTTCTCCCAGAAGAAGACCCTGAGACAATTATCTTTGTGCAAGTAGTTTATTTGAGAGATGCTCCCAGGAAACCTCAGTTGAAGAAGTAAATAAAGAAAGGTAGTCAAACAATAAATTAATTCATCATTGCGTTGAACTGAAGTTTAATCCTGCTGAGAAACTCTGAGGACCAGTGTAAGATGCACCTCAATTTATCTCATCTGAGGGGCAAAGTACTGAAGTATTTACATACCAATTCATACCAGTAATTAATTAGGGGCTGACCCTGGGAAGAGGATGTGGTAGATGGAATAATGACCCTCCCAACAATGTCCACTTCTTAATCCCTGGAACATGTGAAGATGTTACCTTACATGGAAAAATAGACCTTCCATGGATGATTAAGTTTTGGATCTCAACATGTGGAGATTATCCTGTGTTATCCAGGTTGCCTCAGTGTAGTCCCAAGGGTCTTTATACATGAAAGAAGGAGGCAGGAAAATTAGAGTCAGAGAAGAAGATGTGACAATGGTGTCAGAGTCGGAGTACTGCAATGTGAGGAAGACTCATCTATTTATGACTGGCTTTGAAGATAAAAGGGGGCCATGACAGAAAAAGAGACACAGACATAGAGAATAAATGTATGGACACCAAGGGGGAAAGGGGGGGTGGTAAAAATTGGGAGATTGAGATTGACGTATATACACTAATATGTATAAAGTAGATAAGTAATGAGAACCTGCTGTATAGCACAGGGAACTCCACTTCGCTGTATAGTAAAAACTAACACAACATTGTAGTACAACTATACACCAATAAACTTAATGTTTTTAAAAAAAAATGAGATGGGAGTGACATCTGGAAACTTGCAGTGCACAGGTCATACAAAGACTAGCAGCTTGCACCTCCTCCCCTGGAAGCCCAGCCACCTGCTGTGGGGAAGTCCAGGCTGGGTTACTGAATGATTTCAGACCACAGGAAGAGAGTCCTGGAAGACAAGAGGCCACGTCGGTCATTCCACATGAATAAGCCCAGCTGACACTCCATGGAGAAGAAGTGCCCAGCAAATCCTGCATGAATTCCTGACTCACAGAGTTGTGGAAAAGAACAAATTGCTGTTGTGTTAAGCCACTAAGTTTGGGGTGGTTGGTTAAGCAGCAATAAATAATGACTACAGTGGGGATAACGGGGAGGACACAGTGCTGAGCTGCTTGCCACATAAGAGGACAGCATGAGTAAAATGAGAATGCATGTACAGAGTATTTGGGGGTGCCCTAAATTGAGTATATCACTCTGGCTAGAGAGCTGTTTCAGATTAGCAATTGAAGAATGTAGATCAATAAACTGGGCCCAGGTAACTTTAATGTGGGAGGGAGATCTTCAAGACTCTTCATCAATGCCCTCTGCAGCATTGCTGTCAGTGCCCTGTCAGCAGACCCCTGCCCTTTTGCTTCAGTGTGCACCAGGTCAACATCCAACCACCAGCACCAGCATTTCATTGCCTGAGTGTTTTGTTGTTGTTGTTTGGCTCCTGAAGCCCTTCTGCCTATGCAAACAGGACAGAAATGCTGTGGAAAGAATGCCTGTGAGTCTAATGACTGATGGGAGTTGGTGCATAAATATCCCAGCTCAGGGGGACTCACCCTAAGGCAGGTGTTCTACACTGGGTCCCAGAGTTCCCTTGGTAGAATTAAATCCCAGTTGCCCACAATGGTAACTTGGTTCATAATGCACTTTAATGGCTGCCTTCCCTTCCCTGTCATTTAACCCCACTTCCTACTGGTATTTTTTTCCTACTGTAGGTCCTGAGATCACCTCCCAATAAACTGCTTTCCTTTGGAGAACTCCCCCCCAAAAAAGGGGGTAGGGCATGAGCCAAGGAATGTGGGAAGAATGTGGAAAATGCAAGAAAATGAATTCTTCCTTAAAGCCTCCAGAAAGGAATGGAGCCCTGCAAACACCTTGATTTTAGCCCAGTGAGACCCATTTCAGACTTCTGGCCTCCAGAATTATGTATTAAGTATGCATTTGCTAAGCCACTATATTTGTGGTAATTTGTTACAGAAACAATAGAAAACTAATACAGATTTTGGAACCAGAAGTGGGATGCTGCTATAAAAAGTATGTAGACATGGCTTTGAAATTGAGCAGTGGGCAGAAGCTGGAGGAATTTTGAGTAGAAAAAGCCTAGATTGCTTTGAGCAGTTTTAGTTAGAAATATGGATGTTAATTTGTCTGTTAGTGAGGACTTGAAAGAAGTGATAAGAATGGTTGAGAAAATGCATATAATTTCAGAAAATACCTAAGGTGTCATAGACTATTTACAGAAATAGTGACAGAAAACTTAGCTGAATTGTGTTCTGAAGCTATGCAGAAAGCAAATTTGTAAATGATGAATTTAGAGAATTAGCTGAAGAGATTCCCAAGAAAAATGTTGAAGGTGCAGCCTGGTTTCTTCTTGCTGCTCATTGTAAAGTGCAAGAGGAAGAAGAGAGGTGGAAAGAAAAGATGTTAAGCAAAAAAGGACTAGGATTGGAGATTGGGGAAATTCTCAGCCTATCTAGATTGCAAAAAATGCTGCCATTAGAAGAGTCACTGACAAGAAAGTGTGCTCTGGAGAGAAAGCCAAGCATGTGGCTAAACAGCCTTATGTTAGTGCCTTAAAAGGATGAAAAGTTCAGATCATTCAGTCACACAGAGGGCTCTTTGAAGAGATTAGACATGTGACTCATGAATTACCTCATGTGTCTCAGAAGGAGCTAGGAATAGAGGTGAGATTATCCCAGAAAGATATGTAATGGAGCTACTTTTCTAATGGAATGAATCTTACTGACATACACAGGAGATCCACAAGATTCTTAAGAATTTTATACCAGCAGAAATACTGCCAGCTTGGAATAAAACGTGCAGAGAGAGGACAAAATGAAAGAAAGCACTTGGACCTGCACAATTCTGTAGGCAATAATAAAGGCTAATAAAATTACACATCTGAAAAACTGTGCTACCTTTCATGTAAAAGGAAGAATGATTCAGAGTGCAGGGTCACAGAGGATTATTCTCAGGCCTTCAAACAGAAAGCCTAGCTGGCTTTAGAAACAGCTTGGCATCAATGACTCTTTTTTTTTTTTCTTACATGTTCTCCCTTTTTGAACAGGAATGTGTATAGTTGTTATTCTATGCCTGTTCCACCATTGTATGCCGGGAGCAGATAACTTGTTTTGTAGTTTCACAGGTTCACAGATGGAGAAAACTTTTGCCCTAAGATGTATCATACACAGAGTGTCACCAATATCTCATTTAGATGATGAGATTTGGAACTTCAGAGCTGATGAGGTTTAGGTGAGGTCTTTTGAACTTTAAGTTGATACTTTAAGTTTTAAGTTGATTGAGACCTTGGGGATATTGTGATGAAGTGACTTCATTCAGCGTGTAAAAAGATGTGAATCTTTTCCAGGACATAGTGTGGACTGTGGTAGGCAGAAAAATGGTCCCTCAAAAATGTTCATATCCTAATTCCTGGAACCTGTAAACATGTTATCTTACATGGAAAAAGGGACTCTGCAGGTGAGTTAAGAACATTGAGATAGAGATATTTTCTTGGATTATCTGAGTGGGCCCAATGTAATCACAAGGGTCCTTATAAGTGAAAGAAAGATGTAGGCGAGTCAGAGTCAGAGAAGGAGATGTGACAGTGGAGTAAGAGTCAGAGTGATGCCATGTGAGAAAGTCAGATGATGCGATACTGGCTTTGAAGATAGAAGGGAGCCATGATCCAATGAATATGGGAAGCCTCTAGAAGATGAAAAGACAAGAAAATGGATTCTTCCCTAGAGCCTCCAGAAAGGAATGCAGCTCTGCCAACACCTTGATTTTAGCCCAGTAAAACCCATTTCAGACTTCAATAAGTATTTTTAAGCCACTAAATATGTGGTAATTTATTATGTATGCAATAGGAAACTAATAGAGGGGTAATTATTTCTTTAGTACTTCTGACCTGTAGTATGCTCAGTTAGAGAGATGTGCAAGTTCTGGCAGTCACAAGTTGGGCTGACACAGTGCAGTGGAAGGGGCCACAAGGTACGGAGATGGGCTCCAAATCTGCCTACAACACAACTTGTAGTGGCAGAACTAAGTCTTGAATTTACAGTTTTTGACTCCCAATTCAGCCTATTCTATTATACCATCAATGTTAAATAAAGCCACAAAATCACTATTCTAAGTAAAAAGCTTAGTTTTTAAAACTATATTTCAGTCAGTGTCCATTGATGAAAACTTCTTCTCTACCTGGTTGTTCAGTGGAAAAATTTAATATGGAAACTGACTACAAAGGTGTTGGGAGAACTGAAAATGCAGAGGAAGTTGAAACAGCTCATAGGTTAGCAACATCATAAAGCTTCTGCCACCTTAAGTCTGGAGCAACAAAGGCAGGAGTGGTGTTCTCAGAACCCAAGGGATGAGCTCACACAACAGGAGCTAGGATGATGCATGTACAGCTCTATATATTTCTGAATTGTTGTATCAAATAATTTGCCACTGATGACCTACTCTACTGGAGGAGAGCAATGATATGGTCAATGTAAACATTTTAAGAACAGGTTACTATGTGATTAATATTTTTAGTAGTTATTTTAACTCCTTAATTAGGTTGAAGAACATTGGAAACATGGAAAGGAGCATCTCTGCATTCTTGGAAGTTCAGCACCCTGAATAATTACTGTCCATTTTTACTAAGCTAGTGGTTTTCTTTAAGGAATCTAAGATGACAACTGAGGTTGGTTTTCTTCCCATCCAAGACTGTTTGCTCACTTTAGCTACATTCCCATAGAGGCAGATAGATCTTGGAGAAAAATATCTTCAATAAGGTTTGTTTCCATCAGCATCTCAGCAGGAAACAGCACCATCAAATGGAGAGTTGAGGAGAGTTTAACGAAAAGACTATTTACAAATTTATAGGAGGTTGAGGAAAACCAACAGGGGATGACAAAGCACATGGGGCTATTAACATCAGGGAGTTTTTATCACCCCTTAGATAAATGGAGCAAGGGGAGGTAGAATTTACCAGAAGAGGAAGGGTCTGTGGCTGTAGATGTGGCTTTTCTGTGGGAGAGGGGCCACCGAAACCAATGCATGACCTATGAGGGAGGAATGCAGTCACTGCCAACCAAAGCCTGAAGTGAGGGAGCTGGCAGAAAACACCCTGATTCCACTCTCTGCTCTCCCTCCTTTCCTCCCTTCCTCCTTTGTCTCTCCAGGCATCTCCTGCTTATTTAGTGCTTCTCTTTGGCCAAACCCAATTGGAAACCAGTGGGCAAAGGAGCCCATTGTAGCAGGCCCCAGAGCAGAGTGGAAAAGGGCCTGGAGGGGCAAAAGGAGAATATCCAGGTGATAATTACCTCAAGAAACACTCGAGGTAATTAATTAATTACTTAATACAATTAATTGTTAATTGTATTAACAACAATTCCTCTAACAATCAAAATAATTTTGAATTTGTAATCCTTCAGACACAAATCAGAATTCACATATTTTGAAAAAAGAGAAAAATTTGCTATGTAATTGAAAGCATAAATATAATTGATTTGGGGTGGGAAGTTGTCACAACCTTCCTGATATAAAGATATGAAAGCACTTTGAAGGCTTTTACATGCAAATAATGAATTTGGTAGTTTAAATAACTTTTATCCATATTTTTAAAAAAGCAAACATACCCCCAAAGTGCTGTCAATCCTTCTTTGCTTATCCAGAGATGAATGTAATTCACCTTGCTTTAAAAAAATATCTTTGAATGCACTTTTTACTATCCAGTTGGCTTTCCCAAACCCAGTCTGACAGGCAGGGATTGTCTGTGATCACATGCTTGTCTCTGGTATGTCTATTCTGGACATGACAACAGCCATTACATAAGCAAAACATGGAGAGTCTGATATCTCACTTGATCTTGTATATTATTTCTTTTCCTTTGTGTTAGCTCTTCTGCACCTGTGTTTGAGTTAACTCTTGGCTCTGAGGACATTTGGGGGATGATTAGAATATTTAAAAAGCAGTGACTAAATGGATCTCATAATTAGTTGATTGTCTGTGTAGCCAGACAGAAGAGCTTGTTGTATTGGTACAGGAGCTCAAAGGAAGTACCCCTTTTGAGAAGCTAATAAACTTCCACCTTTTCAGGTCTGACCTGGTCATTTGGTATTAGAGACCATGGGGTCATGCGCAGGACAAAAAGCTTCCTCTAGAACCTTTGTTGGAAGTATTTTGTTTTGGAAGAGCAAGTATTAAGCTGGAGGATTTAGTCACCGGGTGAAGACTTGGGAATGGATTGGACAGGATTGAGGGGGTGGCATTTTATTTTATCTATTGGGATTGAACCTCTCCCTTCAGCCAGAATAACAAGGAGGAGGAAGGATGAGAAGAGGAAGGGTGTAGAGAGAAGGACAGAGAGAGAGCCAGAAATTCTAATATAGATGGAGTCAATGGAATAAACATTTTTGTTTATTCCTTCATCCTTTCCCATCACTGTCTCTCTTTTTTGGTGCTCTTGTTGCTTCCTGAATTTCCCCTATCACAGTACTAACAAAATGCACTGTGATTGCTTAATTTTCTTCTAGACCAGTACTTCCAATAATTCTGTAATGATGGGAATGTTCTGTATCTGCACTGAGGTTATTGAGTAGTAGCAATGTGGCTAGTGTGACTGAGGGGCTGAAATTTAAATTTTACTTAATTTAGATTTTACTTAATTTTACTTAATTTAAATTTTACTTAATTTAAATTAAATAGTCACATGTGGCTAGTTGCCACCATATTGAACCTCAGAGATCTAGACTATCTGCTTTGTGAGGATAGGGACCACATAGGTTATCACAGTGTGCCTGAATAATAGTAGGCAATCAAGAAATCTTTGTCGTTGTAGGAAAGAAGGAAGGAAGGAAGGAAGAGAGGGAGGAAGGGTGGAGTGATCTTACAAGTGGACAAGTGAAGGTTGGGACTGTGAAGGATGCTGAACACCAAGACCATGTACCTCTTGGGCTGGAAAAGTTATTTTCTGCTCTATAACAATAACTTCAAAGCACTAACCTCAGATTTGAGATTTTGAAGGACAGAATCTCAGTCTAAAAATTTATTAATGTTTTTCTTCTCCAGGATCTCCACTGTATTTTCTCTGAGTTTTTGGATGTGACACAGTAAGTGCTTTTTGAGGAGAATTATTGTCTAGAACTCTGAGGGGATGTCATAGTTACTCCCAGCAGTTTGGTGGCTTGGTCAGGGTGTCCCATGAGAAGATCAAACACCTGGGATGAAGTGGTGGTCCTGTCTGTCATAAGCTGTGTAACATTAAGCTCTTAATTTCCCATGTGTCAGCTCTACCTTTGTAAGCCCTAAGCTTAGGGCTGACACTGTAAATAGGTATCAAGTACTTCAAAAAAAAGCAGAGCCATTTAATATAACTTTATTTCTAAAAAACATGTTTTTAGTTATCCACTTGCCAGTGTGAAGGACTTTCCAGTCTGATACAGCTTTAGGTTGGGTATCACAAACTGACAAACTGAGGAGGATGCAATTACTTGGAAGAAAACATCTGTGATGACCCAAGCTTGCAGTAACATTTCTTGTTTAAAGGGCAGCTGAAACTATTTTAGAAGCATTGGCTTGACTATGTAAATAAACACTGACTCATTTAAGTTATTGTAACTACTGAATTCAATATTTACAATACTAAATTTAAAGGCATTCATTACTAATGTGTAGCCTCAAAAGGAGTATGAGTCATTTATTTTATCTCTTTAAAAAGACAAAACATCTTCTTTAAAAGATAAGAAAATCTACTAATTAAATTTTATAGCCAAATCAATATATTTTTAAAACTTAGAAGTAATGTGCACAATAAACAAAATTTGGAAAAAATTTGGAAAAAAGAGGAGAAAATTTCACCAATTGTTTCCCCTCACTGTTACCTAGACTATGGTTAATATTTTCATGTATTTTTTTTTCTGTTCATGCTTTTTATCATCTTAAATATGCCATATATACTATATGTATATGTTGCTTAGATTTTAATGATAAATTGTGAAATGTTTCAGACCTCCAAGAAAGTATAGCAAGTTATAACACACATCATGTATTTGCCACCTAGATTTTAGAGATAGGTTTGACATATTTGTTTCAAGCCTTTTTGTTTTTAAATAATAAGATAGTAGTGATATAGCACCAAACTCATTCTATTCCTTCCTCTCTTTCCCTTCTAAAATTATTTTCTATTCCTTGTCTACGTTTTCCTACTTTTTCTTACAAACATATAATTCCACAAACAATTTATAGTATTGTCTTATGGGTTAAAATATGCATAAATATTGTCATCTGCAACCTGCATTTTTCATTCATTATAAAGTTTTGAAATGTATCCATGTTGGTATGTATACATCTAGTTCATCCATTTTAACTGCTATATGGCATTTCATTTATGAATTGCCCACAGTAACTTAACCTATTTAACTGTAATATAAGTTAGTTCCTTCTATAATTTTTACTATTATGGCAACTTTGTAACAAACAGCTTTAACACATTTTTTTATGCCTGAGAATTTTTTTTAGGGTAGATACAGGGTTTGATAGATTGTATGGTAGGAATGTCTTCAAATGTATTAGATATTGCCAAATTACTCTTCCAAGTAATTGAACCAATTTACACCCCAGTCTCATTTCATCTTATTTTCATTGAGGATTGTTAGTTTTGGACTTTTAAACTTGGTTAATTGGATAAGTATAAAGTAGCATCTTATAATTTTTTTTAAATTTGTACTTCACTATTTCACTGATTTCTGGTGAGGTTGAAGAATCTTTGAAGCAGGAGATAGATGGGTCGCAGGCTGAGCAGCAGGAGTTTGTCCCCTGTGGACTGATACTCCAAGATGAAGGTAGGAGAAGCTGAGCTCTGCCCAGATAAGAGATAAGAGACCACATATTTCTCATTCTCCAAGTCAAGGAGACCTTCCCAACTAAAAAGCTCCTTGGAGGTCAAAAAGGGGAGTGATGTCAACCTACCCATAGGTTTCTTCACTGGAATCCACCTTAGCTAAGAAATGTGCACGCACACAGGGGAGGATCCTGAGATGTACCAAATATGGACTCAGAACCAGGCAAATCAAAATGATTGGCCAAAGGAAACCCGGAAGAAATGCCCCATATAAGTGATTTCAACTGCCACAAGGGCGCGACTCTCTCTCTCAGTCTACTTGTGTGTCTATCCACATGTACTCTTTTTCCTCCTAATAAACGCTTTTCTTGTTTCACTACTTTTCTATCTTTGTGGGAATTCCTTTCTGCAAAGCCAAAGGGCCAGCTCCATGTCACTGATCACTGGTTTGAGGGCTAGGATTCAGTGCTCTCACTGCTGCAGCCTAACCTCAATCTCTGGCTGGGAACTGAAACCCTGCTTCTAGTGGCTGCAGACTGAGGCCACCCGAGATCACATGTGGTGCCGAAACCTGGGAATTCAAGGTAAACAGTGGGCTTCTCCCAGCTGCGGCTTGAGGCCCCTGACTTTAGCTCTTGCCCTCTCTCTCTTGCTCTCCTCTTTGCTTTCTTTTCAAGACCCACAGGGCATAAACTCGGTTCGCCCACTGCATTATGGCTCCCCATCAAAATTGGGGGTGCCATGGGTATTTCCTAGGCCATGCAGATTCAAATAACGCTTGGATAACAGCTGACGCTGTCCTGTGGAACCTGGTGGAAATGTGATTTCCGATGTGAAGGAGCCCCAGGCGTCTCTCTCTCCGCCCCCCACCCCCCATCCGCCTGTAAGGAACCCTCCACTATGCTTTTCCTTCCCACCTTACTCACACAGCAAGGTCTCATTCTCACTTCATATCTCTGTGACGTTTTAGGGAAGGATTTCTGGGACATAATTCCTAAACTGTGTCCCCGCCACTGCCAAACTCACCGTTGCCTGTGTCAGACAAAATTATCAGATGATTCCCAATTCTATTTTAGCTGCCAGACAGATAGGGCAAAGGTTTTTGGGTTCTTCTGCTGTCTAGTCTCTCACCTCACTCAATGCCCCAAATTTTACTATGAAAGTTTCTCTGCCTCCTGACCCTCAAGCCTTGAACCCTGTGCCATCTTCCATAGCACCCAACTCCAATTTCTCCAAGGGCTCTTTTTTGCATCTATCAGACCCTCTTTACTCCAGGCTTTTGCAGTCTACACACTGCTACGGACAGCCTATTGGGCTGGCCACTCCCCAGAAGCCTGAATTATAAACTTTGTAGTTTGCTCAGTTGCAAGGAATACACCCCAGCATAGGAAGACTTATCATAGGACATAAGCTCTATAAACAATAGATCCCTCCTAAGGCATGTCCTGGCAACCAGTCTGCCCTGGTTCAAATGTCCTCCCTTGGCCCTATGGGGGGACACCTTGTGCAAGGTACCAAGGAATACCAGAGATGGCTGGTCAGGAGTCGATGGGAGAGTAGAGGACACTTGAAATGCCATCTGGTTAGAAGGGAATTTGGGGGACGCCCTGACGCCTTCAGGTTAAAGCCTCCTGGTAAATGTTTCTGGGCTGCTGGATTCCATTTCTAGAAGAGCTCTCTTTTTCTTGGTTTTAGGTTACAAACATGGGAGGATCCCCCTCCAAGCCAGAAGAAATACCTCTGGAGTATATCCTTAAGAATTGGATTTTTTTTTTAAATAGAAGGGCTAAGAAAGGAAAAACTTGTTTTACTGTAACAGTGCCTGGCCTTTGTATAAGTTGGCGAACAGAGAAAAATGGCCTGAAAACTGGTCTCTAACTTACAATATCATTCTGCAATTGGATCTTTATTGCCACAAGATGGGAAAGTGGACTGAGGTTCCCTATATTCAGGCTTTCATGATCCTTTACCAAACTCCTGCCCTATATGGCTCTTGTAGTCAAAAACCTGGGGAACCAGAAAACTCTCCTGACATTTTAGATGATTCCCTTCTAATCTCTCCCATCTCTCAGGGGGGAAACCAAGCTCCCCCTACTCCTGACAGTATCACCCACTTCTCCAGAGTCACCTACCTTTCCCAGTCCCTCAGACCAATCCCAAACTCCACCTCCGTATGTCCCTCCATACCCTCCGTTACCCCAAGAAAGAGAGACTAGTCCCTCTTGGGTAACTCACAGGGGAGCTTCCTATCACCCAGGATTAGGAAAATTATGCCCTCTTAGGGAAGTGGCAAATGGTAAAGAGGCAATTAGAGTACATGTGTCCTTCTTTTTAACCAACTTAGCGCAATGCAAACAGAGACCAGGCTGATGTTCTGAAGACCCTAGTAAGTTTGGTGAAGGGTTTCATGCCCTAACTCTGGTCTATGATTTAACTTGGAATGATGTCCAAGTAGTCCTATCTACTTGTTGTACTCCTGAGGAAAAACAGAGAATTTGGACAGCAACGCAGGGGCATGCTAACCAGTTTTCCAGAGACCAACCCAAACATTATGCTGTGGGTGGAGACACAGTCCCAAATCAGAAACCCCCTTGGAATTATAATTCCCAGGAGGGAATGGAAACCAGGAGGCACATGATTCAATGTATATTAGAAAGGGTGAGAAAATGTATCAAAAAGTCAGTTAACTATGAAAAGTTTAAAGAAAAGACCCAAGAAGAAAAAGAGAATCCAGCCCTCTTTCATGGGAGGCGTGTGGAGGATTTAGAAAGTATATCAGCATAGATTCCTCCACTTCCAAAGGTCAGTCTCTGATGGGGCAACAGTTTATCAGCCAGTCCACCCCTGATATTAGGCAGAAACTCCAAAAGTTACAGTTAGACCCACAAACCCCCATGACGCAACTCCTAGATATGGTTTTTGGGTTATTTAATAATTGTGATCAAGCTGAGGAGGAAGAGAGAACCCAACATGAGGAAAGACAGGCCAGGGCTCATGCAAAACTGATAGCCATTGCTGTTAGTCATTCCTTGCAACCTCAGGACAACCCAAGGGGGCCAAGAAAGTTCAACTATCCATCTAGAGGTAAGACCAACAAGGGGGAATGCTTCTTCAAATGCAAGTCAACTGGCCACTGGGCCTGAGATTGCCAGAAAGAGCCCCCAGGGCCATGCCCAGCCTGCAAACGAACAGGTCATTGGAAGAGGGACTGCTCTCAGTCCCGTAGGAAAAGGGGAGCTCCTGCTCCTGAGATGGCCATGCTGGATGACTGAGGTGGCCCAGGGATTCTGGTGGCACCCCCCAATGAGATGTCTATCTCCATCAAGGATCCCTGGGTGGTCCTTGATATGGCAGGTAAAATGATTGATTTTTTAATTGATATGGGAGCAATTTACTTTGTCCTAATTTCTTGTGCTGGACCTCTTTCCTCTAAAAGCTGTATTGTGACTGGTGTCGATGGAAAGCCTCACACCCATTACTTTACTGGGCCTCTCACTTGCCAATTTGAGCAGTGGTTGATTTCACATGCCTTTTTAATTGTACCTGAGTGTCCCACCCCACTACTGGGGAGAGACTTTCCGAGCTCCCTTGGGGCCATACTATGGTTAGGAGACCCTGAGCAGCCCCTTATCTTGACTCTGACTAAGACAGACCAGCCAGAAGAGCAAGGTCCTATTCCCAGCCATATTCTACAAACAGTGGACCCTTCAGTATGGGACAAAGGAATCACTTGAAGGGCCATAAATGCCCAACCTGTAAGAATTAGCCTCAGGTCAGAAGCTGCCTACCCTAACAAGAGACAATACCCCATAAAGTTGGGAGCAAAGAAGGGTTTACAACGCATCACAGATAAATTCTTAAAACATGGCCTTTTGGTGTCCTGCCAGTCTCCATGAAATACTTCTATTTTTCCAGTTGTTAAGCCAAATGGGGAATATGGGATGGTACAAGACCTTAGAACAGTAAATGTCGCAGTGGTCACTATACATCCCCTTGTGGCCAATCCTTATAACATTAGACCAAATCCCTGAGGACACCAAATGTTTTACTGGGCTCAATCTCAAGGTTGCCTTTTTTTTTTCATCCCAGTTAATTCTTCATCACAATATCTGTTTGCCTTCCAGTGGACTAACCCCAGTTCAGGCCAAATGCAACAGTATACCTGGACAGTATTGCCTCAGGGGTTTTGGGACAGCCCACACTTGTTCGCCTAGGCCCTAGGAAAGGAACTAAAGAAAATACACCTAAAAGAAGGTGCTATTCTACGGTATGTAGATGACATATTAATATGTAGTCCCACCATGAAGGCCCCAGATCAGAATGCCATTGAAGTCCTTAATTTCCTTGGGGCCCTGGGTTAAGGTCTCTCAGACAAAGACACAAATCTCAAAGTAATGAGTTAAATATCTGGGATATATTATAAACCCTGGAAGTAGACAGTTATCTCCAGATAGAAAACAAGCTATATTAGGCCCAGTCACTCCACAGACAAAGAAAACAAGCTATATTAGGCCCAGTCACTCCACAGACAAAGAAAACAAGCTATATTAGGCCCAGTCACTCCACAGACAAAGAAAACAAGCTATATTAGGCCCAGTCACTCCACAGACAAAGAAGCATCTCCATACCTTTTTGGGCATGGCAGGATTTTGTAGAATTTGGATTCCAGAATTTGGGCTTATGTCTAAACCCCTATATGAAGCCACTAAAGGCCCAGATACAGAATCATTAACTTGGAATGGAGAATAAAAAAAGTCTTTTAATGATATCAAGCAGGCCCTCACCAGATCCCCTGCTCTGAGTCTCCACAATTTGAAAAAGTCATTCATCTTGTAAGTGGCTGAAAAGCAGGGGACAGCTCTGGGGGTCCTTATACAGAAGCTAGGGGAAGTTCCTCAGACTATAGGCTATTTCCCAAGCAACTAGATTCTATGGCCTGAGGTTGGCCTGGCTGCCTCCGGGCAGTAGCTGCCACTGCTTTATTAGTGGAAGATGGTGACAAGCTTACCTTTGGACAGCCTCTGGAAGTCCAGACCCCTCATCAAGGGCAAGGAATTCTAAAGATAAAAAACCACCATTGGCTAACTGGAGGCTGCCTTATTAAGTACCAGGCTTTACTCCTTGACTGCCTAGAATCAACCCTCAAAACTTGCCACACCCTCAACCCAGCTACATTAATGCTTGCCAAAAGCCCAGAGCTAACCCATTCTTACCTCAAGACCTTTGACCAGGTCTATGACTGTAGCTTTGATCTAACAGACCAGACCATAGAAAACCCTGAGGAAGAATGGTTTACTGATGGCAGTAGTTTGGAGATGGAGTCAGTAGGGCAGGGTATGCTATCATGAGTGCTCATAGCAACATAGAAGCAAAACCTTCACCACCTAACACCTCAGCTCAAAAGGCTGAACCGGTAGCTCTAACCTGAGACTTAACGCTAGGGAAAGGAAAGATTGTAAATATATACACAGACTCAAAATATGCCTTCCTTGTTTTATATGCCCAAGCAGCTATCTGGAAAGAGAGAGGACTTTTAAATGCAAGAAATTCCTCTATAAAATATGGGGCTGAGATTTTACATCTCATAGGAGCAGTTCAAAAACCAAAACAGGTAGCAGTCATCCACTGCTGCAGGCACCAAAAGGGAATTTCTCAAATTTCCCAAGGAAACAACAGGGTAGATTGGAAAGTGAAGAAAACTGCCCTGATGCCTGTAACTGAAATGGCATTAATCCCATCCCTTACTCCTTCTAACATTATACCCAGGTACTCAACTTCTGAAGAAAACTGGGCATGAGACAGAGGGGGAACCAAGGGAACAGATGTATGGTGGCACATAGATCAGAATTGCTCATACCTCTCTCTGACCAATGGAAAATTATTAAAGGGCAACATGATTCTCTCCATCTGGGGAGAGATGAAGTGTCTACAATTGTTTTCTGACTTTTTACAGGGAAAGGGCTTCTGGAGACAATTAAAAGTGTTACCTGAGCCTGTGCCCTTAGTGTCACCTGTAATCCTAGAGGAAGCTTCAAGTCTTCCCCTCTTGTTAGCCCAGTCCAGCAATGTGGGACTTACCCAGGAGAGGACAGGCAACTAGATTTCACTCAAATGCCCTCTTTCCAGAGTTTCAAATACTTACTAGTCTTTATAGATACCTTTGCTGGATGGGTAGAGTCTTCCCCACTAGAACAGAGAAGGCAGTTGAGGTGGCTAAGGTGCTCCTAAATAAATTATTCCTAGATTCAGGTTACCCCGTCATCTTTAGAGTGACAATGGACCTTCGTTTGTAGCAAAGGTCACTCAACAGCTTTCACAGGTTTTAGGAATTAAATACCACCTCCATTCATCCTGGAGACCTCAGTTTTCAGGAAAAGTAGAACAGGCTAATCATACTCTAAAGAAAACCTTGGGCAAACTCTGTCAGGAAACGTCAGAGTCATGGTATTGCCTGTTGCCAATAGACTTTTTAAGGGTTAGGGCAGCCCCTAAAACAAGCACTAAATTAAGCCTTTTTGAAATGATATACGGAAGGCCATTCATTATTCTGGACATGCTAACTGACCTAGAAACTCAGGCTCATCTTAAATACGTTATAAACCTAGACCAGGTCCAGAAGGCTGTATAAGAATATGGCAACAGAGTACAGCCCTTTCCAGATGACATTCCCAGTCACTCTGTTGTAAACCCTGGAGAGTAGTTACTTTTAAAGACCTGGAAAAATGAGTCCCCTGGTGACCAGCTACTCCCCAAATGGAAGGGTCCTTACCAAGTCCTGCTGAGTACCCCTGTGGCAGTTAGCAGTTAAACTCCAGGGAGTCACTAGTTGGGTTCATTTGTCCAGGATTAAACCTGTCTCCACTGATATGTTACAGGAACCTGAAGACTCACATTCCAGCTATTCCTGTGAATCCACCTCTTCCTCCGAGTCTCCACAGGACCTGGAGGACCCAGGACAAACTGAAAATTCCACGTGGACAAGTGAGCCTCTCCAGGACCTTATTCAGGAAGGACAAAGAGACTTCTTGGACCCAAGGCTAAGTACCCATAGCCCTTCTCTTCCTTTTATGCCTTCCAGTACTTCAACTGACTTACAGAATAACTGACATGCTCTGGCAGATTTAAATAATTATTGTCCCCTTTGCTCTTATCTTTGCTCTTGGAATTTACTAAACTTCTCTGCCCATGCTGGGTGATTTAAATATGACTCTGACTGTTGCAACTATGAAGCTACTAATTGCCTTAGTTTTTCTATGCCTATTTCCCTTATCCACAGGTTGGACAGACAACTCTCTGGCTCTCATTGCACAAACTCTTTCTTCCTCCACTCGGTTTACAAAATGCTGGATCTGCTTACCCCAAGCTAAGTCCATCATGGACTATAGTGCCCCCCTTGTCCATCCTGTAAGGAATTTTAGTCAAGTTCCTGAGGGAAAATGGTCTTCTACCAGAGATCCAAGGCTCAGAATGGTAATGTACAGAGTCAGAATTGTTCATTTTCCTACTGAAGAAAATTGTAATGTCTCTTGCCTAACCCTCCCCTTAGAAACAGAAGGAGAATATGAAGTCAAACTTCATATTTGAAGGGAGGATGAAAGAAGAACTGACATTAAAGCACCCCAGCATTTTATAACGCACTCCCCTGCCAAGCCAGAACTCCAGTTACCTATTTGTGTTCAAACTCTAACTTGCTACCCAATGGAAAGAAGGGTCCACTCAGGAGAAGCAGATATCAGGATGGGTGTGGATGGAATGCGTTAGGTTTGTAGCTGGAGAACATTTCCATAACAATAGAATTGGATACATAGGCTTTAAAATCTTGGGTGAGTTAGTCTATTGTGTACCACCACCAGGATATTTCACCTGCCAGGTAGATAAAAAACCATGAGCCACTAATTGCCTACACAATAACTCCATGCCCACACAGTGTACTCTGGGAACCTTGACTACTCCTTTCTCAATCCACTCCTTAAATGAATCCAAGCACTTGGCTGGTTCATTAAAACTGTTCACTCGATTAATTCGAGATTTACCCGGTGGCATCCCAGATGGAGACACCTATTTCTTTGGGTATACCTTGTTACTATTGTGGGGAGTAGCCGCCCACCAACATGTCCTTTGAAACTTGTCTCACACTTACTGCTATAGCTAACAGTACCATTAACTCTCTTACTAATTTACAGAAGTCTCTAGATTCACTGGCCAAGGCGGTACCTGACAACCCACTGGCCCTCGATTATCTGTTGGCAGAACAAGGAGGTGCATGTGCAGTTGCCAACACTTCTTCTTGCACATATAGTAATACCTCTTCCCAGATAGAGACCGACATTGACAAAATTTGACAACAAGCCACCTGGTTTCAGCAGACAATTAACCAACAATCCTTGCTATATGGGTGGGGAAATTGAATATGGTTCTCTAATTGTTCTCCTGGATCCCACAAGGTATTAAAAACTTTCTGAAGGGAGGTTTCCATTTTCTTATAACCTTCCTCCTTTCAGCCGTACTGATTTATGTCATATTTTTCTTAGTGCTCTGTTGTCTTCCATATTGTTACAAATCTGCAACTAAGACCTTTCAGTCCCGGAAGGAGGCCTGCGACCAACAGGTTCAGACCTTCCATTTTAAGAAAAGAGAAATATACTAAATTTTAAGCCTGAGATTAACAGAAATATGCTGAACTCGTATAACCAGATTCTTACCCTTGCTTGAGTCTCTTATTATAATAGTCTTTTACTAGTCTTTAGTCTTTGCTTCTCTAATTATTTAGTTTGTTTTCTCTAGGGCATCACAGGACAATGGCGATGCAGGGACTCCAGCCACTCCCCACAGCAGATTCTGACTAAATAACAACAGAAGTCACCCTGGGGCCACTTAATGAGACAGGGCAAGAGTTCTGTGACCCCATCTAGGTAGGGTCTACGATCCCCTTGCCAGCCTGAAGAAGCTACAGAAGACAGACCTTGGCCCTTCCTCATCCCAATAAAGATTTCTTGGGGCCTATGTCTCTCAGGCGGGATTTGAGGCAGGAGGTAGGTAGGCCCCAGGCTGAGCAGCTGGAATTTGTCCCCTGTGGACTGATACTCCAAGATGAAGATAGGAGACGCTGAACCCTGCCCAGATAAGAGATAAGAGACCACATATTTCTCATTCTCAAAGTCAAGGAGACCTTCCTGACTAAAAAGCTACTTGGAGGTCAAAAAAGGGGAGTGATGTCAACCTACCCATAAGCTTCTTCACTGGAATTCATCTTCGCTAAGACATGTGCACGCACACAGGGAGGATCCTGAGATGTACCAAATATGGACTCAGAACCAGGCAAATCAAAATGATTGGCCGAAGGAGACCTGGAAGAAATGCCCCATATAAGTGATTTAAACTACCACAAAGGCACGACTCTCTCTCTCTGAGTCCACCTGCGTGTCTATCCACATGTACTATTTTTCCACCTAATAAGCACTTTACTTGTTTCACTACTTTCCATCTTTGTGGGAATTCTTTTCTGCAAAACCGAAGAGCCAGGACCTTGTCACTGGCCACTGGTCTAGTGGCTAGGATTCAGCACTCTCACTGCCACAGCCCGACCTCAATCTCTGGCTGGGAACCAAAACCCTGCTTCAAGTCGCTGCAGGCCAAGGCCACCTGAGATCATCTTCATCTTCATGTTGATCATTTGGATTTCTTCTTCCATGAAATGCCTTCAAATCTTTTGTGCTTGGCTGTTTTTCTTTTCCTCATTGATCTGAAGCTGTCTTTGGACCAATTTATTGTAATTTTATGAATAATGTATACTTTAATTTTATTTATTTACCCAGGTTATCTTCATTCCCTGTTTAGAGACAATGTATTAATATGAACATGAAGAAAATTTCATCAAAAGCTTGTTTCTAAGGTGACTGAGGGATCATATTTCATATTTATATGAAATATAAATCGTGAAAAGTACATTAAAAAAAAAGAATTAAGAACAGAACCTACACAGCTATTAAAGTCTTAGGAACAATCCTATGTATTATTATAAAAGGCCAATTGATGTCACCATGTCACCATTTTACCTCCCTAGAATGTCTTCTTTGGAAATAGAACCAATAATTAAAAACACATTTCTACTAATATTTTTTCTTCAGTTTGAGGTTCTCTTTGGACTCACAGACCACAAAATCTAGCTTCTAGAGACGTATAGAAGGTGGTATAGAATTCTTACATGGAAAACAGTTCCTCTTATCAATTAGACAGTTTACAAATGTATGGATGTTTGTGATTAAATTCCTTTTATATGTTCCAGATATCTGAAAATCAAAGCTAATGAACCAGTGGTTATAGCTGTCCATTCTTCTTGCTGTCTCTTCTCCCAATCTGTTTAACTTGCTTTTCCTCTCAGCAGCCATAATACACACTCTCCTGGTTTCTTCCAGGGAGGCAGAGCTGGGTGATGGAAAGAAGTAATATTATGTTGAGGTAAATGCACCTGGAGTTCTTGCAATCATTCAGACCTGGAATAAACTCTCACTCTGTCACTATCTAAATGGACTTGTGACCTCCCAGATTCTGCTTCTCCATCCATAAAATGGTGGTATGAGAATTATCATGATTATCCTCTAGCTCTATTTCACGGTCTGTTATGAGCCAGCCAGTATATTAGCTCTGTCACAAAGGGTGTCTCATTTAACTGATGCTCCTAGAGCAATCAGTAAGGAATGGGAAAAAGACTGGACAAGATTTAAGTGGTGGCAGTCATGTAGGCAAGAGCCTGGTCAGACACTTGAAATCAAAAGGTATGCTGAGATGGACAAGCAACTTAGGAGAAATCCCATGATGAAAAGTGAAGCCAAACACTTTTGCAGAGGTAAAAAGTCCCTTTACCTCTATAATCCTTAAGGCACAGTTGTGGTTTTGAGACAGATGTGAAGCACCAAAAAGTTACAGCTCAAATACCACCAAGGGTAGCATTGTGGTTTGCTTGAAGGAGTTAAACTCCTTTTAATGGGAAGAAAATGCTTTTCTGGAACTGGTCTTTCCATGATAATGAGACGTAACTGAGATTTCATTATGTAGAAAGTTTTCAGCTGTTTTCAGCTTTCAAGGAGGGCATTGTTCGCAGCAGCTGAGTGCTCCAAAGAGTTCAGGGTTTAATACCTTCAAGCATAAACACCTCTTTAAAAAAATTTACCCATTGTATATGGGAGTCATTCTAAACATTACATTTTGTTACTCTGTCTTCTTAAATAAAACATACTTATGTAATTTAATCTTTTCTTCTTGAATCAAGAGAATCATTATACATTTTAGGTTTTATATCATGTCATAAAATAGTGATGCTCTTGGGATCTATTAACATATAACGGTCTGTTTGCACTAGTTTGTTTGAATCTTGTGTCTACCTTTAAAGTTTTATTTTGTTTTCTCTCTTACTTTTATTTGTCTTCTGATGTGCTGTCAAACACGTTACAAAAGTTTATAAAGCAAAAGTAATTAGGCTCTGAGTAAAGGTGACAGGAACTCTTTAAAGTTCAAAAACTCCACTCACAATGTGCTGAGTGCCTAATATGTGACAGGTACTGTGCTAAGTGCTCAGGATATAAAGATGAATAAAACCTCTTCTTCCAAGGATCCCACATGCTGGTGAATTATAAACTTTCCTGTGGCTAAGAGACCTGTAATTTCTTCTGTAAACTTTGAGACACCTGTTTCCATTATTATCAAGCATTCTTTCTGAAATTTCTGATTCTCAGCTATGTTTCCACCACTTAAAGTTGGTGAATATCTAAACTCCCAAGAGTTTCCAAATTCCTTTCACATATTAGTGGTTGTTGTATCATAGGATGAGCAGAGAAAATGCTGAGAGGAGTTGGTGGCCATACAGCATTTGAAAGACACTATAAGATTTTCTACAGGCTTGATGTTTAATGTTTTACATTTATGATAGAGTTTTGGACAAAATGGTTTTGTGAACTTGAATTTTAAACTTTATCTTCTGTTCCAGAAAAAAAGATATAATAAACAATATTACTAATATACTAAAAAGATGTAGGCACTCTGTGAAACAGAGAGTGAACAGGGAAACTGGCAAGATGAGACTGAAGTGACATGCTCATTGTGCACCTCGTCTGGGAAGAGGCCAGTGTGTCTGGGAATTTGACCCCTGAGAGCAAACAGTTGTAGTAACAACTTGTGTTTGGGGACTGAGTCAATCTCCTTATATGAAACTAGAGGTGACATTGGCGTTCCTCTGTCATAAAAAAAAAAAATAAAAATAAAAGGCTCAAAAGAGCCAGGATCAGTGCTTATATTTCAGGTTTGTGTAAAGCTGTTGGGCTAAGCATTTTGCTGTTCAGAAAATGTACCATTCTGTAGGATAAGCGTCCTCAGCTGCCAGTAGATGACTTAGTTCTGGATGTACCAGTCCTAGGGGACTGGAGGGAGGCAAGTCAAAACCATTAACCAGAGAGACCGAAGCAAAGTAACATCACCAACTCTTGGTTTTTCTGGGGCTTTCCCAGTTTTAGTACTGAAATTCACCATCAGTTCTGGGCAAATCAGAATGATCGGTAACCCTACCTACTCCCACACTTAAAATAAACCTGAAAATTAAATGCACTGAAAACTAAAAAGAACTTGAGAATAACCAGTACCAAGAAAGATAGGCAACAAAATAAACACTCAGAACTTATGAACTTATGATAAAAAGCAAAATGACTTTATAATAAAAAGTTTAAGAACAGTTAAAAATTGTAAGACAAAAATAGTCAGCTATGTATGAAGACAGGTTGATATGGGGAAAAATCTGTTAGAAAGCCTGGATATGAAAGAAATGTAGAGTCACTGAAATTTAAAAATCCTCTAGCTGCTTATTTACAATAAAAGGAGAATTTGTGAATTGGATGATGTTACTGAGGAATTCACTCATAATGCTGAATGGATTGATACAGATAGTAAAATCTTAAAAGAGAAATTAGCGCAATGGAAGATAAATTGAGAAAAACTTAACATATATAATTTTTGTAAGAAGAGACGAGAGGGATGGTTGAGAGGAAATATTAAAATGGATTAGGGCTGACACTTTCATTACTGCCAGAAAGACATGAGTCTTCTGATGGAAAGTGCACACCAAATGCTGGTCAGTTTAAATCGAATAAATTCAGAAAGATTAACTGAAGTGAAGTTGCAGAACATCAAAAGTAAACTGAAAAATATGAAGCTACCAGAGAGAATAAAGACAGATTACCTTCTATGGAATGATAATTAGAGTAATGAAAGACATCTAGCTTCAGAAACAGATGCTTAAAAGCAATGGAACAGTATTATCAAAATGCAAACAGAGGGCTTCCCTGGTGGCGCAGTGGTTGGGAGTCCGTCTGCCGATGCAGGGGACGCAATTCATGCCCCGGTCTGGGAGGGTCCCACATGCTGCGGAGCGGCTGAGCCCGTGAGCCATGGCCACTGGGCCTGCACATCCGGAGCCTGTGCTCTATGGTGCAAGGGGCCGCGGCAGTGAGGGGCCCATGTACGGCAAAAAAAAAAAAAAAGCAAACAGAAAGAAGATAGAATTCTACGTCAAGATAAATTGTCATTGAAAGTATTAAATGATCATATTTCCAGATGTGTTTTTCACTAACAATACTTAGAAGCATTTTTTTTAAGCAACTGTGATAAGGAAATTTATAAACTATACTGGTAAATATTATTGACCATAAAAAAAGTAGTCATTAATTTCATTAAAGTGGAACTAAAGTTCTGGATAAAAGTGACAAGGAAGAGGGGAAGGGATATTACAGAGGAGAGCTATTCAGGTGATTAAACTTAATATACTCAAAAAAATAGTCTTGACATCTCAACTAGCTACTTGCTTTTACTTTTATTCAGAAAAGTCCCTTGAAATGTAAATGTTTGACCATTTACACTTCTCTTAAGCAAAAGATATTTGAAAGAAGACAGACCCTTTATTAGCTGATTCCTTGCCTGGATGAATTGCTAGAAGGAAAGGTGGAGAGAGAAGGATTGGGGAAAAGGATGGGAAGATGGCAAGTATGAAAGGTTCTGAACAACGTTTAAACTTGCTGAGATCTTTACAATATGGTATAAGGGTTCTATTTTATAGAAAATTCCTAGAAGTCCTGGTTTACAAATATTAAAATATTAGAACATATTTTAGTATCAAATTTAAATAATTTAGCTTATTTATTATTTGGAATTATCCAAACATTTTGTTTTGTTTTGCTTTTTCCAATATGGATACTTGAGAATTGACTGTAATAATTTTCTCCAAAGAATTCAAAAGGAAAGATTATGTAACTGTTTGCAGATGACATGATACTATACGTAGAGAATCCTAAAGATGCTACCAGAAAACTACTAGAGCTAATCAATGAATTTGGTAAAGTAGCAGGATACAAAATTGATGCACAGAAATCTCTTGCATTCCTATACACTAATGATGAAAAATTTGAAAGTGAAATTAAGAAAACACTCCCATTTACCATTGCAACCAAAAGAATAAAATATCTAGGAATAAACCTACCTAAGGAGACAAAAGACCTGTATGCAGAAAATTATGACACTGATGAAAGAAATTAAAGATGATACAAATAGATGGAGAAATATACCATGTTCTTGGATTGGAAGAATCAACATTGTGAAAATGACTCTACTACCCAAGGCAATCTACAGATTCAATGCAATCCCTATCAAACTACCCCTGGCATTTTTCACAGAACTAGAACAAAAAATTTCACAATTTGTATGGAAATGCAGAAGACCCCAAATAGCCAAAGCAACCTTGAGAAAGAAAAGCAGAGCTGGAGGAATCAGGCTCCCTGACTTCAGACTATACTACAAAGCTACAGTAATCAAGACAGTATGGTACTGGCACAAAAACAGAAATATAGATCAATGGGAAAGGATAAAAAGCCCAGAGATAAACCCAAGCACATATGGTCACCTTATCTTTGATAAAGGAGGCAAGAATATACAATGGAGAAAAGAGAACCTCTTCAATAAGTGGTGCTGGGAAAACTGGACAGCTACATGTGAAAGAATAAAATTAAAACACTCCCTAACACCATACATAAAAATAAACTCAAAATGGATTAAAGACCTAAATTTAAGGCCAGACACCATCAAACTCTTAGAGGAATACATAGGCAGAACACACTATGACATAAATAACAGCAAGATCCTTTTTGACTCACCTCCTAGAGAAATGGAAATAAAACCAAAAATAAACAAATGGGACCTAATGAAACTTAAAAGCTTTTGCACAGCAAAGGAAACCAGAAACAAGATGAAAAGACAACACTCAGGATGGGAGAAAATATTTGCAAAAGAAGCAACTGACAAAGGATTAATCTTCAACTTATTGAGCAACTCATGAAGCTCAATATCAAAAAAACCAAAAAACAAAAAACAACCCAATCCAAAAATGGGCAGAAGACCTAAATAGACATTTCTCCAAAGAAGATATACAGATTGTCAACAAACACATGAAAGAATGCTCAACATCATTAATCATTAGAGAAATGCAAATCAAAACTACAATGAGATACCATCTCACACTGGTCAGAATGGTCATCATCAAAAAATCTACAAACAATAAATTCTGGAGAGGGTGTGGAGAAAAGGGAACCCTCTTGCACTGTTGCTGGGAATGTAAATTGATACAGCCACTATGGAGAACAATATGGAGGTTCCTTAAAAAACTAAAAATAGAACTACCATACTACCCAGCAATCCCACTACTGGGCATATACCCTGAGAAAACCATAATTCAAAAAGAGTCATGTAGCACAATGTTCATTGCAGCTCTATTTATAATAGCCAGGACATGGAAGAAACCTAAGTGTCCATCAACAGATGAATGTATAAAGAAGATGTGGCACATATATACAATGGAATATTAGCCATAAAAAGAACGAACTGAGTTATTTGTAGTGAGGTGGATGGACCTAGAGACTGTCATACAGAGTGAAGTAAGTCAGAAAGAGAAAAACAAATACCTTATACTAACACGTATATATGGAATCTAAAAAAAAAAGATGCAGACCTACTAGAGAATGGACTTGAGGATATGGGGAGGGGGAATGGTAAGCTGGGACAAAGTGAGAGAGTGGCATGGACATATATACACTACAAAACATAAAATAGATAGCTAGTGGGAAGCAGCCGCATAGCACAGGGAGATCAGCTTGGTTCTTTATGAACAACACCTAGATGGGTGGGATAGGGAGGGTTGTGGGGAGGGAGATGCCATAGGGAAGAGATATGGGGACATATGTATATGTATAACTGATTCACTTTGTTATAAAGCAGAAACTGACAGACTACTGTAAAGCAATTATACTCTAATAAAGATGTTAAAAAAAAAAGAATGGAAAGCTTAGAGAGAGATGTCAGCATTGTACATTTATGCTCAAGGATGGCTCAAACATGACTTCATGTATTTTGATGTTATCTCCATCTTTAAGCTTCCAAAAACTTCTATTTCAGTTAAGTGAATATAGAGCTTACATTTTTCTCTTTTCTTTTTTTGCCATGCATATACAGTTGAATACTGATATAGTCTTGTATTCTTTTTTGCACTGTTAATCTCTAATTACCAAAAGGAATATATTTCTTACAAAATAGGTTTCAGACCACAGAGCTTTAACTTTTTTTTTTAATGAGGAGAGAGCAGTAGGTCTGTGAAAAACTACTAAGGAAAAAGGAAGAGACCAAATAAGACAACATTTTAAAGGAATAATTGCCTTTGCATGGCAGTTTTGAACCTACATTGTTAAGTGGTTTCTGGCATGATACATGATTTTCCTATATTATATCCTGAATATTTACCAGAAGAATTAAAGACACATGTTAAGAAGTCAAGGCAAACCTATGAGAATGTAATAGGGTTTGTTCATTTATTCATTCATTCATCGTGGGTTTATATATATATATATATATATATATATATATAATATATATATATACACACACACACACACACATCTATATGTATATGGTATAAACATACATGCTCATTAAATAAACACATATATACACACACATCTATACATATATAGTATACACATACACACTCATTAAATAAATATATATATATGCACACACACACCTGTACATATATGATAAATACATACACAGTCATTAAATGAATGTATATATATAATATATATACACACACATCTATACATATATAGTATATACACTCATGAAATAAATGTGTATATATGTGTGTGTGTATATATATATATATAAACATACACACAGAGATCTCTCTCTCTCCTGATAGAACTATGTTGTCCTAAATTTGGTGGGAGATAAAAGAGGTAATTCAAAATCTATGATATCAAAAGCTTATTTTCTCTACTATAGTAGGAGAGAAAAAGATCTATCAACATACTGCTGTTTAAGCAAAATAATAATAATGTATTATGATGATGTAATACAAGTGATGACACAGGCAGTACAATGACCCAGAGCCAAAACAACAAAGTAAATAAGAACTTTTGAAAGTTATTGAAGCAATGGGAGTTAGAAATATTTGAGGAAGTTATGAAGGAAGAAAAGGAATTATCAATGGGAGAACTGGTGAGAGTAAATGTGCTGAAGCCAAAATGGCTTTAGTGTGGTTGAGAGGTGAGTGGATGAACCTGGCTGCAGCAGTTGGGAGTGGTGGGGAATATTATTAGAAAGGTAAGTTGAGCATACTGTCAAAAGTAAATGTTGGCTAACAAGTATCTTTGAAAATTAGCTTAAGCAGGGAACGGACACAATAAGGTTATGTTTAATTGGCAACTGATTATAGAATGAAATAACAGGGGAATGTCTAGAAGCAAGATCAACTGCAAATCATCCAAATGAGATCTTACAAAATCTTACCACAGCAGGTACAGAAGAAAAGAGATAAGCAGAGTTAAGGAGAGAAGAGTTGACGGATCTGAGTTATTACTATTGCCCATTACAAGATGGGCAAAAAAAAAGTAGAGAGAACCATAGGTAACTATGTGGAGTTTGCAAACCTGGGCAAGCTGATTTTAGCAAGGACAGATAATTAGCTTGACTCAGTAAACTACAGTATCCATTTCCAAACATTAGCGGGAAATACTTTTTGAAACTTAAGAAGTTTACCTAGTTCACTTGTAAATATCTCTTACGGAGTTGTATGCCAAACAAGTGTGCTTTGGGTAGGTTGAGTCAGAATCTCAGGATTTGTAAACTGTTCCTTAGAAATTAGAAATCTGGGAAGCATTATTCTGCTTTAGAGTACCTTAACAAAGAAGAATTTGGTTGTGTATTTGAATGTTTCTTCCAAAGCACCCCTGTTCAATAGATCTTCTTGAAATGACCAAAATGTTCTTTATCTGTTGTTCAATATGGTCTCTGCTATAATCCTGTGTGTCTTTAAAATGTGTTTTATTTTATTTTATTGTGGTAAAAACACTTAACATGAGAGTTACCCTCTTAACAAAATTTTAAGTGTACAATATATTACTGTTGTATATGTGTACAAGGTTGTGCAGCAGATCTCTAGAACTTGCATAACTATGACTTTAAGGCATTGATTAGCAACATCCATTTCTTGGCCCCTGGCAACCACCAGTCCACTCGCTGGATGCCTCATATAAGTGGAATCATGCAATATTTTTCCTTCTGTGACTGGCTTATTCCACTTAGCATAATGTCTTCAAAGCTCAACCACGTCACATATTGTAGGATTTCCTTCTTTTTTTAAGACTGAATACTATTCTAATGGGTGTATATATTTTCTTTATCTATGTATCTGCTGATGGACATTTTAGGTTATTTAATATTTTGGCTATTGTGAATAATGCTGTAATAAACATGGAAGTGCTAATATTGGCACTGATTTCATGGATATGACATTAAAAACACAGGCAACAAAAGCAAAAATAGACAAGTGGAATAAACGTCAAACTAAAAATCTTCAGCACAGCAAGGAAAACTACTTACAGAGTGATAAGGCAACCTGTGGGATGGGAGAACATATTTGCAAGCCATATATCAGATAAGGGGTTTATTTTCAAAATATATAAAGAAATCCTACACCTCAATAGCAGAAAAGTAATAACTCAATTAAAAAATAGGTGAAGGTGTTGAGTAGACATTTCTCCAAAGAAGACATAGAAATGGTCAAGAGGTATATGAAAAAAATGCTCAACATCATTAATCATCAGGAAAATGTTAATCAAACCACAATGAAACATCAACACATAACTGTTAGGATGGCTGTTATCAGAAAAACAAAAGGCAACAAGTATAGATGAGGATGTGGAGAAATTGGAATGCTTGTATACTGTTGGTGGGAATGGTGTACCCAGTATGGAAAAGAGTATGGAGCTTCCTCAAATATTTAAAAATAGAACGACCATATGAGCAGCAATCCCATTTCTGGGTATTCCCTCATGTGGCTAGGGCAACTGAGGAACTAAATTTTAAATTTTAATTAATATAAATTAATTTAAACTTTAAATAGTCTTACATGACTAGTGGCTGCCATATTGGATAATGCAGCACTAAAGATTCTCTAGGGCAGCATACTTGGCAATATGTGGCTAATTAGTTCAGGGAAAATGTTTGCTTTAGCATATGTGATCAAAATCTGCTCTGTCTTTGTTAACAAAAGTTGTCATTTTTGAAAAAATTGATCATTCATTGAGTCAATAAATATTTATTTATTACCTATTCTCTTCTAGGATTAGTGTTTGCCACAGTGGTGAAAACAGTCATGGTCCTGCCCTCATGTGACTGGCAATGAATTATGTAACTAAAACAGTTACACAATTGCAAATTGAGGTGGGCACAATAAAGCAGGGTAAAGCTTCTGCAAAAGATTGTAATGCTATTCTGACTTAGGTTGGGAATGGTGGGGAGGTGGTGGAAAAAGGCTTCCTTAAAAGGCAACCTTTCAGCTGAAACCTTCACTATGAGTAGGGAATGGCTAAGGAATATGTAAAGGTAGGAGTGTTCTAGCAGAGGGCAGCCTTGGTATATCCAAAAGCTTGCTGTGTTAAGCAACTGGAAAAAGAGCTTTAGGACATATATAACTCGTACCTAGAGAATGGAAGTTGAGTCTAGCATAGGCTAAAATGTGTGTGCTATTTCTTCAAAATGTGAAGCTTTGCACTGTTTGGGGGTAACCACTTTTAGACATACAGCTTCCTCTTGTAGTATTATTTCCCTTCTTGCTTTAAAACATGAAAGTTACAAGTAATATCTTGAATAATTGTTCCTAGTTCTTCACTGCCTGTCTGTCTGTTATAGAATTATATGTCCAAGCCCTTTGCCATGGGACACTGTAGTATTTTTCTCTAGAGTAGGTGGAGTATTTATTTACTCCATTGTTACAGAATTTCTTGGTGCTAAAGGGATGGGAGTCCACGTGATGTGATCAGAGAATATAAATGTGCTTTCATTATTTGGCTTTGTCTCTTACACTTCTGCCATCTTCCTTGATGAGATCCTATCCCATAAAGCTGCTGGTTAAGCATGAAGTGAGACTTAAACCCAACTGGAAGCCTAGGCTAAATACTGCCAAACCAAAGATGAAATCAGATCAGCCATCCTACAAACATGAGAGTGAAACAAAAGAAATGTTTTTTATAAGCCACTGAGTTTTGGGGTTATTGTTATGTAGCATAATTGCAGTAGAAATCTAATACAGAGGGATGTTTTTTATTTTCTCTGGTTGATTGGTTAATTATATACTAAAATATTCTCAACGGGTCCTTGAATTTTCTTTTCTTTTTTTTTTTTTTCTTTGCTAAAGGAATTTCAGGCATGGTGAGCAGAACTTGGGACTGAGTGTATTTGTGATGGTTGGTTGAAGAAATGAGACTCTCACACCAGCTTTGCTTAGATGACATTAATGGTTATTCTGATTTAATTATTTTAGAATGACTTGAGTATAATAATGAAGTGGCCTAACATAGGTGACATGTCTTTCCTATCCCACAAGATTTCTCATTTATTTAACAAAGCCAGGAAATACACTGAGGGCATATAAGAGATAAAGCTCTTCTCAAATAGATCTCACAGCCTAGGAGGGGAGATAGACAATTAAAACAAGCCATTAAGATAAGGAGTGATGGATATCACTCTTACAATTGTGTGAGGGGGCTCTGAGCATCACTTAGCAGTCATTTCTTCCTGCCATTTTCTTCTCTTAAATAAATACATGTAACTGAAAGTTACATGAATGTTTGCTATTATTTTTTCTAATTATATTCTTCCTGAACATAATGTGGCCCTTTCCTTCAGCTCTCAGAAGCTTCACAGTCTCAGCCCCCATTTCCCTACTTTTGCACACACACATATTTTTGAGTTGGCTGAAACACTTGATGTTAAGTTTGAGCTTAATTATGTTTATACCTTAATTCCCCTTAACTCAAGTCCCATAGTGAGGTTTTAGGTTTTCTATCTCTAGTTGTTTTTTTCTGACAAAGAAATATGGAATCCATCTTCTTCATTTAAAAAGACATTATTATGATTATATTCCATTGAGTGGACAGTTCTTTAATTCTCTGTGACGTAATTGGTCAAGAGTTTGCCTCTTCCTCTTTCACATAAAGTTTGTGAGTCTTTGTTAATTTCCTTCTCTTGTGTCAGCTATTTATAGATTATTCTTTAGTGTTTAGGCATTTGAGCAAAGAGGTTTTTTAAAAAAGTATTTTCTAAATGCTTTATAAACCTTGATATAAATTCTGTTGAAAGGAAATGAAACAAATACCTTGTAATAGCCTACTGAATTGTAAGCTGATGATGGAAGAACGGAAATCTGTAAAGCAAAGTAATTTCTTAACTATTTTTAGTTTTTAACAAGATCTCCTTAGGAGATCTCTGTTATCTTCAAAATTGGGTGGAGCATGGAGAACTGCAGAAGTTAGGAAGAAATATCAAAGGCTTGGACCAACTTTGTATGTGAAATCATCTGATCTCTGTCTTCTTTAATCATGATGTCGGTAGATGTTATCAAGGAATGGCCTAGAGAGGCTAGAATGGGCCTATTCATACTCGTAAGTAGTATAGAGTTGGATCTTGCTTTTTTAACCATTCTGATAATCTCTGTCTTTTAACTGAAAGTTTATCTCATTCACAAAGTGATTATCAATATGATTTTATTAAATATCTACTATTTTGTTACTTTTTAATTTATTTTCTCTTGTGTTGAGCATTTTTTATGATTACATTTTGACTCTATTAACATACATTTTAAATTAATATGGGTCTATTTTCAAATAATATTAAGTCACTTCATACGTAGTGTGAGGACCTAACAACAGTATATTCCCAAATCCTTCTCCCATTCTTCATGCCATTATTGTCATATATTTTACTTTACATATGTGAAAAATGCATACCACATTCTTAACATTTTTGCATTAGGAAGTTTTCTTTTATAGTAATTATAAATAAGAAAAAGGTAATTTTACCTTCATTTATTCCATTTCCAGTGTTTTTCCTTTCTTTATTTAGACCAGGATTTTGACTGATATCATATTCCTTCTGCCTGAAAAACTTCCTGTAATATTTTTCATAGAGTAGGTATGATAGCAATGAATTCCCTTAGTTTTTGTTTGTCTGAGAATTTCTTTCTCCTTTAGTTTTTGAAATGTATTTTTGCTGGGTATATAATTCTGGCTTGACAGGATTTTTTTCTTTCAAAACTTTAAAGATGCCACTCCATTGTCTTCTTGCCTGCTTGGTTTCTAATAAAAAAATTTATCCTTATTCTTCTGTAGATAATAATTCTTCTGTCATTTTCTTCTGGCTGCCTTTAAGATTTTCTATTTATATTTAGTTTTTAGAAATTTGAATATGATTTTCCTAACTCAGTGTGTGTGTGTGTGTGTGTGTGTGTGTGTGTGTGTATGTGTAGGTGCATGCACTATTATTTATCTTGCTTGAAGTTCTTTGAACTTATTGAATCTGTTGTTTGGTGTCTTATATTAGTTTTGGGAAATTCTTAGGTGTAATTTACTCAATATTTTTTAACTTAAAATTTCCAGTGGGCTCAGATTAGTATCACTCCCAAGTATCTGGTAGAAGCAACAACAAATATCTTCTGAAATAAAGTCATTTATCAGATCCACCAAATAGATACTTCTCAATATAATGGCCCTAGGAGCATGAATTTCACATCAAAAATTACCAAATGCATGAGGGAAAAAGCCACCATGAGGGAGGTCAGAGGAGTAACTACAGTATCAGAAGTTTAAATAGAAACATGGCAATAGTCAGACATAGACTTAACATAAGTATTTAATACGTTTTATGTGGTATGAATATTTATGACACTCCCCCAAAATTCAGATGTTGAAATCCAAGGTGTTGGTATTAGGAGGTGGAGCCATTGAGAGGTGATTAGGTCATGAAGGAGGAGCCCTCATGAATGGGATTAGTGCCCTCAGAGAGATAGCTCATTCTATTTGTGATTTGAAGGTACAGTAGAAAGACAGCTCTCTAAGAAGCAGGCTCTTACCAGCACAAAATTGGCTGGTGCCAGGATCTTAAACTTCCCAACCTCCAAAACTGTGAAAAATAAATGTGTGTTGTTTTAAGCTACCCAGTTTATGGTATTTTTGTTATAGCAGCCTGAACAAACCAAGACAATGTTTAAATAAATAAGAGAGGATGTTATAAATATAATTTAAGAACAAGAGCAAGAGACTATCAAAATGATCAGGCAAAATTTTCAACTAAACTCAATTGAAAAATACAGTAATATGGAAACTTAATTGTTAAACAAGTCATGCATTGTAGAAAAAAATTTTAAGCTAGAATCTAAAAATGAATAAATTACATGCATACATGATATATATATATCACATATAATATATAGAAAATATATAAATATGTATATTGATATGATTAGAAAAAAAGGAGTAAAGAAAGAAAATATCTGACATACTTACAAATGGACTTCTGGAAGAAAAGAATGTGAAGAATGGAGGAAAGACAACATTTAAAGAGATAATGGCTAAGTATTTTCCAAAATAGTTGTATGGCATGAATCCTCAGTTTCAAGAAGTCTAATGAATCTCAAACAGGATAAATAAAAAGCAAGATATACTTAGCCAAGTTGCTGTAAAACTGTAGGACCAAAGACAAAAAACATTATTTTAAAAGCAGCCAGAGAAAAAGGAGAAATTGCTTACAAATGGCAAAAATAAGATTAAAACCTGACCTCTTGACAGGAGCAATATGAAACAGAAGATAAACAATAGATTCAACTTTCTGTAAGAGAACTACTGTCAACTTAAAATTCATTATCCTCTAAGCCTACCTCTCAAGGACAAAGGAAAATATATTAACTTATAGATTAAGGAATTTCTTAAGGAATTTCTAAGATACGTATTTCAAAAAAGCAAGCAAGAAAGAAAGAAAAAGTGATCTCAAATGGAAGCACCTGAGATGCAAGAAATTATAAGCCAAAAATATGGTATGCATGTTAATCTAAATAAAATTTACTATATAAAAGAAATATAATATCTCAATTATAATCAAGAGAGAAATGATCTGTTCCAAGGCTTTGCTTTTATATTGATTTAACTTTTGTGTTGAGTTAAAGTCCCTTATTGAAGCTCTATAGGGCAACCACTAAAGTGAAAAAGCAAGAGAAGAAAAAAATAGAATTGGGAAGGTAAGAAAACAGAGAGGAAAGGGAAAACATAAATCACAAAATAACCTAGTAGTAATGAATCCAAATAGATCAGTAAGCATTTCAAAAATAATAAACTGTATAAAAAACAGAATCCAACAATATATTGCTTGTATATGACACAATTAAAATGTAAAGGCATTTGGGTGGAAAAAGATCTACTAGGCAAATACTAAGCAAAATCAGCTAAGCAAGTATTATAATAGAAGAAAAATAAATAAATGACATAAAATTTGGAAAGGAAGAACCAAATCTATCACTATTCACTATCCATAGATGATATGGTTGTCTACAAGAAAATCCAAAATAAACAATAGGAAATGATTAGAATTAATAAGAACTTAACAAAGATGTTGGGTATCAAATTGATATATAAAAGTAATTTGAATTTCCACATGTTTGCAGAAAATGGAAAATGAAATTCAAAAAAGTGACTTATCATAGTAATTCTTTATGTCTATCTAACTAGCATCTATCTATCTATCTCTGTATCTATGTATCAATCATCTCTCTATCTACCTAAGTCTTTCACCTATCCACAACATCTAGAATTAAATCTAAATTGAATGTGGAACATTTTGAAGAAAGTTATAAAATTTTAGTGAAAGACATTAAAGAAGAATGAAATAAGAAATACCATGTTTTTGAAAAGGCATATTTAATGTTTTTAAGATGTCACATCTCTCCAAAATTATCTGCAGATCCTGTACACTTCCAATGAAAACACAAAAACGTATTTTGTGGAACTTTTCAAGTTGTTTCTAAATTTTATATGGAAGAGAAAGGGGCCAAAAATAGCCAAGAGACTCCTGAAGAATATAAATAAGGTTAGTGTGGGTGGGGTGGCAAATGTATTAAGATTTATTATAGAACTACATAATTTAGACAGAGTGGTATGGTATAAGGATAAACAAGGAGAAGAAAGTGAAAAGAATGGAGAGCAATTCATATAAAGTCCTATACAAAACAGAGATGGCAATGGAGGAAATCAGTGGGGAAAGGATCAATTATTCATTGAATGCTGCTGAGGCAATTGGTTATCCATAAGGAAAACAAAATGAAATTGTATCCTTAACCTCACACCATGGACAGCTTTCTTGTTTTATGCTTCTTAATGTTTCTGAGGGGCTTTCTCCTGTCACAATGACCACCGGGGTAACAGGATAGGGGCTTTCTCTAGTGATTCATGGTGGAAAAGCCCTAAATAAAAAAACTTACAAAAGCTACCAGTGGGCAGTAATCTGATTCAGCTCTTCAGCAATTCAGCAGTAGGTTGTCACATAAAGAGCATATACAAATAAATGCTGGATTCAGTTCCCTGGTGATTCTAACTAACATTTTGGAATCCTAGTCACTTCTAAGTACATTTCCTTTACTTTAAGAAAAGGTTAAGTGCTAATGTGTTTGCTGGTTTGCCAAGTGAAATCTGCAACTCTTACAAATACAGATGTAAAGTGTAATTAAATTCTTAATGTAGAGCCATACAATTCATTCCTTTGAAAATAATACTTAGCTACAAAGCCATCCTACATTCTTTTACTAATAAGTATTGACTGGAGTTGGAGGAGGGATTTTTTTCTGACCTGGTTGATGAATTCAAGTGACAGGTTTTATGTTTTGTTGGGGGCTGACTTTTTCTCAGAGAAGACAAAAAATGTTAACTTGTCTAAGCTATGCAGCAGAGCTCACAAACTCTTCTTGATTATAGAGCAAGCCATTTCTGGTTAGTAGAGGAGATAATTTCACAGAGAAGGTAGAAACACTCAAAGAGAGGAAGGGCCACATTCCTGATCTTGGTAAGTATGGGATAAGCCCCATCCTTCTGTGTTCCACCTGGCTAAGATTAGGGAATTTTAATAAGAGATCTAGATAAGAGTTAAGTAATGGATAGGGGTAGTCTTTTTAGGAACTAAAAAAAATTGCACAAATAAAGTATACAATGCATATCACAAAAATTCTATGCAACTTTTCATATAAGCCTAATAAACATGTTACACAAATACATTTTCTCAGCCACTTGTATCTATGATAACTTACTGCATCACATCTTGAGGGTACCTGCAACAGAATTTTCTGGGATTTTTTTTATTGCATCTAGATTTTAGTCGTAATTAGAAAGCTTTGCCCTGTAGCCAATTATAGACAAATCCACCCATGTTTATTTCCAGAACATGTATGATTTCATTTTTTTTACATTAAATTCTCCATGTAAGAGTAGTTTATTCTTAAGCATGGTGTGAGGTAGGGATTTAATTTTCTCTTTTTCTCAAATGGCAAACTAGTTGTCCCAGCACCATTTATCAAAAGTTTATCTTTGCCCTAGTGATTTAAGATGCCATCCTCATCATGTGTTAAAACTCTATGGTTATTTCATCTATTTCTGGGCAATCTATTCTATTCTATTTTATTGTTCTCCTCCATTGTTTATGGTGTCCCCCTAAAAAATGCACAAAAAATGCCCCATTCAAGAATCTTTGTGAGAGTGCTGGAATTCTGCATTTTAAATGAGTTTCCCAGGTGATTTTCATGACCACATAGTTGTTCCTTTCCAACTTCTTCAGGAATTTTAACAAACTTCCTTATCATGTCAAAAAAGTAAGTTGTCAGCAAGTACAAAAGGACAGGTTGTGATCAACAATTATGGTATGGGGGGAATGGTGGTCCTCAGTCCTCCTAATAGTTCACTTACAGGCTTTATTTAGAAAAAATATGCATCATTTCAAACAAAATAGTATGAGTTCTGGTACAAGACGGTGGACTACATGAAAATATTCTTGTCTCTTTCCCCAAACCTATTAAAATGGCAGTGAAAAATTAAAGGAATAAGTTTGTAAAGTTGCTGAGAGTAGGTGGGGAAGGATATAGGAAGACATAAGGAAACCAAAGTTTTGATTAATTTCTGGGAGACAGAATATCATGTGGTATCTATTTTGTTATCTTTTGCTGCATTACGAATTAACCCAAACTTTAGTGGATTAAAACCACAACAAACATTTATTATTGAACATGTTTCTGTGGGTCAGGAACTTGATAGCAGCTTAGATGGGTGGCTTTGGCTTAGGGTCTTTCATGAAGCTACAGTCAAGGTGTCAACTGGAAATTAATGGAGCTGGAAGATTTACTTCTAAGATGGCTCGTTCATGTGGCTGGCAAGCTGATTCTAGCTATTGGCAGGTCTCAGTTCCTCCCCAAAAGCTCTGGAAAAAAATCAACTTACTTGACATTGTACTCCAGGAATGATAAAGTTGATGAATAATGAAAACTGAGAGAGGGAGAGGGAAAGCAGTGAAGTGGAAATAAAAATGTTGTTGATAAATGAATATTATTAAAAAAACAAGTAAATAAATTATAACAACAACTGAAAGGTGAAGGAGAGACAAATGTCATATCCATAGAATGGAATGCTACTCATCAGTAAAAAGGAAATGGCTGTTAACACATGCTACATTAAAGGATGAACCACAAAAACATTATGTGGTATCATTTAAAAAATGAGATAAATGAACTTCTTTACAAAACAGAAACAGACTCACAGATTTCAAAAACAAACTTATGGTTACCAAAGGGGAAACATGGTGGGGAGGGATAAATTAGGAGCTTGGGATTAACATACACACACTAATATATATAAAATAGATAATCAACAAGGACCTACAGTATAACACAGGGAACTCTACTCAGTATTCTGTAATAACATATATGAGTAAAGAATCTGAAAAAGAATGAATATATGTATATGTATAACTGAATCACTTTGCTGTACACCTGACTAACACAACCTTGTAAATCAACTCCAATAAAAAAAAACCAAAAAAAACAAAAAAACAACATTATGCGGAATGAAAGAAACCAGGCACAATTATCACATTGTATGATTTTGTTTACATGGAATTTCCAGAAAGGGCAACAATAAAATTAGAGACCACAGTGAATTAGTGGTTGCCTGAGGCTGAAGTGGGACCAGGTATTAACTGTAAACAGGCATGAGGGACCCTATTGTGGAGAAGAAAGTTTCTAAGACTGACCTATGGTGAAGGTTGCACCACTTGGTAAAATTACTAAAAATTATTGAATTGTACACTTGAAATGGATGAATTTATGATATATAAAATATACCTCAATAAAGTTAAAAATATGTTGAGTGTAAAAAAGATAACTGTACACAATACTTTCATAGTACTTTAATAATAATAGTAGTACAGATGAAGTAAATATAAAATACCAACTGTCCTAAGAAGAGAGAATTTGAGTGATGGTGTGATTTGTGGCACTGTTTAAAACACACTTTTAAAATATATTACTTATTTTTCTTCACTACAAATGTAATACATGTCCATTGTGAAAATTTTAGATAATTTAGATATGTACAATGAAGGGCATACAATTTTTTAAAAAGTATAGTTAATTTACAATGCTGTGTTAGTTTCAAGTGTATAGCAAAGAGATTCAATTATATATATATAGTTAAAATATATAATTCAATTATATATATAATCTGATATATAAATATATTAGATTCTTTTTGATTTTAGGTTATTACAGGATATTGAGTGTAGTTCCCTGTGCTATACAGTAGTTCCTTGTTGTTTACCTATTTGATATACAGTAGTGTGCATATGTTAATCCCAAACTCACCTCACCACATTATCTCCTTTGGTAACCATAAGTTTGTTTTCTAAGTCTGTGAGACTATTTCTGTTTTGTAAATAAATTCATTTGTATCATTTTTTTAGATCCCACATATGAGTGATATCATATATTTGTCATTCTCTGTCTGGCTCCTTCACTTAGTATTATAATCTCTAGTGCCATTCATGTTGCTACAAATTGCATTATTTCATTCTTTTTTATGACTGAGTAATATTCCATTGTGTGTGTGTGTGTGTGTGTGTGTGTGTGTGTGTGTGTGTATGTATATATATCACATCTTCTTTAACCATTCATCTGTCGATTGACATTTAGGTTACTTCCATCTCTTGGCTATTGTAAACAGTGCTGCTATGATCTTTGGGGTGTATGTATCTTTCAAATCACAGTTTTGCCTGGATATAAGGGCATACAATTTACCTATACTGTCCCTACCCAGGATAACCATTACTAACATTTAGCATATATATATCCAGTTTCTTTTTTCTATTTTAAAGCAGAATATAAAAGTGTAGAAACTTTTGTAATTTTCACAAAGCTAATTGAAACCTTTCACTTTTTGTGTATCTTGAGGAAATCATTAAGAATTACATAATTTTATATACCAAGATGCTAATTAAATAAAAATGATGGTTGAACCTGAACTTTGAAAGAATGGACGTGTTGAAAGGAATAAAAAATGGCTGGTTCAACAGAGTGTCACAGCAAATTTAACTGGAAACTGTGAGTTGGATAACTGGATTTTCCTCCAAAATTTTAACACTAGAATGAATCCAATGCAATCATTTTACAGATGGGGAAACTGAGGTCCAGAAACCTTGAGAATTTTCACAAGCAGGTAGGATCAGAGTAAAAATGCATGTCTCTTCACTCCCTGTACACATTCTTAACTTTGAACTTGTGGTAGGACCAGAGCTGTAGGAAAAATGTGAAGGCCACTCAATGGAATTTCCTGCCATTCTTGCTCAAAGGTGTCTCACTGTGGGCATATTCAATATTTATAGATGTTGTTGTTTGTGTAGTCTAAAGTCAGACCTTTGCAGAGATAGGGTCACTTTAACTTACAGTGCCTTTTCCTCTTATTGTAGGTTGTCTGTCTGGGTAAACCAAGCTATCTTCTTTGCCTTTCCATATTGGCCTTGTTTTAGAATCAATGCCAGTATGATCAGGTTGGGGAGAACTGTTAATAAGCCTCCAGAAGTCATGAAAATGACATAATAACTTTTCTTCAGGGGTGAGATATCCTGAGATTGCTATTTGAGAAAATAATGATACTTGTCATATATTTCCTCTAAATAAATCTGGCTTTAATATGAAAAGTCCCTGTTTTCTTCACTTCTGTTTATTTTCAGTCACTCAAACTGACGCTTGCTGTCAATATCTCCTCATTATAAGTGTAAGCAGAAGTATTTAAAGAAAGCGGTATTGTTTTATTTTGGGGTTAGCAATTTTCCAGGGCTCACTGGCAGAAGTGCTTAGTTCTAAAGAATCACATGTGTTTGCTTTGTTCTAAATATAGGCTAAACAGAATGCAGTAGAGCCTGAAGGCTTCAGACTCCATACTCTGGAATATTAAAAAAAAAAAATCTAGGGAAGTAATACCTCCTTCCCAGAACTAAACAAATAAGCAAGTTTCTGCTAAATGCAGGAAACAAACTGATGGATATCATATTTTCTTCTCAAATCTTTTGGTTGTTTCTAAAAACATTTTTTTTTCTTTAAAACTGTAAAACCAAAGTTAGCCTCCAATGGTACAGTCACTCATTGCCGTATTGGTAAATGGCAACCAGTGTGTGGTCTTGCGGGACCACGGGAAGGGCTGAAGTGTAATGGATGTGACCATTTTGAAAAAGCACATCATTAGAATTTTTTTCCTTTGAACTCTGCCCTTTATAATATTTTGTGCATGGATCTGGCATAAGGCCAAAGAGCAAGTCTTTTGCCTTTGGTTTATGTGCCAGTGAGATGGGAAAGTGCATATGTAACATGTGGTATTAATATTTTTAAGTTCTGTTTTACATTGTTTCTCAAACTAGAAACTGTAGATCTTTGTGGCCTATAGACATATTTTCAGAGATATACAAGTTCTCTATTATATATATTTTTTCAAATTTTAAGGATATTATAAGTTAACAAAAACATATTCAAAAAACCTAGAGGGGTGGGATAGGGAGGGTGGGGGGGAGACGCAAGAGGGAAGAAATATGGGGACATATGTATATGTATAACTGATTCACTTTTTTATAAAGCAGAAACTAACACCATTGTAAAGCAATTATACTCCAATAAAGATGTTTAAAAAAAAAAAAAGTAGCCTGATAGATAGTCACCCTCTGTGCTAGTTGCTAGCACTGCTGTAACAAAGTCCCTTACACTGGGCAACTTAAGCAATAGAACTTTATTGTCTCCCAGCTATGGAGCCTTGAAGTCCAAGATCAAGGTGCTGGCAGTGTTGGTACCTTCTGAGGGCTGTGAGAGAATCTGTTTCATGCTTCCTTCCTCGCTTCTGGAGGTTTGCTGACAATCTTTGTCACTTTGCTTGCAGATGCCAAAGATCTCTGCCTTCATCTTCACATGGCGAGGTCCTTGTGTGTGTGTCTGTCTCTGAGTTCAAATTTCTCTTCTTCATAAGGACATCAATCATATCGAATTAGAGTTTACTCTCATGACCTCATCTTAACTTGATCATCTGCAAAGTCTCTATTTCCAAATATGGTCACATTCATGGTTACTGGGGGGGTAGGATTACAACATCTTTTGGGGGGTACAGAATTCAACCCATAGTATCTTCTAAATAATTATTGCCTGTTTGAGTTTATAATCGGCATAAAGGAAAGGGGTACTATTATAATTGTTCCATTCTCAAGAGAAAAAAACGCAGAAATGACTTAATTTGTATATAATATATTGATGCCAAGAGAAGGGCAGACAGTATCATGTCAAGATACCCCACAGAAAAGTTTTCACAGAAGCTGTAATAAAGAACAGTGACAGGGCTTCCCTGGTGGTGCAGTGGTTGAGAGTCCGCCTGCCAATGCAGGGGACACGGGTTCGTGCCCCGGTCCAGGAAGATCCCACATGCCGCGGAGCGGCTGGGCCCGTGAGCCATGGCCACTGAGCCTGCGCGTCCGGAGCCTGTGCTCCGCAACAGGAGAGGCCACAACAGTGAGAGACTCGCGTACCGCCAAAAAAAAAAAGAAAAAAAAAAAAACAGTGACAGGATATGGTAAAACAGACATAATGAATCTGAAGAAATCTGCACCATAAAAGTCGTATTTGTGAACTCTCAGAATAGCAGTTCATGTGCATTTCTAAATAGAATATGACTTAAGACTTAGTCTTGAAACCATGTAACTGAAAGCTAATTTGGGCATAATATTATAAAAGAGTTTATGTTTTTCTTTTTTTAAAAAAATAAATTTGTTTATTTAATTATTTATTTTTGGGCTGTGTTTGATTTTCATTGCTGTGCATGGGCTTTCTCTACTTGCAGTGAGTGGGGGCTACTCTTCATTGAGGTGCGCAGGCTTCTCATTGCGTTGGCTTCTCTTGTTGTGGAGCATGGGATCTAGGCTCGCAGGCTTCAGTAGTTGCGGCATGTGGGCTCAGTAGTTGTGGCTCGTGGGCTCTAGAGCACAGGCTGAGTAGTTGTGGTGCATGGGCTTAGTTGCTCTGCAGCATGTGGGATCTTCCCGGACTAGGGCTCGAACCCATGTCCCCTGCATTGGCAGGCGGATTCTTAACCACTGCGCCACCAGGGAAGTCCTATGTTTTTCTTAAAAGGAAAGTGAGATACAGAGAAAAAATTCAAATTCTACACTTTAATAATCATAGTAACAATGATAATAGCTGTCATTTATTATCAAGGACCTTATTTATGTCAGGCATTGCATAAAATGTTAACCCTTCTCAACATTAGCCCAAGTTTTTATAGTAGCCACTTGACAAATGAAAAAATCTGCCGGGATTGGTATTTTACTCTTTTCTACCTAAACCCAAAGTTTGTACTCTTTTCACTATATTTTTATACTTTTAAATATCACTTAAAGCTCATGTAAGGAAGATGAACATTTTTCAGCAAGTGTATCCTAGACTTTGGCTTTCAGATCAGGAGCTCTTTTTCTCTTTAAATCATGTGTCATCACTCTTATACATACAACATCAAAGGACAGATATATAAGGTGACCTCTGGGTCCATGAATCTAGTCGGAAATATAAACCTGATGTCTGGCCCAGGGGCCAACTAGTGGGTCTTAATAGGGTGTTGCTCCCTTAGGGTTGATTCCACTGAGAAGCTCAAGGAAGCAATGGCTCACCCTAATGAGATTAAATTCATAATAATTCATTAATTTAACAAAAAACCTCAACAATGTTGATATTGTCACCCCCATCCCCACCTTGGAAGAGAGAGATCAAGGGCAGTCTCTAGTCCCTAATCCTGAAATTATTAGCTGGGAGTTTGTTTCCAGATCTTTAATGGAAAGTTGCATTTCCTTTCAAAGTTTTCAAGATTTTCCACCATGACAGCATTGTTCCTTGGGCACATGGATGAACTTCCCGAATTAAGGAGGGCCTTGAAATTTATTTAGCTAGAATTGTCTCCTGGGAGACTTTAGAATAATGAAATCGGACAGAAAAACTGGTCACTTTTAAAGAAGCTAATTTCTGTGAAGATTAGACATTTACTATTGTTTATTGAACTACCCGGTTCCTTCTTCTCTCATTCTAAACTTGTACTATAAAATATTCCAAACTTTAAGGCAGGCTAGATGTAAATCAGGAATGAAATTGTAATTAGGTGTATAGCCAGCTTGTTTCCATTTGGGGATAGTCTCTGATTGGAAAATGGGTTTAGCAGTGTCATTTCAAAGATTTTATTTCATTTTTTTGCCTTGACAAGTAAGTGCAAAGATCAGAAATTGCATATGCAATACAGTATTTCAAATGCACCACCTGGAAAGTACACCAAAACTGTTTCACATTGTGGTTGGTAGTGTCTAGGAACAAGCATATTGAAGGAAATAATTTACTGTAACTAAATAAGTGTCTTACCTTATCAATGTTCCCAAGATAGGAAATCTAGCAAGAAGTCTTGATCATGTCAAAAAAATGCTTGCTTCACATAAAAATATCATACAACGTATCAAAAGAATGGAATATTGAGTTGTAATTCTTCCTTTCCTCCCTCCCTTCATCTCCCCGCAACCTCTGCCCTCTCTCTTTTAGTTTGTTTGCTATTTATTTTAGGATTGAATACAATTACTTAATTACTTATTTTATGATAATTTGGTATTATCTTTTTTTATTTATAGAATATCTGTTGAGTTAGGAGTTTCAAAGTCAGAGAAGCAAATCTTTCTTGGTTTTATTTTTGAAAAGTTCCTTTTGCTGGCTGTGTATATGAGATCAAATACACATTTGATACACAAGGTGATAAATGCATTTCAACCCTTTACAACCCCAAAGAAACTTGACTACCCAATCAATGAAAGCAAATTTGACTGAAGATTTAATATCCCAACATGGCTTGTCAATTCCTATGCATTGAAGTCAAGTCAATGCAAGTTGTCATTATTTTATGTATATTAACAAATGTGAATTTTGCTGATACAATAGGTAGCTGGGCCCCTGAGAAAATCTTGTGATGGTGTGTGTGTGTGTGTGTGTGTGTGTGTGTGCTGTGATAAAGAGGAAGAGACACTAGAAGTCCTTCTATGTGTGGTGATTGCTGATCTCAGGACAGAGGGCAGGCTCACTTCATCTTCCTGGTCCTCAACCCAAGTCACCAAGGGATGGATTGAGTGCAATCACTGACCAGGCGTAGAGTTTTTCCTGAATCCAGAGGGTACTGAAGGTCTGGGTTTGCACGGGAGGGGTTCCCTTTGGCTCCCTTTTATGTTGAGTGGTGTGGAGGTTAGATTTGTGAGGGGTGCTCACCTGGCTTGAGAATATTTACAGTGCTCTGAATATTGACCACAATTTCCTTAGGCTTTCTTCTTCTTATCAGTGGCTGGTTTGATCTTCCCTATCTAATCTTGAGTTTTCATCAATGTGGGGTGGATGAGGGAACGTCCTTGAGTCTCTGACAAGAGCCTTCATATTCCACAGGTTAAGAAAATTGAATTAGCAGTGGAAGCAGCAGGGCAGAGGTTGAATTCAGAAGCCAAGTGAAAGAGAGACCTCAGCAGAGGCCAGAGAAAGGTAAAGACTAGACACCCCACAGGCAACTTAGATCATACTCAAGCAGAAGCAGAGGAGAAAGAGGGGAGAGAGAAAACCCCAAGCCTGAGTCAATATTTACTCCAAAGGAACCAAATTTTAATCTGGAAGTTACTAAGCTTCTTTACATTGGCAAAATCAAGAATTTTCCACCTTGACTAGTTTCCTAAGGCTGGCATAACAAAGTACTGCAAATTGAGTCGCTTCAAACAACAGAATTTTATTTTCTCATAGTTTGGGAAACTAGAAGTCCAAAATCAAGGTGTCAGCAGGTCATGCTCTCTCTGAAAGCTCTAGGGGAGGATACATCCTTGCATCTTCCCAGCTTCTGATGGTTACCAGCAGTCCTTGGCATTCCTTAGCTGGTAGACACATCACTCCAGTCTCCGCCACCATAGTCATATGGCATTTCCCCTGTGTGTCTGTGTCTCTGTTTTCTCTTCTTATAAGGATCCCAACCATTGGATTGGTCCCACCCTAATCCAGTATAAACTCAAATTAACTTGATTACATCTGCAAAGACCCTATTTCCAAATGTCACATTATGAGGTTTCAGGCAAACATGAATTTTGGACTCAGTACAGTTAGTAATAAGGGCTCATGAGTAAGTAGAATTTAGGTGTAAAGGAATAAAGAATGTTAAACCTTGTACATCCAAGTGTTAGTTGAGGACCTGGAGACTTGGGTGTCCTTACCTTTGCATAAGGTAAATCTGCCTCCAGAGGAATGACATGGAGTGATGATGTTCTATAGACAACTGCAGAATGAAAGTCAACCTAAAAACAGAATGGACTTGAAAGATAACAAACCTTGGGTCCAAATAGTCTCCTTTGGGCAAGTTAGTGAACTTTGTTGAGGCTTAAGTCTTCTCATGTGTAAAATGAGGATGAAAACGCCTAGCAGGGGACTTCCTTGGTGGCGCAGTGGTTGAGAGTCCGCCTGCCGATGCAGGGTACATGGGTTCGTGCCCCGGTCCGAGAAGATCCCACATGCCGCGGAGCAGCTAGGCCCGTGAGCCATGTCAGCTGAGCTTGCGCGTCCGGAGCCTGTGCTCCACAACGGGAGAGGCCACAACAGTGAGAGGCCCACGTACGGAAAAAAGAAAAAAAAAAAGCCTAGCAGGGCAGGTTTGAATATTAAATGATATCTCTGTTCAGTAGCCACCCCATATTTGGTGTATGGTGGTTTGGGGATGGCTCTAAGTAAATATTCATCTAATTCCCTTCTTCAATTCATGCTCCCTTAGAATATTTCATTATTTATCCTTTCCTCATGAATTACATTGAGGTTTATGAAATACTTTTATGAAATACTTTTAACGTGAGCTCCCTTTTTTCCTCTGAGAAATTAAGTAAATATTTGGGAAATAAGATTGGTAATGGAAGTTGCAGGGATTATGTTAAATCTCATTTTCCATTTTTCCAGGGTATGATCAAAGGGATGTAGCAAATAGGTATCAATACTGGTTCTGCTTTACTTTCTGGCATGCTTCTGGATGACTTTGAAATCCACAGAAAATCTATAGGTTGAAAATAAGAGAGACAGGAGAAGAAATTGTTAAGAATTCAGAAAAAAAAAGTGAACTAGAATTTCAAAAGAATGTATTTTATCAAACACCAGCAATTTAATCTATTTGCAAAGTGTTCTAAGGCACCTTATCGTGACATTTATCATACTGCTTACAATGACCTCTTTTCTAAGTCTCTCTTTCCTATTGGAGTTTAGTCTTCATTCATTCAACAATTTTTTACTAAGTGCCTACCATGGTTAGGCCTGGTGGAGTACAGTAGGGATTCAAAAATTCTTTAAGACAGATGCAGGCCTGCTAATGTGCAGCTGATGCCCTTAAAGGTTTCCATGGGAACTCATGCTCAAAGCTCATGAAACCCAATTTGAGGAAGCCCAACACATTCCTATCTTCTACTGCAAATTATGTCTGTATTGTCACCTCAAAGAAGCAGTGAGCTTTACTAACAGACCAATTTGAGAATTTCTACAGGAGCTCATCTGGTATTTCTTTGTATCTCTTGTAGAAACTTATAACTCCATCTTGCAGTGGTTATTAACTGAGAGTTCTATGTCCCCTACTACACAGAAAAAAATACTTTGTCTCTATGGAGCGGAAATGGTATCCCAAACTCAGCAACAATGATAGCAGCTAACATTGACTGTGTACTTTGCAGCTTTCAAATAGTACAACCATGCCATCATTTCCTCCTGAAAACAATCCTGTGTGAATCATATAAATGTTCATAAATATGGAGACTGGTCTGGAGAAGTTATGGGACCCACCCAACGTGGCTTAACTAATAAAGGGGTGAAAACAGGCTATAGTCTTTAGCTTCCAGTTTCACTGATCCTTATTTTCATCATAGTATGTTTCCCACATTTTCATATGGCTAACTCTTTATAGCCTCAATTTAAAAATCATCTTTATTATTATTTTATTTCATTTTTATATATTGTTCAATATGTGCCTATTTGGCAAATTCAAATGACTCAGAAATATATAAATTAAAAAGACCTCTTCCCTCCTAGAATTCTACCCCTCCTGTCCCATTTTTGTTCAAACCTAGATAGTCAATACTAATAATGTGGTAAATATCCCTTAGAATATTTTGTAAATCCCTTTATGTGTTACAGATACATACATGCAGAGGCTTTTTACGAGAATGCATTATATTTTTTCATATTATATTTTTCCATCGATTTTCCTTTATACTTTTTGTCTTTTGGACTTTATTCCAGATCAATATATGCAGATCTACATTTTTTCCTCTTTACAAATTAAAAAACATTTTAAATTTTTATTTATTTTATATATTTCTTGTTTTGAGCATGACTGTGGTATGTGTGTGTGCATGTTTCATGCGCTGTTCATAGTTTTTCCTTTTGAGATGTGAGGCAATGTATTTTTAGTCTTCTGTATTGAAGCCAAAAATTCAAATCTATTTTTAAAAGAAAATTTTCGAGATGGCAAAGCCTTTAAGGATGGTAACATGAATTATTCTATCTTTGTGTAAGTACCTTTTTGATATATATATATATAAATATATATAAAATATATATATTTACAATAAGTAGATCAGACTATACAGCAATACAACCAAAAATTATCTTTAGTTAATCTTTTTAATTCCAAGAGTCCTTACAGAGAAGGACCATGGAAAGAGCATTGGTTTTTGATTATTACAAGAGGTAATTGTTCTTTCATTTTAAATAAATTGAATTTTTAATAATTTACTAATCTATATCTAAGAATTATATATGGACTCTAAGACAATCTAGGCTTTGTTGCCACAATTTTACCTGTGGTAATACAATAATACAAAATCAAAAATTAATGGTAAAACAGATTAAGCCCCATACTAGAAAATGCTGCTAGAAATATAAAACTTTTACAAATGTTGAAAGACAAATTATGTTAGAAGCATAAAATAAACAGTTACAGAGAGAAGTTCATAGCAGTAATGTCCTTGAACTAGAAACTTGGAATAATAATATTGGTACAAATATATATATCAGGATGCCTTCGATGGTTTGGGCTAATTTTATTTTGGCGTATTCATGTGCATATATATTTATAGGAACATTTTTCTCATCAAATAACCCAAAATTGAATTGAAATTCATTTGTGCTTTACTATCAGATTGAAATAGCTTCAAGCCAAGGATTTCTATTTTCGCCATTTTGAAACCTCCTTTCAGGAAGAGAGAAGCAAGTGTATGTCTCCAGAATATCATTAGTTTACAGCCTTATTGCACATTAGAATTACCTGGGGAACTTTTACGACCCCTCCCCTCATGTCCCAGTAAGTAAAGTACCGCATTGTAAGTCAAAGCCAAAGAACATAGTTCACATAGGAATCACCTGGGGGGGATGTTAAAACTATTGATGCCAGGATCCTACTCCCAGAGATGCTGATGTAATGGACCTGGAGTGTGGTCTGGGCCTCAGAGTTCTTAAAAGCTCCCAGCATACCAGATACATGTTTTTAAGGGATTTAGAAATATTTTTTTCAGCATATTATTTGAGAGATAGTTTACTACACTAAAATCCACGTTGAAGATAGACTTAGCTTCAAGTATAGACCCTATAGTTACTAGTTGTAAAATTTGGGTAACAATCTCCAGGTGCTCCAGTTTTTCCCATCTGTAAAATAATTTGGTAAACATTCGCTTAGTATCTGCTATATGATGTGAATTCATGACCTAGATCAAAAGAGCCTCCTCAAACCCCTACACATTTTATATATGTTTATTATACACATTTCACACAGCTGCAGCATTGCCTAGGAACTCTCTAGAGAAGCAAATGCTTGGACTGAACCCCAGAACTACTGAAACAGAAACTCCCCAAAATCAGTTTTCATAAAGCCCTTTAGATGATTCTGTTGTATCCTCGAGTTTAAGAACCTCCTGTACAATGAGGTGTCACCTCACACCAGTCGGAATGGCCATCATCAAAAAATCTACAAACAATAAATCCTGGAGAGGGTGTGGTGAAAAGGGAACCCTCTTGCACTGTTGGTAGGAATGTAAATTGATACCGCCACTATGGAGAACATTATGGAGGTTCCTTAAAAAATGAAAAATAGAACTACCATACGACCCAGCAATCCCACTACTGGGCATATACCCTGAGAAAACCATAATTCAAAAAGAGTCATGTACCAAAATGTTCATTGCAGCTCTATTTACAATAACCAGGATATGGAAGCAACCTAAGTGTCCATCGACAGATGAATGGATAAAGATGTGGCATATATATACAATGGAATATTACTCAGCCATAAAAAGAGACAAAATTAGTTATTTGTAGTGAGGTGGATGGACCTAGAGACTGTCATACAGAGTGAGGTAAGTCAGAAAAAGAAAAATAAATACTGCATGCTAACACACACATATATATATATAGAATCTAAAAAAAAAAAAAGGTTCTGAAGAACCTAGGGGCAGGACAGGAATAAAGACATAGACATAGAGAATGGACTTGAGGACATGGGGAGGGGGAAGGGTAAGCTGGGACGAAGTGAGAGAGTAGCATGGACATATATACACTACCAAATGTAAAATAGCTAGTTAGTGGGAAGCAGCCATATAGCCCAGGGATATCAGCTTGGTGCTTTGTGACCATTTAGAGGGGTGGGATAGGGAGGGTTGGAGTGAGACACAAGAGGGAGGAGATATGGGAATATATGTATATATATAGCTGATTCACTTTGTTATAAAGCAGAAACTAATACACCATTGCACAGCAATTATACTCCAATAAAGATGTTAAAAAAAAAAAGAACCTCCTGCACTACGCTATACTGTGATAGTCTCTACCTTGTAGGAGCACTGTGAGGATTAAAATATAATTCGTTTGAAGTACTTAGTGCTATGTCTAACTCATAATAAGTGGCCAATTGCTAGCTATTAGTTATTATTCTGTTATTTTAGATTATCTGAATCATAAGTATATCTCCTCTTACAAAGATGCAACCAAGATGTCTCTCTTTAGCTTGACACTTAAAATATCAATATATATGTATGTATGTATGTATGTGTATATATATATATATATATATATACACATATATATATGTCATGCACTTAACTCTCAATCATTTTCTTTCTCAAACTTTGACTGTAATTCACTTTCTTCCCTGACTGTAGTTGCATTGTTGAAATTAGCACCCTGAACTTTGGTGTTTTTTTATTGCTTTGATGACAGTTTGGGAAATACATTAACCATTTTATAATTCCTGCCAGATTTATAATTTATAATTTCCTCCCCTCAAAATCACATGTCACATTACCTTGGGTAGATGGCCATTTGGGATTCTTCACTTAACCTTGACCAGCACTTTGTTCACAAATCATCTCCCTTTGCCTCTCTGACCTGCAAAGCAAAAGTCAATCTCATCCTCCCTGCTGAAATAGCCAACATGGCACTAACTGATATGAACACGAATAGTAATTCCTGTCAGGTAACCCCAATTATTTTCCCTTGGAAAAAGCAGATTTTGCTGTGCCATTTGCATTGCAACAAGCATGGCTTTGCGCTGAGAGAAATGCCTTTTCCATGGAAACCATTAAAACCATTGGAGGTAAAAATTCACCTCATTTAGCTTTTAGCTCAGCAAAATATGTTTGCACGGTTTTGTTCATCACAAAAAAAGAAAATTACATAAAGGCAGTGACCATGGCTATAGGCTTACATTCTGAGCTCTTATTTTCCTAATAGAGTTCTTTAAAAAAATCCATGACAAATTTCATTTTAGGTGTGTTCAGACTACTATTCTCAAAGTGATGTTGAAAGTCTCTGGAATTAAACGAGAAAAGGAAATAGAGAAACAAAATCAAAACAGCTCCTGGGTGATCACTGAAATATTGCATTTCTTCTGATAACAGATTTTCTTCTCTCTGTTTGATATACAGTTTCTCCATCCATGAAGTAAGACTATTAGTTTTCACTGTTGTTGTTCACATCTACAGTAAACAAGTTAATTACGTTCAATAACCCTTAGTATTCTGCAGAGAAAAGTGTTTGTAGGTATCCTCCATTGTTATTTGTTGAAGAAGCATGGGGCTGTAATGTCTATGTGGCTGAATTAGGTAGAGTGGATGGGAATGGGGCCTCTAGACCTTTCAAAAGGGAGGAACGATGTAGAAGAGGGAGGTTGGAAGAAATGAAGTAGAGAACTTGATCCAAAATGTAATGCTTTAGCCTATCTTGTTAAAACAAATGGGGGCTTCCCTGGTGGTGCAGTGGTTGAGAATCTGCCTGCTAATACAGGGGACACGGGTTTGAGCCCTGGTCTGGGAGGATTCCACATGACACGGAGCAACTAGGACCATGAGCCACAACTACTGAGCCTGCACGTTTGGAGCCTGTGCTCTGCAACAAGAGAGGCCGCGATAGTGAGAGGCCCGCGCACCGCGATGAAGAGTGGCCCCCACTTGCCACAACTAGAGAAAGCCCTCACACAGAAACGAAGACGCAACACAGCAAAAATAAATTAATTAATTAATAAAATCCTACCCCCAACATCTTCTTAAAAAAAAAAAAGGAATAGACCATGCTGTTTGGGGAGAGAATTATTGAAAATTGGTGGTAAAAATGTTCCCATGATCACCACTTCAGGTAAACATCTTTCTCATTGAACAACTACTCAGTTGTCAGATGAGGAGCATTCTAAATACAAAGTGTGTGATTTGATGGATATAGCAACTCAGAAGCATGGCTCCTGTGAGAAGCTGGGTCGGAAGAAATGAACTCCATTTTTGTCATGGTCCATTTGGGCTGTTATAACAAAATACCACAGACTGGGTAGATTATAAACAACAGAAATTTATTTCTCACAGTTCTGGAGGCTGGGAAATCCAAGAGCAGGGCACCAGTGTGGTGGTGTTTTGTAAGAGCTCTCATCCTGGTATGCAGCTGGTGTCTTCTTGCTGTATCTTAACATGGTAGAAGGGGCTAGGGATTTCTTTAGATCCTCTTCTATAAGGACACTAATCCCATTCATGAGGGCTCCACTCTTATGGCTTAAGCACCTCCCAAAGGCCCCACCTCCTGATTCCATCATCTTTGGGGATTGGGATTTCAACATATGAATTTTGGGGGAACACATTCAGATCATAGCAATTTTTAATATAGTTTTCTCCCATGAATACTCATAAAGGAGAATGTCAAGGTTGGATGAGGTGTTCCATCTGGATGCACTCTATAATATCCTCATCTTATGGCTAGATGCCTTTGTCTTGACTGCCTGCAGCAATGACGAACTTCAAATAACTTAGATCATTTGGGGATGATTTAATACTTACAAAAGTTTTTATTTTGAACCTAGATCAGTCTTATCATGTATTCTATGAATATTTATAGTTCTTTCTTATGAAACCAGTTGAAACAAATCTAATCTTTCATTCCCATGACAACCCTTGAAATATTTGAAGATCATTTTATCCCAAGGCCTCTTTTCATTTGACTAAAATTTCAAAGCTCACACTCGCCACCCCCCCACTACTCTTCATTACTCTTATGGTGACTGTGCAATAGACATGCTTCTGTTTCTTTTTAAGAACCAAACTCCATACTAAAAATGTGATCAGAGAGGTGGATCAGTGTACCTTGTGTGATGCTAATATTAGAACCAATGTTCTTAGAAGGAGCAGTTGTTACCTGGCCAAAGTAATCTGCCCATTCTTATAAGTGAAGAGGCTGAAGGTTCCTGTATGCCAGCTGTCTTCAGACTTATCTTCATCAGTTTCAGTTACACTAAAGTATCCATCACAAAGATGAGCAAGCCATTGTACTTCTTGCATCCTGTTTGGGAAATATCTGGCTTTCTCTTTATGGTAAGAGAGTCTTAGGATTTCTTTTGGAAGGTGCGTTCCTTTCTCATTGAATATGGTTTCTCCAATGTTCCTCCAAACATGACCCACCTGTTAATGGCCTTTCTCTGGGAACACTTTGAAGTTCACATATTTCAATATGCTTTAAATGTACATTTAATTAAGCATATGGTTTATTTTGAGACAGCTGACATTCACTTTTCTTGTTCTGTCTTTTGTGGCTTGTGTGACAAAAACATCTGCCCTAACAATGGAAGAAACCATTGGATCCACCTCTCTGAGCGCATCATCAACACCCTCCTATACACAAGCTTTGTCCCTGGAAGTTCATCTGTGTACCACAGCCTAGTGTGACCCTGCTGTTCCTGCCTCATCAACATGGACTTCATGACCCTCTTTAATGCATGCTCCCCTTCCCTCCATCTCACCCAACTCTAACAATGGAAGAAACCATAAAGTAGTACCTCTTTATTAAGTTACTAGCACAATAACTTAATTCTCTTGGCAGACATCTCCATGGAGGGTGGCTGGCTGCAGTGACACTTCAGCTTCTCTGAGTATTGTTTCCTCACTCCTTTCTAGAAGAGTCTCAGTGAAAAGTGATTTCCCTTGGACTTGTGTTTTACTAATGATATATTTAATAAGGGAAAGAGAGGAAAACAAAGGGCATCGATGATCACAAATATCGACATCTGGCAGAGCATTGAAGGGAAAACTGACCACAGCTGTCTTTGACAGTTAATGTTATTAAAATGTTCAACATGGAATTTCTACTTTAAATAAGAAACACTTGAAAGAAATGGTCAGAATTAACAGAAGCTTAAATTGAAACCACGTTGGTTGGTAGGTAATAGCATGCTAGAGACAAGCATTGCCTTTAATGTAAAAGCATTCTTTACCCCCAAATTATCCATGTGGCCCTGTTTGTGCCACTGGAATTTGATTAGGTTTGGCTTTTTCAGGAAACCAGGAGGTAAGAAGAACCCACTTAATCTCCTGTAAAGTGGTTCATTCCTTGCCCAAGCCTTTGGGTAACTCAGTTTATTAAAACGTTCTGAAGTTCAGGTCAGTTAACTCAGCGCTATGCCATCCATATGCCTGCCTTTTGGACGTTGCTACATCTAACATCTGATTGGCCTGAACCTGGAAGTAATGAAGCCACCATACAATGTGGAACCTTGCTAAGCACCCATTGTTTGGCCCATAATTTTTTTGCTGAAGCTCAGAAGGCTCCCATCTGGCAGTTCCTCTTCTGCATTTGTCATGTCATTATACTTTAACTTACCCACTGAAATAGAGTTGCTGGTTGCAATTCTCTTAATGAACCCAGGAGCCTCTATGCCACTCACAAATAAAAATGCAATGTGTCATTGTGTCACTTTAAAAGGTCTTACATTGGGACTTGCCTGGTGGTCCAGTGGCAAAGAATCCACCTTACAATGCAAGGGATGCAGGTTCGATCCCTGGTCAGGGAACTAAGATCCCACATGTCGCAGGGCAATAAAGCCCATGCGCCACAACTACTGAGTTGGCGTGCCTCAACTAGAGAGCCCATGTGCCGCAAAATACAGAGCCCATGCTCCCTGGGGCCTGCATGCCACAACTAGAGAAGAGAAAACCTGCACGCCACAACTAAACAGAAGCCCACGCGCCGCATTGAAAAGATCCCGCATGCCACAACTAAGACCTGACACAGCCAAAAATAATAAATAAAATAAATAAAAAATAAGTCTTTAGAAAATAAATAAAATAAAATAAAAGACCTTACACTGACTTACAGTTTTTCTGTTCTCTGTTCTTCGTGGGTCTTTGTTAATCAACTCAACAAATATGTATATATTTCCCAGGATATTTCCATGAATTAGGATTTGAGTATTACAAAAATCCATTCTACATCACGGCCATCAGGAATTTGAGAGAGCTATTAGAGGAGATAGATACTCAAGAAGCAAAAATCTACTGAAGTGTTCTTAAGAGACAGCAACTCCTGAAATAAATCAAACCATCTTGGTTAATGTTAACACTGCCAGAAAAAAAATATAGATTCCATAAAGTTGTTACTCCCAAGATGTTTCTTTCATTTGCTGCTCAGTGTCTGGGGCATAGTGTCTTGCCCTTTTCTCCTAAGATTCTATCCACCAGCAGCTCTACCCACCAGGTGCCCCATGTCTATTGTCAATGTCTATTCCTTCAATAAATACTTGATGGGAAAAATGAAATTGTGTTTGACTCCATATTATCTATTATCCCTAAGCTATTTCAAGAGACTTTTAACAGGCATTCCCCCTTCTACAGCATATACAATTCTGGCAGAGTGGACTTCAAATGTTAACCTTTTGGTTGTTGTACTCATTATACAAAAATTTTTAGTTCTGCCAAAATGTAGGATAATTTGAAAGGTCATTAGTCTCATAACATTTATGTTCACCCAAAATACCAGCTCAGTCTATCCTCTTCTCCTATTACCTACAAAGTTCCCAATCAAATAGTCGTTTCCAGCCAAAGTGTCCCTTGGTTATTTTGAATATGAATTGTCTGAATGTCATATATTCCCATTCTGCCTCACCCAGAGTTGTCTGCCCAGGGAAATCCTCCTGATCCTTCAAGAGCTATCTGGAGCCCAACTTTCTCCATGGAACCATTTCTTATATGTCCACTTAGAACAGATAAGGAACTTCTCTTGCCAGGTGTGTGGACAGCATGCTAACAGCAGCCCCAGGTGAGAAAAATCCTGTGTCAAGTCAATGCTTTTTTCTCATCTCTTAGTACCTTAGTACTTTGTTGGACTTAAATCATTGGGTTGGAAGGTCACCATCACTCACCTCTGATATTTCTCTGGATCCACTTTAATGCCCTCAGATTATAAACCAAATCTGTCCTGTGATTGATTTCCTGTTGACCCATGTGTCCTGGATTTTTTGTCTCTCTACATCCTTTTGTAAAGCTAGTCATGAAATTATTCTACTAAACCTTCTCCAGTTCCAGAAAACATAACAGAAGGATGTAAAATATCTCCCTTCCCTGTTCACTGAACACTTATCCCTGTGGCATGAACTGGCTCTAGCAGGTGAAGATAAAAACAAAGCCCTGAGTGGCAAAACATACCACTCTTTCCTACTTTGGTAGTGAATGTTCCTTTTTTTAAAATATAAATTTATTTATTTAATTTATTTATTTTTGACTGCTTTGGGTCTTTGTTGCTTTTTGCGGGATTTCTCTAGTTGCAGAGAGCGGGGGCTACTCTTTGTTGCAGTGCACAGGCTTCTCATTGTGGTGGCTTCTCTTGTTGCGGAGCACGGGCTCTAGGCGCACGGGTTTCAGTAGCTGTGGTATGCGGGCTCAGTAGTTGTGGTGCACAGGCTTAGTTGCTCTGTGGCATGTGGGATCTTCCCAGACCAGGGCTCAAACCCGTGTCCCCTGCATTGGCAGGTGGATTCTTAACCACTGTGCCTGAATATTCCTTTTAATTCATCTTGATGGGAATCCTTGTTCAGCTGACAGTTGACAAAAATTGTTCTCAAACTGTAGTCTCCAGAATAAGAATATCAGTCTTGCCTGAGACTTGTTAGAAATGCAAATTCTCACCCCAGACCTACTGAATCAAAAATTCTGGGTGTGGGATTCAGCAATAATATTTTAACAGTCCCCTTACTAAGGTGATTCTGATGCCCACTAATATTTGAGAATTCTGGTCTAAATGAAGAATAGCAGTCTCCTGCTAGCAGGATAGCAATTAATTTCTAATTAAGTAGTTATTAATTGGAGTAGGCAGCTCTTATATACTTGAACAGAGCTTCCTTCTTTGGGCAGTGGGAGAACTTCTTGTGTAATTTCCAACAGGTACTTGGCAATTTCATAATGGAGGTAACAGACAACCTAGATGGTTGAAGCTGACAATGAGAAAAAGCCCTGTTTTCAAATACACAACTATGATCTGGTAAGAGTGTAACAAGTTTGCCAGACACAAAATCAGTATGTAAACAACAATTACAATAAAAAGAAAAATAAATTAGACAATATATTTAACATGTAAAGTAACTATGACAAGATCTAACAAAAGATGTGAAAGATTTGAGTGGATAAAGCTATAAAAATTAATTCAGAGTCAATAAAGACTAAATAAAGAGATATACCATATTCATGGATTGGGTGACTGAATAGATAAATGCATAAATTCCTTCCAAATTAATCTAAAAATTCATTGTAGTAGATATAACGAAAAAGGCACAATTCATGAAACGAATAATTGATAAGACGGACTTCATTAAAATTTTTAAAAACTGTTCTCTGAAAGGCAATGTCAAGAGAATGAGAAGACAAGCCACAGACTGGGAGAAAATATTTATAAAAGACACATTTGATAAAGGACTGTTATTCAAAATATACAAAGAACTTTTAAAACTCACCAATAAGAAAACAACAACCCAATTAAAAAATGGGCCAAAGTCCTTAACAAACACCTCATTGAAGAAGATTTACAGATGGCAAACAAGCATATGAAAATATGCTTCACATCATATGTCATCAGAGAAATACAAATTAAAACAATTATATACCACTACATGCCTATTAGATGGCCAAAATCTGGAACACTGACAGCACCAAATGCTGACAAGGATGTGAAGAAATAGGAACTCTCATTCATTGCTGGTGTGAGTGCAAAATGGTACAGTCACTTTGGAAGACAGTTTGTCAGTTTTTAACAAAACTAAATGAACTTTTGTTGTACATTCCAGCAATCCTGCTCCTTCGTATTTACCCCCAAAAGTTGAAAATTGAGCTTCCCTCGTGGTGCAGTGGTTGAGAGTCTGCCTGCCGATGCAGGGGACATGGGTTCGTGCCCCAGTCCGGGAAGATCCCACATGTCGCGGAGCGGCTGGGCCCGTGAGCCATGGCCGCTGAGCCTGCGCGTCTGGAGCCTGTGCTCCGCAACGGGAGGGGCCACAACAGTGAGAGGCCCACGTACCGCAAAATTAAAAAAAAAAAAAAAAACTGTTGGGCATCATCTAAAGTAGCCCAAAGTTGACACACCCTATGACCTAGCCATTCTGTTGCTTAGGCATTCATGCGAGAAATTTTGCATGTTTACCTCAGAGGATAATATAAATATTCATGACAGCAATGTTTGAATTGTACTCGCCACAAAAGGAAACTATCCTAAATGTCCATTAATAGTAAAGTGGATAAATCAACTTTATTGATGTACTGGAAAACTCTAGAACATGAAAGTGAATAAATTCTAGCTACTTAGAACAAAATGGATAAACTTTTCGAACATAATATTGAATAAAGAAGTAAATCATGAGGAATACAGGATAATTCAGGAGAATAAAGCCTACAAAATCTTCAAAGAAAAGTTTGACAAAGAATTTTATATGCCTATTTATACTCATTTTGAGTATAAAAATGAAAAATGGTTTGGAATATTCAAGGACTTATGACTCCCTTTATCATTACAAAGAGCTCTGGATATTGAAAAGTTTGGAATATAGTTCTCCATATTAAACTGTGGGTACTGTCAGGTATCCATACGAAAATATCTAGTTCTTCCTACATTAATTTTGGGTTACCTGTATGCAAACATTTAAAAAAGTAGAACTACGTGCTCTATTGCTAGTTTCTAGAGCCTAACATCTCATGTCAGGAAATTTAGGTTCTTCCAACTGAGAATAATGCAATGTTGTAACAGCAGGTCCCTCAGAACATGAATGATATCTAGAATGTTTCAGATATTCTAATTGTTGATGCTTGATTTCCCAATTTTTGTGGTGATAGTCTTTCTACAGACCTCCTTCAAAAATATTGGTAATTCTAATAAATCTTGGTGACTAGAGAGGTATTTAATGTCTCAGTATTTGGTTCCTGACATACTAGAATTCCCATTTAAAGTTGAGAATGGCAGAACCACCCAGTCCCTGATCCCCTTTTGTCTCAAGAAAACCCTCACCTAGCCCTTATTCCTTTGCACACGCTTTTTTCCTAGGAGATTAGGATGTACCTGGATATTTGTTCTTCTGGGTGGTATCTGGTTTATATACAGAGAACAAGAGCAAAGATGGACTAGTTTACTCTAGAGTACGTAGGAATGATGGCCCAGGAGGCTTAGTATGAGCTAAATTTTGTATTCAAAAAAGACAAAGATCTACCCAAGGAAACCAGGCTCAGTCAACACATCTAAGAGGTGTGAGCAAATCTGGAATTAGGAGGTGAAACTCAGAGCCAAGTGGAAGCCAAAAAGCTAGGAACAAATCTGGGAGTAAAATGAAGAAAGGCCCAAATGAGTTTGTGCTTTCATTGGAGAGCAGCCATGTGGAATCATGACCTTTGTTATTGTCATAAAGGTACAGGACAGAGAAAGCTTACAGGAAAGTGATCTTGGTGGGATATAACTATTCCGATGGGAATAGCAGAAAGCTATTGCAAGAATCTAGGGTAGTGATGATGGTGTCCTGAGATGGAGAACCAAGGGCCTCTGTGGGGAAAAGTGGTTTGACTTCAGCAACAGTTTGAGGGAAGAGATGACAGGATTCACTGATGTACGTGAGAGGGGAGTCAAGGAGGTCATCACTAGCTGAGATGGGAAAGACTGAAGGAAGGATTTTTGAACTGTGGGGTTGAAATTAAGAGTTTGGTTTTGGATATAAGTTTAAGATGTCTGCAAAACATCCAAGTGGAGATTGTTACTTTCAGCAGAAGACTCAACAAACAACAGCTGTTGTAGGTGTTTATATCCATCCCCTCAACGTTCATCAGTGTTAATACCCGGAAGCTGGGACCTGATAACATCTGTCTCAGATGGCAGGATTCTGACCCACCAGATGCCACTCACACTTGTGTTTCCCTTTCTACATACTCTAATATGCAGTCTAGTTGATCTCACTCTCTTCTGTTGACTTTAGCTGTCATCCTGTGACATCCAAACTGAAGCAAGGACTGGATTAGGAAGCTCAGAGAACTTCTATCTCCATTGCCAATTCTGTGGGGTCATTCATTCACTAAACAGGTTTACTAAGCACCTACCTGGAGAGTCAAAATCAAGCCTCCATTACCCATTACCTATATATTGGTGTGTCTTCCTTCTGTTTCACCCTCCTTACTTTCTTATTCCTCTTTAAGGGATCCTTATCTCAGGCTCTGCTTTCAGAGGAACATACATTATGCCATTCAAGCAACAGCCAGAAATGAATTAGAATAAACTGTTGAAGCCATAATGGATGTCCTCTTCACATGGACGGGAGAGGACATGGGAGAATGTTGTTTGGAGGCCTCCATGTTAAGATCTGCAGGAAGAGAAGAAAGAGAAGGATGGCTGTGGACAGCACCAGGTACTATCAGGTGGGCTCCCATTCAGGTCCTCTGCTGGTCTGACACAGCTTATTTTCTGACTTTGAAATGGAAATGCACACTGGGGTGGTTGGGCCTTGGACCTTGGTAGATGTCAGAGTGGAGCCCTAAGGTTTTATCCCTGAAGCTCACATTGTTGCCCCTGGTCCTTAATCCTCCAGCAAGGCTCTAGATTTACAGCTGCATATGCACAGGTCACTCCTCTGTTCTGGCCTCCAACAGTCCTGCCCCTGCAGATATTTTGGTCCATGCCCTTTGCTTGCACCTGGCTGGACCCCTGGGTTGAGGCATTGCTGCACTGTGACTCTGAGTGGGGTGGAGGTGAAGTGTTTTCACAAATTGGGGTTTGGTTGATAGATGGCATGAGTCAGACTCTTTAAGGAGGAGTATGGGATAAGGCTCCTCTGGCACCTGGGGCAACAGGTGTTTCTCACCCCACAAGTCCCCTGCAGGCCCCTATAGATCTTCTAAGATACTGTGGAACTGGTTTCTTCTGGGAAGAGTGGTCATGGCAGCAGCTCTTTGGGCCTGAAATCCCCCACCCCTGATGCTCAGTGCATCCCAACCCACCCTTTCTCTCACCTCCATCAGGACTCGTGCTTACACACCACACATGGCCAAAGCCACAGTTGCACACCCTATGAGCTCCTGTTTGCCTTCTTGGGAAGCTTCACTTCACCTACACACACATCAGGCCTGGACCTGGACCTGGCAGTCCTGTGTTCAAAGAGGAGATTCCCTGATGGAGGGGTTTGTGTGAAGGGGCCAGCTCTCCTATGGCTGGGTGCTGGCAGTTGGGATGCATCAAAGGAGAGAACAATGTGCTGAGGCTATTCTTCAGGGGAAAGGCTCCAGGAGCAGGAAGTGATGGTCTCAGGGACAAGTTCGAGACTTCAAAGCTGCTGAGAGAAATACCTGATCAGGTGGATGTGGGTGAGTGCCTGGGTCTTTTTGTGAGTGTGGGTTTGTATGTATGTTTTCATGTGTTTCTTTCTTTTCTAAATCTCACTTCGTGGAGTACACTAAACTGACTAGCCCTAGCTTTCTGGATGGCAGTGTTCAGGATGGGTAGTCCAAGTGCCTTAGGACCAGCTGTAGCCTGTGTACTCCTTAGTATACAGTAGACCCCCTGACCCGTGGTTTTGCTTTCTGAGGTTTCAGTTACCCACAGTCAACCAAGGTCTGATAATATTAAATGGAAGATTCCAGAAATAAACAATTTATAAGTTTTAAATTGCCCATCGTTCTGAGTAGCATGATGAAATCTTGCACCATTCTGCTCTGTTCTTCCCAGAACGTGAAACATCCCTTCATCCCCATATCCCGCTCATTAGTCACTTAGTAGTCATCCTGGTTACCAGATCGACTGTCATAGTATCACAGTGCTGGTGTTCAGAACCCTTATTTTACTTAATAACAGCCCCAGAGCTCAAGAGTAGTGGTGGATATGTCTTTTTGGACATGTCAAAGAGAAAAGTGAAAAGGTGAAAATTCTCGACTTAATAAGGAAATGAAAAAAGTTGTGTGTTGAGGTTGTTAAGATCTATGGTAAGAACAAATCTGTCTGTGAAATTGTGAAGAAGGAAAAAGAAATTCATGCTAGTTTTGCTGTTGCACCCTAAACTGTGAAAGTTATGGCCACAGTGCATGATAAGTGCTTAGTTAAGGTGGAAAAGGCATTAAGTTTGTGCAATGAGATACTTTGAAAGAGAGATCACATCTGCATAACTTTTATTACAGTATGTTGTTATAATTGTTCTATTTTATTCTCAGTTGTTGTTAATCTCTTACTGTGCTTAATTTATAAATTAAAATTTAGCATAGGTCTGTATGCATAGGAAATAACATAGTATATGTAGGGTTCAGTACTATTTGTGGTTTCAGGCATCCATTGGGTGTCTTGGGAAATATACTCCACAATAAGGGGGGATTATTGAAGACTGGGTTCTGAAAGTAGGGCTGGATTTTCTCTGGGACTCAAGTCTTATTGAGAAGGCCATTTCTTTCAATGGAAAGGAGCCCAGGTCTAGTTGTGAGAAAGTCTACTGGGCCATAGTTGCATAGTCTGGGAAGAGGGGGCTTCAGGCCTTTGTTTTAGAACATTGATGAATTTTGTGCCTGTAAAATGTGGGCGCCCTGCATACAGTGGAGACTGAGTTTCAGTGGGCCTTTCTCTAGTGTGTCAGAATGGAGGGCCACCCATCCCCTGCCAGTCATGGATCTATGTTTGCAGAGCTGGCTGCCCTGCTCCTTTAGCTATCGGAGGCACTAGGTGGGTGAGGGTGTCATGTAATCTTTATTTTCTTTCTTTATTTTCCTACCTCACTTCTCCACCCCCATCAGTGTTTCCAGAGATTACTTCTCAACTAATCTAATTTACTTGCACTTGAATCCTTTCCTCAGATCCCCTTGCTTTGGGAAATCCAACTTCAGACAGTCCTCAGTAAATGAATGAATAAATGCCCAAGGACTTACACTCAAAGAGTACTGTCTGGAAGACACACAGGAGGTTACTGCTTTGATTTATAGTGTCGTAGCCCACCTCCACTGCTCCAACAGACACACATGACATATTCCATCGGTATATTTTTTATTTAATTCTATCCCTCACAGGGAAGAGATATAATAACATATGTTTAAATAATTATCACAGTAAGAAGTCACTACCTGCTTGTTAATTCAAGCATTTGAGTAATTGTTAGAAGATATTTTTGATGCAGCGTGTAGCTCTGCTGGCCAGGAGTAATGATGGACATGGTCTCTGGGTGACGTTCCACCAAGAAAAGGAAATAGAATTCATCATTACAAGCAGAATATTTGACCCTTCCATAAACAAAGAACAAGGTCCTAAGCAAAAGGAAAATATGAAGCGATACAGAAGAAGGAATTTGTTTACCATGATTCCAAACACAATGGAATTTATTTTTATCAAAGTGAAACCATGGGTAAGTCAACATGGATGGGCAAAGCCCCATGCATGAGGAATTATATTCCTAACCAGGGTAGTATGAACCAGAGGAATTTGAATACTTTTTGATTCTTGTAGAAGTTGCTCAATGTTTCTCAGAAGAGTCTGGGTTACCCTTTACCCTTCTTTCTGAAATTCAACTTTCTTTTTTGTTTTGTTTTGCTTAAATTTTTATTTTTAAAACTTAAATTTCCTATTAACATCATTATTGGAGTATAATTGCTTTCCATTGTTGTGTTAGTTGCTGCTGTACATCAAAGTGAATCAGCTATACATATACATATATCCCATACCCCTCCCTCTTGCATCTCCCTCCCACCCTCCCTATCCCACCCCTCTGGTGGTCAACCAGTACGGAGCTGATCTCTCTGTGCTATGTGGCTGCTTCCCACTAACTATCTATTTGACATTTGGTAGTGTATATATGTTAAGGCCACTCTCTCACTTCGGCTCAGCTTACCCTTCCCCTGCCCCGTGTTCTCAAGTCCATTCTCTACGTCTATGTCTTTAATCCTGTCCTTCCCCTAGGTTCTTCAGAACCTTTTTTTTTTTTTAGATTCTATATATATATATATATATATATATATATATATATATATATATGTGTGTGTGTTAGCTTACAGTATTTGTTTTTCTCTTTCTGACTTACTTCACTCTGTATGACAGACTCTAGGGCCATCCACCTCACTACAAATAATTCAATTTTGTTTCTTTTTATGGCTGAGTAATATTCCATTGTATATATGTGCCACATCTTTATCCATTCATCTGTCGATGGACACTTAGCTTGCTTCCATTTCCTGGCTATTGTAAATAGTGCTGCAGTGAACATTGTGGTACATGACTCTTTTGAAATTATGGTTTTCTCAGGGTATATGCCCAGTAGTAGGAATGCTGGGTCATTAGGTAGTTTTATTTTTAGTTTTTTAAGGAACTTCCATACTGTTCTCCATACTGGCTCTATCAATTTACATTCCCACCTACAGTGCAGGAGGGTTCCCTTTTCTCCACACCATCTCCAGCATTTATTGTTTCTACATTTTTTGATGATGGCCATTCTGACTGGTGTGAGGTGATAACTAATTGTAGTTTTGATTTGCACTTCTCTAATGATTAGTGATGTTGAGCATCCTTTCATGTGTTTGTTGGCAATCTGTATATCTTATTTGGAGAAATGTCTATTTAGGTCTTCTGCCCATTTTTGGATTGGGTTGTTTTTTTGATATTGTGCTGCATGAGCTGCTTGTAAATTTTGGAGATTAATCCTTTGTCAGTTGCTTCATTTGCAAATATTTTCTCCCATTCTGAGGGCTGTCTTTTCATCTTGTTTATGTTTTCCTTTGCTATGCAAAAGATTTTAAGTTTCATTATGTCCCATTTGTTTATTTTTGTTTTTATTTCCATTACTCTAGGACATGGGTCATAAAGGATCTTGCTGCGATGTATGTCATAGAGTGTTCTTCCTATTTTTTTTCTCTAACAACTTTATAGCATCTGGCCTTACATTTAGGTCTCTAATCCATTTTGAGTTTATTTTTGTGTATGGTGTTACAGTGTTCTAATTTCATTCTTTTACATATAGCGGTCCAGTTTTCCCAGCACCACTTATTGAAGAGGTTGTCTTTTCTCCATTTTATATTCTTGCCTCCTTTATCAAATATAACATGAGTATATATGCATGGGTTTACCTCTGGGCTTTCTATCCTGTTCCATTGATCTATATTTCTGTTTTTGTGACAGTACCATACTGTTTTGATTACTGTAGCTTTGTAGTATAGTCTGAAGTACAGGAATCCGATTCCTCCAGCTCCGTTTTTCTTTCTCAAGATTGCTTTTGGTTTTCGGGGTCTTTTGTGTTTCCATACAAATTGTGAATTTTTTTGTTCTGGTTCTGTGAAAAATACCATTGGTAGTTTGATTGGGATTTCATTGAATCTGTAGATTGCTTTAGGTAGTATAGTAATTTTCACAATGCTGATTCTTCCAATCCAAGCGTATGGTATGTCTCTCCATCTGTTTGTATCATCTTTAAGTTCTTTCATCGGTGTCTTCTAGTTTTCTGCATACAGGTCCTTTGTCTCCTTAGGTAAGTTTATTCCTAGGTATTTTATTCTTTTTGTTGCAATTGTAAATGTGTGTGTTTCCTTAATTTCTCTTTCAGATTTTTCATGATTAGTATATAGGAATGCAAGAGGTTTCTGTGCATAAACTTTGTATCCTGCTACTTTACCAAATTCATTGATTAGCTCCAGTAGTTGTCTGGTAGCATGTTTAGGATTCTTTATGTATAGTATCATGTCATCTGCAAACAGTGACAGTTTTGTTTCTTTTCCAATTTGGATTCCTTTTATTTCTTTTTCTCCTCTGATTTCCTGTGCCTAAAATTTCCAAAACTATGTTGAATAATAGTGGTGAGAGAGGACAACCGTGTCTTGTTCCTGATCTTAGAGGAAACAGTTTCAGTTTTTCACCATTGAGAACAATGTTGGCTGTGGGTTTATCATATATGGCTTTTATTATGTTGAGGTAAGTTCTCTCTATGTTTACTTTCTGGAGAGTTTTTATCAAAAATGGGTGTTGAATTTTGTCAAAGCCTTTTTCTGCATCTTTGGAGATTATCATATGGTTTTGATCCTTCAGTTTGTTTATATGGTTTATCACATTGATTGATTTGCCTATATTGAAGAATCCTTGCATTCCTAGGATAAGCCCCACTCGATCATGGTGTATGATCCTTTTAATGTGCTGTTGGATTCTGTTCCCTAGTATTTTGTTGAGGATTTTTGCATCTATGTTCATCAGTGATAGTGGCCTGTAGTTTTCTTTTTGTGTAACATTTTGTCTGGTTTTGGTATCACGGTGATAGTGGCCTCCTAGAATAAGTTTGGGAGTGTTCCTCACTCTGCTATATTTTCAAATATAGCATAGTTTGAGAAGGATGGGCGTTATCACTTCTGTAAATGTTTGAGAAAATTCACCTGTGAAGCCATCTGCTCCTGGGATTTTGTTGGAAGATTTTTAATCACAGTCTCAATTTCAGTGCTTGTGATTGGTCTGTTTATATTTTCTATTTCTTCCTGGTTCAGTCTCGGAAAGTTGTGTTTTTCTAAGAATTTGTCCATTTCTTCCAGGTTGTCCATTTTATTGGCATATATTTGTTTTTAGTAATCTCTCATGATCTTTTGTATTTCTTCAGTGTCAGTTGTTACTTCTCCTTTTTAATTTCTAATTCTATTGATTTGAGTCTTCCCCCTTTTTTTCTTGGTGAATCTTGCTAATGATTTATCAATTTTGTTTATCTTCTCAAAGAACCAGCTTTTAATTTTATTGATCTTTGCTATTGCTTCCTTCATTTCTTTTTCATTTATTTCTGATCTGATCTTTATGATTTCTTTCTTTCCACTAACTTTAGGGTATTTTTAGTTCTTATTTCTCTAATTGCTTTAGGTGTAAGTTTAGGTTGTTTATTTGAGATGTTTCTTGTTTCTTGAGGTACGATTATGTTGCTATAAACTTCCTTCTTAGAACTCTTTTTGCTGCATCCCATACATTTTAGGCTGTACTGTTTTCATTGCCATTTGTTTCTAGGTATTTTTAGATTTCCTCTTTGATTTCTTCAGTGATCTCTTGATTATTTAGTAGCATATTGTTTAGCCTCTATGTGTTTATATTTTTTACAGTTTTATTCCTGTAATTGATATCGAGTCTCATAGCATTTTGGCTGGAAAAGTTACTTGATAAGATTTCAATTTTCTTAAATTTACCAAGGCTGATTTGTGACCCAAGCTATGATCTATCCTGGAGAATGTTCCATGAGCACATGAGAAGAAAGTGTATTCTGTTGATTTTGGATGGAATGTCCTATAAATATCAATTAAGTCCATCTTGTTTAATGTGTCATATAAAGCTCTTGTTTCTTTATTTATTTTAATTTTCGTTGATCTGTCCATTGGTGAAAGTGGGGTGTTAAAGTCCCCTATTATGATTGTGTTACTGTCAATTTCCCCTTTTATTGATGTTAACATTTGCCTTATGTATTGAGGTGTTCCTATGTTGGGTGCATAAATATTTACAATTGTATGTCTTCTTCTTGAATTGATCCCTTGGTCATTATGTAGTGTCCTTCTTTGTCTCATGTAATAGTCATTATTTTAAAGTCTATTTTGTCTGATATGAGAATTGCTAATCTAGCTTTCTTTTGATTTGCATTTGCATAGGATATCTTTTTCCATTTGCTCACTTTCAGTCTGTATGCGTCCCTAGGTCTGAAGTTGGTCTCTTGTAGACAGCACATATACGGGTCTTGTTTTTGTATCTCTTCAGCCAGTCTATGACTTTTGGTTAGAGCATTTAATCCATTTACATTTAAGGTAAATATTGATATGTATATTCCTATTACCATTTTCTTAATTGTTTTGGGTTTGTTTTTGTAGGTGTTTTCCTTCTCTTGTGTTTCCTGCCTAGAGAAGTTCCTTTAGCATTTGTTGTAAAGCTGGTTTGGTGGTGCTGATTCTCTTAGCTTTTGCTTGTCTGTAAAGGTTTTAATTTCTCCATCAAATCTGAATGAGATCCTTGCTGGGTAGAGTAATCTTGGTTGTAGATTTTTCCCTTTCATCACTTTAAATATGTCCTGTCACTCCCTTCTTGCTTGCAGAATTTCTGCTGAAAGATCAGCTAAAAACCTTTTGGGGATTCCTTTGTATGTTATTGTTGTTTTTCCCTTGCTGCTTTTAATATTTTTTCTTTGTATTTAATTTTTGATAGTTTGCTTAATATGTGTCTTGTTGTGTTTCTCCTTGGATTTACCCTGTATGCTATGCTCTGCCTTTCCTGGACTTCATTGACTATTTCCTTTCCCATATTAGGGAAGTTTTCAACTATCATCTCTTCAAATATTTTCTCAGTCCCTTTCTTTTTCTCTTCTTCTTCTGGGACCCCTATAATTCAAATGTTGTGTGTTTAATGTTGTCCCAGATGTCTCTGAGACTGTCCTCAATTCTTTTCATGATTTTTTCTTTATTCAGCTCTGTAGTAATATTTCCACTATCTTATATTCCAGGTCACTTATACGTTCTTCTGCCTCAGTTATTCTGCTATTATTTCATTTTAGATAATTTTTAATTTCATTTATTGTGTTGTTCATCATTGTTTCTTTGCTCTTTAGTTCTTTTAGGTCCTTGTTAAACTTTTCTTGTATTGTCTCCATTCTATTTCCAAGGTTTTGGATCATCTTTATTATCATTATTCTGAATTCTTTTTCAGGTAGACTGCCTATTTCCTCTTCATTTGTTTGTTCTGGTGGGTTTTTACCTTGATCCTTCATCTGCTGCATATTTCTCTGTCTTCTCATTTTGTTTAACTTACTGTGTTTGGGGTCTCTTTTTCACAGTCTGCAGATTCATAGTTCCTATTTTTTTTGGTGTGTGCCCCCAGTGGGTAAGGTTGCTACAGGGGGTTGTGTCAGCTTCCTTATAGAATGTACTGGTGCCTGTTTTCTGGTAGATGAGGCTGGATCTTGTCTTTCTGGTGGGCAGAGCCACGTCCAGTGTTGTGTTTTGGGGTGTCTGTGAACTTAGTATGATTTTAGGCAGCCTCTCTGCTAATGGGTGCGGTTGTGTTCCTGTCTTACTAGTTGTTTCACAAGGGGTGTCCAGCACTGGAGCTTGCTGTTCTTTGAATTGAGCTGGGTCTTAGTGTTGAGACAGAGCTCTCTGAGAGAGCTCTTATCAATTGATATTATGTGGGGCCAAGAGTTCTCTGGTGATCCAATGTCCTGAACTCGGCTCTCTCACCTCAGAGGCTCAGGCCTGACACCCAGCTGGAACACAAAGACCGTGTCAGCCGCATGGCAGTGAATATGGTGGTTTCCATTATGAAGTCAGATTATGAGGGTCCACAATAACTGTTCAGCTAGAACAGGCTGACTTGGGAGCACTTTGTCTACAAGGCTGTCTCCAGCAGCCAGTGGCTGAAAGAATAGGTCTCTGCATGTGCTGCCAGAATCTTAAACTTTTATATAGAGGTCTTCACTGTGTTCAGTCATGGATTCGGTACAGATGGTCTCACGAACACCTTACTCTCTCAAAGTTGTGTCCTTGAAAGAGTTCCCAAGCCTGAGGGTGTACAACCTGCATGAAGACGAGACCACCCAAGGAGGACTGCAAGCCATGATTCTTGCCATGAACCCAGCTGCTGCCATTGTGTAATCTGATTTCCCCTGCCTCTCTGTCTGAAGCAAGGTCCTGGAGAAACACCTCACTTTGTGCGGTGGACTGCAGGCAGGACATGGCAGCCAAAATACTTTCTTTTGAGATTGTATAATATCAAATCGAATTTCCAAGAACTCAGATTTAAACTTCAGAGCCAACTTTCTATAAAGTCACCTGCTGTACTATTATTAGCATGACCAACGCCTGGGCTATAAATGATCCCCAGCATTTTGTCTCCTAGACAGAGAAGGCTGTGGGGTCTTTTGAGTCAGTCTCTTATTTCCTTCATGTTTAGGGGGGTGGCTAAAAAGCCAATATCTGCAGTGGACAGTGGGCCAGAGGTGGACTGGACAAGGGTGTGTATGTTCCTAGTGCCTTGTAGGTGTGTAGGAGCAAGGAAGGAGTGTTTCTGACTTTTTAGGGAAACCAAGAATCTAGATTTTCGTGTGAAATTCCCCCATATTTAATGCAGCTAATTGCAGTATTTTAAAATCTTTGTGTGAGAAATAAAAACCTCCATCCTGGAGCTCAGTTTCACACTTTGGTCACTAGTTTCCAACCTGTATTTTAGAGACTCATATCTACTTTGACATCATAAGAAAGGACTACTTTATAATGGAAGCACCATCAGAAATCTTCTGCTGACCCCATATGTCATAGCCTTGGTATATAAAGGGTAGTCTCTGGCCAGCTGCATCAGCATCACCTTGGAGCTCCTTCCCAGGCCCCAACTAGACCCACTAAGTCAGGACCTGCTTTATAAAAAGTTCCCTAGGTGATTCATATGCACATTAATATTTGAGATGCATTGCTTGAGTTTGCCTTTTGTGGAAGAAAAAAATTCAGACTAAATACAGCTCTGATTTAAGTCTACTTATATAGAGAGGAAAAAGAATATTGCAGAAGTCAAATAGACACCTACAATAGTAATAGCTAGCAAAAAAATGTTAAAATGGCCTGTTGAAGAAGTATATATTCTCTGTTTTGGTGTATACAGTTAATTAGTTGAGGAATACAGTTAAGTAAGGAATATCTTTTCATTATTTTTAACAAAAGTCTGTGCATTTCCTGTAATGATAGGTTTTTTATTGGCTTATTCAGTCAATTATGTATATTAAGAATCTGTTATACACATGCTGCTATCCTGAACACTGTACCCAGGAATGGATAAGGCACAGTTTCATCCTCAATGCACTTGATATCTAAATGTCAAAATAAAACAAGGGTGGCAGAGGCATATTGTTGAGTGGAAATTCAGTATGAAGAGGCAGAATTTGCCAAATGCCCAATAATTCATCTGCATCACAATCATTCATCACAGTATTGTATTCACATTTTTATTTGAGTGTTTATTTGTAGATGTCTGTCTACCCTTCTGCATTGAAAGCCCCTTGTTTGCAGGGACTAATATTTGTTGAATGATATGCCCACTGCTTACTTCCACATTTACATAAGCTCTCTGCCCAGGGGAGGAGAATGTAAAAGAAATATTATAGGAAACAACATGCTTGATTCATCGCCTATAATATGTAAATGTCTTTCTCTAGAGAGAATATATAAGAAGTCAAATTAACTGAACTTTTAAATCACCTTTATTGAGATACAATACACATACCATACAATTAACTCATTTAAAGTAGGATTTTTGGTATATTCAGAGTTGTGCATCTATCACTACAATTAATTTTAAAATCTTTTCATTACCCCACAAAGAAAACCCATACCTCTTAGCTTTCACACCCTGCCCTTCCCCAGTTCACTAACCCTTTACTCCAGCCTTGGCAATCACTACTCTACTTCTTAACTCTATAGATTTGCTTATCCTGGATATTTAATATAAATGGGGTCATACAACATGTGGTCCTTTGTGACTGGACTTTTTTCATTTAGCACAGTGTTTTAAAACTGCACTAAATTTTATTTTCATTCTACATGTCCTTGAAATAGAAAAACTAAACTTTGGCTAAGGAAGATGTTAGATTATAGAAGTATGCATGACCCCAAATCTGAGCTGCATCAAGCTTTTGTTTATCAACTTAGAAACACACACATTCCTTCTGTTTCTCTTTCATTTGTCTTGGACCAAGTTTTTACTGGATGCTTGGTGGGACTTACGTGAGAACTGTCTCATTCTAGGAAAAATTATGAAATGAATGAAGCTTACTTTTCATATCTCTTCTTTATACTTTTATCTTTCTCTTCCTCTTAGATGTCTGACATTTTCATGTTACCTCTTTATTCATCATAAAATGATTTTGCCATAATTAATGGCAAAATTTTAAATTTTTGTCAATAATATTTTAATTTCATAGAAGCCTTAAATTTTCCTATCTAAGGGGAGAAACTAACTGTGAATTTTTTGGAAGACAGGGAAAGGCACAACTATTTTTGGTTAAAGTCAATTTCTTAGATATTTGTTGAGAGCCTACTATATGCTTAGTGTTGGGCAAGTTCATATCAGAGAGATGAAGTAATTTGCCCAAAGACAGATATTAAGTGGTAAAATCAGAATTTTTTTTAAAAAAAGTATAGTTGATTTACAATATTGTGTTAGTTTCAGGTGTACAGCAAAGTGATTCAGATATATATAGATATAGATATATAATTTTTTCAGATTCTTTTCCATTATAAGTTATTACAAGATATTGAATATAGTTCTCAGTGCTCTACAGTAAATCTGTGTTGTTTATTGGTAAAAGCAGAATTTGAGTGCAGTTTTTCCTGGTTGAAGAGCCTCAGTGCTTAATTATTTTGGTATACGCCCTCTCCTTAATGCTCTTTAGTCTGCAGCCTACAACAGTTCCACCTCTTCCCTCTTAAAACATACACAGGAAATATAATTTGGTATTTATTCTGTCTCTTGTCTCTCTCAAGAGAATGTTATCCATGCTATCAGTTGTAGTTCCTACTGGTCATTTAAAAAGTATGAACGTTGATTTTATGTTCTGCAATTTTATGGAATTCATTTATTGGTTCTAATAGATTTTTGGTGTTGTTTTTAGGGTTTTCCATATATAAGATTATGTCATTTGCATACAAAGACAAGTTACTTCTTCCTTTCTGACTTGGACGCCTTGTATTTCTTTTTCTTGCCTGTTTACTTTTGCTAGGAATTGAATAGAATAAAAGTGGTGACAGCAGACACTCTTATCTTTTTCCTGATTTTAGAAACAGTTTTCAAAATCTTTCAGCTTTTCACCATTGAGTATGATGTTAGCTGTGGGCTTGTCACATATGGCCTTTATTATGTTGGAACCATTTCTTTTGTACCAAATCTGTTGAGATTCTTTATCATAAAATGATGTTAAGTTTTGTCAAATGTTTTCTCTGCATCTATTGATATGACCATATAATTTTTATCCTTTATTCTGTTAAAGTAATGTATCACATTTATTGATTTGTGTATGTTGAACTATCCTTGCATCCCAGAAATAAATCCCACTTGATCATGGCATGTGATCCTTTTAATGTGCTGTTAAATTCAGTTTGCTATTACTCTGTTAAGGATCTTTGCATCGATGTTCATCAATGATATTGGCCTGTAATTTTCATTTCTTATAGTATCTTTGGCTTGATATGAGGGTAATTCTTGCCTCATTAAGTGAGTTTTGAAGTGTTCCATCCTTTTCAATTTTGGGGAAGAGTTTGAGAAGGATCAGTGTTAATTCTTTAAATGTTTGATAGAATTCACCAGTGAAACCATTTAATAAATTTGTATTATACAAAATCAACATACAAAAAAAATCAGTTGTGCTTATATACACTAATAATTAACTGCCCAAAAAAGAAATTAAGAAAATCCTATTTACAGTATCATAAAAAACACTTAGAAATAGCTTTAATCAAGTAAGTAAAATATTTGTACACTGAAAACTATGAACATTGATAAAGGAAATTGAAGAAGGCACAAATGAATGGAAGGATATCCTGTATCATGGATCAGAATAACTAATATTGTTAAAATGTCCATACCACACAAAGCTGATAAAGGAAATTGAAGAAGGCACAAATGAATGGAAGGATATCCTGTATCATGGATCAGAATAACTAATATTGTTAAAATGTCCATACCACACAAAGCTGTGCACAGATTCAATGTAATTCCTATCAAAATTCTAATGGTATTCTTCACAGAAATAGAAAAATAATCCTAAAATTCATATGGAATCAAAATAGCCAAAGCAATCTTTAGCAAGAAGAACAAAGCCAGAGGCATAACACTACTTGATTTTAAAATATGATTAGTATACAAATTAGTATACAAATTTATACTAATCAAAACAGTATGGTATTGGCATAAAAACAGACTTATAGACCAATGGAATAGTATAAAGAGTCCAAAAATAAGTTTACACGTTTATATTCAATTTATCTTCCACATAGGTGCTCAGAACAAACTGTGGGGTAAAGATATTCTCTTCAGTAAATGGTTTTGGGAAACATGGATACTCACATGCAGAAAAAATGAAAGGGACTCTATCTCACACCAGACACAAAAATCAACTCAAAATGGATTAAAGATTTAAAACCAGAAACTATAAAACTACTAGAAGAGAACATAAAGAAATAGCTTCTTGACATTGGTCTGGGCAAGGATTTCTTAGCTATGACCCTCAAAAGCACAGGTAACAGAAACAAAAATAGAACAGACCTCAGGTCTAAACTCTCAGCCTTGGTTCCATGTGCTATGCCATAGACCAAGGAATAAGAAGCTCTGTTTCCAAAGGGAAAAATTCTTAAAGACAACCCAAATCCTCAAGTTTGCTTCACATATGTATCAGCATTGATTTTGCTTTGTCAAGTGTCTACCTGTCTCTATGACTGCTCTGGACAATGTACTTAATACTTATTCTCAAGCCAAAGTTGATAGAATATTTTATTGTTTTTTGATATTGTGGTTTAACATTTTCCTTCTCTATCATCTGAATATCTAATGTGTTTATCTTAGATGGTAGCACCTGGATGGTTGAAAAAGTGTCCAGCAGCTTCAGTTTGTCCTACATATATTTGGAAGTGAGAGTGTTTTTGAGCATGATGATAATGGTCCTGACCTGACATGTCATCCCCTGGGTCTGATTCACAAAGAAAAACTTACTTGGTTGTGACATCCCACCAGGTTTATGATGTGGGGTAAAGGAAGAAAGAGATTGGAGACCAGCTATTGGACTATGACTTTTACTCTTCTCTCAGCTCATCTTATCAATGTCACTTCTTGGAAAATTCTGTCTTGATTGTCTTTCATGTGTGTCCTGATGAAAAATATTTGAGGTCCCTTGCACTAGAGGCTTTTTTCTATGGCCCATTGGTGTTTAGCTGGGAAGTATCCAAAGAAACTTATGGATTTGGGAAATTCCTTTCATAGGAGACATAAAAGCAATAAGAGCATATCTGGACAGTAATTCCTAATGTTTTATTTAACCAATCTCCAGACACATATAATTTCCTATTATTTTAGCATTTATGCCCTCATAGTCTCCCTCCATATCCATTGTTAGTATCCTGGTTCTTACTCAATGCAGTAAGTCTCCATTCTCATCATGTTTAATATTTTGAATCTAATCTATCTTGAAAATTGCTTAAATTATTTTATAAATCTAAATTGAATTCCCTGCATGAATGAATGAATGAATATAATACAAAGAATGATTTATTCTTAGAAATTCTAAATTGTTGTAATGTAACCTCCAAAAATATACCATAGATCTTAAAATAATTTTAATAGAATTTATATTTTCTATATTTTGTAACTTTCTGTGCATATGTAATAAGTTTTTAATTGAAAATGATAACCCAAGTGGCTGTGAAGAATAGGTGATGATGAAGGAAAGGATTCAATGTTGATTTGCTTTTTTACATTATCAATAATTTGTGGCTTTTTACAAAGTCTTGCTAGAAAGTGAGAGTATGCCCCATGGACTCCACTGTAAATGTGCTCCATTCTCCTCCCAGCTGGGCCTTTGGCCTGGGTGATAACTCCCCATGTCATAGGGAAGAAGCCTTGTTTTATTTCTGTCATGCAGTAATGGAAGATGTGAGCCTTGAGGTTACAAATGAGACTGCTCTCTGTATGTGGTGTGTGTCTTTTGTGTGTTGCTACTCAGTGACTCTTTCATTTCTTAAGTTACAGACCTCAATCTGCATCCTACTCCCCTCCCCTTCAGCTCAGAAGTGGTGTTGTTCCGCACTTACTCCAAAGCTTTCTCTAGAGCATTGGGGTACCTGCTAAACCCTTTCTTCCCAAATGAAACCTGTGTGTCCAAAGCTAGGAAAGCTCACACATTGTCTTATGAACTGGGCAAGAAGGGAACAGGTGAACTGACTCTGCAGTAAAATGACTCTATTATAATTTGAGATGGTGAAAGAAGAAAGTAGCATGAAGTTGGGTTCAGGTTCAACTGTAGGGGCAAATGCCTGTCCACCAGGCAGTAAGTTTTGTAGTCATTTGTTCTCTCTGACATGAGATTTGATTCTACCAACCACACTGACATTCATTTACTTTTTATTCTCAGAATATGATTGAATTCGAATGGATGTGAAAAGGTAATTATTAATTTGAAGAAATCTTCAGTTTAGTCCAAACACAGCAAAAGAGATGTGATGCTCCAATTATAAAATCAGATCTTTATTGCTTAGCCTGAATTTTCCTGTTGAGTGTGTGAGAACGTGTACATAACAAAACTCCTTTCAGACAGGAGGGAAGGAGTTGAGAAGTCCAAGTAGAACTCTGAAAGCTGCTGTTTCTACTCTCCAGCAGCCATTTTTTTCATTCAACAATAAACATTTATATCTCACATTTGAGGGTTTGTTGTGGAGAATATCTGATCTTTTTTCTTACTTTTATTTAAATATAATTGAATTACAATATTTTATTAGTTTCAGGTACACAACATAGTGATTTGATATTTCTGTACATTACAAAATAATCACCATAATAAGTGTAGTTACCATCTCTCACCATACAAAGTTATTACAAGATTATTGACTATATTCCTTATGCTGTATGTTATATCCCAATTTTTATTTATTTTAGAACTGGGAGTTTGTACCTCTTAATTTCCCTCACCTATTTCATTCATGCCCCACCACCCCTTTGGCAACCACTAGTTTGTTCTCTGTATTTATGCATCTGTTTCTTTTTTGTTATCTTTGCTTGTTTGTTTTGTTTTTTAGTTTCCATATATAAGTGAAAGTAAATGGTCTTTGTCTTTCTCTGTCTGACTTATTTCACTTAGCATAATGTCCTCTAGGTCCATCCATGTTGTTGCAAATGGCAATATTTCATTCTTTTTTATGGCTGAGTAATATTCCATTGTACATATGTACCACATCTTTCTTTTCCAATCATCTATCGATGGACTTTTAGGTTGCTTCAATATCTTGGCTATTGTAAATAATGTTACAAATAATGTTGTAAATAATGAGCATAGGGGTGCATATATCTTTTTGAATTAGTGTTTTTATTTTTTTTCCTTTGGGAAAATACCCAGAAGTAGAATTGCTGGATTGTATGGTCAACTCTATTTTAATTTTTTGATGAACCTCCATATTGTTTTTCATAGTGGCTGTACCAATTTACATGCCCACCAACAGTACACAGATATTCCCTTTTCTCCACATTCTCACCCACACTTGTTGTCTTTTTGATGACAGCCATTCTGACAAGCGTGAGGTGATATCTCATCGGGGTTTTGATTTACATTTCTCTGATGATTAGTAATGTTGACCATCTTTTCATGTGTCTGTTGGTCATCTGTATGTCTTCATTGAAAAAAATGACTATTCATGTCTTCTGCCTATTTTTTTAAAGTGGGTTGCTTGGTGTTTTTTATGTTGAGTTGTATGAGTTCTTTGTATATTTTGGATATTAACCCCTTACTGGATATATCAATTGCAAATATCTCCTCCCATTCAGTAGGATGACTTTTCGTTTTGTTGATAGTTTCCTTCACTGTGCAAAGTTTGATGTAATTTTAGTTTGATGTAATTCCATTTGTTTACTTTTGCTTTTGCTTTCCTTGACTGAGGAGACATATCCAAAAAAATATTGCTAAGACTGATGTCAAAGACCATATTGCCTAAGTTTTCTTCTAGGAGCTTTATGGTTTCACTTCTTATATTTAAGTCTTTAATCCATTTTGAGTTTATTTTTGTATATGGTCTAAGAAAGTAGCCCAGTTTGATTCTTTTGTATGTAACTGTCCAGATATCCCAGCACCACTTATTGAAGAGTCTGTCTTTTCCCCATTGTATATTCTTGCTTCCTTTGTCATAGGTTAATTGCCCATATAAGCATGTGTTCTTTTCTGAGCTCTCCATGTGGTTCCATTGATCTATGTGTCTGTTTTTGTGTCAGTACCATATTTTTGTATAGTTTTGTTGACTATAGCTTTGTAGTATAGTTCAAAATCAGGAAGTGTGATACCTCCAGCTTTGGTCTTCTTTCTCAAGATTGTTTTGGCTATTCTGGATCTTCTGTGGTTCCATACAAATTTTAGAATTATTTGTTCTAGTTCTGTGAAAAATACCATTGGTATTTTCATACGGATTGCATTAAATCTGTAGATTACTTTGGGGAGTATGGTCATTTTAACAATATTAATTCTTCTAATTCATGAACATGGTATATCTTTCCATTGCTTTGTGTTGTTTTCAATTCCTTTTATCAATTTCTTATAGTTTTCCTAGTATAGATCTTTTACCTCCTTGGTTAGATTTATTTCTAGTTTTTTATTCATTTTGCTACAATTATAAATGGGATTGTTTTTTAATTTCTCTTTCTGGTGGTTCATTGTTAGTCCATAAATATGTAACAGATTTATTTATACTAATTTTGTATCTTGCAACTTTACTGAATTCATTTATTAGTTATAATGGTGTTTTGGTGGTGTCTTTAGGATTTTATATATATAGTATCATGTTATCTGAAAACAGTGACAGTTTTACTTCTTCCTTTTCAATGCAGATTACTTTCATTTCTTTTCCTTGTCTGATTGCTGTGGTAAGGACTTCCAATACTATGTTAAATAGAAGTGGTGAGAGTGGGTATCCTTGTCTTGTCTGATTTTAGAGGAATATTGGTTTTAGGTTTGTCATATATGGCCTTTATTATGTTGAGACACTTTCCCTCTATACCCACTTTGTTGAGAGTTTTTTTTTTTATCATAAATAGATACTGAGTTTTGCCAAAAGATTTTTTCTGCAGCCATTGAGATGATCATATCAATTTTGTTCTTCAGTTTGTTAATGGGGTGTATTATATTGATTGATTTGTGGCTATTGAACCATCCTTGCATCCTTGGGATAATCCCCTTGATCATGGTGTATGATCATTTTAATGTATTGTTGACTTCAGTTTGCTAATAAGTTGTTGAGTATTTTGGCATCTATGTTCATCAGAAGTATTGGCCTATAATTTTTTGTGCTTGTGTGTGGTGTCTTTGGTTTTCATATCAAGCTGATGCTGGCCTCATAGAATGAGTTTGGAAGCATTCCTTCCTCTTCAATATTTTTGGAATAGTTTGAGAAAAATAGGTGCTAATTCTTTTATATTTGCTTGGTAGAATTTACCTATGAACCCACCTTGTCCTGGATTTTGTTTTTTGGTGGCTTGTTTTTCTTTATTGATTCAATTTCATTACTCATAGTTGGTCTGTTAATATTTTCTATTTCTTCCTGACTCAGCTTTGGGAGATTGTACATTTCTAAGAATTTATCCATTTCTTCTGGGTTGTCCATTTTATTGGTGTATAATTGTTCATAGTAATCTCTTATGATCCTTTGTATTTCTGTGGTATCAGTTGTAACTTATCTTTCATTTCCAATTTTAATTATTTGGGCCCTCTCTCTTTTTTTCTTGATGAGTATGGCTAAACGTTTATTGATTTTGTTTATTTTTTCAAAGAACATGCTCTTAGTTTCATTGATTTTTTTCTATTTTTTAAGTCTATTTTTCAATTATTTCTGCTCTGATCTTTATGATTCCTTTTCTTTTACTAACTTTGGGTTTTGTATTAGAAAAAAATGTATTTTTCTAATACATTTAGGTGTAAGGTTAGATTGGGGTTATTTGAGATTTTTTTCTTGTTTCCTGGGGTAGACTTGTATTGTTTTAACTTCCCTCCTAGAACTGTTTTGCTGAGTCCCATAGATTTTGTGTTATTGTGTTTCCATTTTCCTTTGTCTCTAGGTATTTTTTGATTTCTTCTTTGATACCTTCAGTGACCCATTGATTGTTTAGTAGTATGCTGTTTAGGCTTTATGTTTTTGTGTTTTTTGCAGCTTTTTTTCCCTCATAGTTGATTCCATAACACCATAACACTATGGTGTTATGATTGGAAAAGATGCTTGATATGATTTCTTTCTTCTTAAATTTATTGAGACTTGTTTTGTGGTCTAACATGTGATCTATCCTGGAGAATGATCCATATACACTTAAAAAGAACGTGTATTCATCTGTTTTTGGATGGACTGTCCCATATATATCTATTAAGTTAATCTGATCTAATGTGGTCTTTAAGCCCAGTGTTTTCTTATTGATTTTCTGTGTGGATGATCTGTCCACTGATGCATGTGGGGTGTTAAAGTCCTCTATTATTGTGTTACTGTCAACTTGCCACCTTATATTTTTAATATTTGCTTTACGTATTTGTGTTCCTATGTTGGTTTTATGCATATTTTCAATTGTTATATCTTCTTGTTGAATTGATCCTTTTATCATTATGTAATATCCTTCTTTATTTCTTGTCACAGTCTTTGTTTTAAAGTCTTTTTTCTCTGATATAAGTATTGCTATCTCAGTTTTCTTTTTGTTTCCATTTGCATGGAATACTTTTTTCCATCCCTTCATTCAACTGTGTATGTCTTTAGATCTGAAGTGAGCCTCTTGTAGGCAGCATACATATGGGTCTTATTTTTACATCCATTCAGCAGCTCTATGTATCTTTACTGGATCATTATTCCAGTTACATTTAAAATGATTACTGATAGGTATGTACTTATTGCCATTTTGTTCACTGTTTTCAGGTTGTTTTTTAGTTCTTTTTTGTCCCTTTCTTGTTCTTTTGCTTTCTTCCCTTGTGATTTTATGACTATCTTTAGATTTGTTTAGATTCCTTTCTCTTTTTGTGTGTGTGTGTGTACCTATTTTAAGTCTTTGTGTGTGTATCTATTATAGGTTTTTGGATTGTGTTTACCATATATAATTATTTGTAGGTCAATAATCTCTTAAGTTTGAACTCATCTAATAACATATTTTTATTCCCCCCCAACATTTAATGTTTTTGACATAATATTTTACATCTTTTAGTTCTGTATATCCCTTAGTTACTTATTGAGGCTATAGATGATTTTACTACTTTTGTTGTTTAACCTTCCTATTAGCTTTGTAAGTGGTTAATCTACCATCTTTAGTGTATGTTTGCCTTTACCATTGGGAATTTTTTTTTGTAATTTTCATATTTCTAGTTGTGGTCTTTTCTGCTTAGAGAGGTCCCTTTAACACTTCTCGAAAAGCCTGTTTAGTGGAGCTGAACTCTTTTAGCTTTTACTTGTCTATAAAACTCTTTAACTCTCTTTCAAATCTGAATGATAGCCTTGCCAGATAGAGTATTCTTGGTTGTAGTTTTTTTCCCTTTCATCACTTTGAATATATCATGTTACTCCTGTCTGGCCTGTAAAGTTCCTGCTGAAAAGACAGCTCAGAGTCTTATGGAAGTTCCTTTGTAGGTAATTAGTTGTTTCCTTTTGTTGCTTTTAAGATTCTCTTTTCATCTTTAACTTTTGATGTTTTAATTACAGTGTGTCTTGGCATGGACCTCTTTTGGTTCATCTTGTTTTGGACTCCCTGCACTTCCTGGACCTGGATATCTGTTTCTTTTAGGGAATTTTTCAGCTTTTATTTCTTCAAATAAGTTCTCTAATACTTTCTCTCTCTTTTCTCCTTTTGGGACCCTATATTGAAAATGTTAGTATGCTTGATGTTGCCCCAGATGTCTCTTAAACTATCTTTATTATTATTTTTTAAATTCTTTTTTCCTCTATTCAGCTTGGGTGATTTCTACTACTCTGTCTTCCAGTTTACTCATATGTTCTTCTATATCATCTAATCTACAGTTAATTCCTTCTGGAGTATTTCATTTATTGTGTTTTTCAGCACTGTTTGATTCTTCTTTATATTTTTTAACTCTTTGTTAATCTTCTTACTGTGTTCATTCATCTCTTAAGTTTGTTGAGCATCTTTATAATCATTACCTTGACTCTTTATTGGGTAGATTACTTTTTTCCATTTTGCTTAGTTTTTGGGAACATATTCATATGTTTGCTCATTTTGCTTAATCCTGTGTTTAATTCTAGGTATTAGGAAGATTCATTCATAACTCCTCTCAAGTCACCAGAGCTATTTGTTCTAGATTGCTCCCTATGTGAGCTGTGTAAGTCCTTCTATTGTGGTGGGACTAACTACTGTGGACAGATTGGTAGGTGGGGCTGGCCCTCAGTGCAGTTGGCTGCCAGTACCTGCCTTGTGTGATGGTGTCCAGGGGTCCCAGGGTGGCTGGTTGTAACGCTGGGGTAGGTGGAGGCCCAGACCTAGTGTCAGCCCATTGGTAGGCAGGTAATCCCCCAGAACAAATAAGCTAGGGGGAGGGCTCTGAAGTGGTACTTGCCAGCACCAGTGTCACTGTGGTAAAATGAGCTTTGAAAAATGTGTACTGCCAGCATTTGTGTCCCCAGAGGGAGTCCCAGTTGCTCCTGCCTCTCCAGGAGGCTATCGAAGACCAGCAAGTGCATCTGCCCTAGGCTCCTCTCCAATTATTGCTTTTGAATTGGGTCTGAGTGTGTGAGATTTTGTGCATGCCCTTTAAGAGCAAAGTCTCTGTTTCCTACAGCTCTTCAGCTCTCTCATACATATTGTTTATATCTTTAGCTGTGGAAAATCTTTTCTGCTAGTCTTTGAGTTGTTCTCATAGATGCTTTGTAAATGGTTGTAATTTTGGTGTGCCTATGGTAGGAGGTGAGCTCAGAGTTTTTCTACTTTGTCATATTAACACCTCTGAGACTATCTCTACAGCTGCCATCATTAGATAATAAAATATGAGGCATCACTTTTTATCCAGATATAGGTCTTATCTATAAGTTCAACTATCTTATATTTCTTTTGAATCCCCTACCTCAGCTAGGGTGAAATATGTATAGTGGTAGAAATAGAAAAAATACTAATTGTACTTCGTTTCAGGAGGACAGTTGGAGAGGGAAGGAGAGGGAGAGAGAGAGACAGAGATAGACAGAGAGACAGAGAGAGAGAGAGAAGTTAATGTAATATATGTTATTTGAACTAAAGCTGTTTATCATAAGAAATATAGTAATTAAGGTGAAACTTGGATATTACTGAAAAAGTTACTGAACCTCAGAAAAACAATTTTAATAACAGATAGGTATTCCTAAAATGATAGAAGAAATAAATATGAAAATAATTCAAGAGATGAAGTTCTTAAAAATTTTAATCTAGTGGCTTCCCTGGTGGCACAGTGTTTGGGAATCTGCTTGCCAATGTGGGAGGTGCAGGTTATGGCCCTGGTCCAGGAGGATCCCATGTGCCATGGAGTGGCTGGGCCCGTGTGCCACAGGTACTGAGCCTGGGTTCTGGAGCCCGTGAGCCACAACTACTGAGCCTGCGTGCTGTGGCTGCTGAGGCCCATGTGCCTGGAGCCCATGCTCCACGATGGGGGGTGGTCGCCATGCTGAGGGGCCCATATGCCATGGCAGGGGGTGGCCCCCACTTGCCGCAACTGGAGAAAAGCCCACATGCAGTAATGAAGACCAAGCTCAGCCAAAAGTAGACAAATTAATTAATTAATTTAAAAAATTAATCTAATTTTTCAGTTTGAGATTCTATGCATACCTACTATTAAATATTTTTTAAAAATTATCATAATTGTACTTCTTCTAATTCCACTCCCCTTTCTCCTCCAGATTCTGATGAATTATGTAATTTTTAAGGTCAAGTTTTATAACATTAATCTTCTACTCTTTAATTTTCCACCCCACTTTTTTGTTGCTATTGTTATGCCTCAAATTCATAGGCTGTAAATTGGCTTTAGAATAATACAAACGTCATACAGAAATTCATGAGGGTAAAATGAGTTATCCCAAGTAAATCACTTAACAACAGTGCCTGACACTGTTAACCATTTTAATTTCTCTGTTATAGATAACCAATATTGTATATGAGGTGTGGCCAAGTGTTACAATGGAATCATTATCAGAGCAATCTATCAAATTTTACACTTCCTGGGCTTAAATCACTTTCTCTCCAAGTAAGCACTCAATCTTTCTTTACAAAGTATGTTTGAACACACTAGGATCCTTTAGAAAGTTGATTAAGAGTCTAGGCCATTGTGGATGACCAGCATTTCTTTGTTTACTTGAGCCAGTGTTGATGACCCCCTACCCTGTTGGACGTGTATCTATATACTACATCTATTCCATATTTTATAATTTTCTTGAGCATATCAAAAACCATGGCTGGGTATCTCTTTTTTATAAAGATGAGAGGTTCTGATTCATGTTTTCATTCATTCAACAAACTCTTATTAAGCATATACTAGGTTAAAAAACAAACAAAAAGACAAACAAACAAAAACTTTAAAACAATATAGGAACTATAATGAAGAGTAAGATTTTGCATCCTCTTTCAAGGATCTTAAAAAAAAATGGAAAAGATAGCCTTGGAGATAACTCACTGGAATGCAAGGTAGAATGGAGTACTGTAGCTCTCTCAGGAAGATAAAAGCTATAAAAGATGGAAATAGAAGGAGCAATCTGGGAGAAGATTGAACCAAGAACTGGGGAGACCTTTGGGAGCAAAATCATATGTAGGTGACAGGGGATCATCAGCCAGGTCTGAAAGAATGTCCAGATAATGTGCAATAACTGATTTTCTATGGTTAAATTTAATGAAGTCTCTAGAGATACAGGATGTATCAAGTAAGCAGAGCACAGAGGTTGGTTGGCAAGGAGAAGGTCATTATATGGGGGTCTAAGCAGGCAAAGTATCTGCTTACATCAAGGAGATGTAGTGGTACTTCTTTAAAAGAGCTATCCACAGATTGGTTTCAGGTCTCTGTGTCATGAGAAAAACAGGAAAATCAAGTATGGGTCCCAAGACAGGGACCCAAGAAGATGGCTTGATTGTAGGCACAAAACAGAAGATCAATTGTTAAACCTGAAGCAGTAAATTTTACCAGGAATTTAATTCCAGGAATTTATAGAGCATCTTAAATTCTCATGAAGGCCCCCAAATATGTGCATTACTAAGCTGCAGCTTTGGATCCAGTCAGTCTCAGCCAGAAGGAGTGCTGGAGAACAGGGTCTGGCAGTGTCATTATAATAAGTCTCTTGTTTCCAGTTCTTTATTAGCTCCTATATTCACTATCTGGCAGGTAGGTTGTACTTTTGGATTAAGTTTTTCTTTTGAATTTTATCTGAATTTTCTTTGCTCAGGTTTCCAAATTGCTCTGGGTGACATCTGCCTGTCACCAGTAAAACCAAAAGGATAGCAGGGTAGATTGCCTTGCACAGGGCAGACAGGTAATTGCAGCTTTAATTTTGTTTTGTTTTTGGAAGGATCCAGGTGTCCAACCTCTTTATCTTACAAAAGAACTTTAATAAATGTGGGAGTGTTGGCAGACAAGATGGACCAGTGGGCAGCCCGCCCATCAGATGTGTTAGCATTCTGCTATTGAAATAGTACTACCCATGGAAGCATCACACATCAGGAATTCTCTGCTGGTCCACGCACCCCAGCAGCTTCCAAACTAGGAGCACAATTAGAGACATGGAGACATCTAAGAGCCAAGAGACACATTTCACCCTGGAAATTCGGATCTCAACAGAGAGTGTTTGTGCCATGTAAACATAAATCATTCCCCACAAAAGCCTTTCTTGTTGTGAAACCAAATTCTCTGGAGCTGGAATCTGTTGGCTAGTTGGTAGGTATGTCTCTAATTTGAAGAATTGACCACTTTAGAAATTGTGCTCATGTAGAATACAAGTGGGATTTTCTAGAATCTTCCCTTTCAAAACCTACCTGCTTTGCTGCACATATGCACAGAATGGAGTTAGATGTGGGAAAAGCATGACTTAATCAAAAGTTCAGTGGACTGGACTTAATCAAAAGTTCAGTAGACCGAGGCTTGGGTCCAGGCTGAACAGTAACCTCAAGAGACTGTCTGGGGACAGTCTACCAGCACCTGGAAGTACTAGTGGGTTCAAGAAAATTGATGATGTGAGAACTAGGGCACCTGGAAGGAGGTGAGGTCTGAAGTCTCAGATGGTAGACAGAGCCTGGAATAAGGAGATGTGGTAGGTTACTTTCCACAGGACTGGATGGAGTATGTGGTTGAAACTATGTTTCTGAGAAACCCTGGGAGTTGGTAAAATATGAGAGACACCAATCAGCTCAGGGACCCAGGTAGAGGTGCTTGAGAAAATTCTATTTACTACAATTGTGAAATAAGATGAGAGGGGTTAGATCAGAAAGGAATAAAGCCCAGTGACCAGAATTGATTGCAGTTAGGAACCCAAGGATCTCAATATAAGAGTTCTTACATCCTTAGGTCTGAGAGCAATGTTATTTCAGGTGGTCTTCTGAGTAATCAGGTATGTGGCAGATACTATTTTTTTTAACAGGCAAGACAGAACTGCTAAAAAAGACCTCTTGAACTTGGAGTATGCAGCTAGATCCAATCATGGATTCTTGCCGAACAATCTTGATTCTTGGATTGTAGTAAGTGTGTCTATTTCCAGGGCATTGGAAACAAATTGACTTAGACCTACTATCTTGAGAAGTTGCAAGGTCATGGGGTAAGTAGCCTCTGGGAGACTTACCTTAGTGAAGAACTATCTTGGATTAGGAAGACTTGTCTCTTCTCCTGGCCTCCTGTCTTCTAGGAAAAACAAGTGAAAGTTCATCTAGCAGACTGGAATGGTTGACTGTAGGCCTTGTCTAGAAGGGATAGCTGCATCTAACCCTGAACAAGTCAGAGGATTGGCTGAAATTAGACACAACTGGAGAAGGAGAAGTTTCTAGAACTTGGGCTTCAATAAGGGCATCTTAGTGTAGTCCCAGTGAGAACAAAAGAAGAGGAATCTAAGGGTGAAGAGGACCAATTGGAGCAGAGCAAGTATTGACTGGTTTGGAGGAGATGGTCAAGCTTCAGAGGGGAGTGGCACTGGATTTCAACCCTCAGGGGAAACTGAAGGAAACCTGGAGAAAATGAAAACAAAGCAAAGCTAAGTCTCCATTTTCTAAGGAAACACATCTCAGAAGGCTTCCTGATTCTAGCAATATCGACCTGCTGGGTGTCTAGCACACAGTATGGCATTTGTTGGGTATCTGTTATATTAGCATATTTGTTTGCCAAACGTTTATCTGTTCAGCCAGGGAGGATATAGCTTTCTTTGATAGCAAGGACAGGGAACAGATAGGATTTTGTACAATTTTTTTGGAACTAGATTACAGCTGGGATTATTCGGGTTTTTTTAAAACATCTTTATTGGAGTATAATTACTTTACAATTGTGTGTTAGTTTCTGCTTTATAACAAAGTGAATCATCTATACACACACACACACAAATATATATATATATATATATATATATATATATATATATATAATCTCCCCATATCTCCATCCTCTTGCATCTGCCTCCCACACTTGCTATCCAACCAATCTAGGTGGTCACAAAGCAACAAGCTGATCTCCCTGTGCTATGTGACTGCTTTCCACTAGCTATCTATTTTACATTAGGGAGTGTACATATGTCCATGCCATTCTCTCACTTAGTCCCAGCTTACCCGTACACCTCCCTGTGTACTCAAGTTCATTCTCTATGCCTGTGTCTTAATTCCTGTCCTGCCCCTAGGTTCTTCAGAAGCTTTTTCTTTTTTAAGATTCCATATATATGTGTTAGCATCTGGCATTTGCTTTTCTCTTTCTGACTTACTTCACTCTGTATGAAGGACCCTAAGCCCATCCACCTCACTACAAACAACTCAATTTCATTTCTTTTTATGACTGAGTAATATTCCATTGTATATATATGACACATCTTCTTTATCCATTCATCTGTCAATGGACACATAGGTTGCTTCCATGTCCTGGCTATTTTATTTTATTTATTTATTTATTTTTTACATCTTTATTGGAGTATAATTACTTTACAATGGTGTGTTAGTTTCTGCTTTATAACAAAGTGAATCAGTTATACATATACATATGTTCCCATAGCTCCTCCCTCTTGTGTCTCCCTCCCTCCCACCCTCCCTAACCCACTGAACCAGGTGATCACAAAGCACAGAGCTGATCTCCGTGGGCTATGTGGCTGCTTCCCACTAGCTATCTATTTTACATTTGATAGTGTATATATGTCCATGCCACTGTCTCACTTTTCCATAGCTTACCCTTCCCCCTCCCCATATCCTCAAGTCCATTCTCTAGTAGGTCTGTGTCTTTATTCCCGTCTTACCCCTAGGTTCTTCATGACATCTTTTTTTCTTAGATTCCATATATATGTGTTAGCATACGGTATTTGTCTTTCTCTTTCTGACTTACTTCACTCTGTATGACAGACTCTAGGTCCATCCACCTCACTACAAATAACTCAATTGCATTTCTTTTTATGGCTGAGTAATATTCCATTGTATATATGTGCCACATCTTCTTTATCCATTCATCCGATGATGGACACTTAGGTTGTTTCCATCTCCTGGCTATTTTATATAGAGCTGCAATAAACATTGTGGTACATGATTCTTTTTGAATTATGGTTTTCTCAGGGTATGTGCCCAGTAGTGGTATTGTTGGGTCATATGGTAGTTCCATTTTTAGTTTTTTAAGGAACCTCCATACTGTTGTCCATAGTGGCTGTATCAATTTACATTCCCAACAGTGTAAGAGGGTTCCCTTTTCTCCACACCCTCTCCAGCATTTATTCTTTGTAGATTTTTTGAGGATGGTAATTTTGACTGGTGTGAGGTAACAACTCATTGTAGTTGTGATTTGCATTTCTCTAATGAGTAGTGATGTTGAGCACCCTTTCATGTGTCTGTTGGCAATCTGTATATATTCTTTGGAGAAAAGTCTATTTAGGTCTTCTGCCCATTTTTGGATTGGGTTGTTTGTTTTTTTGCTATTGTGCTGCATGAGCTGCTTGTGAATTTTGGAGATTAATCCTTTGTCAGTTGCTTCATTTGCAAATATTTTCTCCCATTCTGAGGGTTGTCTTTTTGTCTTGTTTATGGTTTCCTTTGCTGTGCAAAAGCTTTTAAGTTTCATTAGGTCTCTTTTCTTTATTTTTGCTTTTATTTCCATAACTCTAGGATGTGGGTCAAAAAGGATCTTTCTGTGATGTATGTCATAGACTGTACTGCCTATGTTTTCCTCTAAGAGTTTTATAGTGTCTGGCCTTACATTTTGGTCTTTAATCCATTTTGAGTTTACTTTTGTGTATGATGTTAGACTGTTCGAATTTCATTCTTTTATATGTAGTGGTCCAGTTTTCCCAGCACCACTTATTGAAGAGGTTGTCTTTTCTCCATTGCATATTCTTGCCTCCTTTATCAAATATAAGGTGATGGTAAGTGCATGGGTTTACCTCTGGCCTTTCTATCCTGCTCTATTGATATATATATTTCTGTTTTTGTGCCAGTACCATACTGGTACTTGATTACTATAGCTTTGTAGTATAGTCTGAGGTACGGGAGCCTGATTCCTCCAGCTCCGTTTTTCTTTCTCAAGTTTGCTTTGGCTATTTGGAGTCTTTTGTGTTTCCATACAAATTGTGAACATTTTCGTTCTAGCTCTGTGAAAAATGCCATTGGTAGTTTGATTGAGATTGCATTGAATCTGCAGATTGCTTTGGGTATTACAGTCATTTTCACAATATTGATTCTTCCAATCCAAGCATTCTTCCAATCCAATGGTATATCTCTCCATCTGTTTGTATCATCTTTAATTTTTTTCCTCAGTGCCTTATAGTTTTCTGCATACAGGTCCTTTGTCTCCTTAGGTAAGTTTATTCCTAGGTATTTTATTCTTTTTGTTGCAGTGGTATATGGGAGTGTTTCCTTAATTTCTCTTTCATATTTTTCATGTTTAGTATATAGGAATGCAAGAGATTTCTGTGCATTAATTTTGTATCCTGCTACTCTACCCAATTCATTGATTAGCTCTAGTAGTTTTCTGGTAGCATCTTTAGGATTCTCTGTGTATAGTATCATGTCATCTGCAAACAGTGACAGCTTTACTTTTTCTTTCCCAGTTTGGGTTCCTTTAATTTCCTTTTCTTCTCTTATTACTGTGACTAAAACTTCCAAAACTATGTTGAGTAATAGTGGTGAGAGTGGACAACCTTATCTTGTTGCCCACTGATCTTAGAGGAAATGGTTTCAGTTTTTCACCATTGAGCATGAAGTTGGCTGTGGGTTTGTCATATATTGCCTTTATTATGTTGAGGTAAGTTCTCTCTATGCCTACTTTCTGGAGGGTTTTTATCATAAATCACTGTTGAATTTTGTCAAAAGTTTTTTCTGCATCTGAGATGATCACATGGTTTTTCTCCTTCAATTTTTAATATGGTTTACCACATTGAATGATTTGCCCATATTGAAGAATCCTTGCATTCCTGGGATAAATGGCATTTGATCATGGTGTATGATCCTTTTACTGTGCTGCTGGATTCTGTTTCCTAGTATTTTGTTGAGAATTTTTACATCTATGTTCATCAGTGATATTGGCCTGTAGTTTCTTTTCTTTGTGACATCTTTGTCTGGTTTTGTTATCAGGATGGCGGTGGCCTCACAGAATGATTTTGGGAGTGTTCCTCCCTCTGCTATATTTTAGAAGAGTTTGAGAAGGAGAGGTGTTAGCTCTTCTCTAAATGTTTGATAGAATTCACCTGTGAAGCCACCTGGTCCTGGGCTTTTGTTTGTTTGAAGATTTTTAATCACAGTCTCAATTTCAATGCTTGTGATTGGTCTGTTTATATATTCTCTTGCTTCCTGGTTCAGCCTTGGAGGGTTGTGGTTTTCTAAGAATTTGTCTATTTTTTCCAGGTTGCCCATTTTATTGACATATAGTTGCTTGTAGTACTCTTTCTCTAATGATCCTTTGTATTTCTGCAGTGTCAGTTGTTACTTCTATTTTCTGTTGATTTGAGTCTTCTCCCCTTTTTTCTTGATGAGTCTGGCTAATGGTTTATCAATTTTGTTTATCTTCTCAAAGAACCAGCTTTTAGTTTTATTGATCTTTGCTATCATTTCCTTCATTTCTTTTTTCATTTATTTCTGATCTGATCTTTATGATTTTTTTCCTTCTGCTAACTTTAGGGTGTTTTGGTTCTTGTTTCTCTAATTGCTTTAGGTGTAATTTTAGGTTGTTTATTTGAGTGTTTTCTTGTTTCTTATGGTAAGATTGTGTTGCTATAAACTTCCCTATTAGAACTGCTTTTGCTGCATCCCATAGGTTTTGGGTCATCGTGTTTTCATTGTCATTTTTTTCTAGGTAATTTTTTTCATTTCTGCTTTGATTTCTTCAGTAATCTCTTGGATATTTCATAGTATATTGTTTAGGTTCCATGTGTTTGTATTTTTTATAGATTTTTTTCCTTTAATTGATATCTAGTGTCATAGCATTGTGGTCAGAAAAGATACTTGACAGGAATTCAGTTTTTTAAAATTTACCAGGACTTGATTTGTGACCCAAGATATGCTCTATCTTGGAGAATGTTCCATAAGCACTTGAGAAGAAAGTGTAATGTGCTGCTTTTGCATGGAATGCCCTATAAATATCAATTAAGTCTATCTTTTTTAGTGTATCATTTAAAGCTTGTGTTTCCTTATTTATTTTCATTTTGGATGATGTGTCCATTGGTGAAAATGGGGTGTTAAAGTCCCCTACTGTGATTGTGTTACTGTCAATTTCCCCTTTTATTGTTGCTAGCATTTGTCTTATATATTGAGGTGCTCCTATGTTGGGTGCATAAATATTTACAATTGTTATAACTTCTTGTATGGATCCCTTGATCATTATGTAGTGTCCTTCTTTGTCTCTTGTAATCATCTTTATTTTAAAGTCTATTTTGTCTGCTATGGGAATTGCTAATCCAGCTTTCTTTTGATTTCCATTTCTATGGAATATCTTTTTCCATCAGCTCACTTTCAGTCTGTATGTGTCCCTAGGTCTGAAGTGGTCTCTTGTAGACAGCATATACATGATCTTGTTTTTTTATCTATTAAGGAAGTCTATGTCTTTGGTTGGAGCATTTCATCCCTTTACGTTTAAGGTAGTTATCAATGTATATGTTCCTGCTACCATTTTCTTAATTGTTTTGGGTTTGTTATTGTAGGTCTTTTCCTTCTCTTGTGTTTCCTGCCTAGAGAAGTTCCTTTAGCATTTGTTGTAAAGCTGGTTTGGTGGTGCTGAATTCTCTTAGCTTTTGCTTGTCTGTAAAAATTTTAATTTCTCCATTGAATCTGAATGAGATGCTTGCTGGATAGAGTAATCTTGGTTGTAGGTTTTCCCTTTCATCACTTTAAATATGTCCTGCCACTCCCTTCTGGCTGGCAGAGTTTCTGCTGAAACATCAGCTAATAACCTTATGAGGATTCCGTTGTATGTTATTTGTTGCTTTTCCCTTGCTGCTTTTAATATTTTTTCTTTGTATTTAATTTTTGATAGTTTGATTAGTATGTGTCTTGGCAGGTTTCTCCTTGGATTTATCCTGTATGGGACTCTCTGCACTTCCTGGACTTGATTGAGTATTTCCTTACCCATATTAGGAAAGTCTTCAACTACAATGTCTTCAAAAGTTTTCTCAGTCCCTTTTTTCTCTTCTTCTTCTGTGACCCCTATAGTTCAAATGTTGGTGCATTTAATGTTGTCCCAGAGGTCTCTGAGAGTGTCCTCAATTCTTTCATTCTTTTTTGTTTATTCAGCTTTGCAGTAGTTATTTCCACTATTTTATCTTCCAGGTCGCTTACCCATTTTTCTGCCTCAGTTATTTTGCTATTGATTCCTTCTGGAGAATTTTTAATATCATTTATTGTGTTGTTCATCATTGTTTGTTTGCTCTTTAGTTCTTCTAGGTCCTTGTTAACCGTTTTGTATTTTCTCCGTTCTATTTCCAAGATTTTAGATCATCTTTACTCTCATTACTCTGAATTCTTTCTCATGTAGACTGCCTATTTCCTCTTCATTTGTTTGGTCTGGTGGGTTTTTACCTTGCTCCTTCATCTGCTCTGTGTTTCTCTGTCTTCTCATTTTGCTTTACTTACTGTGTTTTGGTCTCCTTTTCACAGCCTGCACATTTGTACTTCCCATTATTTTGGTGTCTGCCCTCTATGGGTAATGTTGGTTCAGTGGGTTGTGTAAGCTTCCTGGTGGAGGGCACTGGTGCCTGTGTTCTGGTGGATGAAGCTGGATGTTTTCTTTCTGGTGGACAGTGCCACATCCAGTGTTGTGTTTTGGGGTGTCCTTGACCTTATTATGACTTTAGGCAGCCTCTCTGCTAATGGGTGGGGTTGTGTTCCTGTCTTACTAGTTGTTTGGCATAGGATGTCTAGCAATGTAGCTTGCTGATTGTTGTGTGGTGCTGGGTCTTAGTGTTGAGATGGAGATCTCTGGGAGAGTTTTCACCCTTTGATATTATGTGTAGCTGGGAGGTCTCTGGTGGACCAATGTCCTGAACTTGGCTCTCCAACCTCAGAGGCACAGCCCTGACAGCGAGCTGGAGCACCAAGACACTGTCAGCCACATGGCTCAGAATAAAAGGGGGAATAACAGAGAGAAGAAAGAAAGAAAGAAAGAAACAAAGAAACAAAGAAAGAAAGAAACAAAGAAGAAAGAAAAATAAAATTGTTATTAAAATAAAAAATTAAAAAATTATTAAAAACAAAATATTTAAAAGTAATTAAAAAAGAAAAAAAAGGAAGAAAGAAAGAGGAGAGCAACTAAACTAGAAAACAAGTCCACAAATGATAACAAAGCTATACTATTAAAAAAAAAAAAGACAGAAAGAACCCTAGGACAAATGGTAAAAGCAAAGCTATACAGACAAAATCACACAAAGAAGCATACACATACACACTCTCAAAAAGAGAAAAAGGAAAAAAAAATCTTTTGGGAAGTCTGAGGTCTTCTGTCAGCGTTTTGTATGTCTTCCATAGGAGTTGTTCCACATGTAGATGTATTTCTGACGTATTTGTGAGGAGGAACCTGATCTCTACGTCTTACTCCTCCACCATCTTGAAGGTCTCCAAAATTCCAGTTTTGAATGTTGTGATTTAGGAGTTTTAGACTCCTGCCCTAGAGAAGTGATTTACATTAACTTAAGGGTCCATAATATGGAACATTTAAATTATAGAAAAAGCAGTTTAAAACTACCTTTAAAAGATAACATCAGAAAATGTCACAGCTGGGTTTCTGTTGTATTCTTCTGGGAAGTACCAGAGTTCTGAGGCGTTTCACTCCACTTCATTCAATTTGATTCCACGCCATGTCATTTTATTTTAATTTATTTAGTTTCTATTCAGGGCTACAACTGTGTTAGTGGAGGGGTCCAAAGATGAATAGACAAACTGTTGACTCAGAAGAAGTTTCACAAAATATGTTTCATGGGGGGAGTAATCTTGTGAACAGCCCCTCCAAAAATAAAGAGTTCCATTTTATTCTCTTCATGGAAAGTCATGTTATCATCTGAAAATGTATTGAAAGTTTGCAAGAAATAAATTGGTTTAACATTGTTTAACCAGAGATCCCCCAAGATATTTGGCCACAAAAGAGTTTTTTGTTCTTTACCTACTTTTTAATAGCCCATTGAATTATTTTAGGGGAACCATAAGATTGCCACACGTGGTGATCTAGGGCTGACCCCAAATTTAAGAGTCCAAGTAGACCAGAAAGGGAAATCTGGTGCCTTTGGAGCTTTATGAATATTAAAATGCTTGAAGTAGATCTTGATCATATAAGTGAGTTTTGGCTTCAGGACTTACTGAAGCAATGTCATTTAAGGTCTGAGTAGGAAAGCCTTGGAGGGAGAAGATGATTTTTTTGTTGTTGTTGCTCAGCTTTAAATTTCAAGGGCTACCAGTTAGCTAGTATAATTTTTCTCAACTTTTTTTTTTTAAAATATGTCAGAAGACATTCACATGGGAACTCATGTCTGTGGTTATTCTCCAAGGTTTACATGAATCCCACCAAGGAACCTGGCTCCTGTGCTCTGGAAAAATCCTCTGTCACTGAATGTTTAAAGACCCTGGAATACAGGTTTGGCTTTTATCTTGCTGTGTCTGGATTGAGAACATAGAGGTTAGTGGTTTTACAAAGGCTTTGCTGATGCTCCCCCATGGAAATCTGGTTATTTTGGGGCCCACTGTGTTTTCGAAGTCAACACTAAGGCTTCTGAACATGACTGGGCTTAATATTCTAGATAATTGTGCAGAAAGGTGACAGAGGAAATCAAGGCAGTGGTTGGCATGCACGTGGCTTGATGGGAGGTCAGCAGGTAGAGCCAGTGGCAGAGGGAGGCATGGGTTAGAATGAGAGCAGAGCAGCGAAGCTTATGCCAGCAGCAGGGGCTGGTGGAAAGTCTGCCCTCACCAGAAAGACCTGCGTCAGGTGATGAGGGGCACACTGAGGACTGAATTTCAAGCTTGGAATTCCAGTTCTGTGAAGGGATTGGACAGAAAGCTAAGGCTGGGCTCCTGATCCCAGCACGACTGAAGTAAAACAGTGTCAGGTGCTTGTAAAATAAGTAAAAGCCAAGTAGCAGACTAAAGATACTTATTGTAAGACTAAGCCTTCTCATTCTCAAAAATCCCACAACCACGATTTGGCCTGGGCACTAGCAGAGGGGCTCAACTTGAAGATGGGTTGTGTGACACAGCAGAGAAATTGCAGTCCTTAATTTACACTAAATTAAATCCTAGTGCTCACCTATTTAATTGATTAATGTTAGAAATCAATATAAAAACACAATTAGAATAAAATAAATGTGTTAAACTGGTATTTTGGATTTTATTGATATAGTCCCATAAATATTCCAGTATTCCGAAGAATAACTTAACAGAAACACCAGCAAATGTCAAATAGTATCAGTTTGGTAATGTGATGTGATATTGTTGCAGTATTTTTCATGTTTCTAAGTGTACTACAGCATTATGGTTATTATTCTCTTTCTATTTCACTGAGTTTTTCAAAATTTCAATTATTTTCTAATTACAGAAAAATATTTAAAACTTCCTATGCAATCTTTTCTTTTTCCCATAAACAAAATACACTCAGATTATCCTTCTTATTCTTCTGTTTCTGCCTTTCTTCCTTCTTTATCTTTTTTTTCTTAAATGTTTGTTCTTCTGGAAAGGGCCTCTAAAATGTTTTATTTAAGCTATTTGGCATTTCTGCACCTCAGGATCCTTGTACCCCCAGTAATGATTTCTTTCTTTTTAATTTATCTTTCCTATTTTTTAAACAAGGTTGTGTAAGATTTCCCCTCCTTTGCCATGCAGTAGGGTGGTATTAAATCCATTCTACAGATAAAGAATCTACGAAATAGAGACAAAGATTTATCTAAAGACATATGAGTGGTTTCTATGAGAATCGAAATTGCAGTACAGTTAACTGGTCTTTTTTTTCATAGTTCTCTGCAGTGCATGGAGGTTGTGATGTGTGAAGAATTTTCCATGAAAAGTTTTCAAAATCTTAAAATTACAGGGTCAACCTGACACCCAGAGATTCTCTGATGTTGAGCCCTGAGAAAAATTTGGGCAACTGGGATTTTCTCATGTGCACTCAGGTTTGAGAACCCCCTCCGCAAAGCATATCCCATTGACTGGGCTTCATTTATCACAACTGGGCAGCACATTGTCAAATTCACCTTCTTAAGAGCACAGCACCAGCTTGGCCACACAGATAAGAATGATCCCGGAAGATCGAGTTTACAATCGGTCTTGTGAGAAGCAGATGTTAACTGTCACCTGCCAAGGAAACAGGAGGACCCTGACACTCTTTGATATATTTGGAGGTGACAAAAAAATGACACTTTAAGTTGGTAGCTCTTCTAGGAAATATGTCTGAATACCAGCATGAGATAGAGGTCCTTGGCTTGTTTCAGACTGAGATTATAGTACCCACTGTCTGTCACTCCTTATGTTTAATAAACTTATTACAAAGTGTAGAAAACATATCAACACTCTCTGGACTCCAGATATATTATTTTATTCCACAATTTGGAAATAAGTAGGTAGCTCAAAGTCTGGTTAACACTTTCAGTTTCTTGAGTGGTGTGTATACACCATGTATAATATTTTGTGGGTATTTTGTTCATTTTTTAAGAAAGGTGGTATCATGTTTCCATCTGTCATATGGGTATTTTCCTTGTGCTGGGGATGTGGTTCTTATATTTAATTCTCAGTACAGTAGGGAAGCAAATGTTCATTCATGGGTTACCATCACCTATTTCTTTCTTTTTTGTCATAGCTATGTACTTTAAAAAATAATTTTTAAAAATTTCCCAGTTTTATTGAGATACAATTTACATATAACATTATATAAGTTTAAAGTGTACAACATAATGATTTGATATATGTATATATTGCAAAATGTCTACCACAGTAAGATTAGTTAACAACCATCACCTCATATTTACATAGTTACAGTTTTCTTTTCCTTGTGATGAGAACTTTTAAGATCTACTCTCTTAGCAACTTTCATATATACAATATAGTATTGTTAACTATCGTCACCACATTGTACTTATACCCCCAGTATTTAGAGGCAAGGAGCACACTAGGAACCTAATCTCTTTCACACAAAAGATGAGGTTGTTGTGAGGGAATCAAGAAACCATCCTCTCAGGAAAGAGGAGGAGACCTTCAGGATTTTGCTGTCCTGGCCTGAGGAGGACCGCAGTTAATGTGTGATGCTGCTGTGTTTGGGCCAAAGACAGCGCACAGAGGTTAAGTGGCTATCTCAGTTCACAGTTCCCAAAAGCAGTCTGAGACAAGAATTTGGGTCGTAATATTTACTTGAGAGGTGATGCCAGGAAGAACGATGTGGGAGTGCGGTGTAAGAGGAAAACCAATAAAGGACATATCCACGAGTGGGTTATTAGGCTGAACAGCAGGGATCACTCCCACTGCAGACCCTCTGAATTGCTCAACCAAGGGGCAAAGAAGTTGAGTTCCTTATCTCCCAAATCTCATCTCTTATTCACCCTCAGACAGAGAGATACCCATATAAGAACTGTGGGAGTAGGGACTTCCCTAGCAGACCAGTGGTTAAGACTCCACTCTTCCACTGTAGGGGATGTGATCCCTGGTGAGGGAACTAAGATCCCACATGCCATGCGGTGTGGCCAAAAGAAAAAAAAATGTCTCAGGATTAAAGTAATACATTAAAAAAAAAAAACTGTGGGAGCTTCAGATGCCTTCCAGGGTGGGCTGAAGGCATCTGCTAAGGATGTCATTGCAGAGTCCTCAGGGCATAGACTCTAATCCCAGATGTGCCTGTGATATGCCAGGCAGACTGCTTAGCTACTTTGCTCATTGCAGAGTTGAGGATAGTGAGTTACCCAACCTGCCCAAATATTTGTACATTGCTGATGTCTGTCATTATCAACAGATGATTGTGACATTGGAAAATTTTTTGTATATTAATTAAAAAAAAAACCCTTAAGCTTATTTAATACTTTAAAGTTAGTGTGCATGTTAGGAGGCTATAGTGTGTGTGTTGTGTGTGGGTATGTGTGTGCTCGCATACTTGAGAGGATGCATAAGTCTTAGTTACTGAAGGAGGATCAGTTGTACGTGTCAGTGCATATGTGATATAAAACACCATGCTTATTGTAAGCATGTGAACTTAAGAGGAAATGACAAAACATCTTGATTAGAAAATTTCCCTTCTACCCAACGTGATATGTGTAATATGAAATGTTTTTTTGAAATGGATCTGAGGTCAGTAACTGCTGGATGGAAACCATGCGCTTTTCTTGGGCCTTTTTAAAAACTCTATTTCTTCCTGAGTGGTCTATGTGTTAAAATTAGGAACAGAGAGGTTGACCACACCAAAGGCCTCCCTGCATGGTGGGAATCTGAGGCCCTTGTAACAGTCAGAACTGATATGGACCATGGTACTGAAGTCTACTCCTCTTCTCCATGTGACCTTGAAAGAAGTGCAGACACCCCAGAGAACATAATGTTGAATGTAACAGGCCCATTAATCAGGGTGGGCATCTTAGAAAGCCATTTGTGTCAAAATGGGCAGATTTAAAAATATATATGGGTGAAATGTCAGAATGGATCAGCCATTAAACCCATTTTTTCAAATGACCAATAGACAAAAGATGGACTCATCATTTTCCACTATTTGTTACCAAAGTCTTTCTGGTTTGGCAGGTTGACAGCATAATGATTTTTAAACTGTGTTGGTACATAGGCTGCACATGGTTTTCTTGACACTCGTTGCATTTTCTGTGAGCTTGGGGGGACATTAGCCTTGAGGAAATATATAATTCTAATAGCCCAGTATTGTCTGAGTATATTAAAATGTGTGTGGCACCATTGTTATTTCAAGATTTTCCATTTCTCTGTCCCTATGTTTCTTTCCATATATACAAAATAAGCATATATACATAAAATATACATTTTAAATATGTATATATACCGAGCCAGTCAAGATCCAATCAGGAAAGCAGAAACCATGTCAGTTATTTTAACAGAGAAACTTTAATATATGGAATTTGTTTGATAAATTTAGAAGACTAAAGTTTGCCAAAGAAATAGATATTGTAAGCAGCTACTACCTCTTAGGCTGCAGGAGCAAAGAGAAGGAGCTGGGGTTATAGGAAGCTTGGAGAAGGGACCCTGGAAAGCAGCATCTGAGGGGAAGCACTATGACTAGTTCTTAGAGAGTGGGCCAAAAATAAATACATAAAACCATAGGATTGGAGGTTGGACTCAAAAGCCAGTAACTGGTGAAGAAACAAGGCTAGAGAAATGTTCATTGGAACAGCAAGCCAACAGGAAAAGGGCACTCCCTCTAGTGCCTTTCACTCGCCCAGTTTAGCATTTAGCAAGTGGCAGCACAGAAATATGGACTGCAGCATCCCAGTCCCATCATCCAATCAGTGTTTAGAAAGTGAGCTTGGAGAGGAAATGACAGAGGCTTAATGACAGCCATGTATCCGTATTGGATTGAACAATGTGAAATTGCTGATGTTCAACTAACATTTATTTATTTATTTATTTTTAAGAAGATGTTGGGGGTAAGAGTTTATTAATTAATTAATTTATTTTTGCTGTGTTGGGTCTTCGTTTCTGTGCAAGGGCTTTCTCTAGTTGCGGCAAGTGGGGGCCACTCTTCATCGCGGTGTGTGGGCCTCTCACTATCGCGGCCTCTCTTGTTGCAGAGCACAGGCTCCAGACGCACAGGCTCAGTAGTTGTGGCTCACGGGCCTAGTTGCTCCGCGGCATGTGGGATCCTCCCAGACCAGGGCTCGAACCCGTGTCCCCTGCATTGGCAGGCAGATTCTCAACCACTGCGCCACCAGGGTAGCCCTAACATATTTTTTAATCTACAAAAAATGCAATTTCATATGCTTCAAACTAATACGAGCATATACACGTTATACTGCATATAATTAAAATATATTTCACTTTTTTATAAATTTTCACACCTTATAAACAGATATATGTATACATACACATATAATCAAGCAGATATTTAAAGGGGAGGGAGCTATTTATACACTCAATTATGCCAGATGAAGCTGGTGCCATTCTCTGAATGAGGTATTCCCAACCTGTCAATAAGGGGCAGTTATCCTGGGCCTCTATGGTATTATGCTGGCATGTTTTTGCACAATGCCTTTTACTGGTGCCCATCATTGGTACATCATTGATTCATCATCCTGCTGCCTTGATCATGACCTGATGAGTCTTCAAGGGTCCACAGTGAGCATGTTCCAGAAATGAAGGCCTGATTTAAAGACTCCTCCATATCTAGATTAGGAAAGGAAACCCAGACCTTTGGAGTAGTTCCTTTAAGGATTTGAGGCCCCTTAAAATTGCTGCCGCTACGGGGCTGTCATGATGTTTTAGTGTAGAGTTTCTGTCTCTCAGAAAGGCAGCTGTTGGTCTGTGTTTGGTTACCTGTGTGCATTTGGTGCTGGGCTGTCTTAGTCTAAAAGGGGAAAGGGAAGCTTGAGTTTTCTTTATGGGGAGTGATTCAGAGGCTGTTGTAAGTCATCAGTAAAGGCACATGGTGTGCTCATAACAGGCCACGTGAAGGCTCTGTGAACACCTGTCCATGGCCATTGTGCTTCTCCTGAGGGCCGTGGTGCAGATTACTGTCTGGCAGTGAGGACTGGCAAAACCAGACAGAGTGTGGGGTGATGAAGCTAAAAGATCTCGGAAGTGTTTGCATCGCTCCCATGTGCAGCTCATCTCAGGGAATTCCACAGACAGCTTCCCAAAGTGGACATTTCTTCTCACACAACTCACTATCGTTTCTGGGTCCCTAAGCCTCAAGTCTCCCCTTTCCTGTGGCAAACCAGTGTCACAATTCCAAAGTGATTCAACTGGTGTCCCAGCAGTACCTTCTAATTCTGCTTCTTTCACAATAGCAGGGAGTAGAGGAAACTGACAAATGGACTATTTTTGAACCAGAAGTGCCCCAACTGTCAGGCATAATAGCAGCTGAGTAATGTTTGTGGGATAGCCCGCTCATGACAGATGACTTTATAATTGCCTTCCAGATCCCAAGGATAAGAGTGTATGTTGAAATCAGCATAACCCTCCTAGGCTTTCAAAATCCGACCTCCAGAGGCCCAGACGAGCTGGCAGTGCATGCACTTGGCTGTCAACGACCACCATCTCCCCTATTTACCCAAATGTGTTCTGGGCATTGTTGTTTACCCCTCACATTGTCCATTGTGCCCTCTAGCAGATCGAATGGCCCCTATTAATATGCGATGCCTCCTTCCAGAGGGCTCGTTATTGCCTTGACTGCTTATAAAATCCTTTTGTGTTTAATCCTCTCGGCACTTTCCTTTTTTTCCTTCCCATCTGTCAGTGGACTTTTGTGCCCTGTAGGTCAGCATATCAACACCTCACTCTTCCTCTCCTGAAGACAGCTCCTATTTCTGAAGTCCTTTCACTGGGAAAGGCTGTTGAACAATTTGCACAGGACAAGTAGGAGAGCAGGAGGAAAAACCGAACCATTGCGTTCAGTTCAGTACATTTTAATTGATACTTTGATCGGACTCATACTGATATGATAATTTCACATTCCTATTTTGAGAGCACTCACTGTAGAAGTGGACTTTCTTTGGTACAAAGCAAAGGTGAATTGTAGAAACCTGTTGTTTGCAGGGAAGATGAAATGTTCTAAATAAGATGATGGTGCCCTCTTAAACTTCTGTTAAACATGTGGGTATTTGTGGGCTGTTCCTAACCCTGGAGCAATAGGCACTGAAAAAAAATAGATTTTCACCTTGTCTTGATAATTCTTAAACCCTTTCTCTATCCCTATGCACTTAAGTTACTTGCTTGTTCTTGATCAGATGCTTACTGTAGAGGAGATGTTTAAGGTTTGCATTGACTCCAGACAGCAAGGCAGGACGGTGGGTGATTTATGTGAGTTGGTTTCCAATGACAAGATGAGCATGCTCCTGTTTGTGTGCTAGAACATTCCTTAGCTTAGTTTTAGAAAAATAGGACAAGGCTTATGTGTCTTGCAGTTTTCAAACTAAGACTTAGCAGTTCGGCACCAGCGGAATGTGGGAAAGCATTATGGAGACCCAAAGTGAAATCTGTGAGCCTCAGAATTACCTGGGATATTTCACAGAAATGAAATTTCCAAGGCCCATCCAAGGCTGACTGATTCACAATATCACAACAAAGCCCTCCAGATCTGCAAGTTCAATAAGCTCTTCCAGCTATTCTAACTCACACCGAAGTTTGCAAATAGCTCTTCTAGAGGCCAAATGGTAATTCTGAGTGGGATCAGCAGAGATCAAATATTTCCTTCTGTCTTGATCAGAAAAATGTATTGTTTTAACTATGCAAGGAAGGATAACCATGCTTATCTATGAGAATAGTTTACCTGGAGGAATATAATGAAAAGATTTTGTTTGGGGAGGCTTTTCTCTCCCAAACAAGTTTGAAAAGACCAGTTGACCATGTTCTCATTTCATGTGTTGTTTACTTTTATCTCCATGCAATTCTGTTCATTTAGTATTTTAAATATAGCAACAACAAAAAAAATGGTGAAAAGAATAATTTCCTTTTTTTTATCCGGAGGGCTGTGTCAGTGAAGTTATTAAAATTAACTAAACGTTAATCAGCAAACTCTTCTTGTTTTAACCCTTGCTCTTAAGCATTTCTCCAAAGCATTAATCTAGAAAACTTTAGGAAGGAACTTATAATGCCTCTAGGTCACCTTTTGGAGAATAAATTCTCATAAAATGCTAGGGCTCAAGTTGTAGCTGAAGGAAAGGTCTGTGTAACCTCTTGAGAAAGCATTTTTTCCTTCCCATTTAGATGAAAGTACACCATGAAAAACAATTTGATAAAGACTTAATAACTAATAAGTCTGGTAAATTGAAGCTTCCCCATATGTAGTTCTGAACCAAAGGTAAACTTTCAGTGTCTAGAGAAAAGCAGGCAGCTGCTTTTATCACAGGTGTATTATTCTGCTACTCTGGCTGTCCTTGTATCTCTTGTTGGCGAAACAACACAGAAAGTAAAACATGCTCGCAGAACATAGTTATTTCCATACTCTCCCACATAGTATTCCCTTTGTAGCAAGCAATTTGTCTGCACTCAGTTTTTCCCAGTTGGTTTCCTGAATCGGACAGGCTTTCCGCAAACCCCTGGAGCTATTAGTCCTGTTAATCTTTGCCCTTCACGAATGAATCTTTTGTGTTGCTTATTACTGGACTTGGATTGCTGTCTTTCCTCCCTTTCATTCTTTTTTTTTTTAATGAACAATAAGAGCAAACAGCTTGGGATGAAGGGGGGTGGTGAGGAGCGGTGACCTCTGGTTGGTCAATCACGATGACACGGTTTATACATTTGGAGGATTCCGTTGTCAAGGGACACAGGGCAGGATCACCTCCTAAGGAAATAATGTGGTCACATGACAAAGAGTTAAGGATGAGAGAAACCCTGAGGTTTCTGCTGCTGAACAATGACCAAGTTCACTGGTGTTCTCAGGTGCATGGGGGAGAATAGGCCCTCATTGTTAAGGCAGCATCAGCCCTGCCTTTGTTTCTGTTTCCTTTGCTGCAGCATCAACACTATCTTGTCAGTCTGGAGACGGGTTGGCATAGGGCATAACTACTGATGGGTATTTAGCCAGTCAGTGTACCAAACGGCTTGTCCTTGTTGGTATATGTATGAACCTTTGTCCACTCTTGAACTAAGCATATAAGTAACTGAAACTTTCACCAGGTACATGTTTCATGATGTCCAGTTTAACTCTTCATCAACTAGTTATACCTCTTTTCCTTACTATCAGGCTATGCTGAAACCTAGAGGCTTGACAGATTAAACTTGGTAAGTTAGAAACACTGGCATTTAAAATATTAATTTTTCTCTAATTCCAGGGTGAGATTTTCTTTTTTATCTTTTTAAAAAATTGAGATATGATATACATGGTGCATATATTTATAGTCTATAGCTTGATGAATTTTTGTAGTATATACAGCCAATTAACTATCACTGGCAAAGCCCATGAACAATTCCTGGGAAATAAAAATAGAATCTAGAGGTGTGGGTGGGGAGAGATAAATTAGGAGTTTGGGATTAACATATACACACTACTATATTTAAAACTGGTGAAAAACAAGAACCTACTGTATAGCACAGGGAACTATACTCAATATCTTATAATAACCTATAATGGAAAAGAATCTGAAAAAGAAAAAATAGGATACAAATGAACTTATATACAAAACAGAAATAGACCCACAGACATAGAAAACAAATTTATGGTTACCAAAGGGGAAATGATGGGGGAGGGGTAAATTAGGAGTTTAGGATTAACATATACACACTACTAGATATAAAATAAATAATCAACAAGAACTAGATATAAAATAGATAACCAACAAGAACCTACTATACTCAATATTTTGCAGTAACCTATAAGGAAAAAAAATCTGAAAAATAATATATATATATGTGTGTGTGTGTATATGTATATATGTATGTATGTATAACTGAACCACTTTGCTGTACATCTGAAACTAACACATTGTAAATCAACTATACATCAATAAAAAATAAAATTTAGAAAAATAAAATAGATATGTAAAAAAAAAGTTTTTTCAGACTCCAAAAAAACAAAACAAAACTGAATATGGGTAATAAAATAAAGTCTAACCTTGTCTCTTATTCTTTCCTTTTGTGCTTAGTCTAGTTTCACTTTTCATAGTGTGCTGCATGCAAAGGCCTTGCACTTGGCACTTTAGACTAGAGTTCCTGGTGCAAAATTACTGTGCAGACAATTCAGTTTGGTGGATCATGTGCAGAGATGCTGCGCCAGGCACTGAGATCTGGAGCATGAGCAGCTGTGCCTGCCCCCTCCCTGCTGACCGGACCCCTATAAAGCAGCCCCACACACAGCCTGTTGGGAGAGCATGTGCTCTAGATCCCCAGCTCCTACCTCTCCACTCTCTGATCAAAGAATAAGCCTTTCCTTTGCTTCTGAACCCAACTCAGTCTATTTCTATTGGTGCAAGAGGACACTTGTCGGAGTTCAACTCCAAAAGACATAACACAACCACCAAGCAGATTAAGATGTAGAACATTTCTAGCAGTCCAAAAGGCTTCTCACCCTTCCCAGGCAATACCTACCCCTGCCTCAAGAAACACTATTCTAACTTCAATTCCCATAGATAAATTTTGCCTCTCTCAAACTTTGCACAAATGGAATAATACAGAATTTATTACTCTGGGTCTACTTTTTTTTAATTCATAATCACATCTATGACATTCATCCTTGCTATTGCATTCTTTTTTATGGTTCTGTAATATTTTGTTGAATGAATATACTACCTTACTACAATTTATGGATCCATTCTACTGTTGAAAGACTTTGGATCATTTCCAGTTTACAGCTTGAGTTGGCAATTCTTATACAAGTCTTTTGGTAGATATGCACTATCCTTTCTGTTGGATGTACCCAGGAGTTTCAGAAGTGCTGAATTGTAAGGTAGGCACATTTGTTCAGCTTTAGGAGATATTGTCTATCAGTTCAGTATTCTTTTAAGAAGTTATTATGTAAATTTAATCTAGACATAAGAAATAATCAATTTAAAACATTTAGATTATCCACAGTATCAGATGAGAGGAAAATTCCACTTGATTGATATTTATTCCCAAGCAATCTCAAAAATCATGGTTAGCAAATTAGATGATTACTGAATGCCATGTTTCATAAATAGTTGCCCATCTGATTCAAAGAAAGATAACTATAAAGAAGATAAAAGTTGTGTATGAATCAGAATAAGCTATATATCTTTCTGCTTATCTCCATGCACTTTAAACTGTGGGCAAAGGCGTTATTGCAGTTATTCATAAGTCCTATTATTAGTCACAACCCGAGAAATGCAAATTCCCAGGCCATACCCCAGGACTGTGTTGTGTCAGTCACCTATTGCTGCATGACGACAAACCAGCTCAGAACTCAGTGGTATACGACAATGGCATTTATTCCCACACTCAAAGTTATGCAGGTTTGGCTCAATTGTACCCCATGTGTGTTTATTCTGAGACCCAGACCAAAGAGGCAGAAGCCACTGGGTGCATATTCTTCTCATGACAGAGGCTGCAAGTTCCCGTAGGCTATTCCTCTGAAGACATATGCTGGAAACTTCTACCCACATTCCACTGGTCAAGTAAACCACATGGCCAGCATCAATAGTACAGGGAAATAAATTTGCCTTTAGTGGGAAGAATTGCCAAGTCGCATGGGAAAAGGTCTGGATACAGATAGGGGTGAAGAAATAGGAATAATTTTTCACATATGCAAAGCCTTTAACATATTATCACACATAATCCCCAGAAAAACTGTAGGGAATTGGCCCTATTATTACTAAAATGTACAGATAATGAAACGGAGGCTTAAAAAGGATGGGAGACTTAGTCAAAGTAATCTTGTTAGTAAGTGACCAAGATAGAGTTCCAAATGTGTTTAAAGTTTAATATAACCCCGACAACACAAAATATTTACATGACTCCCTAGAAGAGGCTCTGAACAGTATTACAATGCATGTTATATGAACTGTGCTCTCAAGATCCCCTTTATCCATCCACTTGTACCTGAAACCTCCATTCCCCAAGGTGACTACTACCAATCTTTTTTATCTGGATCCCCATATACATACATGTAAATCAAAACTCCTCTGGCACCTACTTTTCCATCTTGGAAAGAAGTTTGGCCAGACCTGGCTTTCTATTCCCTTTACCCCTTTCTCCATTATAGAAATCAATAAGGTCCAGAAAATCACTGGTATTACAGCACATTTAAAATAACTGAAAATACCTTAAATGAACTATGGCCTTATTATGAGGTGCTAAGCCAGTCATTAAGAAGATATATGTTTCATTGTTCCTATTTCTTACCAAGAATAGCTACTCTTCATTTTTCTATACTCTACAGGATAGTGAAGAAAAGTTCGATTCACTCAATTTGCTAAGTGCTGATATCTTGACCCTCACCCTGCTCACTTGAGACCTCCATTTCATCCCATTTCTTCTCCTCTGCTTTTGCTGCCTGTTCTGTCTCTCACTTCTACTACTAGTGATAATCATTTATACAAACTGAAACTATGAATCGTAAATTTCTCCAAATGTTAAACATCTTTTGGGTAGCCATCAAGGCGAAAACCAAGAGAATTCCCTACTATGCCTCGCTTACATATTCGCAATTCCAGAGGACACTAATTCACACAGTATGTTGTGTTTGTTTGTTCGGTATCTTATGGTGATGCTTAACATTGTTCAATGATGTAGATTACTTGGGTCTCAGAGTTAAAGGGAATAGTGATTATGGACTAGTTTAGAAACTGCCTGATGATATTTCCTGACACACAGCTCCTTGAGGAGGGCATCTCAGCAGATAATGCTCAGCAGTACCTTGCCCTTTGGATGGATGGGTCAACCTAGAAAGTGGCACTTTAAAGAGTGTTTGAAGGATCACTTGGCCTTTCTCTGCCCTCTGGGAGTTGTTCCTGGATATGGGCAGAGACACCTGACCTTCTCAAGGGCTCATTGTCCTCTTCTGCCCTCTGCCTTCCTCTCCCACCATTATTACTTATTTCAGTTTTAGTTGACCTTGATATTTGTCTATTACCTTAATTTGTGGATCATTAAATAATGAGACACCTTGTCCACCAACAATTATTAGAAAATGCAAAACTAATAAAATACTTTAGAACTTAATCAGAGGCCAGAATGGATGGGGGATATAAAAATTACTTTTTTATAACATTCAAACATTTATTTATGAATTTTAATTAAAAGCCTTTTAACTAAAATAAAGTGTAATTTAGTAGTAGCTCTTTTACATTAAATTTGTATTAAACACTTTTCTAATTTCATAAATGTAATGCACCTTCAATTAAAACATAGATTTCTCAATTTTATTTTTCTTATGTTTTAATGTATCTATAGACACAACCAGAGTTATGCCTGTGTCTATATTTGCATTAGATTACTTTTATTTTAAAATATAAATGCTTGCTCAGTTATTAGTTTTGTAATACAATGTCCTCTTCCTTGAATATTTGATTTTTGTAGGTGAGTTAGTTAGATCTATGTTGGAGAATTCTTTAGTTGTCAACTGAAAGTAGGGCTAGTCTTGGTTTTTGGAAATGCTTAAATGTTGTTCCAACTTATTGTCCCTAAAGCCTGTATTCACAGGGATGACAAATTTGCATTAGTTTCAAAATGAAGAGAGATAACTTTTCCTACATTAAGCTTACAGAGATGTAACTTCTTTTTTTATGTTAACCTTGTTACTAAAATTACAAAAGAAGAACTTTGAGAATCTTTGAAATTTGCATAACAAGGAAATTCTTTCTTTAATTTGCCCAAATTCTATAAATTTTGGAGTCATTAAGAATGGAAATAACCTTAAAAATACTAAAAATAGAACTACCATATGACCCAGCAATCCCACTACTTGGCATATACCCTGAGAAAACCATAATTCAAAAAGGTATATGTATCACAATGTTCATTGCAGCACTATTTACAATAGCCAGGACATGGAAGCAACCTAAATGTCCATCGAAAGATGAATAGATAAAGAAGATGTGGCACATATATACAATGGAATATTACTCAGCCATAAAAAGAAATGAAATTGAGTTATTTGTAATGATGTGGATGGACCTAGAGTCTGTCATACAGAGTGAAGTAAGTCAGAAAGAGAAAAACAAATACCGTCTGCTAATGCCCATATATGGAATCTAAAAAAATGGTAATGATGAACCTAGCGGCGGGGCAGGAATAAAGACACAGACATAGAGAACGGACTTAAGGACACAATGGGGGAAGGGGAAGCTGGGATGAAGTGAGAGAGTAGCATTGACATATAAACACTACCAAATGTAAAATGGATGGCTAGTGGGAAGCTGCGGCATAACACAGGGAGATCAGCTTGATGCTTTGCAACAATCTGGAGGGGTGGGATAGGGAGGGTGAAAGGGAGATGCAAGAGGGAGGGGATATGAGGATATATGTATACATATAGCTGATTCACTTTGTTGTACAGAAGAAACTAACACAACTTTGTAAAGTAATTATACTCCAATAAAGATATAAAAAAAGAATGGAAATAAGCAGGCATTCATTAGAACATCTATAAAATGGTACCCACAATTTTCTTTATATCACTCTTGATTTGCTATGCCCCAAATATTCATGATAATAAATTATCCACATACATTTCAGTCTCTATTTTAAAATTTCATATGTATTACTCCTAAAAAATTGAGTATCAATTTTGTTTGTTAAATCTCCCCAACGCTATCATTTCTGGGAGGAATCACTACTCTAAAAACAGAAGATTCTCTGCTATTGCTTTATAAGAACTCCTTTGACTTCAAAATTCTGAAAATCATGATATTCTCATAGCTCAGGCTTGCTAAGTAAATTCTAGTCCTCCAAATGAACTAGGCTGTCGGGCTTCAGCTGTGACCAGGTGGGGAGGCAGACCAAGGGTGAGAGAGGGCCAAAAGGAAGATGCTGGCACCATCAGCTCTCTTTCAGCTGCTGACATAACCTTTACTTCTTATCAAGCTTTCTACATTTTCATGATGGTTGCAGGAAACAGGACATTCCCAGGAGTCTACGTATGGGACTTGGGACAATCATATACTCTCCACTGCTCTCTACCTCTTTCTGGATTAGGAAAAGCTTCAGCACAAAAAAGAGCTGCCATACTCTGAAGTGAAAACTGAAGGCAGCTCTGAGAGTCCCAGATTCAAACATCATCCCCCACCTTTGAGAAGACTTTTCTGGCCCTTTCACTCTCTAGGAATCTTTTGCTCTAGTCTTTAGTTCATTCAGCAAAAGATTACTGAAATTTTTTAGCCACCAAAGAAATGCAAGAAAAAATGAAGATAACTAAAATGTAAAAGACTGACAGCACTGTGGTGCTAATGATATGAAGCAACTGGAATGCCTATAAACTGCTTCTTTTTCAAATTGTTTTTCATTTATAGGTGTATATGTATCTACTTTTTAATTCACAATAAAATAATTCCAATATTTTGGTCTTAATTATTTATGTATGTTACATTCCTTCTCACCTACTTCTAATTATATTTATGGTTCATTAAGTAAAAACCAAAATGTACTTGCTGATAAATAATAAAAGTAGAACCCATTACTGTCTGGTGTATTTCTACTAGGTGAAATCCTCAATCTTTAAGCATAGTGTTCTAGGAATTTGATTTTCAAAGGTAGTAGAAAGTTTTATTTGAGATTTGTGATTGTCTCTCTTTGTCTGGCTAAGCAAATTTGTCAGCTTCATTTTCCTCAAGCTGTTTCCAGTTATACCTTTTTAGAAACTCGAAGGTGATCCCTTAGCTTTTCCTTACCATTTGTCAGGAGGCATGGTCTCTAGGTCTACTGAGGGCTATGGAAGAATACGCAAGGATATGGAAGATCTCTTGGATCTTTTCATCAGGGTGACATGGACATATGTGGCCACTGCCTACACCAGTTTGTCACCACAAACCTTGTCAAGATCAAGGTTCTTGAGCATGAAGAAAAAGAAAAAAAAAAAGAAACCTTGAGGTCATCATTAATGCTATTTGTAAATTTTTCTCATTTTCCTTCCAGGTCTTGATGTCAGGCACAGTACTGTAATTTTCTTTTGCCAATGATATGAGCAGAAGTGATTGCATTATTACCTCTTGCGGAAAGCTGTAAGAGTCAGTGTGTAATTCACATGCTCTCTCTTTCTATTTGCCATGGTGATCAGTAATATTCCAAATAGAGGCTCTTTTGTCAGCCTGGGTCCCAGCATGAGGACAGGGCTGAACATAGCCCCCAGCTGACCCATGATGGACATGCAGCATGAACAATAAATTTAAACCTTTGATGTTTTAGGCCACTGAGTGTTCTTTGTTTTTGTTACTGCAGCATAACCTAGCTCATCCTGAACTTTTCAGATGGGTTAAATAATTAGTCTTTGAAAGACCAATCTTATTAACATGCCCCAAACAATAGGGCTTCATACAACAGAGAGCACAGTCATTCCCAGGAAACAAATGGACCTGGAAAGACACCTGATGATTCAGAATCCTGGGGCACAGAGGGAAAAACATTCTTCCTTGCCCTGCCATTCTTTGCCAAACTCCTGAGCCCAAGTGAAGCATGGTTCAGTGATTCACAGTGTGAGTAAAGTCACAGAGAATCAATAAACCATTTCATTTCATATCAGAAGTCCAACAGTCTTTCTAGTTGTCCATGGATGAGAGCTTTGAGGGTTTAGTGGAGTTTTCTGGTGAATCATAGTTGCTTATCCTAATTTGGACTTGAGACTATTTAGGTGCTTCCCACTGCTTGTGATAAAGAATGGCTCTGATTCACTGTACAGGGAGTTGTATAAGTAATGGATGCAGGTGCTGTTAATACTTGTGGCCCTGGTCAGTTCTTTATAAGTCTTCTACTCTTATTTGTTATTTTTAACATTAGGAATCTAAATCTAGAAAAGTTAAGTGATTATGTCACAGCTATACAGCAAATAAGTGGCAGAGCCTGGCCTGGAATCCAAGCCCCATGTCACAATTACAGTATTCTTAACACACACTAGATGGTGTGTTTGCTTGGAGCCAGAATAGAAAGAGAGGTTGGGTCATTCTTTTTATTTTTTCAAATTGAAGTATAGTTGATTTACAATATTATATTAATTTCAGGGGTACAACATAGTGATTCAATATTTTATAGATTATACTCCCTTTAAATTATTACAAAATAATGGTTATATTTTCCTATTCTGTACAATATAACCTTTAATTTATTTTATACATAGTAATTTGTATCTCTTAATTCCCTACCCTCTCCCCACTGGTAACCATTAGTTTGCTCTCTATATCTGTGAGTCTGTTTCTGTTTTGTTATATGAATTCCTTCGTTTTATCTTTTAGATTCCACATACAAGTGATAACGTAGAGGATTTGTCTTTCTCTGTCTGACTTATTTCACTAAGCATAATACCCTCTGGGTTCATCCATGTTGTTTCAAATGGCAGAATTTCATTTTTTTTAATGGCTGAGTTATATTCCATTGTATATATGTATTGTGTATATATATATGTGTATATATATTATACATACCACATCTTCTTTATCCATTCATATGTTGATGGACATGTAGATTGCTTCCATATCTTGGCAATTGTAAATAATTCTGCTATGAACATTGGGGTGCACATAAATTTTCAAATTATTGTTTTGTTTTTTTCAGATATATGCCCAGGAGTGGGATTGCTGAATCATATGGTAGTTCTATCTTTACTTTTTTGAGGAAGTTCCATTCTGTTTCCCATAGTGGCTGAACTGATTTACATTTCCACTGTTATTAGTAGACTTTTTAACAATAGCCATTGTGACAGGTGTGAAGTGATATCTCATTGTGGTTTGATTTGCATTTCTCTGATGGTTAGCGATGTTGAGCATCTTTTCATGTGCCTGTCAGTCATCTGTATATCTTCATTGGAAAAATGTCTATTCAGGTTCTCTGCCCATTTTTTAATCAGGTTTTTTGTTTTTTTATATAGAGTTATATGAGCTGTTTATATATTTTGGATATTAATCCTTACTGTTCATACGATTGGCAAATATTTTCTCTCATTCAGTAGGTTATCGTTTTTTGTCCATGGTTTTCTTTGCTGTACAAAAGCTTTTAAGTTTTAATTAGGTCCCATTTGTTTATTTTTGCTTTTGTTTCTTTTGCCATAGGAGATAAACCCCCCCCAAAAAATATTGTTTTGATTTATGTCAGAGAGAGTTCTGCCTCTGTTCTATTCTTGACGTTTTATGGTTTTAGGTATTACTTTTATTTCTTTAATCCATTTTGAGTTTATTTTTATTTATCATGTACGAAAATGTTCTAATTTTCTTCTTTTACATGTAGCTGCCCAATTTTCCTAGCTCTACTTATTGAAGAGACTGTCTTTTCTTTATTGTGTATTCTTGCCTACTTTGTTATAGATTAATTGACAATAAGTGTGTGAGTTTATTTCACAGCTTTTTATTCTGTTCCAACGATTTATGTGTCTGTTTTTGTGTCAGTACCATGCTGTTTTGATTATTGTCACTTTGTAGTACAGTCTAAAGCCAGGGAGCATGACACCTCCACCTTTGTTCTTTTTCCTCAAGATTGCTTTGGCAATTTGAGGTGTTTTGTAGTTCCATATAAATTTTAAGATTTTTTCTTCTAGTTCTATGAAAAATGTCATGAGTATTTGGATAGAGATTACAATAAATCTGTAGATTACTTTGAGTACTATGGACATCTTAAGAATATTAATTCTTCCAGTTCAAGAGTATGAGATATCTTTCCATTTCTTTGTACCATCTTCAACTTCCTTCATCAATGTTTTATAGTTTTCAGAGTATAGGTCTTTCACCTCCTTGGTTAAGTTTATTCCAAGGTACTTTCTTCTTTTTGATGTGATTTTTAAACAGGATTGTTTTCTTGCTTTCCCTTTCTTATAGTTCATTATTAGTGTATAGAAAAGCAACAGATTTCTGTATGTTAATCTTGCATCCTGCAACTTTAAAGAATTCATTTATTAGTTGTAATAATTTTTTGGTGGTGACTTTAGGATTTTCTATATATAGTATCATGTCATCTGCAAGTAGTGACAGTTTTACTTCTTCCCTTTCAATTTTCATGTGTTTTTTCTTGTCTGATTGCTGTAGCTAAGACCTCTGATTCCATGCTAAAGAGAAGTGGTGAGACTGAGCATTCTTGTCTTCTCTGATTTTTCAGCCTTTCACCATTGAGTACGGTGTTAGCTGTGGTTTTGTCATAAATGGCTTTTATTATGTTGAGATATGTTCCCTCTACACCAACTTTGATGAGAGTTTTTATCATGAATTGATATTGAATTTCATGAAATGTTTTTCTGCATCTATTGAGATGATCATGTGACTGTTATCCTTCTTCTTATTAATGTGGTATATCACATTGATTGATTTGCAGATATTGAACGTCTGCATCTTGCATCCCTGGAATAAATCCAATTTGACCATGGTGCATGATCCTTTGTATATATTGCTGAAATCTGTTTACTAATATTTTGTTGAGGATTTTTGCATCTCCTTTCTTTAGAGATATTGGCCTATAAATGTCTTTTTTGAAGTGTCTTTGGTATTGGTAATGTTGGCTTCATAGAATGAATTTGGGAGTGTTCCCTCCTCTTCACATTTTTGGAATGGTTTGAGAAGGGTAGGTATTATCTCTTCTGTATATGTTTGGTAGAATTGGCCTGTGAAGCTATCTGGTACTGGACTTTTATTTTTTGGGAATTTTTAAATTATAAATTCAATTTCACTACTAGTGATTGGTCTGGTCAGACTGTCTGTTTCTTCCTGATTCAGTCTTGGAAAGTTGTGTGTTTTTAGAAATTTGTTCATTTCTTCTAGGTTGTCCAATTTTTTGGCATATGATTTTTTGTATCTCTGTGATATCAGTTGTTAGTTCCCTTCTTACAGTTCTTATTTTGCTTCTCTGTGTCCTCTCTCTTTTTCCCTTGAGACTGGCTAAAGGTTTATCAACTTTGTTTATGTTTTCAAAAAAACAGTTTTGTTTTACTGAGCTCTTCTATTGTTTTGTGTGTCTCTATTTTATTTATTTTCTCTCTGATCTTTATTTTTTCCTTCCTTCTGCTGACTTTGGGCTTTGTTTGCTCTTCTTTTTCTAATTTATTCAGATGGGAAGTTAGGTTTTTACTTGAGGTTTTTCTTGTTTTTTGAAGAAAGCTTGTATTGCTAAAAACATCCCTCTTAGGAATGCTTTTGCTGCATCCCACAGATTTTGGAAAGTTTTGTTTCCATTTTCATTTGTCTGAAGGTATTTTCTGATTTCCTCTTTGATTTCTTCGTTGACCTTTTGGTTTTTGAGTAGTGTGCTATTTAGTCTCCACGTATTTGTGTTTTTCTCATTTTTCTTCTCATAATTGATTTCTAGGTTCATACCATTGCTGTTGGAAAAAAAAAATTCTTCATATAATTTCTTTCCCCTTAAATTTGTTGAGATTTGTCTTTTAGCCTAGCAAGTCATCTATCCTGAAGAATGTTCCATGTGTACTTGAAAAGAATGTGTATTCTGCTGTTTTTTGGATGGACTATGCTGTAGATCTCTGTTAAGTCCAACTGGTCTAATGTGCCATTTAAGAGCACTGCTTCCTTAATGATTTTTTTTTTGTTTTGGTCTGGATGATCTGTCCATTGATGTAAGTGGGGTGTTAAAGTCCCATACTATTTTTGTGTTATTTTTAATTTCTCTCTTTCTGTCTTTTAATATTTTACATATTTAGGTGCTCCTATATTAGGTGTATATGTATAAAGGAGTGTTATATGTTCTTGTATTGATCCCATTATCAGTATGTAATGCGTTTATTTGTCTTTTATTATAGACTTTTTTTAAAAGTCTATTTTGTCTGATATGTGTATTGCTAGTTCCATTTTCTTGTCATTTTCATTTTCATGAAATATCTTTTTCCATCCCCTCACTTTCAGTCTGTGTGTGTCTTTAGCTCTGAAGTGAATCTCCTATAGGCAACATGTAGACGGGTCTTGCTTTTTTATCCAATCAGTCACCCTATGTCTTTCGATTGGAGCATTTAGTCCATTGACATCTAAAGTGATTATTGATAGATAGGTACTTATTATGACTTTGTTACTTGTTTTCTGGTTGTTTTTGTAGTTTTCTATTCTTTTCCCTTTCTTTTAGTTTCTTCCCTGTGGTTTGATGTTTGCTTTAGTGATATGCTTGCGTTCTTTTCTCTGTAGTCCTTTTGTATCTATTGTAGGTTTTTGATTTGTGGTTACCATGGGATTAATATATGTTGACCTATAATTATATCTACTTGTTTTAAATATGTAGTCATTTAAGTTCAAAGACACTCCAAAAAATCTACATTTTTTTATGCCTCTCCCCTACATTTTGTGTTTTTGATGTCATATTTTACATATTCCTGTTTATTTCTTTACTGATTATTGTGGTTTTAGTTGATTTTACACATTTTTGTCTCTTAATCTTTATACTAGTTTATTTAAGAGGTTGATCCTCAACTTTTACTATATACTTGCCTTTACTAGTGGTATGTTTTCTTTCTTAGAGATGCTTCCTTTTTGTTATAGCCTTTTCTTTTACACTTAGAAAAGACTTTTTAACATTTTTTAGGGTAGGTTTAGTATTGATGAACACTTAGTTTTTGCTGTCTGAGATGTTCTTTATCTATCCTTCAATTCTGAATGATAATCTTGCTGGGAAGAGTATCCTAGGTTGCAGGTATTTCCCATTCAGCACTTTGGATATATCATGCCATTTCCTTTTGGCCTGCAAAGTTTCTGCAGAAAAATCAGCTGATAGCTTTATGGGGGTCACCTTGTATATGATTCTTTGTTTTTCTCTGGCTGCCTTTAAAATCCTCTCTTTATGTTTAACTTTTGCTGTTTTAATTATGACTCAGTGTGGGTCTCTGTTGGTTCATCTTGTTTGGTATCCTCTGTGCTTTCTGTGCCTGGATATCTGTTTCCTTCTTCAGGTTCAGAAAGTTTTCAGCCATAATTTCATCAAATACAGTTTTGACCCCTGCCTCTCTTGCTCTCCTTTTTCTGGTAACATTATAATGCAAATGTTGGTTCGCTTAATGTTGTCATAGAAGTCCCTAAAACTGTTCTGATTTTTTTAAAATTTGTTTTTGTTTTTGCTGTTCTGATTGGTTGATTTCATTATTCTATCTTCCAGATGACTTATGCATTCTTCTGCATCACCTAGTCTGCTGTTAGATTCTTCTAGTGTTTTTTTTTTTTTTTTCATTTTAGTTACTGTAATCTTCAGTTCTGGGTTGTACTTTTTTATATTTCCTGAGTTTTTGTTAACATTCTTACTATGTTTATCTATTCTTTTCCTTAATTCAGTTAGCATTCATATTAGTAATGTTTTGAACTCTTTTTGTTTTTCTTTTTTTTTAATATCTTTATTGGAGTATAATTGCTTTACAATGGTGTGATAGTTTCTGCTTTATAACAAAGTGAATCAGTTTTATATATATATATATATGTATGTATCCCCATATCTCTTCCCTCTTGTGTCCCCCTCCCTCCCACCCTCCCTAACCCACTCTTCTATGTGGTCACAAAGCATGAAGCTTATCTCCCTGTGCTATGTGGCCGCTTCCCACTAGCTATCTATTTTACATTTGGTAGTGTATATATGTCCATGCCTCTCTCACACTTTCTCCCAGCTTACCCTTCCACCTCCCCATATCCTCAAGTCCATTCTCTAGTAGGTCTGCATCTTTATTCCCGTCTTGGCCCTAGGTGATTCATTACCATTTTTTTGTTTTTGTTTTTTAGATACCATATATATATGTTAGCACACGGTATTTGTTTTTCTCATTCTGACTTACTTCACTTTGCATGACAGACTCTAGGTCCATTCACCTCACTACAAATAACTCAGTTTCGTTTCTTTTTATGGCTGCGTAATATTCCATTGTATAAATGTGTAACATCTTCTTTATCCATTCATCTGTTGTTGGACACTTAGGTTGCTTCCATGTCCTGGCTATTGTAAACAGAGTTGCAATGAACATTGTGGTACATGACTCTTTCTGAATTATGGTATTCTCAGGGTATATGCCCAGTAGTGGGATTGCTGGGTCATATGGTAGTTCTATTTATAGTTTTTTAAGGAACCTCCATACTGTTCTCCACAGTGTCTGTATCAATTTACATTCCCACCAACAGTGCAAGAGGGTTCCCTTTTTTCCACACCCTTTCCAGCACTTATTGTTTGTAGATTTTTTGATGATGGCCATTCTGACCAGTGTGACATGATATCTCATTGTAGTTTTGATTTACATTTCTCTAATGATTAATGATATTGAGCATGCTTTCATGTGTTTGTTGGTAATCTGTATATCTTCTTTGGAGAAATGTCTATTTAGGTCTTCTGCCTATTTTTGGATTGGGTTTTTTGTTTTTTTGATATTGAGCTGCATGAGCTGCTTGTAAATTTTGGAGATTAATCCTCTGTCATTTACTTCATTTGCAAATATTTTTCCCATTCTGAGTCTGTCTTTTCATCTTCTTTATGTTTTCCTTTGCTGTGCAAAAGCTTTTAAGTTTCATTAGGTCCCATTTGTTTATTTTTTTTTATTTCCATTTCTCTAGGAGGTGGGTCATAAAGGATCTTGCTGTGATGTATGTCATAGAGTGTTCTGCCTATATTTTTCCTCTAAGAGTTTTATAGCGTCTGGCCTTACATTTAGATCTTTAATCCATTTTGAGTTTATTTTTGTTTATGGTGTTAGGGAGTGTTCTAATTTTATTCTTTCACATGTAGCTGTCCAGTTTTACCAACACCACTTATTGAAGAGGCTGTCATTTCTCCATTGTATATTCTTGACTCCTTTATCAAAGATAAGGAGACCATATGTGTGTGGGTTTATCTATGGGATTTCTAACCTTTTCCATTGATCTATATTTCCGTTTTTGTGCCAGTACCATACTGTCTTGATTATTGTAGCTTTGTAGTATAGTCTGAAGTCAGGGAGCCTGATTCTTCCAGCTCCATTTTTTTCCCCAGATTGCTTTGGCTATTCGGAGTCTTCTGCATTTCCATACAAATTGTGAATTTTTTTGTTCTAGTTCTGTGAAAAATGCCATTGGTAGTTTGACAGGGATTACATTTAATCTATAGATTGCTTTGGGTAGTAGAGTCATTTTCATAATGTTCATTCTTCCAATCCAAGAACATGGTATATCTCTCCATCTGTTTGTATCATTTTTAATTTCTTTCATCATTGTCTTATAGTTTTCTGCATACAGGTCTTTTGTCTCCTTAGGTAGGTTTATTCCTAGATATTTTATTCTTTTGGTTGCAGTGGTAAATGGGAGTGTTTTCTTAATTTCACTTTCAGGTTTCTCATCATTAGTGTATAGGAATGTCAGAGATTTCTGTGCATTAATTTTGTATCCTGCTACTTTACCAAATTCATTGATTATCCCTAGTAGTTTTCAGGTGGCATCTTTAGGATTCTCTATGTATAGTATCATGTCATCTGCAGACAGTGACAACTTTATTTCTTTTCCAATTTGGATTCTTCTCCCTTTTCTTCTTGATGAGTCTGGCTAATGTTTTAGCAATTTTTTTTTATCTTCTCAAGGAACCAGCTTTTAATTTTATTGATCTTTGTTATTGTTTCTGTCATTTCTTTTTCATTTATATATGATACGATCTTTCTGATTTCTTTCCTTCTGATAACTTTGTGTTTTTGTTGTTGTTGTTGTTGTTCTTTCTTTAATTGCTTTAGGTGTAAAGTTAGGTTGTTTATTTGAGTTGTTTCTTGTTTCTTAAGGTAGGATTTTATAGCTATAAACTTCCCTGTTAGAACTGCTTTTGCTGCATCCCATAGGTTTTGGGTCATCGTGTCTCCATTGTCTTTTTTTTCCAGGTAATTTTTGATTTCCTTTTTGATTTCTTCAGTGATCTCTTGGTTATTAAATAGTGTATTGTTTAGCCTCCATGTGTTTATAGTTTTTTCAGATTTTTTCCTGTAATTGATATCTTGTCTCATAGCATTGTGGTTGGAAAAGATACTTGATTTAATTTCAGTTTTCTTAAATTTACCAAGGGTCGACTTGTGACCCAAGGTGTGATCTATCCTGGAGAATGTTCCATGAGCACTTGAGAAGAAAGTGTATTCTGTTGTTTTTGGATGGAATGTCCTATAAATTTCAATTAAGTCCATCTTCTTTCATGTATCATTTAAGCCTTGTGTTTCCTTATTTATTTGCATTTTGTTTGATTTGTCCATTGGTGGAAGTGGGGTGTTAAAGTCTCCTAATATGATTGTGTTACCGTTGATTTCCCCTTTTATGGCTGTTAGTATTTGCCTTATGTATTCAGGTGCTCCTATGTTGGGTGCATAAATATTTACAATTGTTATATCTTCTTCTTGGATTGAATTCTTGATCATTATGTAGTGTCCTTGTTTGTCTCTTATAATAGTCTTTGTTTTAAAGTCTGTTTTGTCTGATATGATAATTGCTAATCCAGCTTTCTTTTGATTTCCATTTGCGTAGAATATCTTTTTCCATCCCCTCACTTTCAGTCTGTATGTGTCCCTAGGTCTGAAGTGAGTCTCTTGTAGACAGCATATATATGGGTCTTGTTTTTGTATCCATTCAGCCAGTCTATGTCGTTTGGTAGGAGCATTTAATCCATTTATATATAAAGCAATTATCTATATGTATATTCCTATTACCATTTCCTTAATTGTTTTGGGTTTGTTTTGTACGTCTTTTCCTTCTCTTGTGTTTCCTTCCTAGAGAATTTCCTTTAGCATTTGTTGTACAGCTGGTTTGGTGGTGCTGAATTCTCTCAGCTTTTGCTTGTCTGTAAAGCTTTTAATTTCTCCATCAAATTTGAACAAGATCTTTGCTGAGTAGAGTAATCTTTGTTGTAGGTTTTTCCCCTTCATTACTTTAAAAATGTCCTGCCACTCCCTTCTGGATTGCAGAGTTTCTGCTGAAAAATCAGCTGTTAACCTTGGGATTCCCTTGTCTGTTATTTGTTGTTTTGCCTTTGCTGCTTTTATTATATTTTCTTTGTATTTAATTTTTCATAGTTTGATTAATATGTGTCTTTACATGTTTCTCCTTGGATTTATCCTTTATGGGACTCTCTCTGCTTCCTGGACTTGATTAACTATTTCCTTTCCCATATTAGAGAAGTTTTCATCTATAATCTCTTCAAATATTTTCTCAATCCCTTTCTTTTTCTCTTCTTCTTCTGGGACCCCTATAATTAGAATGTTGTTTCATTTGATGTTGTCCTAGGGGTCTCTGAGACTCTCCTCAATTCTTTTCGTTCTTTTTTTCTTTATTCTGCTCTGCAGTAATTATTTTCACTATTTTATCTTCCAGGTCGCTTATCCGTTTTTCTGCCTCAGTTATTCTGCTATTGTTCTCTTCTAGAGAATTTTTAATTTCATTTATTGTGTTGGTCATCACTGTTTATTTGCTCTTTAGTTCTTCTAGGTGCTTGTTAAATGTTTGTTTTATTTTCTCCATTCTATTTCCAAGATTTTGGATCATCTTTACTATCATTATTCTGAATTCTTTTTCAGGTAGACTGCCTATTTCCTCTTCACTTGTTAGAGCTGGTGGGTTTTTACCTTGCTCCTTCATCTGCTGTGTGTTTTTCTGTCTTCTCATTTTGCGTAACTTACTGTGTTTGGGGTCTGCTTTTCGGAGGCTGCAGGTTTGTAGTTCCCAGGTTTTTGGGTGTTTGCCCTCAGTGGCGAAGGTTGGTTCAGTGGGTTGTGTAAGCTTTCTGTTGGAGGGGACTAGTGCCTGTGCTCTGGTGGATGAGGCTGGATCTCGTCCTTCTGGTAGGCAGGTCCACATCTGGTGGTGTGTTTTGGGGTGTCTGTGGCTTTATTATTATTTTATGCAGCCTCTCTGCTAATGGGTGGGGTTGTGTTCCTGTCTTGCTAGTTGTTTGGCATAGGGTGTCCAGCTCAGTAGCTTGCTGGTCGTTGAGTGGAGCTGGGTCTTGGTGATGAGATGGAGATCTCTGGGAGATTTTCACCATTTGATATTACATGGAGCTTGGAGGTCTCTGGTGGACCAATGTCCTGAAGTTGGCTTTCCCACCTCAGAGGCACAGCCATGACGCCTGGCTGGAGCACCAAGAGCCTGTCATCCACATGGCTCAGAATAAAAGGGAGAAAAAAAAGAAAGAAGAAAAAATTAAATTAAATTAAATTAAAAAGTTATTAAAATAAAAAAATGTTATTAAAATAGTTTTTTTAAAGTCATAAAAAAATAGAAAAAGAAACAAGGAAAGAATAGAGCAACCTAACCAAAAAACAAACCCACTAATGATAACAAGCGCCAAAAACTATACAAAACAAACAAACAAACAACAACAAAAAAAACGTACTGACTGAACCCTAGGACAACTGCTAAAAGCAAAGCTATACAAACAATATCACACACAGAAGCATACATATACACACTCACATAAAGAGAAAAAGGGAAAAAATATATATATCTTTGCTCCCGAAGTCCACCTCCTCAATTTGCGATGATTCATTGTCTATTCAGGTATTCCACAGATAGAGGGTACATCAAGTTGATTGTGGAGATTTCATCTGCTGCTCCTGAGGCTGCTGGGAGAAATTTCCCTTTCCTTCTTTGTTCGCACAGCTCCTGGGGTTCAGCTTTGTATTTGGCGCCGCCTCTGCGTGTAGGTCGCCTGAGGGCAACTGTTCTTTGCTCAGACACGGTGGGGTTAAAGGAGAAGCTGATTTGGGGGCTCTGGCTCACTCAGGCTGTGGTGAGGGTGGGGTACAGAGTGCGGGGTGAACCTGTGGAAGCAGAGCCCAGTGTGACGTTGCACCAGCCTGAGGCGCACCGTGTGTTCTCCCGGGGAAGTTGTCCCTGGATCACGGGACCCTGGCAGTGGCGGGCTGCATAGGCTCCCGGGAGGGGAGGTGTGGAGAGTGACCTGTGCTTGCACACAGGCTTCTTGGTGGCTGCAGCAGCAGCCTTAGCATCCCATGCCCGTCTCTGTGGTCTGCGCTGATAGCCACAGCTCGCACCCATCTCTGGAGCTCCTTTAGTGGCACGCTTAATCCCCTCTCCTCGTGCACCAGGAAACAAAGAGGCAAGAAAAAGTCTCTTGCCTCTTCGGCTGGTCCAGACTTTTTCCCGGACTCCCTCCCGGCTAGCTGTGGCACACTAGCCCCCTTCAGACTGTGTTCAGGCAGCCAACCCCAGTCCTCTCCCTGGGATCTGACCTCTGAAACCGGAGCCTCAGTTCCCATCCCCCACCCGTCCCAGAGGGTGAGTAGACAAGCCTCTCAGGCTGGTTAGTGGTGGTTGGCACCGATCCTCTATGCGAGAATCTCTCCTCTTTGCCCTCCGCACCCCTGTTGCTGTGCTGTCCTCTGTGGCTCCGAAGCTTCCCCCCTCTGCCACCCGCAGTCTCTGCCCGCAAAGGGGCTTCCTAGTGTGTGGAAACCTTTCCTCCTTCACAGCTCCCTCCAACTGGTGCAGGTCCCATCCCTATTCTTTTGTCTTTGTCTTTTCTTTTTTCCTTTGCCCTACCCTTTGGGAGGTCTGAGGTCTTCTGCCAGCATTCAGTAGGTGTTCTGTAGAAGTTGTTCCACATGTAGATGTATTTCTGATGTATCTGTGGGGAGGAAGGTGATCTCCATGGCTTGAAGCTCCTCTCACTTTGAACCCTTTATCTGGTAAATTATTTATTTCTGTTTAATTAGTTGTTTCTTTTCAGGGGCTTTCTCTTGTTTTTTTCGATTGAAACAAATTCCACTGTCAACTCATTTGGCTTAACTTTCTCTGTCTCTATGGAATTAGGTGAAACAGTTACCTATTGTGGTGTTGAAGCAGTGTCCTTGTGTGAGAGCATCCCTACACAGTCTGTGTGTGCCCAGTTGCTTTGATGGGAGAGCTGGATCTGAAGTGAACATAAGTCAGGTCTTTCCCCAGGTTGTGCTAGCAGCTATCACTTTGGTAAGAGATGGGGTTGGAGATTGGGTTGGGGGGCAGTGCTAGAACCAGAGTCAGGGGCAAGCCAGGGCTTCTCCTCTGCTCAGTGGCCAGCACCAGCCTAGTGGGGATGAGGATGAGTCAAAAGTTGCTGGAGCAGAAGCTCTGAGGGTCAGGTCTAAGCTGACTCTATTCCCTTTAAGCTCTCTCCCCATCCCAGCATCAGCACCCTGGTCCCAGAAGGGAACAGTGCTGGGGCAAAAGGGGCTGGTGTGGGCACTTGGTATGGATCTGGGTGTGGGCTGTGGTGGCCCCAGCTGCAGTCAGATTCCCAGACTCTTTCCCAGTGCTGCCTCCATAACCCCCAGTAATGGCTGCTCCTTCTCTGCTCAGATGTTGCTCTGGTTCTGAGCTGCTTTTGTCCCTCTCAACTGAGCTTTCCCTTGGCAGTGGCAGCCCTTGCCTTAGTGTGGAGCTGTGTCATGAAGCAAGTGGGTCTGGAGTGGGCAATTGGCTCAGGCTGAAGCATGTGTTGGAACAATTGCAGGAAACAAGCCAGCATCCCATATAGTTTCAATCTGCTCTCTCTGCCCTGTTTTGGGAGTAAGCAAACGAGTGTGCACTCCTTATGAGTTGTGTTCAGGATTCCCACAACCTTCCTGTTAGTCCTCTTGGCTGTCCAACCAACTAAGGGTACTCATCTTCCTGGTGTTGGACTTCAGGGCTTAGGTGACCATATGTGGCTTGAACTGCTCACTCCCCAGGTGGGATCTCCACCAAAGTATTCTCCCTCCTCTTCTGAGTCCTCTCCCAAGGGCAAACGTCCCAACCTGATCACTTCTCTTCCCTTGCTACCTGATTCTGTGTGGATCTTTCTTACAGCCTTGGTTGTACAAGTGTTTTTCTGCCAGTCTCCAATTAGTTTTCAGTGGAAATTGCTGTGTAGATGAGTTTTTGATGTGTTCATGGGGAGTAGGTGAGTTCCACATCCTCCTACTGCACCATCTCCTAGTAAGGGTGGGTCATTCTTGCTCTTGGTTCCCAAAACACCTTCTGCAAGTGATCTCTGAATGGGCAATGAAGGCTGTTTACACTAGTGCCTGTTTGGGACCCTTAACTAAGAGAAAAAGCTAGATAGTTTGGGCACTGTGGAGAGAAGATAGATTAGAGAAGAGAAAGCCATTGAGTTTACAACTCAGAATTTATCAGCTATAGAATAAAAGAGTTATCTCAGCCACTGCTGGTTATCACTGGGGAAACCATGCTGGAATGGAGAGCAAGATGAGGTCAGGAGCCTCCCAGTAGATTACAAGCATGAGGTCAGCTCTCAGGTCTCAAGAGAACTGCTGTAAATGATGAATGCCTCATAGACACTGACGTGGATAAAAAGAAAATTTGGCTGGCTTCCCCTGTGCTTATCAGTGAGTTTGTATGTCAGAAGCTGGCTGAAAAAGGGGGAGTAGATGAGGAGGAGAGTTACTGAGAGCACCCCCGAGGGAGATGGCACCAGGTAGTCCAATGCCTCTCAGGGTCTTCTCTCTTCCACCCTTCCAAAAAGTTTGGCCTCTCACCAGAAATCTGGTTTCTCTTTTCCCCTGTGTTTGCTCAGAGGGTAAGATTACAAAGTTTGGAAGTCATCAAAAGTAGAAGGGATTAATGGGTATGGTGTACAAGATCATTTGTCTCAGCCAAACAGTTCTTGCCTAAAACGTAGGATTTCCTGACTCAGGCACAGATTGTATTCGTGTATATGCATGTGCATATATCTACTTTTTTTTTTTTTTTTTTTGCGGTACGCGGGCCCCTCACCGTTGTGGCCTCTCCCATTGCGGAGCACAGGCTCCAGATGCGCAGGCCCAGAGGCCATGGCTCACGGGCCCAGCCGCGGAGCGGCATGTGGAATCCTCCCGGACCGGGGCACAAACCCGTGTCCCCTACATCGGCAGGCAGACTCTCAACCACTGCGCCACCAGGGAAGCCCGTATATATCTACTTTTTAATTAACCTAATTCAGAATAAAATAATTTCAGCAATTGCTTTGTCTTATTTATGTAAGTATTTATGTTACTTTTCTTCTCACCTACTTCCAATTATATTTATGGTCCAGTAAGTAAAAACCAGAATGTACACTCTCTGCTAAATGATGTAAGTCAACCCAGTTAGTGTTTGGTATAGACCATGTATATTCTTATTACTGGACTGCTTTTACTCTCTGAAGTCAAATCCCTCCCACAGGAATCTAATGCTGGGCGAGGGTTTAAGGCTTTTGAACATCAGCAAAGTGATGAAAGAATTAGATGAAAACAGGGAACTTCCCAAGCAGTGAGAGGCTGCCTGATTTCCCACATAGCCCCTCTGTCACACTTATCTCTGGAAGCCTTTGTAATAATAACTGTCACTTTAACCACAAACATCCTCCAGCCACGGAGCCTGACTTTTCCCAAGGAAGGTGACCTATTTCACAACCTTGAACTTTTTTAACAAAGTTCACAACCTCAGGGTTTCTCAAGATAGGTTAGATTGAGACTGAAAGAACTAAATTGCACCATGTAATAAAATAAAAGGAATTTTTATAGTTTTCATAGACAACCCATGAGGGAAGAGGGGGCACAGTTCATGAAATGAGGGGAAGATAGGATTATTAGAGGGGTCTGGGGCCCAAAGGGTGAGAGATGGATAATTCAGGATGTGGTTTGTGCATTTTTAAGAACACAGCTGGCTTATACCAATGTTAAGATGTTTTCTGTTCTGTGTTCCATGATTTCTCCTCTCCTACCATTATCCTCACTCTTTGATACAATTCTAGTACATAAATCCTGCCTCTTATGAGTGACATACTGAGGAAATCGATTAAGTAGATCAGCATTTGGGTCAACATGGGAGAGAATCGAATGGCAGCTGGGGGCCATGAGATAATAGAGTTCGAGAATACATCAGAAGAAGAACATTGGGACAAAAGATGACTAGGAGAAAGATACCCTAATCCACCGCCTGCCCATCTACCATTGCCATGGAGGAAACTTCAAATATATGGAACATGGGGATAAAGGAATTTGAGTTTGGGTCATCCTTTTAAAAGTTGTGGATTTGGACATCCTTTTAAAATATTGTGCTACAGGATGACTTCTTGAAGTCTGGCAAAGTTAGGGGATATCCAAGAGGTGATATCAGCTTTATTTTTGTGTTAAGCCATCATTTTCTTTATTGAAGACACAGAATGCACACATATATAAAATAAACACAATATAAAATAAACTCTGTTGGCTATGTTTCCAAACAAAGACCATCTAGTGAACTACTTTTGGTAATTCACTTACCTTATATATTTCAAATTCACCTGGATGTTCTGCAAAATGTCAATTTAGGTATGGATACTGTGGGCTTCTGGCTTCTCAGTTTTTTATTTGCATTTTTTTTTGTTTTTATTGTTAGCGCAAGAACCAAACCAAGTGAATTTTACAAACAACCTGGTTCATCTTTGGGATTTGTGGATGAGTAATAAAAATGTCTGGGTTAGTTAATTCCAGCTAAAATACCCCAGCTTATGCTCCAAATTGTTTGAGATCCCACAAATCACTCAATGAAACTTAAACAACTTGGGGAGGAATGCTAGTGATTCAGGGCTGGAGAACTGGGGGCAGCAAATGTAGTCATTAGGGACGTTGGCTTTATAGTCAAGTAGGTCATGGTTCAAATCATAGTTCTTACTAATCGTGTTAATTATGTTGTTTATCTCTGAGTCCCAGTTTCTTCATCTGTAAAGGAGGGTAAGGATGCCTAGGTTGGTCTTGAAAATGTAACGAAATACACTTGGCACATTCCCTAGCTTATAGAATGCACTCAACAATAGTAGCTCTTCTTTGATTATTGATAATGTAATTATTGTGATTTAATTCATGCTCCTCATTTCAAAGTGAGAAAATTTAGGCCCATGCTGGATTGATGAAGGGTACATAGTTAATTAGTTAGAGTCAGAGCTGGCATTAGATATCCCAAGCTTGAATCCAGCTTTCACTCAATTACTTTGTGAAATTTCTCACAGCACTTGCCAAGCAATGATTCAGTTCTACCTTGCACATCTGTATGCTTACCCGGGAGATAAGATGATGCAGACAGACGTGGCCAAGTGGGTCTGTGAGCAGTGGATGAACAGGCACATGCTGTGTTGGTGAGCTCACTGGGGAGCCTTTCTTTTTGCCTTTCTGATTCTGCCCTTCCTGTTGAAACCAAACGCTCTCACCTGGAAACTATGCATCACCCTTGGACATGATGTTCATCCCACACTCTCTGTGGCCGAGAGGCTGTTTACCTTCCTCAGACATCTACCTAGTGCTTTGTAATGAAGGAGAACATCCATTACTGTGATGTAGTGGAAAGAACAGTGAGATGAGTTCTGGTATAGACATTCTCCAATGGTTTATTTTTCTAAAAACTGAGGGGATTGGATTACGACATCTCTCTTAAACAAGAATGTATGAATTTATGAAAAGGAAGAAGTGAAGACATGCTAAGTATACAGAACAGATATATTTAAACTGCTGTTTGATATTTCCTTGTTTTATTAAAATGGGGAAAGGCAGTGTAGTGATTTTTTTAAACAAATAGAAATTTGTTATATTGAGGTGAATTTCAAAATTCTATTAAATACATGATTTTTGGCCAGCCTTTAAAAGATAATAGGCATAAGTATATCTTTATTTTGGTAGATTTTTGTGTAGCAAGTAAATAATTTCCTGCATAAAATGAAGGTGCTAGCCCTTCTCTTTAGGCCAGGATTTCTTAACTCCAGCATGATTGAAATTTGGGGCCAGATAATTCTTTGTTGTGGATGCTATCCTGTGCATTGTAGGATACTTGGCAGCATCCCTCTCCTCTGCCCACTAGACATCAGTAGCACATCTCCCCACCCCCAGCTGTGACAACCAAAAATGTATCAGATATTACCAAATATCCCAGGGCAGAGGATACATGTACCCCTTGGCAGAGAAGCACTGCTTTAAGCACATGTATATGGTTATTTGAATGGAATGCTTCTCTTTGCCCTAAATCAATGTATTTTTCAGTTGTGTTAGTCAGGGTTATAGTAACAAACTCCACATGTCAATAGCTTAATGGAACAAATTTATTTCTTGTTCCAAGGCAGTTGTCCCCCACGTGGTGATTGAATGGCCCATGTTGCATCCATGTGAGTTCCCTCATCACAACACGAGGCCTCTGTGATTGTGGAGACAAAAACACACAGAGAACTCACACCAGCTCTTATATGCTTTGGCCCAGAAGTGACACATCTGCCATCCATCCACAGGTCATGATAAGATCTAGTCACATGGCTCTTCCCAACTGCAAGGGGCCTGCAGAATATCAGGAATCATATGGACCATTTCGTGAACATTGTGTACCATACCAAACATTCACAGCTTGGAGAGTTGGCTGCAGATGGCAGAAGCCCAGAGGGAATTTTCCATTTAACTGTTATCTTTCACCTTGGGAGAGGCCAGTCATAGCTAGAACAGAGAATGTCCTCAAATTCTTCTGCATGCTATTTTTTATTCTTTATTAAATAAGTGCTAATGCTTCATCGTGGTGATATTTTATTAATTCATCCCGTTTTCTTCAAATGAAAGTCCCCAGAGAATTCCAGAATATAAAGCAATTAAAAGTCCAGCTGGAGTGGTTGAAGTGGGGATGGTACCTTGCTCTCCTTGTCCTCCAAACTCATGTGTAAAGGGAAGACAGAACATAGCAAACTTGTGATCTAAAACATTTTAAGAAACTTGCTCTGAATAAATATAACCTATCTGATCTTGTCGCAATAGCTGTTACTCTGCTTGGAGAAAGACAATGTGGGTATATGACAAGTCATTTGTTTGCTGTTGAAAACAATAGTTTCTTTTCACTGATATTAAGTCAAAACATCTTAGAAATGGAGGAAGAATTTCTGCACATCTGCTGAGGTAACATATTATAATGGTGTAAGAATACACATTTCTGGAGCTAGACTGCTTTGGTCCAATACATTGTCTTCTAAGCTACTCAAAATTAAACACATTACTCAAGTCCACCACCTCCATTTCCTCATCTGTAAAATGGGAATAATAATAGTACCTATTTCATTGGGTTACAATGGTTAATATTTGTAAAGCATTTGAAAGAGGGCCTAGGATTTAGTATATACTATGTGCTATTAAATTACAACAAATAAATAGATTAAAAAAATATATCAGTAGCCCCATTATAGCACAAAAGCAATCTGCTATATCCTGGAGAATCCTCTATAAAAGGCCCCATTATTATTCTAGAAAAATAACAGAGGCCAGCCAGAAAATCCTGGTATAACAGGTTAGCTACTAAAGCAGATGCCAGGTCATTTGCCAACCCTAACATGTAAAAGTGAATTTGCTAGTTGACATTCTATTGTAAGGAAGAGCTTTCCCTTCTCTAGAATGAAGGAGTCAGACTATCACAATTGTGTAAGACTCATCAGTGGATGCTTTAAGGAAAGGTGAAATCTTGATAAGAAAGAGGACATTTACAGTCTCAAATTATCTCCCTAGATTTTACACATTAATTACAAATGGAAACATAGTAATTTATCAGTGGAAAAACCCTGGTAAATACCATGGTAACTAGTTCACATCACTAGCAATAAAACAAACTAACACTAGATATGTCTTGATGGGATGTAGTGAGAAGAACACATCATTTGTGTAGTAACCCTGCAAAATTTTCATAAATTGACCTAATCCTCGGAAACGTCAGATCAACTCAAACTAAGAGACAAGCTATAAAATGACAGTGATATTCATCCAAGGTGTGAATATCATGTCGGCAAAGAAAGACTGAGGAACTTTTCCTAGTTAGTCTCTTAAAGGAAACTAAAACGATATGACTACAAAATGTCACAGGTGATCCTGGACTGGATTCTGTACTTGGTGGGGTGAGGAAGAGAATTGTTATAAAGGACATATTGGGTCAATTGGTGAAATTTGAATATGGATTATGGACGGGCTGGAATATGGATTATGAGCTATTTTATCAATGTTATATATCCTAATTTTGATAACTATGTTGTTATCAAAATTGTTGTAAGAGCATGTCCCTATTCTTAGGAGATACACACAGAAGTATTTAGGGGTAAAGATGAATGTCTGCAACTTATTGTCAAAGTGTTCAGAAAAAAATTACTCTGTGTGTTTGTGTTGTGTGCATGCATTGAGAGAGAATTACAAAGCAAATGTAGCAAAATATTGATGATGGTGCATCTGGGTAAAATATATAAATATCTGGATATAGAATTTCCTAGTACTACTCTTGCAATTTTTCTGTAAATTTGAAATTAATTAAAATTTTAAAAGTTTGAAAAAGAAAAAAATATAGAAAGATATATTGTCCTTCCACTTCCAAAAAAGAGTGCATTTGTTACTCAACTCCTAAGGCCAGCATGAACCCGGGTGATTAACTTGGAAAGTTAGTAGATACCCAGGAACTACCCTGATAGTCAAAGATCTGTGGAGAACTACTAAATTACTAAAGAAGAGAAATGGTTCTCTGATTTGGGTTTACAATCTTAAAAAGGCAAGCATTTTAAATAATCTCTTGGATACCTGTTGGTATTTGCTGGTGTATTTGTTGGTATTTTCTGATGTACTTTTTTTCTTGCTGAGTTAAAAAATCTTTATGGGATTTTGCTCCATGTATGAGGCTGGTGTGGGGCCCCTCTGGTGGTAGCTATAGATGTGTGTCATACCAGAGGAAGTCATCCTGGGAGAAGAGTACATGGTATTAATTATAGCTAAGGCATTATAATGTTGTACACAAGAATTGATTCTAACTAAGCTCCCGCATTCAGAGGTTTGTCCTCTCAGACTGCTTGTCCTTATGCACTTGCCTCCTCTCTGACTGTGCATGAAATCCAGGCTCTTAGGAGGACACAGAACATCCTCACAGACCACATGTTGACTCAGCAGATGTCCTCAGCAGGTACTCAGGTTAAGTCCTTGTGCAAAGAGGAGACAAGACATTTTACTTTATTTTTATAATACCTTCTGCATTCTAAAGGTATGGGAGTGAGGGAGGGTCTCTGTACTTGAAAAGACATTTGTTTCCTGAGCTGGAGCTTGATGACTGTACCCAATTTTGAAGATACAGGCAATTTCTGGGCATAAAAGAGAAAAACCAATTGACTTGGGTGATAGTGGGAGGGGGGTGTTCCTGGGACAAAGAACTACCAACCAGTAAGGCTGGGGTGGTTGTGTGCACAGGTTACATGAGTGTTTACGACTGAGGTCACATGTATTTTCTCCTCACACAGTGCCAGCTGGTTCTACCTTAGATCTCTCAAGTGCTTACTCAGTATTTCTCTAGGGAAAAATCTATCCATGTAACATAAATCCCTGGATACTTTCAGAAAAAAAAAGTTTTTGTCTGTAGATGAAATGCAGTACCTGAAAATAAATTACCCCTCCCCACATAACCTTGTAAGAATTTCATTAAGAAAGCAATTTCATAAAAAATTTCCAGCAAATACTCCCAAGCTTCCAGGGCATTGCTGGATTTTGCTGGATTTAGGAGTCACTATTTCAGCCTGCTTCATCCATCTGGCGTCCATAAATTCACTTCTAAGCAAAAAGGCACAGTTATCTTCATGCACAATTGTTCCTGCTCCCTCTGACTGGTTCATTTTCTGCTTTATGATTGTCTTGACCTGTTCAAACTTTGCGATCAACATTCACACTTTCCTCTCTGGTCCCCTGATGGCATCCGTTGAGACGTGCTTGGACAAGACTCCATGTTACCACGGGACTACAGGTCAGCGCTACCAGGACTTGTAAAGAGACTTTGTCTGGGTTGCCATCTGTGTAAGTGTCTCCGCACAGGCAGAATATCTAGGTGTTGCTTCCTCCATTATCTATTTAACTAAGAGCCTCAGAGGGGCTCTCTCTGTCCCATCCCCACTTCAGCCGGCAGAACATGAAGATTTCTCTAACCATCAGCAAGTGAGCTGTTAAATATTACTGTTAAAAGGAAGGTGATTATTTTGGTCTTCCTATGTAAGACAAAACTAATTATTTAATACCAAACTTCATCAACTTTGCAGTATAGTTCAACAATAAGTACCTACCAGTGAATTGCTATAGAGGAAGAACTATACTACACCCCGGCCTTGGCAGGAGCCACTACATGTGTAATCATGCACCACTTCATAGACTCAGCCTTCCATTATGCCTGATTAACTGCTGTTCAGCTTGTCCCTCAGCTCCTGAGGGGACATAGCCTTAAATTAGCTTAGATATTCAGCCAGGCAGCAATTTGGTGTGGGTCTAAGAAAAGTTACATTGTACAGGAAATGACCCTAGCTTTAGAAGCATTTTATCACAAAGTGTGTATGGATGTTTGAAAAATCCCTCATTAACACACATCCTCCAACTCCTTCCTCCTTCTTTTCTTTTAAACACCTCTTCCTACCTCAAATTGGAAAGGGCTTTTTAGCTGGTGAATGCCCTCCACAATCTAAAGCAATTTACCATTACTAGACGATGTTAGTGGGCTGATAAGTAGGCTGTTATTAGAACTGTGCTGATAGCAGGCTCTAGCTATGGTTTTTTTGGGACTGTTGATAACTTAACTTTGGATTTGAACAGAGTGAGTGAAGTCCTTTATGTCTTTTTTTTCAATCCCAAGGGGATTATTTTCTTATCTTTTCCAGTGTTTTCATTCTGTAATTATAACTTCTCTTCCTTCCTTCCTCCTTCCTTCCTTCCTCCCTCCCTCCCTCCCCCCTTCCTTCCTTCTTTCCTTCCTTCCTTCCATCATCAAAGATATTGTAGAACTCCTACTATATACCAGGCACTATAATAATTGAGAGTTCACTGGTGGATGGAGCCTATACAAACCAGGCAGATTGGAGAGATACATGTAATTATCAAGGATAGGAGGCTCACAGAAGCTCTACTTGGATCCTCATTCTGTCTTAGTCTTCCTGCTTCTATACTTTTACTTATTAATATATAGTTTTCACCAGATGAGAAATTCCCCATGTATCTTCCACCAGTGACTTTCCACATGGTCAAGTTTATCTGCTCCTTGAGGATGACTTTCCAGCTTACACTGAGCTTTTACTCTTGAACCCTAACACTTATTTGGCCATAATGTATTCTCGTGGCAACCTGCCTTAGTATCTTTATTGGACTTTTTCTTTTTCTTTTTTAGGTAGAATTGGAATTCTTCAAAAAATTTTTTTTCTTTTTTTATTGAAGTATAGTTGCTATACAATATTACGTAAGTTACAGGTGTACAATATAGTGATTCACAACTTTTAAAGGCTATACTCAATTTATAGTTATTATAAAATATTGGCTATATCCCCATGTTGTACAATAATCCTTGTAGCTTATTTTATACCTAATAGTTTGTACCTCTTACTCCCCTACCCCTATATCCCCTATATTGTTTCTACTCCATTCCCTCTCCCCACTGGTAACCACTAGTTTGCTCTTTATATCTATGAGTCTTGTTTCTTTTTGTCATATTCACTAGTTTGTTTTATTTTTTTAGATTCTACATATAAGCAATGTTTGTATTTGTCTTTCTCTGTTTGATTTATTTCACTTAGCATTATGCCTTCCAAGCCCATCCATGTTGCTGCAAAAGGCAAAGTTTCATTCTTTTTTTGGCTGAATAATATTCCATTGGTGTGTCGGGGGGGTGTGTGTATACACACACCACATCCTTTTTATCCATTCATCTGTTGATGGACACTTATTTTGCTTCCATTTCTTGGCAATTATAAATAATGCTGCTATGAACATTGGGGAGCATACATCTTTTAGAATTAGTGTTTTTTTTTTTTTCAGATATATACCCAGCAGTGGAATTGTTCTTTGTTGAAATTTGAATTTGTGCCATCATTTATCATTTCATGGTTTTGAATTCTGTTTTCCCATTTAGACTGCAAGTTCCTTTAGGGCAAAGTCTTGTATTTGACTTCCCAAAATTGTATCATGGAAGAAGCACTACTCTAGATTTCTGGAGTTTAAGTTCTAGTCTCAGTTCTACAACTAACTGGCTTTGTGACTACAAGCCAGCAATCTAGTGTCTCGAGTTTTGAATATTCTAATATAGAAAATATGATGTTTGGATGTGATAATTTTCACAGTCTCTTTAATTCTGGAGTGTCCTACACAGCACCCAACTCAGTGCCTAGAACAGTTCCTTAAACATAGCAGGAATTCAATAAACATCTGAATAATCTTTTGAAACATTGTTCATTATTGTCAAGGGCACTCAAATGTGGATCTCTTTGGATAGGCCACCATTTTTTAAAAGGAACGCTAAACTATTGAGAATGTACTTTATACAAAGGTCTTTACTGACAAGAAACAATGTTTTTTCTGATAGTGAGAATAACTATGGAATCAATTCCCAAGCCTGTTTTTAATTACTTGCATGATCCTGGATAAATTATTTGATATCTCTGACCCTCAGTTCTTTCATATGTATTCATAAAATTATGACTAATGCTTGCCTCATAGAGTTGTATATTATGAAGTAATCTTAGCTTCTACCTTGAGCAGAAGTAGAAGTTAGATATATGTATTATAAATTACTTGTGTTTTAAATTTTTTGTATTTTAACTTGAAGCTTGGAATAATTTATCCATGATTCTTAAGGAAACAGTGACAAAGGGTTTAGAGTAAATTCTGAATTTTCCAGATGATATTATTTCAAAATCCCATAGATTCATTAAGACAAGATGGCTGCCTTGACTTTCTTTGGCTGGGCTTGTCGCTCTTTAGTAGCATCATTACTTCATAAGGTAGGTCAACAAATGGAAAGGCAGTGGTGTAATCAATCACTATTGTTCCTTAGCAAGAACTTTCCATGGTAAGTTGATGGGCCAAAACACTGGAAATAATGGCCATGTACATAGTCACACAAGGGTTGAAATAATTGGGAATGTAAGCTACTGCATTTGTGCTTCCATCCCCTAAAAGCACAATTAGTGGATTGAGATCTGGTTTCATTGCCTAGAATCCTCCTGAGATCTTTTACTTTCTACCCCTCTATGGCCCCTTTCTCAAGTAATCATAATCAGAAAGGCCAATTTACTTGAAATGAATATGTAGCTTATTTCAAAACTAAATAAAATTGGTTATTGGACTGTCAGTCTCTTCCATTTGTGTGGCTGCAATTTTCACTATTAAGGGTATGCTATTAAAATAGCTTCTGTCCATTTATATTAGAATGCAAGGTTCATGTTTAATAATCTTGAGGGAGAATGCCTGGCACTTACTGAATGACCCAGTAGAACCATTCTGGTACTTGGTGTCCTGGATTCATTAAACTGCCTTCTTGGGAAACAGCCAACTATCCCCCAAATAAGAGAGAAACCAGATTCCGGGGCTAGCAGCAATAAATGTTTAAAAGTGAAACACGTTATATTTAAGAGGAAAACTATCCTTAGGGATTTTTTCCCTGAAAACTTTAGAAGTAATGACCAAATCACAGCAACAGTCTCACAAACAAACAATTCCACCTTTGGAGATGTCATTTAAATCAAAGAATACTGGAGAGAACATGTAGATATTAGCCAAACTGATGATTTCTCCTCATGCAGGCTTATTCTTTCTGTTTGATAGCAGTAGCTAACACACAGCTCTGAAACCAGGAGTTTGTTTTATTGAAGAATGTTTGGAACTAAATGGTTGCTTATTTCCTTAAATTGCCAGCAGGTGATCTTCAAAAGACAAGGGCACTCAATTAAAATAAAATAGCATGCAAGCTAAACAATTCATGTTAAGTCCATTCTAGTCTTCCTTCTATTTGTGCTGCTTCTTTATCATAGCTTCTTTATGATTCTTTCCCTTTCACACTTTCTGGCTAACTTCACTTCTGACCATTCTTAATTCAATTCATCAAATTTCTACTGGAACAATAGTATTTCAGGTTACAGAGGAAGTCGACTATAAATTGATCATTGGATCTACCTTCAAGATTCTCACTCCTCTGTTTGGGTTGCGAAAAGAAGCATTAGCCCATAACCCAAGACATAGTGACACCTGAATAACTGGCCCATCAAGAATATATTTCCTTGGCCTCTTTTATGAATTTTCTTCTGGGATAACTTTTATAATGCTATGAAAGGATGCTGAGTATATTTATTACTGTTCTTATACTTTCACCAAGAAATGAGCAGTGGAATGAGGAGAACATGAACAGAAGTGAGGAGACATTACTGGGAACCATAGGAGGGTCCAACAAAGTCAACTTGTCAGATGGCCTTTTAGTATGCCTGCTATAGACTGCTCATCAAGCTTCATGCTACAGTGAAGGAGGTCCAGGCTCCATTCATATAATTCTGAATGATAGTTGGAAAGGGAGCATCCAGAGCTAACTGTCTAGTTACAGGCAGATCTTAAAGGTTTGGTGGAGGGACTTAAGTCCTCAGAGGGACCCTGACTGAGTCTCAGGGCTTGTTAAATTAATTTAGTTGACTTAGTTCTCTAATCTAAGAGTATAGTTTCTGTTTTTATAAATAGTAAGAAAGAATGTCTCATGGAAGCAATTTCATGATTGCTTTCCATGTTAATGTTAGAACTAAAAACCTGGGCCAACAATCTCTGGTCAACTTAGTAACCTATTGCCAATCTATTATCTATAAATTAATTGCTTCTTGCCCTTCTGACTAAACTCATCTGTTATCAATGAAGTAATCTTGTGAAATTATTTATTTTTGTGCATCTCTTGGCATAATAAACTTGAAATGCTTGTTAATCACAGAAAATTTTTATCTATTACTCTTAAATTTTACTTTTTTCAATGTTGAAGGTAAATTGTGGTCTTGCTAGCCAAACATATTATGCTTTTAGACTATATTCTTTTAGGGTTTTTGTCTTTCCAAACTGAAGAATACTATTTCTTAGTCTGTTCTCGTAAAGAAACTCCTTGACCAATTTAATAGCTCTTCTCTGGTTGTCTCTATGCCAATTCTGTTTTTTTGAGCTATAATGACCGAATGATACTCATGACTCTAGATGTGGGTAAAACAGATGAGACAGATAAAGTTTTCTGCTCTGTTTCCCATACTCTTCCTAATGATGCTGAGGGTTCTGTAGCCTTCTCAGCCACAAGAGCACTTTGTGCTCATTTCTTACAGTCTACAGTATGACTCTTTTCTGAGTCATAATTGTTCAGATTATTTTGAGAGTAAGGTACACTTCTATCCTTCTGTTGCTACTGAAACATTTGGTAATTACCAGGATCTTTGAAATACTGTAGAAAAACCTCAACCTATTGATCCCAGATTTATTTTCTCCTGTATTATGTTCTTATTTTAACTGAATCATTTTTTTCCCATTTCTAGCATTTGGTCTTCTAACAGAGTGAGGTTTCACGGTAGGAAATGCTTTATAGAAGTTAGTATATTAAATGCACTTTTACCTCATTAATGTTTTATTCTCCATAACATAATGTTTACAATGTTTCCATTAAACATATAAATAAACATTGTATGTTTAATGTTCCAATGAAGAGGACAAAATGAGAGGCAGAAAATATGGGATTTGGTTCAGATAAAGTCTAAACAGGGCAATGTTAAGTTATTTCTATCTGAAAATCTCAGCAGCATCATTTTCAAGTCAAAGAAGGTAATTCTTTATTGACATTGTGAAATTAATAGCATGATGACTGTGGGGTATCTTTGAAAAGAAAGAACTATTTAGATTTAATTGATGACAATATCAAAGGAATGGGTCAAAGGAAGTTTACATACTGGTTAAGGCAGTGTCACATACTAGTTAACAAAAGGGCTCCCTGGACTCAGACTTAAGTTAGACTCTGAGTTCACCACATATTGGCTCAGTGACCTTGGGTATGTTGAAATTTTAAAGTCTGCTATCCCATTTGTATCTTGGAGATAATGGTAATATTTATCTCACAGGTTGTCATGAAGATTAAAAAAGGGAATACATGTAAAACACTTAGCATAGTATCCGGCATATAATAACTGCTAAATATACTAGCTATAATAATAATTACTGCTATTACTATTATTGATATAGGACCTCAGGGTTTTTCAGTAGAACTGATTATTGAAATTTATTGACTATGATAGAAGGTAATTGAATTAAAGTTTGAATGCTTATAAATTAACCCAAGGAAAAATGTTTCCAATTACTATTTTATATATCAAAGTAATTATAGTCAGTAGAGGAAGACAAACACATAAAATATTACAATGCAATAAGATAAGGACTATCTTAGAGGTATGAACAAATGTCTGGGGTACCCAGTGATTATTGTGGATATCTATCATTTTCAAGGCTTATTTTGGGGGAATAGAGCCTATATGTTCCTCTGAGGATCTTGATTTCACCCTTGACTCCAAAGTTGGGGACTTAACCCTGGCCTGGCCAATTAGAGCATTGTATCCTGCTCACCATGGTAATTGTTTCAGAGAGGGGCACATGACTGTGAAAGTCAGGTGTAGGACTTGGTTTAAACTTTTGGGAGAGATCCTTTTTATTCTTTCCTGGACTCTTAACTGTGAGGATGGAAGCCTGGCATTGTTGGCATTCATATCGCTGTGATAAAGCAAGATCTTGTTTGTCAATGGAAATAATACAAAGGACTATGGAACAGATGGAGAGACCAGGTCCTGATGACACTGAAAATTACAGCTGTAAATGTCTTTATGCTTAAGCCAGCATGAGTTGGGTTTTTCTGTTTTGTTTTGTTTTGTTTTGTTTTTGCGGTACGCGGGCCTCTCACTGCTGTGGCCTCTCCCGTTGCGGAGCACAGGCTCCGGACGCGCAGGCCCAGCGGCCATGGCTCATGCGACCAGCCGCTCTGCGGCATGTGGGATCTTCCCGGACCGGTGCACGAACCCGTGTGCCCTGCATTGGCAGGCAGACTCTCAACCACTGCGCCACCAGGGAAGCCCGTGAGTTGGGTTTTTGATTGCTTGCAATCAATAAAGTCTTGGCATGTGTAATAACTAATTTTACGTGGACAATTAAGAAATGTTCTGTATGGATTGATTCTAATGTCACCAGAGGAGATGGAATAGAGGAAATTCAGAAATAGGCAGTCTTCTAAGGCAGAGAGAATAGCAGGGCCAAGGTACATATGTATGAAAAGGCTTTTGGACAATGTATTATCATCACGGCCAAAGCTTCTAACTTTCTGACAGTAATGCTTGGACCAGCCAGTTTAGTTATATTCATGGATGTCATGATACGGTTTAAAGAAAATGCGCTTGAGAGAAAGTTTAAATCCAGGATATGTCAATAATTAAGTGGTGACCCTAGGCTGTTACCTACACTCATTGAAACTCACTTTTGCATTCTTTGCTATGAGTATAAAACTACCTATGTTTTATAGATTTTTTGAAGATTAAATTAAAATTAAATATTGTGAGCTCCTAAAACAGCTCCTGCTTGCCCCAAGGGAGAGGTGCTCCATGAACATATGATTTATACTGACTTCTAATTCTAGCCACTGGAGGAATGACATCTTCTGATTAACTTAATGTTAAACAAAAACCCTTTTGTGCTTTGACATTTTTGCTGGAAACCTTTATAGATTATGTTGGTTCAACTTCTTGTCTTACAGTTGAGTATGTTAAACATTAACAAATAACTCTTTGAAGAGTAAGGATCTGTCACTGTGCCCCAGCATGACTGCTTTCAGAAGCAGATGATAATCCTTATAGTGTCATAGATGTGGATTATTGGGCAAAAATCTCTCATGACTCCTGTATTCCAAAACCATGGAATATTTCTAAACTAAAATTTCAATAGGACTTGTTATTAGTGTGTCTTGCTTGCTTCTGATGAAAGCAAATAATAAAGTAGAATTTTGGTAGAGGGCCCAGAGCCAGTTGGGTACTATTTAACCCATGTTTTGCTATTAGTTCATTCTCTTTTCATCTAAGACTAGGAATATCCCACAAATGTTTCATATCAGTAAAATGCTAACCTTTGAAAGTCAAGACTTTTCCCCAAATCTTTACTTGACTAGATTTGCAACTTCTACTCAACTTCAATTCTTTAGTATTTATTGAGCACATAGTATGTGCAGACCATGTTCTGGACAATGTCTGCCAGAAGTGGGGTGCAGGCTTATTGGATGAAGCTGTTGTTAGTTGAAAATGTAGGAAAATGTATCAGATGTCAGAGTGTAGGAGAAAATTTAAAAAATATATTTAGATCAGTGATTTTCAAAATTTCTGTGATTGTAATCTAGAATTAAAAATTCATTATATATTTATATATACATATGTGTGTATATTAATGCAATATGTAATACATTATATATATATGTGTGTGTGTGGTATGTGTATGCACATATACGTGTGTGTGTGTATAAACTGAAACAAAAGTTTCTTGAGTTAATGTTCATCTTACTCCTTGAATACAATCTGACACTTTCTGTTCTGTTCTATGCAATACTATTTCATTTTTAAAAAGCTGTAAATGCTGGTCAGCAACCCTTTAAATTTATTTTGAAACTCATGAATAAGTGGCAAACTGATATAGACAAGCTAAGAATCATCATTCAGGTGACAATTATGTACAGAGAACTACTCTTTCTTGATTGACTTTTATTACATTCAGCTAGGAAAGACCTTCCTTGGAGGAGAAATTGACCTAACAGATGTAGATCACCTCAGATTGACTAAGGAGAATATTTGGACCCATGTTTGGGCATAAACTGGATTAGTTAGTAAACCACAGGAACCAAGATTCTAATGTAACTCCTGGCCACTTATCACTATTTAGTTGAATGTGGGCCTTGAAGGCATAAAAGAAATCATCAAAATTAAATATAGCACTGCTCAACAAAGTGAAAAGAAGATGAAATTATGTGATAATTGAGAAAATGTTGGGACATGAGTCTTACAGTAAAGAGAAATAGCTCACTGGTTTGCAGTGCTAATATATGAATCTTGGTGCTTTGGTTGCAGTATGCTAACAATCCTGAAATTTCATGTTTAGCTGGATAATCAAATCTAACAGGTGGATTCTGCTTCCCTTGTAATATTGTTCTTCTTAACCTTCTGTTCTATGCAGGTGCTCGAGTTTCCCCTTGCAGCCCCACAGGCAAAGGGGGACTCTAATGAACTGGCCCTGAAGATAGAGCACATTCTACTTGGGCTCTTGTCTCTTACAAGTGAAAAGCTAAGCAAATCCCCACAGTGTATTGCAATTCTAATAGGACTATTAGATGCCATGCCCCGACATCCAGAGGGGCTCCTTGTGCCACTTACTCCTGGTCTGTTAGAACTGACTGCCTCGGCATACAAGGGAGGTGAACCATGAGGTGAACAATTGTAATCCACAGAATGCCTACCTAGTTAACATTTTCCTGGTTTTAAACAGTCAAATGTCATAGGATATACAAATTTCTCAGTACAACATTTTTCAGGTCACTGTTTATAGGAAAAATTATACTTACATTCCCAAAGCCCAATACAACATTAACAATACATGAGACAAGAGAAGTTTTGAATTATATTCCAGATGCAATTGGTAGAATGCCAGAAGCACATGTAGGCATTTTAGAAATTGTACCAAATGTCCATAGATACGATGGAGGTGCTAGATCTAGGAGAAGCTGGGCCACTCCAGGCACAGAAACTGCTTGCTAACAACCACATGAATTGTTTTGAGATTGCGAAGCCATTTTTTAAGCATGTCCATCTTAACATGACAATTTGCTAAATATATCTTGGCATTTTACTATGTTTTACTATGCTTGGGGATTTCAGGTTGACATTAACATAAATTGTTACCATTTAAATATTTGCACAGAATATCTGATTTTTGGAAACACATAGCAAGAGTTGCCTGTAATTATAAGAGTAAATTAATAATAAGTTACAGTAACTAAAACTTTAATTTGAGTTGTGATAAAATGTTAATGCCTAGAGTTCTCACTTCTGTGAAGTCTGTAACCATTTGAATTTCTCTGAAATTTATTTTGGTATGTGATATAAAGTTACACTTGTTTAAAATGGTTAAGCTCTAACTCTCTCTAATGTCTTTTGTTGAAGAGGCCATTTATATATATCATGGATTTATGCTGTTTCTTAATCATATTTTCAGTTAATGCACATTTTCTCAACCTTGGCATTATTGACATTTTAGCCTGGATCATTTTTTATTGCACGTTGTAGGATGTTTGGCAGCTTCCGTGGGCTCTACCACTGGAAACCAATAGCATCCCCCAAGCTGTGATAAGCAAAGATGTCTCCAGACATTGCCAAATGTGCCCTGAGGCCTCAGTTAATAAGCATTAAGTCACTGCATCAGTTAGGGTCCTGACAGGAAACAGATGGTGCACTTTCATGGCGTAAATGAAGTGTGTAATAAGGGAACTGTCTGTAAAGGTAGGGACAGGCATAAGGAAATTCAGTAAGGGGCAATGGAGCACCTCGGGGCTGGTAAGAGTGAGGAAGGTTACCATATCTGGGCCTGAAGGGCAAGGGATGGGAGAAATTACAGAACACAGAGGGGTATAAGACAGGACTACATGACAGAAGCTGTGCCTTCTGTAAAGTGACAAACTGGCCACTAAAAATTTGGCAAGGAGATAGCTGGGAGAAAAAATGCCCCAACTTGAATCTCCAGTGGTGCCTCCCATTTCTTGAATTTAACCATAAGCCAGAGGAAAAGGGAGCCTTTGATGCAATGCTGAAAGATCAGTCCCTTGAGGCCCCTAGCAAGATGGAGAAGGGCGAAGATTAGATCTGGTACGGCAAAGGAAGAATATTCAACACATTTTCATATTAATACTATGTTGATTATTGCCTCTGCTCCAAACTATTGCCATTACTTATAGCTTTATAATACATTTTAATACCTTATAGACAAATTTCACCACCACCAGTTCTCCTCCTCCTTTTCTTCCTCCTCCTCCTTCTTCTTCAAATGCTGCCTCCTATTTATGAAAAAATATTATATTGATTTTCCTAATATTTTTTGCAGTCTTTTCTTCTGGATTCATTTTCTGTCTTCCTAGGATAGAAGGTCTGTTGGTAGTAAATGTTCTATGTATCATTTAAGATAGGTGAAGCTATGCCACAGTCAGAAAAACCCTGTAAATTTCAATTCCTTAACACAAAGTTTATTCTTTGACTTGCAAAGTCCAATGTGAATCAGGTGACTCCATGACTGCTGCTTCATGTGGAGGTGTCTTTGATAAAAGGCTTATTTGAAAGCACTTCTAGGTTGGCAGATATTTTGTCTCAGCAGTCTGAAGATAAAAGTCTTCTGCTTTGCATTTCTGTTGCTGCTGTTGAGAAACCAGGTAGGAGTGTAATTGTCATTTCTCTGTAGATGAGCTGTCTTTCCCACTCACAGTACACCCCACCCACCCCCAGTTGCTTTAAAGTCTTTAATTTTAGTGACCTGCAATTTAACTCTGATAGATCTGAGTGTGTATTTCATTTAATTATTCCTCTTGGGATACTCTCAGCTTCATGAAGCTGAGGTCGTGTGTCTTTTACTTATTTTGGAAATGCATCAGATTTTATTTCTTGAATATTAACTCTTTCTCACTCTTTCTATCATATCTTTCTAGATCTTGGATCAAATGTATGTTAGATTTTTCATTATAGTTTCCCTGGGTCCTAGCAGTTCTTTCCATTTTCTGACCATTTATCTCTCTGTACTGCATTCTTGGTGATTTTTTTTTTTAGGTCTATGTTTTAGTTAATTTATTTTCTATTCAGTTAATGTGTCCTTTGGCTTTCTAATTTGAGTGATAATATTTTTTATTTTTACAACTCTTTTGTTTCTTCTTCAACTTCAACTGGTCACTCACTCCAGATCATAATTTTGATACAAACTTATATTTCTCTAAGCATTTAAAAAAATATATAGATACTTTTTCTTTCCTGATAATTCCAACATCCTTCATCTTTATGGGCCAGATTTTGTTTGTGTATGTGTGTGTGTGTTTCCCTTGCTAACTCTCTGCTTGGGGTGGTTTATTTCATTATGTGTTTTGTGATTTTTTGATTGTGATTTCATAATACTTGAAGCTCTATCTATGGAAATTCTTGATGCCTTTTGGAATATCAGCTCCCTTCAGAGTTCTCCATCTGACTTAGCACATTGCGGAGGCCATTGACTTTACCTTCCTTCCCAAAGCCCACAAAACCAGATAACAGGAGACAACCAGGGATTGGAAGATGCCCTCAAAATAGCCATCAACATGTGTCTGCGTTCATGATGTCATGCACTATTCTTTGAATTTTTCTGTAGGTTTGACATTTTCAAATAAAAATTTGGAAAATGTAATTAAATTACTTTAAAAAGATTAAATTGACTCTAGATATCCCTTAACTAAAAAAAATAAAAATAAAAAAGGAGATGGATGTTTTATAGAATAGGAATAATCTGCTTACTTTTTTAAAGAAGGAGCTTTTGTAGTTATTAATTCTACTGCTTCTCTTTCTTTAATTCTATCTTTTAACTTGTGATTTCTGCTTCGTCTTTATTTATTTTTTTCTCTTGCTGTTTTGGTAGGGCTTGTTCTTTTTATAAATACTGATTTTAATTTTTTAATTTATTTTAAAAATAAGTAATCTTACACAATTTTCTCCAAATCAAACTTTGGCTACTTCTTAGAAGTTTTGATAGTATTGTAATGATTTTCATCTTTTCTAAATAGTATTTTATTTGTAAATTTTTAACTGATAAAATCATAATAAAAGTATATGCATTTGGAAACTTTGGTGTATATATAGATAAATATGAAAATGCACATACCATAATATTCTGTATATATGGGTAAATATAAAATATAGAAAATATGAAAATAAACATTAATTATTATTCCAGCCCTTCCTCCATTTTGAGAATTACCATTGACATTTTTATGTATATCCTTCTAGTCTTTTTATCCACAAAACATAAACTTTTATGTTTGTTTTAAATAAAATTGAGATCTCATTAAGGTTTTGTATTCTGATTTACATCATATTTTTCTATGTCATCATATATTCTTCTAGAAAATGGTATTAATAGCTATATATCTGTCTATCATGTGCATGTATTTTATTAAATCAATCCCCTCTTTTCAGTTATCTAGATTGTGTTAATTTTTTTGCTATGATGAATTACATAATAATATATGTCTTCATACATAAATCTTAGTATACACCTAGGATTATTTTCTTAAAATGAATTTCTAGACACAAATTGTCAGACAAAATTAGATAAACATTTTTAAGTCTTTTGATATATAAGATTAAATTATCCTATAGAAAAGTTGTGCAAATCATGCAACCACTAGCTGTCCATGTTAGAATGTGCATTTCATATCCAGGAGAACAATTTAAAGAAAATCTTTGCCAGCTTGGTTGGTGTCATGTGATACCATCTTGTCTTGATTTGAATTTAATTTTTAGTACTAGTGATTTTTATTATGTTTTTCTTATGTTTGTTGATTATTGATTTTTCTTTTTATGTCTGTGCCTGTTTTTATGTGCTTTCTTTTGGGGCATTCATGTTTTTCTTGCAAATTTATATGATATTTTATATATAAAGGATGTTAACTCTGTCATTATGTTACAAATATATTAAAGAAATTTTTAAAATTTTGTTAAAATGTGAAGAAATTAAAAATTTTTAAACAATAAAAATAATCAATTTTAAAATTGTTTCTTACTTTTTCTTTCCTGCTTGGAGAAATCTTCCCCACTTTGTGAGGAACTAAATATTCACTAATATCTTCCTCCATTTCTTTCATATTAATCCTGCATTTAAAGTTTTAATCATTCTAAAATAAATTTTAGTATATATTATAAGGTAGTAATCCAAATTTATATGTTTCCATACAGTTAATTAATGACATTAATTTCCTCCACTAATTTAAACTCCCACTTTTATCATATTGTAAATTATAGTTTTGTTAGCCTTCATTGACCAGGATTTAAATAGGAAGGTGCTTTTGAATTTCTAAACTTTAGTAAAAAACTTGCTGTATCCAGAGACTATGGCGTCTGCAATTTCCATATTTTGTCATTTGTTGAGTTTGTCTATTATAACTCAATATTAACTAAAGTTTAGTCAATGTTCAATATATTCTTACATAGAAGATACATACTATACCTATATAGTTTAAAGACACTATTATTCATTCAATTCTATTTATTTTATTGTTCAACTTATCTATAATAATAAATCCAATCTTTCCTTATTAAAGGAAGTTTAATGGTTAAGTTTAATAAACTTTAAAAAATTACTTGGTAAGATTTTTATTTAGGGATAATATCCGAGGTTCTTTCTAGTGTAATGCACCTTATTAGCACAAGGCTAGTGTTAATGGTATCCACTAATCAAATTGTAATGAAATGTATACAGTTCTTGTCTCACTGTGATTTCTCTGGGGGCAAAAGTCATGCCTTCCTTGACCTTATCCTGGTACATTATTTGCAGGCAATAAACACTTTTAAAATGCAGTTGAATTTTACCCAAGTTAAACTCAGTGTGATCCTGCAAGAGGAAATTCCTAAAGAGAGTATAACCCAGAAATAGTAAAGAAAATCATTATGTCCTTGATGCTAGATTAATGGTCATTGAGTAGAAAACGACAGGCCTTCAGAGATAGTTCTGGTCACTGTTTCTTACCTCAAACACACACAGGTCTTCTGTCTACACCCATAAGGTTGCCCTATGATGAACTCAGTCTTAACTGTGGGTTGAATATGGTTGGCCTCGGATATGGAATTTCTCTTCCTAGAAAGATAGATGTTTATCAAATCAACTATAGTACTGTTATTGAGGTAACCTTCCCAGAAAACTGTACATTAACCCAGAAGTAGAGCCAAGAGCCTTCTCAACTCCAGAAAATAAAGATCACTGCTGACGTCCTCATCTGGGCAAGCCCTCATGTGACTTGAAAGACACACTTCTGCCCCTTCTGTAATAAATTTAAGCATATAATTCTTTTTTTAAAATTAATTAATTAATTTTTGGCTGTGCTGGGTCTTTGTTGCTGTACACGGGCTTTCTCTAGTTGCAGTGAGCGGGGCTACTCTTTGTTGCAGTGTGTGGGCTTCTCATTGCGGTGGCTTCTCTTGTCGAGGAGCACAGGCTCTAGGCACACAGGCTTCAGTAGTTGTGGCTTGCAGGCTCTAGAGTGCAGGCTCAGTAGTTGTGGCGCATGGGCTTAGTTGCTCCGCGACATGTGGGGTCCTCCCAGACCAGGGCTCGAACTCGTGTTCCCTGCATTGGCAGGTGGATTCTTAACCACTGTGCCACCAGGGAAGCTCAGCATATAATTCTTTACCCACATTAGTAACCCCCAATATCCAGCTTCAGTCTTTCTAGATAAGCAACCATTCTTCTCTGAGGTCCTCCCATGATGCTTTCAGCATGTTGGTAATGTGGGCCACTCCTGTCACCCACCGCCTAGCTCCCTTTCCCAGTCTGGGGAAGGGTTTCCTCCTCCACTCCTTTTGCGTCTCTCTTATTTAGGAACTCCCTCTTCTCACCTCTTCTCTGTGTACTGAACGTCTAGCATTATCACCTCAAGAATTTATGTTTTATAAGGATAATTAGAAAGATGATCTGGAAGAAATTTTTTTTTCAGCTGCCACATAAACCTAAACATCCCTGAAGGCAAGATAGTAGAAAGGACCTGGTCAAATAGAAAGGGGTGTGTGTGTGTGTGTGTGTGTGTGTGTGTGTGTGTGTGTGTGTGCACTCATGCATTGAGAGAGCAGGAGAGAAAGAGGGAGAGAGAGAGAATGGGAAACACAAATGAGTATCTCAATGAATTATCTTAAATGTGCTAGATTCTCTCAGTTCTTTCTAGAAACAATCTGAATTAGCTCTTTCCGGGCCCATGAGTGCTACAGACACAGTGAGTTCTCTCTGACGACTCAGATGGTGGGCTTTCAGGGCAGAGCTAGAGAAGCCCAGCTGAGGTTGTGGAAGGTCAAGGAATCTGTTGGGCTGCTGACGAGATTCAGATCCAGACTCTCTCTGCCCTACAGGAAGCCTCCGATTTCCTCTCCCCAGACCTTCCATCTTCATTCCTTGCCTACGTGAGTTTGACCCTTCCTTGCTTTCTTTAATCTTGACTCATTCTTATTTTTCCCTCCCTCTGTCCTAGGAACCCCAAAGGAAACAACATGTTGTCCCACATGTGATTTCAGCCTGCAGATGTATTTGTCTGGCCTGTGCTATGGGGAAGGCTTTACAGTTTATGTTTAATATGGATTAGTGGGAAACACTGGAAAAATTCATGTTAAGAATCCAGATTTCCAACTTCTCTCAAAATTTGGAAGATCTGGCCACATTGGGCCCATATCTGTGGCAAAAATGAGTTGGAGTCCTTGAAAACATTATGCTAAATAAAAGAAACCATTCATGGAAGACCACACATTGTATGATCCCATTTATGTGAAACGTCCAGTATAGGCAAATCTATAGACACAACCTTAGTGGTTGTCCAGGGCTAGGGGGGTTGGAGAGAAATGGGGAGTGATTTTAAAGGGTACAGGGTTTCTTTGCAGGGATGAAAATATTCCAAAAGCTATTGAGGTAATGTTTGCATAAATCTGTGATTATATTAAAAAAATCATTGAGTTGTGCACATTAAATATGTGTAATACATACTATATGAATTATATCTCAATACAGGTGTTATTTTTTAAAATGGGTTGGTGCTGGATAGTATAGACCTTCTTTAGATGGAGTATATTAACTCCAATTTGCCACGTGGTCCTAAATATTCTGCACTGATTCCACCACCCTAGGGCCCACCTGGATTCTCTCATTTAGGTTATATCACTGTCCTCTGTTGGCATTTGACTTCTTAGCCTCAGTTTAACATCATGAGCATTTTTCTTTTTCTAGTATCTTTCTCATAAGTTCCTTTCTCTCATTCTATTTCTCATGAAAATTACCTTCATCTGTCTAGCTCGGAGCACAGCTTCTATGGTACTGAATACCATAGAAGAATAAAGAAATGTGTTTCCTTATTAGTAACAATATTGCTGTAATACTAAACCCTATCAAACCAAACTTAAATACAATCTGGATTCTGGATTTATTAAACAAATACTGTGTACTGTGCCAACAGAAGAATAACAGAAAATGGTTTATAATGGCAAATCATCTAAGTATTCTCCCCTGAACAGCCCTGCAGTATGAGCAAAGCAAGAGATGCTGCAAGTTTGGAAACTGAGCTGGAATAGCTGGCATTTTAAACAGTTTGTTGATGGACTGGCTTGTGAGAAAACCAACATTACATTGAAACTCTTCGGGATACTTTAAATTGGTGGATTATATGGTCGCTTGATTAAGTTTGGGTTATGTAAACAGTGGAGTGTTTAGATTTAGGTTTGGCTGTTGGAGTCCAGGCAGCTGTTTGTACTTAAGTCCAGCAAGAAACCTTGTTAATCAAAGAACTGACTGAACTTCTTTCTTTCTCCCACCTCCCGCCCGCTGCTTTTTTTTTGTACCTGTGTTGTTTTTCCTCCTGTCCAAACCCTTTGGGCTCAGGACTGTTGGGAGGCAAGGCAGAGCGTTTTGAATTCTCCTCTGAGGATCAGGAACTTATTTTTTTGATTACATGGATGTGCCCCACAGATTTCCCTCACTGTGAGGTAATCACTTCATTTATCCAAGTTCTACAAAGACTTTATTATTCCGGTTAGTCCATATTTTTGAAGCTAAGTCATCAATTTGATGCCTTTGTTGTAAAATGTGGTTTAACAGCTTGTTAGCACATTTATTTTTTTAATGGAACCCAAAGATATTTCATGCATGAGCAGCAGTGGATTTAAGAGCCGATGAAAAGCTCGGCGAGCTGTGTGCATTCAGCTCAAAACAATGGTGTGAGGACGTGGTGGAGTGAGGCATGGGGCTGGGAGCAGCGGGGATGCGGGCTTCTCCAGGAGCTCTAGGTAGTTGTTTTCCTGACAGTGTCTTATAAATAACCAGTGTCGCATGATGCTTGTTGGTTTCAGGTTGTCTGGGATGCACTGGATCATTTGAGTAGTCTGAGCCCATGTGGTTTATCTACCCTCTGAGATGATTCTATGTTATTTTGTCCATAGTGCAAAGGGGAAAGTTGGACTGTTGTTTTCTGTCTTCCGCATGCAGCTTTGTAAAGTTGTCTCAGAACTAATGGGTTGGAACTGAGAGCCATTGTGGAGCTGGGTGAGTATCAGAGCCTTTGAAAAGTGAAAGTGGGGAAGCCACAACTCTTTCCATGGCTTCATCACAAATACAAACTAGGTCATTTTCCCGGGAGGCAGCAAAAGTGAACATTCTATGTTTGATCAAAGCTAACAATTTTGCTGGGATTTTGATAATTTGGGGGTGAAACAGAGGCACACAATCTCTTTTGCCTAAATCTAGAACTATCTTTGTACCAGATAAGTGTTGTTGGAGAAACCTCATCAAAGTGAAATTGGTAAAAATGCACTTTCTGATTTAGCTAAAATGTGTTACCTTATCTGTCTCCCCTTTTGCACTACTATGCAGTCAGAGCATAAACAAGACAACAGTGATTTTTTTTTCACCATTCAAGTCAGAGCTCATATTCCCTTTTCATTCAAGCAATTTAGAGAGTAAGGAATAGTATTAAGAAGAGAAAGAAGGCAAGTTTCTTATATAAAGGTTCTTAAATTAGGTAATATGTAATGCCAATTTAGTGCTTAGAGTATATATATATATATATATATATATATAGAGAGAGAGAGAGAGAGAGAGAGATACATATATACTATACTATATATATTTTATATACATATGGAGAGAGACAAAGAGACAGAGGTTGATTTTTTGAAGCACTTGCATGAGGGAAGAAGAGGCAACCGTATGAGAAAAATTACCAACTACTCTGCCTAGTGATTACCTAATAATGGATGAGATTCATCTTTCCAGTCTGCCCACACCTCCAATGTTTCTTTGAGGTTGAGAACATGAAATGGAACTCTTGTATGAGGCAATCTTACTTTCCTAAAATAAAGAAAAAAACAACTGTTGTTAATGGCAATGGTGCTAACTCATACAATGATGACAAATGCTAGACCTGGAAAGGGACCTTTCATACAAACTGCTCCAAATGTCTGATTTTCTAGACAAAGAAAATGAAACAAAGTTGCCTAGGTTTCTGTCACTTTCCTTCTGACCTCAATGCATACCCTTTAATTCTGGCTGTTTCATAGAAATGGAATCATACGATTGGCCTTTGTGTCTAGCTTCTTTCTATTAGCATAATGTTTTCAGGATTCATCCATGTTGTAGTATGTATCTGTATTCATTCCCTTTTATGGCTGGATAATATTCCATTGTATGAATATTACGTTTTGTTTATCCATTCATTGGTTGATGGACATTTAGGTTGTTTTCACCTTTTGGCTATTGTGGGTAGTGCTGTTGTTAACATTCATATACAAGTTTTTGTTTGATCATCTGTTTTCAATTCTTTTGAAGTAGAATGGCTGAGTCATATGATAATTCTATGTTTAACTTATTGATGAACCACCAAACTGTTTTCACAGCATGCACACCATTTTACATTCCCACTGGCAAATGTACGAGGGTTCCAATTCCCCACATTCTCACTAACACTTGCTGTTGTCTGTCTTTTTTATTCTAGCTATCCTAATGCATTGGAAATGGTACATCATTGTGGATTTGATTGGCATTTTCCTCCTGACTAATAACTTTGAACATTTTTTTCATGCATTATTGGCCATTTGTATATCTTCTCTGAAGAAATGTCTAAAGTCTTTTGCTCACTTTAAAATTATTTGGATTGGCTTCAAGATGGCGGAAGAGTAAGACGCGGAGATCACCTTCCTCTCCACAGATACACCAGAAGTACATCTACGCGTGGAACAACTCCTACGGAGCACCTACTGAACGCTGGCAGAAGACCTCAGACCTCCCAAAAGGCAAGGAACCCCCCACGTACCTGGTTAGGGCAAAAGAAAAAACTAAACAGAGACAAAAGGATAGGGACGGGTCCTGCACCAGCGGGAGAGAGCTGTGAAGGAGGAAAAGTGTCCACACACTAGGAAGCCCCTTCGCGGGTGGAGACTTCGGGAGGTGGAGTGGGGGAGCTTGGGAGCCGCGGAGGAGAACACAGCAACAGGGGTGCGGAGGGCAAAGCGGACAGATTCCAGCGCAGAGGATCGGGCCGACCGGCACTCACCAGTCGAGAGGCTTGTCTGCTCGCCCGCCGGGGCGGGCGGGACTGGGAGCCGAGGCTCCGGCTTTTGTCGGAGCGCCGGGAGAGGACTGAGGTTGGCGGCGTGAACACAGCCTGCAGGGCGTTGGTGCGCCGCGGCTGGCCGGGAGAGAGTCCGGGGAGGGGTCTGGACCTGCCGAAGAGGCAAGAGACTTTTACGTCCCTCTTTGTTTCCTGGTGCACGAGGAGAGGGGATTAAGAGCGCTGCTTGAGAGGGCTCCAGGGACGGGCGCGAGCCGCGGCTAAGATTGCGGAGCCCAGAGACGGACATGGGACGCTGAGGCCGCTGCTGCCGCCGTCAGGAGGCCTGTGTGCGAGCACAGGTCACTAGCCACACGCCCTTCCGGGGAGCCTGTGCAGCCCGCCACTGCCAGGGTCCCGGGATCCAGGGACGGCTCCCCCGGGAGAGCGCACGGCGCCCTCAGGCTGCAGCGTCACGCCGGCCTCTGCCGCTGCAGGCCCGCCCCGCACTCCGTGACCCTCCCTACCCCCCGGCCTGGGTGAGCCAGAGCCTCCGAATCAGCGGCTCCTTTAACCCCGTCCTGTCTGAGCAAAGAACAGACGCCCTCCGGCGACCTACACGCACAGGCGGGGCCAAATCCAAAGCTGAGCCCCTGGGAACTGTGAGAACAAAGAAGAGAAAGGGAAATCTCTCCCAGCAGCCTCAGAAGCAGCGGATTAAAGGTCCACAATCAACTTGATATACCCTGCATCTGTGGAATACCTGAATAGACAACGAATCATCCCAAATTAAGGAGCCCTGTGGATGAAAGGCTCTTGGTGATGCAGCCAGGAGTCAGTGCTGTGCCTCTGAGGTGGGAGAGCCAACTTCAGGACACTGGTCCACAAGAGGCCTCCCAGCTGCACATAATATCAAACAGCAAAAATCTCCGAGAGATCTCCATCTCAACGCCAGCACCCAACTTCACTCAACGACCAGCAAGCTACAGTGCTAGACATCCTATGCCAAACAACTAGCAAGACAGGAACACAACCCCACCCATTAGCAGAGAGGCTGCCCAAAATCATAGTAAGTCTACAGACACCCCAAAACACACCACCAGACGTGGACCTGCCCACCAGAAAGACAAGATCCAGCCTCATCCACCAGAACACAGGCACTAGTACCCTCCACCAGGAAGCCTACACAACCCACTGAACCAACCTTAGCCACTGGGGACAGGCACAAAAAACAACAGGAACTACGAACCTTCAGTCTGCAAAAAAGGAGACCCCAAACCCAGTAAGATAAGCAAAATGAGAAGACAGAAAAACACACAGCAGATGAAGGAGCAAGATAAAAACCCACCAGACCTAACAAATGAAGAGGAAATAGGCAGTCTACCTGAAAAAGAATTCAGAATAATGATAGTAAGGTTGATCCGAAATCTTGGAGATAGAATGGACAATAGAATGGACAAATTGCAAGAATCAGTTAACAAGGACCTAGAAGAACTAAAGATGAAACAAGCAACGATGAACAACACAATAAATGAAATTAAAAATACTCTAGATGGGATCAATAGCAGAATAACTGAGGCAGAAGAACGGATAAGTGACCTGGAAGATAAAATAGTGGAAATAACTACTGCAGAGCAGAAAAAAGAAAAAAGAATGAAAAGAACTGAGGACAGTCTCAGAGACCTCTGGGACAACATTAAACGCACCAACATTCGAATTATAGGGGTTCCAGAAGAAGAAGAGAAAAAGAAAGGGACTGAGAAAATATTTGAAGAGATTATAGTTGAAAACTTCCCTAATATGGGAAAAGAAATAGTTAATCAAGTCCAGGAAGCACAGAGAGTCCCATACAGGATAAATCCAAGGAGAAATACGCCAAGACACATATTAATCAAACTGTCAAAAATTAAATACAAAGAAAACATATTAAAAGCAGCAAGGGAAAAACAACAAATAACACACAAGGGAATCCCCATAAGGTTAACAGCTGATCTTTCAGCAGAAACTCTGCAAGCCAGAAGGGAGTGGCAGGACATATTGAAAGTGTTGAAGGAGAAAAACCTGCAACCAAGATTACTTTACCCAGCAAGGATCTCATTCAGATTTGATGGAGAAATTAAAACCTTTACAGACAAGCAAAAGCTGAGAGAGTTAAGCACCACCAAACCAGCTCTACAACAACTGTTAAAGGAACTTCTCTAGGCAAGAAACACAAAAGAAGAAAAGGACCTACAATAATGAACCCAAAACAATTAAGAAAATGGGAATAGGAGCACACATATCGATAATTACCTTAAATGTAAATGGACTAGAGGCTCCCACCAAAAGACACAGATTGGCTGAATGGATACAAAAACAAGACCCATATATTTGCTGTCTACAAGAGACCCACTTCAGACCTAGAGACACATACAGACTGAAAGTAAGGGGATGGAAAAAGGTATTTCATGCAAATGGAAACCAAAAGAAAGCTGGAGTAGCAATTCTCATATCAGACAAAATAGACTTTAAAACAAAGACTATTAGAAGAGACAAAGAAGGACACTACATAATGATCAAGGGATCGATCCAAGAGGAAGATATAACAATTGTAAATATTTATGCACCCAACTTAGGTGCACCTCAATACATAAGGCAAATACTGACAACCATAAAAGGGGAAATCGACAGTAACACATTCATAGTAGGGGACTTTAACACCCCACTTTCACCAATGGACAGATCATCCAAAATGAAAATAAATAAGGAAACACAAGCTTTAAATGATACATTAAATGAGATGGAGTTAATTGATATTTATAGGACATTCCATCCAAAAACAACAGAATACACATTTTTCTCAAGTGCTCATGGAACATTCTCCAGGATAGATCATATCTTGGGTCACAAATCAAGCCTTGGTAAATTTAAGAAAATTGAAATTGTATCAAGTATCTTTTCTGACCACAACGCCATGAGACTAGATATCAATTACAGGAAAAGATCTGTAAAAAATACAAACACATGGAGGCTAAACAATACACTACTTAATAATGAAGTGACCACTGAAGAAATCAAAGAGGAAATCAAAAAATACCTAGAAACAAACGACAATGGAGACACAACGACCCAAAACCTGTGGGATGCAGCAAAAGCAGTTCTAAGGGGGAAGTTTATAGCAATACAAGCCCACCTTAAGAAGCAGGAAACATGTCGAATAAACAACCTAACCTTGCACCTCAAGCAATTAGAGAAAGAAGAACAAAAAAAACCCAAAGCTAGCAGAAGGAAAGAAATCATAAAAATCAGATCAGAAATAAATGAAAAAGAAATGAAGGAAACAATAGCAAAGATCAATAAAACTAAAAGCTGGTTCTTTGAGAAGATAAACAAAATAGATAAACCACTAGCCAGACTCATCAAGAAAAAAAGGGAGAAGACTCAAATCAATAGAATTAGAAATGAAAAAGGAGAGGTAACAACTGACACTGCAGAAATAAAAGAGATCATGAGAGATTACTACAAGCAACTCTATGCCAATAAAATGGACAATCTGGAAGAAATGGACAAATTCTTGGAAATGCACAACCTGCCAAGACTGAATCAGGAAGAAATAGAAAATATGAACAGACCAATCACAAGCACTGAAATTGAAACTGTGATTTAAAATCTTCCAACAAAGAAAAGCCCAGGACCAGATGGCTTCACAGGCGAATTCTATCAAACATTTAGAGAAGAGCTAACACCTATCCTTCTCAAACTCTTCCAAAATATAGCAGAGGGAGGAACACTCCCAAACTCCTTCTACGAGGCCACCATCACCTTGATACCAAAACCAGACAAGGATGTCACAAAGAAAGAAAACTACAGGCCAATATCACTGATGAACATAGATGCAAAAATCCTCAACAAAATACTAGCAAACAGAATCCAGCAGCACATTAAAAGGATCATACACCATGATCAAGTGGGGTTTATTCCAGGAATGCAAGGATTCTTCAATATACGCAAATCTATCAATGTGATAAACCATATTAACAAACTGAAGGAGAAAAACCATATGATCATCTCAATAGATGCAGAAAAAGCTTTTGACAAAATTCAACACCCATTTATGATAAAAACCCTCCAGAAAGTAGGCATAGAGGGAACTTTCCTCAACATAATAAAGGCCATATATGACAAGCCCACAGCAAACATCATCCTCAATGGTGAAAAACTGAAAGCATTTCCACTAAGATCAGGAACAAGACAAGGTTGCCCACTCTCACCACTCTTATTCAACATAGTTTTGGAAGTTTTAGCCACAGCAATCAGAGAAGAAAAGGAAATAAAAGGAATCCAAATCGGAAAAGAAGAAGTAAAGCTGTCACTGTTTGCAGATGACATGATCCTATACATAGAGAACCCTAAAGATGCTACCAGAAAACTACTAGAGCTAATCAATGAATTTGGTAAAGTGGCAGGATACAAAATTAATGCACAGAAATCTCTGGCATTCCTATATACTAATGATGAAAAATCTGAAAGTGAAATCAAGAAAACACTCCCATTTACCATTGCAACAAAAAGAATAAAATATCTAGGAATAAACCTACCTAAGGAGACAAAAGATCTGTATGCAGAAAATTATAAGACACTGATGAAAGAAATTAAAGACGATACAAATAGATGGAGAGATATACCATGTTCTTGGATTGGAAGAATCAACATTGTGAAAATGATTCTACTACCGAAAGCAATCTATAGATTCAATGCAATCCCTATCAAACTACCACTGGCATTTTTCACAGAACTAGAACAAAAAATTTTGCAATTTGTATGGAAACACAAAAGACCCCGAATAGCCAAAGCAATTTTGAGAACGAAAGAAGGAACTGGAGGAATCAGGCTCCCAGACTTCAGACTATACTACAAAGCTACAGTTATCAAGACGGTATGGTACTGGCACAAAAACAGAAAGATAGATCAATGGAACAGGATAGAAAACCCAGAGATAAACCCACGTACATATGGTCACCTTATCTTTGACAAAGGAGGCAGAAATGTACAGTGGAGAAAGGACAGCCTATTCAATAAGTGGTGCTGGGAAAACTGGACAGCTACATGTAAAGGTATGAAATTAGATCACTCCCTAACACCATACACAAAAATAAGCTCAAAATGGATTAAAGACCTAAATGTAAGGCCAGAAACTATCAAACTCTTAGAGGAAAACATAGGCAGAACACTCTATGACATAAATCACAGCAAGGTCCTTTTTGACCCACCTCCTAGAGAAATGGAAATAAAAACAAGAGTAAACAAATGGGACCTAATGAAACTTAAAAGCTTTTGCGCAGCAAAGGAAACCATAAAGAAGACCAAAAGACAACCCTCAGAATGGGAGAAAACATTTGCAAATGAAGCAACTGACAAAGGATTGATCTCCAAAATTTATAAGCAGCTCATGCAGCTTAATAACAAAAAAACAAACAACCCAATCCAAAAATGGGCAGAAGACCTAAATAGACATTTCTCCAAAGAAGATATACAGAGTGCCAACAAACACATGAAAGAATGCTCAACATCACTAATCATGAGAGAAATGCAAATCAAAACTACAATGAGATATCATCTCACACCAGTCAGAATGGCCATCATCAAAAAATCTAGAAACAATAAATGCTGGAGAGGGTGTGGAGAAAAGGGAACCCTCTTACACTGTTGGTGGGAATGTAAATTGATACAGCCACTGTGGAGAACAGTATGGAGGTTCCTTAAAAAGCTGCAAATAGAACTGCCGTATGACCCAGCAATCCCACTACTGGGCATATACCCTGAGAAAACCATAATTCAAAAAGAGTCATGTACCAAAATGTTCATTGCAGCTCTATTTACAATAGCCCGGAGATGGAAACAACCTAAGTGTCCATCATCGGATGAATGGATAAAGAAGATGTGGCACATATATACAATGGAATATTACTCAGCCATAAAAAGAGACGAAATTGAGCTATTTGTAATGAGGTGGATAGACCTAGAGTCTGTCATACAGAGTGAAGTAAGTCAAAAAGAGAGAGACAAATACCGTATGCTAACACATATATATGGAATTTAAAAAAAAAATGTCATGAAAAACCTAGGGGTGAAACAGGAATGGAGACACAGACTTACTAGAGAATAGACTTGAGGTTATGGGGAGGGGGAAGGGTAAACGGTGACAAAGCGATAAAGAGGCATGGACATATATACACTACCAAACGTAAGGTAAATAGCTAGTGGGAAGCAGCCGCATAGCACAGGGAGATCAGCTCGGTGCTTTGTGACCGCCTGGAGGGGTGGGATAGGGAGGGTGGGAGGGAGGGAGACGCAAGCGGGAAGAGATATGGGAATATATGTATGTATATAACTGATTCATTTTGTTGTGAAGCTGAAGCTAACATACCATTGTAAAGCAATTATACTCCAATAAAGATGTTAAAAAAAAATTAAGTTATTTGACTTTTTTTGTTATTGCTGAGTTGTAAGAGTTCTTTATATTCTCTGAGTACTATACTCTTATCACATATATTGTTTTAAAATATTTTCTCTAATTCTGTGTGTTTATATTTTCTTGGTAATGTCTTTAGATGCACAAACATTGTTATTTTTGATGAAGTTCAATTTATTTTTTTCTTTTCTTGCCTGTGTTTTTGATATCATATCTAAGAAACCATTGCCAAATCCATAGTCTTGAAGATTGACCCTATGTTTTCTTCTAAGAATTTTATAATTTTGGCTTTTATATATAGGTCTTTGATACACTTTGAGTTAATTTTTGTATATACTGTGAGGTAAGGAATTTGTTTTTTTGAATTTGAATATCTAGTTATTCCAGAACTATTTGTTGAAAAGAATATTCTTTCCCCCACTGAATGGTCTTGGCATCCTTGTAGCAAATCAATTGACCATAGATGTATAGGTTTATTTCTTGAATATAAATTCCATTCTATAAATCATTGTCTATCCTTATACCAGTACCTAGAAATTCAGTTATGAGTTCCTTTTTATCCTGTTATTTAGAAATTATTTAAAAATTTTTAAATTGAAGGGTTTTACGAGTAATACCTTTATTTTTAAACTACATTTTTCTTTCACTTGGTTTAGAGAATGTGGATGTCCATATTATCGTTTCATTTTCCTTGAAGTTCATTAACTATTCCAGGTATGACTGTTGATGCTTGTATCAGTTTTCCCTGGAACATGACATGTCTTTTTTGAACAGCAAATTCACATCTAATTTATTTCAGTCCAGTTTTATTCTATTATATCTCTGCTTATTTTTTTTATTTTTATTTTTTTTGTGTGTGTGAGGTACGTGGGCCTCTCACTGTTGTGGCCTCTCCCATTGCGGAGCACAGGCTCCGGACGCACAGACTCAGCGGCCATGGCTCACGGGCCTAGCCACTTCGCGGCATGTGGGATCTTCCCAGACCAGGGCATGAACTCGTGTCCCCTGCATCGGCAGGTGGACTCTCAACCACTGCACCACCAGGGAAGCCCTCTGCTTATTTTTTATTTGATTTTTTTTCATATTATCTTCTTCAGATAATTCAATTATGTATGTATAATAGACCTCTTGTCTTTCTTCTACTTCTATTAATTTTTTTAAAATTTATTTTATTTTTGGCTGCGTTGGGTCTTTGTTGTTGCACACGGGCTTTCTCTAGTTGCGGCGAGTGGGGGCTACTCTTCCTGGCAGTGTGTGGGCTTTTTATTGCAGTGACTTCTCTTGTTGTGGAGCATGGGCTCTAGGTGCTCGGGCTTCAGTAGTTGTGGCTTGCAAGGCTCAGTAGTTGTGGCGCATGGGCTTAGTTGCTCTGCAGCATGTGGGATCTTCCTGGACCAGGGATTGAACCCATGCCCCCTGCATTGGCAGGTGGGTTCCCAACCACTGTGCCACCAGGGAAGCCCTAATTTTTAACCTTTGTTCTTTTTCTCTTCATTTAGTGTGATTTTATCAGGTTGTCCTGTACATCCGTAGTATTTTAAACATTATGATTTTTTGGCATTATTTCTTGTCTCAAGTGTGGCTTTCAACACTGTAATGCACATTTTAAAATCTTCATATACATATTAATATATATATTTTAAACATATTTATGAAAACTTTTGAAGTCTTTGTTAAGTCAGACATCTGGACCCTTTTACATGCAGCTTCTGTTGCCTTTTTTTCCCCTTTTGTTTGAGGTACATACAAAGAAACTTTCCTGTTTCTTTGCATGTTTCATAAGTTTTTGATAAAAACCTGGCATTTTAGATAATATATTTTAGCAACTTTGGATATTGATTCCCCTCCAGAGTTTGTTGTTGTTTCAGTGTTCATTTATTTAGTGACTTGGCTGGGCAATTTTGGTGAAGTTTATTCCCCCTACTCCCAGTGTGAAGCCTCTGGTGTTAAAGGTACGGCCTCAGGTATGCACACAGTTACCCTCTGATGACAGGTGGTTTTAGGAGGGCTGTTTTCAACTATGTCTCTTTGTTAAGCTAATCTGTTTAAACTATTGTTGTCATGCACCATTGTTAGGCTCCTCTAATTGCTGAGGGATTGCCATATTATTTTCAATAATGCCCTGGGGCACAAATTGCACACAGTCTTATTCAATTAATTTTGGACTCCACTTCAGGAGTAAGTTTTAGGCCAGTCTCTGAGGTTGTTCTGACTGCAGGAGGGCTCTTCTTAGCTGTCTATTTCCTTGGTTCTCTCTGGTGATCCAGCTGATCTACAGTTTGACCTGTTGCTCTCATGAAGCTATCAGCCTCCCCCAAATTGTCTACTACTAAAATTTCCACTGTTTTTGAGAGTGACCTTAGACTTGAATTTTCCCATACTCTCTTTCAAGAAGCTCTCTGTTTTTATAGCCTGTCTCTCCCCTGTGGAAACTCTCTGAGACACTGCTCCAGAACAGGTATTGGGAACAGTGTCTTTCTTTTCTTAGAGTGATTTATCAGTGGCACACCAGGTAGAGCAGTAGCATCTGGTCTTCTCAGCTTGCTTCTCTGGAACCTCCACTCTATGAGTGAACTGGGAAGAGAGTGATCAGGGTCCCAGTACTCTCAGCCTGCTGTCCCTAGTATAGAGCCTCTGTCCTATGATTGGTGGCTGAGTTCTCTACTCAGGGAAGAGTCAAGGGAAGCCCCTGACTCCTTGGCTGAAATCACCTGCAGTTTAGCCTCTGATATGTGAAATTGGGAGGGGATGAGAAATATTGATGGGCTGGCCATCAATATTTCAATATTTCTGAGAGATACTGTAGTTCTTGACTGTGAGCTGGAGTGGAGCTTCAGTCACATTGAACAGGGGGTGGGTAGAAAGGTAGTAGGTCATGGCTCAAGTGCCACAAATTCTCACTGTGATTATCAGTATTTAGATTTTCTTGAATAAATGTTTTGCCATTTGCTGTATGCCTGTAGGATAATTTCCAAAGAATTTAATTAAAACAATTTTTTTTCAGTTTCAGTTATATAGAGCTGGGGAGTGGTTCCATTTTCTTTTATTCTATTTCTTTTCTCTTTATCTTTTTTTGGAAGGTTTTCTTCTTTCTTCCTCCTATTATTTGAGTACCTGTGTGTATAATTTGTGCCTTTCTGAATTTTTGAAATTATGTTTATAATCTTCTTGAGTATGGAGATCTATTTGTCTGATTCCTTAAATAGTTTCTCTTGGGCTGTGTGTTCTTCCTCTGTCTTTTATTTATATTCCTTTCCTTTTGTTCTCTACAGTTTCTATTCATAAGTCCATAGCTGGTTCTTTTCTCCTATTACTTCTCTCTGAAATAGTGAGGCTATTTTCAAATGTGTTTTGAGGGTGGGCAGGAAGGTAGAAGAGCCTTACATTTCTATTTAGATTTATTTTCCTGAATATCTCTTCACTGGATCTTTTTAAAAAAATCTTTTGCTGGGGAGCACATCTCAGTTTCTGTGTGGCTCAGAGAAATGTCCATCAAGTCACACTCCCTGTTCGGTAACCTGGGGATGACTTTCTCTTTTCCTTCTTGGCTGGGCCTTACCTCCAAAAGTCTCCCCAGACTCCCAGGATAGGTCATACACAATTAGAAATGGCTATTTCTCCTTCAACTTCACTTCTCCTGCTGTTCTTTGGTTTCAGGTTGGGTCTCTTGAGGGATATTATCTGCCTTTTCCCAGGCCCAGTCCACAGACTTCAATTTCATTGCTAACAAAGAATCACTGGACAAGCCTTTCAATATTGTGCCATAATAAGCAAGAAACCTGTTTCCTGATCAGTGTCTGAGGGGTTCTGTGTTCCCCTCACCAATGTTCTGCCTTAAAATCCAAATATCACTGTTTGGGAGTATATCTGCTTTGTAGTTTTCATTTCTGGTAGTGTCCTTTTTCTTATTATATTAAAGATAAAGTAGTTTTTAAAAACATGTTTTATTGTTCCTTGTTTTGAGCATATATCAAGAAGTAAAAATGTCTTTCATCTTCCATATTTAACCAGATATCAATAGATATCACATCTATGTTTATAACTGATATATTTGATCACTTTTCTAACACCTTGTTTGTAGTTTTAAAATTTGCTCTCTTTCCTTGATAGTTCTATACTATCTTTAACAGCTGATTCAGTATTTTGTTTAGTGTTTGAGATCTTTCTGTTTCTTTTGTCTTAGACATTGCTCTTAAGTTGCTTAACACTTTTCCTATTGATCTTAGGTTAATCAGTATTAATTACATCTCTGAAGAGACAAGGCTTCTAGCAGTCTTACATTATCCTCCTTCCCTTAAGATCTTGCCATGCTTCCCATATTTAATTGCAGTCACCTGTAGTTAACATCTAGATCTATCTTAGAGCAAACCTCACAGACAGCTGTTCTGAGACTGGATTCTACTGTATCTAATATGCTTCTTTAATTAATAATTCCCACCAACTGCACCAGGCTAAATACTCATGACTCTTTGTTTTTTGAGTTAAAAATTGGAATGCTTCAAAGAAAGTTGTGTTCATGAAATCTGAGTCCTCAGATGCTTCTGGATACTAAAGTGCAAGGAGTTCAATCTCCATTCAGGGTATATCTAGAAATTTCAGAGACATGCTGCTTTATATCTGGCTGCTTCTTCACAAGGATTCACCTTATAGGCGGTATGTGTTGAAAAATGAATAAAAAATGTTAAATGAATTACCTAGGACATTTAAGTCAATAAGAATTAAGTGCTCACTTCCTGCATTTCTCAGTGCTATAGGACATAATTTTAAGTTCCTGCTTATGTTTGGTTATTGTTCTCCATTTTTATACATGGACCTTTTTGTTGTTTTTCTTAATATTGGGTAAAATCTATGAAAACTTTCTGTTTTGGCTAATGGGCTTGAGCTAACTAAGGCAGGTGGACAAGACGGCAGTTGAACATAAATATATATAATCACCCTTGCAATTTTGACCCTGAAAGGTAAATTTAACCTGTTGCAGGAAGGGTTACTGGAGGGGGAGATAACAAGGAAATAGCCCTTGAATCAGAATCAGGTGATTTGTGTTGGGGTCCTAAATCTGTTATTTCCTAGCCTTATAGCCTTGGACAAGTTCTTTTATCATGCTAAACCTCTGTGTTTAATCTGTAAATTGATAGTAATAATATCTAGTATGCAGAACTATTTTAATTTAATGATTATGTGAGATAATGTATGTAAAAGCCACTAAACTAGAGACAAGTCACTGAATGGTATTTGATTCTAAAACTTAAGGTCTAAGCACATATCAGCACATATAATTTTCAAAAACTATAATGTAACACAGTAAGGTTTATTTCTACATCTGTAGCTAATTTTGTGGTGTATAGATGGGTGAACTTTCATCTGCCTAAACATATTAATTTTCCCTTTCCTTTTGAGTAATAGAAACTTTATATTATTGATGGTGGAAATGTACCCAGAAAATTCTGTGTTTTATGGCCTCACTTGCAGACAAGGGTGACAAATAAAATACAAAATGGTAGCTGGTGGTGAGGATTCTGAAAAAAATAGTTGAGTGAGACAAGTGACTCTGGATGAAGCAGAAACAATACATGAAATAGATGAGAACTGGAAGAGAAAATTTTAAATGTTCTGTAAGACCTAAGAAAAATGGATTTTTTGGATATAGACTGCCATAACTAAACTATAATTCAAGTGTGACAGCAAGTGCAATTCCATTGTATTTAAGATCTCAGAACATGTATTACTGTTCGGTCACTTAAATGAGAATATTTTCAACATCAAGCTCAAATATATTTTATTTAATTAATTAAAATGACCCACTTAAAATTTTCTTAATATTGTGATAATTATTTTATTATTGTGTTTTGTTTTTCTTGTAGCTTCTAAATTCCTTTATTATTTTTTGAGAAGAACGTGTCTTTATAATATCTTCAAGTTAATGTAAACTTTTAATCATACAGGATATTTGGATATTATAGACTCTCTTTCTCTCTCCTTTTGTCTTTCTCCCCTCTCTTCTCCTTTTTTTTATTCCCTTTTTCTTTCTCCTTTTTTTAAAAACAAAATCTTTCTAGATCTGCTCAGAGATTTCATCATATTACCTTTCTTCTTCTCTCCAGGATTGTCCTGTATTTCCTTGGATCCTGTATATTCTTTCTAGGTCTTCTGGCCCTTAAGTAACCCCTAAGAAAGGAACATGGAAGCTATTTGCTTCCTGAGTCTTTATATGTTCAAAATGTCCTTGTTCTGATCTCACACTCAATTGAGAATAAAATTGGCTGTAGAATTACAGATCAAAGTCGTTTTACTTGGGGCTTGAAGGCACTGTTTATTGGATGTTTATTGCAGTTATGGGTGATATTTATTGCAGTTGTGGGTGATCTGGGCATTGTTTCCCACTTACAAGATTTTAGGATCTTGTTTTCATTGATGTGCTGAAATTTCTTGAAAATATACCTTAGTCAGGGCTTGTTGTGTGGGGTTTTGCTCAATTGTTTTTCTGGGGGTTTATTGGAATCTCTTAATCTTCATTTTTTTCAACCCAGAGGATTTTCCTATTGTTTATTTGAAAATTTCCTTTTACTATTTTCTCTGTCTCTATTGGACTCATTTGTTGGCCATTGGACCTCTATATCTCATTTCTTTTCACTCATAACTTTGACTTTTATTTTGTTCTTCATTCTTTGAAATTTTCTCAACCTTATCTTCAACTTCTTCCATTGTTTCTATTTTTAAAAGTCACAATTTTATTCCTAAGCATTTTTCTTTGCTTTTGATCATTTCTTCTCCATAGCATTTGTTCTTATCTTATGGCCAAACTATCTATCTATCAATATCAACTCAATTGTTGCTGATAAATTCTGCTTTGTTCTTATAGTAACATCTGGTTCCCCAGGGCTGTAATTTCTGTGTTTTGTCTTTGTTATTTGTGATGTTGATTTTCACTTTGTAAAGTGAAAGCCTGGGATTATGATTCTAGGCTTGGATGTAAGCATCCTCTGTATGCCCCTTGAGTGGAGAGACTAAGTTGGAGCATTCTACATCTATCTGTAGGTTATGTTAATTTTGTGGTTCTGTCCTCGTGTGAGGGGACAGCCAGCTCTCAAGCTCCTAACAACCAAAATTCCAAAATAAGTGTGCATGGGAGATTTTTCATCTTGGGCAACAATATCCACAAGAGAAGGCCAAGCTCTCCCCAGGGCATCCATTCAATTTCTATAGAGAACCCTTCCCCTTTATTTCAGTGGGATTAAATACTGAGTTTTCTGCCTGTGATTGGCTGACAATATGTGCAGCTTTATGCATACAAAATTATAGTAATCACGTTAATTCCTTTGTTTTCAGTATACTTCTTGACCCAATTACTGATTCTGCATTTGGGGTTTCTCTCGGATCCCTTGACGGACTGTCTTCCACTTTCAGGCAGCCCTTTCATAGCCTGTTCTGTACCACTTGCTCCCATCCTAATTTTTAAAAAATTTTGATAAAATACACATGACGTAAAATTTACCATCTTAAACATTTAAGAATATACAACTCTGTAGTGTAAAGTGCATTAACATTGTTGTATAACCAATTTCCAGAACCTTTTCATCTTACAAAACTAAAACTGTATACTCATTAGACAACTCCCCATTTCCCCTCCTCCAACTCCCTGGAAACCACCATTCATTTTCTGTTTCTATGAATTTGATTACTCAAATTACCTCATGTGCATGGAATCATACAATATTTGTCTTTCTGTGACTGGCTTATTGCACTTAGCATAATGTTCTCAAGGTTCATTCATATTGTAGCATGTGTCAGAATTTTCTTCTTTTCAAAGGTTGAATAATATTCCAGTGTATGTATATATTGCAGTTAATATGTTATTCATCCGCTGATGGAGACTTAGGCTGTTTCAACCCTTTAGCTGTTGTAAATAATGATGCTACAAATATGGGTGTGCAAATATCTCTTTGAGACCTTACTTTTAACTCTTCTGAATATATACCCAGAGGTGGAATTGCTGAATCATATATTAATTCCATTTTTAATTTTTGAGGGACTGCCATACTCTTCTCTATAGCTGTTGTACCATTTTATGTTCCCATAAACAGTGCACAAGGCTTCTAATTTTTCCACATTCTTGTCAACATTTTTCCTCTCCCTCCCTTCCCCTCCACTTTCTTCCTCACTTTCTTCCTTCTCTCCCCGCATTCTTTCTCTCTCTCTCTTTCTTTCTTATCTTAATGGGGCTGAAGTGATATCTCATTGTGTTTTTGATTTCCATTTCACTGATGATTAGTAATGTTGAGCATCTTTTCATATGCTTGTTAGTCATTTGTATATCATCTTTCAAGAAATGTCTATTCAAATCCTTTGCCCATTTTATTTTTTGTTTTTCAGTTGCAGAGTTCTTTATATATTCTCTATATTACTCCTTTATTAGATACATGATTTGCAAATATTTTCTCCCATTCTGTAAGCTGCCTTTTCACTCTGTTGATCATGCCATTTGATGTACAGAAATTATAAATTTGGATGTAATCCAATTTATCTATTTTTACTTTTGTTGCCTGTGTTTTTGGTGTCATATCCAAGAAATCATTGCCAAATCCAATGTCATAAAGTATTTATCCTGTGTTTTCTTCTAAAACTTTGATAGTTTTAGGCTTTACATTTAGGTTATTAATCTAATTTAATTTTTGTATATGATATAAGGAAAGGGTCAAACTTTATTCTTTTGCAGGTGTATACCTAGTTTTCCCAACACCATTTTTGAAGAGACTGTTCTTTCTCCATTGAATGATCTTGGAGCCCTTGTCAAAAATCATTTGACAGATATTGGGTTGGCAAAAAAATTTGTTCAGATTTTCTATAAGATGTTATGGAAAAACCCAAACAAAATTTTTGGCCAGCCCAATATATGAAGGTTTATTTCTGGGTTTTCTATTCTATTCCATTGTCTATACATGTCTTTGGGACAGTACCACACTATTTTGATTACTGTAGCTTCTTAATAAGTTTTGAAATCAGGAAATGTGAGACCTCCACTTTGTTCCTCTTTTTCAAGACTGTTTTGGATATTTAGTGTTTTTTTGAGATTCCATATGCATTTTGGCATGAATATTCTGTTTCTGCAAAAATGCCATTGGATTTTGATAGGAATTACATTACATCTGTAGTTCACTTTGGATAGTATTGACATCATAACAATATTATGCCTTCCAATTCATGAACACAGGATGTTTTTACATTTATTTGTGTCTTCTTTCAGTGATGTTTTGTAGTTTTCAGTGTGTAAGTTTTTACTACCTTGGTTAAGTTGCTCCCATTCTAATTTGTCTTAAACTTGTTTTTGTCTGCTTTCCTTCCAGAAATTTGTTGAAATCTATCTTTCAATGACTGCCCCACTCACTCATTTCCATTTCTCCTTATTGTTTTAGATTTGTTCTACATTACATGTCTACAGTCTTATTTCCCTGGAGACTTGGGAGTGATGAGAGGTAAATATATATACCCAGCCTGCCATCATATCAGGATATGGTATGACAGGGTAAGTATCTGTACAGTTTACCCTTGAACAACATGGGTTTGAGCTGTTTGGGTCCACTTATACTCATGGATTTTTTCCACTAAATAGATATTCCAACATTACATGATCTGCAGCTGGTTGAATCTGTGGATGCAGAACCATGACTGTGGAGGGCTGAGTCTAAAGTCATACACAGATTTTTGACTGCATGGAAGGTTGACTCCTCTAACCCCCATGTTGTTCAAGGGTCAAGTGAATTCACATATGTCCATACAGAATACATTTGTCAGTTAAGTGTGAGATATGTAATGTACATCTATAACTGTAGTATGCATATGTTAACATACATATACATATACTGTCATATATACATGTGATATATAAATTTATCATTATATGTGACATATATGTATATATCATCACATATTTGATGTACATATATACATCATACACGCATCATCATAAAGTATGCATATACGTGCATCAGCAAAGAGTGAGATATATGAGTTCACATATACAACATGGATGAATCTTGAAAACATCATGTTAAAGGAAAGAAGTCAGTCACAAAACACCACATATTGTATGAGTCCGTTTTTATGGAAGTCCAGAATAAGCAAATCAATAAAGACAGAAAGTTGATTAGTTGTGTTGCCAAAGGCTTGGGAAGGGGGTTTGGGGAGTGATTGCCTATGGGCATGGGGTTTCTTTTTTGGAGTGATGAAGTGTTCTAAAATTAGATTGTGCTGATATTTGCACAACTTTGTGAATGTACTAAAAACACTTAATTTTATGCTTTAAATGAATGATTTTTTATGGTATGTGAATTATATCTCCAAGCTGTTAGAAGGAAAAATATAGACTTGAGGAAAAATGTAGAGGGATGGGATGAGATCCAGAGGACAGAGGTTTATTCTTGGTTAGGAACAGACACAGTTCTTTCACTATAATCAGTTAAAAGACATCTCTCAGGCTTATTTTGCATTATTCCTTTTCCCCTATGAAGACAGTCACTGCTGTTGATTTTAACTAGATTTCATTTGTATAAAAATATCCTATGAATCCCACAGCATGTAATTTGCTCTTATGCCCTATTTCTCTGAGTGATAACTTCTGCTGGTGGTCATTAGCATTTTGGACATGAAGTTCCAGACTCAGTCTCGTAGATGACCATACTCTTTCTCAGTCTACAGACAGATCCCAGGATCTACTTCATTATCTTTTCCATCTTTTCTTTCTGCCTGAAATAATTTTGAGACATTCCTGCCCACAGTCTAGGGTATCCAGCTGCATGGACTTTTAGGTGAACCTGTCTTTTCTTGGAGCTGCACACATGCTGTTTCCATAATCTAGCAGCTGGAGGTTAAGATGAGATAGATCTAGGTCTAGAGGCACAGCCACTACATCATCTTCCTGAGTTATAAATGTGTCACACAATTACTTTCTAGTCAGTAGGAAGGTATGAAAACCTGGAAAATTCTAGGTCACTCACTGCATAATCCTCTCTTATTTAAAGAAGGCATTTTAAATATTGCCCAGTCTTTTTTTTTTTTTGGTCAACTCCTAGTTTCTGTTTTATTCAGAAATTTGGGGTAAAATACTGTGGAAGAGAAAGGAGATTATTTTCAGAAATGAAGGTTAAATAAAGACTCTATCAGACATGTAAAAGCTGAAATAATTCAACACAACAGACCCATCACTAAGAGAAATGGTGAAGTCTTTAAATCAGAAGGAAAATGATAACAGAAGTGGTAGCTGCATAGGTAAATATCTAAGAATTTCTTTATTGTTAGTGGCCCTCCATTTGCTTTACTCTTGTTACCATAGCACCTGACTGGTGATGAAATCAACAATTTATGTGAAAGAAACACAAATGAGGAACAACCTGGTACAGCCATTGCTATGAAATGAACCTAGATTCACTGCAACAAAACATCAATTATCTTACAAGTTCATACTGAAGTAATGCTTTCTATTGAAATATTACAGAAAAGTGCACAAATAATAATAATAGTAAATACAACTCACTGAATTTTCAAAAGGAGAGCACACATGTGTAACCAGCACCCAGATCAAGAAACAGAATATTATTAATACTCTAGAGACTCCTCTTGCACTTCCTTCTAGGAACTACTTCCTCCCAACCTCTAAAACTATAAATTAGTTTTTCCTGTTTTTGAATTTTATATAATTGGATCATACAGTATGAACTTAAAATATGCCTTCTTTCATTCAATCTTATGTTTATAAGATTCATCCATGCTGTCCTGTGTAGCAATTGTTTGTTCATTTTCATTGCTGTGTTGTAGTCCATGGTACAATTATACAATTTATTTATCTATTCTACTATGATGGGTATTTGGTTGTTTTCATATTTTGGCTGTTGTGAATGGAACTTCTATAAATATTCTTATATGTGTCTTTTGATGAACATATGTATGCATTTCTGTTGAACAGAAACTCCTTGCAATGGAGTTGTTGGATAATAGACATATATATGTTCAGTTTTCCTAAATGATTGTACCATGAACCATATCAGCAGTATATAAAATTTACATATATACATAAAGTTTATATATATATATAAAATTTATGCTTTGCCCCATTCTGTTATTTGCTTTTTCATTTTCTTAATAGTCTTTTGACAAGCAGATGTTTTAAATATTAATGCAGTCTCATTTATTAATTTTTCCTTTACTCTTAAAATTTCATGAGCCAATATGAGTAAATATTTTGATGTGGTTGCTAAAATAGCTAATGCTATTCAAAGCATCCATACTAATAATGTTATTACAAAGTGAATGACAGTCCCACTCCTCTCTATGATGTTTATACCTTACAGAGAGAAATTAATTTCTTTTTGAGCAATACATTGTATGAAAGGTTTGGAACACCTAGAGTGTGTTCAGGAAAGGACATCCAGGATGTTAACAGATTTTCAAAGCTTGACATTTGAGAAAGATTTAAAGGATATGGGGAGACTTAGGTTGAAAACCCTACACAACAGGTTTGAGGAAGTATTGCTTTGAAAGAAAACTTCATTGTGTTTTTTATCACTGTGAGAGGAAAAACAGGTCATAAGGGCTGAAATTGTCAGGGATATCAATTTCAACTTGTCAGGGAGCATTCAGTCTCGTCACAGTTGTCCAGTGATGGAAGGTAAATGGAGATGTTTCCACCCAAGAGTAGTGTTAAAAGGGATTCTGGTGTTGGCTGGAAAATGACCTAAAGGAAATTATCCTTTACTGAGCACTGATCTTCCTAGGTCCTGCCATAGGTTGGGTTCTCCAGGAAGCAGACATTGTTATTGGCAGTGAAGGAAGCAGGAATGAGCAGAGGGAGGAGTCAAGAGTAATGCAGACCCAGCAACAGTCTTGGCCAACTCTTCAGGGAACTCTGGAGCTGGAGAGCCCATTCAGAGTTGTACCAAACGGAACTGAGATGGCCAGGCCTTTATTCCCCCATATTGCTTACTCACTGGGTGTGAGCTGCCCTGAGAAGGACTGTGACCTTGGACAGGACAGTTTTCTCAACTGAGGCAATTCCTAAAGGTCCAGAGAGCTGAAGACCCTCTGATGACTACATTCCTAGGAGCTGGACAACAAGTCTTTCCTTGAAGGGGGGCCGCATTATCTACAGCAGTAGGTTATAAATCTTTTCATAACTTTTCTTTTTTGTACATCTTTTTAAATTTATGAGCTTCATTTGCTTTGTCATATCCATATAGTTTAACTTTATCTTCTCCAAATATCAACCTGACCACCATTCCAAGAATAGTAGCAATGGCTCCAGAAGCCACCCCTATCTAGTACCTCTCCTTGGGATAAGGAATCTCCCTCAGTGGACTCTTAGGCTGCCCTACGACCATATATATCACCCACCCCAAAAGTCCTGGCCATCACTCATCACTGTGGAAGCCCACCTGTGCTCTGGCTTATGAGTAAGGAATTGGGGCTCTGTGTGCTTTTTGTCCAGAAGCAATGTACAGCCTATTATCTAATTTCATTTGATAAATGATAAGCAAGTTTCATGCCAACTGGGATGTGGTCTTCCAGGACCCCCAAGTCTGCTTCCACAAAAAATGAAATGTCTATCTACAGAATTCTCTGCTGTTACCTGGAACTCTTATTCCCAGAAGCAGCAAGAGCCAGATGTTGAAAAGATTCCTGGAAAATAAGAAAACTAAATATTTAAGTAAAAAATTATTTCATATTTAAGCTGCTATTTCAGATATCAGGATATGCTTGGATATGACTACTTCTTTATTTACAAAGGGGAGTGGGGGAGTGTGGGACATGTGTCCTGAGGCTGAACCTCCAGAGCACATACTGGATCAATTTATAGGTCATTGGTAAGACGAATTGGGAGCTGACGGTAAAAAAATAAGATGTATATATTTTTAACATTACTATTCATTTAAATATTTTACTTATTTGAATAGTTGTATGGTATTTAGGGAGAGACTAGATCACAAATAGATGCGCTTTGTTAGCAGGTGTTTCACGAGGGCCTGGCAGCCCGTGGGCCGTCAGGTTGTATGGTGGCACATTTTCTCTGGGGTCTCTTCAGCATGCCCAGGCACTCTGAATCACTGCTACCAAGCTCACCACTAAAAACAGGATTGATCTGTTTTTCTATAAGTTCTATTTGCTTGGCTTGATCATGTTGATCCTGGTCAGTAGTTCTTGGGGAAGGCATCTCTAGGTTAACTGCTGGGATGTGGTTACCTCAGAACAAACCTGGTGTGAATGTTGTGATTCTCCCCAAATAACCCCCTTCAGGAATGGGGAATTTACTCCTTGGCTGCTGGGATATAGCAAAAAAAGTCCCTTAGGTATCTCTCCCAAGGTCTGGTCCCCATCCAAAGGCAGCCTGCATCCAATGAGTGATCACTGTGAGGGGAATAAGGGCCCAGACCCCTCACCCTAACAAAAGGGTCACCCCAACTCCTGAGATCCCCAAAGGTTGAGACCTCTGTCAGAGCATCATTGCAGCTCAGTTTCTCCTTCTGTCCAATCCTGCTTCCTTCTCCTCCTTCTACATGTGTGGATCCCAAGAGTTATCCAAAAGTTTCCTTAAGGTGAAAACAAAACAATGATGCTTATTTGTAAAGTATCCGAAAACACTCCATCTAGTAGCCTTGGTTTGGTAATGATGCTTTTGTGGCTATAGGCTCGGAAGTAAAACCTTTCTGTCTTCAAATCCTGGTTCTCTCATCTGTTCACTATAGGACTTTGGGAGATAACATCTCACGAGGTATTAGTTTACTCATCTGTAAAATGGGTATATTATGTGCAACCAACCTCATGGGTGTGCCTTAGATGGGGTCCCACAAGAAGCAGACTGACATGAAGTTTAATGTGTAGGAGGTTATTAAGGAGGAAATTGAAATCTAGGGCAGATAAATTCTAATGGGTTGGGGGGGAGATAAAGAGAAAAAGATCCAGATCATGGCATAGTGTCAAAGAAGAACTAGGCCTTGTGAACTTCCAGCACGATGGAGAAAATGTTATAAGGATATGGTCACAGGAAAAGTCAGGAACAAAACAGATGTGAAAAGTTATAGATGATCCTATTCAGTGGGGGAAAACATGTATTTTTATTCTTTATTATACTCCATCCACTTCCAAAACTAAGTGGATGTGGCTTATGAATTAGAGCACAATACGTGGCAAAGACAATTTTTTCTAAGGGAAGAAAATTTCAGGAAGCCAAAGTATAGATATTTCAGGTACCGGAAATGAAAACTCATTTTATTTCATCTGTTTAATAAAGTATACCATTTTCTGGAAAAAATAAAATTTTTCCTGGGATTTAATCTAAGGAAAAATGTATCATGTGTGTTATTTTATATCTTCAAGGTGTTAGAAAACACCTACAGCAGAAATATTATTTGACTGGATGTTTTTATTTATTCTCCATTAAACCTGAGGACATAACATTGCATATTTATTCTCTAAAGGCATTTTTATGTGAATATTAGGAAATACGGTCCATTTACTTTGCTTAAGCTTACATTGCTAACATAACTAAGGGATAATATTTAGAGACTATAGAGCAGTGATTCTCAACCCTGGCTGTATGTTACAGTCATTGGGGAACTTTAAAATTCCTGATGCCCATACCACATCCTGGACCAATTAAATCAGGATTTCTCTGGGAGACCAGGCATTTTCTTAAAGCTCCCTGGGTGATTCTAATGTGAAGTCATGGTTGAAAAACACCAATATAAAGGACTGAGTAGTTACTGTCTTCATTAGTCTGCCCTTTATAAATACCATTTTTTCTCAGTGGAACTTTTGATAAGTGCTGAGTTGCAATCAAATAATATACCAATAAATATGTAAAGTGCTAGTATTATGGGAAATTGATTAAATATCTGAAGTCAGCAAAGTGGGCCCAGGAGTGACTAAAACCAATAGGCTGTGTGATAAATTAGTGAGGAATTTAATTATTATTTCTAGGTTTACAAAGAAGTCAATCAATTGCTTGTATTTTCAGGGGTCAAAGCCTGTGACCAAGTTACTTTCCTCAGTAGTTTGCCATAAAACTGCAGGTTGATGAAGGGTGAAAAAAATTCCATGGGGTTGATGGCCTTAAATATCTGGGAACACTAGGCTGAGTCAGGAGATGTTCTAGGTTCCAACACTGCAATTCTCCCAAATGAATGGAGACTGGTTGAAGTTCCCAGGAATTCTTCACTAGTGTAAGGTGGTAGCCTTACATCTCATCATAAGATCTAAGACCCAAATGGAAGTGCAAATCTTTCCAAGGGCTTTCATTCTTTTCCCCTGTGGAGGAGAGAGCTCTGAAAGGCTTATAGCTCAGCTCCTTTATTTCTGGCCTTTCTGAGTCATTTTAGGTCCTACAATTCAACTTGGGTGCAAGCCACTACTCTTTTCTCCCCATGCACTATTTGGGGTGATGCACAGGAAAGCTCAGCTGACAAACAGACTAAAGTTTTGACCCTCAGCCTGCTCCTAGCTCTGAGACCCTAAGCAAGTTGCCAAATTTTTGTGAACCCATTTCCTAGTGTTTAATGTAGGGATAATCTATCATCAGAATGTTTAATAAGATGCTATATATTCAAGAAGTTATATGTAAAATAATTGATGAAATGTTCAACAAAAACAATTTAGGGAAAGAAAAATCATGGCACCAAGTAGGATAACTAGAGTTTTTCTAATCGGTGTTCAACTAAAAATATGATAGCGTTTAGTAAAATAGATAGAAGGCTCTGACAGATCCACTGACTAGAGGATAAAAGGGTGCTTATTTTCCAGTTCTGTGCAACATGGAAGCCACCCTCCACTTGAAATGTGACTAGGCTGAATTATAACGTGCTGTAGGTAAATATACACTGGATTTCAAAGAGTATGGAAATGAGAATGTAAAATATCTTGTTATTCATTTTATGTTGATTACATGATTTATTTGGGACTCATAGGATTAAATGAAATATACTGGTAAAACTAATTTTACATATCTCTTTTTACTTTTTTTAAACAAAGTGTGGCTCATAGAAAACAAAATTGAATATGTCTCACATTTGTGCCTTGTGTTATAATTCTGTTTGATAGTGCTGTTCTAGAGCTTCATCTTAAATACAATTTAATAGGAAAAATTAAACTTCATAAAAATTACATTTTCTGGAAACCACCTTGTCTTTTGCTTTTTCATACATTTGCCCTGGTGACACTATGATGTGGGATTCCTCTCTTGGACTTCTTCTATCTTATAATTGTGTTGGTTTGGGGCTATAGAAATTAAACATCCTTGAATAAAGACCATCATGGTTCTTTCATAAAATAAAACTCCTCTTTATTGTGATCAATATAATTGATAGATTTTACAAGGCAGATTGTTCTCCAATTTTTTTTCTTCTTTCACTGAAGATACTTTTTAAAGACCCTTGATTGCTCTCTGGATCACTTGAGATATTACCTATAATTTATTGGATACTTGAGGGAGAGCGAGTGGTTCTGTGTCTGTGTGGGATTTGGATGACTACAGCCAGGATGGCAACAATCTAATTTTACAAGGGAAAAAAAGGCACCAAGTAGAGTACAATAGCTTTCTGGAAGTGCAAGTCTGAAGTGCATCTGGATCTTGCTAGCAGTGTGTTTTTTTGGTGATTGCTTTATACTCAAGAGCTCTTCAAGGTTATGGAATAATAAAGTCAGATGTCATAGAGAGGCCTGATGCACAGCCACCTTACAAATACCTGGTGGAAACAACTGTGAAATCATTAGAGTACAATAGTTGGGCTAAAGATCTGAATCATGCTAACTGATATGTGTGCTTGCTATATGTCAGCTATGCTCAAATCTACAAAACTGCTTCTATTTTGGAGTGTGTCCACTGAGAGCCATTAGCTGAAACAATTTGTCTCCACCTGTGGTTTTCCATGATATATTTGTAAAACAATCATGCTGCATGGTCACGCTCAGAGAGGCAGTCAAAAGACCTGTAAGCGTACTTAGAGTCTTGGATCCCACATTTCATATTTTCATGTAGAACAACGTTGTCCAATAGAAATATAATGTGAGCCATATGTAATTTAAAATTTTCTCATAGCCACATTAAGAAAAGGGAAAGAAAAAAGTGAAATTGATTTTTTTTTTTGCGTTATGCAGGCCTTTCACTATTGTGGCCTCTCCCGTTGCGGAGCACAGGCTTCGGACATGCAGGCTCAGTGGCCATGGCTCATGGGCCCAGCTGCTCCACGGCATGTGGTATCTTCCCGGACCGGAGCACGAACCCGTGTCCCCTGCATCAGCAGGCGGACTCTCAACCACTGCGCCACCAGGGAAGCCCTGAAATTGACTTTAATGATATATTTTAGTTAATCTATCTGAAATATTGCCATTTTAACATGTAATCACTATTAAATATTATTCGTATATTTTACTTTTTTTTGTACTGTCTTAAATCTGGTGTGTATTTTCCCCTTACAGCACATGTCAATTTAGTCTAGTGATGTTTCAAGTGTGCAATAGTGACATATAGCTAGTGGCTCTTGCTTGAACAGTGTAGACCTAGAAGCATCTGTGTGTCCGTGAGTGATCTATCTACCTTTGTATCCCAGGAGGGTCCAGGTTGGCTGCATTTGATGTGGAGCAGGTTGGACCAGTGAGAGGTGCTGAGCCTTGATAAGGGTCTTATGGGCTGAGATACTCCTGGTCATTCTTGAGACAGGGCTTAGGATGACCCTAGGAGCATAGTCTAGTGGCTTTTGCAGACATCTCTGGACTTCTGGGGAACTATCTGCACTAATGGGCTCTGGAATAAGGAGTATGCCATGGAGCCAGGGAGAAGATGTGACATCCTGTGCCATAAAGGGTCAACTCAGCAGACTTGGATTATCCAAACCCTGCATATTCCAAGGGTCTGCACACTGGCCCTTGACAAGGTCCTAGGAAATAACCTCTGAGTCCCTGGAGTGTCCTGCCTGATAAGAATGTCTTTGCATATCTCAGACTTTGGGCCATGCTAGATAGTTTATGCTAGTGATGTGATTTATTGTGAATGGTTTTCATATGCCTGGAGCTTTGGACCATACTGTACCAGTTTGATCTCTTGGGGGCTGGAGTTTGGAGTAGCTAAGTTCAACTCTATGCCTATGTGATTGACCCCCCCCCCAAAAAAAAAAAAAACATGGACACCAAGGCTTGGGTGAGCTTCCCTGGTTAGCAACATTTCTCACATGTTGCCACACTTCATTGCTGGGAGAATTAAGTGCTGTCCATATGACTCCATTGGGAGAGGACAACTGGAAGCTTGTGACTAGTTTCTTCTGGACTCTGCCCTATGTGCCTTCTTCCTGTGCCTATTTTAATCTGTATTCGTTCACCATAGTAAACCATAACCGTGAGTATAATAGCTTTTCTGAGTTCTGTGAATCTTCCTCATGAATTTATCAGACAAGAGTGGTTGGGGACCTCTGACACAAACCACTTGAAATGATTTGGGGAGAGTGACACCCAAATAGGTGCACTGTCTATTATGCATCAACAGTGCTACTGATAAAGGAAAGGGAACACAGAAATAGGAGTGGGAAAATGGGGATAGGACCTGAAAGTCTTTGGTGAATTTATTATGTCAGGCTCTTTTCTAGATGCTTTTCACTCAGCCTTTATCTGATTTAATCCTTGCAATAAATCTCTCATGTCTCTCTTGCAGAAGAGAGAATGGATATCCAGGCTCCAGCCCGCAAGAGGCCAAACTGATAAAGTGTGGCCCAAAGCTCCAGGCATACAAAAATCTTTCACCATAAATGAATGGTAGCAAGAGATCCCAAGCCCTAGTTCCAGCATATGACAGCAAAAATGTAGCCACGTTCCCGGGGACACATTGGCCTTTGCATATGTAGCAGAGTCTGTGGTTTTCCTGCCCACATCTCCTCAACTCATACCGCATTCACTGTCATGAGCTCCTAGGCAGGCCTGTGTCTTCCTGCATTTCTATGCCTGATGGCAGTTTGCCATGTTTGGACTGCACGTGGGGAGATGAGGCCCTCAAACAATGAGGTAAAGTAATTGGTGACTAAATACCTGCCTTTTCTGTCCCCTCTTTGGAGGCATTGGAGGCACAGAGCCTTTCACGATTGCCAGTGAAATTGAACCCCAGTTGCCCACAGCTGTGTCCACTCCATCACACACCCTTTACTGGCAGTCTTTCTTACCCATCTACTTCCCCACTTCTTTTCTGTGTGACCTGTGATCCCCTCCCAAATCAATTGCCTGAACCAAAATCCTAAACTGAGCATCTATTTTTGGTGGGGACCCAGACCAAGAAAAGAGATAGGATCATACCTGAATGAGAATATACAAAGCAGAAGGTTTGAAGGACAGTGGCACTATAGTTATGGCCTGTATTCTGTATTTGTGTTACTTTCTTAGCACACATATAGTTCTTTGTCCCATATTTGAATTAAGTTGAATCCCTGCACACAATTCTAGCATGAAATATGTACGTGCTGCAAGTTGCCACACATGGTTCTGTATTATAGTGTGTTCCTTGTACTTTAGTTTACAAAGTACACTAATTCTGGCTAATTCTTCTTGTTTTCCACCCTTAATACCATTAAAGTATGAACCATCATTTGTAAAACTGAAAGCCGATATTTACTTAATCAAAATTAGACTTCCTAATTTCTATTAAAGGAATTGGGGGAAAATATAAGGGGGCAAACCCATTGGGGGAAAAAAATAGAGGATAATGCTCATATTATTTTTCAGAGAATAAACAACCTTGTATAATCCTATTATGAACATTAGCATACATTTCACAGCCCATCTGGCAAACGATAGAGGTCGTGACTCTGTGCATTTGAAATGCTATCCAGGGCATTGTAGTAAGAAAATGGCAAAACCTACAGCTGTGTCAATGGGTCAAAGAGCAGTCATAGGACATTTCTCAGACACCACGGATTACTCAGAGAGACTTTTGTGAAGACAAGCTGTGTGTTAGGAAACGTTTTCCACAGCTAAACAGGTCTGAAGGAATGGTTTATGTGATAAGCAGGGGTGGAAGCTGGGGGAGAACGTTAACCTGTTTTTAGTGATTCGTGGTTAAGTTAAACTGTGACAAAACTCCAGTGTCTTATGAAATGCAAATTGTTATTATAACAGTCTCCTTCAAGGGATGCAGAAAATATAGTATCTGCTTCCAGTTAAAGAATTCTTTTTCAGAACTTCAATAGAAGTCACTCAAATGTAATTAGTTTTACTGAGAATTTCTAATCTGGAAGACTATAAAAGATTTTGGACTTTTCTTCTAACTTAGGTCCCCTTCCAAGTAGATTTTTTTCAGTAGTAAATACTACAGAGCTCCACAATCCTAGTTTGGTTGAATCTGTGGATGTGCAAGAACCGTGAATATGGGGTGGAGGGGGTCCCACTGTAAAGTTGTGTGGATTTTGGACTGGATGGAGGATCAGCACCCTTAACGCCTGCATTTTCAAAGGTCAGCTGTAGTAGCTTATTTTATTGATATATTTTAGAACCCAATAGAAATATTAAAAGTAATGTAGGAATTGAGATCCATTGGACTCAGGATCGCCAATTCTTCATGTGCATATTTCATACTCCAGTTATATGCACTGGCTTGGTTTCTTTGATTTATTTCCTTTCTCTGTGCCTATCTCTTTCTGGATGAAATATGAAAGTCACATGAGGATTGAATATAAGATATGAAATTATATCACCAAGGATTATAAGTGTTACATAGTATGTTTTGACTGCATTTCCATCTGAGCTAAACCTGGAAAAAGATGCCACCTCCATTAAATGCTGTTGTATTAGAGTGAGCATATATGGCAGGTATAGTCTATTCTTTAAAATTAATATTTACGGATAGATTGACATTACATTTAATTACTCACAAACTTTATAAATGTGAAACATTTGTCATTCTAAGCTATTTCTAATTATTTTTCTTGCATGCAATTTACTTAGCTTGTACCTGAGCTTGAAGGCAACTTTGTCACATTCCTTTCTCTGAACGATAGGGATGAATTGCTGTGAATTTGAAAGGAACTTTAAAACTCTATATCAAGTCTGACAGAATGATACTATTCACTGCTTGTCAACATGGTCAGTGCAATAGTGAGTGTGAAATTGATAAACTGTCAAATCCCTGAGCTAATTCTTTCTCTGCAAGTATCATGGACTGAATGCATCTCTCTAAGTGGCCATGCATTTTTAGTAGGATCCACAAATAAGAAGTAACACTTCTTGCCAAAATACTAGAGGATAACACCCTCCCTCCCCTCGACAGTCTCCCAATATCCTCTCCTTATTCAAGAGAACTTGGAGTCAGAACACAGAAGCCATTATCTTGGTATCATAAAGCATTATGAGTCTACACAAACAGAGCAATGCATGCCTGGTTAACCCCAAGGCTGGCAACAGGAATTTGTAGGGTATCAGAGAAAGTGAAGCCTTCTTAACATGCCATAGATATAGTCATTCTTTTTATCACAAAATGTGAACAACCATACATAGGACATAGAATTTTCTGCAACTTAAAATGTAATACAAGGAAGTAACCAGTCCATGGCAAAACTCTAGGAAATGCACAGAAGAAAGTGAGCAAAATCCAAGATCCCACTGGAAAAGAAATACTATTGCATCATAAGAGAAACTAGTTTCATCTGGCAAAATGATTTTTGTTAATTTCTTAATGATGAGGAATATTAGTTAAGATATTGATGTGACAAATGCAGGCTTAAATTCAATAGAATGTATAAAGGCTCACATCTAAGGTTCTAATTAGCAGCTGTTTCTTCTCAACACAGAGAATGGAGAACAAGGTTCCCTCTACTTTGTAGCTCTGAATTTCCATAGGGCAGTTGAGGGAAATGGGAAAGAAAGCATGGAAGAGGCACATTTATTTCTAACTGCCTTGGCCTGGAAATCACTGCCGCGTATTTCTCATTGATGAGAATTCATCACGTGGCCATACCCAGCGGCAAGGAAGGGGAGGGATGTGGCCTGCAGCTGGGCAGCCTCCTCCGGGTTACAACTGTGTTCTATGGAAAAGGAGAAATGATAGAAGAGGGTAACTAGCCACTGCCGTAGGAGGAATTGCAAATACCAGAATTTCATGTGTGATGTCTGTGATGTTTACCGTCCAACGTCAAAAGAACAAGGAAGAAACTGTCCAAATAGATCTCTGCCTACTGAAGTTTTACTTATCCATCAAGACTCACTTTTAAGTGTTCCTTTTTCCATGGAGCCTTCCCTAGCCCCAACAGGTATTTCCCATCCTGCTTGTTGGGGAATAGTGACTGTGTGTGTGCTGTGTATTCCCCACTCAGATTGCCCTCACCAGGCTGTGCCCATCCCCCAGTTGCTGTGAGTACTGGCAGCTAAAGGCTCATTGCTGTTCCCTTCTCTGGAACTGCCCTCAGTCAAATTGAGACACCTTATCTTAGAGGTTACAGGGAACAGCTGGGAACAGCTGACAGCCAATGACTGATGGACATGTGAGTAAAAGAGGCCATTCCCAAGGCAGGACAAACCCTTCTGTTTAGTTCACACTCAAGAGCTCCCCATGGGCTTAGGTTGAGTCTAAACTCCAGCTCAACTCCTTTCTTGCCCTGTCCTGCTTCTCTCGTTCTCCTTCTCTGAGCACATCCTCCCCCACCCTGCAAGAAACTCTGTGCACTGGAATCCCTGCTTTAGGTTCTGCTTCTCAAGAACCTGGCCCAAAAGCATGAGTCACCTTACTTTCTAAAGTTGAGAGACGGTCTGTAATCTTCATGCATTCCCTTCTACTGCATTTCATTTTTTCAGGAGTGAAAAAATGGACCATAAATGCAATTTCATCAAAAAATAAAATACCAGAGTTCTCCTCACATCAGTTAAACTCTTTAATTTACTAAATCTTCCACATTTCAGGACTTTACACTAAGAAGGACCTAGGAGCCTTTTGTGATCCTCCATTGTCAGCGGTAGTTTTTTTTTTTTTTTCTTCCACATACTAAGCAGGAGGGAGGTGGACAAATATTTTTACATTTTTAACCATCAGGGAAGCCTCCTTAACCAAAAAATACAAATGAGCCATAGCATCCCATCCATGAGCAATTATCACAAGGTGAACTGAGGATCAAATGAAATATGGTCCTCAGCAGGAGGTTAGTTCAGTGTCCAGGACATAGCAAAGTGGTCATAACTGTTCGTGTTCTTCTTACTGTCATTCTAAAGTATTCCCACTATGATTTTGTTGTTTCCATATAACCCCTGAGATAGGAAAGGAGAGCCATCGTTGGCCCCATTTCTCATAAGTAAGATTGAAAACATCAGAGTCAGCTTCAAATCATGACTCCCCACAGCAGCAATCTGGGATGCCATTGATTTGGTCTGAATATCCCCCAATTTGCTACAGGAAACTCTAGAGTGCAGTCAGAAAGGGAATCTCTGTTTGTTTTTTATAACGTTCATTCTTGGCTTATGACAATGAGAACACTTTAGGTTCTGGAATGAATTAATGCTTCATTAATATATTTACTAAGAATCAGACATAACATCATTGGTGTGTTTTAATTAATTCCTGTGGATATATCTACATGGAACTATTTCTTGAGGTGAAACATTTAGAAACATAGTTTAGAACTACCCTGATTGTGAAGGTTAATGAGTCTTTTGCCTGTCTTCAGACAAAATTCTCATAATTTTCTAGATTAATGTGTAAATGTGGGAGTTCAGTTTCTCACGCAGACATTCAAACATCCCTATAATCTTTCCATCAGCAGGTAAATGGATTTCCCTCTCCTAATCAAATTTTTGCCTATCAAACTATTTCTCTCTTGAAGTAACTTGACTTTTCCATTTTGCAATCCACATACTTTTCTGTCTTTCCAGCCAAACATTCACCATGAAAACTTTTCCAAAAACTCTGCAATTATGCTGTTATTTTCTGACTACTCAAAGTGTATCTTGGTTGTGCAGTTTTTTATTGGATTATTCAAGTTATCACTTAATTTCTATTACCAGTTGACAAACTTATCTAGATCACACCCTTGCTTGAGGATCATACTGCTTGAGGATATAGATCATGTTTCATATACTGCAGTGTAGCCTTCATTGTGCCAGGCACACAGCAGAGCATACAGAAGATGCTCAATATACACTTGAATGTGTGAATAAATGCACATCTTATTTTCCTCGATGCCATCATTACTGGGTCTCTGAGATGAAAGGAGGTCAGGAATGTCATACGCTTCCTCAGCTCACTTCCTTGACCCAGTATGACCCAAGGGTGTTGGACAGACAAGTGTGGAAAGGAATTCTCTCCCTTGCCCCCCTCTTCCAGCACATCCTGCCTAGAGTCAGCTTTAGACATTGTTGGCAAGAGAATGTCTGTAATCGGGTAAGATGAAAAGGTCATTCCTACCTTAGAAAAGGTCTGTGATATCTTTCCCTCAACAAGGAGCAAGACCCCATTAAGTGTCCATCAAATCACAGATAGTGTATGGGTATGGAAGAAAAGACACACAATCAGGGTTGTGTGTTGTTACATATGGGAAATGTGAATATTTGATATATTTTTCATGGTTATTTTCTAATGATGCAACTATAAAGTGTGTACATAACATATTACAAGTGGTATAATTCTAAGAAGATTAATATATACTTATGTCACTGTCGATGTTTGACTGTAGATCACTGTGGATATTTGGAGTTTTACAGCATAGCACTGAGAACCAGGGAGAGACATCTGCTTCCCTTTATGCTGAGTGTGGAGTTCTATGATTCATGTTTCTTACACTCACATACTCCTCTAGAAATGTGCTTCATTTGGTCTTGCTTTATGTGTCACCCTGTTTGTGAGGACAGCCTTGACATTCAACCTTTCAATTCAAATGAGGGTGAAGAGACTTGAAGAACATGGGCCATGGTGTCAGCCTCCAGCTTTTGCTAGTTTAGTGAATTTTGGGATGTGACTTGATTTCTCTGCTATTCAGTTTCCCTGTCTATACAGTGAAGATAGAAGTGTCTACATGTTAAAATTGTTTTGAGCATTAAATGAGATGTGTATAAGCCACTTATCACAGTGTTTGGAAAAAAATATCCAGTCATTTATCCATTCATTTAGCAAATATTTATCATGTACCTACTATGTGTCTGCTTACATTCTAGTAGAAAGAGACAATTTAAATAAAGTATACAGTATGTTTTTCATATTCTATGATGAAGACTAAAGCTGGAGAGGGAGGGGATGGAAAATTCTGGAGTGAGATTTTTTGTGAAGGCCTCACTGATAATGTAAATTTGATTAAAAAAATACCTTAATGGGGCAAGGTGTGAAGATAAGGAAAGAGAATAGAGGAAACAACAGATGCAAAAGTCCTGGGGTTGGAGCATGTTTAATGAGTTTGATGAACTCTCTAAAGGTCAGTTAGCAAGGAGGAGCAAAGATTAAATGTACAAGGTGATGGGGAGCTTGATCAAGTAGTCTTTTGCAGCCAATTCAAAAGGTGTGAGCACAGTGCTATGGAGGGATACCTCCAGGTCCATATTCCACCACCTGCCAAGACTTTCAAGTAGGGTAGAGAGGCATCTTAGACAATCACATGCTTTCCCTCAGCAGGTGGGTTGAGAAAAGCAGTCCATAAATTTTGAAACTTATTATAACTGTTTCCTTGCTCAGAGAAGACACAGTTGCCCAGTTTGGCAATCTTCAAAAGAATTTTATGATTTACTTTCGTTTTTAGTTTTGGAAAAGAAAATGAAATAAGAGGCATTTCTTATCAGCAACAGATGATGTTAGAGGATAATGGGGTAATATATTCAAAGTGCTAAAAAAAATTAACTGTTAACCTTGGATTCTACTTGGAGCACAACTCTTATTCAAGATGAGGGTAAAACAGAGACTAACATTCATAAAAATCCACAGGCCTTGCTGAACAGACTTAAAGGATACATTTTGGTTAAAAAAAAACACATTTGGTTAAACATTATTGCTGAGTATATCTGTGAAGGTGTTTTTGGATGAGATTGACATTTGAATCAGTATACTGAGGAAAGCAGATTGCCCTTCCCAATGGGGGTGGGCCTCATCTAATCTGTTGAAGGCATAAATCAAACAATGAGTCTGAGGAAGGGAGAGTTTGCTCTCTTTGCTTGACTGTCTTCAAACTGGGACATTGGTCTTCTGTTGCCTTTGAGCTTGTGCTTGGACTGGAACTATACCGTCAGGTCTCCTGGATCTCCAGCCTGCCAACTGCAGATCTTGGGATTTCTCAGCATCTATAACCATATGAGAACCAACTCTTTATTATCTATCTGTCTATCTATCTATCCATCTATTTTTCTATCTTCCTATTGGTTCTGTTTTTATGGAGAACCCAGACTAACACAAGCCTAAATTTAAATGTCACCTCCTCTAAGAAACCTTCTTGTCTTTATTCTCTGGCTCAACCACTTGTTTCTTTCATAGTACTTGTGACAAACAGAAATTATCTCAGTTGTCTGTTTTCTTACTTTTTATGTGTCTCTCCAAGTATGATATGCTTCTCAAGGAAGAGAACAAATGAGACCTATTTATTCCCTAAGCCTTGCCCAAAGCCCGATACAAAGTAGGCTCTCAGTAAATATATGTAGAATAAATGAGTCGATCATTAAACAAATGCTTGAGAGATGGTCATTTTGCCTGGGTAATTGTACTTTTTTCTACTGGATTGAAATACTGTCTCTATATTTCTGACTTCCAAACCATAATCTTCAGTCTTGAATTTTCATCCCTGGAACTCAAGATTACAATTTCCAAGTGTATTTCACATATGTATTGCAAATATCCAAAACTAAACTCAATTTCTTTTACCCTCCAAAGTTCCCCATTGTTACCCAATTTTTTTTTTGTTTATAATAGTACAAGCATTCACCAAAGTCACTCAAGCCCAAGACCAGGAAGTCATCATTCATTCATTCATGTATTCATTCATTTGTTAATGGAGCAATTCCACACTATATCACAGCATACATAATGGTGAACAAAACAGACATAGTACATGTCCTCATGGAGTTTATTCTATCATCTTTCTCACAATTTTAATTATATTGACTGCCAAGACTTGTATGTTCATTCTGCTTTAAGAATGTCTCTTGAGCTGGTACCTACCTTTCTCTCTTTCACTCCTTTTCTAGATCAAGCTGACATTATCTCTTATCTGAACTTTTGTAACAGCTTTCAAATTGGTTTCCTTGCCTCTAGTCTCATTTCACACAAAATAACACTAAGAATTGTTTTTCCTAAATCAAAAATTTAACTACCTGATGGCCCTACAAAACCTTTCACAACTCACCATCACTTACAAAAGACAGTTCAAACTCTTTAGCATGACATGCCATGTCCTTTATGATTCAGCTCGGTCAAGACATACAGATCTATGAACGTGACCTCATGCCTTTGCATATATTCTTCCCTTATCCTGGAACCTTCCCTCTGTTTCTACATATTATCTTGACAAACTCCTTCAACCCTCTTCCTTCTTGTTGAAGCTTTCCTGACTCCTATGACCAACTAGGCAGATGCAAGAGTTTTGGAACCATATTCTCATAACCCCTCATAGGGATTTATGCCATCAGACTTCATTATGAATGTCAGACATGTTTACAGGTCTGAATTCCTCACTAGTGGGCAACTTGCAAGTGGAGGGCATGGTTTAGACAAACTTCTAACTGTATAAAGCTGACAACATTGGAAATATTACTGAATTTTTGCTTAATAAAGGAATGTTGACTGAATGAAGGGCATATGTTCAGTCATTTGCGTAAAAGTGATAGTTATCAGTGGCAGAGCTGACCCAAATCTCCAAATTCCCACTCTAGTGTTTTTTCACTAGACTAAAGCAATTTTGTCATTTATCCAGTGATTGTTTATTTGGTTCAGGGGAGAAGAAAACAGTAAGGCATGCCCTGGATTACAGGTTGGTTCAGAATCACCTTGGGTTTTTCTGAATCTATATATGCTTGACTTAGAAATTCTGAAATATACTCCATGAAAAAAAATCACAAATTGGGAAAAGAATCACCAAGTGTACTCCCTGAAAAAAATCACCAATGCTGGCAACTGTGAGTTTGAACATCTATTTCTTCCTTGATCAGCCTTGTTTATAGATGAGAAAACCAAGGCACAGACTTGTGTCATCTAACTGTTCTATGCCTCAGTTTCCTCACCTGAAAACAAGGCACCATGTTTTGAAAGTTATTATGGAAATTATACCAGATGAATGACCCTTGACAAAAAATTAGAATATTGCCTGGCACATACTAGGTGTTCTAAAATTTAGTTCCTTTTTCTCATTTTTTTCCCCTTGGGCTTTAATCAGAAATCTAAAGACACCAAAATGGCTTTTCCATTTTTGTGGGGAGAAGATGATCACTCTGCTGATGAATTGTCTGCATTTCACACACACTTTAACAGCCATGGGATGTCTCCACCGAGACTCCTTGTCACTCATTAGCACCATTGCAGGAAAGCTGATAAACCTCACCTCTTACTCGGCCTCTAACACAACGGGGGAAACCTCCATTTTCTTTTATCATCTGAATTCTGACCTTAAAGCTTTCACTCTAACCCGAGTGCTTAATTTATCTTCTGTGAAAAGCAGTCGTTTTTCCCTTACATGGAAACTGCCATGCCCTGAGTATTCACAGTGAAGCCAAGAAACAGTCCTGCCTGGTTCATCTCAGACACAAGGGAAAAGTCCCTCCACCCTCCCCTTCCATTGCAGGTAGAAGGGGCTTTGATTACAGGGCAGCATATGAAAACCTCAGGCTGCTATTGTACACACCATGCTGTAAAGGTTTAAAAGTTGACAAAATGCCATGAATGCCATTGTATGAAGTCAACCTCATGTTTGTTTTACCTACTGTACATCACAGTACACTTCCTGATAGCTGAAAGTTTGTGTTGTTTTGACTAAATCTGGACAAATATGCATAAAATGTGTATTCAACAGATATTTCACTTAAAAACAAAGAAAGGTTTGTGTCTTTAGATTGCCCCAGCACCTGAGGGCTACTGAGAATTATAAATAAATTTGGCTTCACAGGCCTGCAGTCATAAATGACATTTCTTTAAATGATGGAAGGGGGGAGAATTGAGTCGTACAGGAACCTTCCGTTTAACTCCCTTCCTCCAAAATATGTCCAAAATTTAAAGAAAGCTCCTCTAAATATAACCCTCAGTTGAAAAGGAGCTTTTGATTCCTAGTTATTGGGGAAAGACCTGTTTAACTATTTATACATTGCTTTGTTTTCTTAAAATTGATGCAGAAGGATCATGGGTCCAGCTCCTTTAAAACCTTATGTTTTATCACTCTCCAGTTGATGGGCGCAATCCAGCATGAGGAAATTAGAAACAGCTGGAGTAGACACAATAACTTCTTTTGAAAAGACAGCTCAAAATTACTTGAGAAAAATAGAGATGGCACCAGAACAGCATATCTCAAAATGTGGTTTCTGGACCGGCAGCATCAGCATCACCTGGGAACTTGTTTGAAATGCAAATCTGGGGGCCTCACTTGACCTACTGAATTAGAAATTCTGAGAGTAGGACCCAGAAATCTGGGTGTTTTTTCAGTCCCGAGGGATTCTGATACACATGAAGGGGGTAAACATCAGACCTAGACCATGAGAAAGTAGCAAGAGAGAAGGAAAAGCTGGGATTTTCTCTCTTGAAAAGCCAGAGAGGAGTGATTTGGGGACAGTTCATAATCAAAAGTGACTATGCAAGGTGCTAATCAAATGCTTAACACCTAACACACCTAACACCTAACACAATGTGCATCTGTGTCTAAGTCTGAAATTTAAAGACAGACTATAAACTGCTTCTAAAGACAGTGGAAAATATCAATACAAACCAAACCAAACAAGCCAGAGTTAGAAAATATGTTGGTCACAGAGTAACAATAATAGTCATGTCACTTGGACTCAGATTTTTTTCTTGTAATACTAGTCTATATAGTTATTTTCACATTAATAAACAGGTATGAAATTAAATAAATGTATATAAGGAGATTATTAAAATATACTAATATACACTTTTGCTTCCTGTATGAGAGTAACTTGTAGTAGACAAATGCTCCTGCCCAGAAAAACTGGAAAAGCTATATAAAATACAAAAAAACCAAACAAGCATGTTTTAAGGTCTCTGAGGGTTGTCTACGCAGTCAGATCCTGGAAAGAAGGGAGCTCATTGATGGAAGCCTAACTTTTGCATCCAAGTTTCCCCTGAAAGTGAACATACACATGACTCAGCAATTTCACTCTTATATACATACCTAACAACAATGCATTCACACATGCACCAAGACATGTACAAAGGGTTTCATAAATTTACTATTTGCAAGAGCCTCAAGCTGAAAACTACCCAAATGTCCATAAATCACAGAGTGGATGAGTAAATTGTGGTATATTCACACATGAGATGATGAGAATGAATTAATCATAGCTGCAGGGAACAACATGGATGAACCTCACAAACAGAGTGTGATATATGCCACTTACATAAAGTCTGAAATCCTGCAAAGGTAACCTATGGTGTTAGAAGTCAAGATAGTGGTTACCTCTGAGGGCAATGGAAAATAGGAGGAGGAAAGAGCGGTCTTACTGGGTCTGGTCTTGTCCTTGTTGCCAAAGCCTGAACTGTGTGTTTGCTTTGTGGCAATTCATCTTGCTGGACACTTGTGATTTGGGCAGTTTTCTTTATGTAAACAGTTTTATAAAACCTCTTACTTTTAAAGAAGTATTAAGAAGAATATTTCTTTTATTGTTTCTCTGTCATCTTTGTTTGGAGTCAGTCCATCAAATGTGTCTATGCCATCCCACAAAGGCACTGTGAATTCTCTGTGAGTAACTGGAGAAAGGAGAATGTTGTCACTAAGAATCTCAGATCAGGGAGTAGACAGGCTTGAAGGTGAATTGATAGGTGGCTTTTTCCTCATATCTGAATTGAGATGATCACTACAGTGGCAGATAACTTATAGAATTGAGTGAGGGTTAATAAGGGACTCCATCTGAAGTACTTAGCCCATACCTGTGAGTTCTCATGGAGGTGCAGGTGGACTTTTGGTCAAGAATAAAGTTGTGTATCTAAGAGAAATTGAAAATAGCCTTCCTCAGGCCCCTGTCTCTGTGACTGCACCCTTTTTGAGTTACAGAAATATTGTGATTACTCACTTGGCAGAGTGGATATTCCTAAGAAATCAAATTATATCTGTTTTGGGTGAGGCAGGGCAGGAAGAGAGAGAAAGTGTTGGGTGAAGAAGAAGGCATGCCACCATGACTGGGAACTCTGGCCTGGGGTCATAGGAGCTTGATAAAAATATCACCTGTGCAAAGCAGAGCAAAAGTGCTGAGAAATCAAAACTCTCTAGGAGAATCCTTCAACCAAAAATTGATGGGAGTTTGTGGATACTCTCTTGCCCCTCAAGCAAGATAACACTAAGACCTGTGTTCTGCACTGTATCCCAGAGATGCCCAGTGGAATTGAGCTCCAGTTGCCCACAGAGGTAACTGGCCTGACAGTACCACACTGACCACCTTCCCTTCCTGTATCACTTTCCTCTCCTTTATCACTGTTTTCTGAGGTCATCTTCCAAATAAATTACTTGTACTCAATTACTTGTTCTCATTACCAGTTTCTGAGGAAATCTAAACTCAGACAGTCTTTGCCCTTGCACAACTCACAGTGCATTCACAGTTGTGCTTTTCTGGGAACTTCTATCAGCCAATGCACTATGGCTGCTTCCTTTGAACACTGTAATTACCACCATGCTGCTGAGGAGGCTACACTGTGCCCCACTGATCTGAAAAAGACTTCTGTTGGTCCCTTCCCAGGTCCACTGTGCAGCCCCTGCCCCTTGCCTGTACCAGGTGGCAGGAATGGGACAACTGTTCCTCTGCTACCTAGGTCAGTGGCTCCATCTCTTTACTCTTTTTATTTGTACCAAGAAGATCTAGTGGAACCAGAAAGAAACAATCTTGCTATCTTCTAGTGACTAAGACCTCCTGCTCTTTCTCCCTGAAACTCTTTGCTTGGCCAAAAATCTTTTAATCCATCTGGTAGTAGCTCCTGTCACTATTCACCTCTTTTGAGAAGTTTTGTTCCCCCGTCCTCTCCCCTAAAGTTGGACTTCCCCATGCTGAATCTGCATACTCTTATTGCTCCCTCTTCACCAGAGTCTTTATGTTAGTCTATACAGATAGCCCTTTTGCTTTTGGATCCTGGGCCACACGTGGAATGAGAGAGTTCCCAGGGAATTCTCCCTTGAAGACACTGGGATGTTTCAATACATGACTTAATGCCAAATCTATAATAATCTCTCCAAAAGAAAGAATCTCCTGTGTTCTTAATTTTTCAGGATTTAATTTATTCTCTCCTTGTGCAGCATCTTAACACAAACTAGAATGAAGTTGATTATAATGATCCACGGTCATGAATAAAAAGAATGATCTATAAGTACTAATTAGCCTAATTGGCACCCACAAAAATGCCCCAAATTTTACTTCACCTCTGATCACAGGATTTATCAGGTGCTTTTTCAGCAGCAACACAATGACTCCTAGAGTCTGACTTCCTCTCTCTCTGTGGCATGCTAATCCAGCACAAAAACACTGGTACAGATGTTGACCAGTGGGGGAGGAAAGGCCAAGAGAGCATGTCTTGGCATCCTTAGAAGGGAGTCAAGGGCCTGTTGTTGAACCTGCACTCCCTGGTGTAAGGAATTTTGTCTCCTAAAAGGTAGGGGAAATTTGCCTGTGGTGGTGTGGGTTGCATTCTCCAGGGATGTTTCTAAGAATCATATTATTAAAATAGCTGCTGAGCAAAAGGCTGCGATTCCCAAAGCCGCTTTGAACACAAGTAATAAGAGGCAGAGATGAGATCATCTCCCTAAAGGTCAGCTGCATCCCCAGATGTGTACTTACCTCAGCCCCCACCCGCAGAGAACCAATGAATGGAAAGTGTGGGAACCCATGCCCACATGTCTGTAGCAGATCCAGCACCTGGCCAGGGCTGGAAGCCCGGACTGTCCCCACCCCCTGTTCTCTGCCAAACATTGTTCCGTGTACCTGGCCAGTGCCCGGGTTTTGCAGCCTCAGACACTTAACCACCTTTTCCGAAAGTACCTCACCCACTTTACCTCAGCCCCACCCCATCCCATCCCTTGTCCAGACCTGTAATTACAGGACCTGAAAAGCAGCCTCAGAGATACCACACAGGGCAGGGCAGCCCCCAGCAGGCAGCCAAGCTGTAAGTGTTTCTTTCTATAACATCCCTTCACTGTGGCCATCCTGCATCAGCCACTCACTGCCTCCCACAGGGGGCTGTGCCAGCCAGGCCTGCCCCTCACAGTTTTGGGCCCAGAGCAAGAGTAAGATGGAGCCCTCCAGCCCATGGCTGGCATCTTGTCTTCCTCCCCACTGGCTCTGTCGTCATGTGAGGGCCCACAAATATGTATCGACACTCCCCCCACTTTACCATCCCCCCTACAAACAGCAGCGCCTTGCCATCCCTTAGGCCTATATCTGTGCATACCAGTCACCCCTCAAGCGGACGGAACCAAGAAAGAGACCCTGCAGGTTGACATGCAGGCTCAGGTTTATTTGGGCAGGGAATTCCCAGGTCCCATGATGCCTCTCAGGGTGTGGCCTAGAAGGAGAGATGTAGGCCCCTGGAAGGTACATCCACTTGGCCTTCAGATTCTTTGCCCTGTGGGGAGGGGTGCAGCCAAGGAAAGGCCAGAGTTGAACTCGTTAAGAGGGGAAACCCAGGGCAAGGCACCTACCACCCACTCTAGGTTTGGTACCACCAACTTACCAAGGGGTCTCCTGGCTTCTCATGTCTTCTTTCATCCACTGAAGTCATTTGTGGGGCATCCAATCAAAGGTGTTCTTTGGTCCCATTGTCCTTTGATGGAAACACAGCTTCACTAGGCCATCCACAATCTGAACCCAGCTTTCCTTCCGAAACCCTTTTCTTCCCATGCCTGAACACTCTGTAACCAGAAAATGGGATCTTAAAAGGGAAGACCCAGACAGCAAAGGGGACATGCCTGAAGTGGCTGCCATGTCTTCTGAGAATGAGGAGGTCACCTGGCATCCCTCAGTTCTTCAGCTTTCCTGGTTCTACTCCACATTGTGAGTGGAATTTGGACAGAGGAGTTTATGTGGCAAGTCAAAGCCACTTGCCTTAACTGTCTTGCTGGAGGTAAAATTTTCCTGTCTTTCCTGACAGTCATGGTGTTGATCCAGTTTCTGCCTTCCTTTCCTGGGCACATCAGTCACCTGGAAGTACAGACCTTCAAGCCTACAGGGACTTGTTCTCTCCTTGCTGACACTTCTGCCGCAAGAGCTGTGGGCCCCTGACTCTGAAGGCTTTGGCCTCAGGTAGAGAAGAGACCCCCCAGGAAAATGGGCCAAGGCCCATTACATTTCCACAGTCAGAGCAGCTGCCCTGCCTCACTGTCCTAGGTAATTTCAGTGGTGTCCCATCTCTCCATCCCCTGGAGGAGGGCATTGTTACTGCTCATAGTTTCTCTCCAGAGTAGTCACTACTCCTTAGCCACACTCAGTCAACCCAGGCCACAGACCGTCACTAATTACACATGCTCAGTCCCTTGTGAAACTTCATACATCCAAAATCACAACTCAAGGTGGTGAAACCCAGACCCTTTTTCCTTTTCCTTACCTAACTATTTCTCAACTGAGAGCCTGGGTTACATGCCCAAGGAGAAGAGGCCTGAGACTGAAACTCATCTCTTTTCACCAATACGAAGCCCCCTCAAGCTTGTCTTTATGGACCTCAACCATCATCATGATTAGGCTGCTTTATGGGGGGAACTGAATTTTCTGGGCTGCAGTCAGCTCTCACTATGCTGTCGACAAGGACCAGGAAGTTCTGTTGTCCTCTTTTTTCCCATGGGCAGGGATAGCCCTCAGGGAACCTCTCGGAACCTGGCTCTGTGTAAGTACCCCCTAGTTCTCAAACAAGTTTCAGCAGCACTGGCCTCAGTTTCCATCTTCAGTAAAGCTCTCTGCCCTCAGGTCTTCCGTCTCCCTTCTCTTGCTTTCCTGGGGAACACCAGCTCCTGGTTTCTCTCTAAAACTGTTGCTGATTGTTGCGGTACTAGCTGAATTCCAAGTACTCTCTCATTAATGGCCTCTTGGCTATCAATTCTAGACATACATCAAAATGTTAACTTTCATTATGATTAGAAAGTGAAGTCTCCTTTATCTAACCTAAGCAGAAGGGGTGAGATCTGGAAGCATTTCTGAAGCTTTGTCACTAAACGATACCTGTGGAGCTGAAGCCTGCGGCTCCAGGAGTGCCAGCCCCACCACTCCATATCTAGGTGAATAACCTCTGTGGGCCTTGGTCTTCCTTTCTATGGAATGCAGGTAATAAAGCTACATAACGTAGGCCGTGAGATAATGTAATACCCTTAGCCAAGGGCCTGATACATAGTAAGTGTTCAATGCATGCTTGATGCATTATTGTCTTTTTTGTTATTCAAATTATTATTACTGGAAGAGAAAATTGCCCTTCACGAAGGAGAATCATGAATCCTCATATGGGTTCACTTCTCCTTACAGAGAATAATGAGAAGTCTTCATTTAGAGTATAATTGTGCCTACAATGCAGAAAACTGTTAATTTAGAAGAATCAACCGAAGGATTTGAGAACCAGTGCTGAAATGGGCTACCTCTTCTTAATGCAAGTTATAATAATGGCTACATTTATGGAGACTTAGCAGTGATCAGCTGCTCTCATAAGAACTTGATCTACATCAATTCATTTAATCTACCCAACGACTCTGGGGTGGTGCCATCTTTCTTCTCACTGGAGAATGAAGGTATTGAAGCACAGAGGAATTAAATATCTTGCCCAAGATCACACAGTTGTAAGACTGAAGGACAAGACTTAAACCCAGGCAGTCTGACTTTATTCTCGGCTACAGATCACAGCCCAGAAGCTAGAGCCTAGACAAATGGAGTGCACTTATCTTCAGGTGGAGGCTTCTTTCCACTGTGAGCAGCACTTGGACCAATTACATTATATTTAAGGAAATATATTTCTTCCTTAATGTAGAGATAACTTTAGTAACTCTGGGGTATTGGTTTGGGAGATATTTGGTCTTATCCCTGAATGACTAGAAGTAATTCTTATTTGACTTCTCTGATTGGTGGAGAGATTTTGAAGTGACCAGACATGGAATCCCAGTGCCCAACCTAGACTGTCAATCTCCAGCCTCACCGCCCCGTCCACCTTGCCCTTGGTTGAATAACTCACACCTTGTAGAATGTCCTGTTGAAGACTGCAGTAAACCCCAGATGGCCTGATATGGGGAGGACAATGAACTCTGGGGCTAGAGCAACCCTGTGAGTTTGGGTTGGAATTTAAATTATTTTGCTTTGAAGAAAGAAGCATTTCATCTGAGGAGGAAGACAAGTGTATAGGGGATCAATACTAAGAACTTTGCTGGTATATTTCCTTTGGACTATGGGAATATTACATAAAGTAGACAGTCTAAACTTTTCTGAGTATCCACTAACCAAGCTTGTTAGTGGCCAAGTTATGGAATTTGGTATATACTATGGAGGACCAAAAGCAAAATGTGTGCTCTTTGCTTTCATAAGTTGATAACATCGTTGGAGAGACAAGGAAAATGGATAGAAGAACATATGGTGTTGGGTCAGAAGACTTGTCACCGAATCCTAGTCATTTAGTCTTCTTGAGCCTCTGTTTTCTTCTCAACAAAATAAAAGGACTTTTGATTAAATAACTTCTTGTATAGTTTAGCTTTGAGGAGAATGATGTAGATGAGAAGCGTTTGTAAATTTAACCTTGATGCAAGTATCATTGTTATATTTCATTGATTCATTCAACAAAAATGTGTTGAGTGCCTGATATATGCCAGACACTCTTCTGGGCACATGAGACACACTAGTCAAAAAAGAGATAAACAGCCCTCCCATCAAGAATCTGACATTATAGCTGGGGGAGGCAGATGATGAACAATAAGCAGTATAGTAAGTAATTATATGTTTGAAAGTGCCATAAAAATCTATAAGCACAGTAACAGAGATTGAGAGTGTGCAATTTTAAATGTGGGTAGGCTTTATTGAGAAAAATGACATCTGAATGAAGAGCTAAAGAAAGTAAGGTGGTTGTCTGTGTGGATACCTAGGGGAAGAATCTTCCAGAGAGAGGAAATGTCAGTGCAAAATCCCTTAGTTGTGGGCTCAACTGGTTAGAGAAAGAGCAGGGAGGTCAGTATACTTGGAACTGAGTAAGCAATGAGGAGATAATAAGGGATGAGATGTGTGGGACTTTGCATGACTTCATAAGAGCTTTAACTTTCTCTCACTGATGAGTGAGGTGGAAGGGGAGAGGCTCTGGAAGGTCTTAAACCCAGTAGTTGTAGCAGGATGACTCTGGTTGCCATTGTTAAGAATAGGCAAGATTAGAAGCAGGGGGACCAGTTCGGAAGCTATTGCAATGGTCCAGGCAAGGGGTAAGGGTGGCACAGGCCAGGATGGTAACAGTGTAGGTGGGAAAAAGTAGGCAGAAGCTGGATATATTCTGAACATAAGTTCAATGGCATTTTCTGGCTTTCTCCACTTTGGGATAATGCAGTCACTCTGAGGTTAGTCCAAGACACTAGTACTCATCAAAGAGCAAAGAATAACTAGTGGAAGCCACTTCCTCCAGTGAACACTATTTACTACGAGGTTAGTGTGAGGCCCAGCTCTTCATCTCTTCCTCTATTCCCAGGCTTAGGTGGCCCTTCTCTCTCAGAACTCATGCTCTCTATATGCCCAGTTCCTCTCTGTACATCTCATCCATACATGATTTTGGTGCCAGTCACCACCTCCTTCTCATTTACCCACTGAATGCCTTCTGCAACAAATTGGGATGTGAGTAATTACATAGATAGATAGATAGATAGATAGATAGATAGATAGATGAATAATCCCCAAGTAAGAAAAACGTAGATACAATAGTCTCTGCATTTGTTTATGTGCTTGCTTAGTTAGAAGTGTAATATAAAATAGTGCACCAGGAATTGAGCAAAGGGTCAAAGGAATTGAGCAAAGGGCCTTGGTGGTCTTACTTAGTAATTGAATAACTGCAAACAAGTCACTCAAATCTCTTGGGCTTCTACTTTCTCCCCTGCAAAATGAAGCAAGTGGAAAGGTGCCAAGAACCATTTAAGTTTATCCATTGCACTTTCTGTTTCCACCGTGCCTGCTGTGCCTTTGTTATTTCCTTTCTTTTCTCCAGGCTGTTCCCCTGTAGCAACTCAGCTTAAGCAGTATCTTTTCTCTCCTGATTTCTTCTCATCCTCACCTGCTTCATGAGCTTTCTCCACCGTGTGCCTTTTTTCCCAGTAGATGGCAGTGTTCAGTTTTGTTTCCCAGTGATACTTCTTTCCCCTACTTGGAGGGACTTGGTCTGCTACCCTTTCTGCCAAGCTTGTGTCCCTTTTTCCCCCCTAGAGGTGATCATGGAAGAGGAAATAAAGGAAAGAACTGATGAGTGATGAGAGGGCCCCCCTTGAAACATTTGGGGAGACCAAGTAGCCTCCCCTTGCTCCTCAAGCAGGTTTATTTTATTATTCTTAACTATGGGTTAGAGATAAAACAACAACTGTCTTCCATATTTCAAAGAATGATTCCAACTCATTTGATCCTTTGACCCTGTGAGGTTGATAATACAGATCTCATTTATCTCAGCTCTTGAAGTTGTCATAGGATATCTCTGGCTGCCATCATTAAGAACAGTCAGGGTTAGAAACAGGAAGACCAGATAGGAGGCTCTTGCAGTGGTCTAGGCAAGAGATGGTGGTGGCTATGGGCTGGTGGGGGTGAAAGTGGGGAGAAGTGGTGTGGGGATGGGGAGATGTAGACACACTCCAGGCTTGTTACCTTGAGAAACAGTCTCCCCTGCCACTGCTATGCACTAACTTCTGCAAGACTCTCAGTTTCTCTGGGTCTCTGAAGTCCCTCCCTGCTCTAGTACTCTATGAATCCAGGTAAAAGAAAATGATCTACAGTTGTGGCTTTCAAACCACTTGACAAGGACACACCATTAGCTGGTAATGGAGTGAGAACTAGACACCAGGTCTCTGGCAGGTACTTCTCCTTGCCACTTACTGAGGATGATGGGAGAGGGTCTATTTCAGCACTCAAAGTTTCTTTTCTTCCCAGAAGAAATCTTGTGGAGGAAAGCCAATACATTTAACAAATCAAAGCAAGCTGCTCTGGTTGAAGGAGGACAGAGTCTTGAGCTCTCTCAGCCCCTAAGACTGCAAGAAGCAGGGTAAAACCACTGAGAGAGGAAGCGACAGCCCTGCTAATGGGCCTTTGAAGCTTCATGTGTTCTGCACTGACCTATGCTCATCGAGGAATTCTGGGATCCCTGAGACCAGATTTTCTTCAGCTGCCTTGAGAAGATTTTTCAGGGAGGAGAATATAGTGGAGGTGGGGAGGAATTTTTATCTGGGGTAGCAGAAGCTATCTTGGTGTTGGTTATATTAGGGTGGGTGATGTCACATTCCAATTAAAAAAATTATGGTTCTTAATTGACAAATGGATCAAGTTCAGATTTATTAGCATAGATAAAGGAGCTTAATAATCTGTCTCCCTTTGACCCCTCAAACTCTGGAGGGTACACTGTGCTCCTGGCATACCATTGAAGATGCCATGCCCCTCAACATTCATACCCATTCTGGAAAATATGGCTCCAGGACTTGCCTTAAACAATACTCCTGGAAAACATTCATAGCATTTTGTGCATAATTCTGTTATAGGCCATATCACAGTGTTTGTCTTCTCACCAGCTTCCTCCCTTGTTTGTGATTTGCTTGAGAACAGAGACCACGTCTTACCCATCCTTAGCATCAAGCTTAGTGTCTGACCCCAGAGCAGGTCTTCCTATGCTGAATCAGTGAATAGCAGAAGATGTTTGGGGTTGCGCTGTATGGTTAGGAGATGAGAGAATGCCATAAATGAAGAAGCTAAGGGATGATTCAGAAATTTATTACAGAGAACTTAGTCAAATATAGCCACTGTTGCCTCACAAAGAACTATATACCTATATGGTTAACCAAAACGTTTTATGTCAACCAGTTTAGTAACAAAGAGATTACATGGTTTGTGGTTGTTTGAAGATGACCTTGTCAGAGTTCCTTTACAACCCAATGGGCAAATAGGGCCTCAGTGTAACCCAGAATATAAGAACCCATGAATTTAGCATACGTGATAATTCAACCAGCACTCTTTGATGTTACCATACTTTTTAGAAAAAAAATAATCAAGATCAAATTAACTGTGAAAACAGGTTTATATAGAAAATCTGACCTATGTAAAGAAAATGAAGTACTTTATTGCATACTAACAGTACCAGTTTGTATACAAATAATAATGCACAAGTTTTATTTGCACATTTATATTTACTCACTCATTTGTCTGTTTGAAGGTAATGCCTTCAATATTTTATATTGGAGCTTTTTATTGTTTCTCCAATTGTTCCGAATAAATTCCTTTTGCAGTTTACTCTTATGATCATAGATGCTAAGGAGGAAATGACTCATTGGCTAATGTTATTACAGCTGCTATATTTTTTATCCTTTAGAATTCAGATTTTTTTCATTTACATATTTAAATCAACTGTCAAATTTTAAAATATCCCTTGCATTATTTGAAAATATTATATTAATTTAGTCCTAAGTAGTGTTTCTTTAGATAAGCAATTTAAAAAGTCTTCTATGGTCTTAAATTTGGTGATATTTTCTGATGAAAAGGAAATGTGGTGAAGGGTTCAGAGCACAGACTCTAGGACCTTGGCTGTCTGGATTCAAATTACATCTTTGCCCCGTTTCTGCATGTCTCTGAACAAGTGACTTTACCATTTTGTACTTAATTTATCTCATCTGTAAACTGTGGAAATAAATGTACCGACCTACCTCAGCTACTGGGAGCATTAAATGACTTGAGATGCATAAAGGTTATAGTTTGAAAAGGCAAGGAAACCGATTCTCCCTGGAGCCTCGAGAAGAAAGCCACTCTACAAATACCTCAGCTTCAGCCCAGAAAATCTGTTTTTGGTATCCTGACCCCTAGAACTGTAAGAGAATAAATTTATTGTGTTTTACGTCATTAAATTTGTGGCAATTTGTTAGAGCAGCTATAGGAAACTAATACAGATTTTGATAACGTTCATCTAATAATGGGCAAAATTATTCTGCAAGAACAGATCTACGATATTACCATAAAAATCAGTAGGAAAATACAACTCCTTTTACAAAAATTCAACTTGAAATACATTTTTAAAAATCCCTTCAGTTTCTGGTGGATAGAAATCAAATTTTTAAAAAGCCAGTAATGTGTATTTTGAAGTTGACATTTTATATTGAAGACATAAGTATAGGATTCCCACATCTTCTGATTACAATAGAATGTTCCATAGGGAAGATGATTAAGTCTTCCCCATTTAATTAAACATAAAATAAAATCTTTGAATCCTTTTTTTTTCCATCACAGGATTTGGTCTGATGCCTCTGAAAGACTGAATGGTGCTTTACTTTTGTGCATTATTGCAGAATACTTTCTGGTCACTTTTATCTTTCACTGAATAGAATTCATCACCTTGGAAAATGAAACAAAGAAAAAAGAATGAAGGAAGGAGGAAGGGAGGGAAGGGAGGAAGAAGGAAGGAAGGAAGGGAGAAAAAAGAAAGAAAGGAAGGAAGAAAGGAAAGAAGGAAGGAAGGAAAGGAGGGAGGGAGGGAGGAAGGAAGGAAGGAGGAAAGAAAGGAAAGGAAGGAAGGAAGGAAGGAAGGAAGAAAGAGAAAGGAAGAAAGGGAACAGTGTTTACAAGTAAGAACAAACTTTACAACCATCATCAACAATTTACGACTCTACCCCAAAATACATGCAGACTTATAATCATCTTCCATTAAGTCTACAGAAGTTTAAAACACTACAAAGGATATGAAACATTAAAAATAAAAGCCTTCCAAGTGTATGCACATGCATGCACATTCTCCAAGTACACACATGCCCATAACCACTGCTACCATTAAATAATACTCATTCAAAAACTACACCAGGGGGCATGTGGAATTTATCACCTATCCCCTTTAAGTAAACACTTTCCTTTTCTTCATGCTTTCTGCTGCCTGTGCCTAACCTTGGTTCATGATCTCTGTGTAAAATAGGACAGACCTTTTTTTTTTTTGCCAAGATACATAAAAATCACATTCTGGTCCCCAGTACATGTCAAGGCATCTCAAACTACCTGCAAATGGTTTTCAAGAATGGTTTCGATAATATTGTTTAGTTGGTAACATTTGTCACCAGTTCATTGACATTTTCTGATTATGACCTTTTTGCCTGTAGAAATCACCTTCCCAGTATTTGACTGAAGTTGGCACCAACAATCTGCTAGACAGACCTGCTTATGGAGACAGGGCATCTCTGAGAACAGCTGATCCTTTCCTCAGCGCCCATGCCCCATCAAGGTATTTCAGCAAAAGAAAGCATTTTTACAAGGATCAAGGGAAATACTGTATATAAATCAACATGGAGGTTAAAAGCATAATTTTAGATTCATATCTCAACTCTTGGCAAGTTCATAAAATCCTTTTGAGCCTAATTTTAGCATCTGTAAAATTGGGGAAATACTAGCTACTCTCAAAGAATTAATGAAGACTACAGGAGCTAATGTCCCTATGATCAGTTTTCAACAAAGGGCATAATCTCCATGGCTGAGTATACCAACCACCAGCAGCAATGACAATGCACAAGACAAAATTGTCTGAACAGCACTGTATTTCTTATCAGTGAAAAGATAGATGATTCAGATGGGAGGCATGGGTAGTGGGAAATATTGCCATCTACACATAAGGCAACTTTCTACTTAGACACAGGCACAAAGTGGAGTGAAAATATTTCTCATGAAGCCATTGCAAGCTAATAGTTATACAGAATCCACTGACACTTTTACATACATATGCATCATTACAAAGTGCATCAGTGAATATTTCCGTGGTCCTAAGTGTGGCCACAATAGAGAGGCTGACGGCTGCATGTGAGCTGGCTGTCCATTCAGGTTCCTAGTTCCCACGTATTCTCTAATCAGGCAGGTCTGTTTCAAAAACATAACCGCACTCATTTCTGAGACTGTGCATTCACTTGGACTGCTTTCCATTTTAGCACACCCTCTTTCTCTTTCCACTCACCAAATGCCCACCTATTCCTCCTGAGCCCCCTCCTACATCCGCCCCTGTCCCCACCCCCATCTCTCTCAGGAACCTCCCAACACTGTTCCTCACGTTGATAAGTTTCTTTCTCTGAACTGCTGCCCAGTCTGGCATTGGATCAGAGTTTGAATAATGCAGATATGAACCTGTCAGGGACCCACTGAGTTGGAGCATAACAGAGCATCTAGTCTAACCCCCTTGTTGTCTAGATAAAGAAGCTGTGCTGCAGAGTGAGGGCATCTTGTCAAAGATCACTCAGAGAGTGAGTGGCCAGGCTAGGACCGGCATCCTGGCTTCTTGAGACATAGTCTACAATGCTTGCCACTTGGCCACTCGGATGCTATGTTGTTCCCTGTGTTTCATATTTCTTGCTGATCTCTCCTCTTGGTTGTATAATCCCCTTTTTCTAATATTTTGATCCTGTCCCTTTCATTGGAGAGTACAGTGAAATATAGCTACTTCTTGATTATTTTGCATGTAAATGTGTGTCACATTCAATATAGGCATTAAATTATTCCTCATCTTCCTCAATTTGTTGGTATTTGGGGGAAAATGTAGAGAATAGGCTGTCAAATTGCATTGTTTTCAAAATTACAAATTTGTTTCTCTCTTCTTCACGTAATATTTTACAAAAATATGCCTACTTTTACAAACTGTATACCCTGCTGATAATCAAAGTGTGCATGAAGAATATACCTATATACATAACTTGCATGCAATATACACAAGGGCACTGAGTTCCATTAAACATATGCATGTTTAAAATAATCCCTACCTCAAATGCCAACTGAGGGACATTCTAATAAAAACTGACCTAGAATCTTTAAAAATGTCAATGTTATAAAAGAAAACAACAACAAGAAAAAACTGTTTCAGATGAAAGAAGTATAAAAGCAATGACAATAAAGGGCAATAACCCTGGATTGGGTCCTAGAACAGGAAAAGTAATGTATCTATGAAAGATATTTGGACAATTGGAAAAATTTGATTATGAACTGTGAATTTAGATATTAGTGTTGTATTAATGTTAAACTTCCTGACTTTATTAATTGCAGTGTGGTTATAGAAGGGAAAAAGACAATGCCTTTTTTCTTAGGAGATATCTGATGAAGTATTTTAAGGTAATGAGGCATCGTGACTATAACCTACTCTCAAATAATTTAGTTAGATAGATAGACAGATGGATAGATACACAGTTGAAAGATGATGTGAGAAAGGGAGACAGAGAGACAAAGAGATGGAGAAAAAGACAGAGAATAAAAATAATAATGCAAATAAGCTAAAATAAAGAGTTTTTTTAAAGTTAAGTTTACTACCGATCTGTATTCTGATGTGTTCTGTCCCTCCATATGTTCCAGTGGATTCCAGCAGCTCTTGGAGCTCTACATGCCTCATCATTCATGTCCAGCACAAAAGAGAAAGACTTTTGCTCCAGAATTCCACATCTCGCTGCCCTCCGAAAAAGTCCTGTGATTCACTCTGATTGGCCCGTCCTAGTTGCAGTAGTACCTCTGAACCAATCACTGTGACCAGGGAAGGGAATGAACCGATTAGGTCAGCTTCAGCGGTGTTCTCTGATTCTGGAGCTCTGGATGGATAGTTGGGGTCTGCAGAGCCTCCTGAATCCCCGGACCAGAAAAAAAAGAGGAAAAAATGAGCTAGGTTGGGATTTAACTCCTTGCTAAGATACTGTTAAATAGTGATAGGATCCCGAAGTGGAAAAGAAAGCAAAAAGTCGGAAAAGAAAGGGGCATGGAATATTCATAATCCATAACTCAAAGCTACTTTAAGTGCTATAGCCTTCCAAACTGTTGTCAGTCACTGACACCTGGTGTTAATGAGTTTCTGGTCTTTCTTGGAAAAGTTCTTAAAGACTAAGGAGATGGAGCAGAGCAAGTTCCCTGAACAGAAATGAGAATTTGGAGCCCCTGCCCCCAAAGACAGGCTTTATACATCCCACAATTTTTCCTAAGATATTTTCCTATAACAAACACTACTGAACTAATTGTGTAATCTTCTGTTTTTAAGTGTGATGCTTTCATTATTAAGAATCCAGCTCTGCGAAGTTTATCACATAAATCATATATAGAAATAAATAACTAAAGATCTTACATTTCTTAAAGACAGGAGTGTTGTCTCTGGACTTTGAAAACTGAAATTATATCTTTTGGGCAATAAGTGATGGTGGTCTCCTTTACCTAACCCACCTACTTATTGACCAATGGTCATTTAAAGGCAGAGCCATGACCTCCCAATAAATAAATAGAATTATTATGAATGCCTTCTGCAGTCCTCACCATCCTGTGAAGGAAGGGGAGAGGAAGGAGAAAGGGGGATGGAGGAAAGTCCCTAACACTGGAGAGTATTCATTCACTGGGGCTTGGAGAGATTTCTTCTATCATCCATTTTGTATTTGCATCATAAACTCCAGGATGGCTCCTCTAAATTAGCTTAGGGGAGGGAAAAAGCATACACAGAAGATTTTGGTTTAATTCTAGGTTTATTGCTGATTAACTATGGGATTTTAGATCATTTTTTTTTACTTTTCTGAGCTTATGAGTACAGAAATGGCCCTACGTTGATCACACAGATGTTCTGATAAAAAGAAAAAAAAAATTCACTGTTGGGAAAGTCAACTTCTATGAAGCTTTGCTTGGAGACCCAATCAAAAGAGCTGCTGCTAACCTGAAGGTCTAAGAATACGTCATGATTTTTGTTCCAATATTTAGGAAAAGTCTGATTCTGAGGTTTATTTTGCACAGTCTGGCTCATTCTTGACTGTGCAACAAAATATTCAGGAAGCTACTTAAAATACAGATTCCTGGACCCTATTCTAAATTCCTACTAAATCAACACATCTGAAAGTGTGGCCAGGGGGTCTGTACCTTGATCTCTAGATGATTCTGAACAGCCAGATTTGGTCTAATCCAGTGGAAAAACTGGCACTTGGCATGGAAATCAGAAACCCCAAATTCTACCCTCAATGCTATTTATGACATAATATTGGAAAATGGCCAAGTAATTTGGACCCCTACTTCCTCATCTACAAAACATCTACAAAACAAGATTATCTCTGTTTCCTTCAGTAATAATGTTTATTATTTTACGAGTGATCCTTTCAGTTATTCCAAAGAAAGTTGTGATATGAATTAGAAATATTAATAATAATGTTCTCAATTAAGAATATGCTCCCAGGGCCACAAACTCTGACATGAATATCTGAGTTACTCCATCCACATACATCAGCTGAGTTGTTGTGACCACAGCCCTGTTCTCTTAACAGAGGACTAAAACAACTTTAGTGCTTCTGACCTGATACAAAGGAAGAACCATATACAAAGAAAGACCATACAAATATTTAGGCTCCCACCTCTGGCCTGTGCTCAGGGAGTTTTCATGGGAAACTCCCATGCTTACAAATTGGGTTAACGTGTGAAACCCCCACTGTATCAGTGGGGGACAGTCAGTACAATGGAATGCTAGGAGAGATGAGAAAAACTGATTGGCGTATGTGGGGTATAAATTCTGCTCCAAATATAGGCACCTCGGTGCCTTCTCCTTCCTTCTCTGCCTTATCTTCCATGGCAAAAACTGTTTAGATGAGCTGTATTCCCAGAGCTTATTCACCAGTTGCAATTGATGGCTCCAGGCCAATTGGTTATGTCTAGCCTCTAGAAATCCCAGGTTTTGGAAAATTCCCTTCAGCTGAATCATTCCAAACACCTTGTTTCCATCCATTTATACCAGGTGATTGAATGAAAAGGGTAAGGGGGATGGAGGAATGAATGCATGCGTGGGAGCTCTTGCCCTGGTCTGCACTATTGAGTCATCAGCATAACGTGCCAAATTTCTCAAATAAGTCTGGTCATGTTCACATTCAGCAGTAAGGAGGATACTCTGTATGACTCTCATGAGGACATGAAATGCCAGCAGGATCCATATAATCAACATCCTGCTTGTGCCAAGACGGGTGGGTGGAGTCATGTGCCACATGCAAGGGATTCCTAAATGTTTACTCTAATTTGCTGCCTGGTTATATTTGACTTCTGTGGGTTGGCACAGCAACCATTCTATTTAATTCTGGCTCTTCTAATTGTTGGAGGAACAGTCAGGAGCTTTTATACTAATGTTTAAAAAAAAAAGCAGTTGTTTGGGGTCATTGTTCCTTCTCCTTTAGAGTAATTGTTGAACATAGTGTTGTAGTTAATAGCACAGATTCCAGACAAAGATGGGTTTGGATTTCAGTTATACTGGTTATACTCCTAAGCTGTGCCTGATTTCTCCATGCCTCTGCCTCCTTCATTTCCATAATGGGGATAATTAACAGCACCTGCTGCATGGGGAGTTAGGGAAGATTAAATAAGTTAACATGTGTTGAGTACTTAGTATGATGCCTGGTACATAGTAAGCACTCAATAAATATGATTGTTTAGAAGCACCCATGATTCATTATTTTGAGTTGTGTATGTGTGGATCTTCCCAAATAACCCAGTTTTACAAACACTCTTGTGTAGAAATGACTTTTCTACCCAATGGTCATCAACAAAATCTATGACTCATGAAGTCCATTCCGTGCTCTTAACTTGTGAAGCCATTTGACCTTGAGAGTTTAATTTCTGACTCTGAGCAGAAGTTTTATTGAAAATCTATGACAAAATACCTTTGATTATGTGCCTCTGTGTACCTGAACTACGAAGACCTGCAGAAAGGGATTTTAATTCTGTGCTGTTGAACCCATGCTCAATACCCTCTCTCAGGTGGGTGCCTTTCAAATTTAATGTAGACACAAATCACTTGGGATCTTGTTAAAATGCAACAGGTCTGGGTGGAGCTTGAGATTCTGTGTTCTAACAAGCTACCCGGTATGCAAACATTGGTCCCATGGAGCACACTTTGAATCCTGAGATTTGGGCTGCTGTGCTGGATCTGACACAGAAACCCACTGCGTTGTTTTGATGGAGGCCAGAGACACTGGCAGAGTGGCACCAGACCAATGCCTATTTTACGGGTAATTTTATGTTCGTGCAAAGAAGAGGAACTGGGAAAATCTAGGACAGTGATCATCTCAATCACATCTGCATATCAGAATCACTTGATGAGCTTTAAAAAGGTATTCTAGAATCCTCACTAACCTAACTGAATACAAAACTTGAGGGAGGACAGTTCAAACATTTCTCAAAACACCCCAGGTGATTGTAATGTCCAGCCAGACATGAGTACCACTGCTCTCAAACAGTGGTTCTCCCACTTTAGCACACCTCAGAATCACCTAGAGGGCTTGTTAAAATAAAGATGGCTGGACCCCACCCCCCAAATTTCTGATTCACCAGATTGGCAGAGCCTGAGAATTTGCATTTCTAACAAGTATGCAGGTGAAACTGATGCTCATACTTTGAGAATCACTGCTCTAGTTTATAGAAAGTACTCCACTCATTCATGCATTCATTCAGTAATTTGACAAATATTTGCAGAACCCTTTCTATGTGGCATACAACATCCTAGATGATTGGAATATAATAGTAAGACATGATCCTTAGTAGCTTAGGAAGGGAGTGTACAGCTAGTAAGTAGGTAGCACTGGACACATTAAAAAATGCATAGGAGAGATGGGAATGTCTGTCCCAAGGGGAAACCTTAAAGATGAGTCAGAATTAACCACAGGGTAAGACCATGTTGGGGGAGAGGGCGGGACAGGAAAGATTATGTCAGGCAGGAGACTGGGTGTGTGTTGAGGGCAGTTCAGAGTGCCTCTGGGCTTAGCAGTGGAGAAGCAGGTGCTGGGCAGAGGAGGGGGAAGGGTGGGCAGTGTTTGAGAGACTAGACAGAAAGAAGCCAGATCATGCAGAAATTTGTGTGCCATTCAAACCTTATTCCAGGGAGCCAATGAAGGGTTTTAAGTAGAAAGTGACATGATCAGCATCGCTTATTGAAAATATTATTCTGGCCACAGGGTGGAGGATGGAATGGAACGGAGGTAAGGAGACTGCTTATGTGGAAGAAAATTGAGGCTACTGTCATTTTAAGATGTTTACTTGAAAATCATCTCAGTGTCCTTTTTCCTAGGCAATCAGATGTCCCCCTGGTCATCTCAATGTGAAGTCTGGAGTAGGCATAGGAAAGTGGAGTGAATACAGTGGATCTTTCTATAATAGTGGGTGAAAAGGGGTGGGGCAGGCCATCTACACAAAGGATTTATGTTTGTGCCAGAGTCAGATGTGAGCAGAAAAGTGAAACTTTACTTTCAATGTAGTACTTACCTGGAAGTTATTTGGAGGAGTTGTTAGCCACTTCAACAAATATTGATATTTAGCAATATCAATTTAGCAATATCAATTTAGCCCTTCATCCAATTCTGTAATCTCAGAATCATCTGAACTTGAAAACAGTTGGTCGAGGTGGATGTGTGTTGCAGCTAGTTAGGAATGCAGCCCCGTGAATAGGGAAGGTGCCCTCTGGGTGGGTGGGCAGTGGACCATGCTAATGCCAATCTCACTCCATGGGCAGAACTAATGTCCTTTTGGAGCCTCTTCCAAATATAATCAGAGGGATGCAGGGCTGAAGGGGTATCGGAGATCAACCTGTCTTCCTTATTTCAAAAAGAAATGAATAGTGTACACTTCCCCTGAAGTGTAGGAAACTACTATGGCACTTGGTCTTTCTGACATTTGTGTGTATTCACAAACTCCCAAAGCACTATATTATTTTGAAATTAGAAATTTCTGAATAGATGGAGAATTCAGAGATCTTACAGCTAAATGCTAAGGAAATATTTATTGATGTCAGGATACTTTAAATTATGGTCTTCTCTCTCAAAAAATATTTCCCAGCCATCAAATTAGCTACTGAATGAAATCCTTCAGCATTTCAAATCCTTGCTCTACTTCTAGTAGCAATGGACTACAAATAGCATTTCAAGCCACTCTGGAGACTGAAACATTCTCCCCTCTTTTCAACAGTTGGAGGACAGGTGCATTTATTGGTTTATTAATTTATTTATGCTAGACATACTTGATCTGTACATTAGCTTATTTAGGATTCACAGCTGTGTTCTGGGGTAGGTTTTCATCGTTCCAATTTTACAGAAGAGAAAATGACATTTGAAGGAGGTATGATGTCCAAGATGACATGGCTGATATGCAGTGTACTGTGGCCAGGGCTATCTGACATCAAACCTTCTTAGGAAGTTTAGAGTTGAAGGTAAGGAGATCACTCTACTTGGAGAAGATGAAACCTCAATTCAGCAGTCACTCTGGCCCTTCAGTCGAGAGGGAAGTGCACCCTGGACTGTGGGGAGGAGCTACAACTCACCACAAGTTCGGTTCTGTTAAGGCAGAACTTTGTTTTGCTTTAAATCTCACCCTTGATCTTCATTTTCATCACATGGAATGGCACCTAAAAGTCTACACCCCAGGTGGAGGTGTCCTCTCAAATGGACCTGGTATGCCTCCTGAGCTTTCCAGTCACCCTGAAGCAGAGTTTAGCAAAGAGATAATAATTATTATTCCTCTCTAAGCTTTGAATTTGAGTACAGCTCATACAAAAGTGAGCTTTTCACCTTGGAGACATGCAACTTCCTTGCCTGGATTCCACCTTCTCATTTAGCCTGTGGGTTTAAAGCTGTAGTGTGTTGTTTGCCATAATAATTGAGCAGTAGGTGTTTGAATAACCACCCACTTTGTAGTTGCTTATGTATTTATTCCCACTGCATCCAACCCAATGTCATTGGGCAAGTATAGACAATGCATAGTTGGATAACTTTTGAAGCCAGAGCTCAAATGAGTGGAAATTCAGCTATCTCCACTTCTGACATTTCAGATTCCCAAAGTGTTTTTTAGCTCCTTGATACTCAAAATGTGGCCCATGTACCAGAAACATTAGCATCACCTGGGAGTTTATTAGAAGCACAGAGATGCAGATTCTCAGACTCCACCACAACATAGTCAGCATGTGCATTTTAACAAGGTCCCTCATAATTTAGGCACACAGGGCTTGAGAAGACCAGAGAACTGTTGGGAAGCAGGTTTCTCTTTCTTTCCAGGATGTACAGGCAACAAGAAGGAGCCTTGGCGAGAAGCTTGAAAGACACAATTCCTTTCAGAGCTTGTTTCCTGTTTGATAACTTACCAAGTCTTTATAACTGGAATGCAAAGTGAGGGTTCAGCCAAGGAACTGGGTGAGAGTTAATGGATCAATCTGCTCTCCCCCGTCAGTGCTTTTACCGCTGACTTCTGGAATGTGTTTGATGAAAAGAAAGTGACTTCTTCAGACAGAAGATACTGATGTAGCCTGCTGAGGTTAGGACCTATAGGAACAATGCACCAATGTTATCAGGACTTTGTTTGCCTCCAACTCCATTCCAAAACTGACAACAGGAGAGAAAGCCTTTTTTAAAGCCCTTGCTGTCAGTTGTCATTATTATAAATAGCCATATGCCCTGCTTCTCCCTGGGGGGATGCGAGCATCATTGTTCAGTTCTTATTTGGATTGAGTTTCTTTTCAATGGCTTTTTAAAAGTGGATCTGAGAAATGGAACTAGTAGCAAAGTAACATTTGCTTCCATTTATCTTTCCGAAAGCTTAGATATGTTAAAAGTCAAAATCAGAGAAGGAAGTTCATGCTTCTTTCCTTCCATCAGCTTTGATGGCCCTTTATTAATGAATAATGAACAAAGAAGTTAGCTCTATTTCATGTTCTATGTTTACCCCAGGATTTCAGTAAAAAATAAAAATAAGGAGGATCAAAAGAATCCTAAATCACTGATGCCTCCATCAACTCACCCATTGGCAGACTCTAACACCAGCTGACTTTCCAAATAAGCATTTTTTTACCTTTCTCATTATGGCTAAGCAAGGTTATTAATACAAACCAATTAACCTGAGGCTGGGTTTCAGAATGTGGCTATAAGGGACAAGACTGACCAATGGTTTATAGGTATATGAGGGTAAACTAAGATCTGCTGGCTCCATCTGAAAGGGACAATTTTCAGAGAAAAGAAAATCTGGCATCTGTAGTGGCAGATGCAAGCAAGACTTTAAATTTAATAGTGCTACCTTTTTGTTATAAAGATGTATTTTCGGGAGTGGGAAAGCATTTGGGTCAATGAGACCTCTCTACCAGATTTCCTTCCTTGCAAACATGACAAGGTGAGTAAAGTCAGTCAATTAGCACACCTGCTTGGGAATTATAACGATACCTTTTACTCTACTGGCACCAAGAAACTGAGCCAGGCAATACGCAACACTGACCAGCTAAGGTCAGTGACTTTGGACACGTGCCTTGGAAGGGTGAGCTGATCAGAACTAACCAAAACTCAAGTGTAAATCATTGTCCTGAAGCGATGGAACATCTAGTGTGAAATTGACATGTTGGGGCCCAAAGCGAAAACTACCAGAAAGACTCTCACTCACCAAGGGACCCTGTTGGCTCTGAGAAGGAATTTCAGACTTTCCCACTAGCTAAGCCCATTAATGTCAAGAGCTTTATTAGATTAACTGGCCTCTGGTAGAATTTTCAAGGTTCAGGTTCCACAGCTCTCATTGTCAACAAAAGTTTCTGTTGTGAGAATGGTCTATTTCTATATTTCTTCAACTCGAAGGTAAATGTGGTTCTCAGAAGAGTGAGGCTGTTGCAAAGGAGTTGACGGCCAGCACCCTGGTGTCAGGTCCTCCATGTCGGATACTCCAACTACGTTTGGGAACACAGACATGCCTTTATGCAAAGGAAGTGTTCCAACAGCACACCTAATCACACTCAACCTGGATTCAAAGAGCCTGAGCCATGTCAAAGGAAAATGTTCTATCATAAATCTCCAGAAATGGAAAAGGTCAAAGTCACCCTCGGTAATTAGCCTGCTGAAATACAGTGGCTCTGCTTTTTGTTTAACCTTTTAAGAAAAGGGCTCCACTCCCACAAGTCTCAACAAGCAGCCTTTTATTAACACATCCTCGACACGTGCCTGCCCTTCTTCTTAACCCCTTCCCCCACCTGCAGCCCTGGTAGAACATGTTTTTGGTTTGTTGCTTCAATTCTTTAATTTTGGGTGGATTAGTGTTCCCATCCCAGTACAATCTAAGCGGTCTTAACTGCTTTAAGTTTATGCAACTGTATCACTTTGCAGAGTAAAAGTAAGCTAAATATAGGCAGTAAAGAAAAAGCATCATTTTACGCATCCAGAAAAATCGTCAAGCATATACCAACAGTTAAAAAAAAAAAAGTTTTCGCCAAGCAGGTTAGCAATAATTATGTTAATTTTGGTTTTTGTACAGAAATGCTCTGTCCAGCATAATAGCCATTATTTGTGTGAGCAATTGAGAGCTAGTCTGAACTGAGATATGATGTCAGGGTCAAACACACCCTGGATTTTGAAGGTTTACTATGAAAAAAATAATGTAAAATATCTCATTAGTAATTTTTATGTTTATTACCTGTTGAAATAATAATATTCTTATATATTGGGTTAAATAAAAGGCATGATTAAATTTGATTTCATTTGTTCTTTTTGCTTTTTATAAAGTAGCTATTTGAGAATTTAAAATTACAAGTGTGAATCATCCTACACTGCTGGTGGGAATGTAAATTGGTGTAGCCACTATGGATACCAGTATGGAGGTTCCTTAAAAAAAATTAAAAACAGAGTTAACATATGATCCAGAAATCCTCCTCCTGGAAAAACTAATTTGAAAAGATACATGCACCCCAATGTTCATAGTAGCATTATTTACAATAGCCAAGATATGGAATCAACCTAAATGTCCATGAATAGATAAAGATGTGCCATATATATATATATATATATATATACACACACACACACACACACACACACACACACATATATATATATATACACACAATGGAATATTACTTAGCGATAAAAAAGAATGAAATAATGCCATTTGCAGCAACATGGCTGGACCCAGAGATTATCATACTAAGTGAAGTAAGTCAGTCAGAGAAAGACAAATACCATATGATAATACTTATATGTGGAATCTAAAAAAATGTACAAATGAGCATTTTTACAAAACAGAAACAGACTCACAGACATAGAAAAGCAATTTATGGTTACCAAAGGGGAAAGGGGTGAGGGAGGGATAAATTAGGAATTTGGGATTAACAGATACATACTACTATACATAAAATAGATAACCAACAAGGACCTACTGTGTAGCACAGGGAATTATATTCAATATCTTCTAATAACGTATAATGGAAAAGAATCTGAAAAAGAATATATATATATTCCTTTTCAGATTATATATATATATATATATATATTCTGAATCACTTTGCTATATACCTGAAGCATTGTAAATCAACTATAATTCAATAAAAAGATTAAAAAGTATTAAAATTACAAATATGTCTCACATTGTATTTCTGTTGGGCAGTGCTGGTGTAGTAGATCAAATTATCCACATATAGGTGGAGAAAAAGGCCAAAGTGATAGGTTTGATTTGGGCATCACATGATTCGACATATAATTTTGCCCTGTTTTGTATTATTAAATATTTTGTATTGTTTCATCTTCCAGTTATACTGGGATCTTCTAGAAGACAAATAAAATGTGTTAAACATTTCTATGACACATATTATAGCTAGCACAATACTGAGCACATGACAGGGATTCAACCAGTGCTTATTAGTGAAGTACAACTCAATGGCAGGGAAATTTCTAGATGGATAGATTTCTTTTGGGACTGGTCTAAGGGTAAGAATGTAGGTTTGGTGTAGCTACTACATCTCCTGACTGAATATGTCTCACTGTCATTGAGACCAGTTGTGGCCAATGAGTTGTGAGTGAAAGTGATATTTTCACTTCTGAGTTGAGTAATTAATTTCCAGAGTGATCCATCATACTGATTAATTGTCTTCTATGTAGAGACTGCTCCTGTTAGCTTGGGTCCCCAACAGACCTGCAATAGACACACAGCTTGAGCAACAAATGATTCTTTGTTGTCTTCAGCTACTGGGTTTCAGAATTCTTTGTCATGGCAGCAAGACACGCTGCTGACTTTTCCCTAACTTGCCATGTGTGCTTGCTCCTGCTGACTGAAAGAGCATGGCTCTTTGACTATAGATTGGTTTTTGAGATGGGGCCCTAGCTTTGTAAACCTTATATTTTACTAATGTTTATTCTTGGTAACCAAAATATTAAAAAATAAAAAGATCAGTATTTCTCATCTCTTAAATTGATGGTGATCTTTGGTAGCAATGTCTGGAGTCAGAAGATCTGCTATTAATTGAATTGAATTAATGATAGTAATGATAATGAAAAGGAAAAGACAAATGAATTATTTTAATCTAAACTGGATGGAGCTGTAAGTTTCCTTCGGGATAACTGTTCAGTCGGCCAACAATTTATTTGCTCCCTCTTCCCTGTCAGTGTCCTGTTTATCTTAGGTTGGCTTCCCTAGAAGCAGAGTCCAAGACAAAAATTCAGTGACATATGATTTACTGAGAGAGTGCTCTGAAGAGAAAGAAAGTAAGGGAAGCAGGACGGGCAGTGGTAGGAGCTGAGCAGAGACATGAACAAGCTTTGATTCAGTTTTTCCATGGGGAGAACAGGACCATGAATCACACCACAAAAATATTCCCACCCTGATGTAAGGAAGCTGATCTTTTGTATCCCTGTCAGTCAGTCATTAGCTGTGGGCTGCCCTAGGAAGGGCACATAGTGTCCTAGGCAAGGTGGCTTCTTGTGATTCATGGCAATTCTCTAGAGAAGGTGGAATGAGCGGGTAGAGGGTGAGCCATTATCAGCCAATGCTCAGCGCAGCTGGGAGGTGAGTGTGCCCTCCCAGTAAAGGAGATCTTGTTAGGGCACTCATAGCAACTACCACCCTGTACCAGCTATTCCTGAACTGAGGTTCATGCTCAGATTTTTTCAGGCTCCTATGTCTAATACCTCTATGTCCCTTTCTTTCTAATTTCACAGTTCACTAATCTAAAAATCAAGCATCAACTGCCTTGCCTCTAAAATGAGAGGAGAGACTTGTTTTCTAAAGCCTCTTCTAACTTTGTAAATCTATGTGTTCTCTTAATAGGTCAAGGGGTGGCAAAAGTTTATCCTTTCCTGATAATAAATGACTTTTGTGGAGAAAATGTAAACCCAAATGAGTAATTCTCAAGGTTTCAGGGCATCCAAACAGGTCAGGAGAGAGTTAGGGTATGGAACCTGGTCAGTGCTGCTCGTCACACTGTGTGATTTGCCACCTAGGCTGATTTTCTAGAGCGCTGACCTTGTCAGGTACCTATGCACCATCTGCTCTCTTCTTGGTGCTGCTGTACTGAGTCCAGAACTTAGGGAAACCTGGTACTGTTAGGGATCAGGGGAGGGGATGTCAGAGGATGAAGCCAGTTCTGTTCTGCTGCCCTTGGCATGTGTAGTAGCAGGAACCATATCAGTCTTCATCAGACCCCTGTGCTTATTTCTCTCTGCTTCCTTTTGATCGGTTACCCTTGTCTTTCCATTCTTCCCTTTACCTCCTTTCTCTTCTTTCAAAAAGAGGGGGGGGGAAATGAACAAACATAACAAAACAGAAAGAGAGTTATAGATACAGACAACAAACAGGTGGTTGCTAGAAGGGAGGTGGGTGGGGGAGGAAAGAAATAGGTGAAGGAAATTAAGAGGTACAAACTTCCAGTTGCAAAATAAATGCGTTACTGGTATGAAATGTAATAATTTTTTAAAGAAGCCAAACTCGTGGAAATAGAGAGTAGGATGGTCATTGCCCAAGGCTGAGGGTGAGAGAAATGGGGGGAGGGGAAGCACTGCAATGATTGAAACCTACTGTGCCATCCTTTCTCTAGACAGTGACTTCCAAACGGTGGGGCACTGTCTAAATTGCTCAGTACCTGCCAAATGCAGACATCTTTGGAGTAAATTGCTGACTAACTGGCTTAGAAAGGACATATCCAGCACACTATGTTATCAGGATGAACTGTACTGTAGTGGCTGGGGGACTGGATTCTGGAATCAGACAGCTAGATTTAGATCTAGACCCTACCATTTATTATGACCTATGTGATCTTGAGCAAGTTACTTAACCTCTGTGTGTCTTTAGTTTCCTGAAAATTTCCCATGAGTTTTGAATCTTCAAATGTAATAGGTACATATTGTCCCAAACAAAAATGATATAATAATCAACAATAAGATAAATCATTGGGAAGTTATTAAAACACAAATATAAGGAAAGACTTTCATGGGTATCTAGACAGAAAAAGAAATCACTAATTGGGGAGATGTCAGATCACTTTCAAAAATCTACACAGAAAATGCTCAATGACAGAAGACAGTAGAACAAAGTCCACAGGATTCCAAGAAAAAAATGTGAGCTGAGAATTATAGGATGTTGTCCTTCAAGTATAAAGTCAACACAGGAACATTTTCAAAGAGGCAATAATTCATATAATAGAACACCCAAGAGCCCTATTGGGTTATTTAATTCCGTCAATAAATCAAAGAATCAATATTTAAAAAATTAGAAATGGAGCAGCCACAGTAAAAGATAGGTGGTGATGAGCACTGGTGCTATTTAAATATAAAATAAAACTAAACAACTATTGAAATTACTGTTGCAGAACATACTATAAAACTCAGATATAGGGCTTCCCTGGTGGCGCAGTGGTTGAGAGTCCGCCTGCTGATGCAGGGGACACGGGTTCGTGCCCCAGTCTGGGAAGATCCCACATGCTGTGGAGCAGCTGGGCCCATGAGCCATGGCCGCTGAGCCTGCGTGTATGGAGGCTGTGCTCCGCAGCGGGAGAGGCCACAGCAGTGAGAGGCCCACGTACCCCCTCAAAAAAAAAAAAAAACCTCAAATATAAAAAACAATGTACATAATAACATTAGGAATGCTAGTTTCCACATTTTTTCACAAAGAGAGTCAATAGATACTATCTAACATAATGTTTTTTGCATTGTTTCTTTTAGAGAGATAATTTAGGAACTGATCCATTTTGTAAAGAAACATTCTTTTCTGAAGTTAAATAGTTCCTTAGCTTTGTTTTTCTTCATTTTTAAATTCAAGAAAAATTACAGTTAACGTTTTTATTTCAAAATGACATCATAACATGATCCCATTTTCCTATCTATTGGTTGATTTACCAATCTGATGCCCTCCTTCCTCCCTGCCTTCCATCTTCGGTCCCTCTCATTTCTACATCCATCCATCCATCCATCCATCCTTCAGCCTGTAGACATATGTAGAAAGATTCTTGTGATGAAGATCTTCAAATGTTAGTAACCATTGTTTCTGGGTGAAATAAGTAATTTTAAATTTTCTTTGTTATTTTTTTATTACTTGAATGGATTACTACAGATGTGTACCATTTTTACAAAAACAATAAAGATCACTTTCAAGGAGAATGATGAAAGATATATGTACTAATATTGTTAAGTAAAAATGAGCACAGCACAAACTGTGCTGTAAAACAATGTGTAAAACAATGGATTTCTGTAAAACAATGAATATAAATGTATATAGATGACTAGACATTTTCCAGAAGGATTCATAATTAACAGACAATGGTGGTTCATAAGAAGAGGTGGCAGGATATAATGAGAGGGAGTCTTCTTTCTTTTCTTTACACCAAACTCTATAACATACTTACATTGTAATAATGATGGAAAATAAATACTAAAAGAAAAAAACAAGCAGCTAAAGGCCATCATTGGACTAGCATCGGAAGACTACTGACAAGTTTATTAGTTCATTTCCTTGCATAATCCTCAAACCTTCATAATCAGTAGATTCTGCCAACCCCTACTCCAGAGATAACAAGAAAGTCAACGGCCAAGCAATAGCACTATTTCCAGGACATTCCCTTTCTTTGTTGGCCTTATTAAATCTCTTTGGTCTCAAAATCAGGTTTTTGTTTGTATTATTGCCTCATACAAGGCATGGCTTTGCCTCTCATTTCTTAAAATAGTTCAGGCCAGTCGCATGTAGGAAATACATAGACTAAAGAAAGTCTGGAAACAGGGACCTAGCAGAACAAATGCAATGATAAATAACAATGGACACTTTGATACTAAGGAGCAGTGAGGACTGCAATGAACTGAGGCACATCCTGTCTAGAGGGGCAAGCCCACTCAGCTGTGACCACTTTCCACTATGTTGGAATGTGGCACAGTGTGGCAAGATCTTCTGCAGAAGCTAGAAATGGAGATTTATAAATGGAACTTTCAAGTTTTAAAATGTTGTTCAATGAATTCAAATAAAAAAGAACAGATACTGTGAAGACCACCCAACACAGGCTTGGACTGTGGGCTGCCATTTTTACTTCTGCTGTAGCAGATGTGTATGCTTGATTGAAGCATTTGAGCTTGATTTGCACTTCTGTGGGAACTGTTGCTGGGTACCCTAGCTCATTGTATATAGATGTGCCTTGTGGCTGAGTAGGAATTAAATTATGTGGCCCTAGAAAAAGATGTTTCCACCCTTTCCTCCTCTTAGCACATTGAAAACCTTCAAGAAATGGAGGGCAAATTAGTTTCCACAGAGGAGGTGACATTGTCACCTGTGGGTCAGGATCACAGAATTTCTCAGGCTCCTTGGATGGAAGCAGGGCTGAACTTTGATTGCAGTAAACAACTCCCAACAGTGTCTAGTTTGGGAATCCAACCAAAAGAAACTCAGTCTATTCTTGCTTTCTGTGGATTTGACACAGCCCAAGGACAAATGTGGCTGGTCTGGACTGAATTTGGCTTTGAAATTTGAGCTTTTAGACTCAGACCAGAAAAGGAATGATGAGGTAGGGTAAGAGGTGGAGATGGAAAAGGCATGATCCCTTTGAGTTGCACAAAATAAAGAGGCCCACGTCTGCTTGAGAACATGCAGATAAATCAGGCACTAGTATAACCACAGCCATAGGTTGCAGTGAAATCAAAGGCAGCGATCAGAGTGCAGGGCAGCTACAACAACAAACTCATCTCCTGAATGTCCTTGGTTTCACAACTTCATGGCTCTGTTCTCTCCCTGATGCTATGGCTCTCCCAAAAATGGACATGAATGACAGCTACTGTTTCCTTTCTTTTCCAGATGCCCCTCTTTGTTTTCTGCTAGGCCATCTCTGTACTGTGGAATCAATTTTTCTGCCTCTCCTTTTTACTTCCTTCCAGATAGATAAGAACCTTAGCATTAAAATGTAGGTGGCATAGCTTTTAATATTAGTTGGAATTTTAGCTTCTACTGGCCTACTTGTACCGCCAAAGATGTAGCTTCTGCAGCTACTCTGATTTATTGCATTCTATTTCATAAAAAATGTCTTGGACATAGCAAGCAAGGCATCAGCATACAAGGCAACATGCATCTTGCCAAGATCTTACAATCTTACAATCTTATTACAAGATAAAGCCCAGGACGCCCCCTGCTTAAGGATGTTCTTTAAGATGGCCCAAAAGGCTAACAGCAACTTGATTAATAATCCCATCTGTTTCACTCCTTGAACTTGTTTCCAGGGAAAATGTGCCTTTGATCACTAGGTGCTGACGAGGGTATAACCTGGCCCGAGGTGTTTCCCTGGAGTGAAATATGCAGCACTTCTCAACTCCCAATTCCATTTAATTTATTGTTTGTTTTTGCTCAAGAAGAGGCTGTTTTTACAGCTGAACAGATTTGGAAGCTGGTTTGGGGTGTTTCATTTCCTTACATGAAAGGTTATAACACAGGGGATGGTAACCAGCTGTTTTCACCTTCACTAAACAGTGAATGAGCCTCTACTGCAGCAAAAAGGATTTGAGTTAGTTGTAAGAAGGAACTTCCTTAGAGAGTTACCACCTAGGGCTGAGACTCTGGTCTGGAGGGCTCTTAAAAAGTATGCTGTTGTTTCTCTCAGGGATGGATTATATGAGACCAAGATTAACAGGATTAGACTCAGATGAACAACTTGCTTCTGTTCCTTCCACTACTGTATCTCTATAAATGATAACCATTAACCAGGCTGGGCCTTTGTGGATAGTTGAGTGACTGGGAGTAAGAAAATTTGAGGGTATTTTTTTGAGTCTTGGTAAAAGTGTTGTTCCTTTACATCTGATTTTCAAGTAAATGCCACAGCAGTGATGGGCTGGAGTCAGCTAGTGGCTCCCAAGACAGTCAGTTGTTGAATGTTTAGGATTTCTTTCTTTTCTTTTCTTTTTTTTTAGCAAGTCAATGTTAAACACAGCTGTTCTTAAAAATTAAATTAGGTAAATTTACAATTAAATAAGTTGTATTAAAAACAAAGTTAAAAAATACATATAACTCACCACTTCATAATTATTTTACTACATTTAAATTTTATACGTGTTCTTGAGGTTATTTCTATATATTGTATCTGTATAGTAGAAATGATATACAATGGTGCAATACTGCACATCTCTCCCCAACTGCACATTTTGCAACATTGCATTGGCAGGTTGAAATCTCTCATGGTGGGAGTATTTACACTATGGAACTTGGCAGACTGTATAAATCAGGTTTTTCCCAGAGCCAAGGGTTTAATATTTATTAGCACACTTACACGGAAGAAAGAAGAAGACAGAGGACAGAGAAGAAAGATAATTGGGGTGGAGAGAAAGGGGGAGCGAGAGGGAGAAAAGAAGATGAAGAAGGAGATGGAGGAGGAAGGAGAGGGGGAGAGAGACTATTATACTTTCTCAATATTTTATATTGCCTTAATATTGTCACAAGTCTTTTAAAAGTCAGTTTATTACCAAAGAAAAGCCATTTTTGAAAAAGAAAACACTCAGAATTTCTTAGTCCAAAAACTCCCTTTATTTTACCTTGAACTAAATTAGCACAAGTAAAATGACTCGGTGGTAACACTTATACATCAGGCCCTCCTCCACTTCATCACTTACCATCTAAGCCACTACTGCTTAACAGAAAGATAATATGGGCCACATATGCAATTTTAAATTTTCTAGTAATTAAATTAATAATAAAATCAAAAGAAACAGGAGATATTAATTTTAGTCATACATTTTATTTCACTCAATTTTTCCAAAAATTATCATTTCAGCATAAAACAAAGATAAAAATATTAGTGAGAAGTTTTACATTTTTTGGTAATATATCTTTGAAATTTGGTATGTAGTTTACACTTACAGCACGTCTCAATCAGACTAGCCACATTTCAAGTGTTCCATAGCACATGCAGCTCGTGGCTACCATGTTGGACAGTGCGGGTCTATTCAGGGATGCAAAGGCTGGTCAGTGGCTGTTGCTGATGTAGATGCTCATGCTCCCAGTGTGCACAGACTGTGTACATAGAGGTTGATCTTATGTTAGTGCTAGATGGACCCTGAAGTCCAGCTCATCCCACTCTCAAACTGTAGATGTAGAACGAATGAATTTCACAGAGTTGTTAACTTGTCCTAGTTTACACATCAGTATGCTCAGTGTTTTTAACTAGACCTTAGACCTTGGCTTCTGAATTGTGCAGTGCTTATAGATTTCCAACTATTATATCCCTAAGGTTCCATCATCTACCAGCTGAGTGACTTTGGGCCAATTAGTCAACTTCTCTGTGCCTTAAGTTCCTCATATATAAAATGAAAAAAAATAGTATTTACCTCCTTGGGGTGTTCATATATATAGATGTTCATTTAAGATATGTTATAGAATACTTAGAATAAAGTTTGGTGTCTAATAACTGTACAATAAATGTTTGCTCATATTGTCATAATATTATAAAATGAACATTTAATGGTTTGAGTAAAGAGAATACTAGTACAGGAAATAAAGGGACTGTTATTGGATAGTTCTTAATCTGGAAATGCTAAGTTGATTTATAATTACTTATATAATCAGTTGTATAAGAATGTATATGTATCAGATTGTCATTTGTTGAATGTTTAGATAATAATTTTGCTTTTTGTTTAAAAGAGAAATGTATTTTCTGCTTCTAAGTGTCACTATTCTTACTAAGATTGTAAGTTTTTATGTTTTTTTAAGAAGGCTTAATACTGATGTATAATGACGTCAATTTATTCAATTTTTTTTTTTTTTTTGCAGTTTGAAATTCCAGAAAATTTCAGAAGTGGGCTTCCATCTAGTCTCTCCATCCCACCTCCCAAATTCTCTTGAAACACAGAATAAAAAGAGAGAATTTTCACACTGAACACTTCACAGGCGAGTTTGAAAAGGAAATTGATAGGCAAATCAAAATGTGTGAGACTTGCTCAGGTCAAAGCATCCAAATCCCTAGGCACTTTGTGAGCACCTGCTGTATGCCCAAGCTGGAGTCTCTACAGTCAGGTCTCAGGGCAACCTACCTGTTTCCCTTCTGTGTCTTTTGCAGTGGCTTTGCTGGTCCTTCCATGCCCACAGCTGTGCTGGCTTAACAGAAACTAAGGCAGATGCCACAGAAGCAAAACTGAAGAACCAGCCACAGCCAGATAGGGCCAAAATGGTGACAGTCAACCACACTGAATCAGTTCCAGCCTGACCAAGAGGGCAGCACCTGCACAGATGAGACGCAGTGTGTCTGAAAGTTACCTTTGTCTTGTTACCATGCAGAAATCTCCGCCCAGACAGGGGACTTGCACTTTGCTAGGCACAATTATTGCCATATGCAAAGGAACCCAAAGGACTACCCATGCTCTGGCTGTTTCTGGAAATCGCTGCCCCTTTCCCAAATTCTGATGGCATGGTCTCTCCCTTCCTATTCCTTGATCAACAAATAAATTTTCTGTTCTGCTTTTTAAAAAAGCCATATATATAGCTTCATAACATTGTTCCCCTTCACTGAACATTTCTAATATTTGATAATTATGTTTCTCAGTAGAATTTTCATGCTGCTTTGTCATGTCCATGTGGGTCATTGTTATTTGATCAACACAAGCTCTGGCATGATTTAAAGGAGTGTAATTAATACAGCTATGCTGGATTTGCTTAAGAAGTGGACATGACATTTCCATTACCCAGAAAGGTGTAATAATTAATGAGAATAAATGTCACTGGGATAAATAATGAGGAGGTTAATACTTTTAGATATTGTCAGTATTTTAATCAATCAATCATTCAGTCAATGCAATTTTTCTCCTAATGTATATTTCACACTTGGCCAGGGAATTATGGAAAACATTATTTAACTCAATTGAAAAAAAACTGAATTACCACAGTATATTCAGCACTGTTCATGGTGCAATCAGGGAACACTTTAAAAAATGTATATAATGGTTAGCCAGACTCATCAAGAAAAAAAGGGAGAAGACTCAAATCAATAGAATTAGAAATGAAAAAGGAGAAGTAACAACTGACATTGCAGAAATACAAAAGATCATGAGAGATTACTATAAGCAACTCTATGCCAATAAAATGGACAACCTGGAAGAAATGGACAAATTCTTAGAAATGCAAAACCTTCCAAGACTGAACCAGGAAGAAATAGAAAATATGAACAGACCAATAACAAGCACTGAAATTGAAACTGTGATAAAAACTCTTCCAACAGGGCTTCCCTGTTGGCACAGTGGTTGAGAGTCCACCTGCCGATGCAGGGGACATGGATTCGTGTCCCGGTCAGGGAGGATGCTACATGCCACAGAGCAGCTAGGCCCGTGAGCCATGGCCACTGAGCCTACGTGTCTGGAGTCTGTGTTCTGCAATGGGAGAGGCCACAGCAGTGAGACAGCCATGTAGCACAAAATAAACAAACAAACAAAAAAACAAACAAACAAAAAACTCTTCCAACAAACAAAAGCCCAGGACCAGATGGCTACACAGGCGAATTTTATCAAATATTCAGAGAAGAGCTAACACCTATCCTTCTCAAACTCTTCCAAAATATAGCAGAGGGAGGCAAACTCCCAAACTCATTCTATGAGGCTACCATCATCCAGATACCAAAACCAGACAAAGATGTCACAAAGAAAGAAAACTACAGGCCAATATCACTGATGAACATAGATGCAAAAATCCTCAACAAAATACTAGCAAACAGAATCCAACAGCACATTAAACGGATTATATACCATGATCAAGTGGGGTTTATCCCAGGAATGCAAGGATTCTTCAACATATGCAAATCAATCAATGTGATACACCATATTAACAACTTGAAGGAGAAGGACCATATGATCATCTCAATCGATGCAGAGAAAGCTTTTGACAAAATTCAACAGTCATTTATGATAAAAACCCTGCAGAAAGAACGCATAGAGGGAATTTTCCTCAACATAATAAAGGCCATATATGACAAACACACAGCCAACATAGGCCTCAATGGTGAAAAACTGAAACCATTTCCACTAAGATCAGGAACAAGACAAGGTTGTCGACTCTCACCACTATTATTCAACATCATTTTGGAAGTTTTAGCCAAAGCAATCAGAGAAGAAAAGGAAATAAAAGGAATCCAAATTGGAGAAGAAGAAGTAAAGCTGTCACTGTTCACAGATGACATGATACTCTACATAGAGAATCCTAAAAATGCTACCAGAAATATACTAGAGCTAATCAATGAATTTGCTAAAGTAGCAGAATACAAAATTAATGCACAGAAATCTCTGGCATTCCTATACACTAATGATGAACAATCTGAAAGTGAAATCAAGAAAGCACCCCCATTCACCACTGCAACAAAAAGAACAAAATATCTAGGAATAAACCTACCTAAGGAGACAAAGGACCTATATGCAGAAAATTATAAGACACTGATGAAAGAAATTAAAGATGATAAAAATAGATGGAGAGATATAACATGTTCTTGGATTTGAAGAATCAGCATTGTGAAAATGACTCTACTACCCAAAGCAATCTACAGATTCAATGCAATCCCTATCAAACTACCACTGGCATTTTTCACAGAACTAGAAAAAAAAAATTCACAATTTGTATGGAAACACAAAAGACCCTAAATAGCCAAAGCAATGTTGAGAACGAAAAACGGAGCTGCAGGAATCAGGCTCCCTGACTTCAGACTATACTACAAAGCTACAGTAATCAAGACAGTATGGTACTGGCACAAAAACAGAAATATAGATCAATGGAACAGGATAGAAAGCCCAGAGATAAACCCACGCACATATGGTCACCTTATCTTTGATGAAGGAGGCAAGAATATACAGTGGAGAAAAGACAGCCTCTTCAATAAGTGGTGCTGGGAAAACTAGACAGGTACATGTAAAAGTATGAAATTAGAACACTCCCTAACACCATCAAGAAAAATAAACTCAAAATGGATTAAAGACCTAAATGTAAGGCCAGACACTATCACACTCTTAGAGGAAACCATAGGCAGAACATTCTATGACATAAATGACAGCAAGATCCTTTTTCACCCACCTCCTAGAGAAATGGAAATAAAAACAAAAATAAACAAATGGGACCTAATGAAACTTCAAAGCTTTTGCACAGCAAAGGAAACCATAAACAACACCAAAAGACAACCCTCAGAATGAGAGAAAATATTTGCAAATGAAGCAACTGACAAAGGATTAATCTCCAAAATTTACAAACAGCTTATGCAGCTTAATAACAAAAAAAAACCAAAAAACCCAGTCCAAAAGTGGGCAGAAGATCTAAATAGACATTTCTCCAAAGAAGATATACAGATTGCCAACAAATACATGAAAGAATGCTCAACATCATTAATCATTAGAGAAATGCAAATCAAAACTACAATGAGATATCATCTCACACCAGTCAGAATGGCCATCATCAAAAAATCTACAAACAATAAATGCTGGAGAGGGTGTGGAGAAAAGGGAAACCTCTTGCACTGTTGGTGAGAATGTAAATTGATACAGCCACTATGGAGAACAGTATGGAGGTTCCTTAAAAAACTAAAAATAGAACTACCATATGACCCAGCAATCCCACTACTGGGCATATACCCTGAGAGAGCCATAATTCAAAAATGTCATGTACCAAAATGTTCATTGCAGCTCTATTTATAATAGCCAGGACATGGAAGCAACCTAAGTGTCCATCAGCAGATGAATGGATAAAGAAGATATGGCACATATATACTATTGAATATTACTCAGCCATAAAAAGAAACGAAATTAAGTTATTTGTAGTGAGGTGGATGGACCTAGAGTCTGTCATACAGAGTGAAGTAAGTCAGAAAGAGAACAAAATATACCATATGCTAACACATATATGTGGAATCTAAGGAAAAAAAAAAGGTTCATGAAGAACCTAGGGGCAAGACGGGAATAGAGACACAGACGTACTAGAGAATGGACTTGAGGATATGAGGAGAGGGAAGGGTAAGCTGTGACAAAGTGAGAGAGTGGCATGGACATATATACACTACCAAACGTAAAATAGATAGCTAGTCGGAAGCATCCGCATAGCACAGGGAGATCAGCTCAGTGCTGTGTGACCACCTAGAGCGGTGGGATGTGGGGGGGTGGGTAGGAGGGAGGGAGACATAAGAAGGAAGAGATATGGGAACATATGTACATGTATAACTGATTCACTTTGTTATAAAGCAGAAACTAATACACTATTGTAAAGCAATTATACTCCAATAAATATGTTAAAAAATATATATAATATAGTCTTTCTATTAAGTACCTTTAAATGTCATTGGGTAAGTTTAGACATGCAAGAGATGAATAACAATACAAAATAATGAGTGATTATGTCCTCAAATGAGTGTTTAGAAAATGAATTTTGTTGGAACCTGAGGATGGGTAGGTTGGAGAATACAAAGATGGGTTATATCTATAAAGAGATTATACCTTGGAAGAAAAGTATATTCATCCCTCATGTTGGTAGTAATTAATTATAGCCAATTTGGTGAAAAATAATGTTTTTTGAGAATAGAGGCCTTGAAATTAAGGCCTTTCAAAGGTTGGTTTACTGATTCCAGCCCTGTACAACCAAGGCAATATGGGTAGATCCATGATAAAATCCAACTTGGCTTCCCTATTTCTGCATGAAGTTTAGGGACCTTAAGATCTGACAATCACAATGAAGTTAAAGTAATCAATTTGTTTTTTCCTTTTGTAACTGAAACTTTGAATCAGTATCAGAGCTGGTTAATTAAAACTTTTGAGGATTTTAGCTCTATAGGACAACCTAAAGATATTGGCAGGCAGGTGATCATTTTCTAGACAGATAAGGAAAAAGTAGCTCTTACCTCAAATTCATTAATAGAAAATAAAAATTTATAATTGACTTTTGTTCTTGTGTATACAACAGGTATATCTAATCATCTCTTTGTATATCTTCAAAGATCTATTATGAAATGTCTACCACCACCAAACAAAAAAGTGTTGATGTTCTGTATATTATAAAATGAAGAACCTTATAAACAATTTTTTGAGGAAAAAAAATCAGTTGCCTTTATTTCATTGACCTTAGCATATAATAAATTTATATTCCTTTCTCTTATTTTCTCTTAATGAGATCTATATTTTTTGGAAAACATCAATGTTTTCCAAAAATCTATATTCTTTAGGTAGCATCAACATATCAATGTTTCTTTTCTTTTCTTTCTTTCCGTCTTTCCTTCCTTCCTTTCCTTCTTTCCTTCCTTCCTTCCATCCTTCCTTTCTCTTCCTTCCTCCCTCCCTCCCTCTCTCCCTCTCCCCCTTTCTCTCTTTCTTTCTCTCTTTCTTTCTTTCTTTCTTTCTTTCTTTCTTTCTTTCTTTCTTTCTTTCTTTCTTTCTTTCTTTCTTCCTTCCTTTCTTCCTTTCTTTCTTTCTTTCTTCCTTTTTTCCTTTCTTCCTTTCTTTCTTTCTTCCTTTCTTTCTTTATTTTTCCCCTGAAGGACCTTTCAAACTTTTCATAATTACAAAAGAGTCTTTGCATTGTTGGTTTTCTGGGGTCACAGAGGGACATTTATATGTCTTCATTATACCTGTGGTGTGTATCCTTTCCATGTATAGCAGATGCCTAAGGTACTTTCAATTTCCAAAAGATAAGACTCTTTAGCTTTCTATTCTCCTAAGTATAGGAAAGGACAAACCTGGAGATCCAGGGGTCTCCATGTTTCTAGTTTAGTTGACTCCAGAAGCAAAGTTTGTAGTACAAATAATTTATTGGGAAGATGATCCCTAGAAACACTGGTAGGAGAAAAAAGTACAATAAAGGAAACATTATCAAGCAAGTTATACTCTGGGCAACTGGAGATTAAAATCTTGGGGAATTCTAGAGATGCTGTAAAACATGCACTCAGAGTCTTCCCATGGGGGAAATGGAATAGTTACCTGCCAACCCTCATTAATCATTCATACAGGGGTGCTTCTGGGGGCACTGATTACCCAGCAGTTCTAGCCTTCCCTGTACAAGGTTTGGAGGCAAGAAGAGAGAGCTTAAGGCAAAAAGTTGTATGTACTGACATCTGGACATTAGGTTGGTATGCCTAGAAATACTAAATTCCAAGGAGCTACAGCAGGTTGGCAGGGAGGGGGGGAGTGTGTGGTTAACTAAAGAAACTTCTATACAATGTAGAGGAAGAGACAGTATCTATACAGATTCACACATTAATACACATTCAATAAATACTTAGAGAGGACCCACGAAAACCTTGCACTATACATTAAGGAAGCATCCAGTCCTCATAGAGATGTCATTCTAGTTGACATGCATTTATTGAATGTTACATACAATATTCTCAGAAAACCTAGAGCTCTCAGGGGTCACCCAAGGAGGAAAATCTCAAACATTTCTCACAGGCACATTTCTGTCTCCATATTAGCTTTCCTGTCCCCAGTTAGTTTTTGCTGCATAATAAATAACTTTAAACACAGTGACTTTAAACTATTTTTTTAGCTGATTCTGCATGTCTTAAATTTGTGATGGGCTCAGCTGGGTGGTTTTATTGATCTGGATGAGGTCTGGCTGATCCTGCCTGGGCTCATTTGTGCATTAACCTCCTTGTTGATTGTTGTCTAGGGTGTCTCAATTCTCCTCCAGGTATCTACTTGTTCTCCAGCAGATTAGCTGAGTCTTGTTCCCATGGTGGCAGGGTTGCTGAGACAATCTAGACAGCGACCTTCGATGCATAAGTATTTTTCAAGCCCTTGCTTGCATCATGCTTGCCACTCTTCCATTGGCCAAAACAAGTCATGAGGCCATCCCAGTTTCAGGGCTGATGGAAGACTCCAACCATTGATAGCAGGAGCTACAAAAGTAACATTGCAAAAGTTGTGGATATGGAGCAGGGAGGAATTTGTGGCTATTTTTTGCATCTACCACAAAGTGAAAGAAGATTTTGCAATCTACCACAAACACAACACACACAGCCCTGATATGATACAGGAAACACTGTATCAGGAATCTGTCTAAACAGAGAGAATGTGGTGCCCTGGGCACTTGTCCCAGAGAATTCACCCTTGCCTTCACTATCATGGTGTGTGTGTCTGGCAACATTTCACAGTTCTCCATTAGAAAATTGTGTTACTTGGACTTCTGTGATTTATAAGTCCAAAGCACATATGGGAATCAAATGTGTATCAGCTCTTTACTAACAAGGTTAAGCAATTTCCTGTGTCTTCCCAGAAGTCATCAAAACTACTACAACATCATGAGCCTGTAAGTGATAAATTATGTCTGTCTTGCTTCACTGTTAGGGAAAGTGGTGTTAACTGATTAGCCCTATACTCATGGAATAGGGCTGGAAATAATGACAACATATCTGTATTCTTCCATTGTTCCAATAACCACCACTCCCTCCTGTCACCTCTACGAACAGGAATTCCCCGTTCACTGATTCCCTTGTTCTGGACATGTATGAGAAATTTGTCTATGTACTAATTTACTGGTCCTGAAAATGTTTTAATCCAATAAATTTTTTTTTCTAATGGAAAAATATTTAATAGTCAATGTTCTCCTGGATTCTAAAGATCTGATTTAAATAACATAGATATGCAATACTACTGTACAGATTTCAAAATTTTAAAAGTAGTTGAAAATTCTAAGTATCTATACTTCTAGTTTCTGACTACATCACCTAAAGCAAACTCTCCAAATTTCCTGCTAAGATATTACCAAGTCATAAAAAAGTCCAAAATCTTGACTTACCAAAAAATTAAAAAAATATATTAATGGACAACTCATCATCATAATCTAGATTGACTTCAACTGGGCCAAAATGAGAGATGACTAATAGCAGGCTCAATCAGACCTACAGACACTGAATGTTCTCTCCTCCTGTCCCCCATCCCCCAAGACATATCGAAGTAACAGACATTCACAAGCACCTTGGAAAAGAGTGTGCAGATCCCAGTGGCAAGATCACCTGGTGGTGAGGTGGCAAATGAAGGGTGGCATAGTTTCAGGCTCCTTTCTGAGATGCATCCCCCAGTCCATGCTCTTAAATCATTAGGAGGGATAAAAGCTAGGGCATGCCCTTCTCCCCTCCTCTAGGCACACACTGTTGATACTCCCCAGGGAAATGACCACAGAAGAGGGGATATATATATATATATATATATATATATATATATACACACACACACACACACACATGCACATACATACATACATATATATCTTATATTTAAATATATATATTTAAATAAATGTGTATGTATATATGGAGATTATATGTATGAAAAAAAACAGAAAAGCAAAAATCCTGAACAGCTTATAGCAAACAAAATAGAATTAATGTATTAGACAGAAGAAGAATCTAAAATAAGTAAAATGAGGAGGGTGGGGAAAGGGGAATTGGATGCAGGCAGTGAAAAGGTAAAGACTTCCAGTTGTGAGATAAATAAGTACTAGGGATATAATGTACAACATGATAAATATAATTAACACTGCTGTATGTTATATATGGAAGCTATTAAGACAGTAAATCTTGAGTTCCCATCATAAGGGAATTTTTTTCTATTCTTTAATTTTGTATCTATGTGACATTATTGATGTTCACTAAATTTATTGTAGAAACCATTTTATGATGCATGTAAGTCAAATCATTATGCTGTACACTTTAAACTTATACAGTGCTGTATGTTAATTATATCTCAATAAAACTGGAAGAAATAAAATTGAAAAATAAGTAAAATGAATATATTCAAAGCAGTATGACAGTGTTTGATAATATGGAAGAAAAACCAGCAGTTATAAGGAAAATCGAAATGTAAATGGGAAGTATGAAAGGCAAAAGTGTTGTAGTAAAGCAGTGGTTCCTAAAGTGTGATCTCAGAACAATAACATCAGCATCACCTGGACACTTGTTAGAATTACAAATTCTTGTACCCACCCGATACTGGATCCGAAACTCCAGTTGTGGGGCCTAAGCATCTGTGTTTTAAGACATACCCCTAGGTGATTCTGAGGCAGTCAAGTGTGAGAAGCACTGCTGTAGAGAACCAAATTGATCAATTGGATTGTGAGCCAAAAGTGATTAAGCCAGAAGATGAAGTAGAAAAATTCTGTTAGAAAATATCAGGAATGAATAAGGATAAAGAAATAGGTATGTAAATGTTAACAGCCATTGTGGATAGAAGTAGAAGGTTCAACATCCATATAGTAGGATATCCAGAACCTGCCAACCAAAATTTTTTCAGAATTAAGTAAAGATTAGTCTATTTCACATGAAAGTCCAGATTTTCATCTTTTTTTTTTTCTGATAAATTGGAAGGTCTGGCAACACGCCCACCTATTTATATAACAATTACCCAAGCTGACTAGCAGCTGCTACCTTTCAATGAAGCCTTCCCAGGGGACTAGATTGTGAGTCCCAGTGGCAGACAGGCAGGTCCATTCCAGCTCTACCGAGTACTAACTATGTGACTTTAGACAACCTTCTGAGTCTCAAATGCCTCATCTAGACAGTGGGTTTAATAAGATACCCACCTCATAGCTGTTTTGAAGATTAAATGAGTCAATACATGCAAAGATCCAGTATAGTGCTTGGAAATTCCTAAGCAGTTTAAAACTGCCAACCCACCTCCGGAGGCTCAGGTTCAGATTTTTCTTACACCAAACCTAGCTCACTTCTGTTTGTTACGTTACCTGTTTTCTGTCTTTTGGAAACTGTGATTCTTTCTCTATCCCTTCATGACCCTAATTTTGGTTGGTTTGTTTACATCTCTGGGCCTCAGTTTCCTCTTCAGTAAAATGGGATAATGACCTGCCTCAATCTCACATGTATATACAAGTGGAGTAGTGTTTGTGGACATGACTTCCACAGAACGGGGCACTCAGTAAATGCTTGAACACTTCTTGATTTAGTTATTCATCTTCATATCCTGTACAATAATTAGCACAGGATGGTGTGCTACAGCCAGCCCATAGTGGCTCAAGAAAGCCAGTTGCTAAATTTTCAGGAATTTTGAGAATTGGTTGTTAAACACAGCCATTATTAAAAACTAAATCACATAAACCTACACTTAACTTATGTTAAAGACTAAGGTAATAAATTCTCAAAAACCTATCTCTTGTTCATTTTTTACTACATTTTACCATAATCTAAACTATTGAGATGAATTCAGTCTATTGTGTCTGTGTGATAGAGATACTATAGAACGCTGCTCTACTTCACATTTCTTCCCAGCTCCCAACTCCCAGCTCAGTGACATTACATGTGTGGGTTGAAATTGGCCATGATTGGAATATTTATCCCATGGAATTTGGCAAACACTTCAAACCAGGGCTTTATTTCCCCTTGAAAAGCCAGTTTAAAATATTTACCAGAGCATCAGTAAGATCTTTAAAATCTGTTCGGAAAACAAAAAGAAACATAAAATTATGTTTATTACCAGGGACCTCAAAACATAGTGAAGTACTAACAGTAACCAAAAGATGACTCTATTATATTTTAAATTCATCAGGAAATTCACAAGCTGAGTATGGCATTAAACATTTAATATATATAAACTTAATACATATATATATTAATATATATAAACTTTAAAGGTTAAAGTTGCATATGTTCTAGAACTCTATGAAACATGCTACTCAACCACATTTCTTTTTTTCCTCTTGTGATTTACCCACTGCAAACAGCATTCCATTTTTCATGCTCAAATAAAGGTTTCTTTTTATAGTAATAGTTATGAAGCAGAAATTGCACTAAGTTCTTTACATACATTGACAAGTCTCACAACAACCTTCTGAGGCAAACACTATTATTGCCCCTAGTTAACAGACGAGAAAACTGCACCTCAGAGAAAATAAAATGTCTTGAACATAATCAAAAATCTTGAAAATACAATAGCAGAGCTGGGCATAAACTGAGGCCATCAGACCCCAAGGGTTGCACTCTTCCAGTGCCCCTCCCACTACCTGCCTGTGCTCTGGCATTGATGTTGAAGGTCATGGTAAAAGATGATTTTCCCCGAAGAGAATAATAAAAACCAAGCAGATTTGGTTAATTTTCCTTTTTCTCTGTATTTTCTTCCCAGATCATTCAAGTAAAGCTTTCCAGATTTAAGGGAATAAAGACTCCAATAATTTAAAAAATTCTGTGGAGTTTATTGGAAAAAATTTTTTTTTCTCTCAGGTCTGTAGCCTTTTTGTCAACAAGTATCCAAACAACTTTACCTATTTCTGCAAAATTTTAAGAAAAACCACTGCTCCTCTGTCATCAACATGGTTTAATCTAACTTTCTAGAAAGAGAAGCTTTTTGTGACACGGAAATTGGCCTATCCTAATTCTTTTTGGAGATACAATAAGGTTAGAAGAAAATGAAAAAAATATAGACACACACATAAAAACATGTGTACACACCATACTACCATCCATATATCAATACCACCCTTATTACATTTAACTGAATTTTCCTCCAATTTTATTTGTAAATGTGTGTTCTAAAAATGTTGTCTATATACCTTAGGTAGTATTTGCTTCTAAGATCTTCCTCACTTACTATTATATCATTATAATTACTTCTTGTTGTTCCAAATTCTTAGGCATTGTTTATTTCAAAGACATGATGAAATATGAAAGTTTAATGAAGAAATGGGTATTAATTCTATAGGCCCAGATAAATGGAACAGTGAAACTTGAAGCTCTGAAAAATATGCTCCACCTGTAAGTAGTTGACTAAAGATTTTACTTTCAACAGAACAGTTGATGTTTTCTAGAGGTAGACTAGCATGTTTCCATGGGAGCTTATTAGCAAGATTCTTCATGGGTCCTAGCCCAGACTTACTGAATCAGAATCTGCTTTTTGACAAAATCCCCAGGAGATTTGTATGCACATTAAAATCTGAGAGCCATGACTTTTGTTCATATTGCATTACATAATCATCATATAGACTTATCTTTTGTAGTCAGCATTCACAGTTATAGAGAACTACGGGTTTCAGGGGGTGACACCGTTATGGACTTACGGGCACACACTCTTCTTCACAGTTTCATGCTCATGCCTCAAAGCAAGATAAATGAAATTGCCTTCCTGGATTACATGGATTCACTTAACCAACATTACATAAGCCTTTTGACAGTCATAATCCAATGTTATAATTTACAGTGTTCTTATTCCTGTTCTTTTTCCAGGAATAGGAAAAAAGTGACTTAATAACTAAATTAATATTTCAACTGAATATGTTAATACCTACTATCAAAAGGAACCCCCACGTCCCTTGCTAAGGTAATGGGTACAATAAATTTTGTAAAATAATTTTGTTTAGGCCTATGATTCTCTTTGTGACTTGGGATCCAGGTTGGCACAAGAAGTAAACCATTCTAGAATTTCCCTTACCTCCCATTTATTATTCTGTTTCTTGTACAATTTTACCTTTAAGGCACTCACTGCTTTATCGTTTCTCTGGGAAGAGGAGCTTCAGAGAGATTATAAATCATGTAATAATGCAATGATTTAGAGAAGAACTGAGTTTGTGGGTAATCTTTTGCATTTTACATTTTGCGTTTTACAAAAGAAGGTGTAACAAGTCCCCAGTGTTAGGCTGCAATTGTTTTCACTGCAGTAGAATTCCATCGTACTTGAGCTCTTTACAGGTAGTGCAAGAAGGTAGGGAGGATTGCTCATTTGTTTATGAAGTCCAGAGAAAGATACAACGGGTTGAAATTGTGGCATTAAAAATTTGGGTTAAACTTGTCTGAACCTGTGTATGTATGTGCACTTACATGTGCTGTGTGTGCTTGGTTTTGTACTGGGAGTTTGGATAAATGGAAATGGAGTGGAATAGGGTCTCCTTTCACAATTCTTTGAGTTACATGGAGAAATGATGGTATGGGTATGTCCTTTGGAATTCTCCCAAGGAGAGTCTGCTATCTACCTACATGGTGTAGATTTTGAACTGCCTAATTGTAAAGAGGATGGTATACCCAGGGTCTTTCTAGTCCTCTAAATTCATAAACCAGGACTATCTGGCCATCTTTCATTTTACAACTTTCTGTAAAGTGAGGCAGAAACCTGAGTGGCCTCTAAATTTGCATAACTTATCTTTCTTAGCAAGGCTTTTCCTAAATTTACAAGCCATTGCTCTTTATCCATCAGGAATCTATCCCAAACATCAAAATGCTTTTTAAAAAGTTCATGTATCCATTGCACTGCCAAGGACAACATAAGGATTTCTATCACCTCAATGCCCACCAGAGGTGAATAGGGGCACAGACAGGGAGGCGGCAATGCACCATGGTGATTTCAACTCAACTGGCATTTTTGGCATGAACGAGTGCCTTCTGTGTGCAGATATGTTACTGGTTGCCTTTGCCCAGGGCTGTGGTTGCCTCAGATTCCTTTCCAAGGAACATAGCTGGGCTTTTCTCAAATGCAGAGTCCCCAGAAATGTATATTTCAAAAAAAAAGACATAATTTTGCTTCCTTCCCTAGGGCTCAAAATATGCACCAATCTAAAAGAACATGGCTGAGAGAAGCGAAAGACATTGACAAACATTTAAAAATCTGTAAATAAATGTTCTTAGTGATGTGACCTTAAAAAAAAAAAAAGCTGTACATATATTAAAAAGTGATGGTGTTCGGCTTCTGGGAAGATGGCGGAAGAGTAAGACGCGGAGCTCACCTTCCTCCCCACAGATACACCAGAAATACATCTACACGTGGAACAACTCCTACAGAACACCTACTGAACGCTGGCAGAAGACCTCAGACCTCCCAAAAGGCAAGAAATCCCCCACGTACCTGGGTAGGGCAAAAGAAAAAAGAATAAACAGAGACAAAAGGATAGGGATGGGACCTGCAACAGTGGGAGGGAGCTGTGAAGGAGGAAAGGTTTCCACACACTAGGAAGCCCCTTCACAGGCGGAGACTGTGGGTGGTGGAGGGGGAAAGCTTCGGAGCCGTGGAGGAGAGCACAGCAACAGGGGAGCGGGGGGCAAAGCGGAGAGATTCCCGCACAGAGGATCGGTGCCGACCGGCACTCACCAGCCCGAGAGGCTTGTCTGCTCGCCCGCCGGGGCGGGCAGGGCTAGGAGCTGAGACTCGGGCTTCGGTCGGAGCGCAGGGAGAGGACTGGGGTTGGCGGCGTGAACACAGCCTGCAGGGGGTTAGTGCGCCACGGCTGGCCGGGAGGGAGTCCGGGGAAAAGTCTGGACCTGCCAAAGAGGCAAGAGACTTTTTCTTCCCTCTTTGTTTCCTGGTGCGCGAGGAGAGGGGATTAAGAACGCTGCTTAAAGGAGCTCCAGAGACCGGTGCAAGCCGCGGCTAAAAGCGTGGACCCCAGAGACAGGCATGAGATGCTAAGGCTGCTGCTGCCGCCACCAAGAAGCCTGTGTGCGAGCACAGGTCACCGTCCACAACGCACTTCTGGGGAGCCTGTGCAGTCCGCCACTACCAGGGTCTCGGGATCCAGGGACAGCTCCCCTGGGAGAGCGCACAGCGCGCTTCGGGCTGGTGCAGCGTCAAGCCGGCCTCTGTCGCTGCAGGCTCGCCCCGCACTCCGTGCCCCTCCCTCCCCACGGCCTGAGTGAGCCAGAGCCCCCGAATCAGCGGCTCCTTTAACCCCGTCCTGTCTGAGCGAAGAACAGACGCCCTCCAGGGACCTACACGCAGAGGTGGGACAAATCCAAAGCTGAGCCCCTGGGAGCTGTGAGAACAAAGAAGCGAAAGGGAAATCTCTCCCAGCAGCCTCAGAAGCAGCGGATTAAAGCTCCACAATCAACTTGATGTACCCTGCATCTGTGGAATACATGAATAGACAACGAATCATCCCAAATTAAGGAGGTGGACTTTGAGGGCAAGATTTATGATTTTTTCCCCTTTTCCTCTTTTTGTGAGTGTGTATGTGTATGCTTCCGTGTGAGATTTTGTCTGTATAGCTTTGCTTCCACCATTTGTCTGAGGGTTCTATACATCCGATATTTTAAAAAATTTTTTTCTTATTAATTACTTTTTATTTTTATAACTTTATTTAATTTATCTTCATTCTTTCTTTCCTTCCTTCCCTCCTTTAGACAATGAATCATCCCAAATTGAGGAGGTGGACTTTGAGAGCAAGATTTATGATTTTTTCCTCTTTTCCTCCTTTTGTGAGTGTGTATGTGTATGCTTCTGTGTGAGATTTTGTCTGTATAGCTTTGCTTCCACCATTTGTCCTAGGGTTCTATACATCTGATTTATTTTTCTCTTAATAATTATTTTTTTTATTTTAATAAATTTATTATATTTTATCTTACTTTATTTTACTTTATCTTTTCTTTCATTTTTTCCTTCCTCCCTCCCTCCTCCTTTCTTTCTTTCTTTCTTTCTACTTCTACTAATTCTTTCTTTCTACTTTTTCTCCCTTTTATTCTGAGCTGTGTGGATGAAAGGCTCTTGGTGCTGCAGCCAGGAGTCAGTGCTGTGCCTCTGAGGTGGGAGAGCCAACTTCAGGACAATGGTCAACAAGAGACCACCCAGCTCCACATAATATCAAATGGCGAAAATCTCCCAAAGATCTCCATCTCAACACCAAGACCCACCTTCACTCAATGACCAGCGAGCTACAGTGCTGGACATCCTATGCCAAACAACTAGCAAGACAGGAACACAACCCCACCCATTAGCAGAGAGGCTGCATAAAATCATAATAAGTCCACGGACACCCCAAAACACACCACCAGATGTGGAACTGCCCACCAGAAAGACAAGATCCAGCCTCATCCACCAGAACACAGGCACTAGTCCCCTCTACCAGGAAGTCTACACAACACACTGAACCAACTTTACCCACTGAGGACAGACACCAAAAACAATGGGAACTACGAACCTGCAGCTTGCAAAAAGGAGACCCCAAACCCAGTAAGATAAGCAAAATGAGAAGACAGAAAAACACACAGCAGATGAAGGAGCAAGATAAAAATCCACCAGACCTAACAAATGAAGAGGAAATAGGCAGTCTACCTGAAAAAGAATTCAGAGTAGTGATAGTAAAGATGATCCAAAATCTTGCAAATAGAATAGACAAAATGCAAGAAACATTTAAGAAGGATCTAGAAGAACAAAAGATGAAATAAACAACAATGAACAACACAATAAATGAAATGAAAAATACTCTAGACGGGATCAATAGCAGAATAACTGAGGCAGAAGAACGGATAAGTGACCTGGAAGATAAAATAGTGGAAATAACTACTGCAGAGCAGAATAAAGATAAAAGAATGAAAAGAACTGAGGACAGTCTCAGAGACCTCTGGGACAACATTAAACACACCAACATTCGAATTATAGGGGTTCCAGAAGAAGAAGAGAAAAAGAAAGGGACTGAGAAAATATTTGAAGAGATTATAGTTGAAAACTTCCCTAATATGGGAAGGGAAATAGTTAATCAAGTCCAGGAAGCACAGAGAGTTCCATACAGGATAAATCCAAGGAGAAATATGCCAAGACACATATTAATCAAACTGTCAAAAATTAAATACAAAGAAAACATATTAAAAGCAGCAAGGGAAAAATAACACACAAGGGAATCCCCATGAGCTTAACAGCTGATCTTTCAGTAGAAACTTTGCAAGCCAGAAGGGAGTGGCAGGACATATTTAAAGTGATGAAGGAGAAAAACCTGCAACCAAGATTACTCTACCCAGCAAGCATCTCATTCAGATTTGATGGAGAAATTCAAACCTTCAGAGAAGAGCAAAAGCTGAGAGAGATCAGCACCACCAAACCAGCTCTATAACAACTGCTAAAGGAACTCCTCTAGGGAAGAAACACAAGAGAAGGAAAATACCTAAAATAATGAACCAAAAACAATTAAGAAAATGGGAATAAGAACATACATATGGATAATTACCTTAAATGTAAATGGACTAAAGGCTCCCACCAAAAGACACAGATTGGCTGAATGGATACAAAAACAAAACCCATATATTTGCTGTCTACAAGAGACCCACTTCAGACCTAGAGACACATACAGACTGAAAGTAAGGGGATGGAAAAAGATATTTCATGCAAATGGAAACCAAAAGAAAGCTGGAGTAGCAATTCTCATATCAGACAAAATAGACTTTAAAATAAAGACTAGTAGAAGAGACAAAGAAGACACTACATAAAGATCAAGGGATCGATCCAAGAAGAAGATATAACAATTGTAAATATTTATGCACCCAACATAGGAGCACCTCAATACATAAGTCAAATAGTAACAGCCATAAAGGGGGAAACCAACAGTAACACATTCATAATAGGGACTTTAACACCCCACTTTCACCAATGGACAGATTATTCAAAATGAAAATAAATAAGGAAACACAAACTTTAAATGATACATTAAACAAGATGGACTTAATTGATATTTATAGGACATTCCATCCAAAAACAACAGAATACACATTTTTCTCAAGTGCTCATGGAACATTCTCCAGGATAGATCATATCTTGGGTCACAAATCAAGCCTAGGTGAATTTAAGAAAATTGAAATTGTATCAAGTATCTTTTCCTACCACAATGCTATGAGACTAGATATCAATTACAGGAAAAGATCTGTAAAAAATACAAACACATGGAGGCTAAACAATACACTACTTAATAATGAAGAGATCATTGAAGAAATCAAAGAGGAAATAAAAAAAAATACCTAGAAACAAATGACAATGGAGACACGATGACCCGAAATCTATGGGATGCAGCGAAAGCAGTTCTAAAGTTTATAGCAATACAATCCTACCTTAAGAAACAGGAAACATCTCGAATAAACAGCCTAACCTTGCACCTAAAGCAATTAGAGAAACAAGAACAAAAAAAAAAACCCCAAAGTTAGCAGAAGGAAAGAAATCATAAAAATCAGATCAGAAATAAATGAAAAAGAAATGAAGGAAATGATAGCAAAGATCAATAAAACTAAAAGCTGGTTCTTTAAGAAGATAAACAAAATTGATAAACCATTAGCCAGACTCATCAAGAAAATAAGGGAGAAGACTCAAATCAATAGAATTAGAAATGAAAAAGGAGAATTAACAACAGACACTGCAGAAATTCAAAAGATCATAAGAGATTACTACAAGCAACTCTATGCCAATAAAATGGACAACCTGGAAGAAATGGACAAATTCTTAGAAATGCACAACCTGCCAAGACTGAATCAGGAGGAAATAGAAAATATGAACAGACCAATCACAATCACTGAAATTGAAACTGTGATTTAATATCTTCCAACAAACAAAAGCGCAGGACCAGATGGCTTCACAGGCGAATTGTATCAAACATTTAGAGAAGAGATAACACCTATCCTTCTCAAACTCTTCCAAAATATAGCAGAGGGAGGAACACTCCCAAACTCATTCTACGAGGCCACCATCACCCTGATACCAAAACCAGACAAGGATGTCACAAAGAAAGAAAACTACAGGCCAATATCACTGATGAACATAGATGCAAAAATCCTCAACAAAACACTAGCAAACAGAATCCAACAGCACATTAAACGGCCATACACCATGATCAAATGGGGTTTATTCCAGGAATGTAAGGATTCTTCAATATACGCAAATCAGTCAACGTGATACACCATATTAACAAATTGAAGGAGAAAAAACATATGATCATCTCAATAGATGCAGAGAAAGCTTTTGACAAAATTCGACACCTATTTATGACAAAAACCCTGCAGAAATTAGGCATAGAGGGAACTTTCCTCAACATAATAAAGGCCATATATGACAAACACACAGCCAACATAGGCCTCAATGGTGAAAAACTGAAACCATTTCCACTAAGATCAGGAACAAGACAAGGTTGTCGACTCTCACCACTATTATTCAACATCATTTTGGAAGTTTTAGCCAAAGCAATCAGAGAAGAAAAGGAAATAAAAGGAATCCAAATTGGAGAAGAAGAAGTAAAGCTGTCACTGTTCACAGATGACATGATACTCTACATAGAGAATCCTAAAAATGCTACCAGAAATATACTAGAGCTAATCAATGAATTTGCTAAAGTAGCAGAATACAAAATTAATGCACAGAAATCTCTGGCATTCCTATACACTAATGATGAACAATCTGAAAGTGAAATCAAGAAAGCACCCCCATTCACCACTGCAACAAAAAGAACAAAATATCTAGGAATAAACCTACCTAAGGAGACAAAGGACCTATATGCAGAAAATTATAAGACACTGATGAAAGAAATTAAAGATGATAAAAATAGATGGAGAGATATAACATGTTCTTGGATTTGAAGAATCAGCATTGTGAAAATGACTCTACTACCCAAAGCAATCTACAGATTCAATGCAATCCCTATCAAACTACCACTGGCATTTTTCACAGAACTAGAAAAAAAAAATTCACAATTTGTATGGAAACACAAAAGACCCTAAATAGCCAAAGCAATGTTGAGAACGAAAAACGGAGCTGCAGGAATCAGGCTCCCTGACTTCAGACTATACTACAAAGCTACAGTAATCAAGACAGTATGGTACTGGCACAAAAACAGAAATATAGATCAATGGAACAGGATAGAAAGCCCAGAGATAAACCCATGCACATATGGTCACCTTATCTTTGATAAAGGAGGCAGGAATGTACAGTGGTGAAAGGACAGCCTCTTCAATAAGTGGTGCTGGGAAAACTGGACAGGTACATGTAAAAGTATGAGATTAGATCACTCCCTAACACCATACACAAAAATAAGCGCAAAATGGATTAAAGACCTAAATGTAAGGCCAGACACTATCACACTCTTAGAGGAAACCATAGGCAGAACACTCTATGACATAAATGACAGCAAGATCCTTTTTCACCCACCTCCTAGAGAAATGGAAATAAAAACAAAAATAAACAAATGGGACCTAATGAAACTTCAAAACTTTTACACAGCAAAGGAAACCATAAACAAGAGCAAAAGACAACCCTCAGAATGGGCGAAAATATTTGCAAAGAAGCAACTGACAAAGGATTAATCTCCAAAATTTATAAACAGCTCATGCAGCTTAATAACAAAAAAGCAAACAGCCCAATCCAAAAATGGGCAGAAGACCTAAATAGACATTCCTCCAAAGAAGATATACAGACTGTCAACAAACACATGAAAGAATGCTCAACATCACTAATCATTAGAGACATGCAAATCAAAATTACAATGAGATATCATCTCACACCAGTCAGAATGGCCATCATCATAAAATCTATAAACAATAAATGCTGGAGAGGGTGTGGAGAAAAGGGAACCCTCTTGCACTGTTGGTGGGAATATAAATTGATACAGCCACTATGGAGAACAGTATGGAGGTTCCTTAAAAACTACAAATAGAACTACCGTATGACCCAGCAATCCCACTACTGGGCATATACCCTGAAAAAACCATAATTCAAAAAGAGTCATGTACCAAAATGTTCATTGCAGCTCTATTTACAATAGCCTGGAGATGGAAACAACATAAGTATCCATCATCTGATGAATGTATAAAGAAGATGTGGCACATGTATACAATGGAATGTTACTCAGCCATAAAAGGAAACGAAATTGAACTATTTGTAATGAGGTGGATAGACCTAGAGTCTGTCATACAGAGTGAAGTAAGTCAGAAAGAGAGAGAAAAATACCGTATGCTAACACATATATATGGAATTTAAGAAAAAAAATGTCATGAAGAACCTAGGGGTAAGACAGGAATAAAGACACAGACGTACTAGAGAATTGATTTGAGATTATGGGGAGGGGGAAGGGTAAGTTGTGACAAAGCGAGAGAGAGGCATGGACATATATACACTACCAAACGTAAGCTAGATAGCTAGTGGGAAGCAGCCGCATAGCACAGGGAGATCAGCTAGGTGCTTTGTGACTGCCTGGAGGGGTGGGATAGGGAGGGTGGGAGGGAGGGAGACGCAAGAGGGAAGAGATATGGGAACATATGTCTATGTATAACTGATTCACTTTGTTATACAGCAGAAACTAACACACCATTGTAAAACAATTATACTCCAATAAAGGTGTAAAAAAAAAAAGTGATGGCACAGGTAAGTTCCCTATGAATACAGAAACATGAGGGATAATTACAAGGTTATTGATATAGTTTGTAGCATAGCTACTCCCCTCCCACCCCATCCATTCATATGTTGAAACCTAACCCCCAAGGTGATGGTTTTAGGAGATGGGGCATTTGGGAGATGATTAGGTCAAGAGAGCAGAGTCCTCATGAGTGGAATTAGTACCCTTATGAGAAAGAGCTCCCTTACTCCCTTTTTCATTTGAGAATATGGTGAGAAGAGTGCAGCCCAGAAGATGGCCCTCACCTGACTATGCTGGCACTTTGATCTTGGACTTCCAGCTTCCAAACTGTTAGAAGTAAATTTCTGTTGTTTATAAGCCACCCAGTCTGAGGTACTTTGTTATAGCAGCTCAAATGGACTAAGACAGTTACCTATTTCTATGTGAAAAAAATACTCCCAAACCTAGTAGCTTAAAAATCAACATTTGTTATTTCTTGTAATTCTAGGAAGTGGCTGGGTTCATCTCTTTGTGTTTCTTTTGCTTCATATGGCATCACCTGGCATCACTCATGCAAATAAATTCAAGTATGAGCTTGCCTGGGACTAGAATATTTGTGACTGAATGAAGCAAATTTAGTGGCTTCATTCAGCCTGGGTGGCTAGAACAACTAGGGGATGGCTGGAACTTTCTTTCTTCACAAGTTCTCTTCAAGCTTATTTACATGACAGCTATAACACAAAGCTGCCAAAGAGTGGAAAAGAAGGAGTCCAGGATTCTTAAGTCCCAGATGGCAAGTTCATTACATTCAGTTGGTCAAAGCATATCACAAGGCCAGCCCTGATTCCACAGGAGGGGACATAGAACCATTTCTTGATGAGAGATACCTTACATGCAAGGTATTTTTTGTGGCCGTATTTGTAGACATCCCACATTACCTACCATCCATTTTTCTCCTTAATAGCAGAACTCTGATTTTGCTTAGATTTCTACCCTATTTCTTGTGGTCAAGGTCTTCAGGTAAGGCTGCCTCCATCTCTAACCCTGGGAAGGTGGACCCTGCTTGTTCTAAGACACATACAGTGGTCTTATTTTTAATGCAAATTTAGGCGTAGACAAATGATAAAATTCTGACCAGTGAAATTTGAGAAGTATGCTGGGAAGTTCCTGGGAAAGGTTTTACCGCTCTTAAAAAGTGATATAAGGAGAACTTAGTCTCTTCTGTCTCTGGATATTACTGGGTCTGTCGATCATCAGCCCCTTTGTCTCTAACTTGCAACCATGAGGGTAAAGCCAACACAGAGGACAAGACAGAGCCAAAAGACCTACAGGGATTGTCTGTGTCAGATAGGCTCCTAATTCTGGAGTTTTTAAATTTTAAAGTTAGGTTTTCTGTTACCCTCTGCTGATGCATCCTTAATGATCAAGACCATATGAAAAGACAGAACAATAGAAATGCAAATCAGAACAGTGCTCATATCAGCTGTGTATGATGTATGCTTTCCATAAGAAATGAGAGGGAAGGCTGTCTGCTAAAAATCCTCATTGGGTGACATTTTCTTTCTTAGTAAAAGTATCACAGTCTAGAGTCTAGCACTCATCTTTGCAAACTAAAGAACCCGAACTTGCTAATTCATTAAAAATAATTCCATGTCTCCGAACCAAACTTATTTTACCCAAGTTCATAAGATGGAGGTATAAAACTTTTATTCCACCTTATGAGTTATCTAAATTCATCAGAAAGCATAGAACTAAAAGGCCAATTGCAACTTATGATGAATCCTGTAAACGTAGAGAAGTGAGAAACTTTGAGGTCATCATGACCTGCACATTCTGGAATCAGAACAAGAGGAAAGGGATGAATTAAATATTTAATGGTAGCTAAGATATCCTGATTCATCCACTTTACAGTGAGAATGTTTTTGTTGACAGGATCAGAACATCTAAAGTCCAATGATTAACCACTTCCTACATCCATTTTCATCTTAAGAATGTTCTTGCTAGTGGAAGGGGATACAGCCAATGATGACTGATTATGACCCTCTCTTCCTTAGATGTTGCTGCAGTAGCCATAACCAATGATGGTTTCTTGTTTCTATTTTAGTCCATATTTTCATGACTGACCACATCATTTTGAAAAACCCATTCAGTCATCCTGGGGTGATGGTTTTCAAATGGTTCTTTGAACAGAAATTCCTCCATGATAAAGTTTTCAGTAGTCTCTGGAAAAATAAGAAAAATAAGGACACATATACAAAAACTCCAAAACACACATCTCAGTTTGATTATTTATATATATATATACATATTGTGCATCAGCTTCTTCCCTTCAAGTCACCTTTCTTGAGTGTCTGTCCTGAGATTTCCACCTGTCAGTTGCTCCTTAGTGCATTGTCCAGTTCCCATACACATGTGGATCATAATGGGGTGGATCACAGGTAGTGCACTTCCTTGGGCTGCCTCTCTCTGGTCACAGAGCACAGTTCTCTCTACTCCTTCGTCTGTTCCCTTATTCTCCATGCTATGAAAACACCAGGTCGTAGCTGCTTACCCATGTATTAGCTCTGGTGGGTCAGCTGCCAACAACCCATCTCAAATCTCAGCAGCTTAACACAATAAAATTGTATTTCTCACTCATGGAAATTCCTGGGAAGGGACTGATTGAATATTTTTCATGAGGTGCCTCAGGGGCTCAGGCTTCTTCCATCTTTAATACATGGCCTCTGAGGTTGCTACAGAAGGGGAAAATGAGGGAGGAACATAAATAGCCAATGTTTTATTAACCTGTCCTGGAAAGAGCATACCTCACTTCACCCACATTCCATTGATCTGAGCTCAATCATACAACCTTCACCTGACTGCAAGGGGGTCCTTACTATAAGGGGATTGTAATTTAGTTGTGTGCCAGAAGAGGAGAAAAATGAATATTGGTGAATTTCAATTGAGCCTTTATAAGGATTACAAATTTCTAAAAATAATAACAGTTAAAGAAAGCCCATAAAATTACTCACTAAATATGATTATCTGTTGGACTCAAGGGAAAAGCTATTGGTAAATTAAATTCTTTATATAGTCTCTTTGATGGACATGTGCATTACCTAATGTTACTCACCTTATTTCAAGCTGAGGCTTTTCTTCAAAATACTACTTTTTCTAAATTCTATTTTTTTATGGAATTTTCTCCATATGATCTCCACCAATAGAAGTACACTTTCATATGTCTGATTTGTTCAGTTTAGAATACCACCCTGAGGTCAGGGCTATAGTAAAGTGTTGAAGGTGGTCTTTGACACTCTAAGTCCAGTCAAATGACTTTGAGATACATCCATTCTTTCTGCCTGACTGACCAATCAGACTGGTTGCACACATACTCACATATGTCTTCAAAGATACATAACATCTTCCAAGATCAAATATTAATTATCAAAAACATGATAGTCTAAACCTGGGATCTGATAAACTATGGGCTTGGGGCCTAACCCAGATCACTTTCTGTTTTGTACAAAAATTTTATTGGAACACAACTGTACCCATTTATTCACCAGTTGCTATGGTTGCTTTCATGCTACAATGGCAAAGTTGAGTATTTGCAACAAAGGCCATATTGACACAGAATTTAATATATTTATTATCTGATCCCTTACAGATGTAGTTTATCAATCCCTGGTGTAAACTAAGGGTAGAAGAGTCATATGCCTAAAGCGCCAAAAAGGCAATGTTGTTGAGTAACTGAAACAGCTATAATATACAAAGCAATATAATTGTTTTGGAGCTGAAAAATACATACGTGTCTGAAAGCATTCGATTTTTAAAGTAACATGTGGGCCAACAAAGTACATCTTCATACTCGGTTAGACCTATCATCAACCAGCTTAAAACATATGAAACTAAGTTCATAAGGACAAAGGAAATAATTCCTTCACTGCCCCATAATGAGCAAGGTTGCCTCTCTACAAACAAGCTTGGTCACTAGATCTTCCCTTTATTATGTGGAACAGGATCATTTCCTTTATGTCACCAGCACCTCAGCCTCCTATCCACACCCATCTTCAAACTGTGACTGCTTGGACTTCCTTCAAAAAGAAACTGGCCCTGCTCAGCTATATCCCCTTATTGCTCTTCCAGAAATACAAAGACTAGGCAAAACTCTGACATAACAGCTTGTTAGGGGTTGATTTAATACTTAGCATCAGCGATTTTACTCCCTGATTTCTGGGGAGAGGGATTTCATCCTCCATGAATTTTATTATTTGTAGTTCTAATGTCCTTCATTGGCAAATTTATAATGTGACAAACCCTGGATCTTATTTCATTTTAAAATTTTACTTGTCTATGAAATCCCAACGTGTGGGAACCACAGACCCAAGTGACATTATAGCATTATAAGATGACTTTGTTAATCTCTGCTTTGATCCATCATTAGGAAATTTATATAGTGTAAACTCTCAATGGCAAGCTTATTCCTCTTCTGTCCAAGATTTTAGGGAACTCCTCACTGAAATCAGAACTCATAACTAAGAGCAAATACCAAGGAGATAATGACTGTTTCTGGTACAGGCTAGGAAAATGCCAAATACAAGAGAAAGTCCTTCAGAACTATGTGTGCAGTAAAGACAAGAAGGCAGAAATTACAAATGTCCTGCCTGTAAGACAGGAGGGAAGAAACTTGCCTTGAGTGAAATTCTATTATTGGCAGTTCCTTTAGCAAACCATGAAAAGTAGAGTTTACTATCTCTAATTCATAGATTAATAACTTGAACGTTACCATGATTAAGCCAGCATGCTCAAGATTAAGGAACAAGTAAGTGGTAAACTCAGCATGACTGAGGCAAGGACTTTTATTCCAGACTTGAGCAATAGCTAACATTTCTACTCCTCTTTCTCCTCCTCCTCCTTCATTTTCTTGACAAAAATAATAACCTCTAAGGTATAAAGGGCTTAGAAATCTATTCTAAGTAAGTTGAAGCCACGTTAGAGAAGAATCTAGGAAGACATTATCCAATTTCTTTACACAAACTCAAATCTTCAAGTGAAATCCATTCAGGGGTATTAAGGCAACATGTGGCATGCAGAATCTCTCTCATCTGCCTTGGAGAAGCCATGGATGATGAAAGAAGTTTCTATATGAAAGAGATTTCTTACAGAAAAGATCAAATATCTATATATTTTCAAGGAGAGAAGAAGATTCGTTACAGCAATTAAAGGAATTCCTGGAAAAATGTATAGGTTTGATCATTAAACAGAAGGTTGGTGAAAGCTTATGAAAACAATGATCTTTCATGTACCAGTTAGTTTGTAGGCAACAGAAAGTTGGAGACCCACCTTATACCCCCCCCCCCAAAAAAAAGCCTGGTCTGTGCTCCACAGTTAAAAAGAGCAAACAACCATAATTTCATCCTGGTGTAAACTACTCAAAATTCAAAATTTCAGGAGAGAAGCTCTGATTGGCCAAACTTAGTCACATGCCTGTCCCTTTCCCCTGTAAAGGCAGATACAGAAATTATCTGCACCTCTAGGCAATCATGGTCTGAGGCAGGAAGCTAGGTTTGCCTGTCTGCCAAGGCTACAGACATAGAGGGTTATAGTTCATTCTCTAAAAGGAAATCAGTGTGCTTTTTGGAAAGAAAACAGGATTCCAAACTGCAAAAAAAATTGGCAATTGTCCTCTACAATTGAAAAACAGATTGGATTCATGACTTGCTTGCCTCTTTCATTTTTTAAAAGTTTTTATTTTTATTGTTATTTTTATTTTTTTTGACAATCATTTAATTTATTTTTAAAATATCTTTAGTGGAGTATAATTGCTTTACAATGTTGTGTTAATTTCTGCTGCACAACAAAGTGAATCAGCTATATGTATACATATATTCCCATATCCCCTCCTCTTGAGCCTCCCTCCCACCCTCCCTATCCCACCACTCTAGGTCATCACAAAGCAACGAGTTGATTTCCCTGTGTTATGCAGCATCTTCCCACTAGCCATCAATTTTACATTTGGTAGTGTATATAAGTCAGTGTTACTCTCTCACTTCGTCCCACCTTCCCCTTCCCCACCATGTCCTCAAGTCTGTTCTCTATGTCTGCATCTTTATTCCAGCCCTGTTTTTAGACAAGTAGATATTATGTAGGTGATTTATTCATCAAGGTCCTTGTGAGAGTGTCATGGAATCCTTGAAACAAGAGAGAAAAATGGAACCTGGTGGATGTTGTGTTCAGAGCTAACATTGAATTGAACCTCAACAAAGACTGAGCTCTTGACAGAGAGTGTTGTACTCTTTTCTAGTTCAACATGATAATGAAGCATTTGAGTGGGGGAAAAAATAGTTAAGGCTCTTTTAGTTGCAAGTGACAGAAATTCAACCAGAAAATTTCAGGAGTGGGACTATAAGCACAGCTTGGATTATGAAACTTGACTGATGTGATAAAAATACTGTTTTTTTTTTCTCAAAATCTCTTGGGTCTGCTTCCTTTCTGTTGACTTCATTTTATATAAACTTCTTGATGTTAAAGATGACTCACATGACTCCATTCTTACATCCTATCAGGTTAGCAACTTCAGAGAAGAGTAATTCCCAGCAGTAGCCCTGAGATGACTCAGCCTGACTTCATTATACATCTAATCTTGAATCAATAACAGTGGCCAGGATGGAGTATTCTGATGAGCCACCTCAAAATCACATACCCACCTATTGAGCCAGGGCATTGGGTCAGCTCTACTCAAACCACCTGGATAAAGAATACAGAAGAGTGGTTCTAAAAAACAAAAGAAGAAAAAAATGAAAAGAAAGAGATTTTGTTATAAAAAAAAGAGGGGGAATTCTGAACAGACCAAATAATGAACATCTTTTAAAACACAAACATCTTTTAAAACACAAAATTGAAATAGAATAAAATGGAGATTCAAAAGATCTCAATAAGTTAGTGGAGTAGGCTTAAACTAACAAAGTTTAATTTAATTAGAATAGATGGAAAATCCAATGTTGGCACCAAAATCTCAGTTACATAAGTAAGGATTGGGTAATTTGCTTCACTGATAAACCATGCAAATTTTAGTTGTCTACACATTCAATTATTTCTTAGTTCAGTTACTTAAAAATCTAATACAATTCTAGGCTGCTTTATAAAAGCTAAACTGCCCCAGTGATTTTGATCCCATTGTATCATGCACTGCTTTGGTCATTTCTGGGTATCTATGTTCAGTTTTGGACATTGACAATGACAAACTACACAATCAGAGGAAGATGTCCAGTGGGACAGATAATTTATTGCCAAAGACATTACTCACATAATCAATTCCAAAGTCAAGTAGAAACAACATTTTCTCCATAATTCATATCCCATTTTTTATTACACATTACAATAAGTTGACCATGTCACATCTAGAGCATTATATACATTGTCCAATGATGTATCTAGTTTCTTCTCAGACACTTGGTATAAGAAAAAGCAAAGTATGCCTTGGCTAAGTATTGCCCAGGGGCAAAACAAGTCTTTAAATACATACTTTAGTAAGCACACACATCAAGTAGAGACTCCTTTTGGCCTTGACACAGAAGAAATGTCTTTTAAACACAGACTCACATGTTATATGTATGTGAATGGGTGTGATTATGAACACATATACAAATATATCAAATACAAACAGAAATACAAACAAATGCATACACTTGTGCATTTGTTTGTCAGAACTATTAGGAAAGTATTTCCACATAAGCATAACTAGCACAAAAGCACTGGGACTGTTCTAAACCATGGGGAAGGACTGTGTTATCTTAGATGTTCTCTTTCTGAACCTTCCTTTAGTGACACATTAACCTCTGTACTGTCGACCACAGCACAAACCAGTTTCCCTCACTTCCTGTTATCTTGCTCCCACTTTAGAGTGAGGCTCAGAGGATGTCTGAGGGAAGGCTCTGTTTTGGTAGAAAGGCAACTGGCAAACAGGAAAAGCAACCAGCCTGCTGGTTACAGGTCAATAGGACAGCAGAGGAGTTCCTTAGACTGCCCATTGGCTGGTCAGCTTTTCTTGATATCAGAAAGTCCTAGGGCAACTTAAATTTATTTTTAAAGGCAATGAAAAGTGTTTCTGGTTTGCCACAAAACAAAAAAAGATCCTGGTTGTATCAGGTAATAGCTGTAGAAATGCTTATGGTCAACAGGGATCTTCTGGTTGTGGAGACCTGATGAGACTGGTGTGTTAGAACACACTTTGGGAACCATAAAGCTCTACAGAAATAAACTGTGATTGTTACCCAAGCGAATTTATAGACAATGTCCATATACTATGTCCTTTTTAAAGTGCCTAAGCAGTTGAATTTTTATTTCAACCACTTTGGTTGAATCTAAAACATATTGCTTATTTTTTTGTCTCTTTAAATAAAATATATTGAGTGAAACAGAACCTTTCTTAAATAATCCAATGTGATCATTATGAACATTAAGTTTTGAAAAATAGACCAGTATAAAATAATTACCATTTGTTGAAAGTTTATTGTTAAGCACTACTCAAAACTAGAGGGTTCAGACCGTAAAACACCATGCAAAATCAGTGTTATGTCAATTTACCTATTATACATATATTTAGACTGAGGTCTAGAAAGTTTAAGTGACTTGCATGAAGTTAACCACAGTAAATGGTATACATAGAACTAGAATCCAGGTGTACAAAAATGCAAAATCCATAATTAAAGACACCAGTGTGTAGCTCACAGCATTGCTCTCAAGACAGTGCTGGTAAGTTTTTAACAACCAGTTCTTCAGAAATAAAAGTACACACACACATTTATTATAAATTTTACTGATATAAAGGATATGCAGCACAGAAGTTAAAATAATTAAAATATACAATAATCTTAATTACAAATTCCATATAGCCAATTGACCATCACAGAATACTTTTGCTCATTTTGGCCAGACTCTTATATCCTAGCCAACTATAAACTTTTAGAGGAAAACATAGCAGAAAATCTTTGTGGCCTGGAACAAAGTGGGCAGTTAGGCAAAGAATTGGTAGACATGAGACCAAAACCACAATTCATGAAAGAAAAAAAAAAATGAACTGGACTTTATAAAAAAAATTATTTCAAGAGACACCATTACAAAAATGAAAAGATAAGCCATGGGCTGGGAAAATATGTGCAAATCATATATTCCAGAATATAGAAAGAACTCTCAAAACTCAATAGCAGTAAAACAAATACTGCATTAAAAATAGACAAAAAACTTAGACACTTCACCTACAAGGATATAGGGATGGCAAATAACCACGTGAAAAAAGATGTTCAACATGATTAGCCATTAGAGTAATGAAAATTAAAGCTATAATGAGATACTACTACATACCCTACGTACTTGTTAGAATGGCCAAAATTTAAAAAAATACTGATAATATCAGGTGCTGACAAAGATGCAGAGCAACTGAAAATCTCATATTAATGCATTGCTGGTGGGACTGCAAGATGGTATGGAAGATCTAGAAAATAGTTTGGTATTTTCTTATATAATTAAACATACACTTGTTTCATGACTCAGCAATCCTATTCTTCAGTACTTACCCTAGAGAGATGAAAAGTTATATTCACGTAAAATCTGTGTGTGAATATTTATACTGGCTTTATTCATAATTGCCCCAAAATGTAATCAACTCAAATAGCCTTCAGCAAATGAATGGATAAACAAAGTGTGGCACATCCTTATGATAGAATACTACTCAGTAATAAAAAGGAACAAGCTAGTGTATGTGTAACAACATGGATGTATCTCAAAAGCATTCTTCTGAGTGAAAGAAACCAGTCTCAAAACATCACATATTTTTCTATTTATATAAAATTATCAAAAAAGAGAAAACTTTGGAGTGGGAAGAATAAATCAGTGGCTGCCAGAAATTAGGGGTAGGTGGAGAGTATGACTACAATGGGATGGCATGACAATTTGGGGGGGATGATGGAATTTTTCTGAATCCTGGTTGTAGTGGTTATATTAATCTGTATATGTGTTACAATTCATAGAACTGTACACCTAAAGGAAAAAAAGTCTGTTTTAGTGAATATTAATTTTTTTAAATAATTTAAATTTTAGAAATTAAAATTAATTAAATTAAATTAAAAGTCAATTCATAATAATATTAAAATCTGACCTGCTGGGCCATACAGATCTACAGCTGCCTAAGTGTTCTAAGCCTTGAAATTCCACCATGCCCTTACTCATAAAATAGAGAAGTAATAAAATATTTATTTCAAAACAACAATTTGAGGCTCTCAGATATAGGAAGAAAAATCAGTAAAATGTGAAAATTTATCACAACTTGTTTTGTTGCTCTCTGGTTTGGAGGACTGAAGGAGAAGAATTAGCCATGAAATTGATCTCAGGAAAATGTATGAACTTGGTTTTTTGGATCGGGGATCAAGAGCTGTAGTTACCTGTAGGACTCTGCTTGTCCTAATTATCTCTGGCCTGTGTAGCACCTTTATAGGGTTAGTGTATCAGTCAGGGTCTAACTAAGGATCAGAAACCACTTGAGTGTTTAAAACAGAAAGAATAAAATGCAAGAAATCAGTTAAGCAAGTGATGGACTCTGAAAATCCAAACAAGGTACAGCAAGGCAAGCCAGAAATTAACATTTGGAAACTTCTACCACCTCTAGGCTGGAAGGACAGAGGGAAGAGGTAGTTTTACTGGCACCCAAAAACTGGGATCATATGGTGGAAGATAGGAGTACAGCAGACTATGTAGAAAGAATTGGGCCCACCAGGGAAATGCAGCCCTTGGCAGGGATTCTGCCCAAGACAGAGAAGGAGAGGGAGAAGTCTCCTGGTTTCTTTCTCTCTCCCTCTAACCTGCCAGTAATGGCTCTCATTGCCCAAACTCATCTAGAAGACAGCTGCTGGGGATACTGAAAAAATCAGCTTGATAGGATCAATCCCTTCCTTCCAAGATAAAGAGCCAATCAATGGGAAGGTAAAGAATGGATTTGTGGGAAAACAGGCCTAGGACCAGGCCAGTCAGCCTGAGACTGACCACAAATTAAAGAGGCTATTTGGCCTGATTTTTGTACTCTTCCTCTCTATAATGGAGGATTTATAATCAGGTTGGGAAGCCCTCTGTCTGTCAATGGCAGCTGTGAGAGGAACATATACAGTTTGGGAGAGCTTTGCAACAGTGCCTTCAAGTTCTCAGCCCTTCCTTATGGGTGACTTCAAGGAAAAGGCCCTCTAAGCTGTCTGTAATCCTCCTGTATTCCACCACATAAGTCATTCTACTCTCACAACATTTGCCCATTGTATTCCAAGTCACAGTTTAGTTTATTCCTTTCCTGTACCACTTGCTTTTACGCATATTATGAAGCCGTATACTTTTGGTACCTAATGGTCCCCCACAGGTTTCTTGTTATAGGGTATCTGTTCCTTTTCTCAGTGTGGACAGCAGAATCTAGAGTCCCTTGGTCCTCTCACCAACTCTTCTATCATTTTCCCCAGTGATCTTTGATGACTCTCCTGTTACTGCATAACTTTATTTAAAAATATGAAAACAGTTACTGTGGAATTCTGAACTTTCCTCCCTGACCCCCTTCCTCCAAAAACTCCTGATGGAAATTCCTGTGGGAGGATAGTGTGCTAATCACACATACTATAACAGAAGAAGGGCTTTCTGGCTGGATCAGTCGTGGTTTAGTCATGAGCACAGAAGCTATTCAATGTACTCTAGTAGAAGGAATTTAACATAGGGAACTAGTTGCAATGGTGTTGGAAGAATCAAAAAACCAATCCAAGGCCAGTGAGGCAACAGCTTGAAACTGTTACCACTAGTAGGACCAGAAGGGTAAAGGGAAGTATTAGTATTATTGGAGCCCAAGAATCAGAGCCAGGAGCAGAGGCTTCATGGTAGGAGCAGAGACCAAGGAGGAGACACAGCCACTCCCAGAAACCCTGGCCAAAGCTGAGAGAAAAGGGAAGAAACAACCTGACTTCCAGTTACCCCTGATCTTCAATCTCCCCAGTGCCTTTTATTGACTAAACCAAGCCAGAAGCCAATTGGCAAGAGAGTCCAGGAAATGAAGTTTACAGAGAAAGGACAGGGAGAGGATCTAAGAGCAAACAAGCAAATGACCCAGTTTACTAGTTATAATATTCATTCTTAAGCTTTCACTTTCTGCTGTCTGCCCGCAACTCTTCTGAAGAGTTGCCTCTTTCTGCTAGTGATTTAAAAGACATCCAGATACAGAATGTCACAGGACTAGGTCTAGAGAATTGATCTGGTTTTTCATCCACGTTAAGTCACTATTTAACAATCTGTTGTAAACTTTACCTTCCAACACTTACCCCTGGCCTGCCACTCCCCACCCAAATATAACTAAGTACTCTGGTCATAATATGTGGGAGGGTGCCTTGGTGCAAATGTTGACTGTTAACAGAGCATCCATACAATTGATAGCAAAGATTGTGTAAGTTATTGGTATATCTTTCACTTTCAATCACTGACTGGTCCACTGGGTACTTCCATAGCTGTAGACCCCTCTTTCCTCCCACTTTTCTCCTCCAGGACCCCTTTATCTTTTCCATTATTCACCTTCATGGGGTCTTTTATAGTTCCCCATACTCTAAGCCATGTATGAAGAGAAGATATGGCTATGTAAGTGATTTATATTTACTGTGAAATCTTATTAAATGTTTATGAATTATTAACATCTTTGCAAGAGCCTTAATACATACTTGTCTGTATCTCTCACTTCCTTCAATATGGTGTAACTTTCCCAGATTGATTTTTTTCTGAACCAGAAGAGATTATTAAATCGTGCTTGTTTTACTTCTGTTTGTTGTCTTTTTAGTGTTCTGTTTCCTCTACTGGATTGTGAGTTTCTCTAAGGATTCCCACTTCCTCATTACAGAACACTGCATTTGGTGGGCTATAGACAAATGAGCTCTTTCGGAGATCATGACTCTATTGACATATGAGAGGAGAGGGCAGGAGTGGCAGAAGTTAGTGCTGATAATAAAGGTACCCCCCACTCCCCGGACCAGCAGGTGCTACCTGGCACCACCCCTACTTCCTACTTTGGCTAAGAAAAGAAACCTGAAAGTACAGGGAACAGCTCTTACATTGCCTTCCTGGCCCATGACCTCTCTTTTAAGAAGCACCAGAACCATCAACATGTTTCCATCTCTATTGCTTCCACTCTTGTCCAAGTCACTCAGACACCTACAATGGCCTCCTCTTGGTGGTCACACTGTAGATTAGTTTTGCATTTTTACGTAAATGGAATCCTAAAGTACAAACAATGTTTGTCTCTGGAATCTTTTGCTTAACATTTTGCTTGTGGAATTCATGTAGTTATGTTCAGTCACAGTTCATTCATTCTCTTTGCTGAATATTGCTCCATTGCTTTGGCTTGTTTGAATGGATTTCCATTTCTTGCAATCAAGCAAGCCATGACTAAGGAAGATAATGAAGCATGAAACTGTCCTTCCCAGAGAAACCACAGGCATGGAATAAGAAGTCCCTGAGGAGGCCTTCCCTGTCCTTCTCTCGTCAAGCTGGGACGTTCCTTTCATATCCAGTGAACTTTAGAGCAACACTGAGTTTTGCTGAGTAGATTCAGAGCTCCATATGGCAACTGTCTCAGATGCTGGCACCAGGCCAAAAGATGACACTTCTTCTCTCCTTTTATATTTCTTTACCATATGATTGCTCAAATCTGAAAATCTTATGCTTTGCAATCTTCTATCAGCCCAATGCCACGTGGTATTAACGCTTTGTATGCTGCAGTGTTGAGCTGCAAAATTATTTTCTTGCAGTACTCCAAAGTACTGAAGCCATAAATTTGATAGAAAGGCAATATTATTTTACCATGTATTTTCATGTAATAGCAACAAACCATTTATTGCATCTTTGCCAGTGTTTCCACGCTTGTGGCCACTTTGTAGAATCAAGATGACTTTTCTGTTTTTTCCTAATTAGTTGAGAAATTTGAGCTGAGATAAGGGACCAGGTGAAGCCGGTATGACTTGGGCAAGATTCCTCCCATTAAGCATGGGCTTTCTGATGTATAATTTTGCTTGGTAAGAGTAGAATAGTGTGGGAGGTGCATACTTTTATTATGTAACTACATCCTGTTTTCCCCATTGGTAATAACGTCTCAAAGAGCACAAGGGAATTCAGGAAGGGAACATTTCATAATTTCAATAAAAAAGACACTAAGTAAATTATTCTTCAGAATAAATCTGAGAGATGTGTCTACATTACCAAAGCCAGTAGAAACTGAGGCATGATAATGCTACTACATGTTTTTCTTAATATTCTATAGAACAGTAGTTTTAAAGGTTTGCTTGTTAATTTGCCAGCTTAATCTCCTTTGTCCCATTGCAGCTCTTCTCATGGAATGCCTTGTAATCCTACTGACTCTTGCATAGCCACAAGGACAATTACTAACCTTAGTTAATGGAGCATGTGAGGTTGTTCACCCTGAGAAAGTCAACTAAAGAAAATGCCTGCAGGAGAATATAGTGTACTATCAAGCCCTTGGGCCAAATAAAATGGATGTTATTCCATGTCTTCAAAAGTATCCAAACTGGCAAAATGAACTCACAGCCAGAATCCCCTGCCTTTCCCTCTTGGGAAAATCACATGTAAAGAAAAGACAGGAAAAAGTTAAAGGTCATTTGTCTTTTGGGGAGTAAGAAACCTACTCAGAGGTCAAGGCACATTCAAACTGGTTGATCCCATCAAGACTGACTCTTCCCTGTGGAACTTTTTTCCTTTCTTTCTAACTGCCTTTGTCTGTTCCACTTCCCCCTCCCTTTCTCCCCTCTCTTTATCTTTGCCTCTGCCTGGAATACACATACAGGTTTTGTGGAGCTGAAGCTTATATAATGTTTTTATTCAGGGGCCAAGGGAGAAAAAGAAATGATCATAAAAATAGCTATAAAGTAGATATTTATTTAAAACAAATACTAAAGCACCATAAATTACACATTCTAGAAAGCTGAAAATGTCTCGAACATCATACAATCACAAAAAGCGATGCAATGTTTTTTAATTAAATGCATTACACTTTTCTCCCCTCACATTTGGCTACATTCCCTTTATTGTCTCTTCATATGGCAATGGATTTGGTAATATTTTTTCATATAGAGATCAGAAGGATAATTTAGTCTTTAGGCTGGCATTGTTGATCAAAATTTCATCTTTATTATTGTTGAAATGCATGTAACATGCCACTTCATGCATAGGTACACCCATTCTTTCTAGTACTGCCACCAGGTTGTGCTCTAAAAACAGAGATTCTGATAAATTCTATTTCAGTTGTTTCCTATCAAAAAAGAAGAAAAAAATTATATAGGTGCACTTATCATTGTATATGCTGGAAAATTGGGTGTATTCTGATAGGAGTGAACTTGCATTTTGACAAGTTCTCAATGAGAATGGAATCCTCCACTTATAACTTCACCAGTCTGCATAGGGCTCCCTATAAAGCCCTACTTCTCTTCCAGCACCCATAAAGCTCCTGTGTCAGGTACCTACACCACAGGACTCATTTGCACTATGACATGACCTGCACAGCCTGGGTCTTACATCTTCTTGACATGACACTAGACCAGCTTACATAGTGGGCTGTGAGAAAGTTTCAGGAGGCCATTCCTACACTGCGGTGGAAAACAATAATGTATGTGCATCATTAAAGTGATTGTGAACCACTTAACTGTTTCCCACTAAATTAAAACTAAATAGAGCCTCAATTCAACTTTCCCTCATGTAGATCCCCAAACCCCCCCACACACTCAATATCACCCAATGTAAAGGAAGTGTGAAAAAAAAAAAAAAGGAAGTGTGATGGAGAAAAAATCAGAACAAAAAGAGACAGAAGTCTTAATTGATTATGAGTAATATATTTTTTTGGAAAAATTTGCAAAATCAAAAGACCATATGAACTGTTCTTGAGATCTGTCCCAGGGCTTAGAAGGGTGTGAGGACCTTGACACATAAACTTCCTGGTAAACCTTCCACTATTAATGATGCTAGTGCTAGGTTATGTGTTCTGTCTGCTGCTTTTCCAATCCTAGGAGTGTGAGACTTCCAATCACTAAGGAGGTCCCAGCTCTCGGGTAGGATTGTGCCATGTGTCCTGGAGCCCCGATGCTGCCAGGGCAGCTAGGTCTGATCACATACACAGATGAGAATTGGTCCTGGGCTTTCCAGATAGCAGAAGTCTCACTGATGGCCACTGAGGTGGGGTTTTGGGAATTTGGTTTTTTCAGCCCATGGATGAAGCCTGAGACATAGGTCCCAGTGTTTGAAGATTAGAGATCCACTTAAACTGACTAATAAAAAGGCTTGCACTGTGCATTTAGCTCCTCAAAGTCTTTTCTTTTCTTTACTCATTTGATTGTCTCGCTAAAAGATAGAACTGAAAGCTTGGATCCTGGATTTTTATTCTGAACTACCTGTCATAGCTGTGTGTCCTTGAACGACTCCTTAGTACTTCTGAGCCTCAGTTTCATCACCTATAAAGAAAGTGAGTGAACTTGATAGTCTCTTGGTTCCCGTCCCTCAACTGACATCTGAATTTTCTAGGTCTTTCTATTATGCCAATTTCATGTGTGATATTGCAATCTGTGAGGTTATGTTTTAACCACTAAGTTATTTCCATTGAATTTTAATAAACAAAAGCTATTAAGCACGTATTATGAACCTGGTACTACACTGAGTGCTTGATATGTATAATTTCATAAATTCCCTAACAACAGCTATCTTTGGGAAAGTGTATTGATCACGTCTCAGTTACTGTGATAAGGTCTTCCTACAAAGCCAATATCATGCCACCGACATAAAATGTCACATAACTGAAAAAAGTATATAATTAAATCCTTACAACAATCTTAAGAGATGAGTGATATTATTGTCTTCCTTATTTTAGAGAAGAGGAAACTGAGATACAGGAAGTTTAAGTGATGATGTGTCAAAGTCAGACAGCTAGTAAGTGCCACCATCATTGCCTCAGATTACGTCCCAGATGAGAACAATTAAATGATTTACCTGAGATTATGCAGCTCCTAGGTGGCAGAGGTAGAAACAGAATTCCATTGTCTCTAGATAATGGTGATGTAAGAAAATATCACCAACTTGAAGTCATTTCTGTTTGCCAAACAGCATTGGCAATTATTATTCCAAGAGAAAAATTTTTATCCTTGCTTTTGGATTTATATGTTGTTAAAGGGGGAGGACAAGATTATCAAGATTATGTAAAGAGCTAGGAAACAAAAACTTGATTTTTTTGGAGTAATCACATAATTTTTGAATCTGGTTTTATTTGGCAATGTTTAAAAGAATTCTTAAGCAAAATATCTGGATAAAACTGCTCTCCTGGTATCAAATATGGAAGAAATGGTGAGAGGCTGCTCCCTGCATGACAGGCATCTCCTGCTTGCTTAAGTAGGATTTATTGCAGTGCTCCACCAGGTGGTGCTCTAGTGAAGACATGGGTTTCTAAAGCTCTCCAGTCCCAAGGCTTTAACTTGGAAGAATTTTGAGTAGGTTAATTGGTTACTCCTGAGAAAGAGCCTGCCCATTCAAAGGCATATGGTTGCTCATCTTGCCAATAGGACCCAGCCTGCAGGCAGAGGAAAGTGTGTGAATAGGAATCCTAAGACAAAGGACAATGGTCTCAGAAAAAATAAACCCCAAAACCTCTTCTAAGGAAGTGTTAGGACAGTGGTCTTCGGTAAATCCTGAGGGACCAGATTCAGATTTGGAGCTTGTGTTTCTGCCACTAGATTGTGATGCCTTTAGAGAATCACATGTTTCTTTGGACCGCAGTGTCCTCATCTATAAAACGTGTGTGTGTTGGGGGTAGGGGGTAAGAGTACATCAGGGTTCTTCAATACGGGGTCATGGGCCCAGCTGATGGAGTCTGTGACCCAACCTCCTGAAGTCTTGTGAAAAATTGTACATGCATTTTTCTGTTGCTTTCAGCAGATTCTAATCAGAGGCAGTGAGTCCCCAAATGTAAGCAACATGTGGGTTAGGTAATTTCTAAGGTTTCTTTAGCTTCAATATTCCCTAGTTTTTCTGGAAAGGAACCTATGGCTGTCAAGTTAATTGGATTAAGCTCCTGGCCAAGTTCCAGCTGCATCCTTTCTTAAGCACTGTCTAATGGTTTTGCTGGGGTAGTCACACCTAGATTCAAGGAGTCCTGCGACACCCTCTCTGGCAGATCAGGTGGCACATCATGTGACTGACATGGTTCATTAGTGTGCAGTGGCCAACACAGATCAGAGGAACTACGAAAGTAACACTCCAGATCCCACAGGAGTTTAGCAGTAGAAGCACGTGCTAATTAACATCCTTTGGAAGAACAGGATATGCATTTTTTGGGAGTGGGTAAGAATTTCTGGTTAGACAAGCTCCAAATTCTTTGGCCTACTTAGAAACCAGTGCCAATTCCATCATCAAGGATAGGATTTTGTTTCCTGATGACGCCTGTTCAGTTGAGAAGGAAGGCCCAGCAAGGAGGTGGGACTATTATTTTCAGAGACATTGTCATGCAAATAAGGGCTCCTTCCAAACCCAGCTGTAACCAAGGGAGTGTCACTGTCCCACCTTTCTGGCTCAGAAAAAAGTATCTCCTAAGTCTTTTTTATAGGAGTAGCTTTGGTAGCTGAGTAATGTAATTATATAGATTACCAACAGAAACTAAGATTTCAACCTGTCTTAGATATACACTATTTGTGAAGGGCAGGGCTTGGAGAAGAAGGGCAGGAATATTGGTTGGGAATACAGCTAATGGAGAACCCCGTTACTGAACAGAGGACACTGTCCATGCATTGCATCCACAGGAGAGCTTAGAAGTATGATGATGATGGAAATCAAGATTAGTTCCTGAGGAGAGAACCTGGGAGGTAGAACAATTCCTCCAAAATATCAGAGTGTTCTCCAGAATGTGAGTTGTGTATAGGAAAAGAGGTCCTTCCTTGTGCTTTGGAAGATTGGTCTGGTTACCTTTCAGAATGATCTGACCAGCCTAGGCCAATGGCTCTCAGCCCTGGCTGCACATTGAAATCAACTTTTGAAAACTTACTGTTGCTTTGGGCCCATCCAAGATCAATAAATCGGAAACTCTGAGGGTGGGGCCTGGGCATTTCCATTTTTAAAAAAATCTCTTCTGGTGACAATACACTGCCAAGGTTGAGAACCACTGGCCTAGATCCATGGTGGCAATTATGGGGCATATATGCCAGTAACCTCCTCCCGTGCTCACAGAATGCTTTTTAACAATTTTACAATTCTTTGGACTTATTATATTAGGACTTGTGCACAATTCTGGTACACAGCAGGTGCTCAAAAAAAATTTATTCAATCGAGTGATAGATGGGGGTGAGGTGGGCTGGTAACACCTGCCATCTCAATGTCAGTGTTTCAATTTATTCTTTTCTATGGGAAGGCTAATGAAAAACCATGCTTTCTACTTACCACTCTTCTGTTATTTGAATTTTTCTTCCTTTCTTTCTTGTTCTTTCTCTCTTTCCTTTCCTTGGTATGATATATGCTAGCTCCAGGAGGCTGGGGTGAAAGTAAGATACATGGAGGGAAGGAGGAAAGAAAAGAACAAGAACAGTGTCCCAGTTTCCTTGACTATTTGTCCTAGGAAATAACTAAGGGGGCACAAATACTTCCCCTCTGCTGTCATGCCCACCTCAAAGAGAAGGCGCTTGCTATGGATCTCAAGGAAACTAGGCTTAGCCAATGAGGCCATTTGGACTGAAGAGGTGATAACATTTTCAGAGTGATGAGTAAAGGAAATGAAAATAATGGTTGGGCCATTTTTCTAAATGGGACGCTTTTTTTTTTTTTTTTTTTTTTGCAGTACGCAGGCCTCTCACTGTTGTGGTCTCTTCCGTTGCGAAGCACAGGCTCCGGATGCACAGGCTCAGCGGCCATGGCTCACGGGCCCACCGCTCCGCGGCACGTGGGATCCTCCTGGACCGGGACATGAACGCGTGTCCTCTGCATCGGCAGGCGGATTTTCAACCACTGCGCCCCCAGGGAAGCCGAAAATGGAGCGCTTTTTTGTTCACCTACCGTGTTGTCAGTTAGCGGACTTGATCATGAAAAGTCACGTTGGATTCAGGTAAAGGAAATATAGCATGTGAAGAAAGATATCCTCACTCCAGTGGGGGAGAGGGGCATTCCTCATGCTGTGGGAGTATTCTGTCTGGAAGGTCAAGACCAATGTTTAGAGGGAAGAGAGAGTTAACTTCTTAGCTTACTTCTAGATTAAGCCTTTAGTAAAGAGGACAAATGAAATCTTTAAGACTCAGACAAGGGCAAGTTCAACTCTCCACGGATCCAGAGACCTTGTAGAAATAGAATGCGTATTTGTCCTTTGTCCCATCGATCCTTCAAGAAAATTTTCCTTCACTCATTTATCACAGCTTATAAGCATGTATTTCTTTATTATCTACCTCTCCCATTACACTCTTGGTTTCCTGAGGATGGAACTCTGAATATTTGTTCACCACTGAATTCCCAGTGCCTTGCATACTAGCATGTGGGAGGTACTCAAAATTATGTGTTGAATGAATAAAAAGATGAATGAATGAGATGAATCTAGTATGGCAGTTAGCAGCTGATAAGGGATTCAGGGATTTTTTATTTCACTGTGTCTAAATGGGAGACATGCTTAACTGACTATCTCCTTCTCTCTACCATGTCTTTTATTGTTCTATATCATTGTATAAACATTCTCATGGCATTTATTGTTTAAAGAGGCAGAGAGGGACTTCCCTGGTGGTCCAGTGGTTAAGACTCTGTGTTTCCACTGCAGGGGGCATGGATTTGATCCCTGGTGGGAGAACTAAGATCCCACATGCCATGCGGCGTGGCCAAAAAATAAAAATAAAGAGGAAGAGAATGAGTGGTAGTAGTTTATGTTTACCCTAGATAGATTGATTGATGTTTTCATTTTTCATATCAGTCTTTTGGCTTTTCTTCTTAAGGCGATTTTCCTAGTTTGATGAAGAACGTTTAAACCCCTCTCTATGTGTGATGGGAGGACAGACAGGAAAGGCCTAGGCTAAGTCCTATGAAGTCTCCAGGAGCTCATAGTCTAGAAGGAGAGATAATTTTCAAAAAATATTTATTTACTTATTTATTTATTTTTGGCTGCATTGGGTCTTAGTTGCGGCACGTGGGCTCTCTAGTTGTGGTGTGCTGGCTTAGTAGTTGCGGCAGGCAGGCTTAGTTGCCCTGTGGCATGTGGGATCTTAGTTCCCTGACCAGGGATCAAACCGGTATCACATGCATTTGCAAGACTGATTCTTAACCACTGGACCACCAAGGAAGTCCCAGTGGAGGTCATCAATGGGGCAATTTTGAGAGCTTCGCTTAAGTTTCAGGGAACTCTGGGGACACACAGAAAGATATTTCACTTAAACAGAACTGGATTCCAAGAGGATATTTGGGAGGAAAAGAAAGGCAAAGAATGCTGTGAAACAAGGGAAGGGTCAGCTCCAAAGGAGGAGAAATGCCTCCACCTTGAGAGAGGGTAGAGAGTGGATTGGAGAAGAAGCTGAAGACAGGGAGGTGAGTTAGGCAACCTCTGCAGTAAAACAATGGTAGAGATGGAGGCCTAAACAAGGCAGTGTGTGGCAGTGGTGATGAGGGCAGATAATGTCTGAAGGAAAGAGGATTGAGGGCAGACTGGTGAGGAGATGCATTTTAGGGATGATGGAGAAATAGGAGCCAATGGAGGAAAAACTGAAAAGGAACATCTGCAGTGGTGAAAAAACCAGGAAAAGTGGAACTGGGAAGCTAAATTAGTAGACTGTAAACAGAGGGTGTGGGCGGTAGTGTCAGATGTTTGTGACTTTGGCAGAAACAACGGCAACAGTGAATGGGGACAGAAGGCAGATCATAGGCGAGAGGGGAGTGAAGTGCAGATGGCTTTTTCTAGATACTTCACTAAGAAAAAAAAGGAGAGAGGTAGCATGATAGACAGAGGGAGATGTAGGACCAAAGTATGACTTTTAAATGGAAGAGCATTTTTTGCTTGTTACAGACTGAGAGGAAGTATCCAGTGTAAAGGGAGAAACAGAAGACAGAGGAGACGGGGTATGTGTTTTACCCTTTTGCTACGGGTTCCATCTCTAAACACTTTCATTATCATCTTCAATGTCTCTTCTCTCTGAAATACTTTTAGATTCTCCTGCTGAAACTAATCCTAAATTAGACTGCAAGCCTCAGATAGCATCTAACCAAATCTGATCTGTCATTCCCACTTAGCAGTTTCTGATTGGGTTCCTTTGTCCCTTCACTCAAGGATTCTTAATCTGGTGTTCACAGATCCCAAAGGGGCCCATAGATAGAGTTATACTTTAATATAATTAATTTTCTTTATGATCACATGTGTTTTGCTTTGTGATTTTGAAAGTGTTAATCTGAGAAGGGATATATTATTTGCTTCCCCAGTCTGCCAAAGAAATCCATGATACAGGGATGGTTTAAGTGATAGCCATGACCAGTATGGTATTTAGAAACTAACATCTTTCTTTTGCCTCATTTTGATGACCCATTCACCTCCTCTGTTTCAGACTGACTGAAAAATTGATAGGTTGGAAATGTCTTATGCTAGCAGCTCTCCAACGATGTGTGAGAATCGCCTAGAGAAGGAGACAAAAAGCATATATTTTGAAATCCTACCCCTCATGAGCCTGATTTAGTACATTTAAGAAGATCAAGAATTTGCAATTTCATAACCAGCTCCTCAGTTACTTTTGTTGCAGATGGCCTTTGGACAACATGAGAGAATGTACTGCATACCTTTCCCTGGCTTTTCCTTTTTAATGTGTCTTAAATATGCTTTAATTCTATCAGACATTTTCGTGACTTTGAGAAATGCCAAGTCTTCAAAATTAAACCTTTTCCTAATTTCCAAACGAATGCTGCCATATCTAATATTTATACATGTGAACAAACCAACATCCATTGGTATCCGTGTGAGTGTTCTGAGAGGCTCATCATATCATAGGTACAGACAACATGCAAATCACTGCAAATGTGGGAGGGGCCAGGGCCATGGAGCTTTGCAGGATGGAAGGAAAAAGGAAGAGCATTCTTTGAGAGATGTAGAGTTCTAAACTTTTGAAACTAACAAGGTGTATAAATACAGGAAATGGGTTTAAGAGAAGATAAAATATAATAAGTAATGATGCAGCTAGGAAAAAAACCTAAACAATACAGTTGACATATTTTTCCTGTGAAAGAGCCACAAAATAGAGTAAGAATTTCCTGTAATACCAAACCACCAGGCAGATTTTCCAGAGGGTTGCTCAAAATTTCAGGTGATCCCAAGGAGCATGGTGTGTAAAGTTGTCCCATGCTGAGGATAGCTCATGATTACAGCACTCTGACAAGACTAGTTTGAGCTTCAACCAGTGAATGAATTTGGCAGATCTGATTAATGGTTCGCAGGAACAGTGAAGTCACTAACCTTCTGGGTCTGGGAAAACCTTGAGTGGGGCCTTCGTGTTCCTGTCTTTCTGAGTTGAAGAAGGAACTCATCCTCCATCTCCAAGTCAATTGTATAGGCTGCTTATATTCCCAGGTATGTCAAATGCCTGCCAACAAAGCTTAATGAGAATTCTATTTCAGCACTTTGCCGTGAATTGAGGAATTTTTAAACCAGGTTTAGAAGTAGAGCTAACAGGACAGAGGAAGTAACAGACATAAGATCTGCTTCTAGCATCTGCACTTAAATAAAAACCCATACTCCAGTCATACGATAAGCTGAGTCTCTGCATCTTTTGACTTCTCAATAATCTTGGGTTTCAGTACACTTGCACAGAGACGTCAGATGCCATACCTAACATGGAGCAGTCTCTTCATCCTTCTGGGTCTCGAAACAATGTCTACTTAATGTGCTCACTGAGTGTTTTGGTTGATCTGGTAGGTACATGAAAGCAATTTTTACATTTATTGGGAATAAAAAAATTAATAAAACATGGTATACTACGTCACCAGATCCAACAAAACCATTTTGCTCTAATGACAATCACTAGCGCCCAGCAGCCCAGCAGTTGAAAAACATCAGCCAATAGATGGCAAGATGAAATAGGATACATTTCTGTACATTTCTCTGATCTAGCAGGAGTTCAAAATCATCTTCAAGATCATCATGTTGACAGGGTTTTTTTTTCTATCATACACTGGATGTAATTATTCATGAAGCATTTTTGGATTCACATGCTTACCTGCATCCATGGACCAGGGAAAGCTGTGTGCAGGACATGCTCTTCCTATGTTCTTAGAGGACATGGGGCTCACCTTTAATGACACATTTAAAAGAATACTGGCGAGTAAAGAATACAACCTAGGCCCCTCTGGCAGACTCTTGATCTTGATTGCTGCCCGATAGCTTCTTGTCCACCCTTTCTTCTTGCTCACAGAGCCCTCCCCTTATTATAGACATGGAAAATGCCAGACACTTGTTTTTCCAGCCTTCCTTGCAGGTAGTCTAAGTCAGCGGTCCCCAACCTTTTTGGCACCAGGGACTGGTTTCCTGGAAGACAATTTTTCCACGGACAGGGGCGGGGGATGGTTCAGGCAGTAATGCAAGCGATGTGGAGCAATGGGGAGAGAGCGGCAGATGAAGCTTCACTCCCTTGCCCACTGCTCACCTTCTGCTGTGTGGTCCAGTTCCTAACAGGCTGCGACTGGTACCAGTACTGGTATGCAGCCCAGGGGGTTGGGGACCCCTGGTCTGAGGGCATGTGATCATATGCTGGTCATCGGGAACTGAAGAAGAAGTCTGTTCAGAAGATTTCCAAGGAGCAATTTTCTTCTTCTTTTTTTTTTTATTTAAGTTTTATTGGAGTATAATTGATTTACAATGTTGTGTCACTTTCTGCTGTATAGCAAAGTGAATCAGTTATGCATATATATATATGTATATATATATATATATCTCCACTTTCTTTCAGATTCTTTCCCCATATATGTCATTACAGATTCTTTCTCCATATAGGTCATTACAGAGTATTGAGTAGAGTTCCCTGTGTTATATAGTAGGTTCTTATTAGTTATCTATTTTATATATAGTAGTGTGTATATGTCAATCCCAACCTCCCAGTTTATCCCTCTCCCCTACCTTTCCTCCTGGGTAACCATAAGTTTATTTTCTACATCTGTGACTCTATTTCTGTTTAGTAAATAAGTTCATTTGTACCATTTTTTTTAGATTCCACATATAAGCAATATCATATGATATTTGTCTTTGTCTGACTTATTTCATTCAGTATGACAATCTCCAGATCCATCCATGTCGCTGCAAATGGTATTTCATTTTTCTTTATGGCTGAATAATATTCCATTGTATATATGTACCACATCTTTATCCATTCATCTGTTGGTGAACATTTAGATTGCTTCCACAATTTTCTTTAATAAGACTGATGTTTGAGAAGTGATCTCTTCTCTCTATATTTACTGGCTTTAAACTCATTTATTTGAGGATGAGTGCTCATGATTGTGGCAGCCTTCTTGTGATAATGAGGGGAAAACCAAGAGCCTGACCATGAAGTAGACTCAGTGCCCTGACATGGTTGAGCTACACAATTAACACACTCTGGAAACATCCACCTCTGAGTATCTTTTTTTTTTTTTTTTTTTGATGTGGACCATTTTAAAGTCTTTATTGAATTTGTTACAATATTGCTTCTGTTTTATGTTTTGATTTTTTGGCCACGAGGCATGTGGGATCTCAGCTCCCCAACCAGGTATCAAACCCACACCCCCTACATTACAAAGCAAAATATTTACCACTGGACCACCAGGGAAGTCCCCACCTCTGGGCATCTTATTAAGTTCAGTTCAGTATTCTGTTACTTGCAGTCAAAATCTTCCTACCAATGCAATTATATTATCTAGCTATTAGGGCTAGTTTTCTTTCCTTCATTCATTCAATGAATGTTTGCTGAGTATCCACTAAAGGTTAGGCACGGGGCCATCACCACGAGTATGATAGACATTATTTCTGCACTTCTGGGGATTCCAGTCTAAGAGAGAGACAGATACTGATTAGAGGTTGTAATACATAATATTCAGCTTGCTTTTGTTGGGCATTTATGGTCAGAGAAGACCCCCTCAGAGGAAGTGATGTCTGAGCTGCTCTCTGAAGAATGAGAGGGAACTCACCAGGTGAAGAAGGTTTTCTCACTGTGCTTTTGCAAATTAATTAATTTAAAAAGTGATCTCCTAAAATCCAGTGAAATCAATCAATGGAATCAATGAAGAAAGAAAAGTCCCCCACAGTCATCACACTGGGCAGCTACTGTCTCTGGAGTCAGGGTCAGTCAGACAAGCAGGGCTCCTGTGGACCCCTGGCCTAACCCTCCTGCACAGGGCCTCCACAAACCTTATTGTGATCATTTTTATAGATAGAAAACATCATAGTGTTTGTGGTAGTTGAGGTCAGAGACACCAGTTTTCATTTGTGCATTGTGCTCATTATAAATGATCTAATAAATTATTCCTTTTGGCTAAGAATTTCCATAATTGGTTTCAGCCTGAGGGCACTTTTTTGTTTGTTTTTAAACATTCAGCCATTTTGATTTATGTGAATGTGAAAATATCTACATTTTTTTCTGCTTTTAATCCAATCTACAGAATATTATTTAGCACAAGGAAAACTCCAAAATAGCTGAATCTTTCCACTTATTTAGATTTCACCAAAGAGTCCCCAGGGTAGAATGAAAACATCTCTGAGCTGGGGTAATTTTACAAAAACTGCTTAGAGCTCAACAGCTATTTCTGTACTTTCGGAATTCTGTAAACATATGGGGGAAAATCTGTCCACAGTTATGCCGGAGCAGTGCCCAGGCCCTGAATTCTCCTATCGTTTCATTGTTGGGAAAAGCTAAAGCCAGAGATTCAGTGTCTGTGTTAGAAAGGTCCTTGGAGATTTTTCACGTTTCTGCTTCTGCCTGTGAGACAAGGTCTCCTGTCCTCACTTCCTTGAGAAATGACATTGCTTTCTTCCTTTTCCTCCTTCTTCCTTCCCTCCTTCCCTATCTCCCCCCTCCCTTCCTCCTTCTTTCATTCCTTCCTTTCTTCCTTCCCTCTACTTTCCTCTCTTCTTCCATTTTCCTTCTCTCCCTCCTTTCCTTCCTTATTTCACTTCCAGATATCTATTTCCGCTAACCCTGGTACTACATTCTCCTCTGATTGGGCATCAACTTAATGTGTCATAGGCCAAGTATATTGTTTTTTTAGGTGGTAATAGAATACTTTCTATTTACATCAAAAAGGATTGTCATGATTAATGGCAGGAAGGATTTTGGTTTGTGGGTGAGGAGAGGGAATGCAGAGAGGGAAGTTAGTCTTCATTCTCAAAGACAGGAGTATTTCTGAAGTAAAACACTTCTTCTCATGTATGCCAGGGTCCCAGGTGATGACAACTCCAAAATATCAGCCACTTTTCCCTTTTTGACCAGGGCATGCATGTCACAGGGCCCTTCAGTGTGATCTCACATTTACACTGTCTGTGTTTAAATGAGTTTATAAATTAGTCTTTTGACATTTTTCTCCAAATGAGGTTGTGCACACAAGCATACTGTTATAGAAAGGTCAAAGATGAATCCAAAGATGTTCATGCTACAACTTTAAACTTGTGTAGTTTTATCTGAACCATATAATTTCTAATGAACCATGAAGTAATATTATTTGTGAATACATGTACTAATTTTACGACTATCACAGTCATATTGCATTGTATTTTTAAATTAAAAGTGTTACCATATTCAAGGTAAATATCTAAAATATTTTGCAGTTTTTTAATCAAATGATAACATTTTTAATTTCTTTAAATTTATAGGAACTTTAAAAAAAAGGAAGTACTTTAGCTTTTCTTGATCTCTGGGAGACCTTGATCTTTCCAGTTTAACCCAGGAAAGTATTCTTTTGGTATTGTGAAAATAGACTTCCTAATTATCTGAAATCTAAAAATTTACATTTAGCAGGTAAATGTAAAGCCTCATTAAGTCAGGCCTTTCCTAATTGATTTTAGAAAATTTTGGGCATGTTGGGTATAATATTTATTGAGACAAAGTAATATTTCTTCCTCAATGCATTTCTTTCAATCTTATTTTTTTAAACCTTAATACATGACATAATGCTTAGCTTATAATAGACATTCAATAACAGTTATTAAAAGGAAAGTTTCAAGTCAGAGAAATGTTTCTAGAACTGGCAGTTTTCTTGAACCACTAGGGACTCAAGGGAAACAAAAGGAATCCCAACTATGTACCTCAAATTTCTGAGTCCCCGAGTTCATTTTTAGTGGCAATATTTTGGTTAAAATACATCTTTTTCCATGTAGGTCCACTGTGATTTTAAATGTCTTTGTATTGCTTAACAGAAACTACTCATATCTACTTCACAGTGTGCATTAAGCTTCACAGGAATAAAGCTAATTTTTAAAAATATAGCCTTTTAAGTCAGATACACTTATCAATATACTCCCAAATACTTTGTCTAGCAGGAAAAGAAAAAAAAAGCATGAAGATATGTTGAAAAGATTACTTCTCAAAAGAAAAGGGATATTATTGACATGAAATATAAAATTTGGCAGAGCTTGTCCATCTGTGATGTCTACAAGACCTTCAGCTTTAAAATCAGATCCAAGCTGCAGGATACAAAATCAACATACAAAGATCAGTGGTGTTTCTATACACAAACAGCAAACTATCTGAAAAGGAAATTAGGAAAACAATCCCATTTACAATAGCAACAACAACAAAAACATACTTAGAAATACACTTAGCCAAAGAGGTAAAATACTTGTACACTGAAAATTGTAAAGCAATGATGAAGGAAATAAAAGAAGACACAGATATATGGAAAAACATTCCCTGTTCATGGATTGGAAGAATTAGCATTGTTAAAATGTCCATAAAACCCAAAGTGAACTACAGATTCAATTCAACCCTATCAAAATCCCAATGCCATTCTTTACAGCAATAGGAAAAAAAATCCTAAAATTCATATGAACCACAAAAGACCTCAACTAGCCAAAGCAATCTTGAGCAAGAAGAACAAAGTTGGAGGCATCACACTTCCTGATTTCAAATTATATTACAAATCTATAGTAGTAAAAAAAAATGATACTGACACAAAAAGAGACATATAGACCAATAGAACAGAATAAGGAGTTCAAAAATAAATCTACCTATATGGTCAACTGATCTTCAACAAGGCTGCCAAGAACACACATGAGAAAGGATAGTCTCTTTAACAGATGGTGCTGGGAAAATTGATATCCACACACAGAAGAATAAAATTGGACTCATCTCACTACATATAAAAATAAACTCAAAATGGATTAAAGACTTAAATATAAGACCTGAAACAGTAAAACTACTAGAAGAAAATATAGGGAAAGTGTCTTGATATTGGTCTGGGAAATGATTTTTTTTGGGATAAGTCCCCAAAAACACAGGCAACAAAAGCAAAAAAGGACAAATGGGATTGCATCAAACTAAAAAGTTATTGATCAAAGGAAACAATCAACAAAGTGAAAAGGTAACCTATGGAATGGGAGATAATATTTGCAAAGCATATATCAGATAAGGGGTTAATATCCAAAATATATGAGGAACTCAATAGCAAAAAGAAAAATAACCTGATTTGAAAAATAGGAAAGAACTGAATAGATGCTTTTCAAAGGAAGACATATGACAGGCCACCAGTTGTATGAAAAGTTCTCAACATCATTAATCTTTGAGGAAATACAAATCAAAACCACAATGAGATAGTACCTCCCACCTGTTAAGATGGCTATTATCAAAAAGACAAGTGATAACAAGTGTTGATGAAGGTATGGAGAAAATGAAATCTTTGTACACTGTTGGTAGGAATGCAAATTGGTAAAGCCACTATGGAAACAGTATGGAGATTCCTCAAAAAATTAAAAATAGAACTACCATATGATTTAGCATTCCCTATTCTGATTATATATCCAAAGGAAGTGAAATCAGTGCCTCAAAGAAATATCTCTGACTTTATGTTCATTGCAGCATTATTCACAATAACCAAGATATGGGAACAACCCAAGGGTCAATCAAGAAGTTAGGGACAAAGAAAATGTGGTATATACAATGGAATATTATTCAGCCTTAAAAAAGAAGGAAATCCTGCTTTTTGCAACAACATGAATGAACCTGTAGGACATTATGCTAAGTTAAGTAAGACAGTCACAGAAAGACAAATAATTCATGATCTCACTTATATGTGGAATTTAAAATAGTTGAACTCATAGAAGCAACAGAGTAGAACTGTTGTTGCTAGGGGTTGGTGGGTGGGAGAAATAGGATGCTTGTCAAAGTGTCAAAGGGTACAAGGTTTCAGTCATGCAAGGTGAATAAGTTTTAGAGATCTAATGTACAGCATGGTGACTCTAGTTAACAATACTGTATATATACTTTAAATTTGCTAAGAGGGTAGATCTTACATGTTCTTACCACACACAAACACATACACAAAAGTAACTATGTGAGGTGATGGGTATGTTAATTAGCTTGATTGTGGTGATTATTTAACAATGTATAGGTATATCGAAACATCAAGTTGTACATCTTAAATACATATAATTTTTATTTGTCAATTATACCTCAATAGAGCTAACAACAAACAGAAAAACAGCAACAAAACCTAGCCCCGGGCTTCCCTGGTGGCGCAGTGTTTGAGAGTCCACCTGCTGATGCAGGGGACATGGGTTCGTGCCCCGGTCTGGGAGGATCCCACATGCCGCGGAGCGGCTGGGCCCGTGAGCCATGGCCGCTGAGCCTGCACGTCAGGAGCCTGTGCTCCACAACGAGAGAGGCCACAGCAGTGAGAGGCCCGCGTACCGCAAAAAAAAAAAAAAAAACCTAGTCCCAAGGACACATTGACTTGTGACACAGCTCTTGTGTTGAATCCCATAATATCAAAAACCAACTAAAAATTATTCCTTAAAATTACTATTTTGTCTTACTTATATATCTCTGTAGCTATTTATAGGTGTATATCTATCCATCTCTTGCTTATTTATCTCTGTATCTCTGTATCTATCCATCTATGTACATAGACAAATACTTGAAACCAAGAACAATGCCATATATGGAAATCTAAAACAAAAAGTAATCTTATATATCAGAAAGAATATCAGAAAGAATACCATATAATACTGTTTAATTTTTTCATGGGTTTTGAATGCATTTATTCCAGAAGGACCTCCTATGCAGTAAGCCATGAGTTGTGAGTAATAAGAGTGATAAAAGCTACTGAGGCAGGGGTGTCAGAATGGTGCACAGAGGAAATCCATTTTGGATAAGGTATTTTATAGGAGTTTCCCCAAAAGAGAGAAAGGGAAAAACATTTAAGGTTGAGCAAAGTTGAAGAAACCATGAAAAAGCACAAAATTTTCCAGGAACACTGAGAACTTTGTCACCTGAATGGAAGATTAAATGGAGAAGATGAGAAAAGATGCTGCCCAAATAGGTTCACATCAGATTTTGAAGGACCTGGGCTATGCTAAGGAATTTAGATTTCTTTTTTTTGGACCATATCTCTTATAAGCTCCCTACATGGCTGTCTTTTCGCTACTGAGTCCGCAGTGACTATCACGGGGCATTGCGCGTCATATTTTGCAATAAACAAAATGTTTGTTTGTTGACAGTATAAGCAGGTAGGTGTTTTTAGAAAGAGGAGTGACAGGATCAGATCTGTGTCTTTATTTAGTTAGACAAGAGGAAAAAAATTCAGAGGGCATTTACAGAACAAGTGGGAGCAGCTCTCAAGCAATAGTGGTGGGAGTTGGGAGATGATGCTCCAGCGTTCTCATACTCAGCAGCAGTAATAAACCCCAGTTACTTAGAATTCTAACATAGTTACTCCAATACCATGTATTGGTTTTCTTCTTTTTCTGTTTCACTTCCTTGCTTTCCCATGAGTGTTTCCTGGTATTACCCTGCAAACAGACTCCCCAAGCTTTCTTATCTCAAGTTCTGCTTTTGAGAACTCCAATTCAAGACAGAGCCAGATGGTCATTGTAATGGTCTACACAGAGATAGTTAGGGCCTCAACTAAAGCAGTGGCCACAGAAAATATGGAAGGCAGAATTCCCCCTTAATCCTTCCAAATCCATATGCCTTTGTATATACTCATCTTCTATAAGTTATTCAATGAAGTATTTTTATCTTGGTGCTGCTGTGAAGGGATTTTGCAGAAATAATTAAGGTCCCAAATTAGTTGACTTTAAGAAAGGAAGATTATCTCAATGGAGCCTGACCTAATCAGATGAGTAATAAGGACTGGGACCTCCCTAGTAAGAGAGATTCAAAGTGTGAGAGGAGTTTGATAGGAGGGGGATTCTCCATGGCTAGCTTTGAAGATGATGCATGAAATGTGGGCTTCAAAGGGCTGAGCACAAGCCCCCAGCTGACCACCAGCATGGAAATGGGATCTCAGCTCTACAACCACAAAGAATTGGATTCTGTCAACAGCATGATAGAATCTGGAAGCAGATACCTCCCCAGAGCCTTCAGATGGGAACACAGCTGGTGAGACCCTGCTCAGGGGACTCAGCTAACCCATTTCCAGGCTTCTTACCAAGGAAATTGTGAGATAATAAACTGGGGTATTTTAAACTGCTAATTTTTTGGTAATTGTTTATGTGACTATAGAAAACTAGTACAAAATGAAAAGGTGTTAGGTTTAATATACAGATAGAAGTCAAGTGTCAAAATTGCTAGGATTTGGTGGCTGATTGTGTGAAGTGGTTGAAGGAAAAAGAGGAATGACTTTAAGGTTCTAGTCTGGGTTCATAATAATGTCATTAACAAATTAGAAAATGTGCAAAGAGGGAGCTTGTTATAGTATTAATTTTTTTTTCTTGAGTTTGCTGTGTTTGAGATGAAGGGGTCTAATAAACAGTTGAAAATATAATTCAAAGTGCAGGAAAGATTCTGGGTCTGAAGAATAAACATTTGGAAATCATTAACATATGCTGAATATCAAAGTCCTGGGAATTCCAGGTGAGAGAGCTTAGGTATCTGGTATCAAGATGTTCTTCACTGGCAAGCCTCTCTGATTTTTGGTAATGGAGGTTTCTCAAGTAAGAAAGGGCACAGAGCTCTTCTGGCAATGGGAATATAATAAATAATGTGTTATCTTCATCTTGGGTTTCATCTTATTTACAGTACAATAATTTTTAATATTCTGGCGTAGGAATTAGGGTGTGGATGGCAAACAGATGGCACTAAAACAACTACTCCCCAAATCTGAGCCTATGACAGATATTACTAATCAGTTTGATATTTTCTCCTCAGAACCAGTATCTTTATCAACCCAGTGGTCCCAATAGTAACTACTTCATTGTAGAATACACATTTGCATTTGGGGTTAATTTCAAAATGATACCCATTTAATAATATATGTTGAATTGAAAAGAGCTTGATTTTGTCTTAAGATTTGTTCATTTATATTTTCTTACAAATGGTGTTTTCTTATCTATCTTTGTAACACTGAATGATATTGGTTGGCCTCTGGAAGAACTTATTAAGATGGCTAAAAGTGACTCTTGCAGCCTGTAGACTCTCTGTATAACAAATCTTGCAAAGCTAAATTTAAGTGTTAAGAAAAAAGTATGAACAGGGATTTCACTCAGTCCTTCAGAAGCTGATTGGCACTGTGTTCACAAGTCATGAAGTTCAGATATTATAATTTCTAGTTCCTGTCCTGGGAGCTAAGGTCAGTTCTGGCAGTCAAGAACAAACAGTTGAGAGCTGACATAAATGCACGGGAATCACAAAAACAGATATATAGATCAATGGAAAGGGATAGAAAGCCCAGAAATAAACCCATGCACCTATGGTCAATTAATCTATGGCAAAGGAGGCAAGAATATACAATAGAGAAAAGACAGTCTCTTCAATAAATGGCGCTGGGAAAACAGGACAGCTACATGTAAAGAATGAAATTAGACCATTCTCTAACACCATACATAAAGATAAACTCAAAATAGATTAACACCTAAAAGTAAGACCAGATACTATAAAACTCTTAGAGGAAAACATAGGCAGAACCCTCTTTGACATAAATTGCAGCAACATCTTTTTGGATCCACCTCCTAGAGTAATGAAAATAAAAATAAACAAATGGAACCTAATTGAACTTAAAACCTTTTTCACAGCAAAGGGAACCATAAACAAAATGAAAAGACAAACAACAGAATGGGAGAAAATATTTGCAAATGATGCAATGAGTTATCACCTCACACCAGTCAGAATGGCCATCATAAAACGTCTACAAAAAATAAATGCTAGAGAGGATGTGGAAAAAAAGGGACCCCTCCCACACTGTTTGTGGGAATGTAAACTGGTACAGCCACTATGGAAAAAAGTATGGAGGTTCCTTAAAAAACTAAAAATAGAGTTATCATATGATCCAGCAATCCCATTCCTGGGCATATATCTGGAGAAAACCATAATTCAAAAAGATACATTCACCCCAATGTTCATTGCAGCACTATTTACAATAGCCAGGACATGGAAGCAACCAAAATGTCCATCAACAGATGAATGGATAAGTGTGGTACTTATATACAGTAGAATATTACTCAGCCACAAAAAGGAATGAAATATGCAATTTGCATCAATATGGATAGACCTAGAGGTTATCATACTGAGAGAAGTAAGTCAGACAGAGAAAGACAAATATCATATGATATCACTTATATGTGCAATCTAAGAAAATGATACAAATGAAGTTATTTACAAAACAGAAACAGACTCACAGGCTTAGAAAACAAATTTATGGTTACCAAAGGGAAAAGGTGGGGGGAGGGATTAATTAGGAGTTTGGGATTAACATATACACACTACTATATATAAAATAGATAATCAACAAGGACCTACTATATAGCACAGGGAACTATATTCAATATCTATAATAACCTAAATGGGAAAATAATCGGAAAAAGAACAGCTTTATTTATATGTTTAACTGAATCACTTTGCTGTACACCTGAAACTAACAAAACATTGTAAATCAACTATACTCCAATATAAAACAAAAATTTAAAAAAACAACCCACTAAAAAATTAAACATAAATAAATGCACAGTAATTGATCTCTTTCCAACCAAAAATGGATAAGAATTGCACAAAGTCAAGCATATTAATTATCCACTTGTTGTCCCATTCTGCCACATCATCTTGGAAGATACTGAAAACTCTACAACACTGCTTGAGACACAATTGATATGACCCAGCCTAAAAAAAGCTTAGGCAACCACACTTCTGGATCACAGGGTGTTAACATATTAGTCAACCCATAAAAGCTCCCGCTGATTTATATGGAGTTGTATCGTTGCACCGCAGGCTGAAGGGCCTAAATTGTTTTTAGAGAAATATAGGACTCTGTCTTCAGGATCATGACCCATGAGTCATACCCAGGATTCCCAAAGCCGAGGCCAGTGGGGACATGGAAGAACTTGGCTTAGACACAGAGATATGACTCATTAGAAAAGATGAACTGGTTTTGAAAAATAACAAGAACCACCTTCTATTCTTTGCATACCTACCTTCTTTCTATAACTCCCTCCCACCCAGCACACACATATACAGAAGCAACCTAGAATATTTGGAAGTGTTTATGAGGTATATAAACTTATTCTTATCATTATTTACTTTTAGAGATCTTGGTCAATTTTCCTATAAGAAGTGATTGTCAGAGTTAATCTTTGAATAGCAGATTGACAAAATGACACTTGCTCTACCTAAAAAAAAAAAAATCACTTGCCAAATTTACACACTAAGTTGAGAAAAGTTATGACAAATTCATATGAAGTGATATCCAAGCCCGGCTTCTTATCATTTAAGTGACTCTGATTAGTAATTTTTAAAACTCATTAACCGAAAGCTCAAAGTAATTGCTGACCTACTGCTCTAAATGCAGTGGTAGGTGTCCCCCAGGCAGAGCGACACCTCAAGGATGGACAGTGGTGGCTGTCACATCCTATTTCCATGTGCATTCAAGGGAAAGCTTGCACTCTCTGACAAGGTAAGGCCTCTCTGTTTGGGCCGAAGGGAATAGCAGTATGATTTCAGGCCACCAGAACTCTTATTTTGTGATTTTCAAAAGTTAAGTTAAAGATAATTTTAATATTATTTTTGAAATTTAATATTTTAATATTAATCAGTATCTATGCTGAAGTTCATTCTAATTGGATCTGAGAAACTGTAACTCCAAATATCAGAGACTTCCCATTTCTTTCTTCCATTTTTGGATTTCAGGACTAAAAACATCACAGCATGAAAAGAATGGGTAGCCTGGAAGAAGGATAAGAATGCACACAGACGTATCTGGCATTCTGGAAGCTAGTTCAATTCAAATCTTCTTTCCCCATAGCTAAGTTGGGTGGGGAGCTGGTCTCAAGAGCAACCCACCCACAACCACCCAGTCTGCTGGCAGGAACCTGCCCTCTGCTCTGTTCCCACCCTGAGCCCTGCAACAACCACCATGCCTCCAGCCGCCATTTGGGGTGAGAGGGAAGCATTTTCTTCCTTTCCCATTCCTTGGCTTCCCAGGGAGAGGTTCTGATTTCCTTCTCTCCTGCTATAGCTTTTAAGCATATCTCCCATTTTTTTCTCCTTCCCTACCTGAAAGGTCCTAATTCTTATGCCACTACCATCTTGCCTGAATGACTGCCCTAGTGAACTCCCTGCTCCCACCATTTGTCATCACAGGCCTTGCTCTCAGGAGCCAGAAGCATAGTTTAAAAAGCAAATATGGTAGAGTCTTTCCTGTTTTACACTGTAAGTGACTTTACATTTCATTCAGCATAGCCTATAAGTCCTTAGATCAGGGGTCCCTAACCCCGGGCCACAGACAGGTAGCGGTCCAGGGCCTGTTAGGAACCTGAGCACACAGCAGGAGGTGAGCGCTGGCCAGCCAGTGAAGCTTCATCTGCCGCTCCCCACCACTCCCATTACCGCCTGAACCAGTCCACGCCCCTACCACCCCATCCGTGGAAAAATTGTCTTCCACAAAACCAGTCCCTGGTTCCAAAAAGGTTGGGGTCCAATGTCTTAGATTACCAACCTCTCCAGCCATACTGGCCTTCAGAATTTTCCTCAGAAGCCAGGTCTCACTACAGGGCCTTTGTACATACCTCTTCCTCTCTGAGCCTGAAAATGGGTCATGGGCTCTGCTGTCAGCAATCTCAGAGCTTGCAGCACTTACCACAATGTGGATACAATGTCGTGTGTCTCCTTCACAGCTGGACTGGGAGCAGCTGTGAGCATAGAAAGAGCCTGTCTGTATTCTCAGGGTCTAGAACAGAGTAGGTCACAGAATAGGTGCTCAACAATTACTTGCCAAGTGTTTCCTAGAAATGTACCGTTTGTTTCCTGATTGTTAGATTTCCTTATTTGATCATTTCTAGCAAAGGTGTTGCTTATATATTTACTTAGCATTTCACTTGGTTCATAAATTTCTTTCCTACTTCACAGCCTTTGCATGCTCTGTCTCCTCGCCAGAACCAGCGCTGCTCTAACTCTCTAGGCTAAACAGTGAGGACGAGTTTCAGAAATTGTATTTCCCCAGGGCTTCTTTAGATCTTTGCATGTGCATAGGCAAGTGTCCTTTGGACCCTCAATAAATTATTCATTGGATGGATGGATGGATGGATGGATGATAGGTGGATGGGTGGATGGGTGGATGGATGGTTGAGAGGATGGCAGACAAATACACTGATGGAAGGTGCTCAGCAGTGGCAGACAATTTCCTTAGGCTGTTTATGTCTAAACTGTTTCCCCTGTTTGTGAATGAATAGTTAATCCCTTATTCCTCAGGGAAACTGTCAGCCGAAGTATCTAGTAGAGCCTTTAAAATAACTGAAACATGAAGAACTATCAGCAGAAGCCGCTATCTTCAAGGCAGTTTTGAGGAGGATTTATTACTTTGTGTTTCTAAGTACTTACAGGGTCCTTAAGGAAGCACTGTATGAATAAAACCCAATTACAAGATCACCACACCAGACTCCTGGGTACTGCTGTGTACAATTCTTTATCTATAACTTCCCTTTAAATTGGTGTATTTTGAGCAAGATTAAAAAGAGATCTCTCTCCCTCTCTTCTAATTATAATGCATCTCCCCCAACAGACACCCCTATCAGCAGAGAGGCACCGGGGGGCCTCAGCCTGGTCTCCTTGGGCTTCCGCTCTGTGATTAAGGAGAAAATCTGACTTGTGAGGGAGTCCCAGGCCTCCTGCCTTCCTCTCCTCTGGTTTCCAAGGTAGCAGATCCTCGGCTCCCTTCAGCCTGGGCTCCCCCAGTTCAGTCCCACTTGGCATTTCCCGGTTTCTAAGTGAGGTTACGGATACACATTGAGCCCAGAACTCATTGCTTTTTTGGAAAGGGCAAAATAAAAGAGGGGATTTTCCATATTCACATTTTTCCACAGAAATGTGTTCATAAGCTTTAAACTAGCCCAAGCTATGTTAATGTATGTGGTTGGCTTCTGTGCCAATTTTCATTGTGAATAATATGCTAAATAAAAGGGTTCTTGTCTTTCCCCTCCAACCTCCCCTCCCATAATTTTAAGTTCATAAGCCCATTTCATAAGTGAATCAGGTCTTAAGGCAGAATCAGAAACGATGTTGTTCTTTTAGCCACTCACAGTGTTTGCTTTAAACCCCTGATAGGAACACGGGGCTGTGACAGCAGTGGCTGAGGTAAACAGATGACTTTATATATAATGCTTTTTACAAGGTGGTTCAGTTCATTTCTAACCTTGGTCTTGGCGTCATGGAAGGAGCCAGGGAAATTCCACCCCTTTAACCCTACCCTGCATCTCCTCCCTTCAAGGGCAAGAAAATGTCCATATGCCTGTGGTTTCACAGCCCTTTCCCTGCAGTGGATCTTGCACCCCTAAATGCCGGAGAACCCCAATAGTGTCGGCAGGTGGTGTTATTGGTAGTATTATTTTAATCAAGTGACTGAATGTTCACAATAAAAGTTGCAACTTTTATGAGCCATGAGCTGGCGTGCCCTGGCATGTCCTGGTTGTCAAGTTTCAGTGCGTTTTGGTTCGAATGTTCCCTGCCTATGTTTATTCCTGGTCACACCACACCTCCTGGGACTGTCTTTGTGGCTTTGCTCAGCTGCTGACTCAAGTTTCAGAAGACATGGGGTAGAGTGGGGGACGTCTGCAAGATTCTGGCCTGAAGAAACAGCTCCAATGGCTCCACACTTCTGAGACATTGAAACTGCCCACCCTCCTCTCTCCTTGGAAGGTTCCAGAATACCAACTAGCCACGAATATGTAGGTCTAGAGGGGTGTTGACATAAGTGCACAGTGAGGACCAGAAGCCCTTGATAGAAAGGAGACAACATGGACTTTCTGTCAGAGAAAGCTGGATTCAAATTCCAGTCCTCCAAGGACAGAGCTAGCTCCCAACTGTGGGACTCTGGGTAAGTCCTTCAGCCCCTGACCACTTCATCCACAAAACAGCAACAATAATGGCATCCATCTTAGAGAATTGTATAAAGATTATATGAGAAAATGAAAGTACAATGCATAGTCCATTGCTGGGTACATAGCAAGATACAATACTATTATTATTAGCTATTGTAAATATTATTTGCAATTAATAAGTAATTATAATTAATTCAGCAAAACAATATTAAGTAGTATTGATCTTAAAATTAGAATCCACATTAATAAGTATAATCTATAATTAATTACTAAGCAATATTAATACTTTTAATAATATAGCATTATTTTTTATTTATTTATTTATTTAGTTATTTATTTATTTTTTTGCGGTACCCAGGCCTCTCTCTGTTGTGGCCTCTCCTGTTGCGGAGCACAGGCTCCGGATGTGCAGGCTCAGCGGCCATGGCTCGCGGGCCCAGCGGCTCCGCAGCATGTGGGATCTTCCCGGACCGGGGCACGAACCCGCGTCCCCTGCATTGGCAGGCGGACTCTCAACCACTGCGCCACCAGGGAAGCCCTATATTTATTTTAATAACAATATTTATGTTTACTATATTTATATTTTATATTAAAATATATTTATATTTAATAATAATAATAGGTATTTGTATTATACAGCAATTGATCTTGCAGATCTTCTTTTTCTTCATCTGGAAAGTGAAGATATTAAAATTAAATTGGGAGAAACCCCTGTTTTGTAGGATTTTGTGAAGATGAATAAACGGCTTTGCACAGTGCTGGCCCATCAGCTCGTAAAAGAGGATCACTGGTTTTAATGTGAGGGGTGTGCATCCTTCTCAAGCCCTGTATGAAGAAATACATTCTTCACTTGTCTGCAAGTGTGACTATCTTATTCCAGTCTGTGCAAGTGTGGTGCTTCCAATGCTACCTAAAAGGATGGCTGAATAAGTGACCTCAGAGGTTGGTTGCGGGCTTGGGGATATGCAGGGTTCAGCCCAGTCTCCAGGAGAAGATGGACCCTTAGCCTTGAATGTCCCAATCCAGGCCTGGCACAGTGGATTCTTCCTGGCTGACCAGTGGACGCAGGTACAAACTGCAGTCTGTCCCAGCAGGCACCCAGGAGGAGTGGCCCAGATTCTGAGTGTACCTGAGGGGTCTTGTCTCTCTGTCACCTTCCTTTGCTCTCTCAAAGGATAGGAAGTGGCAGCCTGGATCTTCTAGTAGTCTTGTAAGGACCAGGTTGTCCTCTCCATCATTCACCTCTTCCTTTTAATCTGGGTGCACAGGTCTCTGACAGTCTGGTGAAACCTGTGGACACCATCCTGAAGAACGTTTTAAATCCATAACATACAACTTTGGGGATTACAAATGAAACTAATTATATATCAAAACAATTTTTAAAATCGTGACATAGTAATAGATGTATTTCTGAAATAATCTGTTAAATAGCAATTTCTAGCAAGGGGCCTAAAAACTATCATAATTTTGAAGTATTGATGAATGAAAATTCATCATAAGAAATCTCTGTGATATAGAAATATCTGTGATTTCTTATAGGACAAAGCATGGGTCCTGTTAACGCTACTTTGGTTTGTTGCTTACATTCAGAACTAAAGGAAGTGCTACATTCCATTCAGAGAGTAATACAAACAAGTTGGAATTTTCTCCCTGTCCAGGTTCACAGACTCCATGACAAAAGCCCTGCTTAAGCCCACCTTACTCAGCTGGTCTCCTAGTCTCTGTGCTATTGGAGGTCCTGGTCCCAACTTCTCATTGTCCTGCCATCTCATTTTCACCATGGTCCTCAATGCAACATCCACTTGGTCACTGACCTTCTTGTTGTCTCCCTGGACCTGTCACCCTGGTCACATCAGATCTGTCTTTGCAATCCTGGGGTTTGATGGTAGAGCCTACCTTCCATTGTAGCCACTTAAAGAAGGCTGGGCTGGTTTCTAAAGCTGTGTGTGCACCAAGATCCTGTGAAGCACTTGCTGAGGTCCAGATTTCTGTCTCGGTGCCCTCAATATGATTTGCCAAGGGCAAGGAGGGTCCTTGGTTTCTATACTTTAAGGAACTCCCTAAATGCTTCTGAGGCAGTTGCTCCTTGAACAAAATGGTACTTCTGCTATGGAACAAGAATTTTTCAGTTTGAAAACTATTGTTTTATTATTCTAGATTCTGGGTGGAAGATGAAAGGGCAGCCAGTGCATAATGTGTTATGTATATATATGATATGCATACACACACACACACACACACACACACACACACACACACACACAAACAGTGATGCAAGCTGTGAAAGTGAGGAAGGAAGGAAGGAGGGGAGAGAGGAAGAAAGAAAGTAAGAAAGAAAGAAAGATGAAAAAAGAAAGAGAAAGAAAGAAAAAGGAAGGAAGGAAGGTGGAAGGTGGAAGGTTGGGGGGGAGGAATGAAGGAAAGAAAGAAAAGAAGGAAGGAAGAGAAAAGATGTCTTAAGTGCCACTTAACTTACATGGAAAGAAAATTTTATCAGCAGAATCCAGACATAAATATAAAATCAGCAAGAAGGATGGATTGATTTCAAAATTCAACAAATATTTATTATGTGCTTGCTATATTCCAGGGCAGGGGTTGCAAAACGAAAGTACGTACAGTAACCAGGCAAGAAGGTGCTCATATGAAAGATTCAGGGCCCTCTCTGTCTTATTTACCCCATTTGAAGCACACAGTTCTGCTGTGTAAGAAAAACAACAGGATGAATGTAACAAGTCAAATCATTAAAACTCAGTTCACAGTGTCAGGGATGGTGACTGTGCAAACTGCAGAGTACACATCCAGTGAGTACGTATATTTCCTGTGTACTAGCTGCTAGGTCTGCTACCTAGTTCCTTGCTTTAGGAACACATGGTATCCATCTACCATGTCCTTCAATTTTCAAGAAACTTTGAAATGTTATGGAAAATCTCTCTATGCATATATGTTGGAAACTGTTCCAGTTACTATTTCTGCATTACAAATTAACTTAAAACTTATCAAGGGTGCCTTCAAGATGGCAGAGGAGCAAGATGTGGAGCTCACCTTCCTCCCCACAAATACATCAAAACTACATCTATATGTGAAACAACTCCTACAGAACACCTACTGAATGCTGGCAGAAAACCTCAGACTTCCCAAGGGCAAGAAACTCCCCATGTACCTGGCTGTGTGGTTGACAGGGTCTGGGTGTTCTGTCCAGGTGTCAGGCCTGAGCCTCTGAGGTGGGAGAGCTGAGTTCAGGATATTGGTCCACCAGAGACCTCCCGGCCCCATGTAATATCAAACAGCAAAAGCTCTCCCAGAGATCTCCATCTCAATGCTGAGACCCAGCTCCACTCAACGACCAGCAAGATACAGTGCTGGACAACCTATGCCAAACAACTAGCAAGACAGGAGCACAAACCCACCCTTCAGCAGAGAGGCTGCATAAAATCATAGTAAGTTCACAGACACTCCTAAACACACCCCTGGACATGGTCCTCCCCACCAGAAAGACAAGATCCACCTCATCCACCAGAACACAAGCACCAGTCCCCTCCAGCAAAAAGCCTACACAACCCACTGAACCAACCTTACCCACTGGGAGCAGACACCAAAAACAACAGGAACTACGAACCTGCAGCCTGTGAAATGGAGACACCAAACACAGTAACTTAAGCAAAATGAGAAGACAGAGAAATACACAGCAGATGAAGGAGCAAGGTAAAAACCCAACAGACGAAACAAATGAAGAGGAAATAGGCCATCTATCAGAAAATGAATTCAGAGTAATGATAGTAAAGATGATCTAAAATCTTGGAATTAGAATGGAGAAAATACAAGAAACATATAATAAGGACCTACAAGAACTAAAGAGCAAACAAAAATGATGAATAACACAAAAAATGAAATTAAAAATTATCTAAAAGGAATCAATAGCAGAATATCTGAGGCAGAAGAACAGATAAGTGACCTGGAAGATAAAATAGTGGAAATAACTATCACAGAGCAGAATAAAGAAAAAAGATTGAAAAGAATTGAGGACAGGGCTTCCCTGCTGGCACAGTGGTTGAGAGTTCGCCTGCTGATGCAGGGGATGCGGGTTTGTGCCCCAGTCCGGGAGGATCCCACATGCTGCAGAGCGGCTGGACCCGTGAGCCGTGGCTGCTAAGCCTGCGTGTCTGGAGCCTGTGCTCCACAACAGGAGAGGCTACAACAGTGAGAGGCCCGCGTACCGCAAAAAAAAAAAAAAAAAAAGGAGAATTGAGGACAATCTCAGAGACCTCTGGGACAATATTAAACACACCAACATTTGAATTATAGGGGTCCCAGAAGAAGAAGAGAACAAAAAAAAGGGACTGAGAAAATATTTGAAGAGATCATAGTTGAAAACTTCCCTAATATGGGTAAGGAAATAGGCAATCAAGTGCAGGAAGTGCAGAGAGTCCCATACAGGATAAATTCAAGGGAAAACACACAAAGACACATACTAAACAAATTATCAAAAATTAAATATAAAGAAAAAATATTAAAAGCAGCAAGGAAAAAGCAACAATTAACATACAAGGGAATCCCCATAAGGTTAACAATTGATCTTTTAGCAGAAACTCTGCAAGCCAGAAGGGAGTGGCAGGACATATTTAAAGTGATGAAAGGGAAAAACCTACAACCAAGATTACTTTACCCAGCAAGGATATCATTCAGATTTGATGGAGAAATTAACACCTTTACAGATAAGTAAAAGCTAAGACAATTCAGCACCACAAAAACAGCTTTACAACAAATGCTGAAGGAACTTCTCTAGGCAAAAAACACAAGAGAAGGAAAAGACCTACAATAACAAGCACAAAACAAGAAAATGGTAATAGGAAACATACATATTGATAATTACCTTAAATGTAAATGGATTAAATGTTCCAACCAAAAGACATAAACTGGCTGAATGGATACAGAAACAAGACCCATACCTATGCTGTCTACAAGAGACCCACTTCAGACCTAGGGACAAATATAGACTGAAAGTGAGGGGATGGAAAAAATATTCCATGCAAATAGAAATCAAAAGAAAGCTGGAGCAGCAATTCTCATATTAGACAAAATAGACTTTAAAATAAAGACTATTATAAGAGACAAAGAAGGACACTACATATTGAAAGGGATCAATCCAAGAAGAAGTTATAACAGTTGTAAATATTTATGTACCCAACATAGGAGCACCTCAATACATAAGGCAAATGCTAACAGCCATAAAAGGGGAAATCAACAGTAACACAATCATATTAGGAGAATTTAACACCCCACTTTCACCAATGGACAGATCATCCAAAATGAAAATAAATAAGGAAACACAAGCTTTAATTGATACATTAAAGAATATGAACTTAATTGATATTTATAGGACATTCCATACAAAAACGGCAGATTACACTTTCTTCTCACGTTCTCATAGAACATTCTCCAGGATAGAGCATATCTTGGATCACAAATCAAGCCTTGGTAAGTTTAAGAAAATTTAAATCATATCAAGTATCTTTCCCAACCACAATGCTATGAGACTAGATATCAATTACAGGAAAAAAATCTGTAAAAAATACAAACACATGTAGACTACACAATACACTAGCAAATAACCAAGAGATCACTGAAGAAAACAAAGAGGAAATCAAAAAATACCTAGAAACCAATGACAATGAAAACACGATGACCCAAAACCTATGGGATGCAGCAAAAGCAGTTCTAATAGGGAAGCTTATAGCAATACAATCCTACAATAGGGAAGTATATAGCAATACAATCCTACCTTAAGAAACAAGAAACATCTCAAATAAACAACCTAAACTTACATGTAAGGAATTAAATAAAGAAGAAGAAGAACAACAACAACAACAAACAAACAAACAAACAAAAAAACCCAAAGTTAGCAGAAGGAAAGAAATCAGAAAGATCAGATCAGAAATAAATGAAAAAGAAATGAAGGAAACAATAGCAAAGATCAATAAAGCTAATAGCTGGTTCTTTGAGAAGATAAACAAAATTGATAAAACATTAGCCAGACTCATCAAGAAAAAAAGGGAGAAGACTCAAATCAACAGAATTAAAAATGAAAAAGTAGAAGTAACAACTGACACTCCAGAAATACAAAGGATCATGAGAGATTACTACAAGCAACTATATGCCAATAAAATGGACAACCTGGAAGAAACGGACAAATTCTTAGAAAAGCACAACTCTCAAAGACTGAACCAGGATGAAATAGAAAATAAAAACAGACCAATCAAAAGCACTGAAATTGAAACTGTGATTAAAAATCTTCTAACAAACAAAAGCCCAGAGCCAGATGGCTTCACAGGTGAATTCTATCAAACATTTAGAGAAGAGCTAACACCTATCCTTCTCAAACTCTTCCAAAAAACTGCAGCAGGAGGAACACTCCCAAACTCATTCTACGAGGTCACCATCACCTTAATACCAAAACCAGACAAAGATGCCACAAAACAAGAAAACAACAGGCCAATATCACTGATGAACATAGATGCAATAATCCTCAACAAAATACTAGCAAACAGAATCCAACAGCACATTAAAAGGATTTTACACCATGATCAAGTGGGGTTTATCCCAGGAATGCAAGGATTCTTCAATATACTCAAATCAATCTATGTGATAAACTGTAGTAACGAATTGAAGGAGAAAACCCATATGATCATCTCAATAGATGCAGAAGAAGATTTTGAAAAAATTCAAAACTGATTTATGATAAAAACCCTCCAGAAAGTAGGCATAGAGGGAACTTATCTCAACCTAATAAAGACCTTATATGACAAACCCACAGCCAACTTCATTCTCAATGTTGAAAAACTGAAACCATTTCCTCTAAGATCAGGAAGAAGACAAGGTTGCCCACTCTCACCACTATTATTCAACATAGTTTTGGAAGTCCTAGCCATGGCAATCAGAGAAGAAAAAGAAATAAAAGGAATACAAATTGGAAAAGAAGAAGTAAAACTGTCATTGTTTGCAGATGACATGATAGTATACATAGAGAATCCTAAAGATCCCACCAGAAAACTACTTGAGCTAATCAATGAATTTGGTAAAGTTGCAGGATATCAAAATTAACACACAGAAATCTCTTGCATTCCTATATACTAATGATGAAAAATCTAAAAGAGAAATTAAGGAAACACTCCCATTTACCACTGCAACAAAAAGAATAAAATATCTAGGAATAAACCTACCAAGGGAGACAAAAGACCTGTATACAGAAAACTATAAGACACTGATGAAAGAAATTAAAGATGATACAAACAGATGGAGAGATATACCATGTTCTTGGATTGGAAGAATCAACATTGTGAAAATGACTATGCTACCCAAAGCAATCTACAGAGTCAATGCAATCCCTATTAAACTACCAGTGATATTTTTCATAGAACTAGAACAAAAAAATTTCACAATTTGTATGGAAACACAAAAGACCCCAAATAGCCAAAGTAATCTTGAGGAAAAAGAACGGAGCTGGAGGAATCAGGCTCCCTGACTTCAGACTATACTACAAAGCTACAGTAATCAAGACCGTATGGTACTGGCACAAAAACAGGAATATAGATCAATGGAACAGGATAGAAGACTTAGAGATAAACTCACACATATATGGTCAGCTTACCTTTGATAAAGGAGGCAAGAATATACAATGGAAAAAAGACAGCTTCTTCAATAAGTGGTGCTGAGAAAACTGGACAGCTACATGTAAAAGAATGAAATTAGAACACTCCCTAACACCATACACAAAAATTAATTCAAAATGGATTAAAAACCTGAATGTAAGACCAGATACTATAAACTCTTAGAGGAAATCATACACAGAACACTCCATGACATAAATCACAGCAAGACCATTTTTGACCCACCTCCTAGAGGAAACAAAAACAAAATTAAAAAATGGGACCTAATGAAACTTAAAAATCTTTTGAATAGCAGAGGAAACCATAAACAAGATGAAAAGAGAACCTCAGAGTGGGAGAAAATATTTGCAAATGAAGCAATTGACAAAGGATTAATCTCCAAAATATACAAGCAGCTTTTGGAAATATACAATATCCAAAATATACAAGCAGATTTTCAGTATCATAAAAGCAAACAACCCAATCCAAAAATGGGCAGAAGATCTAAATAGACATTTCTCCAAAGAAGATATACAGATTGCCAACAAACACATGAAAGGATGCTCAACATCACTAATCATTAGAGAAATGCAAATCAAAACTACAGGTGAGGCATCACTTCACACCAGTCAGAATGGCTATCATCAAAAAATTTACAAACAATAAATGCTGGAGAGAGTGTGGAGAAAAGGGAACCCTTTTGCACTGTTGGTGGGAATGTAAATTGATACAGCCACTATGGACAACAGTATGGAGGTTCCTCAAAAAACTAAAAATAGAACTACCATACAATCCAGGAATGACACTACTGGGCATATACCCTGTGAAAACCATAATTCAAAAAGAGTCATGTACCACAATATTCATTGCAGCTCTATTTACAATAACCAGGACATAGAAGCAACCTAAGTGTCCATCAACAGATGAATGGATAAAGAAGATGTGGCACATATATACAATGGAATATTACTCAACCGACAAAAGAAATGAAACTGAGTTATGTGTAGTGAGGTGGATGGACCTAGAGACTGTCATACAGAATGAAGTAAGTCAGAAAGAGAAAAACACATACTGTATGCTAACATATATATATGGAATCTAAAAAAAAAAAAATGGTTTTGAAGAACCTATGGGCAGGACAGGAACAAAGGCACAGATATAGAGAATGGACTTGAGGACACGGGGAGGGGGAAGGGTAAGCTGGGACGAAGTGAGAGAGTGGCATGGACATATATACACTACCAAATGTCAAATACACAGCTAGTGGGAAGCAGCTGCATAGCACAGGGAGATCAGCTCGGTGCTTTGTGTCCACCTAGAGGGGTGGGATAGGGAGGGTGGGAGGGAGACGCTAGAGGGCGGAGATATGGAGATATATGTATATGTATAGCTGAATCACTTTGTTATACAGCAGAAACCCATCATTGTAAAGCAATTATACTCCATTAAAGATGCTTAAAAAAAAAAAAACTTAAAACTTATCCACTTACAAATAACCATTTTATTATTCTCATGGATTGTTTGGCTTGTAAATCACCAGCAAAGTGGGCATGTCTTGTGTCGCCTCCACAAGGTCTGAAGCCTCAGCTGGGAAGACTCAAAGGCTGGGGTCTGGAATCATCTAAAGGCCCATTTACTTCCACGTCTAGTTCCTGGGCTGGGAAGGCTCAGTGAGCAGAGCTTCCACTTGGATCAACTACCTGTCGCTTCCCCATGTGGCCCCACTTCCTCACATCAGCAGCCTCTCAGTAGTGGGACTTCTTTCCTGGCAGAGCTTCAAGCACCAGTACTCCTACAAACAAAGAGAAAGCTGTGTGGCCTTTTAGGACCCAGTGTTAGAAGTCATGCGGTATCACTCCAGCCAGACTATATTGGTCAAAGCAGTCAAAAGCCCACCAGATTCAAGGTTTTGCTTTTTTTTTTTTTTTTTTTTTTTTGCGGTACGCGGGACTCTGGCCTCTCCCGTTGTGGAGCACAGGCTCCGGACATGCAGGCTCAGCAGCCATGGCTCACGGGCCTAGCCGCTCCGCGGCATGTGGGATCTTCGCGGACCGGGGCACGAACCAGCGTCCCCTGCATCGGCAGGTGGACTCTCAACCACTGCGCCACCAGGGAAGCCCCAAGGTTTTGCCTTTTGATGGGGTAGTGACAAGGTTATGCTCTAGAAGTGCATGTGGCCAGGAACTAGTGTTGCAATCATCTTTGAAAAATATAGCCTGCTGCTGCAGTAGCCAATTCAAAACTTTATTTTAAAAATGAGTTAAACACTGTGTATACAACACTGTGTAAAACATGTCTGTACATAGCAGGAGCCACTGGTTCTAGATCTCTGCTTTAGGGTGTAAGAATTCAGAGATGATTAAGATTTGGCTTCTCTGTTTCAGGAACACAGTCTAGTATTGTGGATTTTCAGAATTTCTATGAATTACATATTCACGTTTTTTGTACCCTTGTTGGAGTCAGAGCAGAGTTGGGGGTGGTTGTGCCAAGACTAAACGGCACTGTGTGTCAGATACCCCCATTCCCAGCCCCAGGAGTTTTACTCTATATTCTGAGGAGGAATATTTGCATTTTTTAAAATGCTTTTGAGGTTCAGGACCATGATCTTCCTCTTGCCCCCCATTGAGAAGTGCTATTCAAAACAGACTTTCACGTTACAATGGGTACTTATGAATTCAGAGATCATTCCTACAAAATGTCACCAAAGTTCATTGGCTTGTAAACATGTAGCTTTAGACCCAGAATAACCCATTCCTCACCTCCCTCTATTTCTCATTCTGTATGTTTGGAAATTGACACGAGGATTCAAAAAAAAACTTAAAAGGTATCCAGTAGCCCAAATAAGGACATATGCTTTATAGTTTTATTATTGTTCCTAGTCCCATTCATAGAAATAATAACTTTGGAAAAATTCTAGAGGACTTTCTTCTCATCTCTTTCTCCCAGCCTCCATGTATATGGAAGGATGGAGCTAAAAACATCTGTCCCTCTTCTTACTTAATAAGGGAAATTTTGCTCTGATAAATACTGCTTCCTGTTGTTATTTTATTTACAGCCTATTCACTGACTCATGTAATATGCCTTTGTGAGGTCTGGTCATTCCGTACGGTGATTCAGAATGTTATGCCTGAAATATACCAGGAATTCTGTGCCTTTCACCATGATCCTGTATTCCAGGGTGTGGTATGTTTGGGAGGTTCAGGTTTATTGTCCAAACGTTAATTGTATAAATAAGGTGGCAGCCCCAGCAGCCCAATCCTAGGCCCCTCAGCACTGGCGTGTGTCCAGGGAGGTGTGTGATCATAGCCTCTGTCTGAGCTCACCTTTGCAGGTAATGCGACAGGTATGTGGCATTAAAGAGCAGAAAGGCCAGCGAGGGTTGGTAATTGTTTAACTCTTCCAGTGGCACACCTCTGAGTACATGAACCACACCTGCAGACCTGGCAGGACGTGCTGTGCATGACTGGACAGAGGTGCTGGGTACACTCGGAGCCAAGGAATGGCTTTAGGCGGGAGCCCAGGGCTGACAGGGGGTCCAGCCCCTGACCTGCTTGAAATCTCACGACTCAAGATGTCCATGCTTGAGGGAGGCAGCTGCTCATTAGCTAGGTGAAATTAATCAGTTGTGTCACTTTTCAGCACCTCCATTCCCTCTTCTGTAGAGTCAGGGAATTGAGCATATGATCCATACGATATCTTTCAGCTCTGACATGTCCTAGCACAGTGATTCTCAAACTAGAGGATCCATCAGAATCCCTTGGTAAGCTTGATAAAACACAAATTGCTGGGACCCACCCTCAGAGTTACTGATTCAGAAGGTCTGGAGTAGAGACCAAGAGTTTGCATTTCTAACACATTTCCAGAGGTGGCTAAGCTGCTGGTTTGGGGACCACACTTGTAGAACCACTGTTCTTGTCTATGATATCAGCTGTGCTTTGGGGGTTTTCCTGGGCCACCTTACAAAGCTTCAGTGGAGTGTGATGAGGACTTCTTTGCTCAAGGAATGAATAAGGTTTTATTTCCCAAATTTCCCCAACCCTTTGCTGTTGCTTCTCCCACCAGATTGACCATCTTTGGAACAGCAGAGTTTGAAATGAGAAAATAAAATGAGACATAGTTCATTTAGTCAGTCCAAGGAGCTGTATTTTACTGAGCTGTATGTATTATGGCTTGCCTAGTATTATTTCTTAAGCACAAGAAGTACTTGAAAAGTATTTGTTGAATAACAAATAGGCTTAGTGGAAGGGAAGATATTAAAAATAGTGTTCAAAAGAGGTTTATCTGCAGATTACAATCATCAGTGTCAAGGGGTCCCTTATACAAATCATGAAGGGACCAGAGCGGCAATGTAACAGTGTGAATCTGTTGTATGTAAGGCAACAGGGAATGGTGAGGTCTGTGGTGATGAGAAGAGGCCAAGTGTCTTAAAGAACTTTAAAAGCTTTCAACTTTTATTGGCCAAAGTGGAGCTCTTGAGTTACCAGGTTGCAGTCTCTAACTGTGCCTTTTCAATGCTCCCACACCATAGAGATAAGAAAGAGGAGGAAGAATTATTGAACATTTACTAAGCTTATTATTCAACTTGTATTGCCTTAATTTATATTGCTTATAGTCTAATTTGAAATACTTTCAGCATCAACAATGTGGCATATTCTTGGGAGTTAATTTTTGACTATACTCTAGGAGCTTATGGTATGTTCTTTTTTAAATAGCTCCCAATGATTCCCACCTTCTGGTATTCCTGCTTCATGTGAAACCTTACCTTTCAGTGTGGGCTGAACCAAGTGACTTGCTTCCAACAAATGGAATATGGGAAAGTGATAGGAGTAACTTTTGAGATTAGTTTATAAAACACTGTGACCTCCAGCTTGCTTTCACTCTCTCTCTTCCTGGCACTCTCTCTCTTTCACTGGCATTTTGTCCATGCTGGCTATGCTGAGGAAGCGGGAGAGATCCACATGGCAAGGAACTGTGGGCAGCCTGTCTGTAACTGCTGGCAGGAATTGAGGCCATACTCTCCAGATTGAGCTTGGAAGTGGATCCTTCCCCAGTCAAGCTTTCCAGTGAGACCATGAATAAGACCAATACCTTGATCACAGCCTTTTAAGAGACCCTGAGACAAAGGATTATCAGCTGAGTGTTACCAAGATTTCTGAACCACAAAAACTGAGTTAATAAATGCATTTGGTTTTAAGCTGCTAACTTTTTGGGTAATTTTTTATGCAACATGGGATAATGAACACAAAGCTATTTGTTAACATTGGGTGTTTTTAGGGTAGTCAGAATTTGGAAAACTCAAATCATAAGACCACACTAAGTGGTGTCCAGGTGCTGACTTGAACAAGCTCATAAGAGCTGGTTGTATACATCCCTTTCTAACTCCACATTCAGGGGTGTCATGTTAATAACTTGAAATCAGTGTGGTAACAGTATTTATTCAGTGGTGATCAGCAAACACTCCCATTTTGAATTCCAGTTTGCTAGCACACTGCTATACTTCAAAAACCCTCCTATGAGCTCTTAAGCTCTCTCTGTTTTTGGTGAACATCAGAAGCCTGGTAAATTAGCATAATGGGTATCAGAAGTAGTGTCCCATTAGTGGGTTTGGGGTTGTTCAAGCCATGTGGGTTGTGGGGAGATGCTCTGCAGAAGTACCATCTTGCATGAAGAGGATGGATGAGTCCAAGAATCTGCAAACATTTGACTAACATATTCAGCTTAGGAATATGAAATGGTCCTCACTCAGCTGTCTATAGAAGGATTTTTTTTTATCTAACTTGGCCTCAGTTCTGCCACTGGAATATTTTTTCCTCTGTTTCAAGTGAACCTTCCACCTAAGGCTCTGTACAAATATCTAGCAGAGTGAAGAACTAAGTCAAGAATTCCTAGCACTTGGTACCTGCTTGCAAATAGATATTTGCACTGGGGTCAAATTTGTCTCTGAGAATTGCTTTTATTGTTGTATAATAACTGGTGGGGAGTTTTAGGGGGAGGTGGTCTTATTTATTTCTAATTACTGATAGCTACCTATATTAATAAAGAAGGAGTTGGTAATTGTGAGAGATAGAATTGACTTAGGTCAGTTGGAAATATCAATCATCAGTGATGCTCTACACTAGCCAAACCGACATCCTCATTTTCCATGTCTTTGATCTATCCAGGTTGTGCCTGCGCTTCCAGCCCTGTTTCTAGCCAAGGTGCTTGGGTCACAGCAACATAGGCTGCTCCAAGGTCTCTGCTCCCCCAGCTGAAGTGACAGCTGACTCTGCAGAGTGCGTGCCTGTGATTTTGAGTCTGCTCCTTTAGACCCTTTTGAAGCATGTTAATAACTGAGGGTATCCTAAGCAACTTGTGGCAAGGGCTTCTGATGACATCTATGGTCTGACAGGCTTGAAACCTTCCCTGATGATTGAACTTCCACTTAGAGGCTGGCTTTCAAACTTCCACTTCCTCTTTTGAAAGACCATGGCAGACTAAGTAATCCCAACTGGATCCATTACATACTGTTACTTGGCTCCTTTTTTTCTTTCTCTTTTCTTTCGCTCACTCTTTTCTTAAACCTATGAGTCAGCATAGAAAAATTCAAGCCCTGATTTGGTCTTGAACACTATTGGAAATAAAGTGACCAATTACATCTCCCTGGTTGAACTGAACATTTGGAAGTTTGGTTAGTGAGGGATGTTGAAAGACAGACAACACAGGGTGTCACTATATTATTGAACAGATTTTGAGCCCCATTCCCTATAGAGTATTGTATTCGGGAGATCTGCTTACTCAGGATTCTTTGTTGTGGTTTGTGCATATCTGGGGAAGATAAATCTCTCTTGCCTGTTGATTCAAAGTGGTTAGTTTGCACACTCTTTCCAAAGAGCTTCCAGCTTTGACTCCTTTCCTTGCATTGATCAATGAGTGGACTGTGAAACCTCTTGCAGCTCTCTGTCCCTCTGCCCCCAGTCACCCTTTTTGTTGACATTCCAAACTGTTAAGCTCACAAATGTACTGGGAAGACAGTAGCTTGAGGACACTTATTCCCTAAGAGAGAATCCTTGACTTTCACGGTATGTGACTTTGTTATTTTCCCATCCTTGTAAGGGCTTGACATTGTTTCAGAAAATAGTGTTGAATTGGGGAATGTCGATTCCAGTTGCTCTCTCACTGACCCATGCCATCCAATGTCTTCATTCTCTTCAAAACCTTTTTTGGAATGAGGCAGGATATAAAAAATAAATAAAATTGCCTCCAGTGTAAAAGGAGGAGTAATTTGAGAATTTCTTCCCCTCCAACACTTGAAGGAAGATAAAGACTGCCAAGAGCAAAGCTTCTATATTCTCAATATAAACAAGACCACCAAATAAACAAGGACCATTGTGTAAGATATGGTAAATTATGAAGGGTCAGTATTTGATGACTTATGATTGGGTCAGGGCACAAATAAGTATTCCTCTCCCCCCCCACCACCACATTTTTTTCTAATTGTGTGCAGCATAGAAATTCTAGAGCACTAAGTCTTTATTCCAACTGCCATTTGAGATTCTATAGCAGTTGGATGTATCACCAATGATCCAACCCATATGACCACAAGGGATGCTGAGATCTGCTAAGGAGAGCTAGGATCAAACCAAGAATTATGTGGGTGTGAGTAGAAGGGCAGTGAAGTATGAAAGATAGTTTGGGTCAGAAAATACATCTACTCCCCACAGAATTTTCTGGAAGGTGGCACTTTGTAACCAGTTGGGATCCAGGTTGTAAAACCTTTTGGTTACAATGAACAGAACCATGTCTGTGTCAAGTAATGGAGGTCATGGTAAGTTACTATGGCAACAAGGCTGGCATAAGCTAGTGCCTCCTTTTGTCTAGGACAGTAGTTTTTAATTGGGTAAGATTTTGCCTAGTGGGGGACCCTGGGCAATGTTGTCTGGAGATACTTTTGGAGATACTCTTGATTGTCACAACTAGGGAGGTTGCTGCTGGTATCTTGCGTGTAGAGGCCAGTGAAGCTGCTAAACATCCTACAATGCACAGGACAGCTTCTAACAATGAGGAATTATCCAGCCCCAAATGTCAATAGTGCTGAGGTTGAGAAACTCTGAACTAAGGAAAGAAGTGCCCTCTCCCTTCTATACCACCCTGTACCAGTGCTCTGGAGGACCCTGCATATCAAAGATTAAAAAGCAAAGACCATTATGGGAACATATGTATATGTATAACTGATTCACTTTGTTATAAAGCAAAAATTAACACACCATTGTAAAGCAATTATACTCCAATAAAGATGTTAAAAAAAAAAAAAGCAAAGACAATGAATGTCGTTTTGGGCTTTGTTTTTTCCACATTCATAAGAAAGACTTTTGCCTGATTGAACAAAAGGGGGTTAACAGACAAGGAAGCTAACAAGACAGCCAACAGTGCTGTTGACTATAACACCACTGTGTAGATTCAGAGGACAGACACTGGATTTTAATGGAATTTCACCTGGAAACAATCATGCAAAGGCAGCATTATTAAGCACTATAACTGACAGACAAGGACAAGACTCCCTCACCCCTAAAGATCTGAAGTCCCGTAGAGACCCACCTGCCTGGGACTGTTAGGGGATGCCCACTAGGGTGAGCAAGCAGGAAAGGAGGTCCTGGAGAGATGTCCTCTACTCTGCTGGTGATGTCAGCTCTTGATCCTGTTCACAAGGTTTTAGAAATGACTCAGTAACACACTCTACAGAAAACTAGTGATGCACCATTTTAAAACTCCTCAAAAAACAATACTGCTCATGACGTTATTGCTTACTATAGTATCGTGACCATAATTTTGTAATGCTTGTGTGTACCCTGTCCCTTGCAGATTCATCAGCCACTTTTTCTGCCCTGCTCTGCATCCCTGGGGACTGACCCTTACTGACAAAATCAAGGGAATTCCCTTTTTCTCTAGCTTCTACCTGGCTCAGTTAATGGTGGTGCTGGCAGAACAGTGGTAAGAGGAGAAAGAAATCAGGATATGTATTCCCCTGGCCCCACCCAGCCTTGGCGCCTCTTTCCTGGCAGTGGCTCTGAGCCTCCATGATTATGGGTCCTTCATGGTTCCAGTTCCCCCTGGGCTTTGCTAACCCTGCTTTCCTTCCTTTGCCCTTCAGGTTAAGGGGTGGTAACAGCTTTTGGCTATTGCTAGTCTGAGTTGCTCGACATCTTTTGTGGCTTCCATTAAAACTACCCACAACTCATAGAGCAATGGGAAACCTCATTGTTGGTGGGAATACAAATAGTACTTTGAAACACAGGTAGTTTCTCACAGAGGTCAACATAATCTTACTGTATAATTCACCAATCATGCTCCTAGATGCTTACTCAAATGAATTGAAAACTAATGGTCACACAAAAACATGCACATGAATGTTTATAGCAGTTTTATTCATAATTGCCAAAAAATGGAAGCAACCAAGATGTCCTTTATAAGTGAGTGCATAAACAAACTGTGGTACATCTAGACAATGAAGTATTATTCAGTGATTAAAAAAAAGAGCTATCAAGTCATAGAAAGAGATGGAGGAAACTTAACTACATATTAGCTAGGTGAAAGAAGCCAATCTGAAAATGTTGCATACTCTATGATTCTGATTATGTGACATTCTGGAAAAGGCAAAACTATATAGACAGGAAAAAAATCAGTGTTTGTTAGAGGTCCAGAGTAGAGAGGGAAGAATGAACAGGTGGAGCACAGGAGTTTTTAGAGCACTGAACTGTTCTGTAGGCTACTGCAATGGTAGATACATGTCATTATGCAGTTGTGAAAATCCATAGAACGTTCAACATAAAAGTGAACCCTAATGTTAACTTTGGACTTTAGCTAATAATGATGCATCAATACTGGTTCATCAGTTATAACAAATGGACCATACTAATGCAAGATGTTAATAATAGGGAAAGCTGTGCCTGGTAGGGGAGGTATACGGGAATTCTCTATACTTTCAGTTCAATTTTTCTGTAATCCTAAGACTGCTCTAAAAAGTGAAGTCTATTAATTAAAAGTATATTAATAGACATGTATATATACATACACATATGTATATATATAATAGAGTGAATATATATAAAGTGATATTTACAGAGATATATGCATATGTATACACATGTAAATAAAGTAAAAAAAAAACCCTACTCATCTCTGTGCATAGCCCTATATTAATTTTTTTTCAGTTAAATGCTTTCCAGAGAAATTCTGTTTCCTACCCAGTCCCTGACTATTGTCACTTGCATCAAAAAGGCATTGTGAAAATAAAGAAAACAGATAAAATTATGACATTATCAAAACATTTTTGTTCATAACATGCATGTTAGAATCCAAAATATTGATGGCTCTTCATTTTACCAATGAAGAAATTTTAACAGGTATATAAAATTTTAACAGGTATATAACTCTGTTTTCTTGACAATATCTGGGCTTTAGAAAACAAAGAATGACCTATTTTCCTACATGAAATTATTAACGGAACTCTCTTTTGCTCTCAGAAGTGCCCTGGTTTGGACAATACATTATATTATTGTTGCACCTCTAAGCCTCTCCTTGGGAGAGAAGAGAAGTTGCAAAGTACCATGAATGAAGTCAAGTCATATTTACCTCAGTTTGTCTGTTTGGACAATGTCTGGGGCAGATAGACTAGACTGAGAACAAAGTTGTGTCTGCAAGGACCCAATGTTTCCCAAACAAATGACTTTATCAGATGAAACTATAACCTAGATCTTCAAATGATTGAATGTAATTGCTGTGATAAAAAAAAATAGCTTAAATAAAATAAGGATTTGCTAAAGCTGAACCTCAGGTCATGTGAGATCCTCAAGAACTTGGACCACAGAAGCATGAAGCAGGAGCTGTTGGAGGCCAGCTGTGTGCTGCCCTCCCTGTGCATGAGGCCCAGAGCACAGAGGCCTGCCTTCCTTGCCTACATAGCTGCAAGGCGGCCCCAGAAGCCAATTTTCTGACTTCCAGGACAGGGACCGTTCACTTACCCTTTATTTTTATTCACTCATTTAACAAATGCTCTAGCTAGACACTGTATTGAAAATACAGTGGTGAATAAAGCAAGAAAATAATTCTATTCTAGTGGGAAGAGACAACCAATAAACAAGTCATCAGATCAGTGAAATATTCATATGATGATAAATGCTATGAAGGGTGTAGACAGAAAAATTCCTGGACAGGAGAAAGGGAGGGTTTCTCTCAAGAGATGATGGATCAGCTAATTCTGAAGAGGACAGGAAGATAGATAGGCACGTGAAAACTTGGAGGTTCAGCCCACAGCCACACTTGAATGAGTGAAACTACTGAATAAACGGTGTCTCAAGAGGAAATATGATTGTTTGAATGATTTTTTTGATAAGGGAAAAGGAACTCAGCCTTCTAAGTACTATTTGTGGATACCCCAAGCTCTAGAAAAGAACTGCTGTCTTGTTAGCAGTTATTTGTTACTGATTGGTAATTATCACCATCATAATGCATCTCGAAAATTAAGCTAAATCATGTTGCTTCAACTCCCCCTCTGAAAAGAGCACACTGGGCAACTGCAGGGAATGGAGAAATGAAAGAAACAGTGGGAAAACCCAAAATCCTCATGGGCGACCAGGCAGATAGGAAAGCCTAAAGACTCCTGTGTCTCTGCAATAGGTATTTAATTAAAATGAGTCATTGTCAAATAAGTTTGGAAAACTTTGGTTTAGAGAAAGTAAAATCATTTTCTATGCTTCCCATCTTCTTAGAAACTTTACCATGTGTATGTTCATTCTCTAAGAGGGAGACATCTTAGGACATTTTCCCCATCTTTTTTGCCCATGGAACTCTTTCTTCATGCAATCCTTGGGCAGCTCATGGAACCATTTAGGAAATTCCATTTAGCCAATTTGTCCTAAGACAGCTTACAGTAGACCCACAGAGTGGGACTTTTCATGGATTTATGAGGGGATGGAAAAATTCTTCTCTTCCAGTCTGAAGCTGTGAAAGGAGTGTAATGTCTGCTTTTCAACTCTGGTTGGCAGAATGTTGTACCCTATGGCACCTGAATGAAATAGCTGAGTTAGGTGTGTTCAATAAACATGTTGTTTTTGGTATGCCAGAATTCAAAACCAGAGCCCATTAGCATGAGCACTTCAAGGGGTTGCCACTGATGGAAGCTTTCAGGGGAAAGGCTGGTTCATCCACAAGTGACTCAGGATGTGATCGACAGTAGGAAGCCAAGCTGGTGAGTAAGGAACCTGCATACGCTGCTGACTGAGCTCAGCTTCACGCTGCCTCATTTCATCAAGTTAATTTCCTAAGCGTGGTAAGAGGAGGCAAAGGAGAATGTCCTCCAAGACCACAGAAACACACATAAGGACTGCAGGTTAGAAATCTAGACCGACCACAGGATGCCAAGATTCCATTTAGAGAAAAGGGAAATACATCTGTTGAAATTAATGAGAAACACAGATATTCCATGGGAGTTCGGAACCTGGAAATCAGTGAGGCCAAGGAAAGATCTAGAGGGACATGACAGAGGGCAAATTTCAGAGGAATTCGCAACGTGATATTTGAGTGGAAAGGTGCTTGGTTTGCTTTCAACAGCGGGAGGAAAATCTCCATTCCACACCTACAAAAAGAACATTTTCGCTCTTGGGATCCTGGTGAGGCCTCATCTTTGAATTTGGTGTCTTGCTACCATAGGGGAGTAGGTGGCCCTACTAAAATTTCAACAAGAGACAGAGGAATTCCTTTGGGCCTGGATACACTGATTAAAGAAATCAAATCCTTTGGCCTTCTAGGCATCTTAACTTCCAATGATTGCCTTAGGACACGTTTAGAAGACTATGAAAACCCTGGAAGATTTCAAGGGAAACATTCCTGCCACAAGTATATGAAGACTGAAACATCCAAGGAAGGAAGGAGATTTGCTCTTGCAAGAGTGTGGAATTTCATAGACCAGAGGATACATTCCATCCTCAAGATACATTAAGCTTTGTCTGAGGCCTCTCGTGGACTGCTGGGACACATCCCACCTCTGGAAGCTTCACATTAGCTTCAGGACTAGAGTGTTTGCTGATCTTTCAAAAACCATGAATCCTTCCTAATGCTGTCAAGGAAGCTTGGAAAAAATGAGATACCATATGTTATTTAGTGGTGAATGATTGTTAAGTGGTGTTTTCCTTCTTTCAGTTGGATAAGAAAAAAATGTGTTTAAAGAATGGACTGTATTAAACAAAAGTATTTACACTTAGGCAAAAGTTTCCTCTTTGGGCAAATCTTCACTGCAATCAGTATATTAATGAGACCTGTAAAATTTCTAACATAAATTAGAAAACCTCCCCAAACAATGAAATAATAAGATGGCTCACTTTTGTCCTCTCTGGATTAGCTCTAAATGACTTATTTTCAACATCTTAGTTTCATATTGCTCAGTTATCTCTCTTCTAATTTCCTACACCCTACTTTCTTGCTTTTTTTCCTTCTTTCTTCTCCTCCTTGTCCTCTTTTTCCTCCTTCTTCTTCTTTTCTTTATACAGTCATCCCTCAGTGTACTCAGGGATTGGTTCCAGTACCCTGTGCTATGGCTGCTCCAGTGACACAGTCAGTCCTCCGCTTCCGTGGTTCTGTATACACGATTTCGTACCTGCAGTTTCATATCCGCAGTACAGAGGGCCAACTGTACTTGTCACCCCCTTGTCTTTTCACTTTCTCCTCCCATCCTAGACTATCCTCTTTTTTATTCAGTGTTTTTGCCTTCTAGTTGTTTCCCTTTTTCTTGTCTCCTTGGTTATAAACTACCCTTTATAAGCATGAAATTTCTTCTTCAAAGGGATTTTTTAGCAGTTATCCTCCCATTCTGAATGGATCTTGTGTGTAAGACAAAATTACCTTCTGAGGCCAGGTATCTTCTCCATGAATTATTTGGTGTTCAGTCCAAATTTTGAAGGAAAAAAATTGAAGTCTATTAATTGATTTATTTAAAAATTACAGAATGCTATGTAGGTGCTAGGAAGAAACATAAAGATTGGTCTCCTTTTCTCTAAGAGCTTGTCAGCTGGCAGAGTTCATTAAACTCAAATGAGAACACAATGAAATGTCTTAAGGACAGATACAGATTACAGCTGTGGTAGACCAGAAGTGAGAAAGATTTTTCCCCATGAGATATCAAGAGATAGGATTTGAAGTATCTTTTAGACAAATGGGACCAGTTTGGAAATTATTGGGCGGGAAGGGAAGGAGAGATGAATGATGTCGGAGAGCATGGCTGGGGCCAGTGGAGAGAACTTTAAGTGTAATAAGAGGTAAAGTACATAGAAATAACAGCACACACTTTGGAATCACTTAGAACTGAATTTAATCCAGGCTTCTCCACATACTGTCTAAGTTACTTGGTTTAGCTTCAGTTTCTGATTTGAAAATGAGATTAATTAATATCCCCTACATTTCACTGTTGTGAGAACTAACGTTTCCAAGTTGTAAAAATTAAATTAGGTGATGAATAAAAAATCCTTTGCATAGTGTCTGATATTTGGTAAAACTTCTAATATGTGATAGCCATTATTAACATTATCACTCATGAAGCTAGAACATTCATTATTGAGAAGAAAGAGTAGGCTTTCAAATCATCTTTAGACAATGTATAGATGTCCCTGGAAGTAAACGAGGTGATACCAGTATACCTAAGCATATATATGTACAGTTGACCCTTGAACAACATGGGGATTAGGGGCACCGACCCCCACGCAGTCAAACTTATATAAAGTTATATAAATATAACTTTATAATCAGCCCTCTGTACCCATGGTTCTGCATTCAAGATTAAACCAATCATGGATCATGTAGTACTGCAGTATTTATTTTTAAAAATCTGTGTATAACTGGACCTGCACAGCTTTAACCTGTGTGGTTCAAGGTTCAGCTGTATAATAAATTGCATTGTTAGTCCCAATTCTCTACTCTTTTCTACATCCATGCTCTTCACCACATATGCAGTGCCCTCCTATTCAGGATGCTCTTGAGATATGCCATAGACAATGTGATTGGTGTCAGTTATGACATAAACAGAGTCTTAAAGTGTTTGTGTGTTTGGGTTTGCTTGCTCTTTTCCTTCTACCATTTTCATGAGAAGAACATGCCAGGCAAGCCCAGAAGGTCCCAGGAGGAGGATGAGTCACTTGGTACAGACACTTTCCATAACCCAGTGGAGGCCAAAAGAACTACCCAACCAAATACAGTCTAGATCAACCAACACTTCATCAGCATGTAGACATGTTATAATCCACTGAGTTTGAGTGTGACTTTGTTATGTAGCATTATTGTGTCTGTAGATAGTTGATACGTATGAAACATATATGTATATGTTTATACATATATGCAATATGTAGGTACATATGTATATGTATAAGCCTCAAAAACTTTAATTATAATATTTTATTTCCTGCTACAGATAATTACTATACAGTATCATGAACCTTAAAACTTTTTTAAAATATATATTTTCCTGTATGTTTATAGGATCCTTTCTGGTAGGTAGCAAATATTTATACTTCAGTGATTTTTTAAGAGGCATTTATTTGCCTTGGGAAGCTGGGATATTATTTGCATAGCCTTCTACTGGGTCTAGGTCATTGTGTTGTATTCAGTATGATTCAGTGACTATAATGATGATGGTCAAACTGTGCAGTAGCAAATTACCACTGCAAAAAATGTTCTGTTGTAAACCTTTAATTCCTTTCTAAATTCCAATAGAACAGAAATATTGGCATTCAATTCAACAGGGCATCATCTTAATTTCAATTTACTGAGGGAATTCCAGGTGTTGAACCATTACTGCAAGTGTGGCTCCATAATCATCAATATAGTTCCTAGATTTTCTCATCATAGTTCACTCAAAGATACGTAAAAATTGGCAATGTCACGTCATAAATGGTGCAGGAAGTAATAGGGAAAGAAAACATGTGAAGAACAGTTTGAAGCATCAGAGGGAAAGGTGTAAGAGAGGAAAGAAGGGGCTTTGTTAAATTCTGAGCAGTTTTGCAGCAGATCAGATGGGGGCATTGGATGAAGCCTTATAAGAAAGTATTTAGCCATTAAATGAATTTGTACGTGCAAATCATTCAGAATAGTCCCTGGCATAGATTAAGTGCTCAAAAAATGTTGAAACATTTTGTTTCAAATATTTGAAACAAAGCAAAATAAAAATTAAATCCCCTAGAAGATACCCTTGAAAATAAGTACTTTCTCCTTGTATTTTAACATTTGAAATAAGCCTTAATTATATTCACATGCCTTTAAGGGCATGAAACTTTGCAGATTAAACACAAATGCACAGTCATTATCTTTTAGCCACATGATCCTTAGACAATGGAAATACACAAAGATATTTTCTATTATTTCTCTTTATTCTTCTCCTCCTTCATGTTTAGCATTTTGACAATTACTACTTGTGGGACACATTGCCATTTCCATGGAAGACAAAAAGGGGTAAAGCTGTTCCCTGCTCTCTTAGAGCTCAGACTCTAATTGAAGTCATAAGATACAGGTGTGTGCTAATCACACAGGCAAGAATGTTACAAAGGACAAATGAGTAACAGAGCAATCACTTCCAAATAAAGAGAAATAAATGGGAGGGGTGCTTCTCATATATTATACAAAAAACTCTTTTGGAGGCAGAAAGAAACCAGGTTGGGAGTTAGTTACTTGCTTTCTAATTAAGAATATAGTGGATTGAAGCATGGTTCTCAGCCCTCTTTACTAACTCTTTGCTTCCCGCAAGTATATTAATATGATGGCAGCTCAGGGGTATCTTAGATTTTGTGAAGATTACATTCTGTTTTTGTCACTTGGACACCTAGAACCATATTGTGGCCAAACCCAGCCACTGTTTGGATCCTACTGTATTTATTTTCTATCCTCTTGCCTTATATCTGTAGGTTACCTTAAAGCCTTAGTTGCAAGATATGGAATGAATAACTATCTGATGAAGAATATAAGAAAGTCATTTATCTCCCCCACTTCTCAGTTTTCTCAATTATAAGATGAAAGTCTTGGGTTAAGTTAAACTGAGTTTATTTTTTTCTTGATGCTAATGCTTTAAGATTACATGAATGAAGGCGAGATTGTCCAGGAATGAAGGATAGATTAATTCAGTCCATACTTAAATGTAGTAGGCATGGATACTTCATATGTAAGAGCATAAATAACTTGATTTAAAACCATGAGCAAAGTCCATATATTAGTGGATCTCAATTGTAAACATTTCCTCCAGACTAGAAATTCTCAAAGCAAGACATGTATTTGGTTCTAAGAATGATTGAGCATATAAATGCATAAATAAATAAATGCATACACAATTTAAAATGCCCTTATGTGGTGTGTGTGTGTATATATATATATACATGCATATATATAGTACATCAAATTTATCAAAAATATTTATTGTGGGACATCAAATTAATCAATAATACATTTCAATTGGAGAAGCTTTTATTCAAAAATAACTGGCAGTTTTAAGGTTTTATTGATCATATCTAGCATATAATCTTAGAGAAAAAAAATAATGTGTCTTTATTCCTCACTTAAAAACAAACCAGGGAGATCAGCTCAGTGCTTTGTGACCACCTAGAGGGGTGGGATAGGGAGGGAGGGAGGGAGACACAAGAGGGAGAGGATATGGGGATATATGTATATGTATAGCTGCTTCACTTTGTTATAAAGCAGAAACTAACACACCATTGTAAAGTAATTATAGACCAATAAAAATGTTTAAAAATGATTAATGTTTATCCTATTAAAAACTTAATTAAACCTTTTTTAGCATTAAAAAAAAAAACCGTAAAGGATGTTACAGTCTTGTATCCTTATCTATTGTCATTTGAGAGCCAATAGGGGAAGTTTTGCAAAAGAAAGTATCTGGGTTTTCTTGGTGGTGTTTTTTTGGTAGGGCAGGGTTGGGGAGGGATATGAGAGGTGAAGACTGTGGAGAGGAGAAACTTCACCTAATGGTTTAGTAACAACAATAATGATGGCTATTACAAAGAAGTTACTGGGGGCTGCAGGACTACTATGTTTCTGAGCTGTCCTCATAACAACTTTGCTGTACATTCTGGGGGAAGCACATTTCTGACCCTTTAATTTCAATTACACTAAGCCTGATAATCTGAATATAAGACTAAATAGTTGTGTTTTTTTTAATATTGGAGTTAAAATGCAGAATTGCTAAAAAAATAGGGAGGCATAAATTAAAGGTCATTGGAAGGGAGAGAATCAAGTAGAGGTTTTACTCCAACATCAGACTCCAGCTTGATTTTACTTATAAATGATTTGGATAATCACGTTCTTAGCACAAAATCAAGTTCACAATGACAACAGTCACAACTGGAATTTCTAAATCAACTAAGGAAGCGTACTTCAGAGCAAAGAGTATGGAATTTATTCCTCTAGGCCTTAACTAACTTGGATTATTACAGATAAGAATGTCAAGTGCTACCCTGTTGATAAATATTTTATAACTCCAAATACATCACTTCCTTGAAACAAAAAGGTGATGAAATGTTTGAGACAGGAAAGACTCTATGATTACTTTGAGTAGAAGCCCTGACCTGAGGTTTTGTTAGGTCTGGAAAAAGAATCACCTTTCTGAATAAGAACATTATAGAGAAGAAACAAAGTTTGAACTGCATCAACATTTATGTTGAAAGGGGTTGTGCTTTAGAAACTTTAGTAGATGTTTCCATAGCTTTGGTTCTTAGCAATAAAAGAAAACACTGTTAAGCTGCGTCAATGGGGAGGTGAGCAGTGAAGATATTCTATAACTTTAGTCCTCTTCGGTTTTGGAATTTATTGTAATTTTTTTAGGAAAATTCTCTTTTATTTAATCTAATACTTAAATTTGTTTGCAAGCCTCAGTAAGCAGTGAATGGCAAGTTTCCAGAATTATCAAGGGACAAAGGACAGACAGTATGATATTGCTAAACAGTGTGTTCATAGGTTATAACTAATTAAATATGCTGATTTCAACTACTGAGTACTGGAAACATTCAAGACAGGAAGACATGTATGTGTTTTAAACCAAAATTATACTCGATCCTCATTTTATCTTCAGTGATACCACCATCCTAAGCAATGTTTAAGCAAGGAGTTATTTACTTCCTCTGTATGGCCATAGGTCCATAATACAAAATCCAGGAAATTAAAATTACATCACTATTGTGCAGTGACTCCCATCCCCTGGCAATCCCTCTGAAGTTGACTCTCCTGAACAGTTGGAGATTCTGCTAATACAAGTCATTTGAACCACGTGTGCGGTAAATACGTCCATTTTCCAAACTAACACTTGTTCCCAAGTTGTGACTCTTGTAGCTGTTTCCTGGGGACCCTAATGTGGAGAGTTCATGTGAATGTCTCTTCTACTGAGAAATCAGTGAGGCAGCACGGGGGTCACGTATTCTGACACTCTTCTAGCTGGATGAAAACAAGCCAGAGCCTGGTCACAGTGGACCACACAGAACCACAGGGAAGGGCACCTGCTTTACTTGAACAAAGCACCATTTCCCGGAGGCTGAAGGGGGGATTTCATCTAAAATTCCCTTGCTGGCCCCACAGCAAAGGCATTAAAAATCACTAGTGGTGGCTGGCTCCTTTTATTCAATCCCTTTGTTTACTTATGATTAACATTTTACATTCTTTTATTTATTTTGGATTGATTTAAAAAATAATAGAGCCATCAGCTGCAACCCTGGAGTCTGACAGGGAAGCAGCAATGGATGTTTTTGATTGCATGCATCTTTGCTCAGGGACACAATCAACACATTCCTAGGAGGTTTTCAGAAGTGTCTGGTGTCATCCAAGATAAAAATGGGTCTCCCTCTTTGGGGACTAAGTGAATTGGAGGCTAGGTAGGTGTTATTCACGTGTAGACTTTTTGATGTAAAAGCGAGACCCTGGAGTTTACCTTACACGTCTCTTCAAGCTAGTGGACAGACATCTCTTTTCCTCTGTTGCTCTTCTCCAATCTCATACACCCCCACAGTCTGTATTTTTGGCTGTTCTACTTCTCTGCTTTACCTTTCCACAACCATTTCAATGGCTTCCCACTGCAAGTTAGAATAAAATCTCACCTGGCATTGCCCTCCCAAGATTCTATGTGAGCTGGCCCTCACCTATGTCTCCAAACTTATATTCAGTCCCTCCAACTCAATCTTGCCTAGAGACCTTGGACTTGTAGTTTTTTCTTGGAATATTATTTCCCCAATCTTTTAAAGCCACAGCTCCTGTGTCATCTCTTTGGAAACACGTTCTGGTCCCCATCCCTCCTATGTAAAGCATCCACAGCAGCACATCACCTGTTCTATTTCCTTTCCAGCATCTATTGCCATCTGTCATTTTCTTATTTTCTATTTATGTATTCATTTACTTATTTGTTGTCTCTCTCAACAAAGCAGACTATAAGAACTCCAAGATGGCAGGAACCTCTGCTATAAATGGCTGTATCCTCAGTGCTTGAAATACTTCCTGACACAAAGTCATCCCTCGGTAAAGATTTTGAATGACGTAGTAGATGAGTCATTACTGTCATAATATTAGCACATGGTAGACAGAATGCGTGGCTTCAAATAGCCTCTTTTTACCTCTACTTCTATTAAATGCTCTCCTCTTTGCCTGTCGTGTTGTCCCCCTCCCCGTGCTATGCCCACACATTTGTGTCCTTTGTCCAGCTTGCCTTTCAAAACTCCATTTACTGACCATCTCCGTCATCCTTCTTGGCCACCTCAGAAAGGATCGAGGGCTTCCTTGTCTACAGGTTAGAGTCATACTGGGTCATCATGTCTCCTAGAAACAGAAGCAGTTCTATTTCATTTCGTGTGCAGGGTGTGCAGCACGAGGCTTACATCCTTGAGAGGAGGTAATAGCCTTAATGCCTATTTATTGAATACATGAATGTGTAATTAAAATGTTTTCAAAAATATCAACTTTATTTATTACCATTCCATGTGGTACAGAAAACACCCATGGTACCTATTTGTTGATCACATGACCACAAAATTAGAATCAGAAACTGTTTTCTTACATGTCAACTTTATTACCTTTCCATGTTGTACATAAAACACCCTTGATGTTCCACAAGAAAGGCTTAATTCATCAGCCTCGCTCTTTTTTTTTAATTTCCTTGTTTAACCTGGTAATTAATACTCTTAGAGTGCTTATGTTTTGGTAGGCTCAGTTGAGGCCTTTGCTTGGCTAATCTCCTTCACAACTACTCCAGAAAATAGAAAGTTTTGGAACCATTACTGCACATTTGACAAAACTGAAGCTGAATTTCCCACCATCACACAGTCAGTAGATGCTGGGGGTAGGATTTGAACCCAGTCACAGATGGCAGAGCCTTCACTGTTAACCCTACAGCAAGTTTGATGTAAATGTCACCAGTATTTTTTTCTGCCCCTGTAGACTCAATATGGTCACCAATATTTTATGTGAAAAGTCTGATTAGGTTACTCCCCTTTTTAAAAAGCTCTCTGACCCCATGAAGACCTAATGAATAAATGTCAGCTCCCTGTCATAGCCATCGAGCCCTTCTCCAAAGCACACTTTTCCCATCATTCCTCTAAATGAGCACTGTGCTCCAGCTATGCACAGGCTTTTTCCAGTTGTTGAATACACCTTGATTCTTTCTCTCTTTGCTTATTCACCTTCACTAAGTTCTACTCATCCGTCTAGCGCAAGCTCACATATTCTTTATCATCTCCTCTAAGGAGCTGGTTGAATCTTCCTTGATGCATCCACTGCATTTGACCCTTATTAAATCTCTCACCATTGTGAATTCTATGAGTTGTTTTCTTTCTCTGTCCCTTTTAACAGACAAATTTCTAAGATCAGGGTCCAGTTCTTTGTACCAGTCCCAGTGCTTAGGACATGCTTTGGAGCATGCTATATTTGCAGGAACAAAAAACAGAGAAAAAACTTTCTGAAAATGAAAGAATGCACACACCAGAACAACTAATGTGTAAAGATGAAAAACACTGAGCATACAAGCCCTTTGGAAGACTGCTTGGCTGTATCTACTAAAGCTGAACATACGACATGACTCAGCCATTCTACTCCTGAGTATATACGCTAAAGAAATGGGTGTTTATATGATTATCAGAAATGCTTGCTCAAGAAAGCTGATCACAGCACTATTTGTAATAGCCAATGATTGGAAATAACTCAAATACCCTTTAATAGTAGAATGCATCAATAGTGGTACATATGTACAAAGGAGTATTATATAGCAATGAGTATGAACAAACTAGAACTTGGATAACATGGATGAATATTACAAACATAACATTGAACTACAATGATGACAAGCCAGACACAAAAGAGTACATTGGTAGGACTCCATTTATACCGAGTTTAAAAACCAACAAAATGAATCTATGGAGTTGGAATCCTGGAGAGTAGTAACGATTAGTGGAAGAAGTAGTTACTGGAAGGGGACCCAAGGGGGTTTCTTGGGTTCGGTTGTCTTTTATTCTTAACCTGGGAACTGGATATACAACTATGTTCACTTTGTGAAAATTAATTAAGATGTCATACATTTCTGTGTCCATTTAGTTGTTCAATAAAAAGTAGAGATAGAGGATATAAGAGCAAAGGAGGAGGGATGAATGAGGGAAGGAGAGAGCAAAAGGGAGAAATTTTAAGAATAAGTGAAGTTTATAAAAAAAATGTTCTGCATTTTTACAAAGTCCCAAGTCCCATAATTTACTTCAACTGTTTATTCAGAACCAGAAGAACTGCATCAAAGTTGGCACCAAAAAAAATTGACTAAGAAATTGTAACAAGTCTTATTATATCCAAGTGAATTCCCCATGTTTGTAAAGTTCAAGGTGGCACCTCTGAGGACAGATGTGTCCTTCTAAGCATCCATGCAGCCACCCAGGAGCAAATGAGCAGTTCTAACTCATTCAGCTTGAAACATAGTTTTATTTAGCTTGCCAGGGGATTCCTGATTGTCAGTTGTGCTTGACGGAAGTGGGTGTGACGAGGGACAGACATTTCTCCCTTTGCAGATGGTGGCCCTGGTGGGGGCACACACATCTCCTGCTAATTTGCAGTGACTGGATTCTATTCACAAGCCCTTGGCTCCATCTGGCAATGTTCGCATTGCAGTGGCCAAATTCAGACCATTTCTTTAGTAAGTCATGAGGTAGTATTTCTTCCCCATGTCACACAAGCAGGATTTGATCTGTGTTTGTTGGCGAGGGTAGACACTTGAAGATCAGACGCAAGCTTTGTCAAACAGACGGTAGTCCTCTGCTGAGAAAAATGACTTTTTTTTTCCTTTTCCTAAGGCAAGTAAGTGAGAATTTTAGGAGTTATGCTAGTGTTGAATTTCAGATCAGGTAAACTGACAAAGAGCCCTGCTGTGAATAGGAGTGTTTCATTTTGTACATTTTGGCAGCTCCTTGAAAGCAGATTGTAAGCCTCAGACTGTCAGCCGCTGTCTTTGATATTCCTTGATGTTGATACTGGATATGAAAAAATATTGTGCATTTGGTTTAAAAGCAGTGGGTGTGTGTGTGTGCATGTGCACATGTGTGTAGTTAGCACATTTGAAATAACTTGAGGACAAAGAACCACTAAAAGAATCACAGGTCATAAGTCAGCAAGTAAAAATATCTGAATGACATCCCCCAGCTGCAAACCTTTTCTATAAAGGCACACACCTTTACTTTTATAGAGAGTTAAAAGCAGTTGTGTCTGACCTATATGTTTGTAAGATTTATAATTGTCTTTGGTGTGCGTATGAGACTATGTGTTCATATACAAATTAAATCGTCAGAGCCTCATCTACGTGATGAAAACGTATTAATTGATGTTTTATTGGCAGAATACTCAACAATTGACCTGACTCTTTTCCCTTGCTTCTTTGATAAAATTTTACCTATGATATTCAGATTTATTTGAATTCCTTACAGATACAAAATCTATCTCTTTTATCCTGTGCTTTCATGACACTTCAAGTCAAAATGTCCCTGGAATATTTGTTCTCTATGAAATATTAATGCACATACATTTCAGACCTTTCCTCTAGATTGGTTGAATAGCCAGGGAGAAATACTTAGAGGCTTTGGGGATGAGTGGATTGCAAGGAAGAAGGGAGAAGTAGATTGTCAAAGGAGAGGCAGGATGTGTTAGCAGAGCTCTGCATCATGCGAGAAGAGTCACAGGCTCCCTTTAGAATCTGAGAAAGACTACAGTCCTTCCTCATAAAAAAGTGTGCACACATGTATATAAATATCAAATGCTGATGACCATCGTAATTTGGATTCCCCCAGAACCAGAGCCAAGGCAAGGATTTGAGGGCAGGTAGTTTATTTGGACAGAACAAGAAGCTGCACTGAGGTTGACATGGAGGATAACAGGCAGGAAATAAAAGACACTTTCCACAAAGGCGACTGAATCTTAAGCCCACAGAGCACTCTGAAAAATGATGCAAAACACACATCTCAGTATTATCCCAGCCCAAAGGCCCCAGCACACATCAGTCATTGGTCAGAGTTGCCCCTGCTAGAAGGTGAATTCACAGGCACATCTATTGGCAGTGTGAAGGGCAAAGTTGGTTCTGGCAGCCCAAGGGCAGACCCATGACAGACATGCAGGAGTTGGCTATGGGAACTCAAACAGGCATGCATGGCAATGGTCAAATAGTCAAGGGAGTATGGGTAGGTAAAGTTTGCTACAGGTATATCTCAGGACCGCCTATCCACTTGCTCTCCTAAAGGCCATCCTGGACCAGTCTCTTAAAGAATTCTGATTGTGAGGAAAAGGACACCTACAAGTGAGATGACCGATTTGGAGATGACTTCCCCTATAACATCTTTGAGAAGGGTAAGTTATATGCCAATAGTATTTTCAACTTGTAAAATTATTCCAAAAGGAAGGGATTCAGTGAATCAGTGGACACCTTCAGAAAGATTGTGAGGAGTCCTGAGGACTCTAAATTCCTCTGACTCGTTGTGTCTCATAGGGCCACTCAGCTGACCTCTGTTTATGATTTTCCATCCAGAGGATGATATAATAATGGGTTTTATCATCCTGGGGAAGAAGGTTGCCCAGGCCCAGGAAGCCACGAGATGAGTAGCTTCAAAGCCCCTGTGTGACACTTTCCTATTTGTAATCTCCTTTACCCCAACCTATGAATTGAGTCAACAGGGCAATCCTATCTCAGACCTTAGGAAACTGAGTCTTGAATATCACATTGATGTACCAGAATCATCCAGTGAGTCACTGTCACAGTAGGAATTAGGTGCTAGAACATCTAAATTCCAGGGCTTTCTTTAGCTGCCCAGGCCTCACCAGCTGCTCCTGGAAATGGGTGTTAATAATAGGCCTGGTCCTCCCAAGAGCCAGAATGACTTATTCACAACCTGGGGACAGGGTTATCCAAAGAGTTGTGTTAACTCTTTCAGGCCATCATTCCATGACAAAGGCCAGCCTAACAACCCTGGAAAACAGTAATAGTGCTTGCATTTTTCCTGCGTTCACTGGTCTGGGATCGTGAGTTATCTGATCCATTTTATACTCGTGTCATTGGCATGTTTCTTCCCATAATGTTTTGACATTAATGGACAGGGTCAGGAACCCTGCTGAGGTCTCTTGAAATGTTTCAATGAGTGAAGAGATGGCATATTTCAGTTTCTTATAACTTTTTATATATTTGTACAGTTAGTGTACAACCCAGAAATCCCACTTCTGGGTATTTATCCAAGAGAAATGAAAACCTAGGTTCACACACAAAAACTATATGCGACTGTTTATAGCAGCTTTACTCATAATTGCTAAAATCTAAAAACAATCAACTGGTGAAGAATTCCTGGTATACCATGATATACTCTGGTGCATCCACTCTAAAGGATACTACTCAGAATAAAAAATTAAAAAAAAAACCCTGAACTACTGCCACATGCAATAGCATGGGTGAATCTCCAATACATTATGTTATGTGAAAGAAGCCAGACACAAAAGACTATATACTGTATAATTCCATTCCTATGATATATTCTAGAAAAATCAAAAGTATAAAGTCAGAAAATTTAGATATATGGTTGCCAGGGCCTGGGGATTAGGGGAAGAGTTGACTACAAAGGAACAACATAAGAGATTTTTTGGGTGAGGAAACTGTTCTATATCTTGACTCCAGTGATGGTCACGTGACTATATGCATTTGTCAACATTCCTAGAATTTTATACTAAAAAGGGTCAATAAATTATACCTCAGTAAACCTGACACCCCCACCAAATAAGAAAGAAAAAATGGTAGATCCATGCAAGGTCGCAAAGATGGTAGTGACATAGGAGGGGATTGGAAAGAGAAGTGTCATGAGCCATGCAGAGCACAGACAATAATATAATAATATGTCATGGTGTCTCTTTCAGAGACAAAAGAGTGGACAAAACACTTGCTATTTCTGAGCCCAGGAGCCCAGAAACCTTGGGCTTGACCCATTCTGGCAACTATTATAACATTATTATATTTTCTTAAAAGCGAGTCTCTCTTTCTCTCACTCTGTCCCCCACACACTCACACACAGAGAGAATAACAAGCTTTTTAAAGTGCAAGTATTTCCATTACTGCAAAAGGTCAGGCTGAGGATGAAGCTCGAAGCCTCGAATTTGTCCAGCTGTCATCTCCCAGGCTCAGTCAATACTGTGAATGTCCAGTTCTATCCCGAACATACCTACAAATACATCTACTTGGAAAACACTGGCACATAAATTTAGAGAGGTTTAAAGTGGGAATGAATACCTCAATCTACGGGGTGGAAAAAACCTGGGCCCTGCTCCTTGTGGGCAACCCAACCTGTTTGAACTGCTAAAAACACTCAGGGCAAAACAAGGAGAGCCGAAAAAAATAAGCTTTTAAGAAAACAGTTCTCTCAATATTCCTAAGTTTAATGGCTCAATATTTAGCATGTGTTTCATAACTCCAGCTTTCTTTGGGTGGAGGTAGGTAGGGGAAATGGGAATATAGAAAAGGGTTTTCAAAACACTTGCTATTTCTAAGGCTTCTTTTTTTATGTACCATAACGCATGCAGCCTTCCCCGGCATGGGGTCAGGATGTTTCCTTGCCATGGAATTGATCACTAATGAGGAAAAGTGGGAAACTAGGTTAGACTACCATGGAAAATATGAAGAGCCCTGGTGAACGTCAGCCCAGGTTCTGACGACGGTTCCAGGGTTATTGGAAGAACTCCTTTTCTTTTCCCCTCTTTCCTTCAGGATTCCTGAGCTGTGATGTTCCAATGAATTACCAATAGGTCCTGCACCCAAGAAGCTTACGGTTGAGTGGGAGAAATAGACAGACAGGCAGATCAATAGACAAGTAAACCAATGATCACAGCAAAGTGAGATGAGGGCTGCCACCGAGAGGCAGAGAGGCCAGGAAGCCGACTATGCTGGGCCTAGACTGTCCCTGTTTGTCTTTGGCCCTTTCACTTGCTAGCTGTGTGCCTTTGGGCAAGCTACTCAACCTCTCTGAACCTCAAGTTTTTTATCTGTCAAGTGGAGATAATAATAGCACCACCCAAAAACGTGTTTGAGAATTAAATGAGATATTTATGCAAAGAACTTTGAACAGTGCAGGCACGTAATAAGTGGTCATAAGTGATAGCCATGACCATGATTTCATGGAAAGGGAGGAGGCTGGGCGGAGACTTCACAGCAGCAGGGATGTTTAAGATGAGTCTTCAAGAAAAAGTAAGCACAAGCCACGTAGACACAAGAGTACCTGCTTGTGTGGCTAGGATGATATTTTAAACAGGGAAAGAAGGATATGAAAAGGGTTGTGGGTGGGAAAGAACCTGATATCTTCAGGTTAAGACCCAAGTAGGACCTTTGGGGGACCTAAGAGGTGATGGGACCAATGTTCAAAGTCCGTCCCAAATGCAATGTGATATCCGTCAGTGTTAAACCATAAACTATGAGCTACATTTCTGATTGACCTTTAACAACTGGATCGGATGCTTTATTTTGAAATGTTAAACCTCAAATTTCTTCAGAAGATTGTTGCTTTTGTAGTTATTGCTAAGAATGCTGAATCTCCCAGGGACCTATGGATGGGGTGGTGGCATTTTGGAAGATGAAGATTGAAATGTGGGCAGAGGCAAAACTGGGAAGGGTTGGTCTTTGGAAACGTCCAAGGAGTGGGGCAGGAAAAATTTGGTGAAAAATTTCATGCTGGTTGAGTGACATGTGAAGGTAACTCTGGTGGCCCCGGGGAATGAATTTCAGTGGCAGTGCCAATTGGGAATGGGGAGTATTGGTAGATCAAACCACCTGAGAAGCCTTTTATAAATACGTGATCACCCTTGCCTCTTAGGAGGATGGGGCTGGGAATGGGTTGGACAATCCAATAAGGAGATAGAGTGAGAAGAATCCTGAGACAGAAATTGTTAGGAAGCTGTTAAAATATTACCTCGTTAACCTTCTTATTTCCCTCTACTCACATTTCTGTCTGGTTTCATTTCACCCTGTGCCACCAATCAAATTAATAGCAGAATGTGTACAAATATTCTAAATGGCTCTTTTACACTTATGCCAACCCATAGGTAACTTCCCCAGTCTACAATCAGAGGCTAACTTCCTCTTTCTTCCATTTGAAGCCCACAACTGGGGCCTCATAGAGACTGAATGTTGAGGCAAGGCAGGGGCTTTCCCACCCTTCCCGTGCACTCAATGTTATGAGGCCTTCCAGTAGCCTCTGCTCTCAGATGCACTTGCTAAGGGTGTTGCAATCTCATCTTAGTTTGGAGCCAAATCTTTGCTTGTTTTTGATATCTAGAATTTCTATTTCAGTTTTCACACCATGTTTGTTTACTAAGACACACACACACACACACTTATAAAACAAGGGTGAAATAAGATTCAAGGGAGTGTGGTCACCTAAAGCTTTCAGGGCTAGTTGGAAGTTACCAGCAACCTACTGTGTGTATGATTTGGTGTGATTGCTGTTACTATTCTTTTTTGCCATTAAACAATACACGATACTATTGTGTCATGTTTAATGATTCTCTATTGAACAAACTTGGATTTTTAAATGGAATTATGATTTAATCAGTGAATATTTTTCAAGAGCCAGGAACATTTTTTTGGTACCCCAAGAACTTGATCCAAAGCCTACTCCAGACACCAGACATCCTTTCCTATTCCATGACAACTCTTGGAAATTCATGGAGCTTTTATTGTATGAACTTGCATTTGCTTTGTGTTAACTTTTTGTGAGTGTTAATAACTTCCCTTCCCATTTTCATCATCGCTGATAAATATTTATTTAGTATCCATTACATATAAAACACCATGTAAGTATTCTATGCACTGTGCTCAATTTGGAAAACTTCAATTAAAAAAAAGAGAGAATAGTATAGCGAACCCCCATATAGCAAAATTCCAGAATTAACAAAATTAACATTTTATCATATTTTCTCAAGATAAATAATGAACGTGTCAAACAATGTTATAAATAAACATTGATGATAGAGCTAAATCTCTTTCACTTCATATGTTTTTGTAGGGGGTGAGTGATAGTTTAAGTTCTCAAGAGAAGGATTCCACACTTACATGACTTCCAAAAACACCTAAGTTCACATGTAGCTCTGTGACTTTTTAGGCAAGTTAATCTTTCTAGGCCCCAGTTTCTTTACGTGTGAAAGGGGAATAAAATCACAGCTACCTCTTAGGGTTTTTGTGGGGTTTATCTGAGCTAACACATGTGCTTGATGTCTAGTAAGTGCTAAGAAAGTATCAGCTACTGTTATTCTTTTTTGTTTTGCTTTGCTTTTAACCAAAACGCTTCCTTGCAGGTTCACAGTCCAGTGCAGAAACAAACAGAAATCTTTACAACATAATGATAAGTGCTGCAATAGAAGTTAGTACAAAGAAGTGGAGATAAGAAAGTGAACAGGGAGCCAAGGAAGGCTTCACAGAGGAGAGGTGAACTTTGATCCATTTCCTGGAGAAGGAATCTGGTTTCATCAAGGGAAGAAAGGAGAAGTCACCGCAGGCAGAGGCCTGTGCAAAAGATGACGGCATGGAGACAGTCTGATGGTGATGGGCCCACAGGATCCGCTGTGCAGTGGGTGGAGGGGAAGAGCTGTGGGTGAGAAAGCGTTGGGGGCACGTACAGTTTCGTGCAAAGGCTAGTAGACGAAAGAGTGTACATCTCCATGTGTTTGTGGATATCTGAGTCTGCTTCTTTCTGGGAACTTCATTCCATTCCATATTTGAACATTATGATGTTATTTATGAAAAGACTTGTAAATAATGTCCCTCCCTCATCACATGCTCATTCCTGTAATGTAAGTAACCCACTGATATGCCTCCAGGGAAACACTCAAACGTGGTTAGGCTACTATAGTTGTGATGCCATTAGCATTGACAACCATGGCTACCTGGACAGCGGCCATGAATTTAGGGCTCCCTAAGCTCCAATGGTCCTGTTATATAGTCTAAAACATGCAGTGCTGCTTTTTATGCATCTATCATCCAGCTGGACCTAGGGAGAAAGTCCAAAGTCTCTGGACTCAAAGAGAGATGTGCTGTAATCCTGGCTCTGCTCTGCTGGTTTTTCTTCATTTGATCCCCAGACCAATCTTCTCTTCTTTTCTGCCCTTCTCTTGCCTCAGAAGGCTGACCCCTATGGACTGCTCTTCCAGGCACCATCACCTTCTGGCTTTTGTTGGGTTCAGGCAAAGGGAGAGTCTAACAAGTTGTGGGAAGGCAGGAAGAGAGAGATATTTATTCCTCTCCCTTCTTCCCAGCTTCTCTCTGCTCCTTGGTAGCTACCCCTCAGCTCTCCCCACTCAGGTGACCCCTGTTCTCTGCATCTGCCCTCAGCAGGCTCCCAGGACATCTGTTTTCTCCCCATGCTCCCTTTAGGTCCCTGCTGTTGCCAGTCCCAGTGCCTGGCCATCCCCCTTTGGTTCCTTTAGCTCTGCCCACACCCCCATAAAGAGCCCCTTTACTAAATTATTCTCAGTTAGACCCTTTTGAACATGCTCTTTTCTGCTGGGACTTTAATCCAGTCAACTCTATACTAGTTGTACATGACTTTGTCCAAGAACCTTAACCTCTTGGAGTCTCAGGTTCCCTACATGCAAAATCAGGATAATAATGTTCTCTACTTCTTAAGGTTGTTTGGAAGAATCATGAGATCATATGTTTTGATTTAATATTTTTAAAGCTTCTAGCACGGTGCCCGACACACAGAAGGCCCTTAATAAATATTAGCTACTGTTGTCATTGCAGTTACGACTGAAAGTGCGATCATTATGAATATTCAACAGAGTTGTGGGATGTCAGATCTGGAAGGTACCTGGGACATTGCCAAGAACAACCCCATCATTTTATACTGGAGGAAACTGAGGCCCAAAAACCTGGCCCAAATTTACACAGCTAATTAGCAGGAGAGCTAAGGATAGGAGAGTTGAAAGGCAGCCAGCTGTGTTTACAACAATTCTATTTAACTTCTTTAATGAAGGTGTTGATTCCTTCAGTGACGTCGCCCACTTGTTTTAGAAATGAGTTTCATAAGCCTGACTCCCTCTACTAATCCTTTATTCGCTCCCTCTGAGAAGAGCATCATGCTGTCCCCAAATAAGCAAGAATCCAAGAGAAAACCCCTGCTTCACGGTTCCTACTCCCCACTGCTGACTCATTTGCTCCTGAGCTCTGAGCCCTCTCACATCCATCACCTCTCCGCCAGCCCTCACAGGCTCAGGAGTGGCTGGAGCTCAGCAATGCCGCCCCGGGCGCCCCCCTACAGCACCCGCAGGGAAGGCCACTTTCGGGATCTCCCCTCTGTACAGAGTGTGGTACCCAGCTAGTGATCGCATCCAGCTCTTGCTTGTCTGCTTTTGAGAATCCATGTCAGACAATCCTAGTAGAGACAGACCCCAAGCACATATGCCTTTCACCCACACGCTTTTGAAACAACCACATAAATAGTGAACACATGCTCTAGCGTCCTATTACTGGCATTCAGACCTTTTGAAGTTTTAAACAGATACACAAATAACCATGCATTTCAGTTCATCCCAGGGTAAATGGTGCATTCCCTTCCCAAGGTCAAGTCATAAACGCTTAATTACCTTTTTCTTTTCCCAAACAATCATCAACTTTAAGTTACCTTCTTCCCCTTACTCTCAAAATGTTCTTTGTGCCCAGTCTGCTTGTGTCTGCCAGTGCCACGCTGACATTACCCGATCTTACTGCACAGAAAGCCTGTGTTTGCAAGACGCCCAAATAAGTGGTTGATTCAGGGAAAAAAATATTAGTCAAACCATTTGTTTCACTGAACTAACGAATCAGTTTGGGTAAAGTAGGCCAGCAGGTAGCCCAGAGCAGGCAAAACTTCGTGTCCTAGGATGATCCCTCTCCTTTGTTTCAGGGGGCTGGGCTCTCGGGGTGATCCTGCAGGAACCGCTTTGGGCTCAAGGCAGCATTTTCTCTCAGCAGCTTGTTCTGCACCATTTCCAGCCATCTGACCCACTTCTCGGGCCACCTTCAGCCCAGCCACAAGCAGGTTTTCACTTATCATACTTGGATGTTGGAAAGAAAAAGCTAAGACCTGAGCTCTCTCTTGTTTCTTATCTGTAATATGTGATCTTTTAAAACAAACCACCTCTTACCCCCACTGCCCGCTAAAAGGTAGGGGAATACTTGCTGTAGTGTGTACAGGACAGGGATTAAGAGAACCTTAACAAGTAATAAAAGAATATCGAGAAAATCAGTGTTTCAAAAGAAAATTTCAGAAGCAGAGGAAGAAAACTACCACATGTAGCAGCTACTGTGCATCATTCATTTCTGCACACTTAACTTACTCAGTCTTTACAGTAACCCTGCGAGGCCTGCAGTACCAGAGACCCATGTGCTGTGGTGCAGATTGTTCACTGTACAAAGGACACTGGGGGTGGGGGGAGCAGAGGTGTTGGAACACAGCCTGTGTTTTGTTCAACACACTGGAGGAAAGGGCATCCTTCTCTAATTTGCACAAAAACGTTATATTAGCTTGGCTTCCACCAAAGCGAGTATTAGGCAAGAATTTGGATGCAGGCAGTTTATTGGGAAGTAATTTCAGGAAGCACACGGGGAAGTGAGGTGAGAAGGGGAAGGGAAGAAGGCCAAGGAAGGGTGAGGTGATACGTGGTTACCCTTATGAACAACCAAAGTTTAATCCCACCATGCAACCTCTGAGAGGCTGTGGGTCAGGCCTCAGAATTGTCCTAATGGGGGGCAAAGATCTGGGGTATTTCTTCACCAACACTCATCCCTTACGGAGTAAAGGTTGCTCCTGGGGCATTAATACCTTGAACCTGGGTCAAGCACAGTTGAAGGCTAGAGAGCCTCGGGTGGAGAGGAACACAGGAGGCCATCTGTATGCTTAGGAACTGCCTACAGGTGACCTCAGGAGGGCCACAGGTTGACAGACTGGCTGGACAGCCAGAGTCCTCAGAGAAGCAGGTTCTCTGCATCCAGACATGTTTTGGTCCACGGGGCATCTGTCTGTCAACTGGTCCTCTTACAGTAAATAAAAGGATCATAAAAGTGTCAATTATCCTGCCTTTGAAAGGAAAGTAAATGGCAGACGATTAATCCCAGAGGCTGGATGTCCAACCGCATTCCAGACATGGGGTCATCACTTTATATCATTTACATGAATTCTCAGTAATGAATAATTCCTTTTAAAATATGAATAGACTTAGCTTCTACTGCATCTAAAAGTCTTACCAGCATTTTTCATCTCCCTGAATTTGTTCAGCACATTTCAATTTGTGAAATGGCTTGGTTGCCTAGAGGTTAAACGAAGACAAGAATGTCTAGAGCTCCCGGCACTCCTCAGGTATGTCCACGCTGCCCTGTTTGTCTGTCGTATTAACAAATCACAAGCGCACACATTGCTCATCCTAAAGTCCTAAATAGCCAGAATTGTAGTACAGGTTTGGAGTGTGGTGATGGCTGTGTGTGGGTTTATGCATCTGGATCCTTCCACCATTCACCCACCAGCCCTGCGTGAATTGCCAGCCCTAATGACACCGTGAAGCCCCTGTGCCCTGAAGTAAACATTAAGATTCCAGCTGGGTGCCCCTGGCAGGATCTCCTAGTCATGCAGTAGCTGCGGCTGCTGCTCTGAGGAATCAGGGATTCTCTGTGCCTCACCAGTTCTGTTCCCCAGGCTGCCAAATGGTGACCTAGAAGCTTCCACAGTGTGGTGTTTTTTGTTGTTTCATGTTTTGGTGTCCTAAGCATTTTGTATCTAGAGAGAAAAGAAGACAGGAGAGAAATCAACTCCAATTTCAGCAAGGCATTGGTATGCACAGCATCTTTTGGGAAAGGCTAAGGATTGTAAGTGTTTCAGGAGCAGTGTCTTATGGTTAAGTCCAATGTCCCACTTTAGAGATGACAAAACCGAGGCCCAGGTAACTGATGTGGCTTGCTCAAGGCCACACAGACTCTGATCTCTCTGTGCCCTGGGGTCTCTCTTCTGTTCAGTGATGTTGTATTCTCTCTCCGCACTGCCAGCAGAAACAACCTCTGCGAGCTCAGGAAAGTCACGTGATGTGCTGGTTATTCTCTGTGTCCCCTCAGATGCATCCTCTGCTCTTCCTTGCCCTGCTCTGTGTCCAGGAGGCTGGGACCACTTCCTTTGCCCCTAGCATCCAGTCAGTGCCAGAGGAAGTTTGGGGGATTTATCCTCCATTTGCCTTCAGGTCAGGTCATGGTTTTCCCAGTGGCTGTGCTCCCCAGGAATGGCTGTGACCTTGGTCAAGCAGCCTCGCTCCAATGGCTGCAGCCCTTACCAGATTCCTGCCACACTGCTCCCTTCTGTCTGCTCTGAGTCTGGGAGTAGCAAAGTTTCCCCCTGTTGCTGCCCCTGGAGACCCATGGCTCTGCTCCTTTATTCCAGCCACACTTCTGTACAAAGTCTTTTCGGTTAACCCATTGCAGGGGGCAGGGGGTTCCTGCCAGGCCAGAGGATATGCTTAGAGGATGTTTTTTTCCTTTGAGAAATGGAGATAAATCTGTCTACTTGGTTTTGGTGAGGGTCAAATAAGGTCATGTATGTAAACCTGCTATGTCTGGCCCAGATGAGCACTTTTTTAAACCAGCTGTCATGCCAGGGTTTTGGTCCACCCACAGCTTACACCTTAACTAGTTTTCACATTGACATATGACAGTAGCACCCCAACCAGCCTCCTCCATCTCGCAGGTCAGCTAAACTGTTACCTCATGGCAGGGTCTTACAGTCTGCATTTTGAAGGCAGTGAAATTGCAATCTGATGCCTTGATTTGGATGCAAAACAGTGAGACATCCCACACTCCAGCTTTATACCTCAGGCAGCTGCTTGCATTGATCTGTGAAGGATGCCCAGCCTCTCCTACCTCCACCTTTACTTGAAAGCCCGACCAGAGTGACTCACTGGTAGCCTCATGCAGCAAAGAAGGGAAACTAGTTCTCAGCCAGTGGGGTGTCCCCAACCACTCTCCACTTAGAGTTCTGAGCATAGGAGTCAGGACCAGCCTTGGAGAAAACACATATGGAGAAAGTCTACTCCAGGGCCTGCTCCACAGCCCTCACCCTGCTCTACCAATCTCCACCCAGCCACATGGGCCTCCGGCCTCTTCCCTCCCACCCGCCCCCTACCCAGAATACCAACCCTCAGTCTTCCGGGGACTTTACCAAAGTTCATGCCATGCCCCTTTAATGCCAGTCAGTAGAATTCCACACACATGTGTGGATGCCTACAACAGGCAGGTGTTATCTTAGCTACAGAAAAGACAAAGATGATCAAGACATTGTTTTTCACCTGTGCCAACAAATACTATTGTGAGTATCTGTGAAATTACCTGATGAAGATAAAACTTCCAAACAACCTACAAATCAGAGAGAGCCCTTCGACTTGGTTCTGACTATGCTTCATTAGTGATTAAAAGTGTGGATTTGGGAGCCCGTCTGCCCTGTGTTAGAAATACATTGAGGAGTAATTTAACCCCTCTGTCCAGGGTGTGCTGGAGGCTGCTTGAGAAATCTGACTGTGTGTAACTCTTTTCAACTCTGCATTCACCGACGTCAGGTTGGTACTTTAAGTGAAGATTTAGTCCACAGAAGCTGGGGCTTTTTTGCCTGGACTGTCAGTTGTTAACATTTACCAGCAAACTACTTCCTCTTTCCCTATATTTTGCCTCTGGAATAGAACTAAACAGTCCCTACTGCATTGGGTTGCTGTAAGGATTAAATGATATTGATGATGTATGAGTCACACAGTGTTGGCTAAACATATCTGATCTGCTATTGTGATTATTGAAATAGTCAGTAGAGTTTCTCCTGGGCAACCTTTTGGCTAATGATGCAGCAGCCAGGTATTCTAGAAACTGCAGACTGTGCTGGCCAATAGGGAAGATGTGCCTTCCAAATCCCTATCTAGACTCTTCTAAGACTCTGTTTCCTAAAATAAAGCAAAGCACAAAAGTAATTCTTTGCTCAGGGATGACTCAGCTTCCTTTCAGGGAGGGACAGCTCTGCTCCCCAGGAATCAACAGTGATTAGTGATAGAAGGAATGACCCTCTTGACCCGAGGTGATTATCCTTCCTGGAGAAGGAAGGCGGTTGGTGATATGTGCTGACCCGCAAAAACCACCAGCACAGGTGTCCAACAGTTTCACTCTTGAAAAGCTGGAGTTGAGTTTCTGGGGTTGCTTGGGAGGGATCAGGACATACTGCAGGGTAATAGGAAGGACATTGGGTGACTAAAAGGTTCCTGCCAAGTTACTGAGAGACACATGATAGCTCAACTGGGAATGGAGAGTCAGGTTTAATATTGTTTCTGCTCCACACTTAATAATTGAGGTCCATGGTTTATCAAGTTGTCACTGAGGGCCACAGGGAGGCCAGGCTTCTAAGGGCAGAGAGGGAGCAGTGAAGTCCAAGGCTGCAGGAAATACAGTCAGAGTTCAGAGCACTCACCCTCACCTGCTGATGGGATTGGGAGGCATTCAAAAGACCGTGACTTTTCACAGTGTCAAAGTGCCCACTATGATGTTAGGTCTTGAAGACCCTTTGGAAATTTGTGCTTCACACTGAGATAAGGCAAAGTTGCCAAAAAGACAAATATCCGATTAGCAGACATGCTCCCATCTGATCAGTTCGCATCTGTGGTCCCATATCTGAAAACAGGATCTAGAAAAGGCACACTGGATGGTCATACTCTCCTTAGATGAAATGCGCTTGTGATGTAAAGTGGAAAAAGGCTTGATTTTTTTTTGAATTTTATTTTATTTTTTATACAGCAGGTTCTTATTAGTTATCTATTTTATACATATTAGTGTATATATGTCATTCCCAATCTCCCAATTCATCCCACCACCACCACCCCCCTGCCACTTTCCGCCCTTAGTGTCCATACATTGGTTCTCTACATCTGTGTCTCTATTTCTGGAAAAAGGCTTGATTTAAGGGGCACTTTGGGTCCTGTGGGCAGCCCTAGGAGGGACCCTGGGAAACCAGAGAGTGTGTGTTCTCTTGGGAACAGGGTGCTGGGTGCGGGAGGGCAAAAGGAGGCAGGAGCCTGGCTCATATGTGAGATGGGAGCTTAAGGTCGGGGGGAGTACGCAGGATGCACGAGGGACACAGCTGCTTGCTGGCCCTTTTTCCCATGATCGCTGATGGGTTAGAAAGCTCAACAGGAAAGAAACTTCTGATAGCCAAAGGGGTCAAAAATGGGAAGGGCACTCAGAGGGCAGCAACCACAACGGGCTCTGCAGACTGGTCGGCAGCAGGGAGAGTGTATTTTTGGCCTGTGGATCTCCTGAGCAGAGAGAAATCAGGAAAGGGAAGCCAAGCATTTAATCCTACATAGATCATGGGCTAATCACACCCTATTTAGTGCTTGTAAGTGAGAAGTTGTCAAGGCTTTTCGACAGCCTTGAAACAGCTGGCGTTAGTAGATAGATGGCCTGAGCCCAGAGGGAGAACATCCCGTCACCTGGAGCTGCCTTGAACACTTACAGCTCTTTAAGACTCCAGAGCAGGAACCAGTTAAGCAGAGGGGCTGGTCATCAAGGCTGGGACTTCTCAAGCTCTTCCTTTTCTCTCAGTCTCTCAATCTCTCTCTCTCCCCCTCGTCTTGAGGGGCATCTGCCATTAGGAGCAGAGGCTTTGAATCTTCCAGAAATCACCTTAGCATGCAGGAGAGAGGCAATCTTTCCTCCATCCAGTAAATGTATATTGAAGACACCGAATGCCAGGCACATGCCTTGTGCTGGGGGTGCAGTGGTGAGAGGCGAGACCTGGAGGGGGGCCTCTCTTCAGGATGACCTTCCGTCTGGCTTTCTCAGTAGACTTCAGAGTTGGTCATCACAACTCCCTGAACTCACCTCCTTCTGTCTTTCTCTTTTGAGCACTGGGCAGCAAAGTAAATTATAATCCAATTAGCCCACTAAAAGTTTCTTTTCTAAGGATTCAGACTTTATTTTTGACCTCTAAATTTGGCCTGCCATCCACTCCACTGTGAATCAACACCCAGGAAACATTATTTTCTCATCTGTAAAATGATGATAGCTCCTGATTTATGCCCAGGGAGATCATGTGAGGAGTCAACGAAACACGCATATAAGGTACTAACATAGTGCTTGGCACTTAGTAAACACCCACTAAACATTAACTATTACTATAGTGGTTGATATTATTTAAAACTGATCAAAATTGTATTGGGTATTGGCCCACAGACTATGTATTAACAGACTAAGTTGATATGCATCTTGTTGAATTTCTGAAGAAAGGTGAACTCTTTCTAGAAAGATTTGCTAATTCCTGATAGACAGGTCTATTCACACTTCAGACTAGATATCAGACAAACTTACATGAAGATTCAGTTTTATCACAAATCTATCACACATGCCTATTTCAAAAAGAAAATGGTACAGTTATTTGCTTTGAGAGAAAGAAGGAATAAGTGAGAATGTACACGTGAATGAATGAATTTATTTCGGTGAGCAACACTTTCTCTGGGTCTTGTAATGATATTCTCTTGCTCTTAAAATGTGTGGCAAGATTTGCATCATTTTGTTTTAGAATTTTCAGTTGTTTTTCCTTTTTAAAGTGTACCTTCTGAGGAAACAAATCTTCCTATTGACATCAAAAATGAGTCATAAAAGACATGTTGCTGCTTTCCTTTTGAGGGATTTTTTAGTTTTTTTTTTTTTCCATTAAGTTTTAGCAACAGGAAAATATGGACTTTAGTATCCATGGGGATATGATAAAATGGAAATATATGTTCCTTGTTTGTCCATTACTACAAACCATAAGGAAACTCACAAATCACTCCTAGACTTTCCAGAAAGGTTGACTGTCAAATAGCCTCCTGCTCCCTTTATTTTTCTAAAACCAAACAGGTATTAAGGTTTCAAAAAAGTGAGGTTGATAAAAAGCAGATGATGGAAGGTCCAAATTGCACAGGGTCCATTGTTTTTATTGCAGAAGCCCTAGAGGACTGGATGGGTGGGGGGTGGTCCATGAACACAAAGGCTGCCTGCACCTGCCAAAGAGGTCAGTATGCCGGCCATTGATGGAAAATCCCTCCTCACCTTTTCTTCAACCACAGCCACATTTGTGCAAATGAAAATTAATGATTGGACATAGGCAATAATATTTGAGTTAAAGATTCTCAAACCTTTAGAAAATTTCTCAAACCTTTAGAAACTTAGGGATCTTGCCCAACATTGCTGAGAACACTACATAGAAACCAACTTTTAGAATTGATCAGCTTTTTCTTCAGCTCTTTAGCGTAGACAGGGCATATCTAAACCTTTGGATGTATTTTGACAAAATCAAAAAGTCCTTCCTATATCCTCAGCACCTATGGCATCGCCTGATGTTGAGTAGGGAGGGACAAGATAAACACCTGTAGGCTAAAGGGGCTCTATCAGCAACACAGGTGCCCAATTATTTTTTTTTTTAACGAACTTAATTAGGATGCTCAGCCGTCATGGTCAAGATGCCCACCTTCAGTTAAAGTCCTGTACTTTTAAGAAGTGAAATAATTTGGCCTCCCTGGCCCTCCACTTCCTCCTCTGCAAACAAAGGGACTGGACTTTATCTGGTTATTTTCAGTTCAGGAAAGGAGAGAGGTCAGATTCACTGTATGTTGTCAAGGGATTCCTTTTCTTCTGTGCAAGATACCTAGTTTTTAGTTTTTAATTTCTTTTTAATTTTCCATTTTTTCCTGTTCTTCCTGCTTCCTGCTTCCTCCTGCTGCTTTCCCATTGTTTTCTCCTTACAATCACCCACCTGAACATATGCAAAGGCAAGGGAAAACACATCTCATGCCCTAATTCTCTTCTTGAGTGTAACCCCCAAACTACCTCATCCTAGAAAGGATGCTGTGTTCCCTGTGGGTTTCTATTTTTATTGTTCTCTCTCTGACTTATATTTTTTTGTTTATTGCAAATTTGGCTGTAATTTCTTTTACTAGCCCAGATAAGGTGAAAAATAATACTAATACATGTTATTTTAGCTGGACATTAACAAAAACCACCCAATTTTCCGAGACGTATTGCTACACCCACCTTGCAGTGTGGCTATTTTAACTACTTCATGTGACTATCAATCATGTGCCTAAAGGAAATACATAAACCTTGAGACAGAATTCAGCCTAGCAAATGTCTATGCATCATCTCCCATGTGCCTAGCTCTGGAGCTAGGTGTGTAGAGGGTCCAAAGATGAGTACGTCAGAGCCTACAATGGAGAAGGCAGGAGGAACTGAGTGAGAACTTACTCATGTGCAAGTTTACTTCTGTCTCTTAAGAAAGCCCCAAAGTGCTTGGAGGATAAAAGCAAGGAAGAGATTACGTTTGTGTGTGGAGGTGATGTGCTTGGCGAAGTCTTTGGGGTTTGCCAGGGTGAAGTCTTTCCATACTCTTGAGTGCCCTTGGCAATGGGGTGTCGTGGTAGACTTTTATGCCAGGAAACCATGATCCCACCAGTGCTTTGGGAAGATAAATCTGGCGGGAGTGTTTGGGGTAGTCTGTGAATGGGGGATGGGTAGGGGGCTGCCTGGAAGGAGGCTTCTCTGTGTCCTGCTCCTGGTTGTAAGGCTTCTTTGCCAATCCCCACTCCATGTGGTTGGAGCAGCTCATAGCTATAAAAGTGTGTTGACCCAAGAGGTTTAATATTAACCAAAGTTATAGTCAAAGTCAATTTGGAGGATTCAAGAAAAAATCTGATGCTAATAGAGAAATAGAAGTCAATATTTGTAATGTGACTCACAGGCTCAAAATAGAAAAGTAAAACACATTGCTGCTACAGCTCCCAGAGGGCTGTGGGTTACACAGTGCAGCAGATCTGTGAACCAGGCTTGACCACCCGTTAGGGCTATTTTAATATTTCCTCTGGCCCCTTCCTCTAATTCCTACATTCCAGAGCATGATACCCTAGTGGTGAAATATCCAGCCCTGGTGGAGTCATGGCTTGTTTTGAGTGGGTCAATGGAAAAAAAGGTTTGTTTTTTTTTTTCCCCAGGTGTGTATGACCTTTCTCTCTAGTGACGCAACATGGAACTAAGTTATCATGATTTTATTTTGTAGTCCACACTTCATTCCATATTGGCTATCATTGTTTATGGTCTAATCTCTTGCTTATTGCCTATTTTGGAGAAGGCAAAGAAGTGCAGGAAACAGAAATATCCAGAATAATATATCCTTTTTGTTTTATCAATATTAATATCAAATAGTGGGATTGTCCACTGAGGAGCTCTGATAGGTTGGGGAGCTTCTGGAATTTTCCCTGATAAAATAGTCTTTGTGGGCATTGATGTGGCCTTGTTCTCGCTCTGATTTTGATCTCGGGCTGAGGCTCGAGTGTGCTGTACTGAGAAAGTTTGGAAAACTAGAGGATTAATGAGGATGAAGGAGTAAAGGGGGCAAACTATAGTGAACATCTCTATGAACAGAAGTTACTTTCTTAATCTTACCCAGTTTATGGTGTGGAAGGTGCAACTAGAAAGGCTAAAATTAGCTGCATTTCACCCAATGTATTGGAACATTATGGGGTCAAGGGGCATCTTCTCATTAGTGCCCACAGGAAAAGCAACTCACTCAAAAATGAATCCTCAAGGGCTACAGTGGGTTTGACTGTACTCTGATATTTACAACTCAGATGGTTGAATTAAATTGAATTCTCAGTTCAATTCTTAAATTGAATCCTCAGGAAGACCTGAAAAATGTATTTTATTCAGTTCTCCCCTGATTCCTTTTTATTTGGTCTGCAGGAAGCTCAGCTGATAAAGTTCATCTGGGAAGCTATCTGCTTCCGTGAGGTGCTTATATCACCTGGTGAAGAGATTAAGGATGGTGATAGTGATCATCATCCTGGTTATGATGGATGGAGCCAGGGCAGGGTTGACTGACAACTGATGAGCAAAGCTGGGCAAGTAGCTTAAATGCTCTGTCTTAGACCCGGCCATTTTTCCTCCTTCCTAATGCAGACCTGATCAAGATCGGCTGGTTTATTGTAAGTCACTGATTCCTGACCCAGTATCTGCTTCCTCATCTGCATGGTGGTCATAGCCATATCTCACTCCCAGCATCTTTGGAGAAGTAATTAATGCTTATGATGTGTTTTGAGATCACTGATAAAATACAATCTACTTGCCCAGGGTGTTATTACATTATTTCATTTTCCTCTTCATAGTCAGGACCAAACCAGTGATAATTTAGAAATGAGACAAATTTGTAAACTGTGTAGTGTGAAGACCACCTAAGCAATTGGATTTCTATTGGACTAGACATTGCATTTGAACTATATACATAAGAAGAGGTGTTGAGCTATGCTTGGGAAATCTCGATTGCCTTCAGATTCAACTCTCAGGTTACATTTCATGACTTTACTTAGACCTTCTTAGAAAAAGTAAATCTTTAAGAGCAGAGCACCTGCACACATTATCCATCAAAATAGACTTCATTCCTGGCTTCAGAAATACCCAAACTACACATGACCTTTGGCAGATTTGTTTCTGTTCCTCTAGAAGATTGTGCATCTCTTTGGACGATAGACAGGATGTATAGTAGCTGGTAATTTCAGCTTATTATGTTCATGTGAACATTAGAGAGTCACTAAAACCCTCCAGGAGAGGATCCTCCTCTTACAAACTCAGAACTATGATTCATGTGAGGCACAGATTAAGAAGGCTTTTTTTCCCCCTGCAAGGATGGGGCACTGACCTGAAAGCTTGCATGGTTACTACAGGATACTTCCACCAGATCTTTCGAAAGAAAGGCAGAGATGACCAAAGGGCAGGAGGTCACCTATGTAATAAGAGCCACATGAGACAATTAAAAAAGAATGCTGAAGGAGGATACGTGTATCCTGACCACATAAGTCCCAATAAAATTATTCTAAGTTGATTTTCATCTTCTTTGAGATTTTCCAAAAGGCCACATCCCATTACATCTCCTTTAAAGAAGTTCATGGATGATAAAACTTGGGGGATTGGCAAATGTCTTGAAATGAATGCAAAATGTTACCCACTTGTGCATTTTTTTCTGGAAGGTTAATTTATCCTCCTTTCACTATATATTTTAACATGGTCTGTGACCCTTAGGAACCACTGTGTCATGTGAACTAGTGTAGAGGAATCATGTGTATTTGAGCAAACATCAAGTGAAATTTACATGCAGTATAGATTTGTCTCTACATACAGATTAGGCATTTATTTTCAGATAATATTTAATTGTGTCCTAGATGTCACATCCTGATTTTTTATTGTCCTGTAATCCTCATATAATCACAACTGCTCAACCGAAGTCTTAAGTTGCATACAAAGTATGTGACATTTTATCCACTCGTGTGAACATAAAAAGCATCCTAAGGGGTGTGTTGATCACAGCTCTTCTCAATAGAGAGCAAAGATCATCTCTTGGAATTTGGCCTAAGGTTGAAGAGGAAGGGGGCAGGAGCAAAGGGTCAGTGTCAAGGTGGGGCTGAACCCATACATTCTAATCAGTTTCCATTTCTCATTTTCCACCCCACACATCATGCCACATAGATGTTTTAACCAAAAAACAGGCTTTAGGGAAAGGATAGGTAATACAGGTTAACACTGTAAATCCTGGAACTGGGCAGGGATACACAGAGCAGGTAAAAAGGAAACTTAAACTTGGAGTTGAGAGAGTTAGTTTAGGAAGGACCCAATTGTCCAGGCCCATGCAAATGTTGCAGGGTGATCCAGATTGCAGATCAGGGCTGGAGATAGGGAGAATGGGGTTCACTCCCCAACACAGTTCTCTTAGGAAATGGTCTGGATGCCTTTGGAAGGCAGAAACTCCAAGTTCCCTGCCCACCACAGGAACAGGGACTGTGCCAGGAGCGAATACACCTGGGGTCGGCCTCAGGCCACACCAAGAGTGGGCTAGGCTGGCAAAGGCATATTAGGTGCCTGGTCTGGGGAAGAGAGATACTGCAATTAGATGGGGCAATAATTGAAGGGCCACCTTACATACCAGCCTGGCAACAGAAGGCAGCTGTTGCCAGCAGTCCAAACCAGAGGGTCTTTTGTAGTCTGTCTACAGAGGTGACATTCCATGGCTCCCCCCAAGTCTGCACATTCATGCTGCCCCTCCCATCAAGAGGGGGAGCCAACTTCCTCACCCTTTGAATATGGGCCAACCTAGGGATTTGCTCTGACCTCTTGAATGCCGTAGAAGGGAACATTCTGGGACTTCCAGACTCAGGCCTTAAGAAAGCTTATAACTTTTGCTTTAACTTTCGGAATTCTGCAACACCACCTTGAAAAGCCCAGTCTGTCCTGATGGAGGGAGGGGCCCTGGAGGATGAGAGACCATATGGAGGTCTCTTGAAGAGAGGCCACAAATAGGAGAACCAACGTGTTATAGCAAACAGCCAGCACTGGGGCCATTTTGGATCCTCCAGCCCAGCGCAGCCCAGCTGACAGATGAGTATAGCTGCACGAAGGAGTCTGGCCAACCCCACAGGAAGCAGAGACATGCTGTACCACTCAGCCCTGCCTGAATTCCTGACACACAGAATCATGGGCAATAAAATGATGGCTGTTCGAAGCCACTGTGTACTGAGGTGATATGTGACCCATAGCTATAGATAACTGCACAGTATCTGAATGGCCCTAGGACACTCAAGCAGGGTTCACAATTGTAACCTCTCAAATATACTACCTGAGGTTTGGAAGTGGGAGATTTAGGCAGGAAGTACCAGCATTTTAGTCTTTGTGGTTTAGAATGAAACACCAGAGTTCCCAAAGTACAGCTCTTTGAGGAGAAGACTGGAAAAATGAAGAGTATAAAGGCAGAAGCCCTCAGTACAGACTGCCTTGAGCTTTAGGAGGCCAATCCATTCATCTCCCTGTCTGCTGCTGTTGAGGCTTCTACTAGGCCATCCGTCTTCATCAGAACTGGTGTATGTGGCTCTGTGGGCTGGATGCTGGTGGCGTCACATCTCAACCAGCTGCTGCTGCTCATACCACCAGCTCATGCACCCACTGCCCAGTGAAAGTAGAAGAAGAGCCCATCCCTGTCAACAAGACCCTAAAGGCGGTTTCATGCCAGACATTTGGCTATCATCTTAAAAGAGACAAAAAATAAATAAGACATAGTCCCTATTTGCAAAAAGTCCACCATCTTGGATTGTACTTCATTATTTGTCTTCCTTTCAAAGCTGCCCTTGGTATTAATTTTAATCAAATCTCTCCTAACTACAGCATGCCAGGGAGATGGAAATCTCCTGGGAGAGCCATTCCAAACTCTGCTGGTGTGTGGAACAAGAACTCAAGCCTGAGTGTGGACTCTATAGCTCTGTTCCCTAGCATAAAAGAGCACAAAGCTGCATGGTTTTGTATTTAATTCTGATACCCATACATTTTTTTTACAAGCAGAAGATTTATACTGAATGACTCAGTGAATAGAGAAATATTTAAATATTCAGCCAGAACTTATGAGTCTATTTTATATATCCCAAGCTGAGCTGATTGTGGAAGAATAGAGAATGGAGTCATTTTGACTAGTTTGCCTGGGCACAGTATGATAATTCTTCATTTGCTGTTGCTGCTGTTTGTGCTATTTCTAATAGGTTTTGTTATCTCCATTCTTTGTGTTGAATTTCTCAGAAGTATGGAGAAGTTGAGGCAAGAGTTAAAGTTTATATCATCAATGCAGTCTCTAAAAAGCAGGATCTTGGTAAGAGGGGAGAGGGAAGGGTGGAAATAGATTAGTTACAAGCCAATCCCTCTTACTATTCTTAATTGAAACCACGAAGAATGGACCCAAGCTTAACACACTTTCATGTCCTGTATCATGTGTTTGTGTGCGTAATATTCTGAGGTCATAAAGGTGTTGGCATTGTGTGCACCACTGTTCCTTTTAGAACTCAGTGCAATTCCATTAGGTCTCAATTTAACCCACCAAACAGTGCCATAGATTGGGAACAATTCGCCTTCCTGGTTTAACTGGGATGGCCTTTACTCAGATTAAAAAGGGTTAAAGTTCCAAGGGAATCACTAACTCTCTTTTGTTGGGAAAAGTCCTCCTAATCTGACATTTCCTCACATTCCAGCCATACCTTTGCTGGAGGAAGTAGGAGATTTCTGGGTCCATGGTGTATGATTTAATGATTTGTGGAAGGCAAGAATGTTAACTTAGTTGATTGCTCAAAACTGACTGATAAGGTATCAGGAAGGTTAATCTGCTACTTTTCTAACCTCTCCCAGAGAACTTGAACTGAAGCCTCCTTCTCCATAGGTCGTCTTTATTGCATGCCACATGGAAGGCTGAGAATTTATGAAAGAAATGAGCATTTTGTTCCTTGTGCTTTCATTTGCTCCATCATTTCATTCCAAGAGCGATAAGCCTTTATTTGTGATAACTAATCCTTCCCTCAGCAACTAACGGTGATGTCACAATTGGAATATTTTTACCTCAGATGGAAAAAGAACACTGGCAGATAGATCCTGTTTACACTGAGAAAGACTGTTTAGCAATAAGGGTAAAGAGTAAGGCATTCTAGATTGAACTCAAACACCAATTGTTATCAAAGTGTTATCAGAGAGACACACATCCAGGGATCCTGTGATCTACAGAGTTGCTTTTTCCTCTGTCCTCATTCCTTCTAGCCATCTCCTCCATGGAATTCTAGAACCCTAGATCTAGAATAACCACAAAAGAGCAGCTGCAGAGGTTTAGGAATGCTCTGCTCAGCATAGTCTATGAAACCTATTTAATTTTTTAACTTTTTAATTTTTCTACAATATTATATTAGTTTCAGGAGTACAGCATAGTGATTCAATATTTTTATAGACTATACTCCCTTTAAAGTTATTACAAGACAATGGCTATAATTCCCCCTGTTATACAATATATCCTTGTGGATTTCTATTTTATACATAGTAGTTTGTATCTCTTAACCCTGTACCCCTATCTTGCCCTTCCTCCTTCCACTATTTTGTTTTCTATATCTGTGAGTCTGTTTCTATTTTTTATATGTATTTATTTGTTTTATTTTTTAGATTCCACATATATATGATAACATATAGTACCTGTTATTCTCTGTCTGACTTATTTCACTCAGTATAATACCCTCTAAATCTGTCCATGTTGTTGCAAATGGCAGAGTTTCATTTTTTTTCTAAGGCTGAGAAATACTCCCTTGTATATATAAACCACATCTTCTTTATCCATTCATCTATTGATGGGCACTTGGGTTGTTTCTATGTCTTGACTGTTGTCACTAATGCTGCTATGCATTAAAAGGATCATACACCATGATCAAGTGGGGTTTATCCCAGGAATGCAAGGATTCTTCAATATATGCAAATCAATCAATGTAATAAACCCTATTGACAAATTGAAGGAGAAAAATCATATGATCATCTCAATAGATGCAGAAAAAGATTTTGACAAAATTCAACACCAATTTATGATAAAAACCCTCCAGAAAGTAGGCATAGAGGAAACTTACCTCAACATAATAAAGACCATATATGACAAACACACAACCAACTTCATACTCAATGGTGAAAAACCGAAACCATTTCCTCTAAGATCAGGAAGAAGACAAGATTGTCGACTCTCACCACTATTATTCAACATATTTTTGGAAGTTTTAGCCACAGCAATCAGAGAAGAAAAAGAAATAAAAGGAATCCAAATTGGAAAAGAAGAAGTAAAGCTGTCACTGTTTGCAGATGACATGATACTATACATAGAGAATCCTAAAGATGCTACCAGAAAACTACTAGAGCTAATCAATGAATTTGGTAAAGTAGCAAGATACAAAATTAATGCACAGAAATCTCTTGCATTCCTATACAATAATGATGAACAATCTGAAAGAGAAATTAAGGAAACACTCCCATTTACCATTACAACAAAAAGAATAAAATACTTAGGAATAAACCTACCTAAGGAGACAAAAAAACCTGTATGCAGAAAACTATAAGACACTGATGAAAGAAATTAAAGATGATACAAACAGATGGAGAGATATACCATGTTCTTGGATTGGAAGAATCAACATTGTGAAAATGACTATACTACCCAAAGCAATCTACAGAGTCAATGCAATCCCTATTAAACTACCAGTGACGTTTTTCACAGAACTAGAACAAAAAATTTCACAATTCTATGGAACCACAAAAGACTCCGAATAGCCAAAGCAATCTTGAGAAAGAAAAATGGAGCTGAAGGAATCAGGCTCCCTGACTTCAGAGTATACTACAAAGCTATAGTAATCAAGACAGTATGGTACTGGCACAAAAACAGAAATATAGATCAATGGAACAGGATAGAAAGCCCAGAGATAATCCCACACACATATGGTCACCTTATTTTTGATAAAGGAGGCAAGAATATACAATGGAGAAAAGACAGCCTCTTCAATAAGTGGTGCTGGGAAAACTGGACAGCTACATGTAAAAGAGTGAAGTTAGAACACTTCCTAACAAACACCACACACAAAAATAAACTCAAAATGGATTAAAGACCTAAATGTTAGGCCAAAGACTATAAACTCTTAGAGGAAAACATAGGCAGAACACTCCATGACATAAATCACACCAAGATCCTTTTTGATCCACCTCCTAGAGAAATGGAAATAAAAACAAAAATAAATAAATGGGACCTAATGAAACTTAAAAGCTTTGGCACAGCAAAGGAAACTGTAAACAAGATGAAAAGACAACCCTCAGAATGGGAGAAAATATTTGCAAATGAAGCAACTGACAAAGAATTAATCTCCAAAACTTACAAGCAGCACATGCAGCTCAATATGAAGAAAACAAACAACCCAATCCAAAAATGGGCAGAAGACCTAAATAGACATTTCTCCAAAGAAGATATACAGATTGCCAACAAACATATGAAAGGATGCTCAACATCACTAATCATTAGAGAAATGTAAATCAGAACTACAATGAGGTATCAGCTCACACCAGTCTGAATAGCCATCATCAAAATATCTACAAACAATAAATGCTGGAGAGGGTGTGGAGAAAAGGGAACTCCCTTGCACTGTTGGTGGGAATGTAAATTGATACAGCCACTATGGACAACAGTATGGAGGTTCCTTAAAAAAGTAAAAATAGAACTACCATACGACCCAGCAATCCCACTACTGGGCATATACCCTGAGAAAACCATAATTCAAAAAGAGTCATGTAGCACAATGTTCATTGCAGCTCTATTTACAATACCCAGGACATGGAAGCAACCTAAGTGTCCATCGACAGATGAATGGATGAAGAAGATGTGGCACATACATACAATGGAATATTACTCAGCCATAAAAGAAACAAAATTGAGTTATTTGTAGTGAGGTGGATGGCCCTAAAGTCTGTCATACAGAGTGAAATAAGTCAGAAAGAGAAAAACAAATACCGTATGCAAACACATATATATGGAATCTAAAAAAAAAAAGAAAATGGTTCTGAAGAACCTAGGGGCAGGGCAGGAATAAAGATGCAGGCATAGAGAGTGGACTTGAGGACACGGGGAAGTTGAAGGGTAAGCTAGTACGAAGTCAGGGAGTGGTATGGACATATATACACTACTAAATGTAAAATAGCTAGTGGGAAGCAGCCACATAACAAAGGGAGATCAGCTCAGTGCTTTGTGGCCACCTAGAGGGGTGGGAGAGGAAGGGTGGGAGGGAAACACAAGAGGGAGGAGATATGGGGATATACGTATATGTATAGCTGATTCACTTTGTTATAAAGCAGAAACTAACACACAATTGTAAAGCAATTATACTCTAATAAAGATGTTTAAAAATAATAATGTTGCTATGAACATTAGCGTGCATGTATCTTTTCAAACTAGTGTTTTCATTTTCTTCAGATATAAGCACAGGAGTGGATTTGCTGGATCTTATGGGCTGTTTATATATGTTCGTGAGAAGGCAATATCTCTCTGAAATGAGCAAATAAAAAAGTTTTTGCTTTATACACTTTTATTTCAGGAAATGAGAAGGTTAAAGTTAAAAGCTTTAAATGCGAATCATAAATTGTGATGGTCTCAATTGCACCCTAGAAGCAGTTGGCATTTTGCCAAAGGATGTTTCTAAATGGTAAAATAGCCCTTTGTGAGGGCATATAAAATTCCACAATATGATTCAATCTCATATTAGAGATTAAAAAACTTTACCAATAATAAGATCTAAATATATCATTTATACTAGTATATACAGAAAATATACATTCAAGAGTAATTTAACTTAGACCACCAATAAATGTTGAGGCAATTCAAAATCATCAACTCTTCATCTTCTCTGCTAAGGTTTTATTACTATTAATACACACATGTATGTGCATACAAAAACATGTTATTTATAGATTTTTTTTCAATTTAAATGGGTGAGATACTTGTGACAAACGAATGCAGGCTTCACATGTTGGATCAGTGGGAAATAAAATTCAGATTTAAGTACTATCACTTAAAGCATTATGTTATTAACATTTACAACAGGCACAAAAAAATGCCATAACATTGAAGATCAGGGAAAGCTCAATAAAGTTTAGAAATATGAGTGGCCCTAAAAAAGGACATGACAAATCTTTAGCACCAAGTCATGTGGACTTCAGTAAGAATTAGATTGTAATTCTGTGCTTAGTGCAAATATTATTTGTTTACGGACAATGAGAAAAATGAGAATCATTGTGTACTCACTTAAGTCTTTTAAGCCTAATTTCCTCCTAGTTCCAGAGTCTTGAAGCCATCTATAAATAAGGCGGCCCCTGAAGGTATATGGATAAAGTAAGCCATCCACCTGTCACCAGGTAAAGGAGACTTTCATTCCCATTTACTTAGACATGCACAGAGGACTTTCCAACAGGCTTACACAAGCAGGGTATCTAATCCCTTGGCTTTCTAATCAGCCTTGGCCCTGGGTTTTCATTCACTCCCTGTTAAAAGAGAATATGCAGAATTTATTCTATACTAGGGTGTTGCTAGTGACAAAGGAAGAAGAGATATGACCGATTAAATTTCAATATTTCTAACTATTCCAAACTGCATGATAGTGAAAACAACCCACAGAATGCCTCACTTCTGTAGCATCCTAATTATCTAAGGCATATAGTGCTAAGTAGCACTTCATTACTTAATGATTATTAAGAAATGAATTTTCTCAACACTTGGGCTTCTTTGAAACAATCATTACACCTTGTCGATTAGATAGACAGCTATAAAACAGAAGGTCACAATCTTCACAGTGCTCTGAGATGGATGGAGGCAGGGGCGTGCTGAAGCTGCAGAGGCAAGTCAGGCCCAGGAAAAGCAATGCACTTGACAAAGGAGGGAGAGAGACCAGGGACTGGAAAGAGCAGACAGGGGCTAGAAAGGAAGGAATGTGTTCCTCAGGGCATGAATCTCTCAGCCAGCCTGGCTAAGTTTCCTAAAGTAGCTCTGCAACCTCCTGGCTGTGTGACATTGGGTATGTTACTTAACCTCTCTGATTCTCACCTCATCGCCTCTAAAATTATAATGTTATTGCCTTCAGAGTGTGGTCATAAAGACATAATTATATAATGTATGTGAATCATTTAGCAAAGTGCCTAAAACAAACTCAATAAACTGTTGGTGTAATGTCAAAATTATTATTATTAGAATGAGCTTTAAAAGCTAGTCCTGTGATAAAATACATATATGCCCCCAAAATTCTGTGAAATGAAGCCAGTTGTAACCAAGGTGACATGTATGCAAAGTGTTCACTTTATGAGGAATTCCTATTCATTAATTCATTTGTTTAACTAGTATTTATTTCTCAACCACATTACTCCAGGAACTGTTCTAGTCACTTGGAATACAAAAATGAATAAAGCAAAAGTACTTGCCCTCAAAGAGCATCTAGCCTACAAGGGAGATAGCACATAAGTAATTATGATAAAATGAGGTTGCTATAGCAACCTTAAAGTGTAGATGGCAACCTGGAAGCAAGGCCACTATCTAGGATTGTGGGAGTCATGAAAGCCTGCTTGGAGGCAGCACCCAATTTCAGTCTTGTAAGATGAGTAGAAGTTCTCCATACTACAAAACAGAGAAAGAATATTCCAGTTAAAGGGACAGCTTCAGCAAAATTACTAAGCCATGAAACAGCATCATGTGTGAGAAGAGTGGAAATCACCAGAATTCCACCCACACAGGGAATTGTGGGAGATGAGGCTAGACAATTACATAAGATAATTACATATAATGAGTTGCAGGTATGGGGGAAGGGGGTGGGAGGGAGGCAGAGTTTGGAGATAAAGATGCTGGTGCGATCACTGATGTGAGCCTGGAAGAAATGGGATGAGACAGAAGTGATCAGTGCTCAGGTGGTTTGGTCTGGCCTTAGCAGAAGGAGAGACACCTCATCATCTGAGAATGTAGAGGAAGAAGGAAGTAAAGATGGGTGTGGGTAAAGATAAGCTTATAGATGGTGGAAGATAGAAGGAGTTCACCTAGGAGAGCTTCTCTAATTTTAAAGTAATAGAAAGAGCCTATTCATTGAGATTAGGAGTGTGGGCGTGAACTGAATTGGAGATTTGAGGAGGGGGTGAAAGTCCGGAAGAGTGGCTCAAGGAACTGAGCAACTATGAATGAATGAATTGTCGAGTTGTGCAAGATCCCGGTTGTGGTGGCACCAGTTGGCACAGTTGGGTAATTTTCTCTAACCATGTTCAGTTTTCCAGGTTTAGGAAAAATAAGAGCAAATGACGGTATTGCTCCAGATGTAGCATGAAAAAAAATGGGAACACAAGGAATTTGAGAGCTTGTGAGAGAAGAGTTGGGACGATCATATAGAAGACCCAGGCTATGTACACAAGGACAGGAGGTCAGGAGACAGTGGAGACATCAAGGATGGAGTCACTGAAAGATCAAGGATCAATGTTGGGAGAGCAGAGGGACTTGGAAGGACAGGAGGTCAGAGAGTAGAATATCAGGGTTTAAGTTCTCTGATACACCATTCTGGGTAGTAGCTAAGTCTAGGGCATCGCTCTTGGAATGGGTAGCTGCAATGGAGTGGAAGTAAAGTTCGTTTACATTTTTAAAAAATAAGTAAGGAACTGAGAGGGCAGGTACTGGAAAGACTAGCTATATGGACATCTTAGACTGATCACAAGAGGTAGATTGGAAATCATGATTATGCTTCAAGTGCCAATCTTCACCAAATGATGGGATGTATCAGATTGCAAATGACAATGACAAGGGCAGGGAGGTGGTGATACAGTCATGTGGCTTGAACTTCAAAGAGGGATGAGCAAGGGTGAAAAAGAGGTTTTGGAGCCATGAAAAGGCTACCGATCACAATGATGTAGAACAGGGGATCTGAGCCAACGGGACATAGGATTGTTAAGTTGTGATGGAGAGTGGAGAGAAGAGGAGCCTCGGCCAGAGAAGACAGTCTGGATGTAGTGGGGAAGGAAACAGCGGGGCGGGGCTGGAGAGTTCTGGAACCAGGCTACTCTAAGTGTGATCTAAGACCATCAGCATCACCTGGGAACTTGTTAACAATGCAGGATCTCAAGCCCCAGCCCCAACCTCCTGAATCAAAATCAGTATATTAACAAGATCCTCAGGTAATTTGTGTGCCAATTAAAATTCTAGAAGCACTCAAGAAATTAAACTTCTCCAAGGAATAATAAAATGGTACTCTCAACTCAGGATATAAAAGCACCATAAGAATACCAGTTTTAATTCCTTGTAGGATCAATGAATCGATCCCTGTCTTACAGTTATTTATGCCCATTGAAAGAGTGTCAGTGACCAATAGGTTTCTTACCTTGACTGCAGAGAGAGGGAAAAGACAAGAAAAAGACATTTCCTAAGGGGTACGTTGCTTTCAGACCTGGAGCTGGTTGGGGAACCAGCAGCCAGGGCCAGGGCGCAGACTCCTCCACCACTCTGCCTTCTAAGCATCGAACCATATTTCCTCCTTAACCAGTCAGTCCCTCCTGGCCAAAGAGCAGGGAAGAAACCATGCCAGGGAACCGGTAATTGTATAGCTTTCCAGTGTACTGCTCCAGATCATGTAACAGACATGTCAAAGCCTACTTTCCCCTCTGAACATTCAGCAGTGACCAAATGGGCTGGAGGAAGTGGGAGAAATACCATGAAAAATCCTGGGCTGCACCTCAGAGACTAATAAATAATTACTAATGGGAAAGAAAACAGAGGAAAGAGAAAAAGCAAAGTAGCAGGAAAGACAGGCAGAATGGACTCTGGCCCACAAGAGAGAAACAAACTGGGGGTTAAGTGCTATCGAAAAAAATCTAACACACCAAAGAGCAGTGACCCAATGACAGCAAAAAAGAAAGACAGAGAATAAAGCTTGTCGGGGAAACTTTCTGTTCTCACATTTGATCCCTCTGCTCACAGCATTTCAATGACTTATTGAAGCTTAAAATTGGACTGTTAAATCATTCAACATACGAGATTTGTCCCAAGTTGAATGGATTGTTTCCCCTTGTAGGATTTTCGATGCTGGCTTATTTTTAAGGAGAGAATTGGAGGGTTTCTGCTAAATTATTGACGGGCGGGAGACTTTAACCCAGGCAGCAGAGATGACCGAATGGAGAAGCATGGGCAGGTGCCACACTGTAATTTGTCCACCTCTTAAATTATGTAGCATATGTATCACAATATATTGAATTTAAAACCTGAAGTATGACATTCGGTAAATAATTCATACTGGCTCTTTCATTAAGTGTGAGCTGAGGCTTAGGATAATGATATCCAATTTTAGCTTGTGCCTCATTTAAATACAGATGTACAGAAGGGAATTTCTTTAGCACTGCTAGACAAGACATGCATGCTGTGTAGGAAACTGGACCTGAATCTCACACACACACACACACACACACACACACACGCACACACACACACACTCACATGCACACACACACACACAATTTCCCCAGGATAAAAATAAATAATGCATTATTTTTTTAAAAGGATTTCATTCACCCTTCTCCTGCCTAAGTTCTTTAAAATCTATAACTGATAGATAATTATCTCATTAGGGGTACTATTTTCTTCTCACAGTAGATTCTGATCCCAAGAACATGCCTGGGATTTTAGGGATGAGTGATATTCATAGGGTGAAAATCCATAAAACACTTCCTTTAAGTCTTCCTTTTCCAGATCCTACAGGGAACTCACAGCCCAGAGATAAATCTCTGATCTAGTTCTGGGACACTATGCATGCACATTTGAAAATTGGAATAATCATGGAAAAAAACATGCTTGCAACATTTCAAGCAATGTGCATTTTAGCTTCCAGTGACTGATGTTACCAAAATATGTTCTATGATTTTGTAGAAAGGAACGAACTTGGGACTGATGCAGCTACAAGCATCTGAGCTGAAAAACTTGTGTTGGAGATAATGTCTTTCTTATTCCTTCTTACATCTGTTATCACATTGCCTTTTCTAACACCTTTTCTTCATTAGCTGAACAACCACCATGTTAACATCTTACTTTTAATTTTGTGGAACTTTTGGAGAATATGCTCAAAATATGATTCCCTCCTCTCCCCCTTCCCTCCCATATCATGTTTGAGATAATAAAGGTATAAGCAATGTTAATTGATGCATCTGTCAATAAGATTGAGTTTGGAAAATATGGGCATTGGTCTGTAAAGCCCCAAGGTAAGCTGTTTTTAAGTTTGTTGCACCCAAAACCATGATTTTTTTTAACCTTTATCTTAATGGATGTATTCATTTAATACATATTTATAGATAGAGAGAATACAACATATGCACAAAATACTTCAGCCTTGTAATAAGAAATGAATCCCTCAGGTAAAATAACCACTGTGCATGACTCTATGCAAGATCAGGTGTCAACTATATCCAAAGGTTGGGATTGAGAGACAGGAAAGACCATTTCTGGATGGAGCAATTAGGGAAGGGTAATGAAGGAAGACAATCTTGTATGAGTCTTGAAATAAGGCAGGGTTTTATTAGTCAGACATTGAGAGAGGGAGGTGTCATGCACAAAGACACAAAGCCATGGAAAGACAAGGAACGACTGGGAACAAGAAGTTAGAAGATGGGCTTTGCATGGAGCAATGGAAGGAGAAAAACATTACAAATGTATGTGGAGATCGATTTGGGGGGACTTTGAAGCCATACTGGGGAGGTGAAGGCATTGGGTGAGTAGTGGGGAGCCTTGGAAAAGGTGTGAAGTGGAAAAAGATATAGTCAAAATGCACATTCAAAAGATTACTCTGAGGAGGAATGCAGAATTTGTTGGAGTAGGGAGGGGCAGTGATTAAGCAAGTCCTTTAGGAGATACTGCCATGCATTTCAGGTGCAAGTACCTGAACTACCGTGGTGATAATGGGAGCTTGTCATCTCCACCTTCTTGCCTCTAGGTCAATTCTCAACCTACTGTCATCTAGCTTCCTCTACTCAACATAGCCCAAACTGAATTTGTCTTTCTCACAAACCTACCTCTCCCCATATTGTCCACATCTCACTTATGACACCACCTACAGTGCCAGCAGTTAGAAATTTCCAAGTTAAGCCAGCTCTTTCCTCTGCTGAGCCTTCTTTTATCCAATCAACCTCAAGTTCTCTTTATCTATCCACACAAATATTTCCTAAATCTAATCCTTGTGGCAATTCCACTATCCCTATTTAGCTCATCTAACATTTGCAATAGCCTTCTATTTGGTCTCTCCCCATCTAGCCATAACAAATAGTATAGTGGTTCAACATTTGGTCTTTGATATCAAACTGTCAGGGCTCTCAAACTTCTTAGCTATATGGCCAGGAAAAAGTTTCTTCATTTCTTTCTGTCTCTCTTGTTTCATATGTAAAATTGTAAATCATAGTAGCCTATCTACTAAGGCTGTTAGGAGAATTAAATGAGCTAATGTTTGTATAGCACTTAGAATGGCATCTGGCATGTAATAGGTGCTATCTAATGTTTTCTGTTTTAGTTAAAAAATAATCCACCCTCCCTACTAGGAGACATCTAGCCATGCCTCTTTCCCAAATTCTGTAGGCTAAATGCTAAGCTGCATACATCCATGGTGTACAAACTTTCCCATGATCTAGACCCTGCTTAATTTTCCCGTCTCATCTCCTACCACCCCTAACTTCACAATTTAAGCCCAGATAATATTGAACCACACGTAGGCTCCCCAGATCCACCACACTCAATCACGTCTTCCTGGTTCTCCTCAGAAGAGTTTGTCTGCTAGCTATGTCCCATCCCCCTTTCCCTGATACTGCTTACTCATTCCTGAAATGCCAGCTCAGGCGTCATTTCCCCCAGGCATCCTTCTGAGAATGCCCAGGTTGGGCCATGTGCCTCTCCTCTCCACCAACAAAATAATTTTATCACAGTATGAATTGTATAGTGCTGAAGTCATCTTTATGATCCTACTCCCAGATCAGACTGAAGACTTCTTGAGGGCAGGGGCTGTGTCTTATCCCATTGTAAATCTCACAAAAAGAAGGGCCATGCTAGATCTCTAGTAGGTTTTTATAAACATTTGTTGAAATAAAGGAAAAAATTCAACAGGCTTGGCAGTTAACTAAATATAGAATTAGTGAGAAAGAGAGAGGCTGGAAGCTGATTCCACGGTTTGAAGTCCAAGTTAGCATAAGAACCTATGTCATATTTATAGAAATGGGGAAGTCAGAAGGAGAAAATTCTATGAGAGAAAAGAAAAAGAAAGAAAAACCCCGATAAGTTAATTTTTAAACAAACTAATTTTGAGATGTCAACAAAACAGTCTGAAATATGGGCTGTGTGGTATTGGGAAGAAGCCATAGTAGATTTGAGATTGACTGTGTTTGTCATATTTCACTAGATTATGCTGCACAACAAACATCCCCCAAGTCTCAGTGACTTGTAACAACAGAAGCCTCTTGCTGCTCACCTAACTAACATGTCACCTGTAAGTCAGCTGCAGCTCTGTGGTTCTATTGCTCTGTTCCAGGCTACATGTGGATTTGGTACACACTGTTCTCAAGGTGAAAGCTCAGAGTAAGTGGAGCACAGAGCCAACCACATAAGCACATTTAAAACCTATGCTCAGATGTGACATGTATAATATCTACTCACATTCCATTGGCCAAAGCAAGTCATATGGCCAGGCCTGTAGTCAGTGGTGTGGGGAAGCATGGCAAGGACATGGCAGAGAATGAGATATTATAAACAAATAATGCACTGCAGCACAGTGGGGCTAGCTGGGATTGTGTAGGTAGATCTGATCATGCACTTGATTTCTAATTGGAGGGGAAAGAGAAACCGATGAAGGAAGAAAGGAAGTAACTTAAAGGCAATCTAAGAGATAAAGAGAAGAACCAGAATAATTGATTACAGTGCAATTCAAAGGAGAAAACAGTCCAAGAAGAGGTGGTCACATGGTCCAATACTGCAGATGTCAATGAAAATGAGGATGTCATGTGACTGTGATGAGGAAAATGGGGACATTGGAGAGAAGAGGTTCATTACCTATGCTGAACCTATTTCTTCACATATTCTGAGCAAGTTGGCTAATCTAGGCTTAGGGTGACACTCACAGGAGATGGCCTAGAATGGTTTTGGACACTAAGTTCTACAGCAGCTGAGTCGTGTGGACCAGAAGATAAGAAACTAAAAGCATATAACGTAGCACTCCTAATTCTCAACAAATATTAGGAAGATTGTCACAAGGGGGTGGGGTGACACCTCCAGGTCCTGGGTCAGTCTAGAGAGCAAGATTCCTGACAGTTGCTGGATAATCTAGAGGCAGATTTTTGCTCAGTTAAGAAAACAATGTTCCACAGCCTGGAAAGTCCAACAATGGAATGGTAACATTCATGAAATGACCACCTCCCAACAACAATCACCACTGGAATTTTCAAGCAGAATTTAAATGACCACACAACAAATATGCTGTGGAAAAGCCCATGATGCACGGGATAAAAAGTTAGGCCAATAGATTTTTACTGTCCCTTTAAAGTATAAACTTTATACCTTATGATTTATGATCATCATATGAAATATGTTGGCTCCCTTATATCCACCACTTACTTTTTTGTTTCTCTAACTCCTTGCAAATACATTCAGCTTTATTTTCCCTATTAAATAGGTGTTTTCAGGTATCTGAATGTTATGGTTTGAACTGTGTGTCTGTAAAAGGTATGTTGAAATCCTAATCCCCAGTACTTCAGATGTGAGCTTTTTGAAAATAGGGTCTTTGCATATGTAGTTAAAAAGAGGTCAGACTCGACTAACCTTGGCCCTTAATCCAATATGGCTTGCATCCTTAAAAGAAGAGAAGAGACAGACTCAGGGAGAAGCCATGTGATGAGAGAGGTGGAGATTAAAGCTGCAAGCCAAGGAATGCCAAGGATTGCTGCAAACTATCAGAAGCTGGGAAGAAACAAGATTCTCCCCTATGGGTTTCACAGGGAGCATGGCCCTGCCAACAACTTGATTTTGGACTCCTAGCTCCAGAACTATGAGAGAATAAACTTCTATTGTTTTAAGCCACACAGTTTGTAGTACCTCGTTAGGCAGCCCTAGGTAATGAATACACTGAAACAGATTTCTAAAAGCAGAAAAGTATCTTTTGAAATGCCTGCTGATGATTTTGTTGTAATTAATTTTAATTAGAGTAGGATTATCTTTCTTGAAGCTACAAACCTCCATGAGTATGAAAGACAGATAAAATTCTATCTCCTATGAAGATGCAGGAAAAAAAGTATTCAGTATTATAACATCTGCCTTCCTATGACTTGTCATGAATGAAGTAACATTGCTCTAAGAATGCTCTTTGTGAAACTTACTTTGACTCTTATTTGTTTCAAAGATTTGAGCTCTAGCTTGGCGGGAACACTCTCTTGAGATGTTTAATGGTTGTAATTGTTTTAAGGAGAGAGGGAAAATACAAATTCTCATTTGATTAAATAAAATATTTTTGCTTGTGTTAAATGCAGCTGCAGTGGAAACTTTATATTCCATTATTTACATTTTCCTGGGAAGCACTTGGCTTTGGGAGGTACAAAACAAAGGACATTAGGCTTTCAATCTAATCAAAAGGGTGTGTCTTTCAGACAGGTGATTGGTACTGCAGAATGTGGACTTGGCAGCCATTGTGGAATGCTCATCCAAGTACATATATGGGCACAGACATGGAGATCAAGGTACAGAGATGTCTGGAAGCAGAGCAACCCTTGCAGCCACTAACGCTCAATAAAGCCACTTTAGCTTACAGGGAAGGTCCCGAGATGTGCTCAAGGGCAACCAGACCAAGCATGGACTGGTCTGAATTCTACTGAGCTCATTAAGTGCTCTGTAAGCACCCACTATGTGCATCTGTTGGCCACAGTTACCTGGAGGTTATACATGATACATCCATAGCACTGAAGTACATAGGAATTGTTCTCACCACTTTCTAGATGAGATAAGCAAGTCCAAGACAGGTACTCTTATCTTTCTAGTGTCATATAACCAGTAAATGGCAGAAGGGGGCCTGGGACCCAAGTCTCCTCCTTCCTAGTAACTTACACTTACCCTACAATCAAAAAATATGAACACCATGGTTCATTTTCATATACATTTGTGTAGAAGACACATCACTTCGCACAACTTGTACCCCCTCACTCTCACAGGAGTAAGTCTCAACACAGACTCCGGTCCGCTCAAGATGTTCTCCTAACAGCTTTGTTTTACGTTAAGCCAGGATTTCTCTTCTACTTTGAAATGCCACCAACAAGTATATGATAAGAAGGAAAATCCATTCCAGTCCAACTGTTATCATAAAACCTTAATCATCTCGGCAAGTAGCCATTTTCAAACTGCCTACGTTCTGCATCAATACTTCTTTTAGAAACCTACCAAGGCCTTTGTATCCATAGAGAGTACAGAAGTTTGCAAACATTTTGAGAGTTTAGAGACAATCACTGCTGAGTCATAGTCAAGTTCCCTTCCTTGCCCTGATGCCAAGGGTTCTGCCATTTGAGAAAAACAAAAACAAACAAACAAACAAAAAAACTCATTGCTGCTCTATCCTGGTACCATGGAAATCCACTGATTTCCCTTGAATCTTTCAGTTCTACTCAGGAACCCAGTTCAAGAGCCAAGAACCCACGTAGTTGGATTCATGGTCATGAGGGCACCCTAAAAGGAAGGTTTGGCCTGGAAAGAGACCAAGATTTGAACTAACTAGCTAAAGATGTAGTCAACAATAATAAAAAAAATAGAGGTTACTGGTGTGGGACATCCATTATAAGCCAAGAACTGTCTATACATTATTGTTAACATACCCTACCTACCAGGGATGTTTCTCAATATTTTCCAGAAATTGATGTTGTGAGTTTGGCAGAGCTGAGACTGGGAAATAGGACTGTCCAAATTGAAAATTCTATGCTTTTCTTTTTCATACCATAAAAGCCAGCTTTCACATACTGAGTATTAGCAGAATCAGAAGTGCTCAGCATTGTCCTTGCAGCACTGTGCTCACAGCCTTCTGTTCACCGGCAAACATCACCATCTTGTAAATGGAGACAAAACTGGAGAGATCCCTTTCATGGTAGTAAGTGAGGATGCTAGCAGGCAGAGCCAAGTCTCCAGGCCACAAACGCTGGCTTCCTTCCCATCCAGCCAGGCTGTCTCTCAATGGAAAATGGAAAAGAAGCTCCATGCACTAAAGACTGAAATTTCAGTCTCTAGGGTTCAGCAAGTGTCCAGAAACAATGATCTACTCTTACAAGACCCAGATCCCTCTCAACATACCTTCTTTCCACTCTGACTTCCCTAAGCCCCACAGGAATGGGGTGTTGACACCCACACATTGACTTTGTCACCAGATTCCCTACAAGGCCATGAGACCAGTGCCCTGAGAAATCACCCACATCCCAGACGGTTCTTCTGAATATCCAATTAGTACATTTTAAAAGTGATAAAGAAGATGTGGCACATATATACAATGGAATATTACTCAGCCATAAAAAGAAACGAAATTGAGTTAGTTGTAGTGAGGTGGATGGACCTAGAGACTGTCATACAGAGTGAAGTAAGTCAGAAAGAGAAAAACAAATATTGTATGCTAACACATATATATGGAATCTAAAAAAAAAAAATGGTTCTGAAGAACCTAGGGGCAGGACAGGAATAAAGATGCGGACGTAGAGAATGGACTTGAGGACTTGGGGAGGGGGAAGGGTAAGCTGGGTTGAAGTGAGAGAGTGGCATGGACTTATATATACTACCAAATGTAAAATAGATAGCTAGTGGGAAGCAGCCACATAGCACAGGGAGATCAGCTCAGTGCTTTGTGACCACCTAGAGGGGTGGGATAGGGAAGGTGGGAGGGAGACGCAAGAGGGAGGAGATATGGGGATATATGTATAGGTATAGCTGATTCACTTTGTTATAAAGCAGAAACTGACACATTATTGTAAAGCAATTATACTCCAAAAAAGACGTTAAAAAAAACTGATAAATTTTATGTCTGGCACATGGTTTCATTATAATTATACATTGTCTTATTCATAACAGCATTTCTCCATAGAATTGCCTACCACCCTGTCAATTCCATGTGTTTCTTTTCGTCCAACCTCTTCTTTTAAAAATGATATCTGTTTAAGTGCTCAAAGTTAACAGTAGTAATAAGATATCATCATAACTTACTCAGACATGATACCCTGAGGAGGGCCCAACATCACTTTTTCAATATTCTTAACAAAAATTTGTAACACCAATCTAATCATGAGAAAAAAAATCAGACAGACCCAAATGGAGAGATATTCTACAAAATAACTGGGCAGTACTGTTCAAAGTTGAAGATGTCATGAAAGACAAGGGAAGACTGAAGAACCATCACAGATGGGGGGAAAGCAAGGGGATGTAATAATTGAATGCAATGTGGGATCCTAGATTAGATCCTGGAACATAAAGGGGACATTATTGGAAAAATGAGTGAAATCCAAAAACATCTGTAGTTGAGTTAATATTGTTCCAGTGCCAATTCCTCTGTTTTGATCATTGTATGATCAAAAAGATTTCTTATGTTTTACTTTGTAGGTAGAGAGAGGGCTCAAAGTCAGACAAGAGTTGAAACCAGGCTACTTGTGTTGGAATCCCAGCTCTACTACTTCCAAATGGTATGGCCTCAGACAAGTTCCCCAAACCTCTATAAACTTGGGATTCTCAATTGTCAAATGGGAATAATAACTACCTCATAAGTCTGTTACAAGCATAGTATAAGACAACACATGTAAAATGTGTGGTACAGTTCTTGGCACATGGTAAGTACTCACAACTAGAAGCTATTGTCATTACCTTTAATCAGTATATATCTTTTCACCTCTTAGCTGGTTGCCTAATAAACACATTCTCAAAAGGACATTAATGACTGATAATAGTTGATCATATTACCTTTATAGGAATAATTGTGTTTTAGTGAAATTACATTACAGGTGCTCTGAGAGAATTCAGTGACAGATTGTATTTTCTAAAGATGACACCAACAATGTCCCCCACCCAAAGGCATTTCTAAGACCTTGCCACCCTCCATCAAGAGGTAGAGTGTATGTACCCACCCTTTGTGTCTGGGCAGCTTTTGTAAGTGCCTTGACCAATAGAATATGATGCAAGTGATGCTACATGATTTCCAAAGACAGATCTGAAAAATGTCATGTACTGAAAAATGCCTGTTGTCTTAAAATGTTCACTCTTGGAATCTAACCACCATGTTGTGATGAAATCGAAGCAGTTCAAGGAAAGGCTTGTGTGGAGAGAAATAAAAGTCTGTGGCCCACATCCCCCACTGAGCTTCCAGCTAACAGCCGGCACTGACTTGACAACCATGTGAGGGAATCATCTTGAGAGTACATCTTCCAGCCCTGGTCAAGTCACTCACCTGAAGCTGCATGGAAAAGAGATGGCCTGTCCCCTTCATGCCCTGTCCAAATTAAAATTTTGTAATCAAAAAATACTACTGTTGTTTTAAGCCATTAAGATTTGGGGGGTTCATTATACACCTATAGGGAAGATCTTTTGATGGCAGAAACTTACAAGAGTAGGGAATAGGAACAGAGAATTTTTAAAATGTGGGCGGAGTTGAGAACTGGAGCTGTAAAGGGGCTTGAGTAGCCTTGAAGAACATTCAATGTACTTGTGTGTCCGTCTTTTCCAAAATGCAAGACAAATCAAAAGCTTTTTTTTTTGCCCAGCAGACTAGAAAATGGAACAAAGTGGGAACACCTAAGACTGGACAGAGCCCTGCATAGATTCACAGGGAAGTTGGTACCCACCATCAGAGCCAATGTCAAAGTTAGTCCCCGGGAGGGTCTACTGTAGGAGATGAAGTTTGGTGTTCGAGGTGCCAATTCATGATGCCTCTTTCACTTGTGGTTTAAATCAATGGAGAACAAATCCAAGTGACAAGAAAAGAATTCAATCCAGTATCAGAGTTTTGACTTCCAGATGGAGGATTTCTGGTATTTTGTGTCTGAGGAAGACGTGGCTTGGGCTTGAAGGCAAAGGGGAACTGCCCACATGCTCCTTCACGCCTTACTTTAGAATGTGCCTGCAGGAAGGCCTGGGTTTGTGGAGCTGGGCAGATGCAGTGGTAGTCACTGCCTGCCTGGCTCACATCTCAGGGAGGAACCCCCAAATTTCTAGGCCTTTCTCTAAAAGGCCAGCCCCACCTGACCTGCAACACATGTACTTGCTCAAAGGAAGCAAAACAAATTCAATGGGCAGCTGTGAGCAGGGACCTGCCAGAGACAGAGTCAGGAGCCCAGTCCACATGGAGAGCTTCCTCTGTCCCAACTCACTATCAACTCAGTCATTCCCTACCTGCGATGGAGGGATTAGGGAGGAGCCAGGGGAGAAAGGCAGAAGTTTCCTCCTCATACTTTCTGAGAAGGCAGAGTATCCTAGTTAGAGTCTGAAACAAGACCTTGGGAGACAAGAGCTGTTTTCTAATTAAAAGCAGCCACGTGTCCGAGTAGCACAGTAGCTCTTAAACTTGACTGACTATCAGAATCACCTGGAGGGCTTGTTCAAACACAGATTCTTGGTCCCCACCACCTGAGTTTCCAATTCAGTAGGTCTGGGATGGGGCCCAGAAATTACATTTCTAACAAATTCCAAGAAATCATGATGTTGCTGGTCCAGTATGAGAGCTCTGATACAGTGCATTTTACAGTTCAGAAGACACCAGCACACAGCTTATCTCAGTTAAGTTTCACATGATTCATCATTGACAGGTGAAGGAACTGAGGCTGGTGAGGACTGAGGGTCTCATATAAGCTTACATAACACTGACCTAAGACTGGGGCTTCAAATCCAAGTCTTTTGACACCAACTCAAAAATTCTTTTCACTGAACTATAGTTGTTTACTGGAATAGAAGCAAAACAAAGAGAGAAACCCAGGCATCCTTTAGGTATATAAAAATCAGAGATGAGTATTTTGTGTACTTATTATTTTGGGAGGGTAATTTCTTCAACTAATTTTACGATTCCTTTTGAAAGATTTCAAAAGGTCTTGCATATATTGAGAAAAAGAAGACAGGGAAAGGTTGTGTGTTTGTCTGTTTTATCTCCACCTAGACCAGCAGAGCTAGGAGAGTTGAGTGCCTCTAGAAACAACCATGGTTGTAGTAACAGCCACTGTCTTGCCTGGAGACTAGGTAAAATTTGGCACCGTTGGAATAAGGAGTGGGAGTGTTGGCTAGTTATGACTGGTAGTTCTTTTCATAAATGAGCCATTTTTTAAAACAGATAAAAAGTCTTAACTAAAATGAATTAATCTACAAGAGTGCTATTTCAGACAATACCAGAGGAGATGTTTTAAAAAATAAGATCTTTATGTCACCCTTAATATTGCTCCATTTGGATTGGAACCAGGACCACAACCTCTCCATTAGTTCTCCTGACCTCCCCTTAATTAACTTTTTGAAAAACCAGGATGAACAACCAACTGGTGTGAGGGATTAATGGAGATCATGTGCTGATGAGTTCAGTTTTCCATGTCTCCTTTCTAATGCTGCTAAAATGAGGACAAGAACCCTCCTGAGCATTTCCAAGGAGTCACACCAATTTTTATGATACATGATTATTTAGGCATCTCCACTTACAAGTGGGTCTTGATGTGATACCTAGCATACCTCAATCTAGTGTCACAATTACGTTGGCTTTCTTGATAATGACTTGGACTGCCAGGCACCTGCTCCTGCCCCACGACCCCATTTTATGAACCACAGTTGGCAGCATGACTTGCCAACAAGTTCTCAGTTCCTGTAATGTGTGCGAATTTGTGTGAATATGTGTATGTGTGTAAATGAGGATGAAGGATTAAGAATATAAAAGCTTTCCTAATTTTTGATAGTCTTTATTGAATGATTACAGAAAAAGGACACATTATTAAGTGCAGACATTGATAAATTTTCACAAACTGAACACACCTGAGTAACCAGATCAATAAACAGAACACTACCAGCCCCACGGAAGCTCCTGTCACTACCTCCACAAAGGCACCCACTCGTAACTTCTAACACTATAGATGAGTTTTAGGAATGTATAAAAATGTATGCTATGGTTTGTACTCTTTTGCATCTGGCATCTTTTGCTCAACATAATGTTTATGAAATATACATATGTGTGTATATATATATATATATATAATGCCCACTCTCATTGCTGGGTGGTAGTCTATGATGTAAATATACTGCAATTTACTTTCCCATTCTACTGTTGATGGATACTTAGATAACTTTCTGTTTGGGGTTATTATAAACAGTGCTGATATGGGAATTCAGATGTATGTCCCTTGGTGCAACATGTATGTGTTTCTACTGTGCATAAACCTCAGAATGGAATTGCCAGATCGCAGGTTTGCATGTGTTAAACTTCAGTGCATACTGCCAAACAGTGTTCATAAATGGCGGTATCAATTTACACCACTGTAAGCACAGCATGAGAGTTTTGTTTGCTCTACATCCTTGCCAGTACTAGATACTGTCAGCATTTTTCATTTCAGCCGTTCTGGTGAGGGTATGATGGTAATTCATTTTAGTTTTAATTTGCAGATGTTGGATATTTGGATATTGTCTTTGTGAAGAGCCAGCTGTCTTTTGCCTATATTTGTATAACTGTCTTAACCTCCTTCATCTGTCTTCTCTACTCTCTTTTCTCTTTGTAAAACTGTATCCTATTTCTGTTTAAAAACATCCAAATGTCCAACAGCAGGTAAATGGATAAATACACTGTGGCATATTCATACACTGAAATACTACCCATCAATAAAAATAAATGATATCTGGATACCCATTACATCAATGAAACTCAATAACATTGTCTTAGGCGAAAGAAGCCAAATACGAAAGAAAACATACTGTATGATTCTATTTGCATGATATACTAGAAGAGGCAAAACTAATTTATAGTGACAGAAAACAGATCAGTGGTTTTCTGGGGTTGGTAGATAGTACTGACTGAAAAGGGGCCTGAGGGAACATTTTAGGGTGATGGAAATGTTCTGTCTTGACTTCAGTAGTGGTTAGTTAGATGGATGTATACATTTGTCAAAAACTCTTTGCACACTTAAAATGGGTAATTTAATTGTATTAAACTATATCAATACTTCAAGAAAACTGATTAAAAAGAAAACTTTTACTGAGCCCTACCATGTGTAACCCATAGAATAAGGTCAAATTAGGGCTTTTCTTTAGCCATAGTGATCAGTCAAGATGCCCAAAGACCCACATGTACCCCAGTGGAGAGCCATATCTCCCTAGAAGGAAATGCAGAGTTGCCAACATCTTTGAAATAACTATTTTGATTGAAGACATCACAAAAGCCTGGTTCTGGCTACTTCGGCCACCTCATACCCCACAAATTGTTCAGTTTCCTCTCACTTACAGCTGCCTACCAGTCACCCAGGCAGCCAGCCAACCAGCCAGCACACTTAACAAGCTGGCCCATCACCACGTTTAAAATATACAAGGAGAACGCAGGCATGTTCAACCCTGGGCTGAGGAGAGAAGCCTTCCCAGCTAGTTTTCCCAATACTTTACCTTGCAAGAGCCAAACTCTAGTCGTTTTTTTTTTTTTGAGTCTCAAGGGAAACCTGACAGGGTCCACATTTCAGAAAGCTCCCCTCCCAGTAGAGAACCAGAGCTGTGATATTTTAATAGCCTTTCTCAGCCCCTCCCCTGGGAACATATTATTATGTGATCATTAGTGATGGGCAAACCTCACTGGGTTTCCAGGTTTGAGTCTGTGCCAGAAGTTGAGAGTTCCTCCTTATTGATGACTTCAAATCGCCCCCATTTTCTCTCATTTTATGTATGGATGTAAGTCTTCTTTACTTGGTTTCTTCTTATGGACCTGGGCTTGATCTCCAACCCTTTACCTACTTTTCACCCCAGAAAGAAAAAAGGGAAGGAGATGAGGCTGGCAGTGTGAGTTCCCTGAATGTTTCTCACCTGGCAAGCATACCATCTCCCTCTGTTGATGTGCCTGCCCTGGGCTGATCAGAATTGCAGTTAGGCCCAAATTATTGGTGTAGCCAGAAAAGAATGACTGGACACTCGTTGTGGGTCCACAGCCACATTTCTGGGGGTGCCCAGTGAATCTGTGAGTGAGTAAAGAATGAGGCTTTTCCTCAGAAGGCTAAGAGATATAACTGACAAAGGCCTGTCAACCTCATCCTAAAATAGTACCCTTAGGACTAAGTAGCAAAGACCATAGGAAAGCTGAAAAGGGAGCATTAAGAAGGTGCAAAAAATATGTGAACATTCTTCCTTGCAGGCAACAATTTCTGTTTCTGGAATATAAGAATAATGCATTAAATTCATTCTATCTAAACTCAAGCACTCCTATCAGTTATTCCTGTCTATATTTTTTTTCCTTTAGAAAATAGGAGTGTTGATATTTATTCCATGAACTATTTTGTCAGGTAAGGAGGTAGTGGAGTACTGGATTTATAAATTCGAGATTATATTTAATTCAAATCCATAGAGGCTCGATCGCAGGGCTGGAAGTCAAAGCCTATGTTTAAAACTGGACCCACCAGCCAGGGACTCAGAGGGTCATGGGGACAGTGGGGATATGCAGTTTCAAGCCCTTTCCAGCTTCCATTACAAGAATCCCAGAATACACCATGTCCTGTGACCTTGTAGAAGGCTGGGAATGTCCAGGTCAGAGGCAGCAGCTGGCCTAGGAGGGCTGCCAGAATTTCCAGGACACTGATGCATTCAGAATAGGAGAAAAGGGAACATTGGAGGGGGTGCCTGGCAGAAGAAGGAGAGGGGAAGGAAAGCATAGGGAGCCCTGAGCTGATAAATTCAGATTTGTGTGTTACACTCAGTCTGAAAACACCCATGAGTCACTTATGCTAATATGTATTTTCTCTTTAACACATTTTCCCCAGTTGGTCTGAAACTATACCGTGTTTACTATGAGTAATCTCACAGAGTCACAACACAAAATTTGCTTTTCTGCCCAAGGAGCAGCCACTTGTTTTTGGACCACATTCCCCCAGTGTGTAGCTAAATCAGGGAGAGCATTTCTGCCACTGTTAAGGCCTTTCCACTGCTTTCTGTGACGCTGCAGTGACTGTACCTGCTTCTTAAGGAATTTTTCTAACAGACCAAGAAGATCTGTGCCCTATTTATTTTCTTAGTTCTCTTTAGTCAATAATTTTGATTCTCTCTGAGCCTTTGTTTATCATGTTGTATTGCCATCTTTAGATAATTTCAGGTCAAAGAAAAAGAAAAAAAGAACAAAAGGAAATAACTATTCAAAGTATTATCTGTTTTCCAATCTGTCCTTTTACAATTGCACTGATTTTATTTTAGCAGTGGTTTGACAGACAGAAATTGACAAATGTACATAGAACAACGACAATATCAGAAATGCAAAAAATATTTAGGTCAAGCGAGGTAACTAGTTATCATCTCAGGTGACACCTTCATTGATTGGTAGTGACTGTTGACAGTGTTGTACTAAGAAAGAGCCTGAGGCCACTTCCAGGCTTAGCAGGATTAGTAATGTCTGCCACAGTAGTACCTTTGTGATGAGTGGGGAAGGAGAGTGTCAGCACAGACATTATGAATTTGCCATTTCTGGTCTCAGCAAAATGTTCATTCAAGCAATTAACATATCAAATGGAGTTCTCTAGTAACTGATTAAATTGAATAAAGACCTGAGCATTTCATTTGGAGTACATAGTGGATCAAACTACAACTCAGGGCACTTCTAGCCCAATCATGCTTCATCTCCGTAATCATATTTTTACCCTGACACAGAAGTAAGGGGCTCAAAGACTATCTTCTAGTTTAAGTCATAAACTGTGGAAACATATTATAATTTGTTTCTGAAATCGCAAGTCCCTTCCATGTAAACACATTCAATACCTCCCTACTCCTCTGCTCCCTTCAGCATTCTTTCTCCTTCCATGCTTCTCGTGTGTCCCAAACAGAAGTTGTGTGACCGATGCTCAGAGAAAGGTGTTTAAATGAGGAAATGATGGTGTCATCCTTTTTAACTGTGAATTTGCTTCTCTTGTTTACCTAAGAACTAGACAGAGCACTGAGCAAAGAGATCTTTGGTCTTAGCCAGGACTGAGAAACCACACCTAATTGGTGAGTCAAGAGAAATGGTGGCCCCTCTTTTGCAGTGTATAACCCATGAGTGCATGATCCATATGAAAAGTCCTTAGACAAGTCTTAAATCTTTAAGCTTTAATAAATGTGATTGTTGGGCTAAAAAAAATTTTTTTTAGTTTTAAACAGTAACATTTTTTTATATGTGATAAGAACATCAATTTTGCTAGCCACAGAGGATATAGATTACCATTTGGGCTAAAGCAGGCATTATTTACTACTTTTGGGATCAGAAATAATAATATGTTGTATTAAATGTTCATAGTAAGTGCTAAAAATGTGCAGATATATACAATTGTGCTAACTAGCAATGTATTTGCTTTTTGGCATTGTGTTAGTCAATTCTTGCCACCATAGAGCTGCATACCAAAATACTCCAAATCTCCTGTGCTTACAACAGCATTTACGTTTCTCACTCATGGGTCTATAAGTCAGCTAGGACTATTTGCTTTAGACTGGGGATTGACTAGACTTGGCTTGGGCTTTAGGTTGGGTTCAAATCTATTCCATGTGTCACTTTTGGGGGACTCAGTTATACGAGGCTGTTGCTACCTGGGTAGTGTTTTTCTCATTGTGATCATAGGAGCAGAAGGAAATGAATGAAACCACCTTTTCTGTAGACTGCACACAGTCATTTCCACCCACATTTCACCGATTAAAGTTCATCAGTGGTCAGCTCCATCATCAATGGATAGAGAAATTAATTCCACTTCTAGGAGACAAAATACAAAGTTACAGGGCAAAGGATGTGAATATCCTGGGTTGGCCACAAGTTCGTTCGGCTTTTTCATATGCTGTTACAGAAAAACCTGAACGAACTTTTTGGCCAATCCAATATAATTCTAAAATAGGAAGGGTATGAGAATTAAGACAATGAACCAATTTACAAAAATACCAGAATGTTCCATCTAAAACATCAAGTAGGAAAGTAGTATAATGAGGTTAAAAAAATCAGGCTTTAAGTACCAGGAAGATCTAAGTTTGAATCTTAGCTCCATTCTTTTCTGACTATATGTCTTCAACAACAGGTAGGTCTTGGGAATGCTGGAACGGGTAAAGTGTCCATCAGCAGGGCTTTGTAGATATCTCTCCCTGTGCTCTGCCATGAATGGGACTCCATTTCTTTTTGCTTGTCTATTTTTTTACTTACCTGTCTGCTTTCCATATTTGGCATCAATCTGACTCAGCTAAAAGTCACTGTGCCAGTTAAGGCATATAGTTTTACAGTGAGCCACGTCTGGTGCCAGTGGCCAGTATATGAATAGGGCAGGTGCATAGGCAGGCGCATACCCTTGGTTCAATCAGCCATGGCTGATGGGAAGTCACACATACTGAGTCATGCTTTTAGAGCAAAGCTGCTGTTAGGCTGAGATGTCCATTCTTAGAGAGAAGACACAACTCCCAGTCCCTCCTGAGTCTAGGCTGGGCCATGTGACTAAGATTCCCCAGTGGAATATAAGCAGAAATTATGTGTATTGCTTCCAAACAAAAAGGTTAAAATGCTGGTGCCTTTTCTACGGTCGAATTTCCTGTCAAAGACTCCAAAAATGGCAGTGCCACAAGATGGAAAGAGCCTGGGTCACTGACTGATAATGTGGAAGGATTCCTGTAAGAAATAAGCATTAAAGGATTAACACTTTGGGGTTGTTTTTATATCAGAAGACTGTCCATTCTGCAGGGCTGGAAGAGAACAGTTGTCCCTAAAAAGGGGCTGATGGTATGCTAGTCATTGAGATTAGGGTGTAGAATGGAGCAAAGCATAAAAGGCTAAACAACTGAGCAAAGACTTCAGCTGGAGAGGTCCAAATGTTCCGGGTAGGATTACCTGGGGTGGCTTCACTGATACACACTCAGCTGAGAAGGTTGAGTTCAATTAGGAGTCAACTGTATCTGTCAGGGAACGTGGCCTATGTGAAGGATAAGCTCCAAATCCAAAGAGTTGTCCACACTTTAACTCCTACACATTAAGGAAGGCTTTCATTTAATACAGAGAAGTGAGGATTACCTTTGTGGCTCTGTTGCTCCCCTGGATATGGTTTCTGAAGTATCTTTCTTAAGGACTAAGCATCTCTCTCTTTCTTTTAGGGGCTATGCTCACCCAAATCCACCAGTTTTAACAAAATTTGAAAAGTCATCATCTCTTTGGGGAAGGCACACTACCCTCTTAGCCTCCATTAGTAACAAGCATTGGTACCAACTATACTTTCTTAAGCTCACTGATGATGAGGAAGAGAGGGCGCTGTTCCCTCATTTCTAACCATACCTTGACCCCAGCCTCAAGTTTCAGACCATTGAGGGGGATGATGGTTGCCTGAGTCATATGACTCTGCTAAAGTCCATCTTGGACTGCAGGGTATTCCAAGGCCAAAGAGTAGGAAGAAGAAAGCTCAATCCCTTGCAGCTGTTTGTCTCTCTCTCTCTTTCTACTCTCACTCTTTTTCCTGACACAAATCCAGTTATCCAGTGCTGCCCTCCCCTAGCTGGCACACCACCCATGGCAACTGAATTTACTCCATGCTCTTAACGTTTTCTCTGTGAGCTGCACTACAATTGCTTCTGCTTCTCTGGTTAATGAGGGTTCCGTCTCCCTCGCTGGACCTATGCTGCTCACCTCTCATTAATAGGATCCAACCTCAGTCTGTGCGTTGCCTCCACCCCACTCACCAGTTCCTCTCCTTTCCTCTGACAGATTCACCTTTATCCTGCAGGACTGACTTCCTTTTGGACCCCAAGAGCCTCCTAGCTCAGTAGCTTCCAGTCATGAGAACAAAAGCAGAGACCCCCTTTTAGATCTGCACGGCATCATCATAAACAAGAATCCTGCAACACCAGTACTGGAATGGGGGCCATTCATCTTCAGAAGAAAAGCTTTATTTTGAAGCTTCCTTTCCCAACTGATAACCAGTCTGTCACCGCAAGAGGGAGGGGTGGGGTGGCAAGGCATTGAAGAAAGGGGAGGAGGGTGCAGAGCAGCAAACTTATTAACCTTTCCAGGAGGCTTGTGATTCAAGCTTGTGGAGCTTAACATTTTTTTTCTCTCCCAATTATTTTAATGATGCTGCAGAAAGTCCTAACTTCTGTGCTGAGACTGTGTTGCTGCCACAGTCTGGGCTGATCACATGGTAACATTCCGACCCAGGCTGGGTCACCCCTTAAGAAAAATCAGCTTGGGAAAACCACTCCTCCTGCTGCGTGCATCTCACTCTCTCTCTTAAGGGCTGGGGGCTGGCGACGGCAGTGGGGGGGGGGGAAGCCTTCGTTTTAAGAGCTTTGAAGCTTAAGGCTCAGATGTGAGCTTTTGCTTCAGAGTTTATTAGTTATTTTTTATCCCCATCTGCCACCCCCCTCCAAAAAGTTTATGTTCACTAAGAATGGCAATTATTTGACTCTAATTCAAACCATTTTCGTGTCATTTAGATCCAGGCACATTGCTTGATCTCAATAATAAGGGAATGTACCAAATATTTTTGTTGCTAGAGGAACTATAGTCATATAAGCCAGTTCATCAATCATGTGTTTTTTCCTTTCACAGTCTTAATGTATTCCTCATTTCATTTTTGAGCAAGAAAATTAATCCTATAACATAAACTTAAAAGCCAACTACTGTAGTCTGTACTTTGAACCCAGATACAAAAGCAAACATTCCTTCTTATTAGGTTTAGATCAAGATGTATTGATTTAGGAGGTTAACTAATACTTAGCAGGAGGCTGATTGGGGGCTGGAAATGTGAGAGGCAGAAGGCAGGGGGAAGCAGAAGAAGTGGCTTTTCTTCTTGTATATGCACATATACACTTATCTGCAGGCATTGCTAGATTTTCAATAATCCACCACGAACATCATCATGACTATGGGGACTGTAAAGATGGAGAACATCTTTCTACAAGGCCAGCCTCCCTTCCCATTTAACAAGAGCAACTAAACATTGCTGGGGATTAGACGTTCCAATCTGGATTGTCACCTTCCATGTATTAATTTTTTAAACTTTTATTGACATATCATCCACATAGGAAGAATTGTGCTTATTGTAAGCGTACATTTTGATGGATTTTCACAACCTGAACACACCTGTGTAACAAGAGACCAGATTATAAAATGAAACATCAATAGCACCTAGAAGCCACTCACACACAACCCCACCCAGTTACTATCTCACCAAGGGTATCCACTATCCTAAATTCTAATACCATAGTTTATAGTTTAATCTTTTTCTTTGAAGTTTCTATAAATGGAATAATATAGCATTTATTCTTTTATGTCTGGCTTATTTCACTCAATATTATGCTTGAGAAATTCATCCTTGTTATTGTGTGTAGTTGCAGACTGTCCACCCTCTTTGCTATTGATATTCGTTGTATGAGTACACCAAAAAGTCTATATCCATTCTATTGCTGATGGCTATTAGGGCAATTTCCAGTTGGCTATTATGAATAGTGCTATTATGAACGTTCTAATACATGTCTTTTGGTGAATATATGTCCACATCTTTGCTGGGCTTATGCCTAGGAGAGGACTTGCTGAATGTGGAGTGTGCATGTGATTAATTTTAGTAGAAACTGCCAAACAGTTTCCACACTGGCTGTAACTAATTTATTCTCGCACTAGCAATGTATGAGAGTTCCAGTTGCTCTATATCCTCACCAGTACTTGATATGTTCAGTGTTTATTTTAGTTATTTTGGGGCGCAGGTAGTGATATTGCATTGTAATTTGACTCTGCATGTTCCACACCCATTTTCATTTCTATGCTTCAGTTAATTTCCAATCATCCCTTAACCTAGCAAAGGCCAAACTGACCAACCAGTCTTCCCTCTGCAAAGACTATCTGTCTTATAATGATATCCCCACAGCACCTCCTCCACCCACCAACATGGACTTTTCCTTTTGTCGAGTTCTTATTGAATTTATGCACGGAACCACCCCATTTACGCTTGATTAGCCACTGGGTAGTGTTATGCTCTAAATGTTTCTCCTGTGTTATTCTGTCTTTCCAACTGGTGGCAGAGTCCCTTGAGGACAGAGTCCAACTCAGCAGGTCATGTATACCCACACAAATCCACCGGGCTGAGTTCACATGAATACAGGCTGTGCCCGGACTGGACTGAACTTTGCACTTTTTGCCCAATCATTATGATGCCCAAGAGCTTTAGCCTAGATGCCTGATATTGATTAAAAAAAACACTCAAGACTTAAGACGTTAAATAGGGCAGGATGTTGAATAATATGGTTTAAAAAAATGGTTCTTGGAGTTAGAGTTGGATTTGAATCTCACACAGACCAATTTGGTTCTTTGTAATCTTAAGAAGTTATTTTATGATTCTGAACCTCAGTTTCCACATATACAGAAAGAACAGAGCTGTAGTGAGGATTTAACAAGAATAGATAGCTAAGTGTCTGGCATGTTGTAGGTGCTGGAAAAGTCCATTCCTTTTTCCATACTCTCCTTCTTTGAAGAGGTCTCAGTTTCTCAGTCTTGTAAGAGGATAAAACTCAAACAGCTTTGTAGATCTTTGATTGGCCAAGCCTTCTTTGTCAGCCTCTCTGAAATCAAGCAGTATCCTGAATTAGATGGTGAATTTTGAAATAAATTTAATAACATTTTCCAACAAATAACTTTTTTGAACTAAAATTAAAAAGACTGTATTTTCTGAAATCTAACTAGGCCCCTTAACAGCAAAATCTTCTTTGAGGCAAGACTAGTTAACAGCTTTCTATGTAATCTCCATTTTTCTGTCTGCTCAGCCCACTAGATAGAAGTACCTTAAGTGCAGACAATACAATTTTCATCCACCTCTGCTCTTAAGTACGTGGTTAAAGTTCCAACATGTCTACTTCCAGAAGGGCTCTTAGGAAAGTGAATAAGGAAAGGATTTGTCTTAGGGCTTTCTTGCTCTTCCCTGTCCTTTTTCAATGGACAGGCAAGTTCTGGAGTCACATACTGACTGTGGCCCTTAAAAGTGACTCAGGGCTTGGAATCGTGGCCTCTATTTTCCTTCTTCTTGAACCTTACTGTGCTGTGCCACGGTGTGTTGGTGTGTCCAAAACTAATTTGGCAGGTCATTCATTTGTTTCCTCTGATAATGCTACACTGGAGGCAGGGTTACAAAATATATTCCAGCTGACTGGACTTCTGATATGAGTATCTCAGAAAGGTTCCACAGCCTTTAGTTAGATTTAGCGGTCAAGATTCTGGTAGAATCCCCTTTCTCTTTTCTTTTTAATTTCCAGCCAATTTCAATAGAACCACATTGTAATACAGCTCAATGCATTATATATGTATTTTTAATGCCACAGGTCAGACCATGAGGTAGGAATCTTAGATGTTAATCCTGTAACCTGATTTGCTTATAAAAAGGTTCCCATATAGATGCTTGCTTTCTGCCCCCAGGAGGAGAGGGATGAGTGGGAATGTTAGAGGTGCATTTGATAACTTTTCCAAAGCTCTGTCACTTAATCATGTGACTACCAAGAGGAAGAGGTATTATTATGTCCATTTTACAGAGATGAGACAACAAAAGCTCAAAGTGGTTTACTATCTTGTTCAAGGTCACAAATTGGAATCAGAATCTTGGGCTTGTCTTTTTCCAAAGTCTGAACTCTTTCTTCTCTCCTACCTAGAATCCATGTAACCTTGACATAAATCTTTCAATATTAGACTTAGACATGATCTAAGAGGTCAACTCATGCCCTATCAAGTACAGGAATTCCCTCTATGAGGTCCACGACAGCTCCCTGTGCTTCAGGTGACCTACAATAATGACTACCTCATTCCTTCACAGGGCAGCTGATAGCCATTTTGGATGGCTCTTCCTCTTATTTAGAAAAAATCTTCTTCCTTGAGACTTCTACCCAATGGTGCACTAGAGTGGGTCCATGCTTATTCACACCAACTCAAGAGCTGACTGTGCACATCTATTCCTAACTCCACACTTGGTGACCTCAAGTTGGCACCTTGAAATCAACTATGGTGGGTGTGTTTACACTACAGAAATTGCCAAAAGCCACAAATCAGGGCTTCTCTCCCCACCCCCTCCCACAGTGAGAGACCATTATTAAATATTTATCACCACAACACTGCTTCTACCCTTTGGGTGTGATTCTGCCCTTTGTCCTCACAGAAAAAAAGTCCAGGTCTTCTACAGCAGCTTCTCAGAGACTTCAGGACAGCTATCCACTCTGTCTTTCTATGATAGCTTCAGAGAAACCTGAGTTTGAGTCTCAGGTCCATTCTTTAGTTGTTGTGGAACCATAAACAAATTATTTAATTTTTCTAAGTTTCAATTTTCATATATGAAAAATAGGGATGATAAAAAATCTTTACCTCTGGGGTGAATGAGGCTTAAATGGGGCAATGCATATAAAATACACTGCTTGACCTACAGAAACATCTCAATTAACTTTGCTATCAGAATCATTATTACTATTAACCAGAATGCCACAAACATTTAAAGAGTTGCTCAGGACTTCTAGGAAAAGAAATTATATTTTTCAGGGTCTGAGCAGGAACAGGTAGTCCATATACAAAGAGTCTGGTTACAGAGAGTTTAATGCCTGGACCATGTGCAAAAGAGTGAAGATAGTTGGATAGTTAAGGGAAATAATAAGGGATATTGAGATACCCAGAATCCACCAACAGGAAGGAATTTTTACCATCCTAATTCTGAAGGCGCAAGAAAAGCTACACAGGAGCTGTAGCACAGCATAAGATCATATCCACTCTCAGACATGAGGCCCAGAAGGAAGAGAATCCGAGAACAAATACTGTGATTTCTCTATCTCTGTCTTGCCCTCCAATCTCCTGTCAGTACCTCCCAGAAGCCAAGCCTCAGGACACAGGCATGGGATGATTCCATCCATAGATATCACCTCATGGGTCATAAAGCAGGATAGAACAAAGAGGAATGTGGACTGGGGGTGGGGTGGCAGGGGGTGGGTGTGGGAACAAACAGAATAACCAACCAGCGTTTGAATTTTCAATCTTATATTCAATCTATTGAATCCACCTCTGGCCTCTTTTTCCTGTAGAAGATCCAGACTAAGAAATTGTACAAAAATATAATTGTTAAGTGGGGCAAGATCTCAGTGTGAGGAAGTGTGTTTTGTTCTTGGGCTTAATTATGCTTTAAATTCAATGTGATGCACTGAAAAAAAAATCTACACCTGGGATTGGCAGAATGCCTATTATTATAATGTGACTTTAGAGTTCCTTCAACACCCCACCAAGGGAAAAATGTCCGATGTTACCTTATTGATTTATATGATCCTATTTAGATTTTGGTCTTATCCAGTGCTTGCCTTTATTTTCTTTCTCTTCGAAAATGTATCTTTTGGTAAATGCCATTGCTGTTGTCTATGCGTGTGTGTGTTTCATATTTTAAGGGTCTTCAACTGTTCCATTCTAATAGCATCCCCTCCCCTTTGAACTACCTCTGTAGTCCATTACAAAAAATCTGCAAGACCTGAAATGTATTAAAGTCCTCAGATTTCCGCAGTACAATGTTTCCATCTGTTTTTTAAAAAGAGATATTTTATAGCTTTGGGAGAGTCACTTAAGAATTTCATGTACTGAGGCATCACGTGCCCCTGTGTGCTGAGAAGTCTTGACTGACAAGAACAGCTTCCCTCTCACCTGGGTCTCCCTAATCCTGTCAGATACAAAGAGGTCGATGACTCTTTCCTCAACTCACTCTTTATATACAAAATTCTGTGGTTATTCACACAATTCACTAAGGATAGTAGCATTTACCCTTTAAAAGCTATTTCCAGAAATTATTTTTTTACAAAAATGAAAGTGGAGTTTTCATGGTTCAAATAAATCCTAATGATCTGAGGAGATAAATTCTTGAGCCCAGCCACCTCATACGTTTTTATGTCTAGATCCATATACTGATTACAGAACAAAGATGGAAGTGATAACATTCTCCACAAGTGACCATCTGTGTACCACAGATCGACGACTGTCAAACTCACTGTCATTTTCACCCTTCGAGTATAAATAAATATAATTTAGACTCTCAAACTCAAATGCCTACAACAGCCATGAGTGAAGTAAAACACGTATAAGAAAACATTCCTTGGCATTCATAAAGGCTCTCGGTCTGTCTTTTTCTTACAGTTGATAGAGATGTTCATACAAAACATATTTTACTTTTATCTTATTCTATATTTAAATGGAGCAATATGTGAGTGTGTTGATAAATGGCCACAGAGCCCAAGGACAATAGGGAGTAATGGGGTCTGTGGAAAACTGGGGAACATATATCCCCAGAGAGACACCCCACTGCATTGGCCCAGCATGCTGGGGTTATATGGGAATGAAGACTTGGTGTTTTCAAATCTGTCTCTTTCAAAAAGCAGGAATTCTAAGTTTTTATGGAATTTTTTCCAAATTTAGATATTGGCCACAAATTTGCAAAAGTTAATATGTTCTTCATAGGCCAAATCTAACACTTCTTAAGCTAGATATCACCTACTGCTATCAGTTAGCAGCTACTAGACTCAATGAGTCCATGAATGAAAAGCCACTGGGCAGAGTTTTACATGGAGTAAGAAGAGGGCTGGCTGCTCCAATTTCCTTCTACAATGATAAAAGTACAGAAACTGTAGAATGTTCTAGAAGCCACTAAGAAGTTACTCAACTGCTTTTGGGGGCAATCCTGACTCCTGATCACCTTTTTCCTATGCCTCAGGGTCCCCTCTTCCCCATCATCCTCATGTACAAATACTCCACTCTTACATACACACACACACACACACACACACACACAGCATCATTATCTAAGGATACCATCCTTGACATCCAGTCTTTGTCTACATGATTTAACGCCTTTCTTGTGCATTTTGCCATTACTGTGTGAAAATATCTCTAGAACTATATTCCCATTTTGCCAAACTCTAATTTATCCTTGATTCAAAGTCATCTAGGCACAGCCATTGAAAACCTCTGGCTCACGTGATCTGTAAGCATTTTCCAGGTGCCTCTTTACTAGCAGTATAAGTCGATGGCTGATTTATAAGCACTCGCCTGGATCTCACTGACAGCAGCATAATGTGTGCTAAACACGAAGGAGAATCTTGGGATTTCACAATCCATTGATCTGGTAAGAAAATCCGTCTAAATGATTGTTTATCATTATAGAGATAAAGGCTCCTCAAATGAGGGATAAGTATAGGGGATTGTGTATGTCAGAAGACATCCTTTAGTACTTTAAGGCTTTCCAGAGCAAGCCTGTGGCTCCTGCTCCTAGGAGGGACATGTCACAACCCTACAGTATCTGAATGCCATAAGGAAATAGGATAACTCTAAAAGTAGCCCATGAGCCAGTCTCTTGCCTCTATTTCCCCTCCCTCTGTGTCTGGACTGTCTGATTGGGGCTGTTATGGTTCTGGCATTGGCCTGCTGGCTGGACTCACATCCTCTGGCTTTCTGAAATTGTCTGCGTCATGTTTGCTGCATTTGCTTTCCTCAGGTTCTGTTGTCAGTTTTTCCAACCAAAGTGCATTAACTTTGAACCCTTGACTTCTTTGCTAAGAGGATGCTGTCCTTGACAGTGTGAGGCCAATTTCCCACCCCCTCCAAGGGCATCTACCTCATGGAAGGATACACAAATTTTTTCCCCTGACAACAACCCCTCTTGCCAGACTCCATGCCTTAGAAACCCTGCCTGAACATTGCCCATTGTTTGCACTGAGTTACATTGGCTGACTACTTGTGCACAGGGACATACCAGAGTCACAGCATTGGAAATATTATTTTATGTCTTTCCCTTTGGTTTTAAAAAGAATTTTAAAAACAAACTGGTTCCATAATGAACAGAAAGCATGACGTTATTAACCTGAAAATAAAAAAGGCAAATGCTTATTAAGGCATGTTGGTCACTATGTGTTAGAGGACGGGAATTCCCAGTGATGCAATCTGCCTCATCCAAAAACTGAGCACAGAAAACCTTTTCATATGTGCTAAGTCTGCAGCTGCAATAAAGCCTCTGTGCAAACAGTCAGCTCTGACTGCAGATCGTAGCCTCTCTACTGAGGTTCAGATCCCTGGGGGTGCAGTGGCATTTCCTGATGGAATCCAGCATGCACGTTCTATATTCAGGCCCCCAGATTGATACCTTGCAAGAAAATAAAATGGTTTATGGGGAAGTATTGCTACCAGGTCTTGGTGGTCCTGAGGTCAATAAAAAAATGTTATTTGAGGAAAAGAATCATCAGTGTTAAAGATTAATTATCTGTTAAATCATGGTAGTGAGAGTAGCTTTTTCTAATGGGTGATGAGTTTTTATGCATTACATGACATGCATGAGTTTGACGTACTGCACACTTGACAGAACAGAATGTACAGTGAGGACCCCATAGAAAGGTAAATTAAAGAGAATTTGATTGCATCTGAGTATATAATTCATTCTCTTGAGCAACTCAACTTTCATGTCCTCTAAATGAGCAACTAGAATTATACGTCCATGTGTATGAAAAACAGCACATTTAGATCAGGAGGAAATAAAAATTAACATGAGTGTCATAACATCCTTAATATAGGCAAATGGTACACTCTGTCTATAAAAATGCCAGGCCCATAAAACAACACTATTCCTGCAAGCTTTATATCAGAAACAATAAAAAACAAACAAACAAACAAAAACTGCTTATGGGTATCTGTGAGAATTCAGTAAGGAAAACTGTAATCATTTTAGGTGTTTCAAACAGAAGGGATTTAATAGAGGAACTCAATGGCAGAGATGAGGAGGAAGTAAGAAGTGCTACAGGGGATAGTGAGGCAATCCAGAGATTAATTGCGAGAAGCAGATACCATCTCTAAGGTTAACAAAAGGAAAAGTGATTCCCAGGACCAGCATCTGGGTTCATCTATTGGAAACTAGAATTCATGGTGAGGGCTTCCCAGTGAAAACTGAAATCACAGAGATGATGTAGTCTGAAGCAGTGGAACTAGGGGAGAAATATCCTGGCTTCTCGCATCTACCACCCCCCAGTCTTCCATCAAAGCCTCCCTTTGGCTCCCTCCCTTCCCTACCAGGAAGCCAGGGTGCAAGAGAGCCTGGGAAATGTAGTTTCCAGAGCAGAGTGTGGGAAACATTGATGCTGACAAATGACTAGCACATTTGGCATCTCTGAAGACATGTATATTTTCATTAGCTAATTGATCTATGTCTTAAGTGGGCTTTGATGAGCAAATTTTAGCTCCCGTTTCATTCATTTTCATTCTGAAAAATGAGCGAAGGAAAACCACAGACGATCAGGCTGTGATGTGTTTGCCAGTAATTTACCCTGCGAGATATCTAGCGAGGTTTCTCTGTACCCATATATCTTCATTTCTCCTTAAATGTTCCTTGCTGTCTCCCAAGTTCCTTTTTTAATTTTAGCTTTGGGATTATCCAGTAAACAAGAATGATGATTTCATTCATTTTTATAACCTAATCCCTCACAGGGAGAGGCAAGCTGTAGAGTGGGGGAGTATATGCTGGTAACTATTTTAGACTTGTAAATTTTATAAGTTCAAATATCTTACTCAGTGCTAGAACATGAATAGGGAAATACCTGGTTCAATCATGTAAACACGGCAAACATCAGCCTAGAATGTAAGAAGGGAAATACAAGCCAAAGAGTTTTTCAGAAGCATCCCTGCTTTTCAGACACTACCATTTTCTTTGGGCTGAATTGCTCAAGTTCATTAGAGCTTTGAACAACCTTTTTACTTGCTACCATGGGGATCCATTCTCTGAAATCCAAATTGCAGAATGATTTGCTTTTGAACTGTATTGAGTACAATCTGCTTCTAAACCTATAAGGCACATTCAAAAGGACGTGTGTGTTTTATTTAACAAATACTACCATTTTTATCTATTATTTGCCAGCACTATTCTAAGCTATTAAGACATTTGACCCTTTAAACAATTGCATAAGGTGCAGGTAAGAGGACAGGTGTTTTACCCTAGACTATTCTTTGTCATCATTTTATGAATGAGGAAACTGAGACAGAGAGATTAAGTAATAGTTCTGAGGTTAAACAGCCAGGTAGAGCCAGGATTTTCAGTTACTGCTTGGCAATTCTGGGCTCCAGGAATGAGTGTTTCAGTGAACAAGGTGGAAACTACCTGGCCTTTTAGGATTTGGCAACAGAAGTCACCTAGTGCAACTTCTTCTGTCTCTTGTTTGGAGCAGTGACAAGTCCAATCAGATCCAGCAGTGCAGGAGGGGTATCCAAGTGTCAAAGTATTTGCAACCATGCTTTGAAGCCATCACAGTGAGCAAAGTACCAGCAGCAATGACCACAATATATGATGCCCAGATGGTGGGTTGGTTTTTATTTGCTGAAATGACCTTATGGTTTCCTATATTTGGTCCTCATTTATCTACAACAGGAAATGGAAGGAAATAGAGTCTTTCCTTAAGGCAGTTTTCTGTTCCAATTGGTATTCTTCTAACGCCTCCCTTTGCTCTGACAACTTTCTAAATGGCATCGGACAAGACTTCCACTGACTCAAGTTTCATTGATGTAGTTGTACCCAAATAGAAAATGTTCTGTTGCCTATATTCAAAACACATTGCTAAGCCAATTTTCTTTAAATTCTCCTGAATTTCCTCCCCTGAGAGGATCAAACAACTGCCAAGTTTGAGTTTTAAACTTTCAGATACTTTTGAGTAATACTCAGTGGAGAGAATAAAAAGCATTTCGGTAGGGTGATGTTGGTGTGTGTGCGAGTATGCTGTACTCGGAGAAAAATGCAGGTTTTCTATTTTAACTTAACTGTAAAATGCTGAACTAATTTAGCTCAAATCTTTTGAAAACACGTTCGATTTATGGGGCCAGTGACTATCAAAAATTTTAAGCTGAAAAATATTGGAAAAACCACTCAACTCACCAGAATTCTGTTTTTGATTAAAATCTGAGTTTGTGACCAAGTGTTGCTTTTTAAAAAATAGCTCTGGTGAATGCCTCAATTAGAGTATTCAATGACGTTTCTTTATGATGTGTCCTGAGGGAACAATTTGATTGGTATACAGAGAAAATTTTCAGAAGAGGAACATTTCCTTCTGTGCCACGGTCTAAGACAGGAATTGCACATGCAAAGAGGCAAACGTTGGAGTGATCTGGCTGGGTCATCTGTCGTGCCTTCACGGACAATGTTAATTTTAATTACATGGCTGGCTGCCAAATCGGTCCTTTTCTCCTTCACCAAGGCATAAGTAGACAAAAGATGGCTCACTGCAACCTAACAGTTCACTGTTACATTTTCTTTGTCAACCTCTAAATGTGCAGACAAAAAGGAGCTATCAATAAAATTGCTTTTATTGATTAAGGATGAGCCAATATGAAATCGAATCATCCAAACAATTCAATAAGAACTTTGTAAACCCAGCCACCAGGAGTGCTGTACATGGAGTATCTAAATGAACGGATGGAGATGACTTAATTAGAAAGCTAGCACAGTCTTCTTAGGACAACCAAATTTTTTTTAAGGTCACATGTGCAATACAGAAAGCCTCATGTGACTTGGCAGTATAAAGTAAGTCACCACTAACAGTCACCACTTCTGGGACTGGACCCCCAAGATTTGAGTGCTATTTCTACTACTTGGAGCTGGGTAGCTTTAGAAAAATTACTTTACCATCCTGTGCCTTTTATTTTCCCTCTATAAAAGAAAGGATAATTAAAGTGCATATTTTATGGTGCTACTGTGAGGAGCAAATGAGTTCATTCATGCTCAGCACACAGTGGGGTATCTGGCACATTGTACATGCTCAATAAATATAGCTATCATTTATGCTATTGTCTGCTTCTGATAGTCTTACCAATTTATTGACATGTTTTCTCTAGCCACCACAACTGAAAAAGTAGGATAAGTCCTACCTTCAACATAATCATCTGGTGGCCATGGGGAAGTTTGTATTGTCAATGAACTTCGTGGGATTTTAAGGCTATTCTTACGCAGTGGCATCTGCTTTTAAATCAAGCAAATTAAAACACATGACATAGCACATGGTAAATAAATAGTTGATATGCAGAATCTAAAGTAAAATGGCAGAGTGAAACAGAACAATAATAGTTAAAAAAAAAAGGAAAATAATTAGAAAAGAAGGAAAGAAATATACCGATAGGGATCAATAAAAGGAAAAGGCACACTACCTAAAGGAACACCTTTGAAATGTAACAGTCAGAATCAGAAAGAAACTAGAAACTCTGGCATACCCCCACCTCCCAAATGGACCCTTCACTTCTACCCAAGCTCAAACAGATGGAAGAAAGACTATGAGTGGACATCTATCTCAAATTTGTAGTGATGTGCACTCAGAGGGTGTGAAGGCCATCCATGGAAAATGTGAAGAAAACTTCTCATAAAGAAGTCATGGGTTGAGGGTCTTGAGCATCACCTCTGGGGAACCCAAAGATCCAGGAGGAGTCAAGCTGTGACTAGACTTCTGATAGACTCATCACAGAAACTGAACCCAACTTGGATCCTGTCTTCTCAGATGCCCAGTGAAGAAGATTCCTGGGGAGTTTCCTCACAACATATCTCAGGAGTATTAATAAAGAAACTTGGTAACTTTACTCTCAAAAAAAAAAAAAATCCAATTACAAATTCCCAAAAGATAAACAGGGGGAGCTCCATGTATCAAAGCCCATAGCCTAGTCACTTTTCAGAAGAATGTCTGTGAACTTCAGTTCATTTTAAACAAACGGCTGAAAGCAAGCGAACCATATGCAACTCAAGAAACTAGAAGAAATGAAGATGAACAGCACTTGATCAATAAAAACAAAAAATGGCTGTTAAAAAGGGAGGTTTGGGGCTTCCCTGGTGGCGCAGTGGTTGAGAGTCCGCCTGCCGATGCAGGGGACGCGGGTTCGTGCCCCGGTTCGGGAAGATCCCACATGCCGCGGAGTGGCTGGGCCCATGAGCCATGGCCACTGAACCTGCGCGTCCGGAGCCTGTGCTCTGCAATGGGAGAGGCCACAACAGTGAGAGGCCTGCGTACTGGGGGGAAAAAAAAAAAAAAATTAAAAAGGGAGGTTTGCTCAAAGAAAAGATACCAATAGGCCAGGGTTTTGAATCTCACCACTACAATCATTTGGGGCCAGGTGATTCTTTGCTGTGCCCTGTCCCGTGCACGTAAGATGTTTAGCAGCATCCCTGACCTTTTGCACTAGATGCCAGTAGCACCTTCCTCCCCAGTTCTGAGAGTCAAAAATGTCTTCAGATATTACCAAATGTCCTGGGGGGGAGGAGGATAAAATTGAACCTGGTTGAGAACCATTTTAATAGACATTGGAAAGGAGAAAGGGGGCAACAAATAGACAAACTCAATCATGATTATTAAGTAGGACTTTACCACAATCAATTTAGAAGACTCAATAAAATGGTGATCATCCAGGAAGATATAAAATTACAGTCTGAATCAAGAAAGAAAATGGAGCAATAACAATTTAGAAAAACTTCTATGTCAGAGATGTACCCCAAGGTAAATTGTTTATTGTTCAAATATTCACTGTCCTTCCCAGGAGAATTATGCTGCATGGTCCCATCACTGCAGGCTTGGACATGTGACTGGCTCTGCCCAATGGAAGAGGAGCAAAACTGATGAGTCACTGTTAGGCAAATGCTTTTAAGAACCAGTGCCTTGGGAATTCCCTGGTGGTCCAATGGTTAGGACTCCTGTTCAATCCCTGGTACAGGAACTAAGATACTGCAAGCCACTCGGTGTGGCCAAAAACAAACAACAACATAAAAGAGCCAGTGTCTGGTTGGCTACACTTGCTTCTCTTGACCAAGATGACCTGTAACGTTCCAGATCAGGGGTTGTTTGGTATTTTTTTTTTTTTTGAAGTATAGTTGATTACAATATTATATATTTCAGGTGTACAACATAGTGATTCACAAGGTTATATTCCACTTATAGTTATTATAAAATATTGGCTTTATTCCCTGTGAAGAACAGGGGTTCTTTTATTTTTTTTAATAAATTCACTTTATTTATTTAAAAAAAAAAAAGAAGTCATGGGGATGTAATGTACAGCATGGTGACCACAGTTATAGTACTTTATTGCAAATTTGAAAGTTACCAAGACAGTAGCTCTTAAAAGTTCTCATCATAAGGAAAAACAATTTTGTAACTGTGTAAGTGATAGAGGTTAACTAGACTTATTGTGGCGATCATTTTGTGATATATACAAATATTGAATCATTATGTGGTATACCTGAAACTAGCCTCAATTATACCTCAATTATACTTTAATTTTAAAAGTTTAAATTTTTTTTAAAAAAAGAACCTGACAAGTAATCCTAACAGATGGAAGAGAGAAGGGGATTAAGACATACACAGGAGAAAATGTCACCTAAATGAAAATGATTTAAATTAACAAATCTATTAAAGGGGTTATGTAATGTGTTCTAAGATAAACTAATAAATAATGACAAACACAGGCATGTCAGCTAAAATTTGAACGTCAAGGATCAAGATGATTCTCTTCAGGAATACAGATAGAAAAAGCAAGTAAAGTATAAGGGTAAAAGTCAAGCTGGCTTCAGACTTCTTTACAGCAATATCTGTTGTCTTCAAGTTATTTGGGTTGGAGGGGTTGATACAAAAATCCTAAACCAAGCCAAGAGGGTATATAAATTTAAGGTCAATTAAATTATATGCAAAAGTTCAAGAACAATACCTTTTTGTGATTAAGTTACTTAATATCTACAAAGCACATAGAACAGTGCCAGGCAGATAGAAAGCACTATGTAAGTGTTAGTTAATTCATTAAACAAGAATAAAATAAATTTCATGAAACCCATGAGCTCTTTTTAATAAAATCTACCTTAGGAGAAGCCCTAATCAGACTACAGGTGGATGCACTGAACCTATTTACACATAGAACAAAAATTAAATCAACGTGAGAAATATGATTTCAGAAAGTCAATATTCTAAATATTGAAATTTAAAAAATAATAATAGAGCAACAGGAAATCCGGAGATGAAAGGCAGAGCTAAGGAGATGTGTCTGTGTACTAATCTCCCCATTTTTATATGGACAATCAAAAGATTACATCTAAAAGTGATGAATGAAGAAATAGAGCTTTTTATTATTCATGTGTTCAACTAGTATTTTTGAAAACCTACTATGTGTCAGAAACTATTCTAAGTGGTGTGGATTTAACTACAAACAAGGCATATAAGATCCCTGCTCCTTCAAAATTTACTAGGAAAAGACTAGGCCATGCAATTAGATAAGAAAAAAAGAAGTGGATGAACAGATCAATGAAAGATTCTCAAATATAAATGAGAAATTACATGATAAAGATGTCATTTCAAACCAGTAACAATAGATGGATAACTCAATAAATGTTATGGGAAACTGACAAGTCAAAAAAAAATTCCAGATGAGTCAAAGATTTAAAGATAAATATTGAAATCCATTAAAATATTATTAGAAAGCATTGGTGAATCTATGATCTTGCAGTATGAAAAGTCCTTTTGAAGTAAGACATACAACACAAAAGTCACTAAATTAAATTTTAATTCATTTAATTACAAAACTATTTGAAATTTCTATACAGAAAAAATGCATCATAAAATCATAAGCCATCAACAGAAGGAATAAATATTTAAACACATTTCTGACAAAAGACTAATTTCTTTAATATGTAAAGAACATGTGAAAATTAATTTAAAAATTTAAGTGTAACAATAGTATTATAATATTTTTCTGTTTGCTTGCTTAAGTTAATGAGAAAGAGACAAACAATCTAGAAAAATAGGTAAAGAGTGTGACCAAAAATTGAAATATAATAGCCAGTAGCATAAGGTAAGACTTTCAACCATGCATAATAAGAAATACAAATTGTAATATAGTGTTTGTACCTAATCATTTTACCAACATTTGATGACACACAAGATTCACAAGGATTCTGTTGATGGTAGAATAAATCAGTATATACTTTTTTGAAGGACAGTTCAGCTATACTCTTTCAATTTTTTTTTTAATAAACATATTCTGACCGAGAAAATTTATTGTTGGAAATGTACCCTCTGAATATACTTGCCAACTTTTACATGAATTTCTTATTAAAACATTCTTATAAGAGCAAACAAAACAAAACAAAACCTGAAAATATCTAAAATATCAGGAGGGGCAGATTAAAGAAATCATGGCAATAACACTACCTTTATAGTAAGACAGATCTGTGTGCTCTGTCTTATATATATACATATATCTCCATGATATATGTATTTTAAAAATCAAAAGATGTGGATATCAGTGTGTAGGATATCAGTCCTTTGTGCAAAATGTTTTCACACAAATACATATACATGCATACGTGCAAATGTGTATGTATATGTGTAATGTCTTGATTGCCATAAGATTACATATGCATCCATTAACACTGGTTACCTTTAAAAAAAGTCATTTTGGGGTAGAAAAGGAGGAGGGAGACCTTTCTTTTCATTTTATGCATTTTGGTAATGTTTAATTTTTTTATATACATGTGGATCATTTTTTAAGTTAACAGGAGTTATCTGGGTAACAGAATCATCAGTCATCATAAATTTCTTTCTCTGCTTTTCTCTATTAAAAATGGTTTAAAATATTTAAAATAAAATGTGGTATCATTATTCAATTTTTAATAGGTAATAAACTTCTCTTATGTTAAAAAGAAAGTGAATTCCATAAATTAATCAGATATTTTGTAAACTGGGAGCAATGCTTTCAGTTTATAGTGTAAGGAGTGATCTGGGGGTTAAACAAGGCTATCATTGGCTCTTGGTATTCTCTTTCTCCCCTGATGGTAACCTGGTCCATATGGCAAGACAATGGCTTCTTCCCCTAGTTCTCCTTCTCTGAAGTGAAATCTTTAAACTCCATTAAAAACAGATATCCCTGGAGGCTTTCCTAGTATGTGGACTTGGAGGAGAGACCACAGAGCTCTGAAAATAGTATAAAGCAGAAAAGGAAAAGCAACTTAGAATACACTTCTGAAAGTGTTCATTAAAGCAGGATTTCATGAAAGAATTAATTAGTCATTCATTTTTAAGATCCGTTCACCTTACTCAAGTTATTTCAAAAACAGAAAGACAACTGAAGAGCTGGTACCATTCAACTTCCATTGTGGCTTAACTGAAAGGTAGAAGCCAAATTGACAAAATGGGAAAAGCATCCAGTTTTGATTTTTAATTACTGACATAGGACATAAAGCAAGAGTCAGCTGATCTGAAAGTTTCTTCCTATCTAAAAGTGCTTCATTTGTTGATTGTTGAAAATGAAGGAGGACATATGGGGTTGCAATTCAGACATCTCTTGGTAGTGCCATAATGAAAATCATTCAGTATACATAAATGAAATAAATTATAGAAAATGCACTTATACTGAAAATAGCCAAATAGTTCTGGTTCTGTCTGATTCTATGTTTGGCACTTTGGGACACTGTATTAACTCTTTAGCTAAAGTCAAGCAAACTTAAATTTACCCTGAATTCAAATAAGAAGAACACTCAAACAACGAGAGATCTTTACTCCTTTATACTACTTTCACGACAAATGAATGAATAGCAGGTAGAACTAATTTCTTACCCCCTCCCTCCCTCCTTCCTTCTCTCCCTTCCTTCTTTTCTTCCTACCTCCCTTTTATTCTTCTCTCTTTGCAACACCCACTCCATAGTGTCTCAAATGGTTAAGACAAATATGATGCAATTTCTATATATTATTTTTAGATTAACAGCTGGTACAAGGATAATACTTGGTCATTATCAAGTATTATGGTACTGAGGTTTTCATTATAAAAAACTAAGCAAACTTAAAATTTTCAAAAATAGATTAAATTATGCTCAGAGACATTTTCTTATAATTATATGTAATGTATAAATAAGTAAAATGTAAAATTGCATTTTGAGTTCACTTTTGAAACAATACATATGATAGGTCCATTCATCTGCATATTAAAATAACTAAGTCACCTAAGTCCCCATCTTTTCTGTATGCATTTTCTGTTTACTTGCCTAATAAGATGCTTAAACAGTAATTTGCTGAGTTAGCAAAAATTAATTGTTAGAAGAGGAGGAGGACTACTGTTAACATTAATTTTCAAGGCATGGAATGTAATGATGGCTGTTTTCCTTAATTGTCTTATGACTTTTTCTACCCTGGATTAGACCAAATATTGCCCATCTTTTAGCTACTTCATGCATGCCAATTGGTCTTTTATTAATTGTTCACACACAAAATGGCACACTAATAACTTAAAATTACTAGTTTCACACTGTAAGTAGACTTAGTTTACTGCTGGATATATACTTACTGGCATGAATGACCTTGAGGGAATAAGCTTAAGAACACAATCACTGATAGTTGAATCTTAAGGACATAATCATTGTTAGTTTAAAATTGAAATTTTGGATCCTGGAAGCCACATGAGTTTTATCAAGAATTTTCTCATGTAAGTTGAGCCCTTCCTACACTTTCTACATCTCCTTTTTCATTCCTTGTGGGCAGTTAAGTGCCATCAGATCTTATCTTTTCAATCTCCTATAGCTTTCTCCTTCACCCCATGCATCTGCTGAGTTCAAGGACGCCCCATTTCTTGCTTAAATAATTATAACAACCTTTTAATTTGCTCAGAAGAAAAAATAGCATCATCAGTCTGGCGCTTCTCCAAGGCATCATGCTCCCTTCTACCAAAAAGCTTTTTCTCAAAGTAGATTCTATGGGGAAAAGTCCAAATTCCTTTGCCCAGCAGAGTGCTGGCACCTCTCTCTCCTCTTCTGTCCAGCCACAGTAAATTGTCAACCATTTCTCTAATGCATCTTGATGTTTTATGCTTTCCTGCCTTTACCCCTACTGTTCCTCCTGTCTGGAATTCCCTTCCCCCTTTCCTATCTGCTCAACACCTGCTCAGTTTTCATGATTTAACTCAAGTATTATGTCCTCCCAGCAAACCTCTGACCTACAAGGGAAGGTGGTAACTCTATTATTAGTTAACATTCTGGACCTTGTGTAAGCTTCTATTTGATCAATTTGCATAATTCACTGTATTCATCTTTGTAGCCCCAGAAACTTAGCAGTCTGGAAAAGTAAAAGTCATTGAATGAATAAAAGTAAAAGTCATTGAACAAAATGCAGGAGGTAGGTTGCTAAAGCTAACCATTTTATTTCATTCTTGACATAGTGCAATCTGAATCTGAGGTGCTATCTTAGGTCAGTAGAATACCCAGGGTTTATTTGAAGTTCCTCTAGAAGCTGACACTAAGACAAGGGTTTTAGTACAGGTAGTTTACATGAAGGTGGAGAAAACACAATTAGGGAAATGGGGAAGTGAGGAGGGAAAGGGAAGGCCAGTAAAAGATGCATTATCAAGCCAGTTACACTGGGAGTGACAGGGGCTGTGGGAGTTCAGATCACCATGCATCCCAGAGTTATCCCTCCCAGAGATGTGAGGGAGGTGAGGTACTCACTCACTAAGTCCCATTGGTCATTGATTGAGGGCTGTTCCTGGGAGGTATTAACTCCCTAGCACATCTGACCAGCAGCACATGTGGGCAAAGCAAACTCCACCAAATGGGGGAAATTGGCAATCAGGTGTATACTGGTGTGGTCAGGGCATTGACATGTGGGCTGCATTTGGTCTTTGGTGACACTGAGTGGTCATTGTAAATATGAGAGGATGAAATAATATGATATGATTTTCCAAAATCTCTTAGCCACATATACCCCACATTATTTGCTCAGCAAACAAGTTCTGCAGTAGTTAGGGCAGGAAGCAAAATCTTTCGTGTCTAATTAAGACAATTGTGAAATATGCCCAGCATGAGAATATCCCTTAAGAGTCACCAGTCAGAGTGATTCTCTTGGATTGCTACTATTCATAGCAAAATGAATTTTATCATAATTCTAAAGTCACAGCCCTCAAACCCCTTTTGCCTTTGCAAAATTCTCTTACTGAACTCCTAGGTAACCAAGATGAAAAGGATTTGCGGTGGAGAGATGAACATGACTGACAGTTCAGTGATAACTGTGCCAGGTTTCTCAGACTTCCTGTACTCCCAGAAACTGTGAAAGAAATATGCAAATAAAGTTTTAAGTAGACGAAGAAGCTCTAGGTATTAATTACAATGTTAAAATACACTATTCCACTAGGAGATTCCTTCTTGTAAAAAGCAAATGACCACACAAAACTCCAACAAAGCCAATTATACAAACTTGTTATTGATTTTGATAAGCCTCCCAGAGAACTTCTACTATTTCATGAACTATTTGGAGATACTTTTCACATACTGCTAAATCCTTCTCTTTCACTCATTTACTCAACCTCCTCAGTACTCCTACCTCAGTTCCATGCAGCCCCCTCCCCACTTCACTCTTCTTCTATACCTGTCATCTAGAAACATCGCCAAGGAGCTCTTGTTAATTCTCAGTCTCTCAGTTGTCCCCCAGACCTCACAAGCATTAGGACTGTGGACATGATTCCTCTTCTGAAAGTTCTTCTCTGATGAATTCTAAGACAAATTACTATTGTCTGTTTTTCACTTCTCTGAAACTTTTCCTTCTACATCTATGCCCTTCCTTGTCAATCTTTTCCTCTCCAAATGGTTAAGCCTTAGCTCAGAAATCTGCAATGCACCTAATCCTTTTCCTGAATTCCAGGCCCACCTGCTCTAGACTTCCACGAGGATATTTGACCAGAGCCTCATAGGTAATTCCAAAAAGAACCACCCCTGCATCTCCCATCTGGCTTCTGCACACACTCCTATCTGTTAAGGGCACCACTAGGTTTTTGTCACCTGGGCTCCTAACCCTATAGATATTGTTGATTCTTCCCCTACCCAACGACATTGTTTTGTTCTTCATGTGGACTTCAGGCCCCCATTACCACCTGAGTGTATAATTACAGAAGCTACTATCCAGTTCCTTCATCTCCAGTCTCTGTCTGTACTCTCTACTCCTACCACTATACTCCACCAAATATGACATTGGTTTTCCTAACATGCACCTCCAACCAGAGCACTCCTCTGGTAAAATCATCTCACAGTGATCCATTTACATGGGATAGAGTTCAAACTCCTTAGACTAGCACTCAAGAGTCTTGAGGTCCTGAAGTGTGCTTATGTTTCAAAATATACTAAATATCGGTACCCAGATCCACTCTTCACCTTGTTCTGTGCCTGAGAGGCTGATCTCTATGGCTGCATGGACTGACATTCCCAGCCTCTACAGGATCCCCTCCCCTTGAGTATGATCTGGATGTACGGATATAATGGAGGGATATTACTCCCCTTATTAGGTTATGTTGTATGGCAAAGAGTGATGGGATTTTTGCAGATGTAATTAAGGTCCCTAAGCAATTTAATTTGAGCTAATCAATGGGGAGATTATGCTGGGTAGGCCTAGTATAATCAGGTAAGTCTTTTTTTTTTTTTTTTTACTTTTTATTTTATATTGGAGTACAGCCGATTAAAAATGTTGTGATAGTTTCAGGTGCACAGCAAAGGAACTCAGCCATACATATACATGTATCCATTCTCCCCCAAACTCCCCTTCCATCCAGCCTGCCACATAACATTGAGCAGAGTTCCCTGTGCTATACAGTAGGTCCTCGTTGGTTATCCATTTTAAATATAGCAGTGTGTACACGTTGATCTCTTTTAGAAGACAGTCTAGTAGTCAGAGATTTCTCCTGCTGGCATTGATGATCATGAGTGAGTTCTGCTGCTGCAAGGTCATGAATTCTGCCAACAACCCCATAAGCTTAAATGAGTACCCTGAGCCTTAAATGAGGCTGCAGTCCTGGCCACCATCTTGACTGTAGCCTTGTGAGATCCTTGGTAGAGAACCAGCTAAATTGCTCTGGATTGCTGACCCACATGAGATAAGAAATGGGCATGAAGCCACTAAGTTTGTGGCAATCTGTTACACAGCAATAGCTAACTAATACCCTTGTCCTTCTGGGCAAATTAGGTCAATAGAATATATCAAGATTGTTCAGAGAGTAGGAGGAAAGAGATCTTGAGATACTTATTCTCCCTGCCAGCTTCTTGCCAGCTGACACCCTACCAGAGCGCCCCACTGCCCCCAACTTCTGCCAATGGCTTCTCTTTAGCTACAGCCATCTCAGGGAGCTAGTAACTGTCCCTCCTGTGCCCCTGTAGACTTAAGGTTGGTAAAGCCTCTGGTTTGGATTCCTAATGTAGGGCCAGAGTACTTCACTATCCCTGGTTATTTTTCCTCAACTCTCCCCACACCTTGAGTAAATGTCCCTTTGTTAAACTTTGTTAAATTCTTTTTTAAAGAATGTTATTACTATTACTTTCATGCTGGGATCCTACCTAAAGAATAAACTTACCTCCTAGTATCCTATCCAAACCCACCTCCAAATCTAAACTACCAGCCATGCTCCACAGAACACAATCCGACATTTTCCCACCTGATGTCTTGCCTTTGGGTTGCTTCTACTGTCTAGAATCTAGAGACTGTTGGCATGATGGGGGAAGAAAATCCAAACAAACAAAGACATGAGTTCTAGAACAAACTACTGACTGTGCTCCTTGCTACCTGTGTGACCTTGGGAAACTGTCTTAACCTCTCTAGGCAGTTTCTTTATCTGTAAGATGGGCGTAATAATACCCACTGAGCAAGGGTCTTGTGATGATTAAATGAAAAAATAAGTGGAAAGCATCTAGTACATGAAACTCAGTAACTAAAGGTGTTGGTGGAAATTCTGCTGCTGCTAATGCTTTCATTCATAAAGACACCTACTGATCCTACTGAAATTTTACACACCCTGAATTTTTCTCTCAAGTTCTCTCACGTCTATGAATTTAGTGAGTCCACTTTTCAGAAATGAGATTGCTCTCCATTAAACCTATAGAAATTGTTTCTCACTTCTCTTATTAAAGTTCTTACTTCATATGTCTTATATTCATTTACCTGCAAACATGTCCCATTGTTAGGGGAAACACTGACTGAAACTGCCCACCCTGGCCAGGCACCACAGTAACCATTTTCACGAGTTATTTTACAATAGGAGGTCCTGGTAAGGAACAGGGAACTAATAAGCCACCACAAACTGGAAGAATTCAGGAAAGTCAAAAGGAGACGCAAGTCCGTATGTCCTACCAACCTCCTGTGTTAATTACGTTATGAAGAGTCAAAGATAATATTTCTCATTATCATCCTCTCTGGAATCCATGTTGGCTGAGCCATGCATGTGCCACCAGGAGGGACCCTGAGTCAGAACAACAGACAAGAGACAAACCAAAAACTAATCTCATCACCATAAAACCTGAGACTGCAAACCACATGGCAGAGCAGTCCTCCTGGTTTCACTTCCCCTGCTGCTCTCCGCCCCTGGGCGCCCCTTCCCAATAAAATCTCTTGCTTTGTCAGCACAAGTGTCTCCTCAGACAATTCATTTCCGAGTGTTAGACAAGATCCCACTTCCGGGCCCTGGAAGGGGTCCTACTTCCTGCAACACCATCTCTTCTGCTGAATTCTAAATGCATTATGGGCAGAGATTTTGTATCTTTGTATTTTCTGGGCCCAAAGTGGACAGTTCCATGGCCATAATAGCTGCTCAAGCATATTTGCAGACTGGATATGTAAAGAGAAATATTATCATTGACTCTTCACAATATAATTAACACAGATTTTAATATCATTGACAAGATATGCAAATATATTGATATGAATATAATAAAATAATATTTAATGGATATCTAAAACAACATATTAGGAAGCTTATAATTATTTTTCAGAAGCGTGTGCTCATTTAACATTGATTTTTGCTGTCTGCCAAGTACAAAAGAAAATAACATGAAACAAAACGAATCTTCCAAGAACCACTGACATTAAATTGCATGTGTGTAGTAATTCAAATTGGGCAAATTTTGTTGTCTTGACACATGTATTCTCACTTATTTTTCACTACAGCTCTGTGAGGAGATAAGCAGTTAATCTTTACATATTATTCATGAGGGAGCTGAGACTATCAGAATTTGTTATTGGCTTAATCAACCTCAGTGGTAAACTTTCTGATGATAAAAGCTGTTAGAAAAGAAAAAGAAGAAGAAAAGCATACGAAGTCTATCTCAAAATCAGGCCATAAAATTTCAGGCAGAAGGCCAAGAAATACATTTAAAGATACATAGAGTAAGTAGCAATCGAAACCTTGTGTTTGTATGGCAGTTTTTACTTCTCCAAGTCCACACATGCTAAGCATTTGACCTTTATCATGCCATCTGAGGCAGGTAGAACATATCTATTTACCCCGATTAATAGATGAGGCCAAGAGGTGGCCATTTTAAATTCAGCCATCCAAACCAGAATTAAAATGTAAGTCACCCAACTATGTCTTGGGCTATAAGCAACATGTGTATAGAGCACCTACTATGCGTATCCTACAATACAATACAATCTAGTTAAATGCATAAAATTTATTGTCTCTAAATTTTTAAGGAGTAGTCAGTATTTGCCTGAAAGGAATAACCCAGACTCAGAATACTAGGCCTACTAGTTGGCAAATAAGTCACTTTACCCCACCCTTCCTTCCACCACATCTAATTATACATCACATAGGTAAAAGTTAAAAGTTTGATTGACCACATGCTGCTCTTTGCTGTGGCTCCTGGTTCCTGTGAAAGAACTTCATCCAGGTGAAGTAAGTGGAATTGCTGTTAAGTGTCACACTAGTTACAAGGTGACAGGTATGCTAACAAGCCTAGAGGTTTCCCTGAGGAGTTGTTGTAGGTTTCAGTGGAATAACAATTACAAGGTAGATGGATCATTTCATGCCTGCTGTGACCTTTACAATATATGAGAGTCATTATTTTAATGTTAATTTGCATAATGGTAGGTCTGAAAGAACAATGGTGAATGCTAATAGCTGCAGGATGCAATAAAATTAAACATCATCTGGGCTGAACTGCTAAAGGAAAAGTTGCCAAAGTATGACTGTTCAAGCACGTAATTTCATCCCAGGTCATGTGCACATCCAATCAAATGCGATTTCTGGTATCTCTTGAAAAACTGGCAATAAGTGACTGGAAGCAATAGCAGCAACCTCCTTTATATAGAATCCTAACCTGGTAGGCTTTGCTTTTTTTTTTTTTTTTTTTTTTTTGCGGTACACAGGTCTCTCACTGTTGTGGCCTCTCCCGTTGCGGAGCACAGGCTCCGGACGCGCAGGCTCAGCGGCCATGGCTCACGGGCCCAGCCGCTCCGCGGCATGTGGGATCTCTCCCGGACCGGGGCACGAACCCGTGTCCCCTGCATCGGCAGGCGGACTCTCAACCACTGCACCACCAGGGAAGCCCGGCTTTGCTTTTTTACATAACTTGTGTGTCCCCTTTGAGGGAGTTGAATTTTCAGCTACCATCACCTTCCCCAAATGACCCTTGACCCCAACTTTCACCACTCCCCACATCTGGCACATACACTAAATTTGATACACCCAGAAAGAATGACTCTCACCTTATGGGCTGAAAAACTTGCAATAAACCTTTGAAGAAGGTAGCATGGACCATGGCTAGCAGCAAGTGATATTTTCAAGGGAAATAGACACTGTCACCTCAAAGTAATAACCCTGCATTCTGAGTTGCAGGTGGGAAGGTAGCTGTGCAGAAAGAGAATAAAAAGAGGTCATCTCCATTTAAATTTATTGTTTCAAACTACTCCTAATGCCTAGAAAATGGGTAGGTTCGATTATCCTGTACTTCGCACCCCAAATCAGTCTTTTCAGATTATTTATTTACTTACATATTTACTTCTTTATTTATTGACTTCTTTCTCCCAAGCGTTCAAACTCATTTTCACCACAAGAGGGCAGCCATCTCTAAAAAACAGCCAGAGAGCCTGGATCTTAAGAGAAATAGGGCCAACATTTAGGAAGTTATGCTTGGGCAGGGCATTCAGCAGCCCCTGGGTAATCACATATCACACACAAGAGGTTCTGTGATGGGCAACACTGAAATGGGATAGAGTGTCCAGAAGTGCCAACTTTCCCTCCGATTCTTGATGATCAAAGATTATTTCACAGACTGACAAGGCTCCCGAGTTATGAAAGCCTGCAGCTGTGAGACATCCTTGATGTCAACACCAAAGATTTATTTTTCATCCTTACTTGAGGCACATTCAATAGCTGTCAGCTTTCTCCTCCTCTTTAAAAGCTACACACTGATTTAGGTTTCATATAAGTTTTGTTTTGTTTTTTAAATCTCACTGATGACAGAAACTATTGTTAACTCCTCAATTAAACTTGATAGGGAAGGAAATTGTTTCAGAAGCACAATAAACACTTTCTGACTTAAAGTGTCTGTGAAGAGAACATGTTCTCTTGCCAACTTGTTTGGTGTCCAATGATTCAGAGTGGCAAACAGCTTCCATAGTGCATTTTCAGGGAAAAATAGTACCATGTTCCTGAATATTTTGTCCCTCATTCCCCCCCCCCATTTATTTTCCTAGTAGGCAGTCTTCCTCATAAATACCTTATTTGACCTTTATACTTGCAGAAACAGCGAGTGCCTAATTCCCCTCTGTGAGTTACTAATCCGATTTACGTGAGCGGAACCTAGAATTATTTTAGCTTTCCGACTGAAAAAATAATACACATGGATAATAGATTGTTATGAGTTCCTGCTTCAGGCTTTTCTCTTTCTGCTCTGCAGGCTGAAGGGTCTGTGCAAGAGAACTTGATTTTGCCCATCTGGCCTTTTCCAAAACTTTTCTCCCTTTGGGTAAACTTGTTGAGCTGTGCATGGGGGGTCCTGGAATCCTGGAAAGGACTGAAAGCCTTAGCCTTGAAATTTGTGGTGCAGCAGATTTGGGGACTCTCTCAGCAGAGGAAGACAAGTCACTTGACCACATGTCACAGATCAGCTGCTGGGGCCTGGTGTAAGTGGGTGGGGCAGAAGGTTCTAAGGTCTCAGACCAGAATTGTCCTGTCTGCTTGGCTCACACTGTGCGTTATTTTACCTTCCTCTGAGTTGCCTCTGAGCTGGGCAAGATAAATATCACAAGGTATGAAGTGATTGCTACCGTAAGAAGAAATAAAATCCCTCTCATCCTCTCTTCTCTCTCTCTCTCTCTCTCTCTCTCTCACACACACACACACACACACACACACACACACACACACACGTGGACGTAAACAGAGTCCACAATGCACATGTCACGTATAGCAGGACATCCATTTCACATAGACATAAGTTTACAGAAATGTGTAGTTTCGTTAGTACATATTTACATATATGAATATTTGTGTATTACATACATACTTATTGGAGTAATAGTGCACATTTATATAAATACATTTACATATGTAAATGAATACATCTCTCTGTGTTAAAGTTTAAGTAACACCCAATGTCCAATCTCTAGTTTTGTTTTAATTCTCCTCCCACCCCGGGGAAACACAGAAGTGTGTACCCCAAGCCTATGCCAAGATGCCTTGTAACTTGGTTGAGTTCTTCTTTTAATCGACTATTATTGAACATCTTCAAACTGAAAGTTGAATAACGGGCCGGGAGGGGAAATAAGGCCCGACCCAGCATTCGTCCGGGATTTCGCTCCCGGAGCCCCAGCCAGGGGCCGCCGCTCCGACGGATCTCCCCTCTGAGGGCAGGGGCTGGAGGCGCGAGCGCCCCCTCTGCGGCCGCGAGTCCCCGCCCTCGGCCCCACCCCGCCGCGGCTGTCCCGGCGCGCCGTCCACACCCCTGCTCGCTGCTCCCGCCCGCTCGGGGATCCCCGGCGAGCCGCGCCACCGAGGGGGAGGTGTTCGGCCTCGGCCGGGAGGGAGACGGCAGGCGGCGTCCCCTTTAAAAGCCGCGAGCGCCGCGCCACGGCGCCGCCGCCGCCGTCGCCGCCGGAGTCCTCGCCCCGCCGCGCCGCGCTGCGCCCGGCTCGCGCTGCGCCCGCCGCTCTGCTTCCCACACCCGGCCGGGGATTGGCAGCCGCCGCCGGACATCGGCCGCCACAGGCTCCGCCGCCCACACGGACGACCTAGGCGCTATCGCCTTGCGGATTACTGCGGGCTCCGAGGCACCCGCGCCCGCAGACCCTGCGCGGGTTGGAGCACCCGGCCGTGCGCGCCGCTGCGCCGTGGCCTCGGCTGCCCGGGCCAAGCCGGAGCCTAAGACCGGCGTGCAGAGCGCCGGGGAGCCGGGAGCCGAGCCCGAGCGCCGCGATGCCGATCACCTCCCGCCGTTGCTCGGGGGCCTGGGACGTGCCGGCCGAGGTGTGATCGTACCCCAGGCTGGCCACAAAGGGCACAGCGGCTTGGCCCGGGGGCGAGGAGAGCGAGGGGAGAGCGCAGCCACCCGCTTCGGCAGCCCGAAACTCGGCTCGACTCTCTGGAGAATGCGCCCGAGGACGCCGGAGAGCCGGAGTCGCGGTGGTTTCAACTGGCTAGCGCTAATGGGGGTGCACTGGAGGAAGGCAGAGTGATGCGGGGGGGCAACTCGCCCGGCACCAAGATCGCCGCTGCGCCCTTCCCCGGACCCGGCGTCTCCCAGGATGGCTGGCCCGAGCCATGGGCCCCGGCGGAGCTAGCGCCGAGCGCCCGACCCTCGACCCCACAGTCCCGGAGCCAGCCCTCCGCGGGGCCACGCGTCCCGCGGGCTCTGGTTCCTAAGGACGACGACAGCACCAGCTTTTCCTTTCTCCCTTCCCTTCCCTGCTCCGCACTCCTCCCCCTGCTCGCTGTTGTTGTGTGTCAGCACTTGGCTGGAGACTTCTTGAACTTGCAGGGAGAGTAACTTGCGCTCCCCACTTCGCGCCGGTGCCTCTGCCCCAGCGGACCCAGCCTCGCCGCCTGCGAACCCCGCCGCCCCTCCACTCCACCGCTGGGCCCGACCCGAGACGCCTTTCCCTGCGTGCGGAGAGAGACTGCCCGGCCGGCACCCGGGAGGAGAAGGAGGAGGCGAAGGAAGGGAACCCGGTCCCTGCGCCAGGTCCTTCAGCCAGAGCTTTTTCCATGTGGAGGCTCTTTCAATGGACGTGTCCCCGCGTGCTTCTTAGACGGTCTGCGGTCTCCTAAAGGTAGACAACGTGGGCCGAGGCCGGGGCTGTGGGTGGGCGCGGGGCCCCGGCGGATGAGCCCCTCCCGGGGCCAGGTTGGGCCGGACGTAAACAGAGCAGGTCCACGTGCAGCCGAGCTCCTGCGGGGATGCCCCCATCCTACCGCCGCCGGGCGACCGTCGGCTTTGCACTCCCGGCTCGCACTTTTCCGCCCCTCCTCCCTCCCTTCTTTTCGGCATTTTATTAGGGCTGTTAACACTTAGATGATTTTATTTTTAAGGCAAAGAAATCCCTTGGAGAGGGTGGCCCCTGGATTTCACCCGTTAGCTGCCAACCTGTACGCCTTGCCGTGGCGATCCCTTCTGACTTTTTCAAGTTTCTCCGGGAGACCTGCTCTCTGTACTCAGAGCTGCGTCCCATTTGGGAAAATATTAGAAGTTGGGATTCTCCCTGTTTGTTTCCAGGAATGCGAGGGGGCAGTTCTCTCGTGCCACCTTGTGCTGACACGGGAATTAATAGATATTAGCCATCTACGTAATCCTATGAAGATACCTGCGTATCTTGACTGCATTGGGGGGAGGGGGTTCGGGGATGGAGTGGCCTGCCCTGACACCTCTGAGGTTAGAGACGTGGGCCACAGGTTGCAAGTGACTTCGGAAGTTGTGCCCCTGAGTTTACTGGCTCTGGAAGTTATAGACCGTGTGTGTGTATCAGGAAGTTCTATACAGTGCCTCTAAGGAAGTCACATGCACCATTTGTGTTTATATGCCAGCGAGCGCTGTGTGATTGGGTTAGTTTAGGGGACGGAGGGGTGTGAGACCAAACGGTGGTTTCCCCAGGTTCCCTGCACAGGCTGTCAGCGTGTCACAGAAAGAAAAGGTGACAGTCACTGACGCGGGCTGGGGGGTGGGGGTCAAATTTTGTCAGACGGATTGAGAATGGAATGGGAGGGTGAAATCCATCTGGCTCAGGAACTAAGGGTCTTCCATTCTCCTAAACGTTTGAGCTTCAGCTCCTCTGAAGTGTCTCCGCGAGTGTTGTCAGCCGGGTGGGCACCCTGGAGGAGGAAGCAAGGGGACCGAGCGGGAGCCGGGACCGCGGGGGCGGAAGGGGGGAGGGCTGGGCGGAGAACTCCGTGACTCATGTCGGCCCTGTCCTCAGGTCGACCATGGTGGCCGGGACCCGCTGTCTTCTAGCGTTGCTGCTTCCCCAGGTCCTCCTGGGCGTTGCGGCCGGCCTCATTCCCGAGCTGGGCCGGAGGAAGTTCGCGGTGTCTGCTGGCCGGTCTTCGTCCCAGCCCTCGGACGACGTCCTGAGTGAGTTCGAGTTGCGGTTGCTTAGCATGTTCGGCCTGAAGCAGAGACCCACCCCCAGCAGGGGTGCCGTGGTGCCCCCCTACATGCTGGACCTGTACCGCCGGCACTCGGGCCAGCCTGGCGCGCCCGCCCCGGACCACCGGCTGGAGAGGGCAGCCAGCCTCGCCAACACCGTGCGCAGCTTCCACCACGAAGGTGAGGCTTGGAGCCGGGGCGCGGGGGCGGAGACGGGGGCGGGGAGTCGTCCATCCAAGCGCCCCACAGTGGGCAGACAGCAGGCGTCCCTGGAAGGGCAGCTTGGCCGGGGCGCTGCAGACGTTTCCATGTTTGCCTCTGTAAGAACCTTTACGAACCTGACATTCACTCACTGCCTGTGTGGCGGGAGAGCCAGGGATTCCCCTTTGGTAAAGCTGCACCCTTTTCCTGGCTTGCAGCCAGAAGAGCGACTCCTCCTCCAGGAACTGGAGAGAAATCAAGTGATGGGGAAGATGAGGGCAAAAGGCTTGCCCCTAGTCAGCTAAACGTGCAAGAATTCCATAGTAGAAGAATGAGGAGGGGGGCAGATTGGGATCTCTTTAGGTCTGTTTGGAAGCCTTTGCTCTATAAATCTGCTTCTCTTGCTTAAGCCGGGGTTTCAAGCATGACAGAGCCAAGGGCAGAATTTTCAGAGATAGTATTGAAAAATCAAAGCCCAGGGCTCCAATGTCTTTCTAATTTACAGTAGATCTGGACCTGGTTTGGAAGATTTCAAATCCCTATCTAATCCTCGTGGGAGATCAATTCCACAATCAATCTTATTGTTTCCACAATGACTTTCTTGTCTTGTGCTTAAATCTGAGATGAACTCCGGAGTAGAGACAAGGCTAGCCTTCAGATAAAAGCTTTTGCAGCAACTGCCTGTTTTCCTTCATGTGCACTGAAATGTGGGGTTTTTTTTCTTTTATGATACTGGATGTGGTTCTTTTAAGGTAGGATGTTTATACTTGTTTCATCAGAAAGGCATTTAGTGGATTTGAAATGTCTTAGAGCAGCTAGTGAGATCTGTTGTACCCAAGTTCTTAGGGCAATTGGTCAAAAATATTTTCCACTTCAATTCTTTTTCTACACTTTTAAATGCTCCTTTGGCTTAACACATTCTAAACGAGCTCAGGTTCGTTCAAGTTCTAGAGAATGGTCCAAAGATGTATATCACAGAGCAGCCACTTGTAGGATATCAGGGAACTGGGATATTGTTCTGGTTTTCTTGCCTTGCCTTGCTGAGGTGGTCAATTTCAAGTGGAAATCTACCCTCTGATATAAACAAATCAGTAGTGTCACAGCCAGGCATTTTCTGCCAGTGTGAAGGAGAACTTATACTTGTGAGAACAGCAGTCAATAGTGGGAAGGGGTCCTAAAGGCCGGTCACATAACAAAAGGGACTTCATCAAGGCAGCTATACATAGTGAAGGGGACATGAATTGAAAAATCAATTCATTTTTCAGCACATTTCTAAGTGAGGTGCTGTCTGCTAGCAGAAATCATATTTGAAAGGAAATAAGATCTCATTTTACTCCTTCAGGATTCATCCACTGGAAGCAGAAGTTGTCTGTTGTCATGCAGAAATGTTCTTGTTCCTGTACATTCTGTCATCACCACCTTGGGGAGATTATAGATCCAGCTCATCATTCCCAGCTGCTGCTGATTAGAATTGTTTCTCTGGATAGAAAAGTAATAAGAATTGCTATTTCAGCCACCTCTCCTGGAGATATAGCATGGAAACCATTCTGAACTTTATTTTTAAGGCCAAGAAGGCACTGTGTGTGTCTCTTAGAACTTTAAAGGAAGATAGATCATTTAAGGCATTTGACACCTAAAAACGTTCAGTTGCATGAGGATTCCATCAGTGAAGTCTGCATATTTCTCCTTCCTCTGGAAGTGGCTCGACCAAAACTAAACAGTCTAGAACTTATTGGAGTGTATAATTTTAACTTAAAGAGCATGCTTGAGTTTATAAGTCAGAATTTATGTCTTTAAACGTGTAAATGTTATACACCAAATAGTGCAGAAGTTACCAACTTGCTTAAAATCAAGTTGCAATAATAACTTCAGATCTTTATGAAATTAGATAATTAAAAAAAGCTATGTAATGTTTGCCCCAAATTTCAACAAACCCATTCCTTTTCTTCTTAAGACTAGCATATAATCATTAAGCTACAAATTGCCCTTTTTTGAAGACCGTTTCATTTTTACGTAAACCAGAATTTGGTTTTTGTAAATATTCTTGTTTATAAAACATCCATGCATGGCACTAAAAAATCTTTTAATAAACCATGTGATTAAGGCTGCAGGTTTAAGAGCAGAATTTGGTTCCTAGAGCCTTTGTGGATGTTTTTTTGGTAAAGGACCTGATTACGAGAATTACCTGTTGGTTTTATTTGCGTGTGGGATCTGGGTGATTTGGCGAAATACAAGACAAGAAGTATCATGATGGCATTCTTTCAACCGATGTGTGAAGATAATGGGTCTACATCATAGGTGATCTGACACAGAAATTATCAGTTGTCATTTCTCCTATTAAGCTTTGTCTAGTCCTTTCTCCAGTGGCTTTTATTCGGGAGAGCCCAAGCGCTGGAAAATTTTTCTTTTTTCAAAGTTGTTAAAAAGTGCTTCGGAACTGCCACTGAGGATAGAAAAATCACTTCTTCAACTGGAAACAGTGTTGTGTGTTTTGCTTGTAGTTAAAAACACATTGAAATTGGTTGACTTGATTGGCCTTGCAAAAAATCTTCATTCTTTCCTGTCAGATTGGAATATGGAAGGACCACGCGCTCGCTCTCCAGACTCTGAAGGACACAGTTCTCTTTTTGCCCAAAATAACTGAATTATTTGCCTCTATGACTGAAGCTTTGAAATAGAGATTAACCCCGTTCCCACAAATGTAATTTTCTTGAAAATATTCATTTAAAAGGAAAGTTCAAGAAACAACCACTGCTCTGTGATGGAGCACTGGTATCACAAATTCCCAGTGCAACCAAAGGATTTGGACACATACACCCCCCCAAACCAGTGCTCATTTGGGGTGCTTCCCTAGTGTCCCCAGGTATTTCATTGTGATTGTGAAAGGCCCCCTTTAGGTAGAACAGGCATTCTATTTGGAAATGCTCATAGAGATTGAGGCTTTGGTGCCCAGAGATAGTTCTTGCACTTATGTTTTCCATTTTGCCTCGTTTTTAGTGGTTCCTCTCTGTTCCCCCTTGATCCCTCCTCATTGAGCTATTTTGTCTTTTTAAGACTTTCCCTTTGTGTGTTTCACCAAATAAGCAACAATAAGAGGGCCCTGGATCATTCCAAAGGTGTTGGAGCTAAGAGAGTGGGTAGAGGCCAAATCAGGGTTGGTGCCAACGACCATGCTCTTTCTTTTAGCTGCCATCTCCTTTGTTGTCTTTGTTTTTTTAACTGATTCATTTTAACCTTTTGTATTTTATCGTTGTTTTTCTCCTTGATACATCAATTCTCTAACCATTGTTTTATATTTTGGAAAATTTTATTTATTATTCTCCACTACTTTCATTTTATTTCAGGGCAGTGATTTCCAACCTTACTGATTTACTAAAACATTCCCAGGTTTTTATTGTTGTTTTCTTAATGGACATTTTTTGTCTAAAGAGTGTTGCAAAATTCTCAAAATGTAATGGCAACTCACTTTTTGCTAAAACCCATCAAAACTTGTCCTCATATACTGTAGGACAAACAGGCAGTCACAAAATATCAGTGGTTCCACACAAGATCTGTATGTCCCAGTGGCCCCTGCCACTTTACCTTTCTGCTTTACTATTCTGTTCTGTCTGCTTCTTCCACCATTTCTATCCCTTTAACTGGGACAGAACTTGCCCTACGGTTATCACTGTGTTAAATATAAATCTGCCTCTAATGGTTTTGACTTTTGCTTGAGTTTTTGACTCCTCCCCTATGTTAGATGGTGCCGTCTAGTGGCCAGAAACTTGGGAGCTGCAGTAGACTCAAGTTCATAGCTATGTTCTTAGTTTACTAGCTCTGTGACCTTAGGAAAATCACATAACCTCTCTGAGCTCCAACTAGTTCTTTTACAAAATGGAGCCAGTAACAGTTCCTCTCTAACTGATTTGTCATAAGGTAATTCATATAAAGTTCTTAGTGCCAGACCTGGCACAAACAACCATTCAGCACACTTGCTGTCATTATCGTGATGACTTGTTTCTTTATGTCCTATTCTCCCCTGGTCTAGGGAAGAGGAGGCCAAAGTGGACCTAGGCTAGCTGAGGGAATTCAGTCTTGGCTTTTTGAATGTAGATGAATAATTGATAGCGTAGATGATTAAGTTAGAACTTCACTTTTTGGAGGAGAGGTCAAATGTCATTGTTGCCTTATTTTTCTTTACTTTCCCACATTTTTGTAGCCATAGCTCCATCTATTTGGATAAGAACTTAGAGGTTCAAGAATCCATGTCTAAGATAGGCTGGAATCCTCAGATTCCTTGGCAAGTGCAGCTTATTCAATAAGGGTTATTTACAGAGAATTAATAATTGTATATACCTCCAGAAAAGCATACATTACCTACTTAGGTAAATACTCCATATTTTCAGAATCCCTAGGCTTGTGGTGATTTGCAGATTCTTTACTTCATTTCAAAACGTTCAGATTTTTTTCTGCCTTCTAGAAAAATTTCATGTTCCCTTGAAGATCAAAGGAGAGGGTAGTAGGTACCCTAACCTTGGTCAGTTGTTTTCCTGGGTTTGGGGGTTCCTATGACTTTCTGACTTATCTCTGTGACCAGAGTCTGCAGTCAGGGATCTTGTCATGGAGGCCTTTGTATTAAGGAGGGATAGTGGTCCTTCAGGGATTAGACTGACTGAGATGAAACTGCACAGTTGGAGAGGGATCTTCACATTACTTGTTAATGTTTAATAGTGTAATTTTTTCCTTTGCTAAGTGATTATCCTTTTGGCCACTTACCTCCAATGAGATTTTGAAGCACATGAAACTGCTTTTTTATAGGTTAAATCCAGTTGAATGGTGGTAGTTTTGTATAATTCAGTCTCATATTAGTCTTTTGGAGGGTTATTGTTCTATTTAATGCCCCTTTTATACCCATCCTCTTTACTTCATTTGCTTGTCTCTCGTGCTTACCTGGGAGATTGTTCCTTCATCCTCCTCCTGGCTGTGTGTGTCTGTGTGTGTCTGTGTGTGTGTGTCTGTGTGTGTGTGTGTGTGTGTGTGTGTGTGTGTGTGTGTATGATTTCTCTGGGCACCTTTGTTAATACAGCTGTTCCCCAAAGGCCCTGGATAATGTGCCGTTCCTTCCTCTCCTTAAAAGAAGAGAGAGCGCTTTTAGGTGTGCCGGGAGCAGCGAAGTCAGTTGCCCGGGTCCAGGCCTTGGCTTTGTGTCATTGTGTCTGATGGGTGTGCAGATTTTTAGGTCACTCTTCTTTTCTCTGGTAGCTGGTGGCTTCTCTGCTGAAAGAATGCCTTCAGGGAAAACATCAGAGGGCTCCTGAATTGCAGGGAGGAAAGGAAAGAAGGGGCTAAACACAACCCTTGATACTTGTCGGAGCCACAGAGGAGAGCTCTGGTTGATTGGTGGGAGGATTATTTTAAAAATAGTGCCTGGCCAGAAGTACCATTAGCCAGCAGCGGGGTTTAGAGCGGCTCCCCAAAGGTATCCGTACGGGTACCGGTTAGCAGGCTTGAGGGGACCGTGGGGGACTCCCTTCTTGGCCTGATGGTCTCCCTGTCCAAGGAGAGGCGATTTAGATCTTTCTGTTCTGAGTCTGGCTCCTCACCCCTGGCCTCAAGTCTTACTCCTTGGCCAACGCTAATGGTTCTTCTATTAATTTCTATATTATTTAACAAAAAGGCACTTTAAAATATGTTCCTGGGGCTTCCCTGGTGGCGCAGTGGTTGAGAGTCTGCCTGCCGATGCAGGGGACACGGGTTCGTGCCCCGGTCCGGGAAGATCCCACATGCCGCGGAGCGGCTGGGCCCGTGAGCCATGGCCGCTGAGCCTGCGCGTCCGGAGCCTGTGCTCCGCAACGGGAGAGGCCGCAACAGTGAGAGGCCCGCATACCGCAAAAAAAAAAAAAGTTCCTGGCAATTTATACTTGCATGTGAAAAACGTTCTTTAAAACCTTTAGCCTCGAAGGGCAGTTCACCAGCTTCCAGCATTACCTCACCTCGGAGCTGCTAGAAATGCTGCATCTCAGGCCCTACCCCAGACTTACCCACTGAATCAGAATCTGCATTTGAACAGTTAAGGTGTCCTATAGGTGTTTTGCACAGAGGTTGAAGTTTGAGAAACGTCCCATTAAAGCATTCCTCCATAATTTGGTATAAACCACCCCTGTTGACCTTAGCTTGCAGTGATGAGTGTTGCTTTGATGATGAAGGTTTACACAGGTAGAATCTTTGAGTGAGCGATCTGAAGTGATTATCCTTTGCTAAAATGTCTAAATTTTGTGAACAATGAATAGCCGTTTGGTTCAGGAGAAATACAACCAGAAAATTAATGAAAATATGGTTTCCTCTTATGGTGATGACAGGGCCAAATAGATTTTGTTAGCACTCAGGTTGGATCCTGAATGAAGCAGGTAAAATTTGTTGACAGTGAAATAACAGGATGTGGTAAAGCTAGAAGAAAGTAAACCCAAATATCCCAAATTCTAGTGCTGTTTACTATCAATTTAATAATAATGTGCACCTTTGATGATTTGCAGACTATCCATTCAAGGTGCTATGTTATATTTTATTGTTTGCTTGACAAGCAGTACTCCTTAAAATTGAAATTCTGGAATTTTAAATCAGGAAGAACTTTTATGAATAGCCCACTTGAATGACTATTTTAAAATAATGATAATAGATATAAAATGATTATTCTGTAATTAGATTATCCCTTACATCATTAATGTCATAATGACATTTCTGTAGATTTTTATAAATTTGGGGGAGATTTATCTGTATCCTGTAGCCTATTATTGGGTAGGTGTATAATTTTAATACGGTTTTTTTTTTTTAAAGATAAAGGAATTACAAACAGAAGAGAATTACTTTTTTTTCCCAAAAGCATCTGCAATGAGATTTTGCTTTTGAGGTCATAAAGAGGTGAGAGAAGAGACAAAGTTGGGAAGTTATTTCTCTTGAAATCATCCAGCCTTAATTACTACAGTGTCCTAGTACCACCCTTACGTTTCCAAAGAAGTAGATCCCTGTAAATGCCTTTGTCTCTGGACTTTTGAGTAAAATAGTAGGGTGTACTTTGCAAAATGTCATCGTTGATGTTGAGTTTCAGAGTCTTTAATTAGGAAGCTGAAATCTGTATATCGAGATTTGTAAATCATCTAAATTGCAGAGTAATGTTTTAGAATACTGCTTAAGGGATTGACATTAAAGCCTTTTTCTTTTTAAGAAATGCAATAATTTCCTCAAATCCTCACTCATTAGACCTCTATTAACTATAGTGCTGACTTTTTTTTTTTTTTGCCCTAAAGTCTGTGAATTCCAAAGAAATGCTTCACCATTTCCCCCATCATTATAGCCACCTGGAAGCAGTATTCACGTATTAGATTAAACACGTAACAGTGAATTGTGAAATTTTGTTTCATGGTGTGTATATTGACATAAATGTATAGAAAAGGGAGGATCATTTCTTTATCTAAAGGGCAAATTTTAACTTTCTGGCTGCAGATTTTTACATGTGTTAAATCAAACCCTGAAGTGATGTATATAAATCCTTATATACAATCAAATTGTCATACTTGCCTTACTGAATGATTTTTCTTTTTTTCTACTTTTTTCCATTAAATTAGAATCTTTGGAAGAATTGCCAGAAATAAGTGGAAAAACAACCCGTAGATTCTTCTTTAATTTAACTTCTATCCCCACTGAGGAGTTTATCACCTCAGCAGAACTTCAGGTCTTTCGGGAACAGATGCAGGAAACTTTGGAAAACAATAGCAGTTTCCATCACCGAATTAATATTTATGAAATTATAAAACCTGCCACAGCCAACTCCAAGTTCCCCGTGACCAGACTTCTGGACACCAGGTTGGTGACTCAGAATGCCAGCAGGTGGGAGAGCTTTGATGTCACCCCTGCCGTGATGAGGTGGACAGCGCAGGGGCTCGCCAACCACGGGTTTGTGGTGGAGGTGGCCCACCCAGAGGACAGCCACGGGGTCTCCAAGAGGCACGTGCGGATTAGCAGGTCTTTGCACCAAGACAAGCACAGCTGGTCACAGAGAAGGCCTTTGCTGGTCACTTTTGGCCACGATGGGAAAGGACACCCTCTCCACCAAAGAGAAAAGCGTCAGGCAAAACACAAACAGCGGAAACGCCTCAAGTCCAGTTGTAAGAGACACCCTTTGTACGTGGACTTCAGTGACGTGGGGTGGAATGACTGGATCGTCGCCCCCCCGGGGTATCATGCCTTTTACTGCCACGGGGAGTGCCCTTTCCCCCTGGCTGATCACCTGAACTCCACAAACCACGCCATCGTCCAGACGCTGGTCAACTCAGTTAACTCTAAGATTCCCAAGGCGTGCTGTGTCCCAACAGAACTCAGTGCCATCTCCATGCTGTACCTTGACGAGAATGAAAAGGTGGTATTAAAGAACTATCAGGACATGGTTGTCGAGGGTTGTGGGTGTCGTTAGCACAGCAAAATAAAATAAAATAAATAAATATATATATATATATATATATTTTAGAAAAAAGCAAAAAAAAAAAAATCAAGTTGACACTTTAATATTTCCCAATGAAGACTTTATTTATGGAATGGAATGGAGGAAAAAAAACAGCTATTTTGAAAATATATTTATATCTACGAAAAGAAGTTGGGAAAACAAATATTTTAATCAGAGAATTATTCCTTAAAGATTTTAAAATGTATTTAGTTGTACATTTTATATGGGTTCAACCCCAGCACATGAAGTATAATGGTCAGATTTATTTTGTATTTATTTACTATTATAACCACTTTTTAGGAAAAATAGCTAATTTGTATTTATATGTAATCAAAAGAAGTATTGGGTTTGTACATAATTTTCCAAAAATTGTAGTTGTTTTCAGTCGTGTGTATTTAAGATGAAAAGTCTACATGGAAGGTTACTCTGGCAAAGTGCTTAGCACATTTGCTTTTTTTTTTGCAGTGCTACTGTTAAGGTCACAAGTTCATGTCCAGAAAAAAAAAAAAAAGTGGATAATCCACTCTGCTGACTTTCAAGATTATTATATTATTCAATTCTCAGGAATGTTGCAGAGTGGTTGTCCAGTCCATGAGAACTTACATCCTTATTAGGTGGAATATTTGGATAAGAACCAGACATTGCTGATCAAATATAGAAACCCCCCACCCCTTAGTTTGCAGAAAGAGTAAAGCAGGACCAATAGAAATAATTAAGAAAAGATGAACCTGCAGGAAAGTGAATGATGGTTTGTTGTTCTTCTTTCCTAAACTAGTGACCCCTTCAAAGGGGCTGGTCTGGCCAAAGTATTAAATAAAACATAAGATTTCGTCATTATTGATATTGTGGTCATGTATATTTAAAATTGATATCTAGTGGCCCTCATGAAGAGTTGAAAATTGATTTGTATTTTACTTTTACCTCACCTAAGAGCTCTTTATGCTCAAAAGGACTCAATTTTCTAACTGCCTCTCCACAGCAAAATTGTTTTCTGCCTACCCCTGTTCTCTGTTCCATCAGCTTGCTTTTCTTTCCAAGGTTATGTGTTTGAACACATTTCTCCAAATGTTAAACCTATTTCAGATAATAAATATCAAAGCTCTGGCATTTCATTCTATAAAGGCCAACCTGTAAGAGAAAATGGTGCATTTGTACAGCGTTCACAAAGATTACCTTCTGTTTGCATTTTTGCTTCTGAGGCTACTCATTTTGGAGGGAGGTAGGGAGAAGGCAAGGAATAGTTGGAAATTTGCAGGCAAGTCATTGGCTAATTCCTAGGAATTAATCAATGATTTAGTATTTCACATGAACCTCTTTGGGGCAGGAAGATTTAAGAGAAAACCGAAGCAACAAAAATCAAGCCAAACCTGGGGAACCCAAGATAAAGTTTCAGAGATGATATCCCATGCAGTAGAGGCAATGGTGCCAAAAAATTAGAAAGGGAAAGTGTCTGAGATCAAGCTTCTACAAGGACATCTGCCAGTTGGACTGAAGCCCAAGCAGAATGAAGTCGAATTAGGCCGCTCAGAATGAACACATACCAGTGGCAGGGCTTCTGTGCTCTGGGTTGAAATCAGACCCAAGGAAGGGTTCGGTGGGTATGCTTGTATGGCCAGGGGACCCACAACCCCACAATTTTACTGGAAGTATTCTAAGGTCAATTTCTAGGACTTTGTGTCACCTCTGATCCTGCTGTGATTGGTGAGGCCTAGTTCTAATTTCCTTTCCTAGCCCTTCCTTGATGTGGCTGAAAAAAAGTATGTTAGTAAAGGAACAGAGTATTATCATCAGATTCTTCCCAGGAATTAACTTGCAATGACCCTGTTACATTTTGGGTTATATTTTGGGTGTGATAGATTTAACCCTCGTTTTGAGATTACGTAGATCATATTTTTCTAAAAAAATAGTACAAGTTATCTTTTATTCCTTCCACTGTTAAAATCTTTTAGTTTCTTTTTATCCCTATTCTATTGCTCTTTATGTATCATTGGTGTTAGACACCCCTGTGGAGGGCGGGATCGTCTTTGTCCCTTGGCATTCTTCACCCTCTCTTGCCATGGGTGTGAGGGGCAGGCTGCACAGTCGTAACATCTTAAAAAATAATAACCCACGTTTTCTCATCTCCAAATACTCTAGATAAGAGTTGTAAAAGTACAGCACAAGAATTTCCATACATTTGGCAGTTCCGTCCCTTTTTATTTCTCTGCTTCATTGGGTCTGATTTTCTCGGTTAAAATGATTCTCAAATGTTCTTTTCTCAAACGGTTCTCAAATGGTTCGTGCATAATATATATGTGTAAATATATATAGACATATATATGTGAATATATATAAATATATACACAAATATATGTGTAAATATACATACAAATATATGTGTGAATACATATAAATATATGTGTAAATATATATAGACATATATATGTGAATATATATAAATATATACACAAATATATGGGTAAATATACAAATATATGTGTGAATACATATAAATATATGTGTAAATATATATAGACATATATGTAATATGTATAAATATACATATGAAGATATATGTGATTAGTATTACATATATATAGATGACGGCATTTTCAGTTTAATTTCAGAGATTTTTTAATAGTTGAGGACTCTGACCCTCTTGGCAGCTCATTTGAGAAACATAATATTCTTACATATATTCTACATTCCTATAGATGTTTTGTCTCACATTCTTCATTCTGAGAAAAAAAGTGTCATAACTAACCCCATGACACTGAATGTCTTCAGTTTTCAGTCACTATTCTATAGGAAACTTTGAATCTTTTTAGAGTTGGCTTTTCAAAAAATGTGGTAAGTTTCTGAATTTGGGGAGATCACCTTTCAAAACTAAGTTGTGTCATCTCATTTTGTGCTTGTCTGGGCTGTGTGCACCTCCCTGGCATGGTTTTAACCTGTATGGCAGGTCCAGATTGCTCTGTTCATTTTTTGCCTTCAAAATTGGGGAAGAAGAAGATGAGTCGTTTACAAATTTCTCTGTGCTTCCATTTTTGCGTAATTTCTACTCCATTTGCTGCTTTAAATTGTACCTCAGGAGGCCAAGAGTGGAGAGATGATCTATCAGTCTGGTCTAGGTAGCAGGCTACATCATTACTGGATAATCTAAGTGTTCCATATCTTTTTCCTCAGCTTTTTATTGGAGGCGGAAAAATCATTTGTGCATTTCACAGCACTTTTTAAAATAGTGTATTTCTATTCTAGAGTCATATTAATGTTAAAATATTGATTCATGGAGTGTTAGATGCCACAGCCCCCCAGTCTGTTATAAGGCAAAAGGAACCTAGCGTTGCAGTAAAGAACAATTTAAGTGTAGAAATAAGTGTGACATGGATAGGCAATCACAAAGAAGTAGGACTGCCCTGGCACTATTCTATTCCTTTTCTGCTTTATTTTTTGCAGGGGGCAGGTAGGGTGAGATGGGATTAATGCAGGTCTGCTTCACTCAGGTAAATTGCTTTTCCTCTTGCCTGCACCCCACTGACATAAATTATAGCCTTATGGTTTTCTCCATGGCAGAGTTTTCTCACTGTTTCCCTGCCCTGCAAACTTCAAAGTGAACTTCTACTTAACTTGGGGGACCAATGCTCTAAATAAAACTTTTAGATTTTAATGTGCATGCGAATCACCAATACTAGCTCCAGGAGAATGCAGCCTTGATGTGTATACAGACCCCTTGGGATCATGTTATAACATAGGTTCTGTTGCCATGAGTCTGGGGTGGGGCCTGAGATTCTGCATTTCCAACACATTCCCAGGTGTAGCTGCCTTTACCCACCGGCTTAAGGTCTTACACATTGAGTAGCAAGGCTGTAAGAATTCTCAATCACAACAGCAGAAAGCGGTTCTAAGTTTAGGCCCCTTGCTAAGAAATAGCACTAAAAGGAAAAACAAAACAAAACAACAAAACCTGTATACAGGATGGCATTTGGATACATTTTATCTGAAATGATGCCCTACATATTTTTTTCAAAGGTATTCTTTTCCCCCACAAGATGACTGGCAATTTTGTGTTCTAGCCACCCTCAGACATGAAAACACTTGGTTGCTTATCTTGTAAAATCTGCTCAGCTTGCTTGCTTGGGCATGTATGTAGTCAGTTTAGTCAAATACGTGTCAGTACATCTATGTGGATGGGGGAGCAGGTGCAAGCCCTTAACGTACTTTTAAAAAGTTTTAACACTTAAGTCAGTCCACTGAGTTGATCCCGTGTGATCTTAGTGCCAAGCGTCTGAGTTAAAAGTTTTCCCTTTGAAGGCAGCAAATAGATGTCATACATTTGAAGCATTTGTTTATACTAAAAATGATGCTTTATTTTTTTTTCAAGTTCTAAGACAGTTCACTCTACAGCACCATTGAGCCTAGAGGGTGATATAAAGCTTCCCAAGCTAGTATTTGACATTTGCTTTAATGGATATTGGAATTTGTGATGCCACGGTTGGCTTCGAAGAAGGTGCTGAAGTGAATGGGCTCTGACTAGAAAAAGTTAAAGGAATTGACTTCCATCTGCAAAGGGGGTCAGCAAAGAAAGAACTTTGTCTTGGCCCCTCTTTTGTAGCAAAACATCTTAGGAAGGTCATCTGTTTAGTAGCCTCATTTTACTTTCTAAGGGAGCACTTTGAAGGTTTCTTACAAGCAACTCAGATTTGAATATTTGTTGAAGAAATGCTGAAATGAATGAATCCTAATCTCAAATACACTCTTTATATACATATATAACGTAGACATATATCGATATAGATATACTCACACAGATATATAGATATATAGATAGATAGATATACCTACCTTTTCTCTTGCAGATATATATACCCCAGGGGAAAAAAAATCTTGGTTTGTTCCTGTCTGGGGTCCAAATGCTGAGTGTAGGGTGCCTAATGTTGTATCCATTGGGTCTATCATTTCGTTTAGGTCTCCACACTTTGGACTGAGTCCTTCTGAGGTGCGTGAGCAGTGTGCCAGATATTGACTTGAACGCCACTTCCAGCCCGTGTTTGCCCTGCCTTCTGGGCCACACTCCAAGCAGTGCCAGGACTGCATTCTCGCTGCAGTGCGTGCCGATGAGCAGCTCTCTCTGCAAACCGCCCATTGCTGAAAGCTCCCCTCGTGAGGAACAGGCTCTCATCTGGTCTGCATTTACACTGGAACTGCTTGGCCACAACACGATGAGAGAATAATTATTGAACTATTTTACTGTACAACTATTTCCAAATTGTTGATTCTTTATTGATTTCAGGAGGCAAGCTAATTGCCCCATGGCAACTTGATGTGAACATTTAATGAAGATCAGGAAACAGAGTTTATGAAAAGCTTTGTATAGTCACTGCAAAGTTTCAAGAACTGTTTTATACTTCCTGACAGTGCTGGGCCGAGCTTAATGGTTTGTTTTTATTACTTAAGAGTGTAAACCTTGCTTTAGCCCGGTGTGTGGAAACTATACCCTCATCCCACATTACGCATTTTCGAGTTGCTTTTTCCTCACTCCCAACTTCCTTTCCTGCCATCTACAATCAGGACTTGTTCTGTTTTAATTGTCTGAAAGCAAGTTTCTATCTTTGCACCCTGAGAACCTTAATACACACACACTCCTAAATAAGTGTCTGCATTGTTTCACTTTGTTTTGGGTGGAGTTTCTTTTCGGCACTTGGTTGCTAGACAACCAACCAGACAAAAGTTAAAGATTGAAAAGGCATTTTTAAAGATGTCGAATCTCGGCTGCTGAGCTGTTTTATCTTTGTCTTTATATGGAAGGCTTAGTTCTCTTACCAGGTTACCCTGGTCTTTTGTTGCCGAGATGGCTGGTAGAAGATTTGTTGAAGTTGAGCTCTTAAAGCATTAGCTGTTTGAGAACTTTCTTAAGTGTTGTTCCCATTTGCTGGAACACGCTTCCCACCTGGATGGACAAAAAAAAAGCCAGCTTAGTTTCCAAGGGTGTGTTTTAAATCACTAATAAAGTGAGCTCCAGCCCCCAGCTGCTTCAATTGTTGCAAGGCAAAGAGGTAGAGAAAAGATTGGAGGCAACATTCAGAAACACAAGACGTCAGTTTATGGAGAATCCTATCTCCATGAAGCTGCATTTGGTTTTTGGTAGATAACATTGGAAATGCTTTTAAAAATTCTTAAAAGTCTAATTCTAAATCAAAGTCACTTAAACCATCATCATTTCAGTAAGATGTTTCAGGAGCACATTATAAATACCCAATCTTTAAACATCTGCCAAGTTGGACGTGTGTTCACAAGTTCATCTTGCATGTGTACACAATTTGTAGCTGACGTGCTTGTGCTTTGCTCACTTCAGGTCTACCCTTTTCCCTCCTCCATCCTCTGAGATGCTGTCTTTCTGCCTCTCCTCTTCGCAGGGCTCCCTGTGCTGTAATTCAGTCAAATCCATGGAAAACTTTATCAGCTTTTCTGAATCATTTACAGGCAGGATTTCCTGGCATGGGAATCAAACAGGGAGCCCTGAAGTTTGTTCGTCATAGACTGCCTTGGAAATTAGGATCTTCTGAAGCCCATCTGGCCTGTACATACCAATTTGATAAAATGTTCTCCTCTAAAGAAATCTTACTACTGACTTACTTAAACATTGCTCAGTCACTTGGCTTCACCAGTAAACCTACTGTCCTCACTAGCACATTTGTCTTGTCAATATTAGGAGGCATGACAATAATGATGTTTCAACATCAAGGCCCTGAAATGAATCAGACTGCAAACCTCATGACAATCAAAGGGTGAGTTAAACAAAAATAAGAAAATAGGCCCAGGAGAAAATTCCAATATTTTCTAGTCTCAAAGGATTTGCTGTGTGTTTACCTGAAGATTGCTTGGTTGAATAAAAGAAAATGGGGAGAACTGGAGAAGTTAAGCATTGTTTTGTGGTGAAAAGAAATACATATGTGAGTGAGTTCAATGCAGCTTTTATGAGCAGAAGGGTGATTTTCAAATACCACCATTGCACAGTAACTCCTTCCTTGGTGATGCTACAGAGTATTTTACCTGTGCAGAGAAGGCACAGAAGTGACTTTTGATACCTCCCTTTTTATTGAACTGTGGAGAAACTGAAAAAGAGTTTCAGTTTTGTTACCTGAAAAAGAGCTGAGACTAAGAATTCTAGAATCCTCTTACCAACAATAGCAACCCAGAGGAAAATGTGTTTCTGCCTTGCTGGGGAATAACATCTAAGTGAACTCTAGATCCTTTCTCTTTTGTGAGTACCTTTTATACCTGAATATCACTTTCACTGACTGGGTCAGGTTGAGGCCTGGATGTTCCTTTGTACCTTGGTGTACTCATGAGTTTGCTAAGATACTTTTAAGGGTGTGGCATGAAGGAGCAGAGAGGGGGTTGCCAGATACTCCCAAAATACAGGTGCATTCTCATAACATGGGGAGGGGGGCAGTGTCTCAAGGATCCCCCCTTCCTAGAACCACATATTATGTACCATTTCTAGGAAGTTCAGGGAGATGGTTGTGTTTCAGCCCCAGTGGTGTAAAAATAGGAGCCTCCCTCCATAGCAGCTGTTGCCAAAACACAATTCTCTCAAAGCTCCTGCCAAGTGGATCTGTGGGGGTTTGACTTCTGGGTCCCAAAGCACATCACAGGCTGTCCAGTGATGAGGTAAGTCAAGTGGTGGTCCTTGTTTAGCAGGAGTGGAAATTGATATATTTTGTCCCCATCACTTACATAATCTTCAAAAAACCAATTAGAATTTTCCTATACTTCTGTTTTACATTCAGCTCTCCCTCTGTCTCTCTTTCTCTCTCTCTCTCTTTCTCCCTTCTTCCGGGTACCAGGACAGTCTGGGAGATGAGGAAATGCATTTGGGAAAAAGGAGCTAGAAAAGCTAACCTGATCTGACACAAAAGGAGAGGGAATTGGTCCTATGTTGTCACCAATCAGAGTTTGCTGAACCGAAGTGTAACTCTGCTGAAGGTCTCTTCTGAGACGCCAGCTTGGACAGGGAACACAATCCTATCGTGATTTCCCTTTTTTCCAGGGTTGTAGGACTGAGTTTGGGGAAAGGAGTAATGCCACAGCCTTTCCTCGTGGAAAATGCTCATGGTGGGAGAGGAATTGCTCTGCTCCTCTCCATAACCCAGCCTATGGGATGCTGGGGGGAAGGGCCAGTCAGGCAGGTGGGGGTGGGGTGAGGTGGGAGGGAGCTGGCAGCCAATTGTCCATCAGCAGAGTATAAGCACAGACCAAAGTGCTTCTGCTTTGCAGGGAGAAGCCATGATTCATTTGATTTTAATTTTGACGTTAGCATTTTTCTCCTGACTCATTGATAATTTCATGTGAAATTTCAAAGGCTGAAACAGTTATTTACTTTTTAGGAACTTAAAACATTCACCAGGTGGAATACACTTTTCCCCCTCTGAAATGGAAGATGGACTAATGCTTCAATTAAAAAAACAAAGGCAAGGGGGCATTTTTCAGACCCTTCTCCTCCTGGGTCCTGCTGGCTCCTCTTCCCCAGCACATCTTCTCTCTAACATTGACCAACTGTCAGGCAGCCTGTCTCATCTTCATGTTTCTCTTATCTTGAATTCCTTTCACCACTATATGGAATGTTACTGTAGGTATTTTTTAAAAGATATTTCTTTATCAAGTTGAAGAAACCCTTCTATATTCCTGTGTTTTGAGAGTTTTTAACATGCAGAAGAGATGTGTTTTATGCTTCAATTGCTGAGATCACATGATTTTTCTCCTTTCCTCTGTTAATGTGGTAGATTACATTGATTTTCAAAATTTCAAACAGCCTCACCTCACTGGAATAATCCCTACTTGGTCACTGTATAATACTTTTTATACATTGCTGAATTCTGTCTGCTAATATATTATTAAGGATGTGTGCATCCATATTCATGAGGAATATTGGTCTGCCTTTTTCTCTTTTTGGTACTATTTTTGTCTGGTTTTGTTATAAGGGTAATACTGGCTTCATAGAATGAATTAGGAAGTGTTCTCTCTTCTTGAATTTTCTGGACGAGATTGTACAAAATCGGCATTAATTCTTCTTTGACCATTTGGTAGAATTCTTCAGTGAAACCATTTGGGTTGAAGATTTCTTTTTTGGAGAAGTTTTAAATTATGAATTCAATTTCAATTTTTAAAATAATTATAGGGCTACTCAAATTTTCTACTGCATATTGAGTGATTTATGCTAGTTTATACTTCTCAAGGAATTGGTCCATTTAAATTGTCAACTTTATGTATAGAGTTTCTTGTAATATTCCTTTATTATCCTTTTGAAGTCTGCAGGGTCTGCAGTGATATCTTCTGTTTCATCCCAGATATTTTTAATTGTGTCTTCTCTTTTATTTTCTGTCAGACTTACTTTATAGAGTTTATTGATCTTTTCAAAGAACCAAATTTTTTGTTCATTGATTCTCTATTTTTTTCCTGTTTTCAATTTTTATTAATTTCTGTTCTTTTTTATTTCCTTCCTTCTTCCTATTTGGTTTATTTTTGCTCTTTGTTGTCTATGCTCTTGAGGTGAGAGCTTAGTTTATTGATTTGAGACTTTTCTTCATTCTTCATGTAAGCATCTAGTGCTACAAATTTCCCTCTCAACATTTCTTTATCTGTGTCTCACAAATTTTGATATGTTTTATTTTAACTTTCATTCTGTTGTTTTCAATGAGACTTCCTTGTTGACCCGTGGATTATTTAGAAGTATGTTTTTTAGTTTCCAAGTGTTTGAATATTTTCACTTTGTCTTTCTGCCATTGATTTCTAGTTTGATTGCATTATGGTCATAGAACATACTGTATTTGATTTCAAATATTTTAAATTTGTTAGCATTTGTTCTATTGCCAAGATTTGGTCTATCTTGGTATATGCTATGTGAGTACTTGAAAATGTGAATTCTGCTGTCATTGTGTGGAGTGTTCTGTGAATGTCTTTAGATCTTAAACCTTGTTGGTTGATGGTGGTGTTGAATTCTTCTCTGTCTTTGACTTTCTGTCTAGTTATTCTATCAAGTGTTGAGAGACAGGAGTTGAGATATTCAACTATAGTTGTGGATTTGTTGACTTTTCCTTGCAGGCCTACCAATTTTTGCTTTCATGTATATCACAGGCATAAAATATACTGCATCATATATCTTTTTCCATCCCTAACTAAAGTGAAGAAATCTTACCTCCCTGAATGTCACTTTACTCATCCCCATTTGTAATATAGATGTTTTAAATATTTCCTCTACAGTCATTGACAATCACATTAGACAATGTTATAATTTTTACTTTAATTATCAAACATAATTCAGAAAAATCAAGGAGGAGGAAAGTCTTGTGCTTAACCCATATACTTCCTCTTTCTGTGGACTTTCTTCCTTACTGATGTTCAAGAGTCCTTTTATCATTTCCCTTCTGTTTACAGTGCTGGCTGGGGAGGGGTCTGGATGCACCCTCACCCTGGGGCTGCTGCTGCCCATGGGGAAGGAGGAGGGGAGCTCCCTGTTGGCTTTTGCAATGGCTGCAAGCCCACCACAGAGCAAGGCAGCCAGGCCAGCACTTGTCCCACACCGCATGAGCAGCCAGCACTCTTCTTTAGCTATTCATTCAAAGTAGATCTGCTGGCAATAAATTCTTAGTTTTTCTTCATCTGAGAATGTCTAAAGTTTCCCCTTCATTCTTAAAGGATATTTTCACTGGGTATAAGATTCAGAGTTGGCAGTTCTTTTTTCTTCAGCACTTAAAAAAATCTTCTGCCCCTTCCTTCTGGCTTCCATAGCTTCTGGTGAGAAATACACTGCCATTTGAATTGTTTCTCTCCGCTAAGGGATACCTCATTTATCTCCAGCTACTTTCAAGATTTTGTCTTTAGTTTCAGAAGTTTGACTATGATGTGTCTTGGAATGGATTTCTTTTTCTTTTTTTCTGTTTGAGTTTCACTCAGCTTCTTGAATCTACTGGACCCCACCAACCTCCCTTTTTTTTGCCAGATTTAGGAAAATTTTTGCCATTATTTGTTTGGGTATGTTCTCATCTTCTTTCTCCTTTTCTTCTAGGACTTTGATGACAGGGTCTTTTGTTATAGTTCCACATACCCCTGAGACTGTTCATTTCTTCCAGTCTATTTCCTCTCTGTTGTTTGGATTGGATAATTTCTATTGTTCTATTCAAGTTCATTGATTCTTTCCTCTGCCTTGTTTCTTCTTATGTTGAGCCCATCTACTGAGCTTTTTATATCAGTTATTTTCATTCTTTAGTTCTAAATTTTCCATTTGGTTTTCTCTCATGTCTTCTATTTATTTGCTGAAACTTTCTATTAATCATTTATTTTAGGTATGTTTATAAATGTTCATTGGGTCAGCTTTATGAAGGCTGTTTTAAAATCCTTGTCAGAGAATTCTAACATCTGTATCATCTTGGGGCAGCATCTGATGATTGTCTTTTGTCATTCAGTTTGAGCTCCTCCTTGTTCTTGGTATAAAAAGTGAGTTTTTAAAAATTGAAACCCAGACAGTTTGGGTGTGTTATAAGATTCTAGATCTTATTCAGATCTTGTGTTGTAGCAGCCCTCCTCTGACAGTGCTCTGGTGGGTGAAGGTGGCGGGTGCCACCACCTTACTGCTGGGTGAGGTTGGAGTCCAGGTTGTCCCCTCTGCCTCCACTGACACCCAGGGGGTGAGGGGATCTTTGTTGCTGTTGGTTGGGGTGGGATTTCAGGGTCCCTGAATGGCTTCCACTAATGCTGTGGGTTGGGGTGTTATTGTTACCACTTAATGTTGGTGAAAATCCTGACTCTCCATTAGGCCTCTTCTGACAAACGCTGGGGGAGAGAGGATTGGAGCCCCTGATTTCAACCTGCCAAGGGTGGATGTCTAAGCTCTCCACTTGGCCTTTGCTGGTGGAGGTAGGGGTTGGGCTGCAGTTTATTTCTGTGTTGCTTAGCTGGTGTAGACTGGCTGTTATCTAAAAGTTTTTTACCTTTCTAGACTACTCTGTTCCTTATCCTTTGGCCAGAGAGAGCAGGCTTCCCTTTGGTTTTTTTTTTTTTTTTTCCATCTATGGTGTTGGTAGGGTGCCACTTCTCCAGTATTCAGTCTGGAATACATGAAGTGCCGAGAAACCTCAGGGAACTTACCACCTATGGTCTTCAGGTCCCAAGGCCTCTAGCTGGCCTGTCTTCCTCTTATCAACTTTAGGATCTTCTTATATTTGTTTTTAGTTTAGTTGTTTTTAGTTGAACTTAGCAGGAGGAGTAAGTAGAAGGATGGCTACTCCATCTTCCTGGAAACAGAAATCCCAGCAGGTAGGTTTCATTCAATCTCTAAATGCCCTTACAAATTTGCAGATCAAAGGTGATACATTATTTCAATTTTCTAGAGGGAAAAATTGAGACACTTAGAGGTAATTTACCTGATCAAAGTTAGTTAGAAAGGTGACCTTGGCTTGAAGTAAAACCTTGGAATTTTAAACAGTTATTATTTTTCTTTTCCTTTTTCTTTCTCTGTTTGTTAGAAAGAAAAACACTGGGAATAGGTGTGGTGGGGGTGAGGTAGGAAGGAATAGTTACCAAAGAGAAGACTAAAGGATTACTTTTTGGCTTGGAAGCAGCAACTGTTTAGAATTACAAAGCTAGGACTTTTCAGGGGGATTCAACTGAACTTTGAAATGTTGTTAATTTCCACAGATTGATTATATGATCTTCATAGTTACTCATTTATGTCTCATCTTTTAAATGAGTGACTTTGATTATTCACACTGTATCCAGAAGTTTAAGAGACACTTAGTAATCACTACTACTTCCTTGATTAAGGATTTGCATAGAAATGGGAAGGATGGGGAAAATCACCACTTTGCAATGATGAAAGTCTGTAATACTTTCGTCTGACCACTTTTGGTCCTGTACATTCTCTAGATTGCCTAGTATTTCAAAAACTATTTTGGATTACTCTCTTAAAACCCATTATCTAGAGTTCTTGAAAGATTTCCAACACAGCAAAGGCAATGATGAGCTCAGAGAATTACCTTTCCTAAGCAAAATTCCCTAATTCTAATATATTTCCTATTAGAGCTTTCAGAACCCCTCATTCCCTAGTTTAGTTTTGATTGCTACCATCATTCTTCAAAACTTCCTGAGTCTAAAATCAAGAGGGGATAAGAGATGGGAAGAACCTTTTAGGAAAAGTGAAGTGGACTATCTCCTTGATCATTTTGTGGCCATTTTGGTTCATCCAGTTCTTATGGGTTCAGATTGGCATACATTGCAGGAAGAGCAAAAATGCATAAGTCATTTCATTTTATTTTATTTTATTTGGCTGTGCCACGCGGCATGCAAGATCTTAGTTCCCTGACCAGGGATTGAACCCTTGCCTCCTGCACAGGAAGCACGGTCTCTTCACCACTGGACCGCCAGGGAAGTCCAAAAATGCATAAGTGCTTAAAAAGAATATAGGGGCACAGCAGAGGGTGGTTGGCAGGGAAGAATATGTATAGTCATTCCTATGGAAAATTCTCTTTTCTTCCAAGAATACCCAAGAGTTATAACAGTTCTGGTTTAACCCAGAGATTTGGGGTTCTACCTGGGATACTTACTGTTTGTGTCTCTCTTCAATTCTGTCCCCTGGTCTTCCCACAGAATTTGATGGGAAAAATATCTCACTGAAGGCAGCAATTTCTAGGCTTTTGTAGACATTTTAGCTACCGAGATTTTTTTCCCTAAGTTGTTCATGGTGTGTTCCAGCCCCTCAGCTATAGAACTGGCTTCACTGATGCTTTCAAAGTTGTTTCAGTTGGTGCATGATGCTCTTTTTTTCCCTTTCATTGCCAGGGAAAGCAATAGGTCTTGTTCCCTATGCTTCCTTTGTGTGAAGCACAGACCATTTTCTGCTTGAGGAAGGGAAAAATGGATGATAACATTTGTCCCCTGCTTTCTCTTTTCTTATTCCTGTATATCCTTCTCTCATGAAAAAAAAAACAGTCATTCATAAACTTCCTGGCCAGAGAATAACCTTCTATCCTATGAGCTCGTCAGGAGGCAGGCTTGGAGTTTAGGGGCAACTGAGAAGTCTCAGTTACAAGTTTGCATTTGTTTCCATGAGGCTAATTGTCACCTCCACAAACCAGTCCCCAGAAGGAATAAATGCATTTCCCCCTGATAAGAGAAGGGGGATAAGAAAATGGGGGTTGGGTATTAGCCCTTTCACAGGAACTGACTGGGCCTATGACAGTCATCTGAGATCTACTACCAAGCAGGTGGGGTCCACGAAGACTTTACATTGGCATTGACTGCTGTGAGGATGGCTGTTATTCCCTCTAACTTCAGAAAAGTTGCTTCATTAGGGTATTAGAGTTGGGAAGTACCAAGGGTCACAAGTCTGAGTGGGTTTTGTTTGTTTGGTTGGTTGGTTGGCTGTTTTTATGTTTTACAGTCTTCCATTTGAAGTTTTTCGTTTGGAGATAATGTTTTCTCTCAAAAGCCATCAGTCTGGGTGAATGCATGGAATTCAGGAAGGCATCGATCCAAGTGGCTTCACTCCTACAGAATGCAGAGCTACTGCTGAGGGCTGCAATCAGAAAGAAACACTTAGAAAGATGTAAAAATATTTCAGAATAACTTCTTAGAAAGTATTAGAAGTCCTTTCAAATCTAAATCACTTGCTCTTATATTTTCTAATGAATCAGAGTATATTGTGTTAACAAAAGAATATCTCATTTCATTTCTATATTTCAATATGAATTTGGATAGTTTGTGTCATTTTTACATGCCACTTACCCTTGTCCCATACGAGAAGGCATGTTAAAAATTTGCAAAGGGATAGTCAAGAGGGCAGAATGGAAAGACCCTGAGCTCACCTCCTCTCATGAGCCCACCAAAATCACAACTATCTGCAGATGACCATCGATGAAAAAGACCAGAACATACCAGAACCTACAACTAAAGACATAAAGATGGAACCACAACGAGATGGGTAGGAGGGGCAGACTCATGATAAAATCAAATCCCATACCCACAGGTGGGCAACATACAAACTGGAGACTAACTGCAGAGGTTCTCCCACAGGAGAGAGAGAGTTCGGAGCCCCACGTTGGGCTCCCCAGCCCAGGGGTCCTGCACTGGGAAGACAAACCCCCAGAGCATTTGGCTTTGAAGACCTGTGGGGTTTAATTTTGAGAGTCCCAAAGGACTGGGGGAAATAAAGACTTCACTCTTAAAGTGTGCACACAGAATCTCATGCCCACTGGGACCCAGTACAAAAACAGTAATTTGATAGGAGCCTGGGCCGGACCTACCTGCTGGTCTTGGATAGTCTCCCAGAGGGACAGGGTGGGGGGAGGCGGCTGAGACTCACCCTGGTGACATAGACATTGGTGTCAACCATATTTGGGAGGTTTCTACTGTGTAAACACTGGTGCAATTAGGCGCCATCATGGGATCCACCCTCTAGTTCATTAGCACCAAGACCTGGCCCTACTCAACAGCCTATAGGTACCAGTGTTGGGATGCCTCAGGCCATACAACTAATTGGGTAGGGACACAGCCCAACTCAACAGCAGACAGGTTGGCTAAAGACTTCCTAAACGCACAACCATGTCTAGACATAGTCCTACCCACAAGAGGGCCAAGACCCAGCCCCATCCACCAGGGGGCAGGCACTGGCCCTGCCCTCCAGGAAGCCTGCACTTGCCTCTAGACCAACCTCACCCACCAGGGGGCAGACACCAGATGCAAGAAAACCACAATTCCACAGCCTGCTGATCCAGCCCACTCACAGCAGGCCAGAGCTTACCCTGGGACCAACTGGGCCCCAGCCCTGCCCAGTAGCCAGCCAACACAAGCTTTGGGACACCTAAGACCCCATACCCAACTATGTCAGGAACTGGACTCTGCCCTCCCCACCCCACCCCCACCCCCATTGATCTGACACCAGCTGTAAGAACCCTGGGCCCTGCAGCCAGACTCCAGGACCCAGTTCTACCTGCTAGTAGTCTGCCACTAACCCCAGGACCTGCCTCCACCCACCAGTGGGAGGGCAACAGCCCTGGAGTCTTTTGGACCCTGTCTCCACTCACCAGTGAGCCAGCACTAGCCCTGGAGCCCCCTGGGGTTCTGCAATCAGCCATTCATGACCAGGCCCTGCTAACCAACAGCCAGCAGCATCAGCACAAGGCAGGGCCTGGCAACCAACCAGGCTAGGGTCCAAACAAGCCTAACAGATCATGCCCATAGTCATCCCACTACAATAGAAGGACCCATACAGCCCTCTTAGGGGAACCCCTAGAGCATATAGCTTGGGTAACAAGAGGGGAGTGCACTGCTAGGACACATAGGACATCACCTATAGCAGGCCACTTCTACTATACTTCTCAAACTATTACAAAACAATTACAGAGGAATACTTCTACACTCATTAAACGAGGCCAGAATCACCCTGATAACAAAAGCAGACAAAGATATCATAAAAAAAAATTAAAGGCCAATATCAATGAACAATATAGATGTAAAAAGTTCTCAACAAAATGTTATCAAACCAAATCCAACAATACAGTAAAAGGATCATACACCATGATCAAGTGGGATTTATCCCAGGGATATAAGGATGCTTCAATATCTGCAAATCAATCAATGAGATACACCACATTAACAAACTGAAGAATAAAAAACATATGATCTTCTCAATAGATGAAGATTTTGACAAAATTCAACATCCATTTATGATAAAAACTCTCCAGAAAAGTGGGTATAGAAGGAAAATACCTCAACATAATAAAGGCAATGTATGACAAACCCACAGCTAACATCATACTCAATGGTGAAAAGCTGAAATCATGTCCTCTAAGATCAGGAACAAGATAAGAATACCCACTCTCACCACATTTATTCAACATAGTTTTGGAAGTCCTACCCATAGCAATTAGAGAAGAAAAAGAAATAAAAGGAATCCAAATTGGAATGAAGTGAAACTGTCACTGTTTGCAGATGACATGATACTATACATAGAAAATCCTAAGGACACCAGCAGAAAACTACTAGAGCTCATCAATAAATTCTGTAAAGTTACAGGATATAACATTAATATACAGAAATGTGTTGCATTTCTATACACTAACAACAAAATATTAGAAGGAGAAATTGAGGAAACAACCCCATTAGTCATCACATCAAAAAGAATAAGATACCTAGGAATAAACCTACCTAAGGAGGTAAAAGACCTGTACTCAGAAAACTACAAGATCCTGATGAAAGAAATTGAAGATGACACAAACAGATGGAAATATATACCATGTTCTTAGAATGGAAGAATTAATATTGTTAAACTCATCCTACTACTCAAAGCAATCCCTATCAAAATACCAATGGAATTTTTCACAGAACTAGAACAAATAATTTTAAAATTTGTATGGAAACACAAAAGACACCAAATAGCAAAAACAGTTTTGAGAAAGAAGAACAGAGCTGGACGAATCATGCTCCCTGACTTCAGACTATGCTACAAAGCTACAGTAATCAAGACAATGGTACTTCCATGAAAACAGACACATAGATCAATGGAACAGAATAGAAAGCCTAGAAATAAACCCACACACTTATGATCAATTAATCTATGACAAATGAGGCAAGAATATAAAGTGGAGAAAAGACAGTCTCTTCAATAAGTGGTGCTGGGAAAACTGGGCAGCTACATGTAAAAGAATGAAATTAGAACACTCTTTAACACCATACACACAAAAAAAAACTCAAAATGGATTAAAGACCAAAAGGTAAGACTGGATACTATAAAACTCTTAGAGGAAAACATAAGCAGAACACTCCATGACATAAATCACAGCAAGATCCTTTTTGACCCACGTCCTAGAGGAAATAAAAACAAAAATAAACAAATGGGGCCTAATTAAACTTAAATGCTTTTGCACAGCAAAGGAAACCATCCACCTACTGAAGGGGAGAAAAGATTTGCAAATGACATGATCAATAAGGGGTTAATATCTAACATATATAAACAATTCATTCAACTCAACATCAAAAAGGCAAACAACCTGATTTAAAAATGGGCAAAATAACTGAATAGACATTTTTCCAAAGAGGAAATGTAGATGGCCAACAGATGCATGAAAAGATGCTCAAGATCACTAATCATTAGGGAAATGCAAATCAAAACCACAATGAGATATCACCTCACACCTGACAGAATGGCTTTCATCAAAAAGAACACAAATAACGAATATTGGCAAGGACATGGAAAAAAGGGAACCCTTGCACACTGTTGGTGAGAAGGTAAATTGGTGCAGTCACTGTGGAACAGTATGGAGGTTTTCCAAAAATTAAAAATAGAACTACCGTATGACCCAGCAATTCCACTCCTGGATATATAGCCAAAAAACCCCAAAACACTAATTTGAAAAGATACATGCACTCCAATGTTCATAGTAGCATTATCTATGACTGCCAGGATATGGAAGAAACCTAAGTGTCTACCAACGGTTGAATGAGTAAAGAAGAGTTAGTATGTATATACAATGGAATACTACTCAGCCATAAAAAGGAATGAAATTTTACCATTTGCAACAACCTGAATGGACTTGAAGGGTATTATGCTAAGTAAAATAAGTCAGACAGAGAAAGACAAATATTGTGTGATATCAGTTGTATGTGGAATCTAAAAAATACAACAAACTAGTGAATATAACAAAAAAGAACCAGATTCACAGATATGGAGAACAAACTAGTGGTTACCAGTGGGGAAAAGGAAAGGGGGAGGGGCAATATAGGGGTAGGGGATTAAGAGGTACAAACTATTAGGTATAAAGTAAGCCATAAGGATATATTGTACAATATAGCGAATATTTTATAATAACTATAAATGGAGTATAACCTTTAAAACCTGTGGATCACTATAGTGTATACCTGTAACTCATATAATATTGTACAACAACTATACTTCAATTTTTAAAAAGTTTGCAGAAAATAATGCAGTTTTCTTGGAGGCTCAAACATTCAATAATCTTTGTATATAATACTTCTAATTGCAAAATTTTGTGCACCTAGAAAATAGATCCCTCTGTCTAAATATTGGTGTCTCAATGGGGTTATTGAGCTGTTCTTATCAAAGTTCTCAAGGAAAGGAGACTTCTGTAACTTTCCAATTTCAAAGTGCAAGTGTTGTATCACTTATTCATTCTGGGCTTTCAGAATTTATTGGGTGTTTTAAGTAATATTGGAAAAGCTCAAAGGTTGACAGTTGTGCTTGGAGAGGGTTAATGGATTAGGAAGATCTGTTACCTGCCTAGCCATCAATTTCCCAGTTTTTTGGAAGATAATTCTTCAAAACTCAACAAATATTTATAGGATACCTATTATGTACTTGGTAGTATTATAGGCCCTGGGAATTCAATGGTGAATAAAAACAAAGTTGCCATCTTCAGGAAGCTTACAGCCCTTCTATATCTAGTCCACATAGCCACTATTCCTCTGTACTCAGAATGTAGGACTTCAGTGTTTCCTGGGATGCTAGAAATGCAGAATCTCAGATTCCACTCCAAATCTCTTGATTCAGAATCTGCATTTTACCAAGATCCCCACAGGGTTCATGTGTACATGGAACTTTGAGAAGTTTGCCAAGGGTCAGTTTAAAAACCCAGGTTACAGCCAATCAGCATATGGCATTCCTCTGACCAAAGGAATTGGCTCAGAAATGGGTATGTTTTCAAGGAAATGTGGTAATGGGAGTTTTTTCTTTAGTGAGAGAGCCAGAGGAAGTAATAGTCCTTTCCTCCCTCTCTCTGAGATGCTGTGCAGGTATTATTCTTGAAACTGCTGCAGCCTGATGATGAAGGTAAGGATGAGCAGAGGCAAGAACCTCATAGGAAGCCTGATTGAACCACACCTGATCCTCACCCTGATTTTTTCAGTTGTAAGAGCCAATATATCCCTTAACATCCTGATTCACTTGGAGAGGCTATTTCCTAGAGGCTTGGTAAAAAGGCACACATATCAACAAACAGTATACACCAGAGTCGGTAAACTTGGCCAGCCTGGGGAGCACCCTTAGTGCCACCTGCCAAAGTGGATAAATGAGTACAGTTTTGGGAAATCTCTGGGCTTAGTACCAATTTGGGAGGGGCAATCAACTCCAGGTTGTTTATTTTTATTTTATTTTGTAATAAAGTGATATTTTCTAGATTTCTTCCCATCAGTAATCTCTTTGCTGGGATTCCAAAGACACACAATTTTATTCTAGAGTTCAGGGATTCCAGACAGAAGAAGTAAGGAGCAAGGCAAATCCCCTTCCCAGAAAGCAATGATAAAATTGGGCAAAATTGTGAAAACAACTATTTAGAACAAATAAATCTACCAAAGATATAAAAACAAATTTAGAACTTTGGGGTAGAACAGTGAAAATTGATGGCATTTCAGCCTGGGGATGCTTCCATTTCAGTTAGTACAGAAGTTCTGTTGTGGCATGTTAAGATAAGAAGACCAGCAGCTTCACTGCTGGAAGGAATGACTTGATTTGGAACAGAGTGCAAAAAAATCACATCCCTAAGTGTTATTGAAAATAGTGTGATCTTGGTGGCAAACAAAGAAGGCCAATAATTCAACTAGCCTGAAGCTGTGATCTTGCTTGGGGGAAAATTTTTACAGGGAGAGCCAGAGAATAATATAGGCTTGATGGACCTTGATAAGCTCCAAGATATTTCTGGTCATCTGGAAAGCTGTCTGCATGTTTTGGCTATACACATACTCAGGAGAGGTTGGAAAGGTCCCTAGCTATGTATTTTGGCTGATTGTGAGGTTTTGAACACACAGACAGTAAGTCAGGGCAGTTTTGTAAACCACCTAAACTTTAAATACATTTCCCAGTCTACACGTAGCTCTATTGTCAAGTGGTAGAATGGCTCAAGGTGTTTGAGTACAATCTCTGACCAAGCATTAGCTGACCATTAAGCCACGCTTACGCAAGAGCAAATCAAAGGAAGCCAAACTCAACAAATAAAAGCAAGAATGAAGAAAAATCTGAGCAAGGACACTAGTGGTCAAATGCTATGGGGGAGGCAGACTCCACAGAATTAGTCCAGGCAAATTACTAAACAAATAAAGAAACAAACAAAAAAGCAGCAACAATAATAGCTTCCAGGAAAGAAAAATAGGAAACCTTGAGTTGTTGTATCATGTTACACAAAATGTCCAGTTTTAAAGTGTTCAGTTTTTGACAAAAAAAAAATTGTAAGGCATACAAAGAAATAGGAAACTATGACCCATGTTCAGGAAAAAAAATGAATACCTATTCTCTCTGAGGAGTCCAGTTGTTGGACTAAACAAAGACTTAAAAGCAGCTATTATATATACATTCAAGCAACTAAAAGTAACTTTCAAGGAATTAAAGAACACTATGATAACAATGATTAATCAAATTGAGACTCTTAATAAAGTCTAGATTAATAAAATCTCAATAAATACAAAATAATTAAGTGGAGATTCTTCATTTGAAAAGTAAAATAACTGAAGTGAAGAATCACCATAGGGGCTCTATAGCAGATTTGAGATTGTAGGAGAAAGAGTCAGCAAATTTGAAGGTGAATGAGTAGAAATTATTTAAGCTGGAGAAGAAAGAAAAAAAATCAAGAAAAATGAGGATAACCTCAGAGACCTATGGGATGCTATCAATCATACTAGCATATGTATATTGGGAGTCTCAGAAAAAGAGGAGAGAGAAAAGGTCAGAAAAATTTTTTGAAGAAATAATGGCCAAACATTTTCCAAATTTTATTAAAAACTAGTCCACATATCCAACAAACTCAGTGAGTTCCAAGGAAGATAAACACAAAGAGAGTCACACCTGGAGGTGTCATAGTCAAATGGTGGTTGTAAACCAATGACAAAGAAAATCTTGAAAAGAATAAGAAAAAAATGACACATCACATACAGGGGAACAATACTATGATTAACAACAGACTTCTCATTGAAAACAAAGGAAACAAGAAGACAATGGGATGATGTTTTCAAAATGCTGAAAGAGTGTGACTGCTAACTAAGATTTCTAAATCCATTACAAACGGACAATCCCAAACTGACATTCCAAAATTAAAGACATTACCAGATAAATAAAGAATGAATGAATTTGTTGCTATCAGACTTATCTTACAACAAATGCTAAAGGAATTCCTTCAGACTGAAAGGAAATCATACTAGATATATTATACTAGATGGTAGCTAGAACCCATGTGAAGAAATAAATAACACTGCAAAATTAAATATACAGGAAAATACATGAAATTGTATAAATATAGTTTCTTCTCTTTTCTCCTCTTAACTGGTTGAAAATATGTAATATTGCATAAAACAATACTCATAAAACTGCATTACTAATCTTATAACACAAAGACGTAATATATATGAAAATAATAGCAAAAAGGAGGGAGGAAGAAATGGAGCTATATTGGACTAAGTGTATATATTTTATAAAAATTAAGTTAGTATTAATTTGAAATAGGTTGAAATAAGCTAAGATCTGTAGTGCAAGTCTTAAACCAACCACTTTAAAAACCCCAAACTATTTAAGAAAAAAAATAACAAAGGGATTAAAATGATGCACTAGAAATATCGATTTACCACAAAAAAAAGGAGTAATGCAGGAACAGAGGAAAAAAAGAGACATGAAACAGAAAATAAAAAGTAAAATGGAAGATATATATCAAATGATATCAATAATTACATTAAATGTGAATGGCTTAAAAACTAATCAAATGCAAAGATTATTAGACTGAATAAAACTCCAAGCTCCAGCTGCCTATAAAAGAAACACTTTTGATCCAAATAGGTTAAAATTAAAAGCATGACAATTATATTCTATGCAAACAATAACCGTAAGAGAGTTTGAATGGCTCTATTAATATCAGAAAAAAATAGACTTTAAAAATGTTGCTAGAGACAAAATTTCACATTTTATAATGTAAAAGGGCCAATTAATTAGGAAGATATAATGTATATCAACCAACTTCAACTAACAATCTGTAGAATACTCCACCCAACAACAGAGCACATGGAATATTTTCCAGGAAAGACCATATGTTATGCCATAAAACAAGACTCACTATATTTATAAGAATTGAAATCATACAAATTATTTCCTGTGACCATAACATAGTTAAATTAGAAATCAACAACAGAAACAAATTTAGAAAAACCCCAATTTGGAAATGAACACATTTCCAAATAATATATGGGTCAAGAAAGAAATCACATGGAAATTAGAAAATACTTTAAATAGAATGAAAACCAAAACTTTGTGGGATGCGACCACAGAAGTGCTTAGAGGGAAATTTAAAACTATATTAGAAGTGATGAAAAATCTCAGATCAATAACTGAGGCTTCTACCTTAAGAAACTATGAAAAGAAGAGCAAACTAAACACAAGGCAAGCAGAATAATGGAAGCAATAAAGACTGAAGTAGAAATCAGTAAAACATAAAACAGAAGAGCAATAGAGAATATTAATGAAGCCAAAGGTTGAAAAATCAACAAAATTGACAATTATTTAGCTAGGCTGACTGAGAGAAAAAGAGAGAAGACACACTACTTACCGAAATCAGGAATGAAAGAGAAGATATTTGTACTAACCCTGAAGAAATAAAAAAGGCTTATAAGGGGAAATATTAGGAAGAATTTTACATAACACATTGGACAACTTAGATGAAATGAAAAAATCCAAGAAAGACAGAAATTACCAAAATTGACTCAAGAAGCAATAGAAAATCAGACTAGCACTCTGACAAGTAGAGAAATTGAATTGGTTATTAAAACTCTCCTATGTAGAAAAGCCCAGGCTCACATGTCTTCTATGGTGAATTCTATCAAATGTTTAAAGAGCCAACATTACCAATCCTTCACAAACTCTTCAAGAAAATAGGGGAGGGAATGCTTTTCACCTCATTCTATGAGGCCATTATTACCCTGATAATAAAGCCAGACAAGGCATTACAAGAAATCTATAGACCAATATCCCTTGAGATTACAGATGAAAAGTTCTAAAATATTAGAAAACCAAATCCAGCAACATATATAAAGTATTATACACCATGACCAACTGGCATTTTTTCTAAGAAAGCACAGTTAGTTTAATACCTGGAAATAGATTAATGTACCACACCATCTAAGTGTAAAAAGCTATAAAAATTCCAGAAGAAAACATTCAAGAAATCTTTTTGATCTTAGGATAGGCAAAGAGTTCTTAGATATGTCACCAAAATCAAGATCCATAAAGAAAAATTTCATAAATCTCAATGAAAAGCTTTTGCACTTCAAAGACACAGTTAAGAAAATGAAAAGACAAATCACAACTGGATAAAAATATTTGCAAAACATATATCTGTTAAAGGATTTGTATCCATAACATTGAAAGCATTCTTACAATTCAATACTAGGAACAACAAGCAAATTTAAAATTGAACAAATTATTGGATTAGGTATTTTGCCAAGAAGATATACAAATAGCTGATAATACATGAAAAGATGTTCACCATCATTAGTCATTTAGCAAATTCAAATCAAAGCCACAATAAGACAGTCCTGGAAAGTCTATAATAAAAAAAAAATCAGACTGTAGCAAATATTGTTAAGGATGTAGAAAAACTGGAACCCTCATACATTGCTGATGAAAATGTAAATTGGTACAGCCACTTTGGAAAACATTTTGACAGTTTCTTAAAAAGTTAAACATAAGTTTATCATACAACCCAGTAATTCTACTCCTAAGTATTTACTCAAAAGAAATTAAAACTTGTGTTCTCCCAAAGACTTTTATGTGAATATTTATAGTAGCTTTATGCATAATAGCCCCAAGTGGAAACCACCCTAGGGCCCATCAACTATTGAATGGATAACAAAATGCAGTATATTCGTACAATGGAATACTTTTCAGCAATAAAACTACTGATACATGCTACGGCATGGATCAATTTAAAAAATATTGTGCTAAATGAAAGAAGCCAGAGCCAAAAGACAATATTTATAGTATGATTCCCTTTATATGAAATGCCCAGTAAAGGAAAATCGATAGTGACAGAAAGCAGTTCATTGGTTGTCTGGGGTACACACTGACTGCAAACGGACCTGAGGAATCTTTTTGGGGTGATGGAATTATGCTGACACTGGATTGTGGTGATGGTAGCACAACTCTATAAATTTACTAAAATTCATTTAATTACTTAAAAACGGGTGTTTATGGTATGTAAGTTATACTTCAGTAAAACTGTTTTATTTAAGATATTCTACATAAAACCAATCAACCATCAAGCAAGCAAACCAGATACAAAAAATAGATATTATACCTCCAATTTTTTAACACCAACCTGGCCTTGAGCCTCTTGGTCAATTTTGAAATGGTGTCCCAGAAACAAGGCTAATTTTGCTGTGTAAAAGTAACACAAGTGCCCTTTGAATATATTAGGTGCATCATATACTGTGTATTCCTAAACAGTTGTAAGCTTCTTTAGGTACTTTCTTCTATTTATTTGCTATCACCTTCCTATGGCCCCCTCAGTAATCCACAAACAGAACTCAGTCAAAGTTGACTGGTGCCCTCTCAGTTGGAGCAGAAATTCATGTAATCCTTTCTCAACCTAAATTTTTACAGGAGGAGAGGGAAGGCACAGAGCCATGTAGCCGATCAGGATTGAGCTTCACATATGGGTCGGCAGAGACACTTCTGGTCTGTAACTACAATTGTCACACATTCTTACTTCAGAAGGGGTTTTCAGAGGTCACCTGGCTGTGCTCACTGCTTCCCAGCTGGTGACCACCTGTCTTAGTGACTTTAACACTCTGGATTCAAAGTTGTAGAAATATGTGCTCTTACTTCTCTGGCTCAAGGCAGATTTCAAAGATTTAAAGGGCTCTGGGGTCTTTGGGTAAGGATTTCTCTTTGTAAATATAAAGGATTCTTATCATTACTAAAACATTCTGAAAACAATACTGTTCCTGGCTTTTGACCCAATTTCATATCTGTACACAAAATAACTATGCACTGAAGCCTTGCTATCTTATGTTTTCAAGGTTCCAGAAAGCACGAAAGTGGTAAATAAAGGGGATATTACAAATGGAATTTCTCTAAGCCTCACAATTAGGCTTCTGAGAACACTGTAAGTGAAAATGCTAAGTAAAAGAAGCCTATAAAATCTGCACTGTCTCCACTTTTCTCCTCCCTGTTTCCTCACAGTCCTCAGGCTTAGAGACCCCAGGGAACTGGCAGGTGCAGATTTCCATGGAAACCAACCCAAAAGAATGAAAACCCGAAGAGAGATTGTGTGAAGTACCTTGGCTCCTGTGTAATTTCCTTGCCAACGGTTTTTGAGGTCAACTTGGCTTATTTCATGAAATTACAGGCCCTGCTGTCAGGATTTCCCAGGCAAGGAGGGTTTGCTTGGCTCCATTGGTTAGAGGTCCACAGATTATGGCTATTTCTCTGCTTCTAGAGGAACGGCCCTTACTACTTGGCCTGATTTTCAAACACCTTTTATTCTGGCCTCATTCTAGTTAATCAGAACCATGCTTTTTTCATATTTAGAATGCATGTGCTTATTTACTTTAAAATAATTGTTAAAAAAATAAAGAGGAATAGTTTTTAAAAACCACATGACAAGATTTATATATGTATATATATATATATGTGTATACATGCACATATGTATGTATATGAATGGTTAAGAAAATTCTAACAGTATAGAAAGTCAAAATGGAAAAAGGAAAATCTTTAAGGGCTCCTCTCCCCAGAGGCGAAACGGGTACAAGTTTGAGGAGTGAGACTAGTTCCTCCATCCCTGGCCACAGCAATACCATCATTAACGTCTCCAGGGTGGAGAAATGGGCTTCAATTTTGGAAAATCTCTGGGCTTGAAATCAGTTTGGGAACCCTTCTGCACCTTGCTTTGTAATTTAATAAAAATATAGCATAGAAGACTTTCTTCGTCAGCTCACAGATCCAACTCATGTAGTAGAGCAGTGGTTCTCAAATTTGAGAGCATATTGGAATCACCTGGAGGCTTGGCACACCCAATGCACCACCCCCAGAGTTCCTGATTTAGGAGGCCTGGGCTGGGGTCCATGAATTTGCATTTCTAACTAGCTCTCAGGTACTGCTGTTGTTGCTAATTGGTGTACCATTGATAGAGTGCTCTGGACACACCACTGTATGAACTTCCCATACGATTTTCAACCAGCCCCATAGCATTAAACATTGTGAAGTTCCTTCTATTATCTCACAGGAATCCTCACAGCAACCTTATAATGCAATAATATGAACAACCACTATTCTTAAGTACTCACTATGGGCCAAACACTGCAAAATTAATTTATCCTCATAGCAATCCTTTCCTCTTTCATTTTGCAGATGAGAAAACTGAGTTTCAGGGAAATTAAGTAATGTGGTTAAGTTCATACAACTAAAAAGTGGTGGAGGCTGGAAATGTAAAGGCAGATTTATCTGATTCCAGAGTCCGTGCTCTTTTCAGAGTCCCTGCCCACAAGGAATGTCCAGACCAGAGGGAGAATTAAGGATGAGACTCAAAGGACTAAGAATAATAGAAAGTGATAGGTGCTATAAGAAAGGCAGAGGAGAGGTGTTCATTTAACCAAAGAAGGGGTCTGGGTGTGCAACTTATGCAGTCATGCAGGACCCTGTGCTCAGAAGGGCTTGCACTTGGTTTAATGCTCTACTGACACCATCTTGAAGTTCTTAATATTTTTTTTCTTTAAATTTTAAATGTTTTATTTATTTATTTATTTATTTATTTATTTAATTTTCTTGCGGTACGCGGGTCTCTCACTACCGTGGCCTCTCCCACCGCGGAACACAGGCTCCGGACGCGCAGGCTCAGCGGCCACGGCTCACGGGCCCAGCCGCTCCGCAGCACGTTGGATCCTCCCAGACCGGGGCACGAACCCGCGTCCCCTGCGTCGGCAGGCGGACTCCCAACCACTGTGCCACCAGGGAAGCCCTATTTATTTTTTATTGAAGTATAGTTGACTTACAATGTATTAGTTTCAGATTACAGCAAAGTGATTCAGTTAGACATATATATATATAGTTTTCCAGATTCTTTTCCATTATAGGTTATTACAAGATATTGAATATAGTTCCCTGTGCCATAGGTCTTTGTTGTTTATCTGTTTGAAGTTCTTAATAATATTTTTAACATGGGTCTCATATTTTTATTTTGCACTGGGCCCCACAAATGATACAGCCACTCCTGGAAGGGTTAATTTACTCTTCAAAAGCTTCTGTAATTCCTTAATAACCACTAAACTGCTGTGTCTACACAGTTCACTCTTCACTGTTCACTCACTGTTTACTGCAACTTCAGGGGCATTTTATAAATGATTTGTGCACCTTTTTATCCTATACTGCTTTGTTTTTAATCTCCAAGTGGACACACTCCTGGGATACTTCTTAACCTTGAGTACATTTGGAGAGGCATTCATTTAACAAGAATAAACATCATTAGGAAGATAAATCTAAAGGAAAATAATGCCTTACACAGCTTTCCAAAATTGGCCAAAAATGTTTTTTTAATTTTTTTTGGTGGGAGGTAGGAATTATTTGTTATTCCCCATCTCCTGCCTCGCATTAGTTTATTAATACATGGCTATCTTAACTATAGTTTGTAGCCTCAGACGTGTATCCTTCCTATGTAAAGCAGAGATTCTGAAATGTTGCTACATTAGCTAATTTTCATATTAGTTTTCCAGGGAGAAAGAATTATTTACACTTTTATCCTCTGAAGGTGGGAAAATTCCATTGTGAACAGAGTGCACATCAATTGTGCCCCAGGGGAGTGCTGCCTTGTGTATTTCATATTTCACACCATAACAATGTTATCTGATTTTATAATTAACATTAAGATTTTATAGAAAAAAGTACCTTGTTATACTAGTTGTTAACCTTTCGATGTATTTAAAGCTCATTTCATAAGGAGCAATATGCTTCTTCATCACCGCCCTAAATGGGCTCTGTTGCTAAGTGTTATGGGATCTGGTAATGAAAGATACATACACAATGCATTTGCCCAACACCAGGGGCAGAATTAAGGGAGCAGTGGGAACCTTAACTCCTGAATTTCCTGACTTCTGTGGGTTTCATTTGCAATCTCAACATTCCATTGATATTTCCTTTCTCACACCCATTCTCTTTTATTCTTTCTTCCTCAACATCCCCACCTCCTCTCCAACCCAGTTAAGACCTATTTAAACATTCATACTCATTTTCCTTCCATAGTTGAGTCATCTGTTTAGTTTATAAGGCATTAGTGTCATCTCTCATGGAGCTTAATTATTGCTTCCGTGTTTCCAAACTATTGTCAGTGACACAATCAACCTAGGACAAGACATGTAATAAGAAAGCACTGGTAAACCTATAGGTATTTGTATAATTTTCCAAAAATGTAAGTAGATAACAGCTTACATAGAATTAGGTTCTCAAGTTTGTATTTAAAGTAAAAATAGAGAATGGTAAAAATGGCCATTGAAAATCTCTTACATCATTCCTCAAGAATATGTGTATGTGTGTGTTTAAAATACAATAATCTTTACTACAGCTAAACTTAAAGGACAACTAAGACCAAAAGAACAGGTGAAAGAAGAATCTTCACACAGACAATCTTGCAGCCAAACCATCTGTGTTTTAACACATTCCTAGTGGTGAAAGTGGAATGGAGGATGAGGCTAATGTGCTCTTCTTGTCTGCTGGTTTACTTCTTTCTGTTTTAATATTAAGCATCTTCAATGTTAATTTATGTTAATTGATTGCTTGCTCATGAGGATTCAGAGAAATAAATGGTAGTCTCATCTTACAGAGAGTGAGGTTTTAAAGTCAGCACCTGAGTTAAATTTGCATGAGGTATAAACTTATATTTCTGGCATTAACTTGCATTTTTGTAACATCCATACTTGGAGAGGTGATAGATTCTCACTGCATTATCACCCAACTTCTAGGAGAATGTGGTGATTCAATTAGGTGTTAGTGCAGCCTGAAGGAGAACTTCTCAAACTTCACTGAGTCTATGAATCCCCTGGGGGATCCTGTAGATTTAGTAGGTTTGAGGGGGGTCCTGAGATTCTGTATTTCCAAGTTCCCAAGTCATGCTGCTGCCGTTGGTCTGCAGACTATACATTGAGAAGCCAGAGTGTAATGCAATCAGTATTGGGAACCAAAGAAGGAGTGGTCATGACATGGAATTTCCCCTCTGCCTTTTTGTGCTAATAGCTGAAAATACCTTTATTCCAGTTTCTTCACAAAAATAAAGTGTCAGAGGGTGGTGGGAAACTTCATGTTAATAAGTTCCTTCAATAAATAGGCTTAAGCTAGTCGGAACAGATGTACAAAATACTTCTATGGTGAAAATACTTATGTTGCTCTTTATAATGTATACATGTATATTTTCTGGTTTGATATTATAAAAACCCCACAGCGCTGAAACTGTTCATATCAAGGTTTGAGATCTGAGTTGCAGATCTAGAATACTAAACAAACACAGGTAAAAGCATCTCTAGTGAGGAAATCACTTCCTGCTTGGCCATTTTTTATGACTGATGGCTGGTGCTTTGACTTTAAAAGAGCTCGCCCAACCTGAAATTATATAACTTTATTTAACATAGCCTGTTCAGTATTTAATTGCTCTTTTGATTAAAAACCAATTCTTTAGGACTTCCCTGATGGTGCAGTAGTTAAGAATCTGCCTGCCAATGCAGGCGACACCAGTTTGATCCCTGGTCTGGGAAGATCCCACATGCTGTGGAGCAGCTAAGCCCGTGTGCCACAACTACTGAGCCTACGCTCTAGAGCCTGAGAGCCACAACTACTGAGCCCACATGCCTAGAGCCCGTGCTCTGAAAAAAGGGAAACCACCACAATGAGAAGCCCACGTACCACAACGAAGAGTAGCCCCTGCTCGCCACAACTAGAGAAAGCCCACACACAGCAACGAAGACCCAATGCAGCCAATAAATAAATAAATAAATAAATACTTTTTTTTTAAAAAGCTAACCAAAATATTTTTAAAAAACAACAATTCTTTGTGTCTACTCTGCAATTTAAAAGATTTGTTCCCTAGATTCAGCTGAGTTTGATAATATATAAATCCACTATCCATTTAAAGAAGTCACAGTAGGATATGATTTATTTCCCATAAGCCATGTCATTTCCTTTCAATATATCAAGGAATTCTTGGATTAAAGATGGATTTTTTTCAATGATGCAAACTCTGTATCAAAAATATTATGGCCTATAATCTTAAGCACTGTCATTTTCCTATGGAATTGGGCATTGTCTTGGACCTCATCTAATAATTAGAGCTTCATCCTCCTCCTTTATTTGGTAAAACAATGTCTAATACTTTGCAATAACAATGTCCTTTGACTGGACTGTCCAAAAGCACAGCATCAACTTTGATAATTCAAAGATTCACATTTTAAAATATTTACACTCATTTTTTTAAATTCTAGATTAAATTTTCCACCTACTGAGATAACATAGAATAGTACAAATGGTAGGGACGTTTAAAATTTCAATTAACCAACGTCATAAAAATAAACAGTTCTATCTTTCATGGACAAAATAGACTCAGAAACTCAGGATGTTTCTCTAGAAGGAGCTGCTTTTGAATATTTGGCTTCTCTAGTCTTCTTTTACCAGAAAGATTGGAGGCAAGGTCGTTGGTGAGGGTGGGGTGAGAGCTAAGGGTGTTGGGAGTGGTGACAGTTCAGGGTGAGACCGCTGACCAGGGTGCTGAGAGGGTAAATTTTTTTAAAGTGCAACTGCCTGCCCATTCTACTTAACAATGGAGATGAACAAAGCTTTGCACTGACCCCAGTGACAAGGGCAGTTGCTTTTATAGATGAAGCAGCAGTAATTTAGAGGAGAATTCAAATTTATTGTAATCAATGTATAACTTTTCTGTAGGGACTATGAGTTGATATTTTATATTTGTCCAGCTAAATTAAAAAATGCTTTTTTTCATGCTTTTTCATAATCATGTATTACCTCTCATGGGACTATATGGAAGCTCAGTGAAATATTTCCTTTGGTTCAATTCCTTTGCTATATACACTTAAAGAATCTCCATGCCAACCATGATATTTTTAGGATGCATCATTTGGAAATTGTAGTTTTCGTATACTTTTATTTTAAAATCTGTAGGGACTCAAATCATAGGGACTCAAATCATAGGGAATTAAACTAGATAAGAGTTTTGTGTTTGTTTTTTTTTTAATCTTTCATATAACATGCAATTTGGAAGGAAGCAGTGCAGGGGTGAAGTGGAAAAGCCCTACCAAGGTCATAAGCGTATTCTTTCTTTCTGTTTTGTCATTTTTTAGAATTGAAACATGGCTGCTGCATCACAAGCAATGGAATTGACTCTCTAGGCAGGAAGAAGAAGGAAGAGGAAAAAGACTCCTACCAGTTCAGCCGCCTTTGGGTAACTCTCCCAGATGTCCTACACATGGCGACAACAGCAGCTTCCTCTTCCATCTCATTATCCACAATGATCTTTTAGGGAAGCTGGGAAATGCAGTTTGTAGCTGCCTCCAAGAATAGTAAGAAGTAGTAAGAAGGAAGGATGTAACTGGTAGACTCTTGACACAATGTTTGGCATTTTAGTGAAACATGATGCTATTTCATGATGACACGAGATGTATATTCTCAGAAAAGGCCATTCAAGATGGTGTTATCCATGGGCTGGAAAATGTCCATGTCTACGTTTTCCCTCACATGACCAGAGAAGCTGGACAAACTCCTTACAGCTATTTTAAAAAAGAAAGAAAAAGAAGAAAGAAAGTAACTACTACAATGTGGCAGAGTGAAAGGTGAACAAACACTTAGGTGTCTCAGTTGCAGTATGGTAGATGGGATTGTTCACTCCTTCAGTGCCCCCTTGTGCCCAATATACTGTAACAGGAAAATAAAATTAAACACTGTAGAAAGACACTAGTTGAAAATCTTCCTTCATTACAGTTACAGTGTAGCAATATGTGGTTTTGGCTATTAGCAAATCAAAAAGAAAAAATATATATGTTCATGACATTGGAACAAAAAGTCACAATGTTCAGACTTATTTTGATAAGAAGTTTTCTTGTCAAAATAATATGTTTTAATTACATTTAGTTTAAATTTATGCCCAGCACTACTATTATTTTTTTTTAATATCTGTTAAATCGCCTTCAACCTACCAAACTATGAACTTGGGTTATAATTTACAAGCAAATTTGATCATTTGAAATTTGAGAGGGTTTTGTGGAAATAAAATACTTATTTAGTTTGTGTGGATATCAAACTAATCTTTATTAAAGGGAGTGTAGATCAGAGTCCCTCTGATGGACTGAACAGAAATTGAGTAATTTTTTTCTTTTGGCACTGAACCAAACCATGAAAAACTATGAGCATCGTTTTATTACTGTTCATCTTATAATTTACCTTATAGTTTATCTTATTATAAATAAAGATACTTTTTTTTTGAGACAAAATGGACCCAAGTCAGACAATTACATCAAGGTGGTAACTTCTCATTCTTGATGTGCTGCTACCAGGCATTTATACTTGGCTGCAGAGAAAAACAACAGACCTCTGGCGTGGTCTGCCAGAGATAAAGCATCAGCATAAATTCTGAACAATCTTTGACCTCTACCTTTATGAAAACTCAGTTTAAGCTAGATGCAAGAGTGTTTTGTTTGTTTGTTTTTAATTTTCTGTAACTGTTGGAAAAACATTGGAACACATAGTGCAAATTTTACTTGCCACACTGTCATCAAATAATTGATAAAAGAAGTTGGCAAAACTAAAGCTCCCCATGCCTTTGTTATGGGTGGGCACCCATTGAGAACTAACTTGGTCTTGCTGATCTAGATTCTCTAATTGCCCCCAGGTAGATTCTAATAGAAGCAACATTTAGAGCTGTAATCACCAGTAGACAACAACTAATACAATTCCCTCTTTGCACAGCAGAAGCTGAAGTTACAGAGAAACAAATCCTCTCAGAGTAACATGGGCCAATGTAGGAGCTAGAACCAAGGTCTTATCGAGTTCATGTTAACTCCAAACTGCTGCCACCATTTACAGAGACTTACAAGGGTAGCAGCTTCCTACCCATATGTGTGTGACTACTCCGAGGAAGGGCTGAGACAAGATCTTAGAATTTCTGACTCTTTTCTAGTCTCTTTCTTGTCTACTGCTCTGTCACTCTATCTCTCTTCTCTAACACGAAGACTTGACCTATTCCAAACCTCCTTTGGAAGAAAACATGTCAAGACATAAGAATGCCACTGGGTTAACATTGTCAACAGGGAAATTAAAATTAGTCTTCTGCTTGAAATAAACTTTTGTCAGTTTAAAGTACAGTAGAAAAGTAATTCACCATAGGCGAGGAGGAAGGAGAACCTTTGGAATTTATTTTCAATAAAAGATCCTGCAAATAGAAGAAAACCCCTGAAACTCTGGTTTTATTGACACCCATTAACACATGAACTTGAAGTAAGAGTATGAAGGCTCTTAAAATCTGCCCTTTCAAGAACTTTGAACAGTTATGTAGGGAGTTACAAGTACATAAGATGAAAATGAACACCTTTCCTCGGTAAGTGGATTTCAGGAGCGCTGAGAAACCATAAAGAGAAAGTTGAGGGTAATAGGACCTCACCTAGTAATTTTCTAGGGTGAGAAGATGGGGCTAAATGGCCCAGGACTAAAAGGATTGAGAGAAAGAAGGGTAAATCATTGTTAAATTATGTAGAAAAAATTCTGCCCTGAAATTCTCCTTTTGGGTAAGAATTTTTACGTTCTCTGACAATCTGATCAGATTGAACAGTTTGATAAAATGTTTAAATGACTGATTTTTGTGTTTCTGGTCAATGAAAACCTAAATACAAATACAAGTGAAATATCTTTGCTTATTCTATATCAATATAAATAGGTGGAGAGTGGAAAATCAGTGTCTCACCTTACATTCAATTCAATCTTAGTTTCAGCTGGATTGTAGAGGAGATTCTTGGTGTTTCTGCATGCGAGTCTATTCAGTTACCCAGTTATGGGCCTTTTCTCTACCTTAAATCCATCCATAAGTGGCTATTATATCCTGGTCCCAAAGATAGTGAATGGGTGGGGAAGAACAGAACCCTTAACAGCTACTTCTTCGATTTACCATGTGTTTGCTCCTCCAAGTGTGATCTGCAAGCTGCTCACATCAGCATCACCTGGGAGCTTGTTTGAAATGTAAATTTCAAGCCCTCACCCTAAACAGAACCAACATTTATAAAAGATACTTGGATGCAGTGTACACACATTAACATTTGAGAATCTTATAATACTTCTTCACATGGAAATGTTTATTATGAAGCTGATAAAGCTTAAAATATACCTCACATGACTTAAATGCCTACTCTGGGAAATATTTGGAACTATCCAGGAAATAAAATGAATAAGATTATCTGCTTATATTTCTATTCTCTGCTTGATGTTTCTTTTTCTTCTATTTTATGCCAACACCTATTCTACTGAATCAGCTTGGCTTTTGATTGGTTAATTGACTTATTCATTGCATAAATATATATTAAACACTCTATGTACCAAACATAATAAAAAGATGATGAAGACATGTCCTTCTCCTTGAGAAATTCAGACTCTGACCAGGGGAGCAAAATTAGTGTTTCAAGTAGCCCTAACTCAGATGTTCTTAACTTCAAGTGGGTCACCGGCCCCATTGATAGCATTACGGAAGTTAAGAAAAATTCCTCAGGAAAATGTTCACAATTTTGGATGTTAAAGTAACCAGATTAGCATGGAGATGGAGTTGCTCATGCTAAAGCTTGGGTCAGCAAACCAAAACTTCCCTACGTTTCTATGCCCTACTCCCCAGAAAAGAAAGGCCCAGATCAACCAGCCAGCACTTGCCTGCTTAGCACAAGTCTCCTGACCTGGTTCCAACACTTCCCTTTACTCCGTATGAGAAAAGTAACCCTGCTTTGACCAGCTAGCAAATGCCTAGTATAACTTCCTTTATCCTGCTCACTTTCTATAAAAATCTCTTACCTTGTACAGCTATTTGGAGCGCCTTACTATCTCTAGATTGGATGCTGCCTGACTCATGAATTGTTGGAAAAAAGCTTACTAGATAACTAAATATTCTATGAAAATTTTTCTTTTAATGTGGGGAATTCATGGTACCCCTGGAGCCCAGCTGCAGATCTCCTCAGATAGTTTTCTTAACCTGGTTCCCTTTGGCTGCAGTGTCTGGGATTCATGAATCTTAGAGACATCCCAAAACTCCAAAATCATATATAAAATTCTTCATCTATGTGCATTTTTCTGGGAAGAGAGACCATAATATTAATTTGCATACCAAAGAAAGCCATTTCCCAGAAAGTAGATAATAATTTTGAAAGTTTATAGATATTTTTACTACTTAGCAAATTCTTCACATGTGTTCTTCTTAGCATCTCAAAAGAATGGGTAAACTGAAGATTCAGAGATGAGGTCTGAAGAAAATGTAAAGGATTTAGCTTAGCTTCACACTCCATTATGATTCCTTGCCTTTTGAGCCCATAAAATCTTGAGGGGCCTTCTCCTCCAAACACCGCATCCGCCATGTTCATGAGTATTTCTGGAGTGTTTCTGGCTCCTAAATCTCAGTCCCTGCTGGGCATCACCAATCAACCCAATATCCCAGGAGGCCAACTGTTTTCTTAAACAAGTTTCCCCGGTTTCCTGCAGTGGGCAGGCAGACCTTCGTGACCATGAAGAAAAGGAGAGAGGGAAAGAAGGAAGATAGCTCAGAAGGAAGGGGTGAAGGAAGGACATGCAATGCCATAATAGTCTCTTGCTTGGAGAATACCAAGGCAATAATACTGAAAAACAAAATGTTTGCTTAAAATGCAGCTGAGACATGGGCAAGCTTTCTCTTTGGGCAGGGTGAATTAAAAATGATTTGAGGTTGAATTTAATAAAGCTCTTTAAATAAAAAGCCTCAGCTTGCCTGAAGTTACCCAGTTAGGAGAGCTCCAGCTCTATTTCATAGTGTTGGTGTTTAAAAATATAGCTCCTTGTATTCTCTTTTTCTTGAATGATCTTGGACGTTGTCACAAATACGAACAGCTATAATACATTTTCTTTGTAAGATTTTGTGCTTTAAAATATTTATTTTCCTTTTGTCTATAAAGATAAGATACATAAGGTGGGCAATGGGCTACAATATATTCATTTTTTTTTCTTTAATGATAAATTTTTGAACTGTAATCTTAATCATATATACAGAACTAGATTTGACAACCAAGAACATTCTAGATTAGGAAGAGTCAGCATGTTACTTCTTTGGAACTGAATTTCTTTTTAGACCATTAAATTTTGGAAAAACTGTCTTTTGAGTAAAACATTTTGTGGATTGTTTTAGAATGTAGGCAGTGGTTCTTCTTATTTTTTAAAGCTGGAATTCATGTATGAATTATAGTACCTAGAACAGTCTCATTATTTCGTTTCCATTTGCCTAATAGTAACAATTTACTCTAATTGAATCTTTTAATTGAGAAATACCAGAGTACTTTATAAGCATTAATTAATGCTCCCAACTCTACAGTGAGGGAAGTTAAGTGTTAGCCTTGTTTTATAAATGGAGAACTTAAAGAATAGAGTTAAGTGACTTGCCCAGGGCCACCCAGGAAACCAAGAGATGGAAGGCCCAGAGTTCTTGGCTCTGGGCCAACGCTCATCCCCTTGGTTCTCAAGATGGAGACAGGCCTGTGTTTTGGTTTATGTGGTACAAGAGAGCAAGGATAAAGCATAGAAATCCTTGAATCTTCACTCCTTTGTTTTGTAGATGAGGAAACTAAGTCACAGAGCAGTAGTGAGACTTCACTGCCCAAGATGCATTTGTCCATTCATTCATTCACTCATCATTTATTCATTTAGCAAGGATTCACGGAGCAACTCTCACATGATAAGCATGCTTGAATTCTGGAAACACACTGAGCAAGACAAAGTCCCTGTTCTTGAGGAGCTTATATAACAGTGGGAAGAAGAAAGTCAGTAAGCAAGTAGACAAATTTTATACTGTATCAGGTTGTAATAAGCATAAAAATGCCGCACAAGGGAGAGGAAGTGTGTGTGTGTTGGAGGGAAGCTGTTCCTGTTTTATATATGGCATGCAATGAAGTTCTCATTGATATTAAGACATTTGAGGAGAGACATGGATTGTGGGAGCAAGACATGCAGGTAGCTGGAGGAACAGCTTTCCAAGCAAAGGGAACAGCATATGCAAAAGCCCTAAGGTACAAGAGTGCTTGTCTTATTTAAGGAACAGTGAAGAGGCAAATTTACACAAGAGAAGCCAGCAAAGGGAAGAGTCTTAGGCAATGAGGTTAGAAGGCAAAGGGGAAGCATTTCAGAGGACCTGGTCAGACACTGTAAAGACTTAACCTGGCTGACGTATGAAGCCAGGAAATGATTTGGGCAGAGGGATGAGGCACTCTGACTTACATTTGAGAAGGATCACTCTGGCTGTTATGTGGAGAAGAGTCAGGAGTATGTGATGGAAGTGTGCAGGTAGGGAGGTCAGCTAAGTGGTCAAGGGTTATGCTAAAATTGAATATTGACCAAGACAAATGGCAGGGAATAGGAAAAGCTACCGCAAACTAAACAGCTATGGCACTAAATCTCAACTTCAGGGCACAAGCCTTTCTCCTTGTCATGATGGGTATTTAATAAGCTTTAGAAGGTTTAAAATATTCCTCTGGGTGAGTAACAGCAACTGTATCTAAACTTTCTTCAATGTGTGCTTTTTAAGATATAGACAACAGGGGGCTTCCCTGGTGGCGCAGTGGTTGAGAGTCCACCTGCCAATGCAGGGGACACGGCTTCGTGCCCCGGTCCGGGAAGATCCCACATGCCACGGAGTGGCTAGGCCTGTGAGCCATGGCCGTTGAGCCTGCGCATCCGGAGCCTGTGCTCCGCAATGGGAGAGGCCACTACAGTGAGAGGCCCGCGTACCACACACACACACACACACACACACACAAAAAGATATAGATGACAAAAGGCGACGGCGGGGGCGGGGGGGAAGATGCACCTCAGGCATGGAAGTACAGTTCGATCAGATGAGAACATTCCAGAGTCTACACATTCTGACTTTGTAGATCAAAAGAGAAGTGAAGGAAGGGAGCTGATGATGGGCTGAGCATTGCTGCTGGAGGTTGGAGGCTGGTACTGGAGTTAAGCTTGTGGATACAAGGTCAATGAACCTGGATTCAAATTCCAGCTCTGTCTTGCAAGCTGGATGACCTTGGGCAAATTCACCTCCCAAAGCCTCGGTTTCCTCATCTGTGAAATGGGGTTAATAATACTGGCTCTTTCATTAGGTCAGATCATTTACAATCGCAGATCATTGAGGTGAAACACTTACTATTTTTCAGTAGTAGTCAGACTCATTAAAAATTCATTTTCATAATTCTTAAATTTATTAAAGAAAGCTTTTCCATGGAAATGCTTATAAAACAAGTTATTTTTATAATTCAGCCTTCATTTGTTACTGCTTAAGATCTTCAAGAAAATTTAGCAAGAAAATTATAGGCCTCAGTCTTTCTGTTGATTCTTTGTCATCAGGTACTTTGTCATCAAAATACCGTACTTTGTTATCAGTGTACGCTATGTTATAGAGTCTAAGATTTTTAATGTGTGAACCATCTCACTTAGCGAGAAGGTTCTTTACGAATAAATTTATCAATTAGGAATGCTTTCCTCTGTGTGTAACAGAAAGACCCAGCCAGCAGGGTCTTAGTGATAAGGATACATAATTATTTTATATGCCAGGGAGTCTAAAGATTTGTAGACCAGGAATGGTGTAGTGGTTCAAAGATCAGAGTCCTGGGCAATTTGTATCTTCCTATTTTATGATTCTGGGGTGTTGTTGGGTTTTTCTTATTTTGCTGCTTATATCATAGTCACAAGATGATTGCTTATCTCATAGCTCTGGACTTACATCCTCATGGCAATCACATTCAGAAAAGTAGTGGAGAAAACGATGCTGTCTTCACCAAGGGAAAGGAAGCCCCCAGTAGACATCCCCTCACCTCTCATTACTCAGTTTAGGACAACGTGACATTTCTAGACCCTTTTGCTTCATCCTTGAAAGAAATGGTTACCACGCCTGCTACAGAGCAGCCATGTGTCATCCATGTAGATGAGCGGAGTCCGCGTTCCCTGAAACCAAGATCTCTTTGTTTGCTCTTAAACACAAAATCAGGATTCTTTTGGCAGGTAAGAAGTACATTTGTGTTCGTGTGTGGGGCTGGGGCAGGGATGACAGTTGGGCAGGAGAGTATCTGAATGAGTACTTCAGATAAGGTAGTGTTGGCTGGCTTTTCTAGAAATGACATTTAAGCTGTGATCTGAATCCTTCCAACCTGGTATGTTGGAGGAACAGGAACATATCCACGGTGGCTGGGTGTGATGGTCATTGAGGTTGACATGTAGGCAGGGCCAGGTTAAGAGTTTAAATCTCACTCTAAATAAAATGGAAAGCCATTGGAGGGTTTGAAGTACATGAATAACAAGATCTGATTTATGTTTTCAAAAAGATAGTTCTAGCTTCTGAGTGGTTAATAAATGGAGATGGCAGGAAGAGAAGCAGGGAGATGGATTAGGAAGCTATTCCAGGCGACTAGGTAGTCGAGGGTAGAAGCGTGGGCTAGTATGATATGGTAGCCAGCTTCCACATTTGCCCCCAATGATTCTCTCTTCTTCATACAGGTATATCTCATTTTACTGCACTCACTTTATTGCCCTTTGCAGAGATTGCGTTTTTACAGACTCAAGGTTTGTGGCAACTCTGTGTCAAGCAAGTCTATTGGCACCATTTTTCCAACAGCTTTTGCTCATTCTGTGTCTCTGTGTTACATTTTGGTAATTCTTGCAATATTTCAAGCTTTTCATTATTATTACATTTGTTATGGTGATCTGTGATCAGTGGTCTTTGATATTACTATTGTCATTGTTTTGGGGCAACATGAACTGCACCCGTATAAGACAGCGAACTTAATTGAATATGTTTGACTGCTCCACCAGCCAACTGTTCCCCAAATCTATCCCTCTCCTCAGATGTCCCTATTCCCTGAGACACAATAGTATTGAGATTAGGCCAATTAATAACTCTACAATGGCCTCTAGCATTCAAGTGAAAGGAAGGGTAGTACATTTCTCACTTTAAATCAAAATCTAGCAATGATTAAGCTTAGTGAGGAAGGCATGTTGAAAGCCAAGATAGGCCAAAAGCTACGCCTCTTGCCCCAAACAGTTAGCCAAGCTGTGAATGCAAAAGAAAAGTTCTTGAAGAAAAGTAACAGTGCTACTCCAGTGAACACACAAATGATAAGAAAGCAAAACAGCCTTATTGCTGATATGGAAAAAGTTTTAGAGGTCTGGATAGAAGATCAAATCAGCCAAAACATTCCCTTAAACCAAAGCCTAATCCAGAGCAAGGCCCTAAATCTCTTCAATTCTGTGAAGGCTGAGAGAGGTGAGGAAGCTGCAGAAGACAAGTCCAAAGCTAGCAGGGCTTGGTTCATGAGGTTTCAGGAAAGAAGCCATCTCCATAACATAAAAGTGCAAGGTGAAGCAGCAAGGGCTGATGTTAAAGCTGCAACAAGTTATCCAGAAGATCTAGCTGAGATAATTAATGAAGACAAAACAGCCTTCTATTGGAAGAAGATGCCATGTAGGATTCATAGTTAGAGAAGAGAAGTCAATGCCTGGCTTCAAAGCTTCAAAGGGACAGGGTGACTCTCTTGTTTGGGGCTAATGCAGCTGGTGACTTTAAGTTGAAGTCAACACTTATTTAAGATTCCAAAAACCCTAAGCCCTTTAAGAATTAGGATAAATTGACTCTGCCTGTGCTCTACAAGTGGAACGACGAAGCCTGGATGACAGCACATCTGTTTACAACATGGTTTACTGAATACTTCAAACCCACAGTTGAAACCTATTGCTCAGAAAAAAGGATTTCTTTCAAAATAGTACTTCTCATTGGCAATGCACCTGGTCACCCAGGTGAGCTCTGATGAAGCTGTACAATGGGATTCGTGTTGTTTTCATGTCTGCTAACACAATATCCATTCCACAGCCAGTGGATCAAGGAGTTAGTTCAACTTTCAAATCTTATTATTTGAGAAATATATTTTGTAAGGCTATAGCTGCCGTAGATAGTGATTTCTCTGATGGATCTGGGCAAAGTCAATTGAAAAACCTTCTGGAAAGGATTCACCATTCTAGATACCATGAAGAACATTTGTGTTTCATGGGAAGAGGTCAAACTATCAACATTACCAGGAGTTTGGAAGAAGTTGATTCCAACCCTTATGGATGACTTTGTGGGCTTCAAGACTTCAGTGAAAGAAGTCACTGCAGATGTGGTAGAAATGGCAAGAGAACTAGAATTAGAAGTGGACCCTGAAGATGTGACTGAATTCCTACAATATCATGATAAAGCTTGGGCATATAAGGAGTTGCTTCTTATGGATGAACAAAGAAAATGATTTCTTGAGATGGAATCTACTCCTGGTGAAGATGCTGTGAAGATTGTTGAAATGACAACAAAGGATTTAGAATATGATATAATGTAGTTGATAAAGCAACAACAGGGTTTGGGAAGATTGACTGCAATTTTGAAAGAAGTTCTACTGTGGGTAAATGGCTATCAAACAGCACTGCTTGCTACGGAGAAATCATTGGTGAAAGGAAAAGTCAATCCATGTGGCAAATTTCATTGTCTTCTTTTAAGAAATTGCCTCAGCTACCCCAGCCTTCAGCAACCACCCCCCTATCAGTTAGCAGTCAACATCGAGGCAAGACCTTCCACCAATAAAAAATTACAACTCACTGAAGGCTCAGATGATGGTTAGCATTTTTCAGCAATAGAGTATTTTTAAATTAAGGTATTTGTATTTTATTTTTAGACCTAATGCTATTGCACACTTAATAGACTACAGGATAGTGTAAACATAACTTTTACATACACTGGGAAACCAAAAATTTCGTGTGACTTGCTTTATTGTGATATTTGCTTTATTACAGTGGTCTGGAATGGAACCCACAAAATCTCCCAGGTATGCCTGTACTTACATCCTTTTGTGGTCACCTCCTACATTTTACCAGGATTAGTCAATGTGACCAACAGAATACAGCATAAGTGATATTCTGTTGCTTCTGAGATTAGGTTATAAAAGACTATGGCTTCCATCTTCGTCTCTCTTCCTTGGATCTCTCTCTCTGAGAGAAATAAACTCCCATGTGTTTCTAAGGAGAAACCCATGTAGCCATGGACTTAAACCTCCAGCCAGTAGCCAGCAAAGACCTGAGGCAGGACAACAACCACCTGAGTGACCTCAGACATGGATCCTTCCCCAGCTGACATGATTGCAGCCTGGCTGACAGTTTGCAACCTCATGAGAGACCTGAAGCCAGAACCACCCAGCAAAGCCCTTCCCAGATCTCTGACCCTCAGAAACCCTGTGAGATAATCAATGCTTGTTGTTTTATAGTACTCTGCGCTGGAATCATTCATTATGTCAAATAGATGACTAATATAGGTGGGATCAGTGGAGACAGAGAGAATTAGAATTTTAGAGAATTTGATGCCTAGGGATTTAGCAAGAATTCCTATATAAGCAGTGAGAGTAAAGAGTCTGATCAAAGTTAGCTCCCAGAACTTTTATGTGAGTATCTAGGGAGATTTTAATGTCATTTACTGAGAAGAGGAAATTTAGAGAAAAGAGCAGGTTTGGAGTAACATAATTAAGAGTTTTGCTTGGGGCATGTTAGGTTTGAGGTGCTGGTTACTTCTCAGATGGGCAATTGGCTATGAATCTGGAGCTCTGGGGAGAAATCAGGAATGGGGAAAGAGATGTAAGAATCTCTAGAATATAGGTGGCATTTAAAGGCTGTGGAATTAGACAAGGTAACTTGGAGTGTATACAGAAGAGAAGGGTGCCGGCATGGCCTTGGGCCTCTCATCATTGCTGTTATTACTGTGAACTTGACCAGGGAATGAAAAATAAATATCTATATTAAAACACAACTCAAATTACAAATTAAAACACAAAATACATATGTGTTAAGTTGTCCATGCTGGGCCTATTCAATATTAGGCATTCCTACTGAAGAAAGCTTTTAAATCTCTTTATTATGTGGCATTTGTGCACTGGGTGTGTGTTAAGATTGTGAAAGGATCTTACCTCTTGAACTTCCTGATACTTGGCATACTTTCATTTGAAACCTTCTTATTGTATGACCATAAATTTGTAGGTTACACATATATAGCTATGCACAGTAGCTTCCAATGTGTCTGAATTTCCAAGGAAATATGTACCATGGCATTGGCTATTTATGAGTGTGGAGAAACCTAAGGAAAGGTATTTCCATTTCATATTCCTTCGCAAATTATAGCTCAGTATGGGTCTTTAAAAACTAGACTTGCTTTACTTCAAACAACTTGCTTATCCTGAGTCCTCTGGGTGTGTTGGTGCATATACATACTTCTGAGGGCTCTTTTATAAGTGATGTAGTGTGCCAGAACCTTATCACGCTTAGGCTCCTTGGGAACAGAAGAAGTTACCCCTTGCCTTGAGAGTTTGCTTAGGGAAAACTAAAAGCCATCTTTCATTTGAGATCAAGTTCCATTACGTTGAAAACTTTTAGTCTTCAAAATACAAAATTAATATAGCAAGATACAAGTGATATCTCCAGTGATCAGAAGGAGGCATGTCCCACGTTACCCTATAGAGAGAAGGATAATGGCAAGCAACTGAGTCTCTTGCATTGGTGACAAAATAGGACGGAAACATAGCAGAACTTCTTGAAAGTTGAGTGTGAATTGGATTTTTTCCCTCTGCTTTCAGGACTGTTCTTTTCCTGTCTCAAGGAAGACTGAGTCTCCAGTGTACGTGGACTCTTGATTTGGCCTTAAGCTTACAGTTTGTACTTCCCATATGAACACCCACACCTTGTACTTCAATCATGCTATGTCACCAGCAGGTGGCAACAACGAGTGCAATAGAACAAAAAAACGTGAGGTCAAGATCTCTGCAGATAAGTAGGAGGGTGGCAGGCCATTGTATGCAAAAGAGAAAAGACTTCCACTTATTTAAAAAGAAATGTATTTTACCACTCTACTTCACCTCTCCAAAAGTCATTTTCTTTCTGCCATCAACATTGATTTGCACCACAGTTCAGTGCTCTATTAATCAGAGGAAGTTCTTTTAACAGCCTGCAGATCTTTTCCTTTACATCAAGGGAAGGGTGGTTTCCCAGCGTTCGTTAAAGAGTTATTTTCTTACTTGCCTGTGAGACCCTTTAAACAACTCTGAAAGCAAGTGGCAAGGAATACTTTATTACTTAGAAGACTTAGCAAGTGCTAACTAATTTGACCTGATAAGTAGAGAACTGGAAAGCTGGGAAGGGGTGACTGGATTATTTGCCAACATGCAAGAACAACAGAATCCATGGTGTTGAAAGCTGACAGCAGCTGTGGTCAGAGGGCTTCACTGGCCCTGACTCCCAGCTGGTTGATAAGGAGTCCCATTTCTTGATGGATACTATCTCAAAGAGAGGGAATTGTAACCCTGCAGTGGCTTCTGTGATTTCAGAGCTACAGTTGTGACAGACAATATGGCAGAATGGACATGCTTGGATTTGTCACACACACAGTGAGTCTCTCAAGCTCTCTTTCAGGTTCAAGGAGGAAGTTTATTTGAGAAAAGGTCAACTGGGAGCACGTGTTCTTGAGGGAACATCTACTCCATAAAGATGCAGACCCTTGGAAGGGCATCCTTTGTAGGCTATGGATGCGACAAGCCATAATGAGTAAGGATGAGTTTGCCCTGTGCTTGGGTCTACTTTGAGCTCCAAATTCTGTTATAGACTTAATAAGTTAGTGAGACATCAACCATCACATTGCACCAAGAGAGATAATATAATACAAAAACGTGAGGTCACGATTGTAGGCACAGCCTTAGCAGGGCACCTCTAAACCATGATCCCTTCATACTCGTCTGAAAGCAGGAGTGTGAGAATTTTGTAGAGCTTCTTGCCTCCATCCCACTTAGAATCCAAACTGTTAGTATCTTCCTGAGATGCAATTCCAGTCACCCAGGAGGGCCCTTCCCACTTCACTTGCTCTCAAAGACCAACGACTTGTCATATTTTTAAGAGGGTGGAAGCTGTCTTTACCTCTGCACCTAAAAAAGCTCATTGTAGGAGGTCGAGCTACGGCTTTGGCTTTGCCTGTGACTGACATTTAAACTTCTTGTAAGTCACAAAATTTTTGCATTTCCATTCAGTCATCTGTTAAATAGGGTAATGATTCTGCCTAGGAGACACTACAGAATACATAGTAGTAACTAATTATGGCTATTACTTCTTTATGTGCTAATTGCTAGACCTCAAAACATCCCTGAGCTTGATCACAGCTTCTGCTATTCTAGGGAGGACAATTCTGAAGTATAGATTGACCAAGAACCCATCCAAATAGTGTGCAAATCTAGCCAAGAATCAAGCACAAATCTTTGGACACACATGAACAGCTGCGAGGGAAGGCAAATTGAGTGTGTGTATCTACACCAGGGGACTGCACTACTGTAAATAATGATGACTTGAACTCTTAGTTGTGATGCCTTAACTTTTTCAAATAGATCGGAAGCAAGGGACACAGAGGAAGTTTGCTAACCTTGGTCATGTCTTAGATCCTCATTTGACCTCCAGATTCTGGATTGCTTTGAGGACTAGTGAAACACATAGCAATGATTAGCAAAATCATATATATATATTTTTTCTCAGACCCAGATAACAGAATTATCTGAAGGAGATGAAATAGAATAAAACAGGGTAAAAAGAATTATGAAGGAAAATTACCTCTGACTTAAAACTGATTATGGTGACATTTAACATTAAAGAGGATTGTTGCAGAGTGTAGAATTGTTTGGTCATTACAATCATCATTTTCAAAACCACATATTCTGCTTTATCTCTGTAGTAGTTTGGTCTACTAGCAAATGAAGAGAGGGCCCCTGGGCTTTTGGAAATATTCAAACTATTTTATAGAATTACTCATGGGGGTGGGGCAAGAAGGAATGAGCTCGTAAACAAATGGTTATTCACAACTGTCATTGAATTCCTATTAAAAGTATCTGAACGTTTGGATTTCTTTGATGAGCTCAGACTTTTGCTTCTTGCCACTTAAGAACATATTTCCAGAATTTGGGGAATAAATGAGTTCAGTTTCAAAGTTGATGAAATGGTTTGTGAACTTTAGAGGGAAAATCAATGTGGAAGAATATGGTTACAAAAAAGTGATTTATTGTGAATATTTAATCAGAGCAAACAAAATTTGTGCCCTTGGATAAATGTTTAATTAGTGAGGTCTTAATTGAAGGCTTAATTGTAGATGAAGAGTAGCTGAATTTATATTCAAATTGTATATGAAATATATAGCAGCCGATACTGTTATGCAAAAGAGAGAATTATGCATATTCACCAAGTTTTTCTGTGTTTGCCTATTTGAGGTTCCAGGAACTGGTAAACATTAAAATTATGAAATGTACCACATTATTACAAAGACTGTAACTTTTTTGTGTGTGTTTTCCATTTCTTAATGACCTCTGATGATTTGATCAAAGGCACTTGTTAAATAGAAGATGAAAGACATATGACATCTTTGCTGGGCAGCTCCTCATCTCCCTGTACCATACAATTTGAAAACAATATTTATGATTTTTTTCCACTTTCAAATAATATATGCCTTATTATGGAAAACAGGTAAATTTATAAAAAGCATAAAAAAGAGAAACACTGATCCTATTTCTCAAAAATTAACACTATTGGGCTTCCCTGGTGGCGCAGTGGTTGGGAGTCCGCATGCCGATGCAGGGAACATGGGTTCGTGCCCGGGTCTGGGAGGATCCCACATGCCACGGAGCGGCTGGGCCCGTGAGCCATGGCCGCTGAGCCTGCACGCCCGGAGCCTGTTGCTCCGCAACGGGAGAGGCCACAGCAGTGAGAGGCCCGCATACTGAAAAAACAAACAAACAAACAAAATTATTAATATTTTTTTCTTCTATTTCTACATATCATTTTGTGATTGACTTTTTACTTCATATTTTTACTTTGCATATCATGAGATTCACATTTTGTTTTGCACATTATGAGTTCTTCCTAAGTATATCTTGCTGTAATATTCAGTCAGAATGGATAATTAATAGCATAAATTACCAAACATTTTTGTATTTAAAAAAATATTGTTTAGGAAAAACATACTTTAATGATGAAAAAAACATGAAACCTAAAAGTAAACTTCATTTTTATTGATCACTACTACGAACATATTAAGTGCTTATGAAATGCCTCTTTGCTTCTTGATTCTCCAGCACTCTTGGGACAGTTCTTTAAAACTATCATTTAGATATTGGGAGTAAAGTTTTGAAAGTTGTTTTTCAGACCAGGAGGCCTACTGGAAAATAAAATCCCTAAGAAGTCACAGAAACTCATGGATCTCCTGGAGAAAAGTTATGTATTTTAGGTTCTCCTAAATTAATGTTAGACCTGAAGGTAGGCTGAGAATGATAAACTTCTAAGGACTATTTTTTGTAGTATGATGTTAAGTGAAATAGAAAATATCCCCAATATTTGGAACACACACATACATTGCAGTTTATGAGTTAGAAATATTTAGAAAAGAAAGATGATTTTCTGAATTTCTCTTTGTTTATCTCTATGATAATCATTTGCATTCTGATTTAATTTTCTTTGTGGGGATCAGGTGGGGGAACTATTAGTACAGTTTTCCAGTCTGTTGAAACTTTTAAATTAGGCTGAAAACCTTTGAGCACACCAGTACCCTCACCTTTCAAGATATTACATAACCCTTGCTTTTTAATAGGGAAAACAAAACAAAACAAAAATATAAAACCCTCTGATGAAACACAGCACAACAATCTTAGACGGAATATTTATCTTTGCTATTTCTGAATAAGTCAAAGTAACACATGGTTAGTAAAGTGTTTTAGCTGCTGAGGTAGCAATTTTTTGCATCCAGGAATTTGAGACTTGGATTTGCAGATTTTACCCCGACCACTCTGTCCCCTAGGTTGATATCCTAAAGCCTCAAATTCACTTTGAGACAATTGAAGAGGTATTGACACATTGAGAGGTGCATTCATTCCTCTTACTCAGAGTTATGAAAAAAGACACAGGTCATGAGTTCCTGCTTGGAAATTGTACGGTTCCTGATGTAAACATTCGACCTGGAAGACACTTGAGCCAATTCTGTCTTGTCCAAACCAATCTTTATTTTCCAAAGAGTAAAGTCTCAGTTTGCTTAGGACCTTGTTTCAGTTTGCCTAAGTCAGTCCCAATGTATGCCTGTTGTCTCTGTGTAATTATAACAGCATCTCCTCTCACTCTCAAGAGTTTCTGGTTTAAAGGATAAATTATAGAGCTACCTTACTAATGAGGGAACAGAACCTCAAGTTTTGAAAGAGCTGCACGGGGGGCTTTAAGTAGATCAAACTAAGTTTATGGCAGAGTTTAGAGATGAACACTACTAACTTCCAAGCCAGGGTTAAATTTATTATACTGACGCTATTCATGATTTCAGAGGAGTGAAACAAACACAAAAACAGCTAGATTTTTGACTAAGCAGTGCATGCTTCGTGATGTTAGTGATGCTCTCACTTTAAGAACCTCTGACACTCAAAGTTTTAAAATGACGTTTTCATACTGGAAGACAGAGATGGGAGAGTGCACCTCCCCAGCTGCAACCATTCACTTTATCTTCTTAATATATAATTGATTTTATTTATGCCAGAGTTTCTCATAGTAAAAGAGGGGTGGAGTAGAAAATTAGTTTGAAATACAAAATTCACAGAAGAAGGTAGTGTGATGTGGGGTTGGGTTGGTCATTTTTCCCATCAGGGGGCAGGAGATCACTCTGACAGCAAAACTGGAAGGTTATCCAGTTGGAAGGGAGAAATTGCCTCTCCATTTATGCTGAGAACCTTGCTGCTCAAAGTGTGCCCATGAACCTTGAGTGTAGTCTGGAGATTGTTGGAAATGCAGAGTTAGGAGATGCAAGGGCTCCTGTGAGAGCCTCCTAACTCGATCCTGGTCAACTTGCTACAGTGAGTGATTGCAGAAGAAACTGAGTCACTGAAGTGGAGGCAGCACTAAAGTTTACTTTGATATGGAGGAGGCATCAAAAAAGTCTTTCCTATTGAGATATTAGCTTCAGAGAGTCTCTGCTTTCAAGCCATTACGAAGGAAGATTAAAGTGTACCATAAATTGATCTGAACTGTGTTCAGTTCTGTGTTCTAAGCACACGATAAAATCCTGAACCAGAAATCTTCGGCGGGGTGGGAGGGATGACCTGTACACTCTCTTTCACTTTGAGAAATACATAACTGGAAATAGATGGGAAACCAACAACAGGGTGAGAAAATAGAGGAAGGTTAATGAGATTAAAATCATAAGGAATACATCATGTCAGTCAGGAAAGTTTGTCTCAACAATTGCTTAAGCCAAGGTTAGAGGTATCTAGTTGGTAAGAATGAAGTTATGTATTGATAAGCATCATTGAAATTAGATTCACCAGGACCTTCTGAAGGTGGAGTTAATAAGAACTTCCGGTAGTGTTCTTTCAATTACTTTGAGTTTTCCAGGAATAATTAGATCCAAATAAGACAGTGGATTCTCATTCCCTACTTTTCTTCAACAACAAAATGGGAAAATACATACTAAAAACAGAATTTTGTGTGAGTCAAGTAGAATCACCTTCAGCAATGATGAGTCACCGTTTTAAATTACTTGTCAACTCTTAGAAACCTGTGGTCACTATGAATGAAACTGCCCTTCCTGGAACGTGCCCCAAAGATAGCCCCAAAGGGCATCGTTTTCTGTCTACCTTTTAAGACACCGAACTTTCTTTCTGCCTTTTAAGAGGCCAAGCATTCAAAATGCACTTTTCCTTTGTGCACCTGCAGTTCTGAGTCAACAAAAATCACCAGCCCAGGGTGATAAGCTCCATATAAATAATTAATGACATGGAACTAATTACTCCTGCATTAGGCCACCTGCACCCTCAAAGCCTGAGAGCCCCAGGTGTGAAAATTGCAGGGGCAACTAATTGTGAGCTGCATTTCATCACGTAAACCCTGCAGAGGAGGCCCTGGCTGTTTCCTGCTCACGTTTTTTCAGGGTTCAGCAGGTCGAGCATGGGTGGGACCTGCAGCATTTGTAACTATCTCAGAAGGCAAACCAGACAACACAGTGGCTCTTGAAAACTGAGCCCTTAGAGACCACCAGGAGGTAATAGGGATTAAGTTTAATTAGAGAAAAATGTTCCTTGAAGGATATGGTTGGAAATTGTCCCTTGAGGTATGTGAAACCTCCTGCCACAGCTCTAGGTGAGAACGCTACACTTAGGGGCCATGCTTATTCAAGTAGATTCAGCTAAAAGAGTTCAGGATTTCACTCTCCAAACATGTGAATTAAATTACTACATATCTATACATCTGAGGTTTTTATTTTGGTGGGGATTTTTTTTAGTGCATTGGTGGTCCACGCACACGTGCTTGTGTGTGTGTGACGTAGACTCCCCCAACAAGATCTTAAAATCTTATTTAAAATAAATCAAAAGCAAAGAACTCTATGCTGACTTAAACACCAGTAGAAGTTCTGAGGCTGTCTTGTACTCACTGTTATTTTGTGTTGACTTTGGAATGAGGAAGAAACAGAAAAAAAAAAACATGACTAAAGTTTCTAACACTACCAATTTCAAATTCACGTTTGATTTTGTTTGATGCAAAGCACAGTCTAAAGATTCACCTCCTCATTTAATGATAGTTTCTTACCAATTATTATTTCTATTTCATGGATTGAAGGTGAGTTGAAGAAAGGAACATTTATGAAGTGATAGAAGTAAGGATTCTAAAGGCATTTGGAAAAAAATTTCACCTGGGTTTGTCCAACTATATATTTTCCCTTCTACACACACACACACACCCCCACAATTTTACAAGAATTAGATCATAGAATAGAGTACCTATTGTTTTCCTCTTGTAAGTTTAAAAATTAAAAAAAAACCAACATTTCTTTGGCTTGACTCCCTTATCCATTTCTCTTCTGCCCCTGCAACTGAGGCTGACAACCTATGGTTTTCTCTATGCTCATTATTATATTTAAATTTATATTTAAATAAATAGTGGTCTCTAATCATCTTTTAATTAATAGATTTTTTTGAGTAAATATTGAGTGGAAAGTACAGAGAGATTCCATATACCCTTCAACTCCTTTCCCCTATTGGTAATATCTTGTATTAGTGTAGTACATTTGTTACAATTGATGGGCCAATGTTGATATATTATTATACATTATTATTAACTAAAATCCATAGTTAGGGTTCTCTCTTGTGTTGTACATCCTATGGGGTTTGACAAATATGAAATGACATGTATCCACCATAATGGCGTCAAACAGAAGAGTTTCACTGACCTAAAATTTCTAATCATGTTTTTACAAAAATTGGATATATGTTGCATCTTGCTTTTCTCTCAGTAGCTTCAAGTCAACTGGCTGGGTGGAGCCTTTTCATTCCTTTCAATAGCTGTGTTGTTTTCCACAGTATGACTATGCCACAGTTTATTCAACATTTCCCCTTGTGGAGTAGAATTCACATTATACCCTTGTGCATAATATGCTTTTACATTTACAGGATTAAGTCCTAAGAGTAGGGCTGCAAGATCAAAGGCTATGTGCACTATTAATTTTAATAAGTATTGTCATATGGCTTTTAAAGATAGCTACATCAAGTGACATGGCCATGAGCCATATGTGAGTACTTTTTTGGTCCTGATCCCCACCAGGACCAAGTTTTTTTTTTTTAACAGTTGTTTTTTTGTGTTTTTTTTTTTTTTTTTTTTTTTGCGGTACGTGGGCCTCTCACTGTTGTGGCCTCTCCCGTTGCGGAGCACAGGCTCCGGACGCGCAGGCTCAGCGGCCATAGCTCACGGGCCCAGCCGCTCCGCGGCATGTGGGATCTTCCCGGACCGGGTCACGAACCCGTGTCCCCTGCATCGGCAGGTGGACTCTCAACCACTGCACCACCAGGGAAGCCCAACAGTTGGTATTTTTAAACACTTGGTAATTTTTGTTTGAGAAGGACACATAACATACTAGTTACTTACGTCGGCTCTGAATCCTGATTGGGGGAGAGTTCTAGCCCTACCACTTTCTGCTCAGTGACTCAGGTAGTTCACTTTTGCCTCCCAGGGTCTCAGTTTCCTCATCTGTAAAATATGGATGCTAATGATTCTGTTTCATTATAGGGTTGATTGAGTGATTAGACAAATGCTGCACATAATAGGCTTAACTTCTGCCTGCCCTAGACAAAGCATTCAATGAATGATAGTTTTTATTATTAGAATGTTACAGATTAATTATCAGACTTTCAGAGCAATAGCCAGGAATATTGATTCATTATGTATATTCCTGGATGGATTGTAGAATTCTACAAAATTTGATGGTAATTAGGTGAGATATAAAGCAGGTGCAAACATTCCCTTAATGCCAAACCACAGAATGTAGTGCCCCCAAACAGAAGGTTCCTTCTGATCCCTCTCTCTGTAAATGTGCAAGAAAAAATGAAATGAAATAAAATGCAGGTTATCATAGAACCTTGTTCTCTACGAGCACAAACCTTTTGAGTGGAAGCTACCATCTTGGCATATTAAATTTATTCAAGCGTTATTTCCTCCTTTTCCATATTTAAAAATAGAAGCTGTTACTATTAAATATTCAAGTAGCACATTTATCTTCAGATTTGATTTAAAATCCTTTGTTTAGGCAGTCTGTAGACTGTACCTCAAGTACATTATATGCTCCCTCTGATGATGGTTTCTCTGACTCTCATCCTATCCCATGCTGTTTTTTCTACTCATTTGCCAAAAATTATTCCTTAAGGGAAGCTGGGAGCATCTTTGGGGAGAGAGGGAGTAAGGGGGACGGGAAGGTAGTAGGCAGAGGAATGGGTGTTTGATCTCTATCTTTGAAACGGCAGCATTCTTCTCCAGGACTCCCTAGGCCAGTGGCAGCTAGGTGACAGCTCAATTGCTCTACTCTACTCCCAGCTGAAATGGGACTCAGAAGAGAATTCTTATGAAAGGTTAATAAATTGCGAATGCCCTGATAGTACAGCTCCTGGTTTCATGCTGGGCAATGTCTAGTTATGTAGAATGCTGGTTATATTGGATAAAGCCCTGGAAAATCATGAGGATTTTTGGTTGTTTGTCTGAGGGCTTTTGTTCTATTCTTTTTTTTTTTATTCTTGTTGTATGTAACAACAGTTTATTCCTTTTTATTACTGTTATTTTTTATTGCTGATTAGTATTCCAGTGAATAGATGTATAACAATTTGTTTATTTTTTCATCTATTAATAGGTATTTGGATTGTTTCCAGTTTTTGGCTGTTAAAAATAAAGCTGCTATTCCTGCACAAGTCTGTATGGACACATGCTAGTTTTTTCTTTTGGGTAGAGACTTTTGTTCTATTCTGAAGCAGGACATATGGTTTATAAGCTGGATGACCACCTGTTAAACATGCCCTGCTACATCGACCCTTATTCATGAACCAAGAGTCAGGGCATGTATTCTGACAAGGGAGTTTTTATTAGCTGCTGTGACTAATGCCAAATATTGAAATTTCCAATATCTTTTCACTATTTCATGGGATTTGTGGAAGAGACTATTTTAATGAAAGTTGGTATTGACTTGAAAAATCAATAAAGTGCACTTTCTGAAAAAAAGAATTGAAAATTAGTTGTTTTTTTTTTTTTTTTGCTATTTTGGATATTATTATTATTTTAACATTTTTATTGGGGTATAATTGCTTTACAATGGTGTGTTAGTTTCTGCTTTATAACAAAGTGAATCAGTTATACATATACATATGTTCCCATATCTCTTCCCTCTTGCATCTCCCTCCCTCCCACCCTCCCTATCCCACCCCTCCAGGCGGTCACAAAGCACCGAGTCGATATCCCTGTGCCATGCGGCTGCTTCCCACTAGCTACCTACCTTACGTTTGTTAGTGTATATATGTCCATGCCTCTCTCTCGCCTTGTCACAGCTCACCCTTCCCCCTCCCCATATCCTCAAGTCCGTTCTCCAGTAGGTCTGTGTCTTTATTCCTGTCTTACCCCTAGGTTCTTCATGACATTTATTTTTCTTAAATTCCATATATATGTGTTAGCATACGGTATTTGTCTTTCTCTTTCTGACTTACTTCACTCTGTATGACAGACTCTAGGTCTATCCACCTCATTACAAATAGGTCAATTTTGTTTCTTTTTATGGCTGAGTAATATTCCATTGTATATATGTGCCACATCTTCTTTATCCATTCATCCGATGATGGACTTAGGTTGTTTCCATCTCTGGGCTATTGTAAATAGAGCTGCAATGAACATTTTGGTACATGACTCTTTTTGAATTTTGGTTTTCTCAGGGTATATGCCCAGTAGTGGGATTGCTGGGTCATATGGCAGTTCTATTTGTAGTTTTTTAAGGAACCTCCATACTGTTCTCCATAGTGGCTGAACCAATTCACATTCCCACCAGCAGTGCAAGAGTGTTCTTTACCCTTTTCCTCTTTTTGTGAGTGTGTATGCTTCTGTGTGAGATTTTGTCTGTATAGCTTTGCTTCCACCATTTGTCCTAGGGTTCTATCCATCCGTCTTTTTTTTTTCTTATTAATTAATTTTAATTTTAATAACTTTATTATACTTTTCTTTCTTTCTTTCTTTCTTCTTTCTTTCCTTCCTTTCTTCCTTCCTTCCTTCCTTCCTTCCTTCCTTCCTTCCTTCCCTCCTTTAGACAATGAATCATCCCAAATTGAGGAGATGGACTTTGAGAGCAAGATTTATGATTTTTTTCCCCTTTACCTCTTTTTGTGAGGGTGTATGTGTATGCTTCTGTGTAAGATTTTGTCTGTATAGCTTTGCTTCCACCATTTGTCCTAAGGTTCTATCCATCCCTTTTTTTTCTAAATAATTATTTTTTAATTTAATAACTTTATTATACTTTATTTTATTTTACTGTATCTTCTTTCTTTCTTTCTTTTTTCCTTCCTTCCCTCCTTCCTTCCTTCATTCCTCCCTCCCTCTCTCCTTTCTTTCCTTCTTTCCTTCTTTTCTTCTTCCTTCCTTCCTTCCTTCCTTCCTTCCTTCCTTCCTTCCTTCCTTCCTTCCTTTCTTTCTTTCTTTCTTTCTTTCTTCCTACTTCTACTAATTCTTTCTCTCTACTTTTTCTCCCTTTTATTCTGAGCCGTGTGGATGAAAGGCTCTTGGTGCTGCAGCCAGGAGTCAGTGCTCTCCCTCTGAGGTGGGAGAGCCAACTTCAGGACACTGGTCAACAAGAGACTTCCCAGCTCCACATAATATCAAATGGTGAAAATCTCCCAGAGATCTCCATCTCAACACCAGCACCCAGCTTCACTCAACAACCAGCAAGCTACAGTGCTGAACAACCTATGCCAAACAACTAGCAAAACAGGAACACAACCCCACCCATTAGCAGAGAGGCTGCCTAAAATCATAATAACTCCACAGACACCCCAAAACACACCACCAGACGTGGACCTGCCCACTAGAGAGACAAGATCTAGCCTCATCCACCAGAACACAGGCACTAGTCCCCTCCACCAGGAAGCCTACACAACCCACTGAACCAACCTTAGCCACTGAGGACAGACATCAAAAACAACGGGAACTACGAACCTGCAGCCTGCAAAAAGGAGACCCCAAACACAGTAAGATAAGCAAAATGAGAAAACAGAAAAACACACAGCAGATGAAGGAGCAAGATAAAAATGCACCAGACCTAACAAATGAAGAGGAAATAGGCAGTCTAGTTGTGTTTTTTTAAAAAAATTCTAGCTATTTCATATATGATACCATACCAGAAAGCAATTTATTATATTTTAAATTATTAATTCTGTAATACCTACAGAATTGTTAATTCTGTAATACTTTCATGGTATGTGAAAAATGGGCTACAAATGTCTAAGATCTAACTGATCTAACTCCCCTCTAAGTTTACCATCCAGAATCGGAAATACAATATTTGATAATAATTTCAATAGATAGAAAGCTCTGAGCAAGTGCAACTAACCCTAAGTGAGTGTGAGAAGAAGAAGGATTAACTTTTGCTTGGAAGATCTGCAACAAGCTCACGTGGGCAGAGAAGGGGGCCGGGCTTTGAACGATGGGTATGATTCCAACATCTTCAGTGAGAGGAAGCCTTCTTAAGAAGCAGTGATGAGTGTGAAGCCTGAGTGTGAGAAATGTTCTAGAGAGAGTGAATAGAGTGGTGTGGACCCCAGACATGTGGGGCCAATCTAATTTCGCATATTCCGTTTTGTTGTCTTTTTATCCAAATAAATTTGTGAATCAGTAAAAAGAAAAACCCCTTGTTACGCCATGTGTCTCCACCCTGGACCAACAAAGTTTGTTCACCCAATCGAAGAAAAATGATGGGCAGTAACTCTCAAATTGTGGTGCAACTGTAGCGTTGAGCATCTTGAGTAACAGTTGAAAAAGAAAAAAAAAAAAAAGGATTTCCATTCTGGAGTCCACAGGGAATTAATGTTTTGAGTGGGCATGGTGGTGGAAGTCAAAGATGAGACAGTCCCCAAGAAATTCAGAGGAAAAACAAGACTTTCCAATCATTTATATGGAAGAGACAATGAAAAGGAAGAAAAAAGGGAGGAATTGAGGTTTTAAACTGTTGTGGGTTGATTGAAAGGTAATATAATGATTAGATGCTGATCTGTAGAATGAATACATATAGTTTGAATCTCATTTTCCTCATTTCCTAGGATTGAAACTTTGGGAAAGTTTCCTTATTATTCCTTATCCTAATAGAACCCATATTATAGAGTTGTCAAAACAAATCTGTGCTCCCAAAATTTTGCATTATTAGGAAAATATCTCAGGCAAGAAAGCCTAGATAGTCTCACTAAACTCCCCAAGTCTCTTCCATTTGCTGGAGTCAATATATCGGTGGCAGAAATCAAAATTAGCATGAAAGAGTGGGTAGGATTTTGCCTTGCTTTCCCATTTGCAAATTACCTATAGAATGCCGTGGATGGTTTATAGAAGTTCCGGTAGTGAAGGAAAGAGAGTAAAAAGAAAGGCCAGGAATGCTAGGTGGGACATTCTGAGCCAAGGCAGAGAATTATTACCAGGAAAATGATGTGTGATGGGGGGATGGGAAGCCAGTAGGAGGACACCTGGACCGTGCGTGTACTCGTTACACTGCTTATTTTGGAAAAGATGTGGAAAATTGAATGCAGAGTTCGAACATGACTATGATTCACTGAAGAAGTCACTCTCAGCATCATCGACCTCGACATTTTTTCAGAGGTCATGTTTACACAAAATTTATAAAGTTATAACATGCAGTTGAAAGTTTCTCTGGCATTATTTAGAAATGTCAGGGAGGGCAGTTCCTACCATTTCACTTTGCCTGCCTTTGATTTCTGATTATGTTTTAATTCAGTAAGTATTTATTGTGCTTAGAGCAAAGAAGGGCTTTAGTTTTGTGTGCTAGGGAACCGCAAATCTGGAGCCTTCTGGAGATTTAGTTCCTGTTGTGTCTGCCAACTGGTTCTCACCTGGTCAGTTTTCAAAAAATGAAGAAACGTCTATGCTATGGATTCTGAGAACATTGTTCATCTGGTATCTCACACTGGTCCTCTTCATTTTCTGGGTCATAACTGGGGAAAAGTATTTGGTTTTTCAAATGCTTTCAAGAAAAGTCCTTAGGTTGAGTATATTATGAATCCCCACCTGGCTGCTTCTTATCCCTTGTAATTTGATTCCATGAAAGGGAGGTCACTGCTCCAAAGGGAAGGATTCATTCCTAGGCAGTTTCAGTTGTTAACATGCTGTTTCTTAAAATCTGCATCTAGCTAACATTTACTTGTTCCTCCTGGAGCTAATTAGAATAAATCTCTTCCCTTTTCTGTATTAAGAGACATATTTTAAAAATTTATTTTATTGAAGTATAGTTGATTTACAATGTTGTGTTAATTTCTGCTGTACAGCAAAGTGATTCAGTTATGTGTATGTATATATATTCTTTTCATATTCTTTTCCATTATGGTTTATTACAGGATATTGACTATAGTTCCCTGGGTTATACAGTAGGACCTTGTTGTTTATCCATCTATATATACTAGTTCACATCTGCTAATCCCAAACCCCCAATCCATCCCTCCCCTACCCCCACCTCCCCCTTGGCAACCACAAGTCTGTTCTCTATGTCTGTGAGTCTATTTCTGTTTCATAGATAAGTTCTTTAGTGTCATATTTTAGATTCTACATATAAGTGATATCATATGGTATTTGTCTTTCTCTTTCTGACTTAACTTCACTTAGTATGATAATCCCTAGGCCCATCCATGTTGCTACAAATGGCATTTTTCATTATTTTTTATGGTTGAGTAGTATTCCATTATATATAATAGATTACTACTCCTTTATCCATTCATCTGTTGATGGACACTTAGGATGTTTTCATGTCTTGGCTATTGTAAATAGTGATGCTAGGAACATAGGTGGTGCATGTATCTTTTTGAATTATGGTTTTGTCCAGATATATGCTCAGGAGTGGGATTGCTGGATCATATGGCAACTCTATTTTTAGTTTTTTTTTCTTTGTTTTTCTTTGTTTGTTTGGTTTTTGCTTGTTTGTTTTTTGCGGTACGCGGGCCTCTCACTGTTGTGGCCTCTCCCGTTGCGAAGCACAGGCTCTGGATGCGCAGGCTCAGTGGCCATGGCTCACAGGTCCAGCCGCTCCGCAGCATGTGGGATCCTCCTGGACCGGGGCACGAACCCATGTCCCCTGCATCAGCAGGTGGACTCTCAACCACTGCGCCACCAGGGAAGCCCTATTTTTAGTATTTTAAGGAACCTCCAGACTGTTTTCCATAGTGGCTGCACCAATTTACATTCCCACCAACAGTGGAGGAGGGTTCCCTTTTCTCCACACCCTCTCCAGCATTATTGGTTGTGAAGAGAGGTTAATTTGGAGGCTATCATGTTTCTCTATCTTTCCTTCCCCCCCCCTTTTTACAAGCTAAACCTACCCCAGTCTCTTCAATAAATTCTCATGTGACATGGTCAAGACTTTTATATATTTCCTCTTTCTAGTACTTGAAGTCTCTGCTATCAGTAATTAACAGTATAGTATTTTATCTTCAGAATAACTTATCTTGTTAAGTATGCTAGGGTTTCACATAGATGAGCAACTAATTTTTAAAATTAGTTTCCTTCTGAAAGTTAACATGTTGACTTGTGGAGCTGATAATTTCAATTTATTGGACCAATTTCCTAAGGAAAACGCTTTGGCATAATTTTGGGAGTTTGCCACTCTGTTTTCCAAAGAGGTTTCTGGTGACCAAGTCAGATTTAAACATACATCAAATTTTATAAAAAGAAGTTTCTAGCTTTGGGGGCAAAATTGTTTTGCATTAACATCAAAGCAAGCTCCTTGGGCTTCCCTGGTGGCGCAGTGGTTGAGAGTCCGTCTGCCGATGCAGGGGACGCAGGTTCGTGTCCCGGTCCGGGAAGATCCCACATGCCGCGGAGTGGCTGGGCCCGTGAGCCATGGCTGCTGAGCCTGCGTGTCCGGAGCCTGTGCTCTGCAGCGGGAGAGGCTACAACAGTGAGAGGCCCACGTACAGGAAAAAAAAAAAAAAAAAAAAAGCAAGCTCCTTCATTCAACTGTTCATTAAACATTCCCTGAGTGCCTGATATATACTGGGTGAGAAGTGGTGAAAGATGAATCATGTTCCTGTCAGTCACCAAAAGCCCTCTGGGTCTCAGTTGCCTTTGCTCTGCCATTGATACAGCTCATTATTCCATTCAGAGGGCTTCCACGTGCACTATGGCATTTGAACCTCGGACTCTGGAATCTGGAGGAGCAGAGATGATGCGAGTCTCACTTTCAGTTGATAGCTGAGGTACCTTAAACCCAGGTAAAATCATTTGACCTTATCCCACCCTGATCACCAGGCTCTGCTAACAACTTGGTGACTGAAGCCAAAAGTGATGTGAGAAGGTTTAAAAGTGACAAATGAGTTATTATTCATATTTTTGAGTGAAATATGTTACTCTCGGTACATCTGAGAGACTATTTCTGGTGTTAACTAGAGAGAGAAACCTCTCAGGGAAATGTTTTGAGGCCATTATTAAACTTCCTGATACCTCGGAGATAATAGTACATATTTATTATAATTTAGCAACAAATTTATCTGTAGGATATTTTTCCAGCCACCTCAGCTTTGGGAAAAAAGACAAAAACCTAGAGAGAATCATAAAAATTCTTTGAGCAGCCAAACATGTTACAAGTTCTATAATTGAGTTTTAACAAGAGGATTTTGCAAAATCTAGAAAGAGCTAAACGTTTATATGTTATCCTTAAGATGGCAGAGAATAATTTAATCAACTTAGAAAGGTGGCTAACCGATAGACCTTTTAATAATACTAAAAGATGGAAGTCTTCAGTTATGTGGGAAAATGACTAATGTAAAATGATTTTGGATACATGAGCTATTACTATGAGTTGTTTAGCACAAAAATGTTGGATTTGAAATTGAAAACAATTTTGGAAAGAGATTAATACAGGCTCAGGAGGGTTTTTGTTTTTAAAGTAATATTGTTAAGTAAGAGGATGTTTGCACGTAAGCCTTGAGAATGGTCCCCAACCCTTTGAAGCTGTGATTTCGGCTTGTGTCTATGTGATGCATGCCTTTTACCTCCATTTCATTACCATCTCTGGACCCCATCATTAAGCACATTATTTACCACTGTAGGTCAAATTCTTTTCAAACAAATGCCACTAAAATGCAAAAATATTCCCAAATGTCACTAATTTTACATGGAATTACATACAATAAAATTTTAGAACTATAAAGTAACTTGGTTAAACCTGAGATTTTATTGTATAAGAGAACTTGGACTGTGCCCAAGTGATCTGAAGTGTAATATTGTTATCTACCTGGGTTGAGCCTAACTTCCCATGAGCTTTGGCACTGAGGTAGGGGGGCTTGAGCTAATTAGTCACTTCTTGCCAGAGGCCAGGGATTAAATCATGTTTCCTGAAAACTGTATAATTCTATAGATCTGTTTTCAAAGTCCTGTAACTCTCAACAGTGTCACCCATCTGCAAAATTACATGGTATTTTCCCCCCAGTATTTGACTGCCTGGGTATAAAAGGAGAGAAATTTATGGTTGATCTAGGGTTGGAGGTGCAGTAAAAGCAGAGACAAAAAGGAGTTAATAGGTAAAGTGGAAGCTGAAAGGACAACCCAGGATGGCTAGGCTGCTTGGAAAAGGAAGCCAGAAGGAAGAGGCTCTTGGAATGGAGGGAAAGGGGAGCAGCTAGGACAGGAGGAAAGATGGAGAAGATGGAAGAATGTGTTCCGAAGGAAGGGTATGTGGAACTAAAATTTCAGAAGTGGAACAATCCTGAAATTCAGAGTATCGTCATGGAAGTAGATTAGCAAAGGCAGTAGAAATTTAAGTCATGGGGTTCAAGCAGACAGAGCATCATGGGTATGTGATAGCGGCAGTGTCATTTACTTGCATGTTGCTAATTGATTTAAGAAGACTGTGATCCAGGTACCAAAGTCTTCAGTGGATGGAGGGAGTATTCTAGGAGCCAGTAGGTATCAACCATGAGGAGGGACAGGAAGTGATGGAGTTAGGTGTCATAGGCTTGATGGAGGGGGAGTTTTGTAGGAGGTTGGTAGGTGGTGAGAAGCACAGAGGCAGCTGATGTTGAACTCACCCATGAGTGGCTGGAGATCGAACAGTCTTGCCTTAGGAAAGTGACAAAGGGTTTGAAAGGAGTGAACTTGTAAAATGGCAGCTTTTGCTTAGCAGGGGGACACATGCTTGATCTCGTTTCCTTAATTCTTAAGACTCTTAGGATCTGTTTTCCACATTTAATTTTCTTGCCATCATGTATGGTGGAGTGGCCGATGCTTCAACCTGCAAAGGAAGAGATTCGGTGGCTTGGTTTTAACACCTTCTTTGAAAATCAGCAGCCTGAATCGGCAAGCCTCGTCCTTCCCCAGTAATGTCCCCCAGCTGTGAATTCTCCAGTAATTACATGTTGGGTAATGAAGTTTGCTTTTATCTGTACTAAATTTCAGTTTTAAGCTTTATTAATTGGCTTTCATTTTGGCCCTTGTGGGAAAAGGTAAGTGAAAAGATCTATTAAATTTTCTCTTGGTTTTTATATATCTTCCTTCCTTCCAAATAGAATAAAAATGAGCTTCCTTTCTTCTCCTGTAACATGCTCTTCATCCATTTTAACCCAGATGCCCCCACCACCATTTCTGAGCACCAGGTGTGCCACTGATTAGTTCTTGAGCTTCTCTGAGCCTGTTTCCTCATTTGTAAATTCATGATAGTGTTATCTACTTCAGAGGGTTGTTATGAGGTATAAGTGAGGTGACGTTTGCAAAGCAGTAAGAATAGTGTTTGGCAATAATAAGCCTGATGAAACGTGTTTGTTAAATAAAAATACTGTGTGGGGATGGGGTGCTTTCTGGGAGTAATTTTTTAGTAGTAAAACTTGCTGGGAACAGCAGCATAAAGCATAAAGCTATTGACTAGTGTTGTCCTCTTTCAAAGATGCAATTCTTTTTCTCAGAGCTCCCCATTGTGGTTCTGCAAACTGGTATATCTCCAGTAGAATCTTGTGAATAGATCCATCCCTCCGTATCAGCTTCATAACTTCCTCTACCTCGGCCACCATGGGCCACTATCTCTTTGCTGTCTCACACTTGTTCCAGCCAAAGATTAGGGATTTCAATCAAAGCATTAATAGTGGATTAGGAAGCCGCCTTCTGCACTGGTGCACTATACCAAAGCCTCCGAAGACTAGTGGTTGGGCCATTAAAGGGCCTGAGTTGAAGTTAATTGTCAACCCACTTCCTAACCAAACCTCTAACTCAATTAGCACTTATTTGACTATCTAAATCTTTGGCTTGAAGCACCCTGCCAGTTTGGGTGGGAGCTTTTGGTATGAAAGGCACCCTTTTCCTGGGAACTCAGCCCAGACAAACCAATTCATTTCACACTTTTTTTCCAACTTACTACAACTGGGAAGCAAATCTTCATTACACTTCATCTATTGGGATTGCAGCCAGCAAGCTGATAGATCCCATCAGCCCATCTCTTCAGTTACCAGGTCTTTTCATGCTTATAGTGGCTTTTGAGTAACCATTTCATGGAGAGGCTTCCTGGGCTCGCTGGCAGTTCCTTTGGGGAGAGCAACATTTTTGAAGATGATATTTGTTTCCCTCTTAATGCCATTTTATAACTTCAGCGTTAAAGATTGTTAAGCAAACAAGTACAGCCTACAGTTTTGTACTAACATTTTATGACTGGTGAATTCAGTGACCTTCTACTTAGGCTTTGATCTTAATTATTTTAAATATCATAGGGTCTGATTCACAAGGCAGTAACTGCAGGTCATTATTTCTGGCATGATTAGTCTAGGTTAGAAATTAGCTTTGAGGCCCCCGGCACTATGCTCTAACACTTTCTGAAATAGAACACCTGTGTAATGGCTGCACAGATCATTTGGTTAAATCAGTCTCTAATTTAATGAGCTCTGACTTCACATTTGTGTTGTGATCTTTAAGAGTTAAATACGTATGCATAGTTTTGAATTTGCCATGTTGTACAATTATCTGCACACTCAACTCATGTAACTTATTGCTACTAATTTGTGCAAGAAGCCTTTGTATAGATAAGCATCTGTAAATTAAAAATCAGCCTTGACTTTTAAAGGAGCAAAATAGAAATCCACAGCAATCTATCTACACATCAACCTACTTACGAAAATGTAAAGAGCAGCAACACAATGTCCTCATGATTTATCCTCAGAAACTTTAGATGAAGTCACAAGTGAACATGAGATTTTTAGCATCTACACCAGAGTTTCAAGATTTTATGTGGCCAATTGCCATTTAGTAAGTTCCTCTTTTATTTTGTGGTCTCTGGACCATCACATCACCTGGGAAAGTAGAAATGTAGAGTCTCAGGCCCCACCCCAAGTCTACTCAATTTGAACCTACATTTTAACAAGACCCTCAGATGATCTGTAGATACAGTGAAATTTGAGAAACACTACTTAGTTCATTCTCCTTAAACTGATATTAAATTCCGCTCCCATTGTTGATATTTTGGGGCAAAATTTCTAAAGAGATCAAATCAAACAATTCTAACAAAAGCCAATATAATGTGGATCTCCAGCAACATCAAAAAAATCCTGAATCCGACCACATCTCACCAGGACCATCCTACCATCTTTTCCCAAGCCCCTATCACCTCTTGCCAAGATTATTGCAAGAACACTTTAAGTACTCTTCCTTTTTCTGCCTTATTCCTGCTGCTCCCTCTAACTTCACCACTTGATCACAATTGATTCTCCACTCTGAATTTTTTAAAACCTGAATTAGATGTATTCCTCTCTGCCTAACAACTTCTCATGGCTCCTCATGCCACTCTGAGAGGATATGCTCAAACATTTCACACTAATGAGCACTCTGCAAATCATGTGAATTCTTCCTGGAATGGGTGGATTTTGGGCATCACAGGTGTCCACATCCCAAGTCATATTTTAATACAGAGGTACTTTTTACTCCTCAAATCTTTGAAACCGCTAGGGTTTGTGTCACTGAGTTTCCTTCACTGAACAAGGGAAGGGATTGCTACTGGCTGCCCAGTTCTCCTTGCTCAAAATTCTAGGAAATCAGCCTTGTGGGACAGAAGGTGGCATGCTTAAAGAGTATGTGTTGGCTGTGTGGAGCCTGGACTTCGGTAGTTGTTCAAAAAACTAGCTGGGGCGCATAGCACAGGGAGATCAGCTTGGTGCTTTGTGACCACCTAGAGGGGTGGGATAGAAGGGTGGGAGGGAGAAGCAAGAGGGAGGGGATATGGGGATCTATGTATACATATAGCTGATTCACTTTGTTATACAGCAGAAACTAACACGCCATTGTAAAGCAATGATACTCCAATAAAGATGTAAAAACAATAAGAACCAGATCATGCTGGCACCCTAATCTTGGACTTCCAGCCTCCAGAACTGTGAAAAATAAATGTCTGTTTTTTTAAAAAAACAAACAAACAAACAAAAAAACTAGCTGGGGAAACCTGTGTGATGCTGATAAAATTGCACTTCTTGCCCTTCCCTCTTGCTGCCTTTGTCTCCTTCCCTCTTGCTATATAATTTTTCTTCCTTCTCATTTTCCTTCCTTCTCTTTTTCTTTTTTTAAATTGAAGTATAGTTAATTTACAATGTTGTGCCAATCTCTGCTGTACAGCAAAGTGACTCAGTTTTACACATATGGACTTTTGACATTTTCCTTCTTCCCTTCCTTGCTTCCTTCGTTCCTTCATTCCTTCCTCCCTCCCTCCCTCTCTCTCTCCCTTTCTTTCTCTTTCTTTTTCCTTTCTTCCTTTCTTTCTTTCTTCTTTTCCTTTTTCTTCTCTGTTTTCCTTCACACCTTCCTAAGTTTCCTCTGAGAACTGAAGCATATCGTGAATTGCTGACTATATTCAAATGTCTTCATATTCCTTTTCTCATGTTAATGATAAATTGAGTTACTGCTCATATTTCTTTATATATATTCCCTAGCACTCAAAGAGCAAGAAGTTTTCTGTAGCAATTTAATGGATCTCAAAAGAGGAAGACCCACATCTCTGCTCTGAATCTTCAACCTCATTTGAGCAATGCTACTCATTTAGTTCGCCTGGAAATACCTGACTGCTATCATGGGCCAAACCATTTGCAATCAGGTTTCATAAAAATCATTTGATATTTGTACAGATTGTATTTTTCATAGATGACAGCACTGATATTTCCCTTCCCACATGTTCTGGAATCTTGAAAATCTGTCATCAAGAAGTGAAGTCTACATCCCCACTCCCCGAACCTGGATGGGGCTTTGTAATTGTCTCAGGGAATAAATAAAATGATAGCATGTACTATGTGACTTCTGAGGCTAGGTCATAAAAATGTGTACTTCAGAGCATCTGGGATGTTCACACTGTAAGGAAGCCCAAGCAGCCATTGGGAGGCCACGTTGAGATGAACCATGGCCCCCAGGTCCCAGCCCCAGCTAGGCTCACAGTCAATATCCAGCCCAAACTGAGCTGGCCATGGGAGTCAGCAACCCCAAAATGCGTCTTCTATACCCCAGCTGAGTCTCACTGAGCAGAGATAAGCAGTCCCCAACAAACCCCATCTCAAGTTGTGTCTTCATGAACAAAATAAATAATTGTTATTGTCTTAAGCTGCTAAATTTTAGGGTGACTTATCAGGAATGAGTAATATAGATATAGATATATATGATATATGATATATATTAGAAATTCACCTTCTTTGGATTTAGCCAAAGAGTTCAAAAAACACTTGATCAAATAGTGCAACCCACTTATTTTAAAACCAGGACCTGGGCTTCCCTGGTGGCGCAGTGGTTGAGAGTCCACCTGCCGATGCAGGGGACGTGGGTTCGTGCCCCGGTCTGGGAGGATTCCACGTGACGTGGAGCGGCTGGGCCTGTGGGCCATGGCCGCTGGGCCTGCGCGTCCGGAGCCTGTGCTCCGCAGCGGGAGAGGCTACAACAGTGAAAAGCCCACATACCGCAAAAAAAACAAAAACAAAAAAGACTGGGACCCAACAAAGAATAGTCATTTTTTTTTCACCTTTTCTGAAGCATTTACTTTTTCCCAGGGCCATAATTTGAATGCAAAAATCTCTGGAACTCTGCCCAGGATTAGTTTAATTTTCTAACAACTTATCACATTGGGAAATGATGCACTACTGTGCTCAGGCCTGTTTCAGCCTCCTAGAAGCAATGATGGATGACCACTGAGAGGCTTCACATCAGGAATGAAAGTAGCAAGTGTGAATTTCAAGCTCAATCACAACCATCACCTGGGAAGCTTTAATTTTGTCAAGAGGGAGGAAGTTCTTTAAATAAGACATGATGTAAAAAGGGAATGAGTCTTCAGCAAGGGGTAAGATTGAGGCTAGCAGGACTGAGCTGCTCTCCAGGGCTGGCCCACAAAGAACTTAGAGAGCAATTAAGTCGAGAGAAGGGTGGTATATTAACCATATTGACAGTCCTCAGTAGCCCGGGGATCCAATGTGCTAGGAGAGGGTGTTGTTTTAGGGACCTCTGGGCAGAGGCAGTGCTCAATGGCAGGCAACCATAAGCAAAGTCCATACATGTAGAGGTAAAGCCCTCCCAGTGTCTGCAATCCAGCCTTTTTTGGGCAGAGATAAGTCAGGATCAGGAGCCTGTCTGAGCTGTGGTTCAGAACAGCACTCTCCATCTGAAGTGGATCGCCAGCCAGTGAGGAAGCCAGCTAGAACTCCCTCCCCCCAAGGGGGGTAATTTGTGTTATTACTGTAGGTCTATTTGCTGCATAATATTCTTCAGGATATTTCTCAGGTTCTAAAAAGCAAAACAGAAAATACATTTGTCCAAGCACTGTTAGCTACTTCCCAAGGTGTTTGCATTGACTGTCATTTTTTTCTTAATGTTCTTCTGATGACAACATAAGTTCTCAATCACTCATCTATTTGTCCTTGAAAATTGCATGGGCCCACCTTAATTACAGAGCCACAAAAACTTGAGAGGGGCCATCTCTTGGGTAAATGGGTCCTTCTGCCAGTTTGCAGAGGTGGTGGAGGGGAGGAAGCAGGCTAGATGCAGGTGAGCTGTGAAGAGGATTACCTGGTGATTCTAGGCACGAAGAGGCACAGAAGGGGGGCCTGAGAACCCCAGGTTAATGCTGAAACAGCCCTACGAGCAATTTGGCACAGTTTGGTATCCTGTAGATGAAAATAAAAAGTGAAGAAAAAGTTCACATATGTGTCTATTTTCTTTACTGTTGCATCTCCAGAAATTAGGGCAATGCCTGGCAGGTAGTAAATATTCAAAATTATTTACTGGAAGAAGGGAACACATAAAACCCTATAGCGCCCCCAGTACATCTCTGTTTTCAGTCCCTGCAACCATCTTCTAAAGTCTCTTTTACTTCTTTCTTTAAAATTATTAGTGATGATAGAAGAGCATGAGTCCTCTTCATCAGAAATTCTTGTGACTATCAGGGAGGAATAAATTCTTTTGGCCAGCCTCTAACTGATTAATTATCAATTGGTTAATCAATTGATAATTTGAGCAGTGGGCTCAAAACTATACATTCTAAGGCATAAAAGTCAAACAAAATGTTCCCAGTCCCCTGACTCTCCCATAAAGCCCCTTTTACTTCCTGCTCAAAGTAATACAGGTTATGATCAGGTGCTATTAGTTTGGTGGGATCCTTAGCCTCTGCTGGAGAGCCTTCTTCCTCTTGTTTCAAATGTCCAGACTAGAGACCTGCCCCACCCCTCACCCCCTTAAATAAAGAAAAACAGAAGTTAATTCACTGGGGAGATCTGTGGACACGGCCAAGTTACAGCTTCCCGGGGACAGAGGAAACCGGACTCTCTCTTTAATAAGCAGATGGTTGACCTTGGTGACTTCTACTTACCACTTTTCCTTTCTCATTTGAGGCCCTGGGAGGTGGGTTTCCTCTTTTGTCTAGCAGATATATAATGAAATTCCAAGGACACAATTTCAGGACAGAGAGCAAGGTATTAAAATGAAGAAGAACATTCCACGCTTCGGGTTCTTTCACATGTAATATTCATAGATCATCTTCTTGAATGAAATGGCCCTGGCTTTGTAGTTCCATATTCCAGGAATAAGAGCATCCACTTTTTAAGTACATTTTATACCAGGTCCAGGAAGATTCTAATGTGTAGGGATTAGTTTTGTGCCACACAGTCCCTCAGAAGACCTTGGATTTCAGCCACAGCCTGTTCTATGACATTCATTAGCGGGTCCCCACAAGATGGAGCCCCATTGCCCACAGTGTAAACAGATTAATTCACCTGGTAAGTGGCTTCCCTCATTCCTTATTTCATTTTCCTGGGATCATTCTTATTTTCCTATTTTCTCAAATAAATAACTGCACCCAAATCCTATCTCAGGTTATACTTTTGGAAGAACCCAAACAAAGCAAACCATCACATGTGAGGGCACGGATAGTATTGCAACTTTTATATGAACCACACAGGCAGTAGTGTGTTGGTTATCAGCTCTTCCAAGGAAAACTCCTGATTTGTAGCACTTGCCAATTTCTGTGGTGTAAATATTTCCACTGTGGCCAATTTCAACCTACCAACATGATACAAGTAAACTTAGAGTGGCATGAGATGGGCACCATGAGCTCTCTGGAGGCAAGCTGGCTCCAGCACATTCCTGCCAGAGCCCAGATCAATACAATTCACATAACTGAGCACCATCAAGAAATATCAATTAAGAGTGTGGATACTATTAATGTTTTGTTTTCTGTTAGATGCCCTAACACCAGGGTCCCTAACCCCCAGTACTTGCCTGTGGCCTGTTAGGAACCAGGCTGCACAGCAGGCAGGTGAGTGAGTGAAGCTTCATCTATATTTACAGCTGCCCCCCCATCGCTCACATTACTGCCTGAGCTCTGCCTCCTGTTAGATCAGTGGCGGCGTTAGATTCTCATAGGAGCATGAACACTACTGTGAACTGCGCATGCAAGTGATTTAGGTTGTGTGCTCCTTATGAGGATCTAATGCCTGATGGCCTGAGGTGGAGCTGAGGCAGTGATGCTAACGCTGGGGAGTGGCTGCAAATACAGATTATCATTAGCAGAGAGGTTTGACTGCACAGAAACCATAATAAATCAATTGCTTGCAGACTTATATCAAAACCCTATCAGTGAGTGGTGGTGAAAATAAGCTCAGGGCTCCCACTGATTCTGTATTATGGTGAGTTGTATAATTATTTCATTATATATTATATATAATATATTCTGTAATAATAACAGAAATAAAGTGCACTATAAATGTAATGTACGGGCTTCCCTGGTGTCGCAGTGGTTGAGAGTCCGCCTGCCGATGCAGGGGACATGGGTTTGTGCCCCGGTCCGGGAAGATCCCACATGCCGCGGCGGAGCGGCTGGGCCCGTGAGACATGGCCGCTGAGCCTGCGCGTCCGCAGCCTGTGCTCCGCAACGGGAGAGGCCACAGCAGTGAGAGGCCCGCGTACCGCAAAAAAAAAAAAAAAAAAAAAAAAAAGTTAGCTATAGACAAAAAGAATATGCAACAAAATAATAATAATAATGTAATGTACTTGAATCATCCTGAAACCATCCCCCCACCCCGGGTCAGTGGAAAAATTGTCTTCCATGAAACCAGTCCCTGGTGCCAAAAATGTTGGGGACCGCTGCCCTAACACACTGTAATGCATGTTGCTTTATTTATTTTAAGCATTAAAAATGCATATTTTACCCAGATACATATATTCAGAATGTAAGTCACTATTTTGTGACTTACTATTTTGTCATTACCTTTGTGTAATCATGTTGCATAAAAAGCAGTTGCTATTTCCCAGAGGGAAACAGGTGACACACTCACATTGGGATAATTTGAGGTGAGTATAGTGAAAGAGCTATTTATGAAGGAGTAGACAGGGTATAAAGAAAGTAGGATTTGTGTAATATTCTTGGGTCTATGTTATTAATCCTTGGCCTGAAGGGGCAACGGGAAGATGCAGCTATCAGAATGGAGGACAGAGATGGCTGTGCAGAAAGGGTCAGTGGACAGGAGTTGAAAGTTTGAAGAAAACATAGCTAGCCCACAATAACTCACCAGGAGGCTGTAGGGATAACTACTTTGGCAGCTCTCTCCTCCTTTCCAATCTCCTACTCAGGCAATCCATTGGCAAAGCCATCTGTTCCCTTGAGACGCTTCCAGTCTGGTTCTAGTAGGGTCTGAATACTCATTTGAGCCTCACAAGATTCACTGTGTTGGCATTAGAGCACATTTTCACAAAATGAAGAGCCAACTGAGGCCATAAATAACTAGGCTGCAATAAAGTTAGGTGGCAATATGAAATACTAATAGCACTTGGGCTGTTTGGAATGATCGGGGAACGCGGAATCAAATGCAACGCTGATCTGTTTGCTGGGAAAGCTGTACTTTAACTAATGAAAGTACCACAATCGAAGTTGGAAGAGTGGAAATTTATGAGGCAAGTATGCCAGGGAACATTCTGAAGGAAATCCAAGGGAAAGGTGTCTAGACAATATTAAGGAGTGGCTGGACAATGCCGTCAGTTGGTGACACAAATAACTATCTGTAAAGTTAGTAGCTCAAAAAGGTTGCCATAGATACTTCTGGAATGGAACAATAGGGTTTCTAGCAATGCCTTCTTTCCAACATATTAAAATTTTGAAGGAAATATTCTTGATTTTATCTTTTTAATTCTTGACTGCTGACCCGTGGAAAGCCCCATGTTTTAGAATATGGGACTGGGAGCAGTATTCTACCCTGACCTAGATTTTGACCTCATTTTACTTTTTGATCTTTGGTCAAAAGGTTTCAGAGAAATTATAAAGACCAAGACTTGGATTTTAATCTTTAGTATTGCTTTCCAGTAGTGAGAATTTGGGGGTAGGGTGAGGTGGAGGAAGTGTTGCTTTCAGTAAGAATTTTTTGAAAGATAGAGAAATGAACTAGTGCCGGAGATCTCTTACTTGAAGGTCATTGGACTCCTGGCAGCTGAAAATTCTATTTGAGTTTCAATCAGTGTTGCTTATAGAGCATACAACATCCTGCACCTTTAATGGTGCATGCCTGGCTATCACACAGCACAGCCCCGCTTTCCTGGGACCACAACTTTAGTGTAACTTTTTTCTAGGTGGTGCTTGGAATGTGATTTAAGCTCATCTTTATAAAAAAGAAGGAAGGGGGAGGATGACGATATGCTGAACAAAAGAGCAAGAGAGTTTATCAGGATGCTTTTCATTACAATTAAGAGAGACGACCCACCCCAAACTGGCCTTAACAATATGGTATTGGTTTTCACATCTGGAAAGTTTATAAGCTTCAAGTCTGGTTTGTTCACTGCTCAAGCTCTTCTTCTCAGTGATTCTCAGTCTTCTTCTGTGTGTTGTTTTTGTATTCATGGTACCAAAAGAGCTACCATGGCACCACATTCACATCCTGCATCATCACCCAGAGCATAAGAGGAACTATCCCAGGATTCTCAGAGAATTCCCAGAAGCCACTATGATTTGATTGACACCCCCACCCCCCAGATCAATCGTGTTGTCAGCACAATAGAGAGGGTGTATCTTCTCTACCCTCAGTCTGTGCCTCTGGAACCACATTCACATGAAGGGAGGCATGAAATAGGTGGTAGAGGGGTTACCATGGCACACTTGTGAAGAGTGAACGTGTAAGAGAAAGAAGAAAGAGAGGCCCAAAGGAGAGTTTGACAATAACAAGGTTAATTTTATTCTGCAACAGGTTCAGGCAATACCAAAACTATTTGAATCAGAGGCAGTACCACTGAAATACATTAGAGTGGTTGTATCAAATAATAAGAAAAATTTTAGTCCCATCACTTATAAATTATGAGGTTTTGGTGGGTAGGTTTATTTTTCTGAGTCTCAGTTTTTTCAACTGTAAGATATGGTAATAATTACTATTGTGCAGGGTTGTGTTAATAATTAACTAAAATAGTGTTTCTAAAGTCCTTACTATGGGATTTTGTGTAAAATAGGCACAAAATATATGTTAGAATTAATGTGGCTAAAATGATAACAATAATTTATTGCTACTATATTTAGTTCATTTTATGCACTCCCACCATGGTAGTTACTATATTTTAGAGTTGTTCTGATAATTTTGAAAGATAGTGTCTTTAAAGGATTTGAAGTGGGGAGATAATTAATATTAGAATAATAATATATTTTATTTAATATTAAATAACATATAATTAATACTAATTTTATATTTTATATAATTCCAAGGTGCTAATTGGAAAGACAGAACTCCCTTGCATATTTATATGTAATAATGGTAGCTTGTAAGATTTGTCTTATTACTATACGGCTCCATAGCATAGTCATTGTGAAAGGCCAATAAATAAACAGTGCTACAGTGATGGTTTTGATTCACTAATTTGTAGTAGTTGTTACTAAAAGGTTAACTCTATATGTATTCATTTGTTTACCATGCTGTAATTTTCAGAAAACAAGGTAGAGATGGCCATGACTGGATTCAGGGGGTGAGGTCCACTGATGGCCAAGCCTTACTGGGCTGTACTTTCAATTACATGCTCAATGGCTTGTCTTCAGCAATTTTGTTCTCATAAGCTACTTTTATAAACTCAGGGGTCTTTATAGGCAGTAGGTCAGATGAAAGCTGTACATCATGGCGATATTTAGTGTATGTATTTATGTTTTGAATTGTCTTGATTATTCATCCCTGGTACTTTTATTATTTAATTCCTATGGCAGTCTTGTTTTTAGCTTCAAGTGTTGTCTTCCTTCAAAAGTTTGTGTCCTAATCACTGGTTAATTTCAGTTTTTATGATCCGTATGATTTTTCCTTCTCATCTTTCCGAAGCATGTCTTCCATTACTTCTCTGGGTTCTTTTCCAACTTTTAACCATTTTAATACATACTAAAACATTTAAAACTTTGCTAAAGTCTCAGAAACACATATAATTATTTGATCAAGTAAATAAATGATTAGAAACTCATAGAATTCTTAAAAACATTTTATGTGCTACATAAAATTTCAAATGAGAGACACAAGTTTGCTATTAGACAACATTAGAAATTCTAACTTACTTTTTCCATCTTTATTAGAGTATAATTGCTTTACAATGCTGTATTAGTTTCTGCTGTACAACAAAGTGAATCAGCTATATGTATACATTTATCCCCATATCCCCTCCCTCTTGAACCTCCCTCCCACCCTCCCTATCCCACCCTTCTAGGTCATCACAAAGCATTGAGCTGATCTCCCTGTGCTATGCAGCAGCTTCCCACTAGCCATCTTTTCTACATTTGGTTGTATATATATGTCGATGCTACTCTCTAACTTACCTTTAAAGATTGAGTAAATCCATGTTTAGAAATGCATACAATTCTTATTAAATGCCATTACCTGTCACCGTTAAGCATTAACATCTATCAATTAACAGACTTGTTTCATCAAGCAATCACTGTATGCTTGGACATCCTTTTGCTGGCATCTTCATGTGAGAATCACTCCTACTAAATCTTAAGGATATATACATACATGTACCCATAATCCCCTTCTAGGTTATAGTTGAGATGACAAATTATTTGTATTTAGATTTACATAATCAAGTGCATTTACTTTTCTTGAAATTTGATCACCAATTAAATGAAACTTCGGGGGGGGTTGATACTAGGAAGTAATAAAATGTGTTATCAAAGGATGATAAGTTCTTTGCAAAGAATAAATTTTAGAATGAGGTATGCCTTCATCAGTTTAGATGCATCTTAGAATACTTACACTTAGAGCATGTAAGTGCCATATTTATGATTATTGGCATTTGGTCTTTGACCTCAGACCCCTTACTACATTAGTGTTTCATGGGAAAATAAATTGTGCTTTACAAGCTTGCCCTGCCCAGTACCATTTTAAGGAATGTAATGTGCTTTGTAGTTACTCATTCACATCTTCTGCTATCAAATGTGTGTTGATCAGTTTATAAATACTGAGAAGTTTTGTCTCTTGGAGGTTCACATAAACTACATAAATGGCAAGTTTGTGGAAATCTTATGTTGTTTCTTCCATTTGCCAGTGAGTTGAGCAGAGAGACTACTGAAAGGTCCTGAGTTTTTTGCTGTGTGACTGTGGGCAAATTCTTTGCCTCCCTGAATCTCAGTCACTTCATCTGTAAAAACGAGAGAGTTGAAGCACATATTCTTTAAAATGTTCTTCTATTTCAAATTTTAATCTCACAGGGTGAATCAGGAAAGTAGAAGTTACTCATTAGTACCGCATTAATATGGTACCAATAGGTCTTTTTGGAGCCTTCTCCAAGTGAATGATAGTTCCTGGGTATCCCTGTGAGCGGATAACAAAAAGGGCAGAAAACCCAATTAACTTTGGACCCCTCTTCCTCAGACAACCTTCACTCTCAGCCCAAGATTCACCACTTTAGCTATTTGATTGAAATTTTACAAATGTTTTTAGATTTTCAGAGCTTTTCTTTAATGTTAACCTCAGCCAATATATCTATATCTCTCTATATAGATCTATATATCTATATATAATATATTTCTGACAATTTTTTATATATAAATTACTGGAACTCCTACTCAATTTTTATTCATCCCAGAACATTTCTGAGGATTTCCCCACCTATTTTTCTCTGTCCCAATCGTGACTTTTTCCTTTATAATGCTTGCATTTATTTTATTTAGGTGTGTTCACTCATTTTTCAGTTTTCCGCAGTAGAAAAGAATTTCCATGAAGATAGAACCTTAGCCGTTTTGTTATTTTTATATACCAAGGCCTGACACTTAAAGAAACATAATATATGTCGAATAAATAAACAAAATAAAGTTTATTGTGTGCAATGTTCCAGGAAAACACTGTTTAAGGATTATCTAATATCCTCCCATAATTTTGAGGTAGGTTATATTATGCTCTCCTTTTTGACAAGTGAAGGAACTAAAGGTCCAGAATAAATGCAAGTAGGTTAAACTATCCTATATAAAATTATTAGCTTGACTATTCAAAATGAGTATATAACAACAATAAAAACCAGCCAAGTTAGTAATACATCTTGTCTCTATAAGATAGACAAACAAAGTGAAATGATGAAACAGGTAGAAAAACTAAGAGATGAGAAAACATCCCCTGGAGACTACAAGGAGAAAATGGACAAACCCATAATCATAAAAGGATATTTTTACACACTTCTTTCAGAAACTGACAAATCAAGCCAACAAAAGATGATTATAGATACAAAATTTTCAACAATTAAGAAGCTTGATATTAGCTTTACCCTCCGACTTGGCTGCTGTTTCTCCTCTGTTATTCTTTTCCTTTAAATAGACTTTATTGAAGGATACTCAGAGTAAAATGCATATATCTTAATGGTACTGTTTGATGCACTTTGACAAATGCAGGCACCCATCCCATGTAACAGATTAGAGCATTTCCATTACCAGAAGGTTCTCTTGTGACTTCTTCCAGTCACCTCCCGAACCCCACCCTCCAAGGCAACCCTAATCAGATTTCTAGCACTAGAAATTAGTTTTTTCTGTTCTTGAACTTCAATAAATGAACTCATAGTATATATTTTTTATCAGTTTGGCTTCTTTCACTAAGTATAGTGTTTTTGAGATTCACTGATGCTGAATGTATCAGTAGTTCATTCTTTTTCATGGCTAAGTGGGCTAGTATGGATTTACCATAGTTCTTTTGTTCTCTCACTTGCTGATCAACATTTGGATTGTTTCTAGGTCTTGGTTATTATGAATAAAGTCTCTATGAACACGTACATACAAGTTTTTTTTGTAGACAGAGGCTTTTATTTCTTCTGGAGCTGCTAGATCATAAGACAAGTGTAAGTTTAACATTGTAAGGAACTGCCAAACTGTGTTTCAAAGTGATTTCATTATTTTACATTTTGACCAGCAATATATGAGGGTTGTATTATTCTACCTTCTCACCAGTCTTGTATTAATCATTATAGTGGATGTGAAGTGGCATGTAGAGTAGTATCTCAGTGTAGCTACACTTTACATTTCTCTAATCGTCATGATTCTGATGATGCTTCCATGTGTTTATTTCAAAGGACTTGAGCCTTTTGCCCTTTTAAATAGCCTGGGTTGTTGTTTTATTAAGTAGTATGTGATTTTTATATATTCTTGATATAAGTCTATGGTAGGCAGAATGCCCCACCCCCAGGATGTCCATGCTCTAAATCCCTGGATTCTATGCATATGTTACATGATATGGCAAAAGGGATTTTGCGGATAGAATTAAGGTTAGGGACCTGAAAATAGGGAGATTATTTTAGATTATTTGGGTGGGCCAATCTCATCACAGGAGCCCTTAAAAGCAGAGAACTTTCTCTGGCTGGAGGCAGAAGAGATGAAGCAGAAGGAAAAATCAGAGAGATTTGAAGCATGAGAAGGATTTGACACCTCCTTGCTGGCTTACAGATAAAGGGGACGATGTGACAGAGAATAGAGGCAGTCTGACAGAGCTGAAAGAGGCTCCCAGCTGACAGCCAGCCAGGAAATGAGGACTTCAGCTTAATAGTCTCAAGGAACTGAGAGTTGCCAGTGACCTGAATGAGTTTGGAAGTGGATTCTCCCTGAGAGCTGCCAGTAAGAGCCCTGGATGGCTGTCACCTTGATCTGGGGCTTGTGAGAGCCAGAGGGGAGGAACTAGTCCAGCCCACCTGGACATCCAACTCACAGAGCTGTGAGATGATACGTTCATGTTGTTTTAACAAGCTAAGTTTGTGGTAATTTGTTAAAGCGTCAATAGAAAACTAATGCAAGTCTCAAGTCCTTTGTCAAATAAATCCACTATGAATACGTTCTTGCAACCTTTGGTTTGGCTTTTTACTTTCTTAATGGTGTCTTTTGATGAGCAGCAGTTTTAAATTCAGATGAAGTCCAATTTGTCATTTTTAAATTTCATCTTTAGTGCTCCTTATTTTGTTCTTGGGAACTTATCTCTTATTGATACATTAGATTCCCTCTTCCAGGGGATTTTGGACTTTTCCAAAATTGTTAAGATTTGTCCTTCAGCTCCCAGTATTTCCCAAGAACAATTAAAATGTATCAACTCACTGTTTAACCAGGGATCCTAAATATCTTACCCACATTTATGGTCCACGGCTTCCCTATACACAGAACCATTCATCCTTATTTTATTAAACTGATTTTGATCCCTTTTCCCTTAAAAATTACCTTCCTGTATAGTTTTATAATGGGATGTTTAATTCTAATGGAAAGTAAAGTATCTTCAATACATATTTTCGTTAGCTCCAATTTACTGAGCCTTGTAATGTACTCTCCGGGGAACATAATATAGCTCGAATTTTCACAAAGTTAGGTATTTTTTTTAACATCTTTACTGGAGTATAATTGCTTTACAGTGAGTGTTGTGTTAGTTTCTGCTGTATAACAAAGTGAATCAGCTATATGCGTATGAATATCCCCATATCCCCTCCCTCTTGCATCTCCCTCCCACCATCCTTATCCCAACCCTCTAGGTGGTTGGAAATCACCGAGCTTCTCTTCCTTTGCTATGTGGCTGCTTCCTGCTAGCTATCTATTTTACATTTGGTAGTATATATATCCATGCCACCCTCTCACTTCGTCCCAGCTTACCCTTCCCCCCACTATGTCCTCAAGTCGATTCTCTACATCTGCGTCTTTACTCCTGTCCTGCCCCTAGGTTCTTCAGAACCATTTTGCTTAGATCCCATATATATGTGTTAGCATAAGGTACTTGTTTTTCTCTTTCTGACTTACTTCACTCTGTATGACAGTCTCTAGGTCCATCCACCTCACTACAAATACTCAATTTTGTTTCTTTTTATGACTGAGTAATATTCCATTATATATACGTGCCACATCTTCTTTATCCATTCATCTGTCAGTGGACACTTAGGTTGTTTCCATGTCCTGGCTATTGTAAATAGTGCTGCAATGAACACTGTGGTACATGACTCTTTTTGAATTATGCTTTTCTCAGGGTATATCCAATAGTGGCATTGCTGGGTCATATGGTAGTTATATTTTTAGTTTTTTAGGGGACCTCCATACTGTTGTCCATAGTGTCTGTATCAATTTACATTCCCAACAACAGTGTGAGAGGGTTCTCTTTTCTCCACACCCTCTCCAGCATATATTATCTGTAGATTTTTTGATGATAGCCACTCTGACACGTGTGAGGTGATACCTCATTGTAGTTTTGATTTGCATTTCTCTAATGATTAGTGATGTTGAGCATCTTTTCATGTGTTTGTTGGCAATCTGTATATCTTCTTTGGAGAAATGTCTATTTAGGTCTTCTGCCCATTTTTGAACTGGGTTGTTCATTTTTTTGATATTGAGCTTCATGGGCTGCTTGTATATTTTGGAGATTAATTCTTTGTCAGTTGCTATGTTTGCAAATATTTTCTCCCATTCTGAGGGTTGTCTTTTTGTCTTGTTTATGGTTTCCTTTGCTGTGCAAAAGCTTTTAAGTTTCATTAGGTCCCATTTGTTTATTTTACTGTTTATTTCAATTTCTCTAGGAGGTGGGTCAAAAAGGATCTTGGTGTGATTTATGTCACAGAGTTTTCTGTCTATGTTTTCCTCCAAGAGTTTTATAGTGTCTAGTCTTACATTTAGGTCTTTAATCCATTTTGAGTTTATTTTTGTGTATGATGTTAGGAAGTGTTCTAAATTCATTCTTTTACATGTAGCTGTCCAGTTTTCCCAGCACCATTATTGAAGAGGCTGTCTTTTCTCCATTGTATACTCTTGTCTCCTTTATCAAAGATAAGGTGACCATAGGTGCGTGGGTTTATCTCTGGGCTTTCTATCCTGTTCCATTGATCTATATTTCTGTTTTGGTGCCAGTCCATACTGTCTTAGTTAATGTAGCTTTGTAGTGTAGTCTGAAGTCTGGGAGCCTGATTCCTCCAGCACCATTTTTCTTTCTCAGTGGTGTTTGGCTATTCAGGGTCTTTTGTGTTTCCATAAAAATTGTGAAATTTTTTTTCTACTTCTGTGAAAAATGCCAGTGGTAGTTTGATAGGGATTGCATTGAATCTGTAGATTGCTTTGGGTAATATAGTCATTTTCACAATGTTGATTCTTCCAATCCAAGAACATGGTATATCTCTCTATCTGTTTGTATCATCTTTAATTTTCTTCATCAGTGTCTTATAGTTTCTGAATACAGGTGTTCCTAGGTATTTTATTCTTTTTGTTGTAATGGTAAATGGGACTGTTTCCTTAATTTCTCTTTCAGATTGTTCATCATTAGTGTATAAAAATGCAAGATATTTCTGTGCATTAATTTTGTATCCTGCTACTCTACCAAATTCATTGATTAGCTCTAGTAGTTTTCTGGTAGCATCTTTAGGATTCTCTATGTGTAGTGTCATGTCATCTGCAAACAGTGACAGTTTTATTTCTTTTCTGCTTTGATTCCTTTTATTTCTTTTTCTTCTCTGATTGCTGTGGCTAAAACTTCCAAAACTAGGGGCTTCCCTGGTGGCACAGTGGTTGAGAGTCCGCCTGCCAATGCAGGGGACACGGGTTCGTGCCCCGGTCTGGGAAGATCCCACATGCCGCGGAGCAGCTGGGCCCACGAGACATGGCCACTGAGCCTGTGTGTCCAGAGCCTGTGCTCCGCAATGGGAGAGGCCACAACAGTGAGAGGCCCGCGTACCGCAAAAACAACAACAACAAAAACTTCCAGAACTATGTTGAATAATAGCAGTGAGAGTGGCAAGCTTGTCTTGCTCCTGATCTTAGAGGAAATGGTTTCAGTTTTTCACCATTGAGAATGATGTTGGCTGTGGGTTTGCATATGTGGCTTTTAATATGTTGAGGTAGGTTCCCTCTGTGCCTACTTTCTGGAGAGTTTTTATCATAAATCTGTGTTGAATTTTGTCAAAAGTTTTTTCTGCATCTATTGAGATTATCATATGGTTTTTCTCCTTCACTTTGTTAATATGGTGTATCACATTGATTGATTTGTGTATATTGAAGAATCCTTGCATTACTGGGATAAACCCCGCTCGATCATGGTGTATGATACTTTTAATGTGCTGTTGGATTCTGTTTGCTAATATTTGTTGAGGATTTTTGCATCTATGTTCATCAGCGATAGTGGCCTGTAGTTTTCTTTTTTTGTGACATCTTTGTCTGGTTTTGGTATCAGGGTGATAGTGGCCTCATAGAATGAGTTTGGGAGTGTTCCTCCCTCTGCTATATTTTGGAAGAGTTTGAGAAGGATAGGTGTTAGCTCTTCTCTAAATGTTTGATAGAATTTGCCTGTGAAGCCATTTGGTCCTGGGCTTTTGTTTGTTGGAAGACATTTAATCACAATTTCGATTTCAGTGCTTGTGATTGGTCTGTTTATATTTTCTATTTCTTCTTGGTTCAGTCTCATAAGGTTGTGCTTTTCTAAGAATTTGTCCATTTCTTCCAGGTTGTCCATTTTATTGGCATACAGTTGCTTGTAGTAACCTCACATGATCCTTTGTATTTCTGCAGTGTCAGTTGTTACTTCTCCATTTTCATTTCTAATTCTGTTGATTTGAGTTTTCTTCCTTCTTTTCTTGATGAATCTGGCTAATGGTTTTCCAATTTTGTTTACCTTCTCAAAGAACCAGTTTTAGTTTTATTGATCTTTGTTATTATTTCCTTCATTTCTTTTTCATTTATTTCTGATCTGATTTTTATGGTGTCTTTCCTCTGCTAACTTTGGGGATTTTTTGTTGTTGTTGTTGTTCTTTCTCTAATTGCTTTAGGTGTAAGGTTAGGTTTTTTATTTCAGATGTGTCTTGTTTCTTGAGGTAGGATTGTATTGCTATAAACTTCCCTCTTAGAACTGCTTTTGCTGCATCCCATAGATTTGGAGGCTTCATCTTTTTTTTTTTTTTTTTTTGCGGTATGCAGGCCTCTCACTGTTGTGGCCTCTACCGTTGCGAAGCACAGGCTCTGGACACGCAGGTTCTGCAGCCATGGCTTACACGCCCAGCCACTCCGCAGCATGTGGGATCCTCCTGGACCAGGGCATGAACCTGTGTCCCCTGCATCAGCAGGCGGACTCTCAACCACTGCACCACCAGGGAAGCCCCGGGGCTTTGTCTTTTCATTGTCATTTTTTCTAGGTATTTTTTGATTTCCTCTTTGATTTCTTCAGTAATCATTTCCTTATTAAGTAGTGTATTGTTTAGCCTCCATGTGTTTGTATTTTTTACAATTTTTTTCTGTAATTGAATCTAGTCTCATAACATTGTGGTCAGAAAAGGTACCTGATACGATTTCAATTTTCTTAAATTTACCAAGGATTGATCTGTGACGCAAGATATGATCTATCCTTCAGAATGTTCCATGAGCACTTGAGAAGAAAGTGTATTCTGTTGTTTTTGGATGGAATGTCCTATAAATATCCAATAAATCCATCTTGCTTAATGTGTCATTTAAAGCTTGTGTTTCCTGATTTATTTTCATTTTGGATGATCTGTCCATTGGTGAAAGTGGGGTGTTAAAGTCCCCTACCGTTATTGTGTTACTGTCCATTTCCCCTTTTATGGCTGTTAGCATTTACCTTATTTATTGAGGTGCTCCTATGTTGGGTGCATAAATATTTAAAATTGTTATATCTTCTTCTTGGATTGATCCCTTGATCATTATGTAGTGTACTTCTTTGTCTCTTGTAACAGTCTTTATTTTAAAGTCTATTTTGTCTGACATGAGAATTGCTACTCCAGCTTTCTTTTGATTTGCATGGAATATGTTTTTCCATCCCCTCACTTTCAGTCTGTATGTGTCCCTAGGTCTGAAGTGGGTCTCTTGCAGACAGCATAGGTACAGGTCTTGTTTTTTGTATCCATTCAGCCAGTCTATGTCTTTTGGTTGGAGCATTTAATCCATTTACATTTAAGGTAATTATCGATATGTATGTTCCTATTACCATTTTCTTAATTGTTTTGGGTTTGTTATTTTAGGTCTTTTCCTTCTCTTGTGTTTCCTGCCTAGAGAAGTTCCTTTAGCATTTGTTGTAAAGCTGGTTTGTTGGTGCTGAATTCTCTTAACTTTTGCTTATCTGTAAAGGTTTTAATTTGCCCATACTATCTGAATGAGATCCTTGCTGGGTAGAATAATCTTGGTTGTAGGTTTTTCCCTTTCTTCACTTTAAATATGCCCTGACACTCCCTTCTGGCTTGCAGAGTTCCTGCTGAAATATCAGCTGTTAACCTCATGGGGATTCCCTTGTATGTTATTTGTTTCTTTTCCCTTGCTGCTTTTAATATTTTTCTTTGTATTTAATTTTTGATAGTTTGATTAATATGTGTCTCGGCATGTTTCTCTTTGGGTTTATCCTGTATTGTACTCTCTGTGCTTCCTGGAGTTGACTGACTATTTCCTTTCCCATGTTAGGGAAGTTTTTGACTATAATCTATTCAAATATTTTCTCAGACCCTTTCTTTTTCTCTTCTTCTTCTGGGACCCCTAAAATTTGAATGTTGGTGCATTTAATGTTGTCCCCGAGGTCTCTGAGACTGTCCACAATTCTTTTCATTCTTTTTTCTTAGTTCTGCTCTGCAGTAGTTATTTCTATTATTTTATCTTCTAGGTCACTTATCCGTTCTTCTGCCTCAGTTATTCTGTTACTGATTCCTTCTAGAGTATTTTTAATTTCAGTAATTGTGTTGTTCATTGCTGTTTGTTTGCTCTTTAGTTCTTCTAGATCCTTGTTTAATGTTTCTTGTATTTTCTCTATTTTGTTTCTGAGATTTTGGATCATCTTTACTACCATTACTCAATTCTTTTTCAGGGAGGTTGCCTATTTCATCTTCATTTATTTGGTCTTGTAAGTTTTTACCTTGCTCCTTCATCTTTAACATATTTTTTGGTTGTTTCCTTTTTTGTTTGGTAGTTGGTGCTGTATTCCTGTCTTACTGGTTGTTTGGTCTGTGCACTGGATTTTGCAGGCAGTTAGATAGAGCTGGGTCTTGGTGCTGAGAAGAGGACCTCTGGGAGGCCTCACTCCAATTGATATTCCCTGGGGTCTGAGGTTCTCTTTTAGTCCAGTGGTTTGGATTTGGAGCTCCCACCACAGGAACTTGGGCCCAACCTCTGGCCTGGGAAGAAAGATCCCACAGGCTTCATGGCACAGTAAAAAAAAAGAAGGAAGAAAGAAATAAAAAATGGAGCAGTACAATATCAAAGAATAAAAAACAAAATAAAATTAGAAAGATAAAAAAATACATTAGGAAAAATAAAAGTGTAATTGAAACAACAGCAATGAGGTAAAATAAAACTACAGCAGAGAAAAGAAAAAAAAGAGGGAGGGTGGGCAACAAGCCAAAAGAAGAAATCACTAACAAAGTATAAGGAATAAAATAAAATTAGCAAAATAAAAGATTTATTAAGAAAAATAAAGAATCAACAATAATGAATCGAGGTAAAATAGAACGTCAATCTAAAAGAGGAAATTTTTTTTTAAAAAAAGGAAAAAGACCTCGGCTACGGGGACGGAGTTTAGACAGGCGTTGGAACTTAGACAAGTGCGGGGTTTAGGGTGGGTTGGGACCTAGGCAGGTGCGGAATGACATTGGAGAATGCGGCAGTGCCTAGGTGGGGCGACGTTCAAGCGTGGGATGGGGCCTCTGCTTGTGGAAGGGGAGAGGCAGCACATGGAAGGGAGGGCCTCTGGAGTGTGGAGTTCGGGAGTTTGGAGGTAGGGCCCTGAGTGAGGGTGTGTAGGTGGGGTTTAGGCCCAGCGCATTGGAGGGTGTCTCCGAGTGTACAGGTAGGGCCCTAGGTGGAGGTGTAGGGGAGGGGCTTGGATTCGGCAGGGCAGGAGGAAGGCTCTGAGGGCAGAGGATTAGTCCTGGGAGCTCAGCAGGCTCTCCGGTGCCTAAGTGGACAGGGAAAGCACTGGCCCTGTTCCCTTCCATTCCTTAATGCCCGTCCCCCACCATCTCCTCCAGAATCTCCCCCATCCACTCTGGACCCCTAACGCCCTAACTATGGGTGGGTCCCACTGGGTGTAGGAACTCCTTCCCTCCCCCAGCCACCCCTCAGGGGTGCTGGTCCTGGATGTCCAGCCTTTACTTTTGCTCCCCCTTCCCTCCCTCCTGCTCCCTCAGGACCCATGTGGCTGGAGGGGGCCGCGGTGTGCAGAGGATCAGGCCCGAGATCTCAACAGGTTCCTGGGGGTCCAAGTGGGCAGGAAAAACCTTGCCACTCTCCCTTTTGATCCTCTGCTCTACCAGTGTTTCCCTAATTTCCCCCTTTGGGCATGGGAATCCCTTCCCCTCCCCCAGCCGCCCCTCAGGGGGCCAGTCACATCCTACCTCCACTTCTCCTCCCCCTTCACTCCCCCCACACCCCACGTCCTACCGGGTCACTGAGGTTTCCTCCCAGCCCCTTACGTGTCCATGGTCCCCCACTTGTGCCTGGTAGGTGCCCTAGTTGTGAGGAGACGCGAATCCGTGTCCTACTGGTAAGGCATCCTGACTCTGCCCCCAAAAGTTAGGTATTGTTGACACCACTTTTAAAAACAATATTGTAGCTTAGTATTTAAAGGAAAACACAAACATACTGAAAATCTACTGCTTTGGGTTTTGCCACTTTTAAACTCTGATTCCCATTAGGATATTAATCTATATCCACACATTTCTTTTCGGAGTAGAACCTTACCAGTTTTTATAATTTAAACAATTCTGATAAAAAATTTCTTTTGGATTCCAAGATCTTTCTGTTTAAATATTTAAGCCTAAAAACTATTTGGGAAAGTTAATGAGGAGGAGAAGGATAGTAATGTAGTCTTAAAGTGTCTTTTCTTTAGGTAAAGAGAAAAATATTAAGTACAGAGTGGAGAACTCAGTTACCACCTTGGTGAAGGGATCAAAAATAATATCGTAAATGTAGGCAGATGGGCATTGTATGTCTTCCAGGTGTGATATCCTGAAAAAGACATACATCGTCTGCAATATTCCAGCTGGGGCTGCATAAACTGAATCTAAATGTGAAGGAAAACAGATAAGCCCCAAAGGAGGAACAGTAAATTTTTTTTCAGGACTATATTCTTTAAAAATGTCAGTCCTAAAAGATAAAGACTGAGGAACCGTTTCAGATTAAAGCAAATTAACAGGGCTTTCAGTCAGCTGGTGCTCGTCTGAAAGAGCCAAGCTTGCACAGCTCTTTCCACCTGTACGTTCAGTGATACCATTTTGATAACTTGAAATTGGTTACAGTGAGAGTGTTCACATCACAGCAGTGACAGTTGTTACAAATGGAGGAATTTATCCACCAGAGCACTGGTTGTTAAACATTTACCAGTACAACACTGAAGGCTTGACAACTAAGCACAATATGGGATCTGAGACTGAATCCTGAACTGGAGGGAAAAATATGCTACAAAGGCCATGACTAGGTCAGTTGACAAAAACTGGAATAGAGACAGTGGAAGAGGAAGAGTACGGTATCGATATTAAATTCACTGAAGTTAGTAATTGACTGTGCTTATGTCAGAGAATATTTTTATTCTTAGGAAATACACATTGAAGTAGTATTTAGGAGTAAAGGGCCAGGATGTATGCAACTTACTGATGCAAGAAAGAAAAGAGGGGGACTAAAAACCATGTCTATAAAAAAGCAAATGATAAAGCAAGTGAGACAAAATAGTAACAATGCATAAACTGGATAAAGATTATATGGGTTTTTAAAAACTCTTCCTGCAACTTTTCCATGAGCTTACACTTATTTTTAAATAAAAGTTTTAAAATATCCTAAAATATATTTTTTAAAAAGGCACGACCACGAGACTAAGTTTAAAAATCAGAAGACCTGAATATGCATTTGGTTTCATAACATCTCTTTTTAAAGTCAAGGAATTATTCTCCTAAGCCACACATGGAAAAGAAAGGGAATTTTACCACCTGGAAATTTTACCTCCCTTGGTAAATTCCTTATTTTGGCAGGTTTAGGAACTAATGAGATATGTAGCCTAGCTGTTGTGGTTTTTGTGTTCTATGCCACTTGGATCAAAGATGGCTCAGAATTTCACCTGCATTGGGCAAACACTGCTACATGAAACTCGATCCACTGTAATTCATTCTCTTGAAATTTTATAAAGAAGTTGCAAGGGAAATGCATGGATAATTACTGTTTATGCTCAAGAACCAAATTTACCCCTTTTATTGGGTTTGAAGGAGCTGGTAATGAGCTTCTTTTGTGGCCCTGCCATTCACCAGAAGACAGCTCTTTCAAGCTGAAGCCTGATTTAATTCTTTCTCACTGAATAGCATTTCAGCAAGGTTGCCAGGGGAATTTTATTTTTGTTATTTTTTCAGTACAAATACTACATACAAACGTTAAAAATATCAAGCTGTACAGAAAGGAACAAGATGAAAAATAACAATCATACCCACTCCTTTTGCCCCTAACCCCATAGTCATCACGAACCATTTCTTGTATACTTCTGGGGGAAGAGAATATACACGCACACACCTATGCATGCTCTTTAAAAGAATACAAATGATTCTTTATATGTAGTACTTTACATTTTTCTCTATAATAATATATATATTATTAATATATATCTATTATTATTAATATATATCTATATCTAATATATCTAATATATCTATTCCCCCATCCAATAATACATCTGGGACATCTTTTCTATTAGATTGAACTATATGAAATTAGGTTTCACCTAATATCTCAGGATGTAAATGTAGCTCATTTTTCAGACCAGTGCTGCCATGGCCTTAATGCAACAGATACACAGAAATGTTATCTAGTCAGTCCCAGTTACTGCACATTCGATTTGGCTACATTTTTTTGCTATTATATACAATGCTAAAACGAACATACATATTGATAGGTATGTATATATGGATACTTTTGTGACTTTATCTGTTTGATAAGTTCTTAGTAAGAGAATTTCTAGGTTGAAAAAAAATGCACATTTAGAGGGAATTTGTTAAATTGCCCCAAAAAATGTTGTACCCCTTACATGGACCCCAGCAGTGTAGGACAGGAATTTTAATTTTTGCTAAACTTATAGTAAAAATCTTAGCTTTCAGTTTATTGTCTTCATCGACTTTTTAAAAAATAAGTGATTTTGAGCATCTTCTTACAGCTTTATTTGCTCTTTGTATTTCTTTTTCTACAAAAGTTGACTTATTTGTATCTTTTTATTCCGGACACGCAGGCCCAGCTGCTATGGCCCATGGGCCCAGCCGCTCCGCGGCACGTAGGATCCTCCCGGACCAGGGCACGAACCTGTGTCCCCTGCATCGGCCGGCGGACTCCCAACCACTACGCCACCAGGGAAGCCCTTTCTTTGTATCTTTTAAAGATCATTGTTTGACTCATTCCTATTGATTTGTGGGAGAATGAAGTTCAAGAAATTAGCTATTTGTCACATGTTTTGCAATATTGAATGAAACTGAGGAGTCTGAATAAAATGTTAACATGGTGACAGTAATTTTGAGACTATGTCACAGCTTACGTATAAGATTTTTTCCTTTTGCCATTTGATTTTAATTTTTTAATTTAATAAAAATTTTATTAATTCTGTAAACAATTTTTACTTGTTTAAGATTTAACATTTTTTTTCCTTTAAGGCTTCTGTATTCTTTGTCAGAATGACTTTCCTGCTCCAAAATTATTAAAAGTTCATCCCTGTTTTCTTCTAAGAGCTCTAGGATTTCCTTGTTTACATATGTCTCTTTCCCAGGAAAGTTCTGATTATAAATATTCCATCTTAGTATCAGACTATTCCACCAGAATTCAATTTAGAAAAAAGCATAACTATTGCCAATAATTCTAGTTACTACAACATAGCTGTGTCATGGTCTGAATTAATTAAGCATCCCTCAAAACTGTTTCTACTGTTTTTCCTCCCACTCCTTCCTGATTCATGCTTCCATATCAACTTTCCAATCACTATTTCAGTGTTTTGGAAGGTGACTCTCTGGAATAAGAACACAGCTTGAATCCGACCTATAAATGATGAATTTGTATTCTGATACAGCGCAGTGGTTCCTGAAAGCAAGGCTTCCCCTTGGCACTCCAGACTTGAAGAGATGAGACCTAGCTTACTCTGGAAACTGGAGGTAAGAGTGACTTGGAATTACTGATTAAGGAAGGGGTTTGAGTCGTTCCTAATTTAGGTTCCCATCTGAAAGATGGCTCGGATACTTGTTCCATATAAGCCAAAAAAAATGTGTCCAGGTAAAAAGACCTTCCCTGGGGCAAGCAAAAGTTCAGGAGATAAAGTCGGGGGGTGGGGGTGGGGGGTGTTTCTGTGCATTTGGTTTGCTTGCTGGCTGTGTTTCCCCAGGAGCTTATTGAATGTAGGCAGCCCCGCTTTCATTTAAGGAAAGGTTCGTGGGCGTTTGTGGGCTTCAATCCATGTGCCTCTGCACTACATCTATGACTTGCAAAAACAACCTTGCGGGATGCTAATTCAGTCTTGGGTTTCTTTTTCATATCAAATACTGCCAACTTGGCCTTAAATGTGTGCCAGATGCACTATGGTATGTTTTTGTGATGTGATACCATTAGGAAGTCTGGGTTAAGTATGGATGCAAGCTGGCTTCTGCTCCTGGAGTGGTTTCTGTCACTTATGACTGAGACATAAGCTTGGGAGCTGCAGAGCTTGCTGGGGACCTTGGCCAGAAGTGCCTGGCAGCAAAGGGTCATTGAATCCCTGGTGACAACTGCAGGTTCTCTGGTTTGCCTCTCCTCTCTGATGGCTGGATTTCTGAATCCTATGAGAACTAGAAGAGTGCTTGCCTGGGGTAGGGAGGAGAAAATGTCACCAGAGCGCAGCATGCTCTGTAGAAGGCTTGTCACAAGCATCCCAGGGTAATCTTCTGATATGCACACCTAGGGTGCTGTTTCCTTTCAAATTTCAAGATGTTGTCATTGCTGATGGGCCCAGAAACTAGAACATATTTAACTTTTCATTAAGAATTGAAAACAAAATGAGAGAGAGAGAGAGAGGGATACCCAGTGGGGGAAAAATGAATAACTGGGAAGTTTAAGGAAAGAGAGAGATGATTTAAACTGAAATGGATTCTTTTGGGGACAAAAATACATGGACAATTTTCCCATATATAGATTTTACAAGAAGCATATTCTAAACATTATGATGCATGTTATCATTATTTACATCTTTTTTCTTTTCCTTCCTTTGCTTGCAATCAAGTGAAACAATGATTACAATTTGTGCTCTGTTTCTGACTGAATTTGACCAAAACTGATGTCTCTCATGCATAACTGTGGTCAAAGATATACTACCCAGTGATTTTAAAATTTTGTACACTTTCGAAGACTAAACAATGTTATGAATCAATGAAATTCTAACATTTTTAAATCTTGAAAATCCAGGTTCTGTTGGTCACTGAGAAGACTTGAATAGTTTATTTCTGAAACCTGTTTGCTTCCTTTGCAAGTATTCAGGGTGAATTAGTTAGCACCATAATATTCAGTGGTGCCGATAATAATAATTACAGGTGGAAGAAAAGCATAGAGGAAGGCAGCGATGTATCTTGGCCATTATTTCCCTAATAAGGTATTTACAAAAATGCAGAGCAATGAAAGGGATTTTTACATTGAATAGAAATGAGGTGCTGAAACCCAGTTTGTTTTCAGGATATGGCCAGCAGCGACAACCTTTGCTGTCTAGGATGTATTTGGTAAAGAGAGCATGTACTTGTAAACTTGGGATAGAGGTAAAGAAGATAATCCATTTCCTTCATTTCCGTTTCCATTTTTTCAGACATTTGTCCTAGGGCAGAGCTATTTGCCATGATGGAATTGTTCTATATCTGCCCTAATATGGTTGCCAGTGGCCACATGTGCCTATTGAGCACTTGAAATGTGCCTAGTGTGATTAGAAAACTGCCTTTTAAATTTTATGAAATGTTAACTTACATTTAGATAGGTACATGTGGCTAGTGGATGCTGCTTTGGCCAGTGCAGCCCTAGGCTAGAGCTTAAATGATTTTCCCAGTGAGGATTGACTTGGGAAAAACATCACTAACCAGAGCTTCCTAAATAACATCACAGGTGAAAAAAAATTCAAGTAAATGTTTACATTTTCCAGAATTTAACTTAGGTAAGATTTCATAGGACCCTAGTGGCTTTAGGGAAAGTCCTTGATTACAGACAAAAAGAAGCTCTAATACCACTTTTTAAAATTTTCAAACAAAAATGCACAATTTGATAAATAAATCTATCACTTAGACCTTTAGGATTTTCTTCCTCTTTGAAACACATTTAAGTTATTCTGATGTGACCTTATATCAGGTCAGATGTTAATTTGGAAGCCTCTTGTATTTCTTCCAGACTACCTCAATAGAAAGCTTACGTAAGAAGGTTTATGGTGGAGGCATCTTTCTTTGATGTTTTGGTGCTTTACACTGGTCTTCTTTTAAATCACGGAGAGATGGGGTAAGTGCATGAAATTGTTCTCAGAAAAATTTTTGCAGTTGGCTTTGCTCCACAGCTCTGTGAAGAGCTAAGCTTTTGTTTGTGTGTGATCACCAAAAGTAACCTTCTATTTCTAAATGAGGGATTTTTAAACATATAAACTAGCAGTAACCAAGGAGCATGATCTGTGTCATGATTTTTCTGTAAGGGACATAATATGATAAAAGGTAATACTGAGGCATAGAGATTAAGAGATATCAAATAACTCTGAGAAAGTTGGCATGCAATAAATTAAGTTTAACTTCTTGGGAACTGATTTTATTCATGAACCTACTTTGTCATATGGACATGCTCTTCTTTTGGGGGTAATCGTTGTTCAAACACCATTTCCAAGGTGTGTATGTATGTATCAAAAACACTGGGCTTTGTATGTGACTTCTAAGCTGTGTGACAAGTTTCTTCACTCTTCAGTTCTCCAGGCATGTATTTAATAATGTGAGTATCTATCTATCTTTAATATTTTAAATTTACTAAACAAATTTAATGCCTTCTTTAATATTCTTTTAGGAATAATAATGTAGCAGGAATACATGAAAAAAATAATTGACCACATAATTTTAAATGTTAGGTAATGGCTGGGGTTTGGGTGAAAGTCGTTTATTTGGGAGGTGCAGGAATCAGTGGAAGGGAAGTGGGGAAGCCACGAGGGAAAGAAAGTGAATACCAGGCAAGGTGATGAACAGGTACCCACTGCGGGCAACTGGAGCTCCTTCCTGCTGGGCCATCTGGGAAACTGTGTAGAATATGCCTCAAAGTTGTCCCATCTGAGGAGTGAGGAAGCCAATATATTTATCAGCCAACTTTGCTCATCAATGCTGAGCACTTCTTCCCAGTCTGTTAATTTCCAAGCACCACAATTAAGGGCAAATAATGAGCAGAGTGGTCTTCCATGGCTTTGGAAAATGCCTGTAAGCAAAGAGATGCAAATACTGCAGTTAGAAATAAGAAGGTGCTCAATGACTTGATAAAGCTGAAGAATATAGGTGGAGAAACAGCATCATTTGCTACATGGGAAGAGAAGTGTCCAAAAGTCCAAAGAAGAGTCTTGTCGGGTTTCCTGTTAATGGTCCCTGGTCATACTTGAGATCAGTGCTGCCATTCACTTCTGGGGGACCTTGGACTTACAGCTTCATATTCCTGGGCCTCAGTTTCCTCTTCTGTAAGATTCAGTGATTGACTTAAAAAGCTATAAAGGTGTTTCTTTTTATGCTAATGCTGTTTGATCACTATCATTGTCCTCTAGGACCTTGCTGTTTAAAGTGTGGTCACAGACTAGCAACCTCAGCATTACCTGGGAGCTTGTTAGAAATACAGGATCTTAGACCCCAGTCCAGAACCAATGAGTTAGAATCTTCATTTTAGCGAGATCCCAAGGAGATTCATACGCACAGGGAACTTTGAGGAGCAGTGGGCTAAGGTATTGTTTCCCATGCTCCTTTCCTTCGGAGTAGGCCAGGAGTGGGAACTCTTAGATGGACTGGTTGTACTGCTGGAGCCAAGCAGGTGGTCTGCCACTCACAGCCTTCATCCCAGCAGCCCCAGATAGAGCAGACTGTCTTGTCACTCAGCTGGCTCATCCATCTGGAGACAAGAGAGTGTGTTCTCTCCCAGGACTTTGTTCAGTTTGATGATTCCACAATTATAAGAGCAGACAATGAAGGGAGCAACTGAACACGCAGAAGATATGGCAGCTTGGGACCAGCACTTTTCATTGGAAATTTGACTTTCTCCCCAACTTGTTGGCAAAAACTGTGGAGTTTGAAAATGGTAAATGGCAGGATGTAAAAATAAATCTACATTATGAATTCAGTAATATAAGAATCACTTCTATGAGTAGACATAAAATTTAATTCAATTTCTGGGATTAGTAAAATTATGGGTGAACATTTTCAGCTAGCAGCTGTTATTACATATGCATTTATTTGATTCATTGCGATATTGTTCATTCTTTCAAAAAAAATATTTTTGAACAACAACCCCTCATAAGCAGAGTCCCTAGATTTGAAGCAATAGGGTAAATATGCAATAGTCCGGTAAGAGAGACAGATGAAAAAGGGTGGTATCTATAATATGAGGTGATAAGTATCACTAGTTAATTATGTCAGTTACCCTTTGAAAAATGATTATGATATCTGGAAATCTCAATGAAAATCTTAGGAAGTTAAACTTTTCTAGATAGTATATGACTTAATAGGAAAAGATTCTACCAAATTCTAGATATTACTTGATGCTATGAAGCAAGGTTTGGTAACTATGGCAAACTATGGCCATGTTGAACCCACACTTTGCTTTTATAAATAAAGTTTAATTGAAACACAGACATGTTCATTTGTTAATGTGTTGTCTGTGGCTAAGTTGAGTAATTGTGACTAAGACCATATGACCTGAAAAGCCTAAAATAATTACTATTTGATTCTTCACAGAAAAATTTTGTCGATCCCTGTTCTATAAATGTAACCATACTAGAAGGTCACCATAACAAACTCTTGTTGGAGACCAGCTCCCCAGGAGTCATCAAGAAGAGCCCAAGAAGGAGAAACCTTTGACCGCAGTTGAGTGTTTTGAAGAAACTGGTCCTTCTCAATCACCTGCCTTTTTCTTGGCATGATCTACGTTCCTGCTCATTGTTGCCATGTAACTGATATCACAGAACCTCACAGAAAGAACTCTCTTCTTGTGTCTATTCAGAAGCAGTGCAGGTACTCGTTTATATATTAAGGAAAGCACTTATCAGGACTCCAGTTTTATTCTTACTTGGAACCTTAGTGGTGTCAGGCCTGATCGGTGCCTCTGTGCAGCTTCAGGAAGACTCAGTCCACTTGCCTTTGGAATGGGGCCCCTGGTTCCAGGGGTGGCATCTTCCCGACACCAGTGGCCCTATTGCTTTGTACCCCTTTACAAGGCAAACACTTGATATGGCTTTTCAGCCCCATTACTGGCATGAAAAGCTTCCTCCAGCCTTTTCTCTAGTGACAAAAATAACAAAAATGCATTTGTTTGGTTTCAGGGAATACTAATTAGCAGCTCTCTCAAATATATGAAATATTTTCCCCATTCTATGTTTCATTTGTTACAGCTTGACCTCTTCCCCTCTGAACAATTTCTGCCACCATTTGTGCTGCCTCTTTTTCTTTGCTTCAGCAAAATGCAGAGGTTATACCCATTAGATTTTTTTTTTTTTTTTTTTTTTTTTTTTTTTTTTGGCGGTACGCAGGCCTCTCACTGCTGTGGCCTCTCCCGTTGTGGAGTACAGGCTCTGGACGCACAGGCTCAGCGGCCATGGCTCACGGGGCCCAGCCGCTCTGCGGCACATGGGATCTTCCCAGACTGGGGCACGAACCCATGTCCCCTGCATTGGCAGGCAGATTCTCAACCACTGCGCTACCAGGGAAGCCCCCCATTGGATTTTTAAGGCAATAAGCATTGGCCTTCAGGTTCTAGAACTGTCTTATATTTTTCACTTGACAATATTCAACAGAACTATAGCCTGGCACAGCCTGTCAAACCATAGAGCTAGCTTTCTAGTTTGGAAGGACTCCCCTTCACAGCGGGAAAGACTTACAGCATCCTTAACTCCACTCATTGCTGAATTTGAGCATCTCTGAAGCTGGAGACAGACGTGACCACCAAGGATGCCTATAAGTTAAAAGTCTGAACATCAATGTGAACCACAGAGAGAATGGAAAGATACATAAGAGGCTACAACTTATGGTTGTGGGTCCCTAAATGATAAAATCAGATATTTTATTTTCCCTCCTTCTTAGTTTTTTACTCTATTATAATAACAGCCTTGCTGTGTTTCCTTGCATATATTATGCTGTTTCATCTCTCACTGGCATTGATCAGTCTGTTTCAATCCATCCATCCATTCAGCTAGTAACCCCAATGTGCTACATACTCTAAAGAGAGCCTGTTGGTTTTGATTACTTACCATGTCCAAGGCACTGTGCTAAGCACTTTACCTGTATTGGCTCATTTCTTTTGGAGAACTATCGTGTGAGATACATAGTCTAAGTGTCTGCATGTTTCAGGTAAGGAGACCAAGGCTCAGGGGTTAAGAAACCTGCTCAGAGTCATTCACATGGTGGGTGCAGGACCCACTAGTTTCAGGTCACACTACTAATTATGCCCCTCACCTTCCTTCCCGATATATCATTCATTCTAGGCCCTAAAAACATGAAGTATTCTAATAGAAGACACAGTCCATGAGAAGAATAAACATACGTATGATCAAAAATGTTAAATATGACAACAAAGACATGCACAGAAATGAGAGGAAGAGAGTGGGGAGGTAGGTGGCACAAAAGGAGGTGAAAACAGGGAACACAGATCAGAGAGACCCTGGAGAAAAAAATGTCTCTATTGAGTTTCTCGGCATGGTTAAGAACTGACCAAAGGGAAATGGGGTGGGAGGAAGGCATTTAGGACAGAGGAAACCTCAAGAGCATAGAACAAAGATAAGAAATACTTTGCAAGGAATAAGTTCAATACTGCCAGAATGTAAAGAGCACTGCAGGGAGAGGTGGGAAACAGAACTTCAAGATCAGTGGAGGTAATTTCTGGAGGGTGTTGTGGGCCTTGCTAAGATGCTCACAGTTAATGGGAAGCCATGAAGTGCTTTAAGTAAAGGAGCTGAATGTCTGATTTGGATTTCAGATAAATCACACTAAAAGCTGGGTTGGTGATGAATGTGAGGAAGGGGGCTGCTGTGATCAGTGCAGAAGTGTGAGAAGCGATGAAGAGTGAGGTTGAAGAAGCTGCGGTTGTGATGGGAAGCAAGAGGGGAAGCTGGTAGATTTTCATGAGTCAAAGTTAGCAGGACTTGTGGACTGACTGGATGTGAGGGCAATGGGAGGAAAAGCAGAGATAAAAATGGGATTCTGTGTTCTAATTTGGGTGACTGGGCAGATACTGGTGTTGATGACTGATCTGTGAACTGTGAGGCATAAACCAGACTGAGGGAAAGATAATGGGCTTGAAGCGCTCTTGAAATATATCCTCAGGAAACTATCCAGAAGGCCGTGAGACATGCAAGTCGAGGTTAGAGAAGATGTCCTTGTAGGAAAGACAGATTTAAGAATAATCAAAGTTCTGGCAAGTTACCCATGTATGGGCAGTAATGGGCTAGAATCATCAACTTATAAAATAAATCAAATAAAAAGGAGCCTGTGAAGGACATAGAGAAAGAATAGGGTCGGGGGGAAGGAGGAGCAGCAAGAGTATCATATCATGGAAAAGAAAGAGGTAGTTTTTAGAAGGTCAACACAGTAAACATAGAAGGTAGTAGAGACTGAGGCTGTCCTGTAGATATATACACATGATGAGCATCTAACCCCTCTGTTCACTGTTCCTCTCTCTCTTTGACTCCTCACCATGCTGTACCACTGTATATTCTCCCATGCATTCTTCAAAACTCAATTTAGAGGCATTGCCCCTGTAGGCAGGTAAACTTTCTACCCATCTAAGCTACAGGAGGTGCTTCTCTATTTGACCTCTCTCATTGAACACACAATACCTGCATGCTTACTTCCTCTCTAGACTGCAAGTTCTTCAACGTTATTGTGGTAAACTGATTTGCTCTAAGGACCCCACTTTTTCACGCTTCTCTGTATTCATTCCCTTTGGTAGTGGCCTCCCACACTTGGACTTGACTGTGTGTCTCCATTGCATTTTATTCAGGCCAATGGGATAGTACCAAACTTGATGTAAGCAGAGGCCTGAAAAGTTCTTGTGCATTTTTACTTTCTCTTTTAGATTCCTGCTACTACAGGGTGACAAGTCCAGGCCAACCTGCTGGAGCAAAAAAGATTGCTTGGAGCAGAACCAAGTTGTCCTAACTAAAGCCATCCTCTACCATCCAGCCCCTAGCTGGCCCAATGGCTGACTTCCCAAACACTGTTTTGGGGTGATTTGTTACACAGCAATACCTGATATTAAAAATTACGTCCTATGCAACTTTTTACTCTAGCACATTAGCAAGGTACTTAACATATAATGAGTGGTCTGTAAACATATGTTGAACTGAAAAGCGTAGAAGAAATGGAAGGAAAATTCCAATCTATTGCAAAGTGTTTTTTCTTTCCTCTCTTTCTACCAAACATCATGACTGCCCCAAATTTCTCACTTACTTTTCCCTCTGAGATCTCAGGAGCTAAGACTGTAGGGGCAGCTGTGGGAATTCCAGCAGGCACACTGTGGTTTGAAATCCACAGACAAGGGAGCATGGCTTCCTTCCTTGGCCTACTGCCCCACGCGCGGCAAGCAGAGCAGCCAAGCCCAAGTGGCAGCCGCAGTGTGGGAGCCCAGCTCTGCTGCCATAAATTACCCGGGGGCAGGAAGGAGCAGTGAGAGTCAGCGGTTTCAACTACCTAGTAGTTCATTTTTGTTCTTGTTTTTCAGTTAGCAGTCTGTAAAATTTATTGCAAAATTAAGCTACCTGCTCCAGAGTCAATAATATTCCTGGTGCCAGCTGGTGTAATAACTCACATAAAGGGCAGGAGATGGAGGGAGTGAGACTGATTTAGGAAGTAGACTTCCAAGCCCTATTTGCTGCTGCCTACTCCCTGCTGCTAAAGGTCAGGTAAGTAGAGGGCTAAGATTACAGCCTCATAACATCCTTGGAGGGCTAGAATTTCTATTGGGTTCGAAATTTAAAACAAAAACTGTTTCTTTTGCATGATGGATTCCTTTTATCCTTCCCACCTCTGTTTCCATAAAAGTAGAAACATTCAATTTCATATTTTGTTTCTGGCATTGCAAGGAAGAGGTACTGTACAAAGCTTGACCCTGTGCAAACTTCCTATGGTGCTTTCTAATAGCCTAACATCAGTCTGGAGGGGCTGTGGAGATTGCTCTTACTGCAATGTCTTCATTTACAGATGGAAACACCAAGTCTTGGTGTAATTAATGATTGTTCATGTCCTGCTCAGCTACCTACCTGGGATTAGAACCGAGATCTGATGCCCAGGTCATAGTCAAGTGCTGCTTCACTCGACATTCTGCTACTGAAAGGACTTCAATTTACAACTTCAGTCTTTCTCGAATATACATAGTTTCTTTAACAATTGTCTCTTCATCTCCTTTTTTTTTTGTGTGTGCAAAGATCAGCACAATAAGTCTATTTATTATTATCGTTATTATAATAAGTTATTATTAAGTCCTACTGTTTCTTAAAGAGTCTAAATTATGTACCTGATTATCCAAAAGGACCATACAGCCACATTTTCATTCCAGCTGCAAGGCACTAGATGTTATCATTAATTTGTTTGTAGTTAATTATCTTTACAAAATAATGCTCTGAAAGACAATGATTGAAAGGTTATATTTGGTAATTCCTCATGGTGTCTTCCTTGAAATGCCTACAATATCATCTTTGCCATCTGGGGTGTAAGCTTAGTATTTCTTGAAGGACATTTAGCAGTTGGAAATTAAACTCTGCAAGTTAAGTGTCTATTTCTTGATCAATATCCCATTTGCTCTTTTAGAAAATTTAGATGGAATTTCTTTCTTTCAAATCCTTGGTTCTTCTTTATTGGTTGTTGGAGCTTTAGCTACTGCTCAGGGCTGGCTATAAGGCTTAGATTAGAAGGAATTGCTTTGATGTTTTTCAAAGTCAAGAAAGAATTTTACACCTCTCTGAGTATCCCTTGACTGCAGGTAAAGAATGTACCTCTCTGGAGAGGTACCAATTAAAGTTAATTGTATATGACCTGATTGATCCATAGAGAACTTAGAGTTTCTAACTGAATTTGCTATTGTCTTCATAAAATGAAGATTTGGTTTAGTTACAAATTGTGGATTGGAGGACCTGGCTGCATTATCTATCTGAACACAATGGTACTGTCAATAGAATGAACAGTATTCATTCATTTAGGAGAATGACAGCTGTACAAATCCACCCTTGTCACAGAATTCCTGCTCTATTCCCCTTGTAAATCAAGGGTGGTTTAGGAGAACTGTTTCCCGGCTTCTGGGAGGGAATGCCAGTTCTACCACTCAAGAGCTGATATTTTCCCCCAGTTCTTACATGGGGGGCAGGGGTGAGAGGGGTATGTGAAACTTTTGTAATTTGACCTGGGACTGGGCAAGAGGAACCTGGCTTTAAACTTCACCAAGACCTTGAAACTCAGCCCAAGCTGATTAAAACCCCCGAGTATGTGAGTCTTTTCAAGTGCACTAATTGTGTTATGTTGTGGATGGAAACCATGAAAAATGGGTATTTTGAAAGTCTCCAGCTTGGGGTGCATTTTACTTCTAAGATGATTAAACATCTGTTTCATTCTGAGATTTGGGTAAAAGCTCAAGTGAATGAACAGTTGGAAAACAAATTAAATAGGCAGAGTTAAGTAGTCAATAAAATGGATATATACTCTGGTGATGTTTGTTCTGATCTAGTTTAACTCAAATGCCTAAAGTAGGTATAATCTTTACAGTTCTTCTACCAGTATGTTAAAAAAAAATAACGGTTTCACTTTGCTGTACACCTGAAACTAACACAATATTGTAAATCAACTATACTTCAATTAAAAAAAAAACTGTTTTTTTTTTAAATTGAGTATGATTGATTTCAAAATAGGAATTTATATGAAGAGATACTTTCTTAAGTTTACTCTCTCTTTGTATATGTATATATTGAACATTCCATGATCTCTATGGGAAGCAAAACTAAATGTAAGGCTATCATCCCCCTCACAAGATAGTGTACCATTTCATACTCAGTTGCCTTCCTTACCTCCTACACACCGACACTATTCATTCGCCCACCTACAAAGCACCCTAGACATTAAGTTTCAGAGTCAGCCTTTCAGAATCCATGTTATACAATGAAGAGCAAAAGAGAAAAAAGGAAGCATTTCCTCAATTCATCATTTGCCCCTCAATTTGTGTAACAACAAATTATCTGCAGCCTGTACGCTGAGCAGATGTACAGGCTGTAGATAATGTGGTGAAAGTATGGACTTTGAAACTCGACTGCCTGAGTTCAGATTCCTGCTCTGCCACTTATTAGCTATATGACCTAGGGCCAGTTATTTAAACTGCTTGAACCCCAGTTGTCTCATCTACAAAGTGGGATAATAATTCCACCCATCTCAAGGGATATGGATGAAAGAAATCAGTCTACATAAAGCCCTTAAGGTAGTGCCTGTGTGCTTTTACACTTATGTATACAATATACACGTTTCTCTTAAAATACTCTACGTGTCTTAGGAATCTCCTATTTGTGAATTCAAGCAGTCATGAAATGAATTGTTCTTTGGTTATGCAAGATTTACCTAATTAAAGGCCTCCAATTTGAGGTCATTTTGTACCCATATGACATCCTCCCCTTGAAATCAGGATATTTTGCTTGTAGCTTAGAGCCCTCCTGCTTGTAGAGCACACATTGCAAAGACCCAGAGTTCCACTTTGGAGATTTTAAAATAGTTTTTTTCCTGCTTTTTCTCAGGCTTATATACATTTTATTATTGTTGTCATCACGAAGGAGAAGAAAGGCTGATGTGCTTGGTGGAATAGTTTTAGTTACGGAATGAATGGAAGTCGGCTGGCTTTAGCTGACTTGCCTCTCCGACATCTGCTCACCCTTCAAAAAACCCCTTAAAAATAGCACGATTCTATTTTTCTAGACTTCTTCTCATTAGGAAAAGTTTCTAAAGATCCTTTTGGAAGCTCATTTGAAAGCTTATGGTACTCAGGATGATGAGGTTTTCCTGGGGTGGGGATTTGTTTCAGAGTGAGCCATAAATCAACAAGTGTGCTGCTTTCTCTGGTCCCCTTTATGATCCTGATGGATATGAGCCATTCCTTAACTTAAAGCTTAAATAAGGTAGAAAAAAAGAGAAAGGAAGGAAAGAAAGGAAAGGAAAGAAAAGAAAAAAACTAAACCCTCAGATTTTAAAGAAACCCATCTACCCAGGCTCTACTTTATCTCTCTAAGACAGATGAACTTTGATTAAGGTGCCTCTCTGCCAAGCAACAGGGTGAATAAATTCACAGATTTCCGTGTCATGGAACTTTAAAATTTTTACATAATACAAAGTGGATGAATGCTCTCCTAGCCCTTTTTTAATGTGCGAACTTTTAAATTTTGATCTAAAACATTGTTTTTTTCTCTTTATGGATCATGGCTCCATTTGTTGCCTCCATTTTGAAATTTGTCCTCTGTAAATCCAGTATTATTGATTCTATCTTATTTCAATAGCCTTTGGCAATTTCATCAGTTCATTGGAATACTTAAGATATACGACAATAAAATTCAGAATAAGAGCCTTTTATTCCTGGTTTGCTTTCCCTTCTACAGCATAAAACTAGAAACTTGTAATCAAGAAGGTGTCAAAACATCACTAGGCATGAGATAACCAGTTATAGTAATGATAGTTCAGGAAGAGACCATTTACATGCATAAGAAAAGAGAAAAATATAGTGTAAGATGAAAAGATTTTAGGAGTTTATAATGTCTTCCCCCAACCGATGTCCTCTCCAAAATCTTTCCCATCTGACTCTCCCCTGCGGGCCATTCTTTCTTAGAAGGCAGAGAGAAATTCCCAATGGCTGCTGACTTTTGGGACAATGTGCCTTTCCACTGCCTGACTTTTGGGACAATGTGCCTTTCCACTGCCTGAATCTTGACTTCCTGAAAGCTGCCCCAACCTAAGGATCCAAAATAATCTATGTGTGGAACACATTTACAGAAAATCCTCTGGCTTTGTGCCTCAACACTGGGTGGGCCATTAGTAGAGTGACTCTGTAATTTATCACTGAAACCAGGGCATTTTTGAGAGTGAAAGGAAATGCTACTGATAATTATCCAGGACAGCATAAACTGAGATTATCTCATACAAATTTGTTGAATTATTAACTGAACAGTAAATTTAAAAACTCACTCAAAAGAAAGGAGGAAAGTCATAGAACTATTTTCTTTCTATAATGTTTAGAAACTATACTATATACTTTGTATCTATTAACTCATCATAGTAACTGTCTTAGATAGTTGTCATTATTTCCATTTTATGGATGAGAAAACTGAGGATCCGGGAAATATAGTCATTTGCCTTAGGCCACAACATATTATATGTTGGGGGTAGTACTGACTTTAAAGAGGTTAGAAATTATGAAAGGAACTGACCAAATGAATGAATGAATGAATGAATTATTAAACAGAATGATAAAAGGCCCAGCACATCTCATTCATGAGATGAAGAGAATCCTGTGTATATTACCATCTGGGTTTTCAGAACTCTGACAATTTGAAAAATATTCTTAGCTAATTTACACTTCCTGCACCTATTTTACTTTTATGACATCATAAAGATAACAATTTCCAAAAAGTAAGAAAGCTCAGGAGCACTGCTGTGGATAACTTCTCCAAGTGGGAAAATATGTGTAGCTTCCCAGTCATATATTTGACTGGCTGAAAAGAGTTCTTACATTTTTACTTAGTAATTTCACTTCCAATAATGTATTTTATGGAAATATAGCTGGGCCTTGTACCCTTTGCATGGACCAGTCATTGGATGCAGGCCTCCCTGGGGAGGGGTTGAGACCTTTGGCTGGAGGTTTTTACAGCCAACAGCAATCCCCAGGCAAGGGCTCAGGTAGCTGTATGACCTTGAGCAAGTTATTTTATCCTCTTTGGTTCTCTGCTTTCTTATGTTAAAATGGGGATTAGTAATAAACGTTGTTTAATATGCATGGTTATTGGGGAGATCAATGAAATGCCACTGTATCTCAAAGCACCTCAAAACACCAAACATGAAATATGAGAGGAGTCATGGCCGTTCTTACAACCTTGAGTGGATTTGCCTTCCAGTTGGCAGTCAGTGAGGACCTGATCTTTTTAAAGGAGGTCCTTCAGTGGCACACTTTGGCTCTGGAAATGTTCATAACGACAGGTCATGTTGAACACATTTCTTCTCTTTATGTTCTGTGAGACATTATCTTTAGAAGGATAAATATGATGGTTGATTCCTAGCCATCATACACTGGGTGTGGCGAACAGATTCTAAAATGGCCGGCAATTATCTCCACCTCCTGGTCTTTATGTGATATGTAATTTCCTCTCCTTGAATATAGGCAGGAACTGTGATTTGCTCCTAACCAATAGAATATGGCAAAGAGGATTGTTTGCCACTTAAATGATTGTGTTACATTAGATTGTAACTTCCATCTTGTTTGCAGACTTTCTCCATTGATTCTCTTCCTTTCTGGCATCATGAAGTCAGATGCCCTGTTGGTAGAGGCCACATAGCAAGGAACCAAGGACAGCCACTGTCTAATAGCCAGCAAGAAACTGAGGCCCTTAGTTTGATAGCCCACAAGAAACAGAAGGTTGTTCTGTCAACAACCATGTGAATTTAGAAGCAGTTCCTTCCCCAGTTGAACCTTGATGAGAATGCAGCCCTAGCTGCTACTTGGACTGCAGCCTTGCAGAGGACCCGGTCAGGCCATGGATATCTGACCACCAGAAACTGAGATAATAAATATGTGTTGTTGTAAGTTGTTGTGTTTGTGATAACATGGTTATGTAGCAATAGATGACTAGGTTACAGTAATATACAAGGTAATACAAATAATATACTTTCAAAGACATATATTCCTAAATTATTTCTCAGAAACAGGCATTTTATAAACTAAGCCAATTATTTATTCACTCTTAAATTGTGAGCACATCACTGACCACCAACCAGTACAAAAGAGTTCACTCCAAGAGTTTTGGGAAAAGGTGCAATGAACTCAAACCTGGGAGTGGATTCCATGTCCAATACTTACTAGCTGTGTAACTCTGAGAAAGTCACATAACTCTTCTGGGCTACAGCTCCTTTATGTTTACAGTGAGATAATATTTCCCTTACAGGATTTTGTGAGAATTAAATGTGATGATTAATGGAATTTAATTGAACTGACACAAACTCAATAGACAATGCAGAGGAACAGCATTTATTCATGAAAGTGAGAGAAACTAACTTCAGCAGAGGTTGATATTGCCCTTATTTTACTGTGATTAGATTAACCAAGTTAGCTAGATTGGTTTTGTCTTTTAAAATCAGATCTTGCTGATAAAACTGATAAAATGTGTCTGGACTTGAAATTCTGGGAGCCGCTCAGGCTTCTGAAAGGTCTAATGGGATAACATGTTAGTGACTCTAGTATGCATATTGTCTAAATAAAATATGTTTTTTATTCATTTAACAAATATTTATTGAGTACCCATTAAATACCAGGCACTCTCTGTGATGTTAAAGTTTTAACTTTATTTATCTAAATAGATAATTCTTCATTGAAGATCAACAGATTTAAATTTTCAGGGACAGGTTTTCATTAGCTCTGGTTTCATGAGATGATTTTTTTAAAAGTCGGGATTATTGAGGTGTCTATATAGAATGGTGTACTATTCAGCAATAAAAAGGACAAACCAGTGATACATGTAACAACCTGGATGAATCGCAACATCATTGTGCTGAGTGAAATAAGCCACACAAAAACGTATGATTCCATTCATATAAAATTCTGGAAAGTGTGAAAAAACTGAGAGTGGTTACCTGGGAACAAGGGTGGAAAGAGAGATGGATTGAACTGGGTTTGAAGAAATTCTGGGAAGCAGTAGAAATATTTGGTATCTTGATTGACTGTGCTAATGGCTTCACATATGTACAGATATGTCAAAAATCATCATATTGCACACTTTATGGGCATACCTTGATTTATTGTGCTTTATTACGTTTCACAGATATTGCATTTTTTACAACATATAGGTTTATGGCAACCCTGCATCAAGCAAGTCTCTTGGCGCTCTTTTCCAACAGCACTTGCTCACTTTGTGTCTCTGTGTGACATTTTGGTAATTCTTGCAATATTTCAAACTTTTTCATGATTATTGTATTTGTAATGGTGATCTGTGATCCGTGATCTTTGATGTTATTATTGTAATTATTTGGGGGCACCAGGAGCCATACCATAAAAGACAGCAAATTTAATCGATAAATGTTGTGTGTGTTCTGACTGCTCCACCAGCTGGCTGTTTCCTGTCTCTCTCCCTCTCCTCATGCCTCCTTACTCCCTTGAGACAAAACAATATTGAAATTAGACCAATTAATAACCCTACAATAGCCTCTAAGTGTTCAAGTGAAAGGAAGAGTTGCACGTCTCTCACTTTAAATCAAAAGCTACAAATAATTAAGCTTAGTGAGGAAGACAGGTCGAAAGCCAAGACAGACTGAAAGCTATGCCTCTTGCACCAATTAGCCAAGTTGTGAAAGCAAAGGAAAAGTTCTTGAAGGAAATTAACAGTGCTACTCCAGTGAACATACAAATGATAAGAAAGCAAAACAACCTTATTGCTTATACGCAGAAAGTTTTAGAGGTCTGGATGGAAGATCAAATCAGCTACAACAATTAAGCCAAAGCTTAATCCAGAGCAAGGCCCTTCAATTCTATGAAGGCTAAGAGAGGTGAGGAAGCTGCAGAAGAAAAGTCCAAACCTAGCAGGGTTTGGTTCATGAAGTTTAAGGAAAGAAGCCATCTCCATAACATAAAAGTGCAAGGTGAAGCAGCAAGGGCTGATGTAGAAGCTGCAGCAAGTTATCCAGAACATCTAGCTAAGATAATTAATAAAAGTGGCTCTACTGAACAACAGATTTTCAATTTAAATGAAACAGCCTTCTATTGGAAGAAGATGCCATGTAGGACTTTCATAGCTAGAGAGGAGAAGTCAATGCCTGACTTTAAAGCTTCAAAAGAGAGGCCAAATCTCTTGTTAGGGGTTAATGCAGGCGGTGACTCTAAGTTGAAGCCAGTGCTCATTTAACATTCTGAAAACCTTAAGCCCTTTAAGAATTAGGCTAAATTGACTCTGCCTGTGCTCTACAAATGGAACAGCAAAGCTTGGATGACAGCACATCTGTTTACAGCATGGTTTACTGAATACTTCAAACCCAGAGTTGAGACCTATTGCTTAGAAAAAAGGATTCCTTTCAAAATAGTACTTCTCATTGGCAATCCACCTGGTCACCCAGGAGTTCTGATGGAGCTGTATAATGAGATTCATGTTGTTTTCATGTCTGCTAACACAACACCCATTCCACAGCCAGTGAACAAAGGAGTCATTTCAACTTTCAAGTCTTATTAAAGAAATATTTTTGTAAGGCTATAGCTGTCATAGGAGTTTGGAAGAAGTTGATTCCAATGCTCATGGATGACTTTGTGGGCTTCAAGACCTCAGTGAAGAAAATCACTGCAGATATGGTAGAAATGGCAAGAGAACTAGAATGAGAAGTGGAGCCTGAAGATGTGACTGAATTGCTGCAATATCATGACAAAGCTTGAATGAATGAGGAGTTGCTTCCCGTGGATGAACAAAGAAAGTGATTTCTTGAGATAGAATCTACTCCTGATGAAGATACTGTAAAGATTGTTGAAATGACACCAGAGGATTTAGAATATTACATACATGTAGTTAATAAAGCAGTGGCAGGGTTTGAGAGGATTGACTCCAATCTTGAAAGAAGTTCTAATGTGGGTAAAGGGCTATCAAATAGTGTTAGACTTTTTTTAGACCTAATGGTATTGCACATTAATAGACTACAGTATAGTATAAACATAACTTTTATATGCATTGGGAAACAAAAAATATGTGTGACTTGCTTTATTGCAATATACACTTTATTTTAGTGGTCTGGAATGGAACTCACTCAGAGTTATGCCTGCAAGTATGTAGTTTATCATTATCAATAACACCTTAATAAATTAAAAAAAATCTTTTCTAGATCATTTTAGGGATATGTGAAATAAAGTTCATTAAGCTAACTGATATATAATCTCTATATAATTTAGTCTAATACCACTTTTATAGTGGAATTTCAGCACAATGTAGGACAGGGAAGGAAAATACAAATATATGTTTTTGACTGCAAATCACATAAACTACTAAGGGATTTGTTATGAACACAGTGTGCAAAGCCACCAAAAGACATGAAGTCTTTCTACTGGGAAGAGACGTTTCTCATAGACGTTTAAAATATTTCTCTTGATTTTAGGAAATGAAATGTCCTACCATTGGACTTTGGCTTGTTACTGAATGGAATCTGTAGCAATTATAAACCAATTTTAAATCTATGCTACCATGATTCTTCTGGGGAAATTTGCAGGAAATAAATGCAAAAAATAACACCTTTTTAATGTCCAATTCAGTAAATTTCTTTGTCTAAACATAATTTGAGTTTACAGTTGGGATTAAGTAGATTTGTGGACATTTGGGTGGACTAATAACCTAATAAATGCAAAGAGTAGGCACTAAAAATTTAAATACTCTTCACCCAAATGTTTGGTATGTATTTATATTTCTACTTTTGATTACTTCTTTTTTTTTCTTTTTTCTTTCGGATGTGTAATATTTTATAGAAATATTTTTTCCAGTAGGGAAATCACCCATCTGATGTGACTACTTGAGTTCAGAGAAGAAAGCATCTAGATACCTTAGAAATAGTCATTGCTCATTATTTATGCCATTCACAATGACTTATTTTTTTCCCTTCTATTTTTCTTTCATGATTTCCATTTCTTTATCCTTCCTTTAATGTTATGGGAGAATGTCTTAGGACTATCTTCTCATTCGGTCAGTTGATTTTCTATGATATACAACCTGCTCTTCACTGTTTTCAGTGACTTTTTCTGATCCTGAAGAACCCTCTACTGTCTTCAGAGTGATACCTTTTCATGACTACTGATTCTTGTCTAATGAGCATATTACTCTTAGAGATACAATTAGGTTACAAGTTCAAGACCTATAAGATTTTCTCCCTTTCTTGCATTACGTTTTATAAAGTGGTCTTTATTCTGCTTTCTGAGGTTCAACATCTTCCTTCTAGGTCTGATTTATTTATTCTTCTTCTGATCTATGAATGCATCACAATATATTTCTCCATTTTATTATTGGTGTACCTTTAAGTTTCTTCTAGTTTGGGGCTGTTTTGGCTGTTCTTTTAGTGTTTATTCTGGTTCACACAAGCTACCTTATTTTGGTTACATAAAAAGGAGTAGAATTTTGGGGTCATGTGTATGCACATCTTGAAGTAGACTAGATAATACCCAAGTGTTTTCCAAAGCAGTTGTACCAATTTACATTCACACCAGTCAATGTGTGTCTTCAATTGTCAGACTCTGTAGCAGACATTTGTTGGGGCCCCACCCATATACTCTGGCACTCACTGCTTTCTTGCATGGCCAAAACCAGGGTTTTCAATTGCAAACACCTGCAACTGTTTTCCTGAAGGCTTTTTTTTTTTTTCCCTGCCAGAGCCCACCTAGGTCCCCAGTGGAGCAGCCTAGAAATACCCAAGAGTTAAGCTTCTCCTCACCTACCCCTGGAAGTTGCCCTCAAGAAATCCTCACCAACGCTCCCTCTTCCCACTGAGAAGAAATAACTCAGAGGTGGATTTACTACCTCTGAGTGTTTTTCAGAGGATAAAGCTCTACTTGGTCACGGCGATAGATTACTCAATAACAATACTTTTTTGACTTTCTTCTCTTTCTTCTCTCACTTTCTATATTAGTGTTTCCTAGTATCATCTCCCATATAAACTACAGGCACTTGAATCCTTTACTGACACTTTTCTACATTTATGGCATACACGAACCTTCCTCCTGTCTTCCTACACAGCCCTGCAGCCTTGCTCCAAACACTTCTAACGCTGCCTTGTCTTCTGTGAGGAATGTAAGCTCAGTGAGGGAATGGACTTGATGTATTTCCTTCCCAGCTCTGTCCCTAGTATCTAGCAAAGTGTCTGGTACAAAGAAAGTGCTCAGTATTTCATAGAGGAGGGACTGTCTCTGGCAGAATCAGAAGGTTAAAGGTGCCATGATAAAAAAATAAAGCAGGGACAGGAGATGGTGAATACACAGAGGTGGGGATATTGGAATGTCTCAGACAATATCTCTAAGGAAGAACATTGGACCATGATGAAGTACAGGAGCGAGCTCTGCAGATATCTGGGAGGAGAGCATTCCAGAAGCTAAGAGGAGTATATGCAAAGGCTCTGAAATGGAAACATGCTTGAAATATTCGAAGATAAACTTACAGGCTTGTGTGGCTAGAGGAGAACAAGGAGAGAATGACAGGAAATGAGGCAGGAGAAGCAGAGAGTTATAAACACAAAGTGATGAATGCAGGAATCATAAATATATAAATGCATGGGATAAATATCTGAATGCATATGTGTGTGAGAAGCAGCAAGGTACAGTGAAAAAACCACATGTTTGAGTTAGACAGGTTTAGATCTTCTTGTAAAAAAATTTCCTGATTTGTAATTTGGGAATATTAATGCTTAATGTAGAGGGGTTGAGGATTAAAGGAAAAGCACTGTGCACACTGCCTCATCAGAATCGGCTCCCAACGAGAACATTTTAGTAGTAGTGGTAGCAATAGTCAAAGTAGTAGTACTCATTCTAGCACAGAGGTAGTATCAAAGTGCTCTCCTAATTGTGGCAGGAATAATTAATATTTCTCCTGAGCAAAGGGAGGGTCAAGGGCAGCTACTGAGAGCAACTAATATTTGAGTTCAGTTAGAATGAATGCAAAGAAATTATGAAAATATATCAGCCAAAATAAAAAGAGTGGCATCCTAGAGATTAAATTCTCCCCTTTGTAAATAACTAAAGTCGTTTCTGTTTTCCTAACTCGATACAAAGTGACTGAATCACTTGGATTCCATGAGCAAGTCTGAGATATTTCAAATATATTTCCTCAAGTTGGAATCTTTCTTTCAACATAATGACTTAGTTAATGCATAAATTTTACAACAGAAAGTCAAGAATGGAAACTGGTAAATGAATTACAACATAATAGGCCCTAAGGAAAAAACTGTCAGGAAATATTAAAAAAAAAAATTGATAACATCTAGCCCAAATATTTTATATAAATGGCTCAGAAAATTAGGAATCTCTCTCTTTCCTACTCACTTTTCTCCTGTCTGCCTCCTATTATATCCACTCCAGTTATTGGATTTTATAAATACCTTACTCAAAGCATTACCTTTGCATTGCACACATTTTATTGACATTGTTAAGGTGAGCTGCTGATTCTGAATGTTTATCTGCAGTCTGTGCTGACAGAGAAGTACATTGACAAAGAATGTCAAATCAAAACCACTTGAGTTTCAAGCAAGAGAAAGACAGGATAATGAATTGTGTATAAGTTAATACTTAAGGAGTCCATATATCATAAAACCTATGACATTTGGAAGACATCATTATTCTAGAAGTTTAAAAAATCCTGCACCCATCATTATCTATTGCTTATAATCCAGATTAACATATCAGTGAAAAAACACGTCACACAGATCATGGAAAAGCCAAGAAGCTAAACATTGGATATTGAAATAACCCAGATAATAGCAACAACAGGAAGCCATTATCATCCCAAAGGCTGGAAGAACAAAGAGTATTATCAGAACCCAGGGACCAGGTTCACCCAGTAGAAGCTAGAACAATAGTACGCTTGCCTTATAGGGGCTGAGGTCAGAGTGGAGATATAGCCACTGCCAGAGATGTCACCTGGGGCAGGAGGAGTGGGCATGAGAAGGGAGAGATACCCTGGTTTCTCCATCACACTCTCCTCCATTTTTCCACCAGTGCCTCCTGTTGTCTGAACCCAGAAGGGAAAGTGCTGATATGGAATGCTAGGATACAGATTCCAAGGCAGTCAGCCTCACCATGATGCAGAGCAAAGAAAGAACATAATAAGTATAAGGAATGGATCTGAAGACAAGCCCAGGACTAGTATACCGGGACTAGTTGAACAACCAAAGTTCAAGGACCTTAGAGAGAGGGAACTTCTTTTGAGGACCCTGCTCTGAATAAATGTCAGCCCCGAACTCTAAGTCACTGAGCCTCATCAGTCAGTCTGATTCGCAAGAGAGAGAATCGCATTTGTTTCAAGCCTTCATTCTGATTCAATCACCCGTAGTCATACAAATGTGTCAGCCTGGAACTTCACCCCAGGAGATTCAATTTCTAAGCAAGGGGTGGCTCAAGGCTGGGCATACATCCCACACTTTGCCTGTCTGTAGATTTCAATCGGCCAGTACTTTTTTTAGGGTTTTTGAATCTGTATTATTCTTAAGTGAGATTGGCCTATTTGGGGCCATATTTGTCTGATTTGGATATCAGCATTATGCTAACAATATGCTATTAATTGGCTAGCTTTGCATATTTTTGGATTAGAGGATAAGTGTAGGAATTATCTCCTATAATTGTTTAGTGGAACTCCACAGTAAAATAACTAATCAGAACCCCATGTTAGAAGCAAATCTTTAATAACTCCTCAATTTTACTCTTATTTTTGGTGCTTCACTTGCCAACATTTTTATCTTCCCCCACATTATTTGTCATATAAATATTTTCAAATTTTACATATGGCCATGTGATTTCTCTTTTAAATGTAAAAATATTCTGTCTCAGTTATAGCTATGTGTTCATTTCTTCAAGTTTTAACATTTATTAAGAGTCCTTAGAATTAAAAAGAAATCAATTCTGCAATTTTTTTCTACTTTCTAGCTCACTAAAATTCATTCCCTGAATTTTTCTTCCTGTTTAGGCATTTGTTTGACTTGTTTGCCAGGTATGTCTGTGTATCAGTCTCTTTTCACTAAACTTGGTGAATTGTTTCAATTTACTTGCTTAGTTTTCCCCCAAATCTACACATTTTTAAAATGCTTTTTGTGATTGCTTATGTTACAATTTTACCAATTTTTCTCTTGAGAATACACTTAAGTCATTGGTTGGATCATCATTCCTTTATTTTTCCTTTCCTTTTCTTCTTGCCCTCCACATTGAGGTAAACTGCAAATTTGTCTTCCATTTGGGTGACCAATTGTCCCAATTAGCCCTAGATTGACAGGTTCCTGAGACATGGAACTTTCAGTACTGAAACTGGAAAAATCCAGGGGAATCTGAGGCAATCTGGATACCCTAACTGAATATTACTAACTCAGTCTCTCACAGCATCAAGTCAGTACTTTACTCTTTCCAGCCTTCCAATGTGAGTTTTACTTATTCAGTTTTTTAGAAATATTTTCCTCCTATTGTTCCTTACCTGGATGCCCTCCCTTTTTATCCTATCCTAGAGTCTTTGAATTCAGTCTGTCAAATTCTTCGTCTTCTCTCACCTTTTTTTTTTTTTAATTTAATTGATTTATTTTTTTGTGTGTGTGTGAGTGGTATGCGGGCCTCTCACTGTTGTGGCCTCTCCCGTTGCGGAGTACAGGCTCCGGACGCGCAGGCTCAGCAGCCATGGCTCACGGGCCCAGCCGCTCTGCAGCATGTGGGATCTTCCCGGACCGGGGCATGAACCTGTGTCCCCTGCATCGGCAGGCGGACTCTCAACCACTGCGCCACCAGGGAAGCCCTTCTGCTCATTTTTTAACAGTCTTTTCTTTGATCTAGTAGAGATGCCACCAGTTTTGTTTAAATGCTATTTTAGTTTTTATAGTAAGTAATTCTCAGGGAGAGTATCTTTTGAAATTCCAGTCTGATGTTTCTTTTCTATTAGTATGAATCATACAAAATGATCATTTTTAAGACCAAAAAATAGTCAAATATCCACATTTCCATTAGATTCAACCCGAATATTTATTATCACAGTCATTTTCATAGACCACGTTCATTCCTTTTATTCATTCTTGATAGGCACAATTAATGTTTACTTTTACCAAAGACAAGGAATGTGGCTTTCCTTTGATTTTACCTATTGTCTATTTGGGTACTGTCCATTCTCAGACACAAAGGTAGAGGTTTATCCGTACATGGTCTAGGCCAAGGTATTCTGTTTCCTCTTCCCAGGGTCTAGGCTTTGCTGTACTGCTCTCTTTTATGACTACAGAAAAACATTTATAACCCCAGCATGTAGTCCTTCCAGTGCCTCTAATAACTTACTTTTGTGAATTATCTTTCTGCCTTCCTTCCCCTTTTATCCATTCCTTTATACCAACTTCTATTTTGTTTGCTGGGAACCAGAAATAAATGCAAAAATATAAGAGTTGTACTAAACTTAGTCTAGCTTCCTTAAGTACCAGCAACAATGTAATAACAACAATAATAACAACAGCAACATTCACTGAGCACTTGCTATGTGTTAGACATTGTGGTAAATGCTTTACATGGGTGATCATTTTATCTACTGAGTGGCCCAACTTTCTTATCAGTAAAGAAATCTTGGGTATCTCTAAACTAGGTGCAAATGGTAAGGCAGGGTAGGATTTATTTCTACCTTTTGTTCAGGTAAGCAGATCACTTATTCCTTTCATCTAACCAACTTCATCAACATTTCAGTTAGTGACAATTCCTTTTTACATTCTACATTCTAAATTGCCCATCAATTTTCATTATCGATGTTTTTGAGAGGAGTAATATCTTCAACTGTCTTTATAAATATTTTGAAGAGAAATTTAAAAAATTATTCTGTAGTATTTGTAATTATATAACTGTTTTATTTATAAACTGGGATCCTAGGAACTTTTAACACATATAAATACTGTTTTTTTAATTGCAAGTAGTAGAAGATATAATTCATGAATAATAAAAGGGTTTATTAGTTCGTTATTGAAAGGTCAAAGTTAGGATGGGCATCAGGTGAAGTTTCACCATGGTTTCATTTCTGTGTGATTCTCTTGCTTTCTCCTCACTTATGTTTATTTCTTGTTTTCAGACTTGCTTCTGTAATATTGGAAAATTTGTGTATTAAATTCTGAATATTAAGTCATGCAGAAAGAAAGGGTTGTTCTGTCAAATCCTTGAAAAAATGTCTTAAGCTGTGTTCTACTTCTGCAACTCCTGAATTACTCTTTGTTTCTGGGATGGATCACCCAGGTTTACCCTGGGATTGTAACTGTGGTCAGTCGTTCCCAAACCTCTTGGCTGCTACCTACACAAGACAAGGGGAGGAGACTGTCCCTAGGAAGACAAGTTCACGGTTAAAGATTTATTCACATTCTCTCAAAGTAGGAAATATACCATATATCTTCCTTCTGAAACAAATATCCAATAGGTGGTTTGCACTTAAAAACTTTTATCAAAATGTTACTGGGGTGAGAATATATTGTTCTTTGACTTGGAAAACTCTTCCTTCTTTGACTTTGGGTGCTCAGTTCTTCCTTATCTGGGGAGTCCCACCACGTCGAGGACTCTTTCTTGGTCTCACCAAATCAATGATGAAATAAACCATATTGCTTTTATTTTCTATGTTTCTTAGTTTTAATTCTAGGATATTTACTATATGTCTCTTTGTACCGTTATTAGAACAAGACATGATATCACACAATGTTTTCAAAAGCTTTACGTGACTACTCAGTATGTTATCCTCATCCTTCCTGTTAAATTAAAAGCGTGTAGTACATAAGGAGTGAATCTGATAGATTCTTGCTCTCGTCCCTCAGCACCTATTGTTTTGTGCACGCAGCATAAGCTAAATAAAAACCCATTAAATAAAAGAAATAAAAATATTTCCCTGAAATGGAAAAATTTGCTCCAACACAATCACTACCTACATAAGAGTCTCCTATCTACTCTCTCATCTCCATCCAAATTACATACTCAGCCTTATCTCTTCCCTCTAATTACACCCCCTCTTGACCTGTAAATGATGGGAATACCTTGCTGACCTTTGCTGAACTGGTTTTAAATTTCTCTCCTGTTTGCAAATCTAATGCATTGAGAGTTTTTTTCTCTCTAAGCTCTTGGAGGGCTGTGTCAAAGTCTATACCCTTTGAGTTATAATATACCTTAGAATGATTTTAAGCCCAATTTTGTTCATAAAAATTGGTTAATGATTATATGGTTATTTATTATTTATATGGTGTGATTATATAGTGCGGCTCTGAATAAAGTCACATAAAGTGGAAGTACATAATATCAAGGAATGCACCTAAAAAACCTGCATTAATTTGAACCTTATGTAAAAGAGCAGAAATACAGAGAGTACTAAAATCGATTTAACATGCACTTCAATATTTTGAAAGGAAAAACAGATTCTTCCTTTTTATAAACTGTATATGTATACATCCAGATCATTATTGAATAAAAACAAAATTTTAATTCAAACATGAATATTTTTGCATGCTTAGAAAAAGCTGCCTCTTAAATCTCATTCCTGAAACTAGTCTTCTCATTTCAAATTGGAAAGATCTGTGTGATTTTATTAAAGTTTTAAATGCTTTGGAATAATAAATAGCATTTTTGGAGATTGATTTAATCTTTTAGCTTTTACCCCCGTAGCCACAAGACTGTTGATTTGCAGTAGTCATCAGTTATTCCTCCCTCTCCCAACAGACCAACAAACTAAAGTATTCTGGTGTATTTTAGAAAAACGAGCTATAATATGAAGTGTGCTGACTGTCTTCTCTTCCATTTACCTTCAGGGCAAAATGCAGTGAAACAAAATATAATTAAATTACGTAAAGGAGTTAAACTACAACCATGTAAAAACTTTTTATATTTGTCAGAATATTGAAATGAATGAGAAATTTCAATGATTTAAGCTGTCCAGAGGAAATACTAGTGTTTTGAATTTAAGAGAATTGAAGTCTTTTAAATCCTGAAGTGCTAACAATTAAATGTTAACCCAAACAAGAGGAAATTATTTATTTATTTAAAAAAATTATTGGCGTATACTTGCTTTGCAATGTTGTGTTAGTTTCTGCTGTACAGCAAAGTGAATCAGCTATATGTATACAATATCCCCTCTTTTTTTGGATTTCCTTCCCGTTTAGGTCACCACAGAGCACTGAGTAAAGTTCCCTGTGCTATACAGTAGGTTCTCATTAATTATCTATTTTATACATAGTATCAGTATTGTATATATGTCAGTCCCTATCTCCTAATTCATCCCCTCCCCTTGGTGTCCACACGTTTATTCTCTACATCTGTGTCTCTATGTCTGCTTTGCAAATAAGATCATCTATACCATTTTTTTCTTTAGATTACACATATATGCGTCAATATACGATATTTGTTTTTCTCTTTCTGACTTACTTCACTCTGTATGACAGTCTCTAGTTCCATCCACATCTCTACAAATGATCCAGTTTTGTTCCTTTTTATGGCTGAATAATATTCCATTGTATATATGTACCAAATCTTCTTTATACATTCCTCTGCTGATGGACATTTAGGTTGCTTCCATGTCCTGGCTATTGTAAATAGTGCTGCAACGAACATTGGGGTGCATGTGTCTTTGAATTATGCAAAGCAGAGGAAACTAAATAGAAGCTGGATAATTCTCAAACCTTGTTCTATCTCTGAATGTTGGGTGAGAATTAATTGATGATATATTTTTTCCTTCAGGTTCTATCAATATAGGTGTTTTGAAAATTAACTAATTTTTATAAAAACTGCACTGAAAGCTAATCTAGACTGATTACCTAGTAGAATAGGTAGAGATATCACACATTCTCAAATGAAACTGACAAACTATCCAGTTGCAAACAGCGTTACCACTCTGAACACAGAAAGTTGATGCTTAGCCTCAAGGAATGAAGTAAGTGATCCAGGAAAGGCTATTTATGGCTGATCTGCTCTTCTGTCACTAAACTAATACTGAGCTCAAGTTCATTCCTTATACTCTCTGAAATGATGTTAATTAGACAATGTACAGGTCATAGTCCATTTACAATATGGCAGTTAATTTCACTTTATTTACAAACCACAAAATGAATCCCCAAACTTAGTCTTTGCAAATGTTAATCTGAAACAATAAAGTGTGCAAATCTACCACTATTGTTTTTTTCTTGAAGCTTAAAGTCTATGATATGGATCAATAGGGTTAATTCAGATTTAACAGTTTAAGTAATTTTTTTATGTGATTTTTTTATCAGTCGGCTGATTCCCTGGGCTGGTAGTGGGGTGATGTATGTGGGAAACACAGAATAGGTACTATTGTCTAAAGAACGCTCATTATCAATTCGGGAGGTCACTTTCTCAATTTAATGAGTTGTAGTGGGAGAAAAATAAGCAGTTTTGAGGGACGAAAGGAAGTCTGTTAACAATAAACAACATTTATCCAGCATTTACTTGCTTTAAATACTGTGCTTTATGTGGCTTCATTCTTACACCCCTGTGGCTGAGGAACAGTAGATGCCCCACTTTGTGGAGGAGAAAACTGGGTTGTAGATTGTGCACATCTACAGAACTAGTGCATGGCAGAGATGGGATTCAGACCCAGGCTGTCTGACTCCAGAGCATTTTCCTTACATACTGGTGTTTCAGGAAAGGCTACCTTATTTCCAAAGAATGGAATGTACACTAATTTACACAAGGACAGAAAGCCCAGCTGGGGTTAACTGAAAACTAAAATAGAGAGCTGGAAAGCTGTTAGGAGCCAAAATCTCTTTCACTATAACAAGTAACTCTCTCCAGCTCTTTCTTCTTTCTTACTTCCTTCAATTAGTTTTCTCTGCTTTCAAATTTCCACATGGTCCAGCATTAGCTCACAACAGTCTATGTGTTTCTTAATTAAAATTCTCAAGAGCCATAACCCAAGTTGATTCAGCTCATCACTCCTAAGTTGCTAGATAGACAATGACTTGTTAAAATGTCCAATGTCAATCAATAAATGAGAGAAGGAAAGAGACACTTAAACTAGATTAGAGCAGCCTTGGATCAGGAAGAGGATAGCGATCCTGCAGACATACAGCCATCCTCTTCCTCTCAGATGCTCAGTCAGCTCCTAATGCCTTGGTTCTCTGCAGCTCGGAGGTTGCCCTTATCAACTGTATAAAGACCAAAGCCAAGGAAGGAGCTACCTAAGTCCCCAGTTCATGCCTTTGTGTATTATGGGGGCTCATTAAATGTTATATTGCCTGGAACTATAGTCACTTTTATTTAGTTAGTCTTGGCAAGAGAAAAGTCATGTTCCCATTATTCTTTCTTTATATTTGGGTGAAAGAGCTGGCCCTAGAAGGTGAGTGGGAAATGGAAAGAATAGCTCTTAAACCTCTCAGTGAAAGAAGAAATTTCTTGTTGGGTTCATACATGGGGATTCTAAAGGATTCAAGTATTGCAATGAGATCTCTTCCCCTCTTATTCTATCTATTGCCCCTTTTCAGGGAGCTCTACTCACCTTCATTCTAAGGCAATACCCTTCATGGAGGCCCCTCAAGGGGGTTCACATTTCTTCTTTTGTCTCTGTTCTTCTTCAGCAAAACCTTTGTCAGTTGCTAAGAGTTCTCCATTATTCTAGAAACACCATTGCCTCAAAGATGCAAGCTTAAAAGCTATTGTTCATTTTTGCTGGCATCATGAGGAAACCCTTCCTATATAGTTTAGATTCCTCCTAGTATAGCATTATTGTGTTATGGCTCTGAAAATCAACCTCTATGTCTTCATTCTGGCATATGGCCTGGCTGGCAGAAAAATACTGGTAACGTTATAGAGCCTCAACATTCTTTATACATAATTGAGGAAATACTGTAGTCACTCCTTTGTCACCTTCAGTTAGCTTTTTTCAGTTGGCTTTAGAATTTGTTGGCTTGGCCCCTGAAGAATGAAGGAGTTGAGAAAGTTTGACCTTGCCTACAGTGAACTTTCTCGAGACATGAAGTTTAAAGCCAGACCCCAGCTTCTCACCACAGTACCCTTAGCCGGCTCACAGCCCAGTGGAAGCACCAGTGTTGGCAAAGAAAAACCAACTCTTGACATAGCAAGGTCAGAGCTAGGATCCTAGGAAGGAAGTTTGGCTATACACGGTCTCTAATTTTAAAGGAAAGCAATGAAAGGAGACAGCTTGGTAGTTGTTTTATTTTCTCTAGAGTGGACTTATGTTGTCAATGGCAGAAAGCCATGAACCACGAAGATAAAATAATGCTAACCAGAGTGCTAAGTAAAGAAAACAAAGATGGCTCCACAATTAGTAGCATTATATATGTTAGTGCTAAGTAACAACAGATGTGTCTACAGGGATTGAAGCATTCCTTGCAATCCATCAGAAACCAAAGCCCTCTGATACCACAAGCCATTATGGCTTATCTTGGGCTTGGAGGAATGATGGCTGAGTCCACTGATTTGGCAAAGTGGGGATGTTGTCAAGGGTGTTCCAATCTACCTGTGTCACCCTTATCATGCTGCACACTTGTGCTGAGTTAACAGGGAGACATGTGCTGTAAAATCCAGTTCTGTAAAGACATGTACTTGCCATGAGTCATTAGCAAGCATGCGGAGCTAATTGGCAAAATACTCATAAAAGATTTTGAAGGTGGGTTAATTACAATTCATTACACCGTAAACTGTCCCCAGGCTATTGTTAAAAAATGCAGGAGTTTCAGGGCTCATTATTTTATGATTCATTTTGCCATGTTGTGAAAAACAGACTCTAAATCAAACTACATTTATTATAGGTCAGACCACAAAATCTTTATTGGTTTTTCCAACATTCCACCCTCGTTATATGAATTCATATGGACTGCACATTTCTGTCAATTGGCAAGAAAGCATGAAATAAAATTTATGATATTTTCTTACCTTATCCTCAGTACAGCCTTAAAAATCACAAGATCTAATTGCTTCCCCTATTTCCCGAAGTTCAGGAGAAAAATAAGTATTTTGAAATCAACCCCAAAGTTGTGATGATTGAAAGCAACTAAAGGATAATGAAGTCTGTCTTCTAAAGGAAGCATTTTAAAGAAAAACCTAAGAAGCATCATTCAGATGAAATATATTAAAACTGTTATTTGCCCCACCTAGAAAAATGACTAGAATGCACTGTTCAGTTGGAAGATAATTTGAAGTTCATTGGCTTCCTAAGTGTTAATCTTATTCTCCTCGTCCCCACCTTCAAAAGTATCTGAAAGAAAAAAGACACTGTTTATTTCTCAAAAACCTGTGATACAGTTGCTTGCCTCCTGTTCTTACCACAGACAGACTTGCTCAGAATCATGTAAGGGCCCACACTTAGTCATTCTGTACCATTATATGTAATTGTTCGTTGATTAATGCTTTCAATTACGTCCATTTTCACTGTGTGACCCAAACCACCTTGACAGCGACAGCCTGCTATACTCATTACTGAGGATGAGTGAAAAATAAAATGCTAGGTTCACTTCCAGCCCTCGAGAGTTCAGCAGCTTATTTGAACCTTATCTGAACTATCAAAAGTTTTGACTCTGCAAAAACCCATGTTTGAGGAAGGGGAGGGAATGTGTGGTGCAGAAGGCTTTGGGTGGAAGGGAAAGGGGGTTGTTGGAAATTGTGCGAGAATGAGTTTCCTTGGGAGTGATCCAGTACTTCCTGATTCTGGCTGGGCCAGAAATACCGCACAAGTCTTTCTTGAAACTTCCAAGATCTTGGGAAGGCCTTCCTCCAAGAAGTTTGCCACTTCTGTATGCCTGGGTTTTGGCCAGGCCCGGAGACAGAAATATGTGCAAGAGGAAACAGTTTAATAGAAAGTTACCTGGATACTTGAGAATTGTCAAAAGAGGTTTACCTCTAATGAAATTGAACCTGAACAGTTTGGCCAGGGTCAATGATCATAACCCCTTCCATCCCTTATAGAAAGAGGGACCTGGAAGGTGACCTTAGAAACTCCTAGGGCAATCCACTTATTTTATAGAGGAATTCAGGATATCAAGAGGAGCCAAATGACTGAACCGATACAGATGTGGACCAGAGTGAAGTCTAGAAAGCCAGTAGAAGAGGCAGAGGAAAGATGGAGTCAGACAAGCAGATTTCCCAAGGCTTGAGTTCTGGCTTCACTCTGCCGCTAATGAGTGGTATCATCTTGGGCAAGTCATTTCACTTATCTGACCCTCTGTGGATGATTTCAACCACAAAGTACTAAATTAACCATTTCTGTGGGATGAGAGAGCTAAAAAGGGATGATTTAGAAGCGGGACCCAGCTGGACGGCAAGAGTGTCACATAAGGAAGAGAAAGCATGCCACCCAGGAAGGACTGGTGAATAAAGAGAAGACTTTGAATGAAAATATAAAGAACCTGATAAGGAGTGTTCATTTTGCACTGGGTAACAGACAGATAGTTACTTTTTAAAAAGCTTGGAAAGGAAGTAAAATTGTTGCATGTATTTTTTCTTCTAAAAGTCATAATAAATTAAAGTTTCACAAAATAAACAAAACAATCTAAAGAGGGGTGCATAAGAGGAAGAAGTGCCCCAAAGAGGGAGACACTGGGACAGATTAGTTTCTCAAATTGTGCTTCATGGGACATAAGGCAAAATGTATGGACTTCCTCAACCAGGGCGATCCCTGGTTTATCTCTTGAGAGTAACTTTTTGTTTAAAGAAGATTTTTCTGATGCTAAAAAGAAGCTTGCTAGTTGCTGAGCTTGCAAGAAATCAAGAAAATTAGTGGTACTTTTATGAGTCTATATACTATGACTCTTTAAAAGGTAAAATTCTAGGGCCTCCAGTGGGTGAAGTTCTGAAGTGACTGTCCCATATGGAATACAGTTGAAATTTGTAACATGGCCATTCTGACTGGCAGGTACTTTTGGCACTAGACATCTCCGAGCTGGCCTCTCCAAAGGAAGAGGGGCCAGTTTTCTTCCAGGGATTGACACTTCAATTTGGGTCATGGTCTCTCTTTTTTTTTTTTTTTTTCCTTAAAGATAAAGTTCTTTATCTTTTTCTTTTTTATAATATAGTTGTTTTACAGTGTTGTATGGGTGATGGTCTCTTGACCAAAGGTGTTCACTGTGTGAGGGCAAAAGTCAAAGACTAGGATCCACTGCCCTCCCGCCTGCCCTGCAGTTACAATGACCTCCAGAGGAATCTGATTACAGTGGAGGAGTTGGGGAAAGGCAACCGTAATCAGTAACTCAAGAGTATAAACATTGAGAAGGAAGAATAGGCAAAAAAAGAGAAACAACTAACAAGCATAATGTCATGATAGAGAATCATGCATAGGGACCAAGGCAAAACTGGTGGGATGGCAGGGGGCAATATTGACACTGGAATCTGTTGGACAATCCTTCCCATGTTGATCTTGTAACTGCATGATGGGAGCAAGAGAGAAGGGAAAGTTGTGCAGAGCACCACTAATATTAAGATCCTTCTCTTTGCCAGGCATGGAGATCATTTTTTTAAAGTATTAAGAGACAAGATCATCTTCTTTTCTGACCAAAGGCCTTCCTATTTCCAGGAAGGAAATTGCGTCCTCAGTAAGCTCTTACTCTGAGGCATGAAGGTTTTAGCTACTACCTCAACCGGCTCCCTGCTGGGGACGCCGCGGCTGAGTACAGCAGAGACCTGCAGGTTTCAGAGCCAAGTACAGAAAGCAGCTGGCTCCCAACCTGTTGTCCAAGGGAGCCAAGCAGAGCAGAGCTGACAATTGCCTTGGCGATGGGAGTGAGAGCCAGGCATCTGTCAAATGCTGCACTGCCCACTTGCCTGCGCCCCCTTTCCAGTACTCCTGCTAAGAGAATGATGGTTCACACTACTGTGTTCTCCCTCCACAGAGCCAGCTGCCAGCATCCCCCTAAATTCCTTCTCCTGCAAATATTTTGATCCCTAAGCAAGTTTATTTCTCTCTCTCTCTCTCTGGCAGAAAAAAAAAAAAAAAAAAAAAAGTGCCCAGAAGCAGAAGTGATGATGTCTTTATTTTCTTCTTAAGTGAGGCTGTTAATCACCACATGCCCACTCTTTTGTTTTGGGAAAGAGGGCAGGCCCGTGGTGTGGACTGTGTGCGTGAGGTGTGGTGAGGAAAGGGATTGGAATGTGTGTATTTATCTGTCATCTGGGTCTTGAGAAACTTGAAATCTGCACGCAGAAGCGCTGGCCCTCTTCTCTCCTCAGTCCTGAGTTAAAACGTTACTATGTCGATTCTTTCATTTCTGGGTGTGCTGGGTCCAGGCTGACCCCAGTGAGAAGGCACTGGAAAATGGACCCCGAAGCTCTGGGAATGAGTTGAAATGGGCGTTTCACAGGACCCGGATGAAAAGCTTTATCAGCAATCTGGCCTCCCTGCCTCCGGCACCGCTGCCTGTTGGATTGGCCCTTTGGCTGGAGACATAGGCACTGGCTTGGGAGTCAAAAGAACTAAGTTCAACATGGACTCTGTTGCTAACTCATTTGGGCCTCCAGCATGATTTTTCCTTTGATGAGTTTCAGTGCCCTCATTTGTAAAATGAGAGGGCTAGACATCACCTCCAAAATGCTATGATTTCCCTGAATTTGGCCATACTTACATGGGGGAGCCAGCAGCTCTAACCTGAAGCCTAGGACCCAGGGAAACCTATCTCAAGTTCGTTTCTTTCTTCACACAGGAAACAAAAAGCACACAGTGTTGCAAAGAGCCCAGGGAATAGGTCTTGTTTTTAGAGACGGGCCTGGAGATGACAGTGGCTTGCATGCCAGGCACATTCCTTCACCAGAACCACAAAGAGCCTGCATAGATTTGTTGTTGTTTTTAATTGCAAACTTTTCTAACAATCTGCCCTTTAGAAATGATTGCCCCTCTCTGAGGATCAGATCACAGCCTAGCCAGTTCTCAGAGAAAATTAAATGAAGAATGCTGAGCATGGAATCTATGATTAGGATGCCTGGCTAAGTAAAGATGATCACGTACTTTCCCAGACGGGTCAGCTGTGGCCCGGGGGATCCACAACAGGGCAGCAAGTGATTCATGCTGGCTTGATAGCTTCTCTAATGCTAGATTTACAGCTGGGTTTAGGGTTGAATGTTGGAGGTAAATCTGAAGGAGCAGAAAGAGGCTAGAGGGAATGGGTAGTCAAGGGAATTTCCATCCAAGATTTTCAGAAGCAGGAATCCATTCCACCTTTGTCGATGACTGTGGTTTGCTAGGATCAAGATCAAAGGACTCCCCGTAGACAGAGCCATGACTACGGGCTCAAATGCAAGGCTCAGTCTGGTGAAACCTAGCATTAGCCCCTCTTAGGCTGCCGTCTAGACTGGAAGTGGGTGCTCGTGCCAGACCAGGCTGTGTGGTTGAAGGTGCTCCTCCATGACGGGGCAGAGGAGGGGTACAAGCTCTTCATGATCCCCACAGGGAAGTCGGCAGCCAGGGCCAGCTTAGCGAGGCACAACATGGCTAGAGTGCCAATCAGAAGGGGAGATTTTGTGGGAAAATGGGGGACAGGGCATAGGCATGGAGCTAAGTGGTTGACAGAGATGCAGAACTGTTTGTTAGCAAGATCCAACTGCCTTGAGTTGGGCATCTTCCCCTCTCCTCCCTGATGGCTTTGGAAGGCCGCTTCTAAACTCTGCTAGAAAGTTGTTCATTTGCAGGCCCAAGACAACTACAGGCATTTGAACCGACATCCACCAAGAAGAACAACTATTGGGTTTTGTTTTTTGTTTTTTTTTTTTGATGGTTCCCATAGTTTCTCAGAGCTTCAGCTAATGTTCTTTTAAATAAGCTGATGAGGGGATATTCTGGACTCTGAATGAGCAATGGCACTTTCCACATTGTCTGCTACATAGCACAACAGCACTAGCCACTGGTTAAATCTTTATTTGCCTCTTGAGAACACCAGCATAGGAAAACCACCACCACCAAAAAAATAAAATAGATAGCAATGACATTCTTCCAGTTTTAGTGCATGCATCATCTCATGAGACATTTAGATCAACCTGGCGAGGTGGGCAGCGTGTTCCTACTGCACTTTTTAGGAGTGGAGCTGTTACTAACCAGGGTTCTTGGCCTCCTTAAACAATGGAAATTGATCAGAGGCCAGACAAGAAATTCAGGCAAGGCTTTATTGGGACCCCTGCTTCAGCAGGGGGGAGCGAGAACAAACAGCAGATTCCCTTGCTTGCTCTACTCCCTGAGGTGGGGGGAGCTGGTTCCTTACATGGGGTGAGGATAGGGGTGTGTCCAGGGGTCGGGCCAGAAGGGTGGCTTAGGTTGTTTGCCTATCCCTTTGGTGGTGTTGTGAGCAGGGGTGCATGCGCAGTACCTTGCTTTTTCTCCAGACTCTTCAGAAGTGGCAGTGGGTTTTCTTGGTCGTTCTGTATCTTGCTGTCCATAATTTGCCCCAACTGCACATGCATGAAGTATTTTTAGTCCTTTATAGCTTCTTTGTATTTTGTTGCTGGAGGAGACATTTGTCCAGGTGTAAGCACTGCAGCTAAGGGTCCCGGGTCCCAGGTCCCAGCCTGTCTCAGAGCTAAGAGAACTAGCAGAGGAATCAAGGTTTCAATTTTGCTTCTGGCAATAATTCAAGTGTCATTCTAGGCAAATCTCACTTTTCTTGTCGATGAACTTGTCTGTAAATTGGGTGTGCTGGGAGTAGGATAGGGTAGTAGTATTCTAACCTCTAAAATGGTTATGCCCATCGTGGTGTAGTCATCAGATAGAAGAATTTCTGGGGCCTTGAAAAATGATGGTTATGGATATAATGCAAAAATCATCATGATATAGTGCTAAATAACATGTCAAACACAAGATTCTTTGCATACTGAGTTTACAGCTTTGTAAAACAATGTATGGGGAAAGGGGGAAAAGGAAACAATGCAAATTTTAGCCAAAGTTACAATAGCATAACATTTTATGTATTTTCATATTTTCTATAATGTGACTAGCTATATCATTTCTTGCAGATCTAAATGGAAATGAATCTGTGAATTGAAAAAGAGAGACCACACCCCCGCAACAATACCCAGCCCTACAAATGGATTTGCCACTTTAACTAAAGTCTTGAGCAAATTATCAACTCTAAGCTTCAAATTCCTTAACTGTAAAAAGACTATTAAGATCTTACTTATAAGTATTAAGTCCTTACTTTGTGTCAGACAATTATCCTGAGCATTTTCACTTGTACTAACACATTTAATCCTTATTATAACCCAAGAAGTAGATTTTATTATCATCCACGCTTTACAGATCAGGAAACTGAGGCATAGGAGGTTAAATCAGGTCACTGAGCCATGGGTGGACATTCTCAGAGCAAAACAGGACAGAATAATTCCAAAGCCCATAGCATGCCCACCAAGCCAGGCTACTTCAAGGGATGATTTCAAAATTGTATCTTATTTCTTGGAAACGCCTCTATTGCAGAGCTCTCACATCACAGGCACTAAAAAGATCTAGTTCTGTCCTAGATTCATTCACTTCTAAGGCTCACACCTATATCTGTTAAGTTACAAAGCTGAAGACTGAAAAACTGGGTGCTCAGAACATCAGTGTAGATTCATCATTTGGTTGCCAACTCCATTGGGCTTAGCCAACTCGGGTTAATGATAACAAATATGTACTTTGGGAATCACATGGTTAAGTTTAGAAATGTGTGTTTTTGTATAAGTGAAGTCATCATGAACATGTTTTCATATTATCTCTAATATTCCTAATTTTTTTCATAAACATCTGGGGCTCAAAGAAAACCCGAGCCTGCAATGCCCAGAAGGTCTTTCAATCTTTTTCTCCTTCAATGATCTTTCAGAACAAGGTTTGATAGGGAACAGGGAGGTAATACTATACATAGAAAACTGAATCCCTATAGTTCTGATTCCTTTTCTTGCAGAACATTGTTTTGTGTGAGCTACTTGCGGCCCATGGTATCTTTTTTTTTAATTATTGAAGTATAATTGACATAACATTTTATTAATTTCAGGTGTTACAACATGATATGACATTTGCGTGCATTGCAAAATGATCACAACAATAAGTCTAGTTACCAACTGTCAATTTTTTTTTCTTGTGACGAGAAATTTTTAAATTTATTTTCTTATCAACTTTCAAATTTACAATAAGTACAATATTATTGACTATAGTCACCATCCTGTACATTAAATCCCCATGACCTATTTTATAACTGAAAGTTTGCACTTCTTCATCCCCTTTACCCATTTTGCCCAGCTCCCAAACCCACCTCCACTCTGGCAACCACCAGTCTGTTCTCTGTATATATGAGTTTCATTTTGTTTTGTTTTGTTTGCTCCTTTGTTTTGTTTTTTAAATTCCACATATAGATGAAATCATAAGGTATTTGTCTTTCTCTGATTTATTTCACTTAGAATAATACCCTCAAGGACTATCCATGTTATTGCAAATGACAAGATTTTATTATTTTTTATGACTGAGTAGTATTCCATCATATATATATATAAAAAACATCACATCTTTATCCATTCATCAATTGATGAACACTTAGGTTGCTTCTATATCATAATTTTACAATGAACTTAGGGATGCATTTTTAAAAATTATTTTGTTTGTTTTTCATCAGATAAATTCCCAGAATTGGAATTCTTGGATCATATGGTAGTTCTAATTTTTTGAGGAACCTCTATACTGTTTTCCATAGTGGCTGCACCAATTTACATCCCCACCAACAGTGCACAAGGGTTCCCTTTTCTCCACATCCTCTCCAACACTTGTTATTTTTTGTCCTTTTTATAATAGCCAGTCTGACAGGGGTGATTAGTGATGTTGAGCATATTTTCATGTGCTTGTTGGCCAACTGTATGTCTTCTTTGGAAAAAATGTCTATTCAGATCCTCTACCTATTTTTTAATTGATTGTTTCCATTATTAAATTGTATGAGTTCTTTATATATTTTATATTAACCCCTTATTGGATATATAACTTGTAAATATCTTCTCCCATTCAGTAGGTTGTCTTTGTATCTCACTGATGATTTTCTTCACTGTGTGGTATTTTTAAATTTGATATAGTCCTGTTTGTTTATTTTTGCTTTTGCCTTTGGAATCAGATCCAAAAATATATCACCAAGAGTGATGTTGAGGACCTATGTTTCCTTCTAGGAGTTTTATGGTTTCTGGTCTTACATTCAAGTCTTTAATCCATTTTGAGTTAATTTTTGTGTATGGTGTAAGATAGTGGTCCAGTTTCATTATTTTGCATGTGGCTGTTGCGTTTTCCTAACACCATTTATTGAAAAGACTGTCCTTTCCCCACTGCATATTTTTGCATCCTTTGTTGTAAATTAATTGACCACATATGCATGAGTTTATTTCTGGACTCTCTATTCTGTTCCATTGATCTATGTATTTGTTTTCATGACAATACAATACTGTTTTGATTACTGCAGCTGTGTAGTATAACTTGAAATCAGGGAGCATGATGCCCCCAGCATCTTTTTCCTCAAGATTGCTTTGGCTATTTGGAATGTTTTGTGGTTCTGCACAAGTTTTAGGATTGTTTGTTTTATTTCTATGAACAATGCCTTTGGAATTTTGATAAGGATTGTATTGAATCTGTATTATTTGGGGTAATATGGACATTTTAACAATAATAATTCTTCCAATCCATGAGAATGGAATATCTTTCTATTTATTTCTGTTTTCTTCAATTTCTTTCATCAATGTCTTATAGTTTTTAAGTGTACAGGTCTTTCAACTCCTTGGTTAAATTTATTCCTAGGTATTTTATTCTTTTTGGTGCAATTGTAAATGGGATTGTTTTCTTAATTTGTCTTCATTGTTAGTGTGTAAAAACACAAAAGATTTTTGTGTATTGATTTTGTATTCTGCAACTTCACTGAATTTGTTTATTAGTTCTAATAGTTTTTTGGTGGAGTATTTAGGATTTTCTATATATATAGTCATGCCATCTGCAAATAGTGACAGTTTAACTTCTTCCATTCCAATCTGGATGCCTTTTATTTGTTTTTCCTGCTTAATTGCTCTGTCTAGGACTTTCAATAACTGTGTTGAATAAAAGTGGCAAGAGTGTGCATCCTTGTTTTTCCCTAATCTTAAGGGAAAAGCTTTCAGCTTTTTGCCACTGAGTATGATGTTAGCTGTGGGCTTGTCATATATTCCATCTACACCCACTTTGTTGAGAGTTTTTATTATAAAAGGATGTTGAATTTTGTCAAGTACTTTTTCTGCATCTATTGGATGATAATATGATTTTTATTCTTCATTTTGTTAATGTGGTGTATCACACTGATTGAATTGCAGTTGCTGAATCATCTTTGCATACCTGGAATAAATCCCGCTTGGAAAGGGTGTATGATCCTTTCAATGTATTGTCAAATTTTGTTTGGTAATTTTTTAAGGATTTTTGCATCTATGTTCATCAGAGATATTGGCCTGTAATTTTCCTTTTTTTGTGGTGTCTTTGTCTGGTTTCTGGAATGCCCATAGAATCTTGAGAGCCCTTTTATATGAGCTTCATAGCCCCACTCAGTGACTTAGATACTTAGTGTTTAGAAGCTGCATGTTGTCAAGCTAACTTTTGACACCAAGAGGTTTAAGTTCAAGTGAAATCTCCAAACCCAACTAGACATGAGTTTTAGCTACATATGTTTTCTCACATGGATGGCTCATATAGCAGTTGACAAGCATCACCTCCCACTGAATTAGGCATTTTGATATTTAAGTTTTGTATGGGGACCACTTCCAACTGACCATGTGAATCTGGGCAGGTTTTTACCTTCTCTGGACCTCTTATCCCTCTGGAAACTGAGTGGATTATATTGATTAAACACTAAACTTTCTCCCTTAGAAAATTTTGAGATTAGGTTAAATTATTTTCATTCAAGTAGAAAGATAATTACTACTACCCGTTCAAAAATAACTACTATGCTGTCCACCTGAAACTAATACAACATTGTTAATCAACTATAAAATTAAAATTAAAGGAAATAACTACTTTGTTGTACATCTCTCATTTAAAAGGAAGCCAGAAACTCAGCAGCAAAGTGGGAGGTGCAGTGGTTGTTCGCCAGGATGTCTCCTATGGTACAGTCCATGAACTCATAACTCCTGCTCCTGGTGCTACCCTCCACTCTCTTTGACAGGTTTTTAACTAGAGAATGAGAGTTTAGGTGCTCAACTACATAATCAACATGTGTTGGAATTCTGGAGAGGTGGAGTCCCAGCTTCTTGGCAGGAAGCAGGAAATCTTCATGAAGGGTAAGAAGTGGAAACCTTACCCGGTACAAGTCTTGTTTACTAGACATTGCTCTATTAGGTTCCCTTAATTATTTGAAAAGTCCTCTTCCTCCTTACTCCAGCTTTCCTCCCTTTAGGTTGAACCTTCCATGAGTTTTATGACTCATCCATTTCATTCAATCTAAATGATTAAAGCAAGTGTTGACACCCTCTCAGGACCAGCCTGTGAAGTGTTCATTTATTCACTGTAATTTGAGGCTTCCTCTTCCTCTTCCTCTTCCCTCAGACCACTCTGGCTGCAGAACCTCAGTGCCAACCTGGGGCAAGGGAAGAAAGAAAGGAAAATAGAGGTGAGTATAATTGCTCATAGATTTGTGAATATTTTGCTGTGGAAGGTTCTGACACTGGGAAAATGTGCACTGACCTTCAGGCCACTGTTTAGGGAAGGTAATCCTGGAAAAAGAAAAGAGGGTTTGTGGTTTTGAAGCATCTCAGCCTTAAGAAATAGAAAAAGGGTTAAAAGAAAAAAACAATGAAAATGAGGAGCAGCTTGAAGAACAGACCTAGACAAAAGAGTGTATCAGGAAAGAGGATGAGGGGCTGTTCTTTCTTTCTAACCTCTTTCTTTCCCTTCTTTTTTATTCTCAATCTTCATTGGGTACATGCACATGTGGGTGAAGAACCAGTGAATAAGTCAATTTTTGAATGAATAAATGAATGAATGAAGCATAGGTCAATGTTTCCTAAATCTGGTTCATCTTCAGAATCAATTGGAAGCCCTTTCTTATAATACAATTTCCTGGGCTGTCCCCCTGGTGATTCTCATCCATTAGGTCACAAATGGATCCTGGGGATTTGTAGTTTTCAACTACTTCCCGAGATTACAATGGTCAACCAGGTTTGGAAACCTGAGGCCTAGAGCACAGCTGTAATCTAGATTCTATTCCTCCTCACTTCTACAATAAATGAGGGCCCCATTCTGAATGGGGGCCCACACTGATTGGCCCCGCATTGAATTTAGTTGCAAATGAATTAATCAGCTGCTATTCCCTTCTTGATAAACTAGCTGATTCCCCTGCCTGCCATCCTTGTATGTTGCCAGTGAAACTTGATGATATCTTGCAAAAATTTTTCTTAGAAAGTTTTAAATTAAAATAATGAGAAGATTTCCCATCCCATTCTATTTCAGCTCTTCTGGAATTGTCCATCCACAAACAAACCAAGAGTCCCCTTTCTTGGTTTACTTGTTCATTTATGGTTAGAAACAAGGATGCTTCTGAAATCCATGGCTTTAGAAATGCCTGAACTCATCTCCCTCTCCCTGCTTCATCATTTTTATTATTCAATAAATAGGTATTGAACATCTCTAGATTGCTAGGAACACTAGGGATACAGAGTTGAAAAATATCATCCCTGGTTTATGGAATTTACAGACTAGTACATAAGTTGAATAAGAAAATGGTTGTTCTACAATCCAGGCATGGTAAATGTATGCATAGGTTAGGAAAGTTGGGGTATATGTTGGGTCAGGGGTATGATAAGTACTGATGAAGAAAGGGAAAATCAAGGTTTAGATGATGAAGGAGGACTAAAGCATTGTGTCTATAGCTGTAGAGGTGATGATGTTAAAACCTTGGAGAACTCAAATCAGATCTGTGTGTGTTGGCTGGGGTGATGGGAGATGACATTGGAAATGTAGGGGCCATATTATGACATACCTTGAAGGTCTTCCTAAAATTTTGGATTTTAGACTGAAGCACCAGGAATCCCATAAGGGACTTGAGCATGAGATGGACATAAACAGATATACATGTTTGAAGAAATGCTCTCATCATTGTGCGGGCTTTGCCTGACCTGAAATTCACCGGACTGGTGACTTCAGGGGAACTAAAGAGAGGGGACAGAGGAAAATATTGAAGTAGTAGAAATCATTGCTAAACTTTGGTGATGCATGGGTGTGTTTGCATGTGGCAGGGGGAGCAGTGACAAAATAGGGGAACCGAAGAATGATTCTCAGGTTTTTAAACCTTGACCACCTAGAGAATAGTGGTGCCATTCGTGGAAGCAATCGTTTGATTGATTTTTATTCATTTTCCTGTGGTATCCGAAGAAAATACGAAGAGCATCATAATGTGAATACCCCAATCCAAGCACTTGAGCAAGTAATTTTTTTTTCGAGTTCTTATCAAGGCTGAAAAATCTTCTAAGCACTCATGAAAGAAACAGCAGGGCCAAGATGACTTTGAACTCACTGCACATGATTCCTTTTATAAAAGACATGCTTGACAAACATTAATTAAATCTCCCAGCACCTCTTTGAAGTAATGTAGAAAATATGTGCAGGTGGGTAAACTGAGGCCCTGGGAACTAGAAGGAGAGCCTGAGGACATACTAGGGCAGGTGCAGCATTTGAAGAGACACTCGTAAGAGGCCCCTGTTTCTCTGATGAGACCAGATATAGGTGCTTGTTTACAAGCAGAGGTCTTCCAGCAAGTTCTGTAAACTAGGCAGGATGAGGCAGGTTGGTTATTGACTCCAAGGGCCACATTCTCTGACCTTAGACCTTGCAGCCTTGGGCCTAAGAGCATATGCTGTCTACTCATAACCCAGACCCACCATCTCCCTTCTGAAATCTACAGCTGTGTCATACCCGTTCCAATGCTTCCTTTGTCCTTGTAACTGACTGGTAGTCATGACTATCAGAAGGTGAAGGTGCTTGACTTCATGGCCAAAAGAAGGAACCTGAGTCATTTTTGTCCCTGAGTTTCTGCTTGTCAGCTTTTCTGTGTTTTTGCAAATTGGACTCTTTGGTTCAGTGTGCAGGATGCTTATTGCAGAGAAAGAGTCCAGCTATGCTACAGGCCCGTCAGCAGCTTTGATCAAGCTCACAGGGGGCTCTGGAGTTAAATGACCCTTCGAAGCCGTCCCAAGTTGGTTACGATGCCTGGCCTTTGTACGTCCACATATCAGTCACTGGACCTGGCTACCCTGGGTAGGGCTGCAGCTAAGCCAACACTTGAAGAGGCTGTTGGCTGAGGGCTGTGCACAGTACAGATTAAGAACCTCATTTTCTGCTTGCGAAACTAGATGCATCCAAAAAGATGGTCCTTGACCAGTTATAGCTGCTGCCCAACTATTGATTCATTCTACTCAATTAGTTATTCTATCTATCTATCTGTTTTACCTATAGCACCTATGGTGCTAGATGGAATTAGGTTCATTTATGACAAAAGATAGTCAAAGTCCCTGTGCTCAGGAAGCTCAGTCTAGTGAGGGAGACAAAAAATTAATAGATGAACATAGAAACAAAATCAGCTCAGAAATAGCTAAATGCTTCAGGAAATAAGGGAATCAGATAGAGAGGAAATAACAAAAAAATAAACATATGCGCATATGTTGTTGACAAAAAAAGATGGGAAGCACTTGCACCCTTATCCAGTGAGATAAAAGGTCTTCTTTCTGATAATTTAACAAGATATGCAGATCACCAGCAATTTAAGAGTTTACAAAATTTAGGAGTTTACTATTTCTTATGGTAAATAATTGAAAACTTGGTTTTATAGTGCAATTGGCCTTCTTCTGGGCAAAGGGAGTGAATTAAAAATAATTACTCAGAGAAAACAACACGTTTTTTTAAAAGGAAGATTTGGAATTGGATTGTAAACAATACGTTTTCTGTGTAACACATTGGTAACATCAAGTAACTATTTTTGCCCTTTTCACTAACTCTCTCTTTTTATTTTTGACATGTTCTTCCGAATCCATTGTCCTTTATTTTCTTAATAGAAGTTTTAAATTTTTTTTCCAGAAGCATTTCTCAAAGAAATCTTTGACTATGAACATATTCAATTACTTTACTGAATGTAATGGCCCCTTGAAAATCCTGTTCTAGTTAAAATTTCTAAGGAATCCATTCAGAGATGAGAGACATCTAGGCATTTTGTTCATTAGCTTGGTTAACCATTGGTTTTCCATTTTATTTACTATATTTTCCTTATTCTCTATGATTTAAGTCTCTAAAACATTTGGGCGGTTTGCATGAAAGGGGCTGTATCATAAATGCTTTTAAGGTCTATATGATTTATACATACAGCACTCATGATTCATGTCTCAAATGGCCGTGTTGGTAGATTTTTTTATTAAATTCTTGATTTATGTGAAATAGATAAATATACGGATCATTCTGAACAAGGGTGTCTGTGTCTGGGGGTGGGGAGGGGAAGGACGAGAGGGATTTGGATGCATGAATAACTCCCTATTGGTTCTAATGCGATTTGCACAAGGAAGACTCCTGTATTCCAAGATACAATCTTTCTTCATTCTAACATGTGGTTAGGTATATGTTATTGATATCATAACTTTAATTTCTGAGCCATGTTAAATCGATACATGTTTGAGATGTTCTTCTTATGGAATGAAACATAAAAGAGCATGCCTTTCTTCTTCTCCCTCTCCCCATGTTGTGTTTGGCAAAATACCTTGACATTCTAAAATGTCTTATCTACCTCTGATTTTAAATCATTTGAGGGCTACACAATCCCCCATGTTTAATCAGTATTTACCATCATAATAGCAGAAAATGAAACGAAGAGTGCTTCTTAACAATGAGAGCATTTCATAAAAGATGATACTTAAATTGGATTTCCTGTAATAGTAATAAAACATTTTCAAGCTCACTCCCAGCTGAAGGAAAGAACTTTTATCCTGCTCAAATCTGGATTTGTGTGAGAATGTGCATGTGCGTGTTTCAAATAACCAAACCAATAAGTTCTATTTCTCTGCTTATTATAATCAAGGGAATAACCCTTCTAATAAAATTGTGTTCAACAGTTCCTAAATTCCCTCCCTCATTCTAGCTCCACTTGGTATAATATAAAAGGCAATATATTTTGGAGGTATTTTTAATAAAACTTTTTCAGATGACTCTGTGTGGCAACACAAATTCATTTATGGTTTCCTATTAGTTTACCTTTATAGAGGTTTTAGTCTGTCCTATCTCGTGGGGTAAAAAGTCACCTTTTTTTTTTTTCCACGATCAACATTTGTGTTTATATTGACTTAATCTCTCCATTTCTTACTGTTTCACACATAAGAACAAGGTTGGGGCAGAGGGAAAATTAGATTGCTCATACCCCTGTGATATTAAGATTGACATTTTGTATGAATCTTACTATGCCCTGATATTTTTTATTATAAAGCCCTATATTAACTCTGGTGTTTATAAAGGTGGAGACAAAGTAGAGACAGGAGCTAACTCATGATTTGTTCATACTAAAATAACTTCACGATTATTCTGTGTTATTCATGCAAAATGACTTCTTACGTAGATAAGCTGTTTCATGGATCACAACAGTGTTCTTCATTCAAGATGACGTATTATGTAGATAAGATGCTTCTAGGATGGTGAGAATTTGGAATAACTTCATTGCAAGATAGACTTGTGGGAAGAATGACATAAGCATGAGAGAAGGAATAGCCAAATTAAGAAGCAATAGGATGAAACCCAACTGCAATCAATTTATGTTTCACCCTTTCTATTCTTTAAGGGCATGACATAGTCCAAGAGAGGGGAAAATGAGTTATTCAGGGAAGCTTATTGCTTCTTAGACTTTCCACTAATTCTTCCACCTTTAGCCCCAACCTCAACCCAGAGTTAGTGGGGCTGGATTTGCATGGAGGTACCACTGGATCTGTTTGAGTCATGACTGTGCTTCAATTCTCCTCTTAATATTCTGCTTCTTGGGCTTGTGGACTAATGGAGGCACTAGATACCTGCACAAGACAGGCTATGGAGTTTGCAGGTTCAGTGAAAAATGCAAGAGCAGAGCCTTTTGTTAAAAAAATTATTAAGGATTTAAAGATGGTGACAATAAAGCATTAAACTACACATGGGAACCTTCTAAGTGTGGGGCCCTGTGTCTCTGTACAGGCTGTATACCCATGAAATCGGCCCTGCCTTCAGATACTTCTAGATGTGAGAGTGAAAGTAAGGGTAGAAAAAGGAATTTTGGCTAAATGTGTGTGTAAGGAGAAGTTGGACACCAAATTTCCATGTCTATCAGTACAGCTGAGCTGCTGTTCATCTCCCTCCCAAGTGGAAGCCTCAAGTTGAGCATTCAGGATCATGGCCTTTGATATCCTACTCGTTTGCTGCATGTGATGAATTGGTAAATTTATTTCTCAAAGCTCCAGATGTCTCATTTCTGAAATAATAGTTTAAAACAAACTTCCAAGATACCTAAAAACTAAGTTTAATATTTATAAAGCTATTCCAAAGCAAGAAAAAAAAATTAAAGCAATCATTTTAGGGTTTGAGGTAGCTTCTTAGAAAATTTTGGGCAAGAAGAAGTTCTTGGAATGTCTTATCATTAACATTTTTCTCTAATGATGGTTTTGATTTCTCTCAAAAGGTAGCAGTGTATGGCAAAGCATGGCAGTTTGGAACACTCTGAGGTGCCACAGATCTGAAATGAATGCAGGCTCTGTCTACTATTAGCTGTGTGATCTTGGGCAAGCAACTTACTTCACCGAACCTCCTGTAAATTGTGGTCAGTAATAGTACTTACATCAGAGGGTTATTGATGTGTTCAATAAGATAATACACAGATGGTACTTCTTGGGGTGTCTGGCACATAGTAAACATTCAGTAAATGTAATTTGATGTGGAGGAAGAAGGAGGAGGAGGAGGAGGGGAAAGTGGTGGTGGAGTTATGGAAGCCAGAGTTAATAAAAAGATGAGAGCTGAATTGAAACCAATCTGTGCTGGAATCTTCTTCCCCCACTACCTGTGAGAACTCGGGCAAGTAACTTAACCTCTTAGTGCCTGTATCAGTTAGTTATCACTGAGTAACAAACCCACCCAATACTCAGTGACTTAAAATAACAATCATTTATTTTTGCTCATGTGACTACACAGGACTCAGCAGATCTAGGCCAGGCAGCTGTGCTTCGAGTTGAAGATCTAGCTGACATGGGTTACATGTTGACAGTTGGACTCTGGTCTGCTTTCCATGTCTGTTATACCACTTGGATTAGTAGTCTGGCTGAAGCATAATATTTTCATGGCAACGGTGGCAGCATGAGAAAAAAAGCTCCCTGTGCAAATCCATTTCAAGACTTTGCTCACTATGGATGTGAATATCCCATTGACCAAAGCAAGTCACATGGCTGAGCGTAAAGACAAATGTCAAGGAAAACACACTCCATCTCTAGTGGGGAGAACTCATATGGTTAAGGGTATGGAGAGAGAGAAGGAAAAGTCCTAGGGCCAATAACTTTCTTATATGTAATATGTAGTTAATAAAATGACCTCCCTCATAGACTTGTTTTGAGGAATAAATGAGCTAATCCATGTAAAGTATTTAGCACAGTGCAGGCATATACTTAGCACTTAATAAATGTCAGCTATGTTGGTAATGACGACTCTGAACATTCTTTGACCCAAATACAATGAAAGATTTTAGATGAGAGAGGCAGGTGTAGGTGTGGGTAGTTGGGAAAGAGTTAGTGACAGAGCTTTCAGCTAGATCTTAGAAGATAGCAAACTTTGCAAGGAAAACAAGGGAGGAGGATGTTCCTGGATGGGGCAGAACAAAAGCAAATAGCCTAAGGACAAAATAATGTGGATTTACAATGTTGATTTTGTTTAGTTTTAGGTGAATTACCCACCCTTTTGTTCCAACACTCAAATCCTTGAGATGACTTGTCAGTCCCAATTTCACTGTTTGGAAAGAGAACAGAGCATGCGTATATAATAAACCAACTGTAAACCTGTGATCTCTGCTTGGAACTTCCTCAAGCATTTCCCTTCCCTGGGCAGGTGCTGCTTCCCATGGGTCTGCTTCCATTCTGAGTGGAAGGCTTATCCACAGGAATCCAGGCTGCCAGAAACTGTGAAATACTCCTTGTGGGCTCAGTCCTGCCTTGGAGCCTTTGAGAACGGCTATTGCTTATGCGTAAGGTTCCGGGGAGGGCCTTGAGTCTCTGTGAACTCTCTTCTTCATGACAGTGGAGATTTGAGACACAAGACCCTGTGAGCAATTAATACTGTGAGCTCTTCGATTCAAGCTTCCTGCATATGCCATCCCTGTCCCTCCAGCCCCACCAGCCTGCTGCCTTGATTGCTAATGGGGTCCTGAGGAACAAGCAGGGGCAGAGAGCCTGCTGCTGACACAGCCAAATTGTCCAGGCCTGTTAGCGTCCTCCTCAGTAGCCACAGCCTGAAGAAAAATGAAGGCCTTTCCTCCCATCCTGGGTAACATATGTGAACTTGGAGGGTGCTCTTTGGAAGACAAATCTTTAGAAAAACCATACATAAAATCAAGCATGGAGCTGGAGCTTGGAACTCTTCATCAATGAGAAGAACATCTCTCCTCTGATCTCTCCCCACCCTATTCTAAGAAGGATGGTTTGAGAACCTCTCTTCAAGTGCCGATGGCTTTTACCTCTAGCCTTGCAAATCAATTTTGAGAAATCACTACCCAAAAAGACATTTTATCTGGTTATCCCAGTTGATATTGGTGCTCTCCAGAGGTATCCTGCCCTCACACTCCTTAAGAGATGCAAATTAAAGGAGCCGATGGGGGTAGCCAGTGGCTAGTTAATGCTCACGGCAGTGGATAGTGTGGCATCCTGCCTAGATGCCCCTTCCAGGACCCAGGCATTCATCCCCCAGCTGCCGGAAGTGTTGGCAGCTAACTTCCCTCAGCTTCGTACCTCTCTGGTCTTTTTGCCTGCAGATGGAGAGTAGCCTCACACCCAAGTTATGTCCCCTTCCTCAGGGGAGCCCATATCCATGACTGGTGGATGTCAGCATAAGATGGACAGCACCTCCAAGTGGGACAACGCAGAAGGACTGACTGTTTCATCTTCAGAGCTGCCCTCAGGGCTGGCTAAGGCTTTTGCCGCATCTTATCTCCCTGTGCAGTGCTGTGCTCCCTCCCCGACATGTGTTAATACTGAGAACACTCTGCAATGACTCTACACAGATATCTTTCGAGAGTGGATTTCCTCAGAAGTCTGACCTATGACCTCTGCACAGTGCCATGTGACTCTTGGCATGTTTTCACACCTTGGCTCATTTAATTTCCACAACAGCATCTTGAGCCATTGAGGAAACTGAGGTTGGACAGTAACTTGCCCAAGATTCCTCTCTCGGTAATTGACAAAAATGTCTACATTTCTCCAAATTCTGTAATCTGTGTGCTCCCTGACAGTTAAGAAGAGCACAGGCAGCTTAAAGTACAAAAAAATGTGGATCATTTATCGAATGAATGACTAAATAAATACAATGTCAAAGTAGACAGAAAGGAGGGTGGTCAAAATCTCTTTGTAGGAGGACCAGGGGTGAGTAGCAGATCTGCCGTGGACTCAGACGTATCTGGGTGTGTCTGATGCATGGATACACGCTTCTATCCCTGGAGGAGGAAGCGAAGGCACACTCACATGGGGGGTATTTGAGGAGAGTTTAGGGAAGGGGATACTTACAAAAGCGTGGGCAAATTATAAGAGACCAAAAAGGAATGGCAAGTTCCTTAGTTCTAAGCAGGGCAGAGAGCCACTGCCGTTTGCAGGACTGAAGAGGCCGGGAAGAAGAGCCCAAGTGCTGGGAGGGGGCTGCCTGACAGGAGCCGTTAGTGGAGGACTGTTCAAACCACAGACTGATGGAGAGCGAGCCGGGAAAGGAATACTCCCGTTTCTCCTCTCTCCTGCCCTTCCATAGCCCACTGAGCAACGAGTACCAGCTGGAGGGTATGGGAGCTAATTTTTCAGTCCACTCACACTGGGGTCTTGGGACACAAAGCAGGGTGGGCTGTGGAGGAGTCTGGTGGGGGAGGTAGAAATTTCTGGCACAGCACTGAAATGAAGACGCTGATTTCTAGAGACACTGAGATGAGGGCACCAAGCAACACTTACTTGATGGTCAGATGCCAAAACATGCCCCAAAGATGGGGACACTGCCTCCTCTCCATCTCAGTAAGAATGTTCACGAAAGAGACTGAGGCCTCGCCACAGCCCCTGAGGGCTGCCAAGTTAGGGAGTGCTGGGAAGCATCACCCTCGCCATGAATATCAGCTCCGGCAGACGCTAAATGTCACGGTCCTCAGTGGCTTCTCCAGCTGTGTTTATCAACAAGAGGGGCCAGGGAGGAAGACAGGTTCAGGCTATTTCTGAGTTTAAGTGAAACAAATGTGGGGACTCAGAAATGACTGAGGAAAACTTGAGATGGAGTCTGCAATATACTGGGTTGCACAGGGGCACGAAAATTTGCCAGTAAAAGGTGACATTACAATTAATGTAATGCTTTTACACCCACAAGCTGGAGAAACCTGGGGAACAGTTTAAGCATAAAATCATGGAAATTTAGAGAAAGAGCAATCTGAAATCCAGGCCAGAAGCTCATTCATTCAGCACATACAAAGAGAGGCAGCTCATTCAGCAAATACATTTGGACACCTTTTCTTAGCCAGGTACACGCTGCTAGTGTGCTTCCTAACCTGGGGTCCACTGAACCACACGGGGTCTATGGATACAAGTCTTTCTTTGTGTCATGGACTGAGAAGGAAACATTGCACATTTATTTTTACTAACCTCTACCTGAACATTGTTTCCTTCAATTATAAATATAGGCAATAAAACACATTAGCAGTAATACAAGGATATATTCTTATATCACATTATGATTATTTATTAATATTATTGTATATATTCATCACTACATACTTGAAAACACAGTAGTTTGTTTAATGTATTAATAAAGAAGCACATATATTTCTATACCACACTTTTTGGAAAATATTTTAATAATTATATTTCGATATAATTTGTTTCCTTTATAATCCCATGCATTTTAGTTTATGCATTTAAAACATTATTTGGAGATGGGGTTCAAGGCTTCACCAGACTGCCAAAGGGATTCATGGCACCCAGACACTAAGAACCCCTGTGCAAGGTGCTACTTCAAGGGCTCTCTGCAATGTGGTGGACTCAGTCAGAATTACACACGTGACACACTGGGGGCATAAAACATAACAGGGTTAACTTACATGAGGGGTGGAGAAAGATTTGATGGGGGAGGTGATATATAAAAACTAGTTTCAGAGGACAAGAACATGTCCACCAAGTGGGCAAAGCGCTCGGGTAAGGGGACGAGAGGGCCAGGGAGGGACGAGCAAAGAAAGGGAGGATTCTCGGCAGAGAATGCAAGGTGCTGAGGATTAAAAAAGCACCGTGTGGAAGTGGCGGTGGTGGGGGGGTGGGCAGGAGGTACAGAGAGAGCTGGGCAGGAGCCCGCCGAGAGAGTTTGAAGCATTTCTCTGAGCCCTTGGAGAGCTGTTAAAGACTCCGTGATGGGCAGGACATGATCACATCCACGTTTTGTGTTCAGAATCATCCCCGGCTGCTGTGTGGAGGTTGAAGAGGAATTGCAAGGATGGGAGATAAGGAGATACATTAGGTCCCCCTTGCCAGAATCTAGGCCTGACATCATGAGAGCCCTAGGTAAGGGTGTAGAGACCAGCATGATGCACTCACTCGGAAGGCAGTGAATAATGTTCCAGATCACACCAAAGGCTTCCTCTGACTCTCTTCTAAAGACTTTCTCTGACAGAAAGAGGATGCTTGGCCAGCGTGCAGAGTCTGAAGGTGCTGAGAGAGATAATGTCCGAGGAATAAGCCTCAGTGAGGGATGGGAGTTGGTGGAAAGATACTCCTGCACCTTCACCTCCAGGTGGGATTTTCTGAGGTATATTCAGCACAGCCTGTCAGAGGGCACTGATGGATGTGAGCTCCAGCTGCCCACAGCGGTAACTTGCTTCCTCCTTCCCCATACCCTCACTGTTCTTCCAGGGGTCACCTCTCAGATAAACTACTTGTCCCTAAACCTGGTCTCAAGGAAGCTTTAAGGGAACTCCAAACTAACAGAGACTTTCTCTCCAGACCCCAAACTAACAGTAGGTCTGGAGAGAAAGAACTGTGAAAGGAGGTGGTATTACAGAAACTGATCATTTATCCAATGTGAAAATGAAAGAGTAGGCGGTATCAAGGATGAGGTCAATTTTCCTTTCTGCCTTGTGTGACTAATAGAAAGACCTGCAATTCTCTGAGATTGGGATGGGCAGGAGGAAGAACAACTTGGGGGGGAAGAGCATCATTAATTCAAGGTGGACATGATGCCTTTGAATACTTTTGGAGCACTGGACATAAATGTCGAATAGGTGGTTGGAAATGCAGAGGCAGAGTTTATAGAAAGAGTTGGGTTGGTGGTGATGGCTTACTTGGAGTCATCAAGGATTTGGAGGAGATTTTGCTGAGAAAGTTTAGGAAACTAGAACCTTGATCTTTTGAACAGGACATTTGTGGAAGCTGCTATCTTCCAGGCTGGCCTTCTCCATCTTCTAATTCTGCTTCTGCCACCTGTGTCTAAGCACTGGCTGCTCTCACTTAGTGGAAAGCAGTTTCCTGCCAAAACTTCCTTCCAGTAATAGAAAGTCAAATTTTTTAAAAATTTTTTTCTGGAAGATGATCAACTGTAGGTATGTTGACGAAAGTGTATACCTCCCTGTTCCCTGTTTCAGTTTCTACAAAAGCAAATATTATTTGTAGGATGATCATATTATTTATCACCCAAATCAAGACACTTTTGAGAGTAAAGTGAAGCACTGTTTATAACTGTACCTTAGCAGTAGGTATAAATTGAGACGGTCTCAGACGAATGAAGACATATGGGTGCACTGATTATCTCATTACAACCACATATCTTTCTAGAAGTATGTAGAAGTATCTAGAATGAGAGATAAAGAGGCAAGGACAGAAAGGGACAGAGAGAAGGAGAGGAAAAAAGAGGGAGAGAGGGAAGGAGAGAGAGAGAATGAGGATCAGTCACACAACTGTTTTGAGAGTCTTTTTTTGACACAACTATCTGGAACATTCTTCCCTTTCTCTGCCTTTTTCTTTTGTATACATGTAGGGTTTATATTTTATCTTATTCAGCTTTTTATCTCCAGCCTATAGTCCAGTGCCCAGTATACACCAGTCAATAAATTATTTTTAAATACATGAATTAGCAAATTTTTCTTTTGAAAAATACTCCTAAAAATTCCATTTCACAACCAGTCTGGCCCACATGGAAGTTTTCTTCCACAGTCATTTCTAGTTTTATTGCTCAATTGAATAGTTGAATCAATGTTCTGTTGATCAGTTTAGGTATGGAAATTTGATCTCTGTTATTCTATTATACTGATCCTATTAAAATGTCTTAATATTGGTATTTTTTTCTGTAAAATGGGATAATTACAGTGCTCACCTCATATGATTATTGTGACGATTAAATGAGCTAATAAGTACAGAGAACCTGGCCCATAGTAAGGGCTCATTTCATGTTAATTATTGTTGTTGCTGTTTTTATTATATCTTCTAAAACAAGGATGGGGCCTTTACACTTATTGCTATTTGGGCAAAATATAGGGACACTTTTTAATGACTTACAAACATGTTAACCCATATTCAATAAAATAGTTTCACTGAAGTAACTCAATTCTTCATATCTGGTACACTCATAAATAGCATTCAGTGAGTGAGCAGCGATATCAGATTTAAAAACTATTTTTTTTCCTGAAACACTCTAATTTCAATATTTGAAGCTATGTTTCTGGAGTATTCAGTTATCTCTTCCCCTTAATATGAGAGAACATTGGCTGTAGCAAGATGGGTGAGAAAAAAAATGCCTGGAATTTAAATCAAAAAAGTTCATCCAAACATACCTTCCATGAGTTTTTGAGAGTGAGGAAAACTCCTTTCATCAGCATTATTAATGTCCTTTTCTAGGTCTCATAGCATAAGGTTTAAAGTTAAAATGTGTCCTTCAATAGGTTGTATTGGCAGAATTTCTAACTTATCTAGAAAGGTGAAGCTTAATTTAGGCAAGCGTGTCAAAAGGACACCTATAGTGGGGGTTATCTCCCTTCTTGAAGGAACTCTCTCCCGCTCATGTCAGAGCTTGAACTTAAAGACCTTGCATTCCTTGGTCTCTAGTTGAAAGTCCCTCAGACTAACTTTCTGCCCTTTCCCCTTTGAAGAGATTCTGAAATACATTCATCACCCTTCCCAGTCCTCTCATCTATAATGGAGGCAAATGCTGCATCCTGTTTTTTTTTCTGACCCTTGCCATCCTTTCTTCTCCCTCCTGACTTCCTGGAATGGGGGAAATATTTTAATACCTGGGACATTGCTTCACTTTTGGTTCACTTAATCATGTCTTCTCATGGACATAGGATTCTCTTAGACTAGAGCTATCAGACAGAACTATTGTATAAGGATGGAAATGTTCTACATCTACAGTGTCCAAAATGGTAGCCACTAGGCACATGTGCTGCTGAGCATGTGAAATGTGGTTAGTGAAACTGAAAAGTTGAATTCTTAACCTAATTTTATTTTAATTTAATTAATTGAAATAACCATAGGGAGCTAGTGACTACCATATTGGACTGTGAACTTAGGATATATTTTCCTTCAGAGATTTCATCCAAATTATAGTTCCTGGGGAAAACAAAAACAAACCCAAAAGTGAACAAAAATGCTATTTATTTATAGTCACAAGCACTGTTTAAACCATGTGTCTAGATAACCACAAAGAGACATTTACTGGAATTGTGAGGCATGCTGGGATTTTGGCTTAATTCAAAGTTTTCCCTTGACTTTGGTGATGCTGTTAATCTCTTGCCTTTTCTTCCACTTCTGTCATCTCTCCTTAGATAAATATCGCTAAGTTTTTTAATGTTGGAAGTCCTCAGGAGTGAGTCAGACTCTCCTTTTTTAGCTCCATATTCTGTTTCTAGGTTATTTTACTATGCCTATAACTTCAGTAATCTCTACATCAGTGACTCCTAAATTTATATCTCCAATGCACACTTCTCTTTGGGGCTTTCTCAGATAGAGCATGTTCAAAACTGAATATGTGACTTCATCACCGAATGACACCAGTCTAGCTGGGCAACCCAGAAATCCCCAAACCATCCTTGACACCTTCATCTCCTTGTATGAATTCCTGCATCTAAGCCATCTCCAAGCCTAACTGATTTAACTTGGAAAATAGCTTTCAAATTCATTCACCTCCCTTCATCACCACTGTTGCCATCGTGATCCAAGTCCTGGATCTTTTGCTAGAGGTTTCCACATGACCATAGTTACATAGACTTTCTTTTGCGTTTTATAAGTGAATCATGCTCCTTTCAGTCATGGAGCCATTACAGTGTCTCTAGAATTAATACTGCCTGGAGTGCTCCCCAACTTCACCCCCAGCCACCCTGTCCTGCTCAATACCTGGTTGATCTCCCTGAGATTTTATTCAGGCCTTAGTTCAAATGTCACTTTTTAAGGATAATTTTTCTGATGCCCTTGGCTATATCTGGACCACATTATACACTTTCATATCACCAGGTACTTCCCCTTCTGAACATTTACCACAATTGTAATTAATTGTCTTTAAGGTTGTCTCTGCTGCTAAAAAAAAAAAATGTAACTTCCATGATGCCAGGAACCCGTTGGTCTTATTCATCACTCTATTCTTAGTGCTTGACTCAGTAGGTACACATAATAGTTGCTCAATCAATATATGTTGATTCCTTAGTTACACAACTGGAAGTTAAATATATACTCTTGTTGCCTGGGGTTAGTAAGCTGAAACATCACTCAGTATCTGGATCAGGAAATTGATGGGGAAATGAGTTTGGTAACTTGTCATTTGTATGTGATGTGAATTCTCAAAACAGTGAGTTTCTCTGTGAATAAAACAATAAGAAACTGGAATCTTGCAGTTTTCGAAACAAACTCTTGATGTATACCTTTACACTTGTGTTATCGCAGCTGCAAACTTTCCAGCTGTTCTATAATATTTTAAATGTGTTTCAAATTATTCATTTACTTCTTTGAGTAGTTCTTCTTGAGTACATTTTTGCTTTTTAAAAATTTTCAGTTAACTTACTAACATGACTCTAATTGTTATTATTCTGTAGAATAATGTTCTTTCAAGAGTTCTTGCCAGAGACTCTCAACAAAGCCATTAACTGACCATGGTTACTGATTTCCAAAGAGTCATCCATACTTCAGGAATAATCTTTGGAATCAATTGTCTTTATTTACCTAGCATGACACCAATCTACTAACTCTATTATTCAAAAGTGGCACCTTTTCTATTTCCTTTGTTATAGCTCCCAAGCATGAATTTGACAGTTTTCATGCAGGAAAGGAAAATGAACGTTTCTGGACTTTTATGAGACTTCTTGTATTTGCTTATTAATTGCTCCACTGACCTTGTAACTAGCTTCCTCTCTTTGATCTGATACTTTCTTATTTTGTGCTTGCAGATGTTTTAAAATGTTCCAATATTTTCCCCCTGGGTAAACTGGATGCTTTGTGGTAGCGGCTGACGTAGTTTGCTTGGCCACCAAGGCTTAATTTGATAACTTCTCCTAACAAGTAGGACATTTAAACGAGGATGAGAAGGATTACCAGGCTACGCTAATCTAAATTTGAGATAGTCTTCAATGGATTGCCTAGCTAGTGAGTTACATCTTTTTTTGGAAGGAAGGGATTGCCGTGTATAGCCTGCCAAACTCCTGATTTTACAAGTTCACAGTAAGTATTTGTACAAATTAAAGTCAATTTAAAATATAAATTACTGAAAGGAAACATAGGCTTTTAAAGAGCCAGATAATTGATTTAAAAAACTTAAATGCCTGCTTTCTTCAGAATATTTGAAACAAGTCATAAGAAAGTTTGAAAAGTTAACCATGGAGTAAGCATCCAAGAAATTATTGAAGTATATAATTTTATTGAACTTAATAATTAAAATTATGAAAAGGTCATAAAATATTTACACTCCTCAGTAATCAGTAACTATTTTGAATAGTCGTTTTCTAAGGCCATGGAAAGCTATGGTTCTCTTTAATTAACTAATTAAACTAAATAGTGTTTAACTTTTGTTTTTAGAAACACATCTTGTTTTTTTCATTTCTTAAAGAAAATTGTAATTTACTGTACTTTTATCAAGGGTCAGACTTTAATTATCACTGTTAAGCAACAATAGAGAAATACAATAAAATGATTTTTTGCATTGAGGAGCAACTATTTATAGATGATAATAATACCAATAATAAGTAGTCACACATACCTTCTGTAGGCAGAAGAAAAAATGTGAAATAAGACCAAATTATATCTAAAGCAAAGGTATAGGTTTTATATGCGCATGCTAAATAAAGAACTTCCCAGATACTAACCCAAATGGGCACCAAGGTCATAATCACAGGAATATTACAGTGTGAAGGTGGGAGGATTCAGGGCACCACATGGTGCAGCCACTCCGGAGCCTTCTCTGGAGGTGAGTGTTAGGTATCAAAGCTGTACACCCCAAAAGAGTAATTATTAAATTTGGGAACTTGATAGAAGGAACCATTCAAATTCTATGCCATAGTAACTTGAGCTGTTGTAAATTTTTGTGTTGTTTTTTGAGATGAATTTTATTTTTATTTCATATTGGGCTATAGTTGTTTCACAATGTGTTAGTTTCAGGTGTACAGCAAAGTGTTTTAATTATACATATACATATATTTATTCTTTTTCAAATTCTTTTCCCATTTAGGTTATTATAGAATATTGAGCTGAGTTCCCTGTGTTATACAATAGGTCCTTGTTGTAAATTTTGAATGGCTATAGAAAGTCGGTTATGATTTATTTTCTCTATAAAATGTACCTGATCATGTCTCTGGGCACACCTTGTCCCCATTCAAGCAGATCTGTTCTACTACACACCATCCGGAAGACTGCTTTCCTACACAGGGATGGAGAACTCAGCTTTGCCTCTGGCGACATCTCAGCTTGTCCCTTATGACCTTGGGCAGGTCACTTAACCTCTCTGAAGTTTAACTTCCACATCTGTAAACCATAAAGATAATTACACCCAATTCTTCAGGTTCCTGTGTGGATTAAATGAGATACTGCATGATAGTGCCCCGTGAGTGCCGGATAAATGCTAACTGCTGTTACCTCCAGTATTCCCTCCGTAGACTTCGAGTGAGCCTTCTTGGTCAGGCCTTTCAGCCTTTACATCTCTTATTACAATATTGTCACTAGAAAGAGGTGGAGTGTTAGCTTCAATAAGTCTGCATTTGCCGCTGTGAGGGTCCTGTGTGCACAGCACCTGGATTTCTCTGAAGAAAAGCCATTAGAACCAGATTTGCTGCTTCCGCCAGCAGAAGCAAAGCACTTTAACTTCATTAGCACAGCCCTGCCTGTCAATAGCTTTTCAAATGGTCAGGACAGTAAAAGTTCTTTTCAGCTTGGGGCTATTTTGCATTATCTTTAAAGGACACTTTCTCCCTGGAGAGGCCACCTGCCTCTTAAAAGTTGAGAGGGTCTCTCTGCTCAGTCCTGAGCTTTCACACAGCTGCTGAAGGCAGACACACATTCCTAGCATTTGGCATCACAAAGGGGGCTCAAAGGCTGGGCAAGAACCTTGCTGTCATTTTGTCAACCTCTTGCCTATTTTTCCCCAGACTTCCCCCAGATTTTCATTAGGGCTCAAGCTGGAACAAGGAAACACAATACTATCAGAATAGGCAGTAGTATTTTTTTTATTAAGCTTTTTATTTGAGATGACTGCAGATTCACATGCAGTCATCAGAAATAATAGAAATCCTGTGTACTGCCTAACTTGCAACTTTGACTCAGTTTCCCCCAATGGTAACATGTTGAAAAACGAAAGTACAATATCCTGAATATTGACATTGAAAAAAAGATACAGAAAAATTCCATCACCACCTCCCTGTCCTACTTCACCCCTCCTCCATCCCTGACCTCTGGCAACCTCTACTCTGTTTTCTATTTCTATAATTTCGTCATTTCAAGAATATTACAAAGATGGACTCATACAGTGTATAACCTTTTGGTATTGTCTTTTTCCATTCAGCATAATGCCCTGGAGATTCATCCACTAGATTGTGTATCTGTACCTTGTTCCTTTTCATTGCTGAGTAGTATTCCCTTGTATGAATATATCATGGTTTGTTTAATCATTCACCCACTGAAGTACATCTGGGTTGTTTCCAATTTTAAGCTAATATGAATAAATCTTCCTTGAATAGCCATATACTGTTTTTACGTGACTCTTAGTTTTAATTTCCCTGCAATAAATGTCCAATTGCAGGCTTGTATTGTAGTTGCATGTTTAGCTTTATAAGAAACTGCCTACCTGTTTTCCACAGTGACTCTACCATGGTATATTCTACAAACAGTGTAGAATGGATCTAGTATAATCTGCCTCCTCTCCAGTATTTGGTATTGTTACTGTTATTTAGTTTGGCTATTCTGACAGGTGTGAAGTGATATCTCACTGTGGTTTTAATTTGCATTTCCTCAATGGCTAATGACGTTGAATATTATTTTGCAATAGTCTTTTGCAGATGGTATAATTTAAGAGCTGGAAAGAATTGGACAGATTCATTTCAGTGATTGAGCCCAAAATTAGTGTATTTGGTTGAGAGTCAGGTCCCAGTGAGAGAGAGAGAGAGAGAGGCACTTGGCTCTGAACTCAGGTCTCCTAAATCCCAGCCCAGTGATGTTTACACCAGATCCTATCTCTAGGACACATCAGGGACGATTTGCTTGCTCTGATTAGGTGGTAAGGCTGATTAAGAATGTATATAAGTAGGGCTTCCCTGGTGGCGCAGTGGTTGACAATCTGCCTGCCAATGCAGGGGACACAGTTTCAAGCCCTGGTTTGGGAAGATCCCACATGCCGTGGAGCAACTGGGCCTGTGAGCCACAACTACTGAGCCTGCGCATCTAGAGCTTGTGCTCCACAACAAGACAGGCCGCGACAGTGAGAGTCCCGCACACTGCGATGAAGAGTGGTCCCCGCTCGCCACAACTAGAGAAAGCCCACGCACAGAAACGAAGACCCAACACAGCCAAAAATACATAAATAAATAAGTTTTTTTAAAAAAAGAATGTATATAAGTAAAAAAAACAAAACAAAAGAATGTATACAAGTAATCCAGCAATTGCAACTGTGTAGTATTTAGCACATATCTGCCATCTACTAAGAACTCAATAAATAAGTGAATTTATGTCTATATCTATGTCTATATCTCACCTTATTGTGGGAGCTAACATTTTTCCTTTCTTTAAAGTAGGCATGTTATTTCCTGCCTTACCCTTTCAGAGCAGGAAATAAAGAAAATAGGATTTAAAAAAATAAAAACAGAAACATTTCAAATATTGTCAAAAATAGAGAAAAAGAACAAACATGTCTGTTCAATCTATCCTGTAGGTCTCATTGTGGGTTACTAGGGTTAGTAATGGGGAGAGGGGGGATCTTGGGGACCCAGGAGTTCATCCTCCTGATTTGCAGATGAGGACACAGGAGCTCACAGAAATGAAGTCCCCTCTCAGGCGCTGCTCGGGAGGGGCTTAGAGGAGCTGGGATTGAAGGTGTTTCCCAGCAGGGAGCCCAGTGCCCCTGACTGAGCCCCTGCCATGTTCTCGTACAGGACAGGGACACTGGAGACCCAGGGTTCTGTTTACCATGAAGGCCTTTTGGGGGTGGGAAGGGAGGTGAAGAGAGCTGGGAAACTGTAGTCACTCCCTGGGGTCAAAATTAACCTGTGTAGCTTGACTCCTTCTAGCCCAAGGAATGTCATCACTTGTTCAGCTTTGCTGAGAGAACAACCCTTTTCATTTGGATATAAAAATGCTCAGCACTCTGATGACCGCATCTAAAGCCAGTTACCACCCAGGCCCCAGGCTGTGCCGATCCAGATGGCAGAGGGAGTAAAGGGAATTCAAAACTGTGCTTAAGACAGAAAGAAAGGGGTAAACAAGGCATGCATGTAATTCAGAAAGAAGGTGTTTCGAAGTTAGGAGGTGATCACCACAGGGAAAGAAGCAAGCTTTCGCCCTGGGAGGGGGTTTCCAGCCTCAAGCTTTGTGAAATACGTCACAGAAGCAGCAACAACCCAAGGAAATGAGGGATGGCCAGAGGCCGAGGGAAATGTCCTTGTTTGGGGATCTCTGAAAGATGTGGTTTTGAGCATCTGTATCTGACTCTGAGCCAGTGCGGACTTTCTCCGGGTGCTGCTGGAGGAGGTGGTATGAGTCCCGGAGAATCACCTGCCATCAATGTCTTCCTGGAGAAAGCAGCACCGCAAAGCTCTTATCCCACACAATTCATTCCTTGATAACAATTGTGTTTGTCCCTTCATGTCCTGAAGCAAAAGTAGCAGATGTAATAGCTGTTGAAAAAAAAATTAACTGGTATGATGACTGATTTATAGCTTCGTCATACTATAAATTATAACAGGAGACGGAGGGAAGGACTTTTTGGAAGCCTGCTTTTCTGCAGAAGTACAAAGCCCTTGCTTCTTTTCCAGTTATTGTTAATTTGCTAAAAATAAGGTCTGTGAAATATGTAAACATCACCCTCCCCCCCCCATATGGAAACCGTGAATTATTCAGATAGTGGCTCTAGGTAGGCAGGAAAGAGTTGGATGTTGGCCTAAGGCCTTATGTTCCTGTCCCTGACAGGCTCTGAGCATGTCAAAACCGCTCTTCAATCACCTGGCTAATAGTACAGTGTATTTCAGTAACTGAACTGGTCACATAATTAGAAGCATTCTCCTCTAGCTGGAAAGAAGTCTGCTGGTACATTCTTCTAAATGAAAGAAACCCGACTAGTTGTGCCAGGTTATATAATTTAATGGAGAAACTGTAGAAGGAGTCCTTGAAAAAGTATGATGGTGCATTCATTTTTGGTACAATATTAAGCACTCGAGCAGAAAGTTTCTCTTTTAACTCCCAGCCAAGGCTCATTGCTGTTGTGTAAATGAACTCAGTGCAGCCAAAAGCCCCAGCTGGTTGACAGGACGGAGCCAGTGGCGACCTGAATGCGTGGGGTCTATTTGCACTTGCTTGTCATATCTTGGGCAAACCAGCACTGACGTCCAATGCGGTAGGTGAACATTTCTGCTCTCATCATTGTTATAAGCCCAGTTTTTTAAAAAACCTGTTCTTTATTTGCTCTTTAAACAACTACAACAAAAATCTGATGGTAGATCCCTCTGACCTCATTGAATCCAAAACGGCATCTCCCTCCCTTGTTCTCTCTCCCTGGCCGCCCTTTATTTTTCCTCTTCTCTTTTTCTCTTTCATCTGGCTTCTCCACCCAAAAAGCCAAGGGAAGTGAGGTAACAATAACTTTGTTGCATTTCACCTGGCCCACCCAGAGAAAAGCTATTTCTAGGCAAGTGCGGAAAACCCAAACCTTGTGGAACTCACCCGGCCCTCTAATCTAACATCCTCTGTGTGCTGCAGAGTCTAATGTTTAATTTGAAAAACAATCCGAAAATAGCATGAAAGGAAACGTGGAATTTGCATAGCTATATATATGTTTAAGATAGTCTTTTCCAAAAACACTGTGTTTGAGAGCTGGCCCTCAAACTTGAAGTTGCCCGAATTTCATAGACTCCTCTGAGATAAGGAGTGTAATTTTCACTTGAGTGTTGGTTGATTTTCTGCACAGTCCTCTTCGTCCTCTTCATACTAGGGAGACTGATCTCAAACCCTGTCCTGCTGCAAAGCTAAAAGCTGACATTCAGAACTGTGTGCTGACTAATGCTAAATAACAATGACAATGAAGACAGGGCGATTTCTAATGTTGGATTGTCATATTTTAAGAGTCTTATTAAAATCTCCTTGTTTTTCTTTCCTTTTATTTCTACCTTTCTCTCTCTCTCTCTCTCTCTTTCTCTCTTTCTGTCTTTCTCTCTTTCTCTTTGCTATTTTCTTGACCTTTTCTTTTCCCTTTTTTTGAAAGAAAATTTTTTCTTTTTTCTTTTTTTTTTTTGCGGTACGCGGACCTCTCACTGCTGTGGCCTCTCCCGTTGCGGAGCACAGGCTCCAGACGCGCAGGCTCAGCGGCCATGGCTCACGGGCCCAGCCGCTCTGCGGCATGTGGGATCTTCCCGGACTGGGGCACAAACCCGTGTCCCCTGCATCGGCAGGCGGACTCTCAACCACTGTGCCACCAGGGAAGCCCCCTATACCTCATTTTTGTAGGCAAAGCCTTGGTTTGGTTTAATCCAGCTACCTGCAGATGGACTTTTTTCACTGTCAAGCCCTTTGGAGGCTGACTTCTATTTCCAAAACTCTAAGTTTAATAGCTGGAGAAGAATAACAAAAATTTGCCATTTCAGGTTTCCTAGAGATTCAGTCATAATCAATTCAGTCATAATCAATGGTAAAGATTGTTTTAAAACAATCTTACTGACAGGTGCTAGAAATCCAGGTGTGAAGCATAAGCTCCTCACTTAGAAAGGGTTGCTCTTCAGGTCAAGGTGCAGGGCAGAGAGGGTGCAGAACTCATGCGGTGAAAACATTTAAGGGAGAGTAATAACCAGTGTGTAGATCTTTACAAAAGGGGTTCTTATCTTGGGATCCATCAGCAGATCTATGGGTAGCAGTTAGAGTGTCCGTGAACTTAGATAGGAAAAAAATTACTTCTTTCTGTTTCCTACGCTTTAGTTGAGATATAACTTTTCCATCAATTATAAATATGGACAAATCCCCATGGTATGATAATATCAGACCTCTGTCACACATCACATTACAACTAGTTGTCACAGGTATCTCAAACTTCTTTATGCTCGTATCACTACTTTGAAATTGTGGTAAAGATTAGACCCACTACTAGATCTTTCTATTTAACAATTATTTTACCACAATTACAAATATTATTATAACTATTTCAATATAATTGTTTTCCTTAATAATCTTATACATTTTACTCAATGCATTCAAAATCATTGTTCTGAGAAGCAGTCAGTGAATTATCAAATGACTCCCTGGCACAATAAAGGTTAAGAATCTTGGTTTGGAGATTAAATGATTCTTCCAACTAGATATTTTGTGGTTCTAGACTTTGGGCAAGTGGGGGGCTATAGAAAGTAGGAGAGAGGGGAACTTGGAATTTGTCTTGGGCCTAGAAGAGCTGCTGCTTACCTCTGTTGGGCCAGTGTCCAGAGCTAAACATCCAAATAACCCTCCTAAAATGTAGAGAAATAGAAAACAGCCCGTGCTAGGCAGCAGATGTGGGGAAAATAAGAAAACAAAGCAAAACACAACTAAAAACCCCACTGAGGGATTAACAGATACACACTACTACATATAAAATAGATGAATAACAGAGGCCTACTGTATAGCACAGAGAACTATATTCAGTATCTTGTAATAACCTATAATGGAAAAGAATCTTGAAAAGAATATATATATTTGTATATATATATGTATTATATAATAATGTATATAATATATATATATATATATAACTGAATCACTTTGTTGTAAACCTGAAACTAATACAACATCATGGATCAACTATACTTCAATAAAAAAAGGGTGAGAAAACCCACTGAAAATCTTGTAGCACAAAGTGTTTCTTATCATTTCTTCCCTGTTTTGCACATATTTTTCCTGGTGTTAATCCCCAAACTCCCCTTTTTTAAGCAGTTTTAGATTCCAGAAGATACCCATCCCCTTTGATGTTACTTTGCATAAGCATTTGTAGGCAAAGCAGCATTTACAGAACTCTCACTCACAAGTTGTCCTGCCTGACTCTTTACTAATATTGCAACAATGACAAAAGGCCAGCTTGCTACAAGAGTTAGTATTATCTGCAGGTATGAGGTTGGTTTATTTGCAAGACCTACCTCAGCAGGGGCCAGGGATGTAAGCTGATAGCCATTGTGTGTGTTAAATTAACTCAGGGAGTTACTGATTGATATAAAGTGAGTTTAATGAGACTTAAAGTTTCCCCAGAGTTTCTGTTAAAAAATTCTCATCAGAATAAAATTGAGAAGAGGAGGTCTTGTCAGGAAAAGCTATTTTTTTTTTTTTTTTGCTTCTATTATACCTTCTGATTCTGGAAAGTGGTGGAAAGGAGAGCAAGGAAGGAAGAATGTGGGCAGCAAAGGTGGGCAGTGAAGTTTATGGGGGCCAAGGGACAGGAACAAACTTTGCAGTCACAGAATAGGTTCAAATCCCAGCTCTGCAACTTTACTGGCTGTGTGATCTTGGGCTTGTTGCTTAACTTCTCTGAGCTTCAGTTCTCCATCTATAAAATAGACAAAATTATGGCCCCAGCTTATAGAGTTATTGTGAGAATTCGATGACATAGGATGTACAAGATGTTTGGCGCGTGCCTGGCATATGTAATGAGAACTTAATAGCGGATAGCTCCCGCAGGGGTGGTGCTGAGATGGGGTGAGTATGTCAGCAGGAAGGAGAGACAAGTGTATGAGCAGCTGCTATCTTGACCCACCTGCTGGGTTTGTCTGTAATCAACCAGCCAGTCCTGTTCCACTGGGAAGGGGTGTTCTCTACACTGGACTGCCAGCAGCCTGGCCTCCTTCCTTTACTATTAATAATCTTGGTTGCCTTATTGAATGAGTGGCTTGTCTCAGTTTTTCTAACTTCAAAATCAGGGTCTTAATGATAGTTAATATCCACCTATCTCACAAGATGGATGAACTAGTATACATGTGAAGTCATGGTATTTTTCAAAGACAAGATAGTGACTCCACTACTCCCATAATGAGGGTGTGAGCAGTGAGGTAAATGTATATATAGATGCCTATCTGTACCTGGTTTTTTTCTATGTAGACTACCTAGTTAATGTTTTAAATGGGATAATCATTTAACTGATAAATAAGTCATGTGAAAGTCTTTGTAAACAGTAAGAATTATTTAAGCCAGCACTTTATAATTTTTATTAGTGTTGTTCAAAATAAAAATAATTTGGTCATTGGGAAATTGCCCTCTGTAATCCTTTGGCCCTCTGTCAGGGAAGAACTTAAGTCTGTCAAAGGGTATGAGAACTCTAAGTTCTCATCCTGGATGATAACTAAGGAACCAGGGATGTTCCTGAATGATTTAGAATCTCATCTTCCTCTTCTGTGAGATAAGAATATCCTGGACTTGACCTATGATTAGCATTCTTAATAACCATTCTTGGAATATGGTGTTAAAAAGTGGTTGATGGAGGGTATAGCAGATAAAATTTTGAGTAGTCCTGCAAATACTCCTTGCTTCTTCCAATACCCAGTGATATAAACCTCATTCATTAAAAAAACAGACAAAAAAAACCCACCTCTCTTAAATCTACTTATGTCTTAGTTAGGACTTTTTAAAAAGTTCAGAGGGTGGTTAGAAACACTCGTAATGGTCTCTCACCTCCTACAGTGGTACGTTTGGACCTGGAAAAACTTGAAAATGAAGGCTGCCTTGTCTCTAAACCTGTGTGCTTATTTAAGCCAATAAATATTTTACACATGTTATCATTTAGAGCCTAGGTTATGCTGTTCTTTATTTATTAAAAGAGTTCATCAACAAAAAGCGTAGCTCATCTACTCTGGGACTGAATCATTCATCTTGTTTGATTGTGGGGAGAGAAACATCATAGGGAGATTCGATTTGCCATATTACTGTGTGCAAAACTGGCTAAAGTACTGGAAGGAAAACAAAGGGAATTAAGATATGATTCTGTCTTTAGGAAGAAAATGATCAACTGTTGTCAGTACCTCCTCCAACCAGTGAGAAGAAACCAACTGGCTGCTGATGCTTTGATCTTCACTTGCCTGCATCCGTGCTGGCCTCTGGAGCAGCAGTGCGGCATAGGTATCCAGGCCTGTGGGATGATTCACCCAGGACTAATTTCATGATGGTTATTATTAATAGTACTAGGCTAATTTGCATTGATGATTCTTGATTCAAAGTGATATTGTGCCTGTTTTAAAAATAGAGTGATAACTTATTGGCAGAGTAACTCTTGAGAAGTCACGAAGGCAGAGCTCTTTACAAAATTGGTGGCCAATATCCAGGCTTGGTTTGAAAACCATGCTTTGAGGGAGGCTCATTTCTTGTGCTTGGCCAGAACAGCTCAGAGATGCTGAATTATAATTTGCTGCTTTTCAATCCAAGATTTGGCTATACATTTAGATTAGTTTATGCAAAATTGGCAGAGGTTGAATTCTAGCTTTTTTTAGTGTCTTAAGTCTGATCATTTCCCTCTGGTTAGTGTGGCGAGAACTAAAGCCTTCTGTTCTGACCAAACAACCACAACCTAAATAGGCCAAGACACTAGGAAAATACCAGGGCAAGTGAAATGAAGAGTGCCGTTTAGAGCAGCCAAGCTGAGGCATGGAGCTCAAACCGATGCTGGGACAGCCTGAGCAATGTCTCCAGAGGCCTGACGCACTTTGCATATGAAGCTCTAAAATAGGGGTGGTTTACATAAGTCAGGAAAAATTCAAGTACTAAATAGCTCTGTTTCTTATGATCTACTGTTATCTTTGCTTCTGTGTACCACTTTGGGAACGGTGTTATTCTTCCCTGGGGACCCATTCCTTCCTCCCTTTCAGTCCCTGAGGTTCGGATGGAACTGACTCGCTTTCCACCTCCACCAGCCCATACCTGGGCTGGGGTGGCTACATAACACATACCTGACCCATTAGACCAATAATCAGATCGATCATGATCTACCATCCAATTAGGGAGTGTTAGACCTAGGTGTTTTGCTAGAGATTTTAGAAAAGAGGTCCTGTCCTTCTTCTAGATATGTAGATATCTAGAAGTAGAAATACCGGTACCAATGTGGATATAATGGTAGAAGGCAAACCTAACACTCCTGGAGACCATCTTTGTTGCCACATGGAGGGAGCTTGTCTGAGAATGAAGCCAAGCCAGAGGAAAGCAGAGTTGAGAGACAGTAAAAGTATACCATTTGAATATCATTAAATGAGGATCTAAGTCAAGCTTTACCTAAAGTGACAGGTGTAATTAACTGATTTATTTTTACACAGGACAATTTGAGTTAGGTTTCTGTTATTTGCAATGGAAAGTGTTCTGATTAGTATACTGTCTTTTGTAGATCCTGTGTATCAGTCAGCTATTGCCACAATAATGCTGCATAACAAAATACCTAAAAAAACTAAGAGACATCCAACAATAGTCATTTCTTTTTCTTTTTTTTTAGTCATTTCTTTCTTATGTATTTGTGAGTTAGCTGGGATTGGGTTAGTCTAAACTGGGTTGGATTGGGCTTTGTTCCAAGCTTCAGGTTGGATCAAGTCTACCCCATGAATCTCACATTCTCTTTGGACAGGTGGCTATTTAGGGTATATTGCTCTTCTCATGGTGACTGACAAAAATGCCAGATAGCAGTCCCAACATAAGCACAGTCTGAGCCTCTGGTTATGTCCTGTTCACTAACATTGCACTGACCAAAACAAGTAATTTGATCAAATCCAATGTCAAAGTGGGGAAAGCCAATTCCATTGGAGGTGCAAAGGAGAGAGTGAATATTTAGTGAACAATAATCTAAACTACAGTCTGAATTTATACCAAAGGCAATAAGGACTGCCTATTATAAAATCATGTGATTTAAAAACTACAGGGCTATAAATATAGTGATAAATGAACGATATACAACATTTTAAATAAGTTAATGTAACAAATGGTGATTGATTTTTTTAGCACTGAGCACTGTGTATTCCTGAAAGATTCAATCTTCTGATTTGTTTCTAATATGGAGGATCTTGATATTGGTTTTGAAATGAGTAGAACATCATACGGGTGCCTCTTTCTGACCAAGATATTATTTCAGTCATATATGATACATGTAGCTATCAAATGACTTAGGAATTCAATAAGAATTTAGTTTAATTTTGAAATTTTACATCACACAGTGTGCAAATATTGTGAACTCCAGCAGTCTACAATTAAAGGGCAATATCTGAATGCATAATAATAATGGCTGTCATTCTTTTAAGTATCTCCTAGTTTCAAGTACTTTGCTAAATGAGGCTCACTGATGTTAAGTAATGTGACCAAATTCTGATAAGGGCCAGAGAAAAGACATCTACTTAGGTCTCTGCTGCGTTAGGACTTGAGCCTTTATTTTACTACATTATAGGAAGTCTAGGTTAGACAATGAAGATGAGTTGGCGGCAATTCTAGAAAATGCCACTGCACTGATAAATGAAACCATTGCTCCACTCCTGCTTCGAGGCAGGAGGTCAGATTAGGCAAAGAGAGGTTTGGTTAGAGAAGATGACTGAGGGCAGCAGCTTGGTATGATGGTGAAGAACATAAGATCTTAGGAGGCTTGCCTGGGGTAGTTTTCTGCCTTGTACCAGGCGGAAGACAGTTGTCCTGACCTACAAATTCATTGTGGGGAGTTAATGTCGTACTGCATGAAAAGATCTTTATATAACCTGTGGCCAAGGGAACACAGTTGTAAAATCCAGTCAAAAACAAAAACAGACTAGATCTCCATCCTGGTGATTCTATAACTTTCTTCGGTAAAACAGAGTCTGAACCTGGTAATCTCTTGAAGTCACTTTTGATCCTTGTGGTGGTATTTAGATTTGGGGACTTTTCTAACCACCTGAAAAAAATTTAATGGGTGGCAACGTCCTTGGTTTTGTGTGAGTAACAACAGTTGGTATCCAGGCTGCCTAAATGATCACAGTTGGGCAGAAAAAGTTCCTGAGAAAGCAGAAACTTTGTCAAATCTCACTTCACTATCTTGATGCAAAGTTTTATAGTTAAAATCTTTGGATGGAAAATAGGATTTTTTTTTTATCTTTACTCTGAGTTGGGACGACATTGGACTGAGGGTGGAGTGTGAAGTAGTTGGAGTTGGTAATAGAGTCTCCTTCCCTCAAGAAAATGAAGAGGAAAAAATATCTCCTCAGAATTTGTCATGTCTGCTCTACTATATAACAGTTTATCGGTGATAAAGTGGATGATGGCCATGATAACATATAGGATGCAGTTAATACACGACTATGATTCTGTTTATAAGGCACTTTTCAAACTAGGTAAGCCCAACTTGAAAATAATTGCATAGGAGGGGTGGTTCCAGACACGTGGAGGCACAATTCTCCATTCTCATTTGAGCGTGGAGACAACTAGGTCTAGGGCATGTGCCCACTTCTCTCAGGCTGTGAAGGGGGAGGAAATCTTGATGTATTTCTGTAAGTCTTCTTCTTCTCTTCTATTTTTAGGGTGGGAGGGTGGCTTCCCTGCTGGATAAAGATCTGAGCAAACATACAGGGTTGGGAAAGGCCCAGAAAACGGAGTCAGACACCTCCCTCTGGCAAAATCCTGAGTGAATAGATGGGGGCCTGAGTGGCAGCAAGCATGTGACCTGTCAGAACACGAAATGAGAGGACTTCCAAAGTCCTGGCCTCGCCCAGAGAATATCTTGCCTCCCATTTCTAAACGTTAGTTCTGAGGACCCAGAAGGGGAGTGGTACATTACTCCCGAGAGATCTGCTTACAAAGGGAGCAAGGAGGTTCAGCCCTCAACTATTTTGAGTTTCATAGGCACCGTGACATGACTGTACCATGCTATTATTTTTGTGACTCCAGGAACTCATTTGACCTAGCTTTCTCTCAGGTTTTTTTTTTTTTTTTTCATTTGAAGAAATATAGGTGATGGGTTAAATCAGTAGCTTTAAAATTGTGAGCCTCAGATCTCTGGCAGTCCTTAGAAACCTCAGAAGATCTCAACAGCCCCCTCAGTTTTGGCAGACAAGTAGGGAAAGCGAGAAGGACTCCACTCCCTACACAGCCCCCTTCACTTAGAATTCTTTCTCACTTGGAGTTTTGTAGATGACTCTGAACAACTGCTGTCCTTAACCATTTGGAAGCCACTGTACTAACTGGTCTTGAAACTCCCCTCTAGCTCTGTGGTCCTTCATGACTCTGAGCATTGGAGTCAGGTTCAGAGTTTATTCCTTCTCAGGAGAATGTTCTCAGGAGTTCTCATACTCCAGTGTTATGAGTATCACAAGTGGCCCTGGGATAAAAGAAACAAAAAGATAAGATACCTGCCCTCAAGGATTTTACTGTCTAATGAAGAGAAAGAGAGGTAAATCCATCATTGATTAAATGGAGTCTTAAGCCAAGAAGAGAGAGAACAGAGAGTGGATTGCTCAAGTCTAGCTGAGAGGGCCAGAGGAAGCTTCAAAGAGAAGAAGGCCTCTGAGCTGGACTTGACAGGTAGAGAGGCATTGTACGGGAAGATGTGTATGATCTGACAGTGTAATTCAGATCTATCCATTCTCTCCTTGAAATATTATGAGTGATTCCCAATGTACCTAGAATACAAGCCAAACCCTTTCGTAGGGCTACCAGGCCATTACGATGTGCCCCATGACTTCCTCAGCAGACTTCCTCTGCTCCTGGTCTCCTCCAGGCTCATCATCCTCTCATCTCCACTCTTCAACACTCCATGCTCATTCCCACCAGTGAGTTTCACCTTTGCTATTCCCTCTGGCTGAAATGCTTTTCTCTCAGAGTCTTCAGTAATGACTCCTCCTCATACTCTGGTGTCAGAATAAGTGCAGGAGCCCCTTGTCAACATTTCCAGTTTTCGTTCTCTGATTCCTTCTGGGATTGATCATAACTTACTGGCCCCTTGAGATTAGAGAACACTGGGTGACATGATTTGGTGAATGCAGTGGAAGTGGAAGTAACACTTGCAACTTCCAGGAAGAATCATTTTCTTTCCAGTTTGAAGCTTTACAATGCTTTATTTTTCTGTGATTGGGACACTGAGAGACTCTCCTAGACCCATGCGAGACTCTGCCTAAGCGAGAAATTCTAAATATTTATTGATTTTAGCCATTGACATTTTAGGGATTGCTATCCTGACTGATATAGATCCTTCCTAACTGCTACTCTTAAAGTTGCCCCTCCCCCTTGACTACAAATTACTTTCTATCTATGTTTACTTTTTTCATTGCACTTATCTGAAATTATGCTGCTTGCACATTTATTTGTTATTGATCTCTCTCCATGAAAATATAAAATTCATAAGAAGAGTGTCTTACGTGTCTTGTTCTATATCCTCAGTCATTAGACAAGTCCCTGGTACAAAGTCCCTCAAGAACAAATGAACACAAAGTGTATCTGTGCCACAAGGGGACAGTGTGACTAACCTCCAGAGAAAGGAAACATATTTAGAAAGGCATGTATGAGAAAGCTTGAATCAATGGACCCTCTCCCCAAATTAAGAAAACATGTATAAGGAATATAGTTATTTATATGGTCTTTGTCAATCTCAATTTTCTAAATCTTAGACTCCAAAACATTAACAATTATGAAAGAATATGGGATTTAACCTAAAATCTTATTATTTATTGGTAAAGAAGTTAGATATAAATTTTCTGCTGGGTTACAATGCAGAATTCCAGTAGAGTGAACACCAGAGCTTTTTATTATTTGTTTTGAAAGTAAGCTTTATTAAAGTTTACTATTCTAGGTAATGCAGCAGAAAAACTGTGATGGTAACAGGTATTATATGATTTTTCTTTAAGATCTGAGAATTGAAAAATAAATCTTGTTTTTTTTCAGAGAACTGAAACCTAAATTTTAGTTTGTTTCACTTGCATTGGCATTATCTCCAATATATTCCCTGAAAAATGAATTATGTATAAGAGCACATAAATAGGAGAGCTGAGAAGTTCAGCTGGGTAAAATATTGGTTATAAAAATTTCAAAACTCACTGAGTAACCTATAGATGTAGGAGAAATTTTATTTTAAGAAGTGTTAAATTGTCTATATGACAAGAGAATTATTTTGAAATGAAGTATTTTGCTCAGATGATATTGAATTACTAACTTTTCTGAAACTATAAGGACATTTTGAAGTCTGTTAAGATGATTAAAACTTCTAATGCAGCACAAAATTGTTTCTAGCTGATTTCTCAACAGTAAGTTTTGGATGAAGATCTTAAAGATGACCCTTCCCTCTTAGGAAGATGTACTGGAGCTGTTAACTTCGGATTTATCTGACTTTACAAACTGAGTTCCCTTTAGATCATTGTCTTCCATTGGGGGCCTAATAACATAAGGGACAACTCACTTTCACTTGTATTAAGAAATTTTGAGATGATTAAAACCCTGTGGAGTCAATGAAATTAAATAATTTGCACCATTGCCCAGGGAAAGCTCAATATTATCGAGATGATTGTCTTAAGAGGAAGTCTTAAACCCAGGGTCAAGAAGGATGTCATTGTACTTTTCATAACTGCAAGCCCTCCCAAGGGAGCTCCTTTGTTCCAGTACAAACTTTGGGTATCTTTGGCATGTCTTTCTCTCATATCATCATTCTCATTTGTCAACAAGAAGCTGTATAACATGGCACTGCTGTCAGTTTCTGTTGATAGTCAGACCTGCTTATGTTTTTACCCATAACAGAGGCAAACTGTGGAAACTATCTCCTCTTTGCTTATCTGATCCTCCTGCACTAGTGAAATTTCCAGTCTTTTTTTCGATCAAACATGTAAACCACTGCTGAAAAGAGTGAAATTAACTTTAGGCACTTTAAAATATTCAAGGGCATGGGGAAGGTCCATGTGCATATTGGACAGGAATGGATTCAGGGCTTGGCTCAAAGACAGTGGTCAAACTTACTATTTTCTTTTATAGGATTCTTTTTTTTTTTTTTTTTTTTTTTTTGCGAAGGTGTTGTTTTTCTTTAAGATGATCTTTGCCGCAAATGGTAGAGAAGAGAAATCCTGCCCAAGGGAACTTAGATTCTGAGAGCTTCACAAGAGAGTGTGTAGCCATGCACGTGAGTAATTACACAGTCTGTGCAGAGCGTAGGCAGATCATTTCATGAGAATATTGCCTTGTTTGTGAAGGCAGGTATGGATGTTCTCTGTGGTAACTTGGCAACCAAAGAGATAAAGAGGGGGTAAAACATGAGCTAGTTATGGCGGCTGAGGGTGTTGTATTCTTAGACACATTCGGAAGTTTTCCCAGTGTTTTTCACCTTCGTTGGTGGTGGCCCAAAGCCACTGCTGAAGGGATAGGCCTATGTGCACGTGTCCTTATCAAATGACCTTGCTCCAGTGGCTAACATTCATTGGACCGAAAAGGACCTATAATCCAAGCTGAGCCAATCATATTTTCCTCAAATCTGAACTAAGATACACAGAAACTAAAAGCAGTGAATATCAGATGCTGTCATGTGCTATCCAAAGCCCTGGGACCTTACCATGGCAGAGAACTATGGCTACCTGTGCCAAAGTTTGAAGGTTTTTCTAGTAGCCAAAGGCAGCTTTGTCCATGGTCACAGCAGGCCAGAAGCATCAGACAATTGTTGCCCTGAGGAAGTGCTCTTGCCCAATAACTTATAGGAGTTGATGTATAAACATCTCAGCATTTTTGCCCTTTGGCTGGAGCAGCTCTGACGTGCATGTTTTACGCTGATTTCCAGAGCTTTCCAGCAAGACTAAGTTCTAGTCACCCACAAGAGCGACTGGCTTGATACATATGCCATTGGTTGTCTTCTCTTTCCCGTCTCGCTTCCCCACATCCTCATCAATATTTTTGGGGATCACCTCTCAAATAAAATACTGTTTCAGAGTCCACCTCTGAGGAAACCTAAATTAAGAAAGAAGCAATAAGTTCAGGTAGATTGAGCTCAGTGTTGGGTTAGAGCAACCCCAAGTCACATATGTTCAAGTTGAAGTTCTGGGGGAAATAAAATTTTAAAAAAATTCCCAAACTAGTTTTCATAGCTGAGAGACGAGTAGAGGTTGAGAGGAGAGACCATACAATAAAAAGGAGAGAGCCTTCCAGTCAGCCAGAAGACTGTCTGATAACCTCCTAACATTTGAGTTCTGTGAGGTTCTAAATACCTTCTTTTCTTGAGATAGCTTGAGGCATATCTGTTTCTTGCTGTCTAAATATCTCTGAATGGGACAAAAATCAACAATCAACTATGGGGGAAGATGCTGGGTCAAGAAAATGTGTTTGTGAGGAAATGCTGGTATGACGTCCATGTATTGAATGCAAGGAGTATACAAAACACTAGTGCTGAGAGCTTAATGGGGAAGGACCCAGATCTGAAGGAACTGGTGCAGGAGGTGAGAAAATTAATCTGTGATAGGAAAAATAATGATTTATTATAAACATGGAATATATAGTGGAGAAAAAAAAGCTAACCATGCTTTAAAAAGAGGTACTAGTTAGTATTCTTAGAGCCTAAGTCAAAAGTGGACTAGAGATGCAATCGAGAATGCTGGTGTTCCCTGGAGTCTCATGTTGGGGTCTTTTAATCCCTTCTTTTCAGTTTCTACAAGAGGTGGGGTTGTGCAGTGTTCTGAGTTTTGTATTTTTTATTTTTGCTTTTTAAACAGATGCTCACACTCTCAGCCTAGTGAGAGGAGGACATTAAGAAGATGGAGTTAGAGGACAGGCTTGAGCAGGACCTTGTTCAGCCAGTGTGGGGCTGGAACAATTCTAGTGCTAAATGGAAGTTATCAATTCAGTGAGTATCAAGGATGATTGGGAAGAAATGATTGAAGCCTCTGGGTGATCAGCAATAGGGGGAAAATTAGGGGTAAGCCTGTCACCACAAGGGGGTTCCCCTGAAGATAAATGATACTTGAATTAAATAAGTAAAAATTGAAGGATATCTGGGGAAAGAAAAGGAAAAGTGCGGGTTTCCCTGGTGGCACAGTGGTTGAGAGTCTGCCTGCCGATGCAGGGGACACGGGTTCGTGCCCCGGTCTGGGAAGATCCCACATGCCGTGGAGCGGCTGAGCCTGTGAGCCATGGCTGCTGAGCCTGCGCGTCCGTAGCCTGTGCTCTGCAACGGGAGAGGCCACAACAGTGAGAGGCCCGCGTACCGCAAAAAAAAAAAAAAAAAAGGAAAAGTGCAAGAATGTGAGAATGGCAGAGAAAAATCAAATATGGAGAACGTCCTTGGTTAAGTCCTTTAATAGAACTTTCCAAAAACCGGTTGGTCATGACAGATTTTTCCCTTTATCAATTCTTCCTTTGCCTTTGCCCATCCCATGCCTCCTCCCCAACATGTCCATTTAGAATTTAAAATTTTTTCAAAATTTTTCCAAAGACAGCATTTTATAGAATTTTTCCTTTAGAATACACAAATAGATTTAAAAACACTTCAAAGGGAACTAAATTAAGGGGTCCTGATGAGTAGTCCTATTGGTCTGTTTCCAGAGGAGAGTAAGAGGAAAAGAAGAGAGAGTGACAAAGGCTACTTTTGGTATCTGATGCCAGTTAGCCCAATGCCATAGCCAACCTTACAATGTCTTAAGAAGAAGAGGAGGAAACAATACTTTCCTTTTTTTAATTTCTAATTTTCATTTTGAAATGAGTATATATTCACAGGAAGTTGCAAGGAAATGTATAGGAGGAGTCCCGTGCACCCTTTACCCAGCCTCTCCCAGTGTTAACATCTTATATAACTATAGTAAATATCAAAGCCAGGAAACTGACATTTCATCAGTTGTACATGCATTCGTGGGGTGTGTGTGTGTGTGTGTGTGTGTGTGTGTGTGTGTAGTTCTATGCAGTTTTAACACATGTGTAGCTTCTTGTAATCACCACCAGAATCAAGATACACAGGTCTTTCTTCCTTGTGCTTTCCCTTTATAACCATCTCTCCTACCCCCATTCCAAACCCCTGGCAACCACTAATCTGTTCTTCATTTCTATAAGTTTTTTATTTCAAGAATGTTATATAAATGGAATCTTATAGTAACTAACCTTTATATGATTGACTGTTTTCTTTCAGTATAATTTCCTGAGGTGGATCCAAGTTGTTGGTTGTGTTAGTAGTATGTCTTCCTTTATTTTGCTGAATAATATTCCATAGTATGGGTGTATCACACTTTGTTTAACCAGTCACCCATTAAAAGATATCTATTTATTTTATGAATAAAGTTGCTATGAACTTTAATATACAAATTTCTGCAAGAACATAATTTTCCATTTCTCTGGGATAAACACAAGATTGCAATTGCTAGGGTGCATGGTAAGACCATTTTTAGTTTCTAATAGGTGTTTATTGATATCTCATTCTAGTTTTAATTTGCATTTATCTAATGGCTAATGATGTTGAATTTTCTTTTCATGTGCATATTTGTTATCTGTATATCCTTTTATATAAAAATTCTGTTCATGTCTCTTTCCCATTTTCTAATTGGGTTATTTGGTTTTGAATATTTTACTTTAAAATGAGATTTTTATGACTTCACCATTGTTTGTGTCCATTTCCCCCGCTTTATTCTAAGTTCAACCACTCTGTGAAATGAGTAAGAATGTCTGTCCTCATTTCAGAGATAGATTAAACCCCAATGAGTCTTCTTTATGTATCTAAAAACTGTGATGTAATAAGTTAAAAGGGAGCCTTGTTGTATATTGAATTCATTCAAACTCTAATGTTTGACTAAGCAGGGAATGTCTAGAATTAACTGGATGTACCAGATTGAAAAGTAAATGACTAAGAACAACAATAAAGCTGAGGAAAACTAGCAATGCCTTTTGGGGTATCGTTTGTAAAAACTTGTATTTGAAATGTGAAAAAGTACATTCTGAGATATCTGCCATTTTACAAGGAAGTTTCATATATGGTGACCACTGCTATATTTTGATTAACTTCTACCAACTAATGTTAGGTTTTCTCTTTATCTTGAATATTTTTTGTTATTCCTTGATTTCTATCAGGATTACTGAGATTTCTTCATTTCTATAATTGACTTCTTCATTTATTTCCTCTTCCTTTAGTTTGGATGTTATACTTTTTTTTTTTTTTTGATGTGGTTACCCTTGTATTTTGCACATGTTTTATTCATGTGATAAGTTAGAGTTACCAATATCTCAATTGCCATCCAGAACAACACAAGGAACTAAGAACAATACTGATCAACTCACTCCCATCTTCCCTGTCTTTGTTGTTTAGTCCCTCCTTGAGTTCAAGTGCCTTTAAGTTAGAAAGTGTATAATTATTGGTTTTTGCATTGTTGTATGTTTACCAATTTGTATCTTGCATCCTGCTTTTTATCTGAGTTCATTGCCCTTTTCTATTTCTAGAGTTTCCATTTAGTGCTTCTTAAAGTATATGTGTTCTTTATTCATAAAATGTCTCTTTTTTCAGGATACTTATTTGCTGTTTCTACTTCTGGCTCTTTAAACATTTTAAACACATTTATTCTGTAGACTTTTAGATTGTTTTATAATTTTTTTCATTTTTAGGGTGCTAATTGTCTTGTATGCTAACTCCAATGACTCTGCCAAATAATGCTTAATTTCCTCTTATGATTTATACTTTTTAATAGTGAACCCATCTTTCAAAGACACCATGGGTTGTAGATGTTTCCTTATGTCAGCCAGGGGCCCAGCAGCTTCATGGTTTGGGCCAGTACCCTGGACTGGATTCTACCAATTTGCCTGGGATATAAATTGAAATCTTACACTTGCACATGTCCTAGATTTGTGGTTTTAATATCACCTTGAGCCTTGATATCCACTAAGAGCCTAAGATAGACAAAAAAATTTTATTACCAATTTTCTAGGCTAGCAGATGGAATTTTTCTAGTATTCTGTTCATTTAAAAAGTGATAAATGAATATCAACTTATCATGGTGTACTTAAGAAGGCAGATATGAAAATAAGCAGTAGACCATTTGATTAATACCTTGTATTTATATAACATTTATTTATGCTCTCTGAGTTCAGAGGCAAAATCTTATTTTCTTTCTGTATAAATAATTATCACCAATTGAGGACCTATTTTGTTTCAGATATTATTCTGGGTATATTACATATATTGATGTTCATCTTTATATCATATACTCAAAATGGTTGTACTTCTCCTTATTTAGTAGATTAAAAAATTGTAATTCAGAAGGACATATATCATGCCTATGTGCACATACTTTGCTCACTTCTCACAGAAAATGTACTGAGCAATGGAAACAGCATATCACAGCATTTTAAGTAAAAATTTGTCATACATTATAGTACTTTGGTGTTATCCAACTGAAGTTCTACAGAACAGGAGTTTTGTAAGATGCTGTATAAGAATAAAAATGATTCCCTGTTCAAAAAAATGTGGAAAGGCTAAAACTACCATTATTTGTTTGATTTTCTTAATTCTTATGCATCTTTTGTAGATTTCTGATGTGCACATTATGTGCAGCAACCCCAAATTTCCTAATTTTTCAAAATGTAACACTTATAACATTTCCTGAATGTAACACTTTATAGAACTCATTATGCTACGTTTTCCCCATTCTTTCTATTCTCAAAACTACCTTGTTATACTGAAAGCACAAGCTGATATTTGGTAGACAAATTATAAAAATGAGGGTAAAAGATGCAAGATTAGACAACGATAGTCCTTGAATGAAAATCTAGGGCTCCAGACAACTAATTCAGTGCTAATTATGCTGTCTAATGCTTATCAATAATATCTATGAATATATGACATAAAAATGTCAGCTTTTTAAAATGTTCCACTGAGTTTTCCTTATATATTATGAGGATTTAGGATAGTTGTGGGGAATTACAGATTAAAGTTTGAAGAGATTGTTGTTGACTATATTTCCAAATTTGGCCACCACATTATGCTGCTTTATAATGTGACTTTGAGCAGTGGGGTCTATGTTTCTTCCCCTTGAATCTATGAGCATTTGACTAAGGTGTAAGTGATGATCTGTGACTTCTAAGGCTTGATCATAAAGGTGATAGAACTTTTTCCTAGTTCCACTGGGATGCTTGCTCTTGGATTCCAGCTGCCATTGCAACAGCATGAAAAACCCTCACCAGGCACTTCCTACTGAGAACAGTCAACCCTCAGAACCGTGAGAGGATAACAAAATGATTTTTGTTGTTTTCTGCTACCAGGTTTGGGATAGTTTGTCACACATTAACAGGTAACTAATAAAAATATCAAAATCATCAATGTAGATGGTTGCATAGATCAACCGAGAAGCTACTCTAATAAGATCCTCATACCACTTAGGACCTTGGGAAATAGGGAGCATATAAGTAGATTATAGAATTAAATAAGAGACATTTTGAAACTTTTCCCCTTGATTCTAAAAATGGTACACATGTTTAATGTAGAAGACATGAAAAATTCAGGAATGTACATGAAGAAATTTTTTAAATTTAAATATTGACAATATTATAGGTATCAGTTTATATTGTGATTTCCTCACTTACTATTTCTCTGCTCTTCAATAATCTCCTACAGTATCATGTGTAATGGCTATTCATAGTTATGTACGTCCTAAAATGACAGTATCATGTTTAATATTCTTATAGATTTCTTCTTTCAACAAACATGTTTGAGCTCTTTCTATGGGGCAGGTGATAGTGGATACCAGGTACAATTTAATGGATATGGTCCTGGCCATCACGGAGGAATTGGGCAATAAACACTCAAACAAAAACGTAAATAAGCAACTACAATGGGCAAAATTATTGTGAAGTGACTGCACTGAATGTTGGGTTGTATAATTAAAGGGGAAAGCATACGGTGACATAAAGCTGAGTTTGATGGATGAGAAGGAAGGGCTATTTGAAGTTATGGGGCAAAGCGTTTGAGGAAGAGGTACTTGGAAATGTGAAGGTTCTAACGTGGCCCATGAAGTGGATGAAGTTAGTGGCAGGGTGGCTACTGTGGGGGAGGAAGAGTGGGCAGGGGCTTATAGCATAGTTCAGTTATGTTGGACATCCAACAATAGTCACTATTTTAACAATGCTGCAGGAAACATTATTATACATAAATTATGTATCTGTTTCCTGCATATTCCTGTTTCTATAGCATAAGTTACTGGAAGTGAAACTGATGAGGCAAAGAGCTTGCCTTGTTTATGGCTTTGATGCATGGGGTCCTCCAGAACTTTTATCCAAATTTAACTTTAGCTTCCTTCCCTCCTTCTTTCCTTTGCTTCATTCCTTCCTTTCTATCTCTTTTTTCCTCTTCCTCTGCCTCTTCATCATCTTTATGTTTTAGTCTTCATTAGAAGAAATTTTAATAAGATTAACTTCACAGTTCATTTAAAAGGAGGAAAGGGGTTTGATTTTCAGTCACAGCGTTATTGACATCTTTTAAATTTCCTTCTTTAAAATACCAGCCCTGTATTTAACATATATGAAACTTATCTACTGATGTCCTTGGCCCTTTCTCCTACCTTTTTTTGGTCTTTGTCTTCATTTTTGTTTCTCCTGGTTTATTTCCTGTTGACAATGAATTGTGGGTGTCTTTGAATAGAAATGTCTTGGGGACCTTGGGGGCTGTGGGTTCTCAATGCCACACACATGGACTTGGGTTGTGCTTTTTCAACTGATCCCTAGAGGTTATAGTTTTATAGGCCATGCACATATTTTTGGAGATGGCCTGGACAGTCCTGCCTGTGCAAAAGATATGTAAATGCGTCTTAGAGACCCCACAAGAATATGTGCTAAAATTCCAGAAAGGAACATCTCAAGGAGATAGGAAAGAAGAACAGGAGGCTTTTGAGTCACAGTTGATCTGTTGGCATGTTTGCAAAATTGTCTGCTATCTAGTTAAGCTTCCTCTCAAACAAATTATTGCGTCTCCACAATGAATGGGATAAACATTTCACATTGGAAATGTTTGCAGGTGAAGCAAACAATACTTGGAAGGGAGTAGACAAACTTAGGGACTGTTTGCTGAAATGTTTGGAAAGCATTTGCCATTGTAGGCAAATTCAGTGTCTGACCTGTATTGTTGATTCTTGTGAGCAGATAGGGGAGGAGCAGAGGCTTCTAAATGCGAAGTCAAAGAAACAGAAAGGGGAGGTTGTGTATTCTGTTGAGCATTGCACCCATGTAATGGATTCCTTCAAAATTGTTTAACTCTGAGGTGAAGGTTTTGTTTCGTTTTTGGTTTTGTTTTTTAAATAAATTCAGGAGTTGTATGTCAGTGTGAAAACCCCTGATGTTTCCTATGATTATATACTGGGATTTATTAATAAATAGTGTTTTCACTTGACAGAAAAATATCCTTTGCTGAAAATTCAGGCCAGTGAAAAATTAATGGGTCAGCATTGACTTAGGTCAAATTCATGAATTAGAAATCAGGGCCCTTTCCTCAAGACACTTTACTGCCATCTGCCGGAAAATCAACAAAGTAAAAATACAAACCAATGATGACTCTGTCATGGATGGAGCCCTCTATGGTTGTGCAAAGCACAACTTGCATGGTAATACACAGTAGCCCTGTAGGGGATATTCCAGACTTAGTTAAATCATCTGGTAGAAGTTGATGTTCAACAAATAATGACAGGAATACTATCTATTGATATGAATTTTGAATTAAGAGGGTTGGATTTCCCTGCAGATCCAGCCTGTAGGTAACATCATTCCATTTTTGTGGGGTGCTAATGATTTGAAATGAATTGCTCATAATTTTTTCATATTAAAATATTGACTGCTATGAAAATTACTGTGAGAAAGAGTAAAGGATTATTAGGGGTCTGGCAGCAGTTGTCTCTGTCAACACCCCTGCAGAAGCTTTGGGTTGTGCTGGCCAATGTCTGTGCTAAGAATATATAAACTGTAGTGTCGGCAGCAGGATGGGAAGTCTCCAGGAAGACAGCCTCGGCTAACCATTTTTTTTTCCTTTACCAAATGCTGGGCTCCAGGTAGATCTGAAAATGAGGCCTGGTTTAATTAGGCAGAACTTTCAGGAGGCCAAGTAACAAATGACAACTTAATTAAATATAATTAAGACATTTTAGACCTTCTTGAGGCCTCCTTAAGCAGGGCGATGATTGCAGCACAGAGAGGCCACAAGGAAAAGAGAGGCAAGGTGCTTTCATTTTCTTTTTTCTTACTTTTAGGTCTCAGCTCTTTTTTTCCTCTTCACTATTAGAAATGCAGCTGGATCCCATTTATAATCCATTTTCGCATTTGTTTGAATTAAAATCCCAGATTGTTGTGCTTTCAAGGTTAAATGTGTGCGGCAGCTAACGTTTCTCCAGCCATTTCAGGAGTTACTGGATAACTGGGCTCCAGGAAGGGAAACTACGCCACGCGTTTGAGCCACAGGGAGGAGAGAGAGAAAATAGACCTAAACCAAAAACTTCTGACATCACTGTTATTTGGAGAGATTGTTCTGCTCAGAACATGTGCTGCCTACTTAAGACTCTAATTATTCTAAATAATTAGAATAAATTGGCTCTAATACCTATGTTTTATTATTTGATATTAAAGAGCAAGCCATTTTAAAAAGAAATTCATAATGCAATCAAAATATTGGCAACAAACTCTATCCGTAGAAAGCCTTGGGCTTGGAAATACCTATGCTTTCTACTCTTCCACCTGAATTCTAATCTGAGTGCTGCCGTGTGCGCTCCCCAGGTCTTTTCCAGTATCCTGTTTATGTCTAAATCCAATAGTCCAACCATGCCAGCTTGTTACCACATGGAAAACTCCATTGCTCAGAGAAAGTTATGAATCCCTATATTCTTTATGCTTTAAGATCCACCATGACATCTCAAAGTAATTGCCAGGTAAACCCACCAGATGGTTTTGGGGGAATCATTTCCATTAGCATAATATTGTTATTATAAAGATTTAGTGGCCTCACCAATGCAGTGTCCTGTCTTCGTGGAAAGTTTATGAGCCAGAAATAAAATAATACTTATGGGGACCCATGAAGACATTTGAAAAAGTACTAGCGAGGTTAATGAGATCTCAGGTCTCTTCAGCTCCTAACAGAAATGTTCTTACTTCAGCTGAGCTCAGAGGTCTGGGATGGCATATGGCAGACACAAAGCAGACTGAAGAGGGAGAAACAAAGGTTCATTTCCAGTCCCAGCTCTGCTGCTACACTTCAAATTAGGATCGAGGCTCTGATCTGGTTTCAGATTGCCTGAGTTTTGGTTCTGGTTCCATTCTTTACTTGCTGGAGGACCTTGGGCATGTTACTTAAGCTCTCTATGCTCCAGTTTTTTGGTCTGCAAAATGGATATAATAACAGTACCTCAATCAATGATTGTCATGAAGGATGAGGTAGTTCTCACAAAAGTGATTAGAATAGTGCCAGATGTAGTAAACACACAGTGAATATTAACAATTATTATTTCTATTTTTAGGATTATATGATGTTAAACAAGTCATCTGACTGTGTTAAACCTCAGCTTCCTTGACAGTCAAATGAGAGAGGTTGGCTTAACTCTGGAATTCTGTGATTCTATGAGCTATAATCTTGATAAAGTTAAAAACCACTCTGTTTTGAAATATGAATGTGAGTTTTGCTCTTTGAGACCTATCATCAGACTTTGGAAATCAGATGTATTGTACAATAGGTATTAACTATTTGAGCAAGAGCTCAGAGGAAAGGTTATTGAGAAGAAGAGGCTTCTATGTAGGGGACAGAAGAGGTGGTGGGTCTCTTTGCCTGGTACTAACATGCTTGGGAGTTTGTTAGGTCTTGCTTGTCTGGGGGTCATAGAGAGGAGAAGAGGTGATTAGTTTTTAAAGGGGCTTAAAATGGATTGTTCAAATTGATCATCTTTAGTCATGAGAGGCAAGAACACATCCATCTCCTTCAACATGGAAGTAGTATCTTTCATTTTGATCTTTTGTCTGCAGAAAAGGGGAGGATCTCTTGGAAATACCGGGAAATAAATCAGGTGGTTGCTACTCCTGGGCTGGATAAATCTTTTGAGCCCTGCCAGTTGCCTGTATCGTGTAGTGCAAGTAACATATGCCCCTTGTTTGCACAAGGATTATTTTAGTTTCTAGTTGTCCGACCATAATCAATCACAGTAGTTGATTATGCTCTGGGGATGCAATTGAACAATCCATTAGCCATTGACTCCTCTGTCTTCTACCCACAGAGCAATTGTTCTTTTCTCCTTTAAGGAAGAGAAAGTGCCCTTTTGCCTCTCATGTCACTTCAATACACAAGTTCTCTGTCCTGTTATTTGTAGTTACCCTGGTGAAGAACATAAACAGTCTTGCCCTTTGCATTAGAGCAGCCATCTTGAGGAAGACTTTGAGCTTCAAATCTTTACACTGTTGGGATGGATGGAGCCAAACCCCCTTGCAAAAAAGTCTCTTGGTATTGGGGTAATAACACAATTGATATCCCTGTTCTCTGTCAAAATTGCCCTTCTCCTCTTGTCCAGTGGCCTGACTCTGTAGGGACATGGCATGTCACAGCCAACACATAAAGAACTTTCCTCCAAAACCCCAGTTCCCAGGAAAGAAACCCATTTATATATGAGGTAAAAGTCATTAAAGTTTCTTTTAAGCACACTGCCTGGTTTCTTTAAGGGCACTGTTGATCACCTCTTATTTTATTTATAGGCCATATGTAATTCATGTGGATAACTTACATAACTTTAAACCAGATAATTTGGTATAAATTGTATTTCTGTCTTTAGCTACAAGTGCAATACTCAAGAATCTCCTATTTTGAGTCACCGTCAGCTTTTCAGGATTTGCAGTTAGTCCATGTGGTTCCATTCAGGTTTAACACTCAGCCCCATGAAATTCAAGCAGTTCATTTCCTATTCAAACAAGCTAAATACAAGAGACAAAATGAAGATAAATTCCTCAATGGACCAAGATAAGCTGGTTGGGTAAGGGCAAAGATAATTAGTCAGTCTTAAGCCAACTCTGACTCTTCCAGGTTTTATCTTTGCAGCTCTTGGTGATGGACCTCTGTCTCTGAAGCTTAGTGATATCTATCTTTCTCCCACACCTGGGGCATTTCAGTAACAAGGTGATGGTGGCTGTAAATGCCCACCTAATAGTCTTTTCATTGTGTGCACATCCCTGGGTATGATGGGAGGCAGCACAAAAGGTGTGAAAAAATTGGCCTTAGGGAGAAGCAAGATGGGGGTTCTCTTTGTGAGAAAACACTAACAACATGAAAGTTTCTAACTGAAATGCTTGGTGGGAAGCAGACTTAAAGCCAATGCCCTCCAATGTTTCACATGAGGGTATTGCTACATAGGTTTTGGAGGATGATAGTAAATCAATTCTTCTTTTAAAATGTACAAAATATATAAATTTCAGTTTCATGCCTCCCTTCCTTTTTTATGTTACACAATGAAATCTTCAAGTGGAAGGGGCCTCTTGATTGACTTGTAAGAAAGAATGGTCCAAATAATTGAAGAAATAGAAACTGCATCCACAGTGTGTAGTCTCCTCAAAGAATGACTCAAGACCAGGAGATTTTAAATGTTTTTGTTTCCAGAAGGACTGTTGATATGTGCAGGTGGACATGGTAAAAACATGGCTGAAATTTGAAATACTTAGGGCTAGATAATTGAGTATATTCCAGAATCTGAGGCCTAAGGCTTCCAGCTGCATCCTTCATATATTTTGCAAAATATAAATCTTGTGACAAGGCACAAAGTCCCATGTTTCCAGATGTGGGAAGGTAAGCAAGTTATATACATATATAATTACATTTCAGAAAATTTGCATCCTTCATAGAATCTAAGAAGACATGCTTTCCATGAAGCTGGCATATAGCCTGATAATTAAAAGCAACTGTTACAAGGAAAGGGATGTATGATAAGGTAGAATTACAAATCAAAACAAAGCAGATAAGAAGTATATTGAGGATGAGAGTTTCCAGAACAATAGAAATCATTTTCCTTCTCATGAATGACTATCATGTTCTGGGAAAAATCAGTGCAAAGGGGCCCACACTAGTTTCACCCTGTCAAATGTGAGAGGACTTTAAAGAATTCTTCAAGCATCCAGATATGGAAAAGATATAAAAGGACAAGTTTATATAAAATTATAAAATTCAAGATTGTGTCAGTCATCTGATTGTTACACTAAATGCCAGAAGATAATTGTGAGCAATGGATAGCTTATACAAGAAGAAAGTAAAATTATGAAAATAGGTCTATTATTACTTTACAATAATCAACTAACTTAAAATTAAGGTAAGTTAGCTGTAGTATAGCCATCTGAAATCTATTTTATGGCATGGGAGAAAGAAAAGCAATGCTGAGATTTTTAAAATGTTGTTGCAGCATAAAAGCCATTTATGTAAAAATTGAAAACATAAAATAATACAATATATGGTTTTGAATTCATATACATGAGATAAAAATAGAAAAGCATACATCAAATACATACTAATTTACAACAATACTTCCACCTGAGAAAGGGGGAAGAGGAGGAGAGAATTGAGGAGGGGGGTAAAAAGGACTTCACTTTTGACTGTAATGTTTTATTTTTAAAAATATCTAAAGGGGCTTCCCTGGTGGCGCAGTGGTTGGGAGTCTGCCTGCCGATGCAGGGGACACAGGTTCATGCCCCGGTCCGGGAAGATCCCACATCCCACATGCCACGGAGCAGCTGGGCCCGTGAGCCATGGCTGCTGAGCCTGCGCGTCCAGAGCCTGTGCTCTGCAGCGGGAGAGGCCACAGCAGTGAGAGGCCTGCATACCAAAAAAAAAAAAAAAAAAAAAAAAAACTAAAGCACATATGACCCAATTGTGTTCATTTTAGGATGGCAGATAAACAAAATTTGTTACAAATTTTGTAATCGTTTGTAATTTTTTATATTTGTTCTTAATTTGAAAAAGAAAAACATAAAATTGAGATATCACTTACCACACTACAAGCTAATAGTATATGTGTGTGTGTGTAAACATGTATTTGTACGTACTGTACACACGAAGATGACATAACGTTCAATATTGATGAAGGTTAGGTTAAGGAAGCTATGGTCTCCAACATTTTGAGAGAGTCTATCTTGGCAGAGGAGATCTCGGAAGTCTTAATCCCCAGGACTTTAGGCCTTTATCTTAAGGAAATAGTAAATGTTTAGCAGAAACAAAATTTTTCATTGTATTTTAATTAATGTTTCTTTTGCCCATACAGCAGATATTAATTGAGCATCTACTATGTTCACGGAACTATCTCAACATGCAAAGTCAGTCCCAGCTCTCAGAAAGTTAATGTCATGTTTATAACAAGGAAAAATTTGAATTCGAAACTAAGAAATTACTGAACATAATTGGTTGGCTTACTACAGTGTGACTCTATATATTGGAAAATAACTTTGATATTTAAAATAATTTTACAAATAAAAAAAATTAAAGATATTTATAATGACTTTGCTAGTGAATTCTATGAAATAGTTTATATCCTGGGACCATTCTGGTCAATTTAGCATATCTACTAATACATGTACTTGTATGTTTACTAAGTATGTGTAGAAAACATGCTACTGGTGGTTATTTGGTAGGATGTTGTGAAATTTCTGGAGTTTTTTTACATCTACGTTTTCTAATTTCTTTGATAATAAGCATAAATGTTATGATAATAAATACCTTTTCAAAATTAAATGCAGAATTATTATAGCACATGATTTTTAAGCAGGAATATATCTGTAATTAATAATAGCCATACTTCATCTTTAAATAATAAATTTAAACCTATGGAATCAATTTCCAGAAAAATGCTCAATTTAATATCTGCCATACAAATTGTATATTTAATCATTTTATCTTATTTGGCGGCAATAAATATAAAAGTTTTGAATTATATACATCCTTTGCCCCAGCTTTTACATCTTTAAGGATTTACCCAACATATACACTTGCATGTGCATGTAAATGGTCTTCATTTCAGCACTGTTTCTTATCAAGTTAAGCATTGTTTTTATTGACATAAATTATGTGAAATTAAACAGGAGTTTCTAAGTATATTTTTTTACTGCAGAAGATGTAACTTTATAATTTAACTTTCTTTCATAAAATACTATATATTTAAGGTGTATGACATGATTTTATATATCTCTCTCTCTATATATATAGTGAAATAATTACTATGGTCAAACTAATTAACATATAATCCTCCCACATTGTTACCATTTGTGTGTGTGTGTGTGTGTGTGTGTGTGTTTGTGATGAGAGTACCTGAAATTTACTATCTTAGCAAATCTCCAGGATTCAGTAATTATTAACTACAGTCATCATGCTGTACATGCGATCTATAGACTTATGCATCCTTCATAACTACAACTTTGTACCATTTGACCAACATCTCCCCATTTCCCCCACCTCCCTGCCACCCATCCTTGGTAACCACTGTTCTACTCTCTGCTTCTATGCATTTGACTTTTTTAGATTCCACATATAAGTTTGATCATGCAGTTTTTTACTTTCTGTATGGCTTGTTTCACTTAGTATAATGACTTCCAGGTTCAACCATGTTGTGTTCTTCTATTTTTAACATTTCATTAGACATACATATATGCACACATATATACATATCATTATATACATATACATATATAATGTCTTTATCCATTCATCTGTCAATGGACACAGATTGTTTCCATAATATCTTGGCCATTGTGATTAACATTTCAGCATTATTTGAAATAGCAAAAGCTAAAAATAATATAAATATCCATTGATTAAGGGATTAATTAAATACAATCCTTATAATGGAATATTTTGCATCAATACGGTGAATGAGGCAGTTCCATATCAACTGATATGGAAGTGAAAAAAAGCAAGATACAGAACAGTATATTCATGATGATATAGTGTATTAACTTGCTTGTCTTATGTATGTATGCAAGAGGATTCATAAGAATCTGTTTTTGGTGAGAATGAGGTAAAGAGATTTTATACTTTATATTTTGTACCATACGGTATCATTAAATTCAGTTTTTGTTTTCATGGTTTACAATGAAAATCTTTTAAAATATATTTGAAAAATAATCTGAAATAAAAAATACAATTAGTCTCTCTTTTCCCATGTATTGATGGCTTAAGACACATATACATTTCATTTTAAATCATAAATAGTACTAAAACTCCATTCAAAGCTATTTTGCAATTAACCACTTTCACTTTGTGTAATAAACACTCTGAGACAGCAATCAGACAACATTCATAAGGATAATTAATACCTTTTCCTTTGGAAATTTGAGAATAGGAACTATTTACACATTTGAATTCTAACCTGTGACATTTTTGTTCCCTTGGTTCATCTTTGAGATGAGTGCATGAGCCTTTTGAAAAACTGATTTATTCAACAATTTGGGGTGAAATTCAACAGAAAATTCTGTTTATATCACTCCTCAGCAGCTTCTTGTGCACAGCTGAGTGTGCAAACTAGAAATCTTTGGGCCATACATAGCTTACATATGGCTCTACTTTTTGGCTCAGCACGGTGCTTAACATAAAACTGAAAGAAATTGCAGTTCATTGCCAATGAGGTAACATTTTAAAATTGGAAGTTTTCTCATAAAAATCTGTTGTTTTCTCTCATCCTGAAAAATTAAATCTTATAATACTGGACCTATATTCCCACTGGGAAGCAGTTGGCTGGAGGTGAAGAGCAGCTATTTCCTTTAGTTTGGACATGCAGAAAACTCTCCTATTTTCCATAGTCTCCACGGCTCCCTATTACTTAAACTCTGTCAGTATCATTCATTTGTGTTTTTTTCTTGGCCCTTTATGTAGCCCAAGTTTACAGCCCATGGATTCAAAGAAGAATCTGGACGCAAGGGGAAAGTAGCCCTGACAGGAGTTAAAAAAATACTTGTAAAACTTAGAAAATTAAAATAGTGTGGTACCGAAGCATGAATAGACAAATTACCCAATGGAAAAGAATAGTAAGCATGGAACAGACCCAGGTACATATGGAAATTTAATGCCTTATTGCTACTTAGGAAAAATATATATGTATACTAACCCATATATACAAAAACATGTGTATCTATTTCTGTATCTACCCATCTGTATATGTTTATGTAAAACCATGAACTTATACTGATATCTCTGATTTCACACACCACCACAGTGTTCATTCTGGCAACTTTTAAAAAACTTAACAAAATAAAAAGTTGAAAACCATTCAAATTAATCAGCCTCTTGAAAGTTGGTTTTTTAAACTATGTTTAAAAAATTCAGGAAAGGAGTTATTGATGGGAAAGGATAGTAATATAAAATCAGAAAGAATGCATTGCTGGTATTTTTAAAAAAATGAGTAAATTGAAATTATCTTTCAAATCACAAGGGAAAATAACTTAATTATTTAAATAAAATCAGGTGGAGGAAAGGTGAGCAAAAGAAAAGATTAGAATACTAAGAGTTTCTCAAGTTGAAAGGGATAAAAAAATAGGTGTAAATATGACTGATTTGAAGGATTTATTTTGAATGATAAAGTTCAACTGGGCTGAAGAAATTGGTTTCTGTATTTTCCAAAAAGCTGTCTTGTCATCCCTCTTATTGAAGTGGACATAAAGCTAAATAAAAATAAAGATCAGTGTTTGTTTGATAAAATTCCGAAACGGCGGCTGGATCCCAGAACCACATGATATTTTAAAGATGTCAGAGTTTGGCCTTCGTGCGTGGCTGTTGGCTGTGAATGTTCACCTTTAACTCTGGGGCTGTAATTAGATCACAAAGTTCATTTTTATTGTTTAAATTTCTTTCATTCCTCTGTTGCTGCTCAATTGTGTAAGTAAAGCAGGTTTTATCACACTTTGCAAGTTCATCACTTTTAATTCTATTCCTACCACGCTAGATTAAATTTAAGGGTTACTGAAGTCAGAAGCCACTGACCTTTGCCCTCTTAATGGTTCTCACCATTAATACTTGACCCTAAAAGCTATGTATACAATAAACTATATTTATAGGTGTGGAGGGAAGGGAAAAGCAGAAACAAAAGTGGGTCGAATGATTATTTATTTTGCCATGCTCTTCAGAGATTAGGAATGTTCACACAGTCTGTATACTTCAGCTGGTGAACTTGGACTGGCTGCCTTTTATGGTGTCTGAATAGAAAATTGGGATGAATGCATATGGGGGTAACACTCAAAATGACACCCTTGCTTATCTCAATCACTCTGGGATTGCTGACCCCTTACCTTCATTAGGTACTAACTTTAGATCTCTCTTTCTGGTTTTCTTTGCGTATGACAGAAGGAAAATAAAAGACATATATTTAAGATGATCCTTCTCAGAAAGAAAAAAATATTCAAACAGTTTATTTTGGAAGATTAGAATTGTGAAAGCTCTGAGAATATTAGGAATTTTGTGAAATGTCTGTCATTATTCCATCTGATGGAAGAGAACGCAAAGAAAAAGTCTTTATGATGGAAATCTCCAGCATTCCGTTCCCATTAACTTTGGATATTTTTCTCCATTCAGAAATGTTTAGAGTTGGTTTTCTTTTCCTGAAAATTTGGAGAAATTGAATGATTTTTTTTTTTTTTTGCTTCTTTTGCTTTCTTTCCTTTACTTTTTAACATATCTAGTTTCCAGGACATTTTGTTATTTGCATGATCAATTAAAAGCTGTTTTTTTGTTTTTTTGTTTTTTTTGGTGAGCATAGATAGCATCTGGACTGAGCAAGAGAATTCATTTCCTGAAAACAGAACTTTCAGGGCATCCATGCTGCCTTTCAGTTCTCAGATTTACAGAAAACTTGTCTTTCAATGGCCCATGTGTGTGTGCACATGTGTGTGCACATAAATACACATAAAATAGTGCAGTATTAAGAGTTACTTAAAAATACACATACAAATATTATGAAAGAGGACAAAGTTCAATATTAATTTATGAACAGGAGCAGTCTACTACCCAACCGTTAAAACTTTTGGGGGAGTGACCATTCAAAATCTTTTCTTAAGCTTGGGATAATTACTTTGGCAACATAACAAGCTATCCGATAGGAATGTATGGTGATTAAGGCAAAGAATTTTCCTTGGTCACAGATTGACGGAGAGTCCTGGGCTTATAAAATACTCTATTTCCTCCATTAATTGGGCCCGTGTGGAGTTGTAACCAAGTAGCTGAAACAAATAAAACATAAGGAATATTGTTTCCTTTTAAAATATTTCACTTAATTTGTGGAAGAGGTTTGAACTCCTGAAACATGCACAAACCCCCCCAATCCCCACCCCGCTCCACGCCCCGGAGTTCCTTTGCCCTGTGCCCAGCCCCTTCCTCCTCTGAAACATTCTTGCAAAAATGCCCACAGCAATGCTATCACCTCTTCCCAGTAAGGGAGGCTCCTCTAGCTACCCTCTAATTTGGGTGTGTAGGTAGAAAGGAAAGCAGAGAATGCAAATCTAGTCTGAGGCCCTGTAAACCTCTCCTCTTTTACCTAGAAGTAAAGCTAGGAGTTGATTCCTTCTTATTGTGGTCTCTGTGATCACTGTCACCTTTACATGCCTCAGAATACTTCAGTGAGCGCTCCTCATGCTTTGATGAGGATTCTTTACATGAAAGAAAGGTTTTATGAGAGGGTATATGTTCTCTGCACACTAAAGCAGGCAATCAATGGATTAGTACAGAAAAGCTGCAGAGCAAGCAGAAGGAGGAAAAACGGCAAGAGAGAGTGAATGTGTGGGCATGTGTGTGAGTGGAAGGTTTGGACATTGCCTTGTGCTGGTTTATTGCCTCTGTCCATTCGCCAGGGTATTGAAGTCTGCTCTGAAGCAAATCCCCTTAAATCACATACACAGGGAGCAAAGTTTTCTACCCACTTCCTTTTTTTTCTTTTCCATTTTGTGAGAGAAGCCACAGAAAAGGATATTTACTGTTCCCTTTATTGGGGACACAAAAAATATGCTAGGAGGTGAAACAGGTCACAGATCAGTTTTAGTACATTATTTTCTCCCATCATTATGTATATTGTACAATCACATTGAGTCAAAAGACATGCAGTTATTTAGGGCCTTTGGGCAGTGTTACAAAGCAAGCTAAAAACCTTGATGAGTGGAATTACCTCTGGGTCCTATAAATTCTGGTTGGAAATTATTTAAGACTATTTCTTAAGTAACACTGCATATTTTCAGCTCCTCCAAATATCAACATAGTGATGGATTCACTCATTTTTTCCTTTCACTACATGTTGGGTGTGTGAGATCATTCTCCATCTATTCTTTTCTTCTAGGGAATCAACATATCAAGGATTTGCCTCCAAACACCTTCTGTAAGAGTCAGGGTTTTGAGTTTAATGAGTCAGGCTTTTCCTGTTGAGTCAAACTTTATTTCTGTCACCATACAGTCCTTTGGGTTTAGCTCTTCAAATTTAAGGATGCGTGGAAAATAAGGTTATTTACTTTCAATGTGATTCGTTTCTAAGTTTTTCTCAATATCTCTCTCTCCTTCTCTCTCTCTCTCCAGTGTGCTGTGAAGGAAGAACCTAGTTAGAAATGTGTTATGCCCAGTGCATACTGAATGAATCTATTTTTAGGGTATAATATTTCCTTTTCATGGTAACGTTATAATCTTAATGTACACAGAACAAGCAAGGAGACTGTATGAGGTAGATCAAGACTTCTTTATTCAGTAAAGAGCTGAACTTCTCACCTAGAAGTATGGTGGCCATTTATATGGCCAGAATTTTTAAAAATAATAAGCTTATGAATTAGAGGATATAATTTTGATTATTTAAAAGAAACCTTTGAACAAATATTCACCATTAATTCTTTATTTTTATTGTGATACAATATAAAATTCGTAATAGAAAATTTACCATTTTAAGCATTTTTAAGTATACTATCAGTAGTATTAAAGTACATTCACAAAGCTGTGCAACTATCACTGTTATCCATTTCCAGAACTTTTTCCTCATTTCTAAAAAGAAACTTTGTACCCATTAAATGATAAACCCTTACATCCCCATGCCCTTGGAAATGGGCAACCACCCTTCTACTTTTTCCCTCTGAATTTGCCCATTCTAGATACCTTGTATAAGTGGAATTTACAGTGCAGTAAGTCCCCTACATACGAATGAGTTCCATTCCTAGACAGTATTTGTAAGTCCAACAAAGTTAGCCTAGGTACCCAACTAACACAATAGGCTATGTGGTACTGTACTGTAATAGGTTTATAATACTTTTCACAGAAATAATACATAAAAGCAAACACAAAAAATAAAGAAAACATGTTTTATCTTACAGTCCAGTACCTTGAAATGTACAGTAGTACAGTACAACAGCTGGCATACAGGGGCTGACTCCGAGTGAACAGGCAAGAAGAGTTACTGACTGGAGGAGGGAGAGGAGGTGGCAGATGGTAGAGCTGAAGGATCATTAGCAATAGGAAATGGAGGGCAAGCTGCAGTTTCACTCATGCCTGACATTGATGGAACGCACGTTCACATCTTTGAAAGTTTGCAACTTGAAGGTTCGTATGTAGGGGACTTACTGCATTTATTTTCTGACTTATTTCACTTATAATATTTTCACAGTTCATCCATGCTGTATCATGTATCAGAACTTCTTTTCTTTTATGGCTAAATAATACTCCATTGTATGCATATACCACACTGTGTGCATATACATCCATTCTGTTGATAGATATTTGGGTTGTTTTACCTTTCGGTTATTGTAATAATTCTGATATGAACATTGGTATACAAGTACTTGAGTCCCTACTTTCACTTCTTTTGGGCATACAGTATACCCAAAAGTGGAAATGATGTATCATATGATATTTCTATGTTTAATTTTTTTGAGAAAACCCCAAACTCTTTTACACAGCAACTGTACCATTTTACATTCCCACCAGCGGTGCACAAGTGTTCATCTTTGTCAATACTTACTGTTTTCTGCTTTTGTTTGTATAGTAGCTCTCCTAATGGGTATGAAATGGTGTCTCATCAAGATTTTGATTTTGATTTCTCTAATCACTAGAGATGTCGAGCATCTTTTCATGTGTTTATTGACAATTTGTATATCAACTTTGGAAAAAGGTCTGTTCAGGTCCTTTGCCCATTTTTGAATTGGGTTGCTTGTTTCTTTATTTTTTGAGTTGTAGGTGTTCTTTATGTATTCTGACCTTTGATTCTTCCTAGTCATAAGTTTCCATGCTACATCTAAATGCATTTTTTAAAGAAGTTATTTTACTATGTCTTTAGGTTATTTTATATATGTATATTTATAGGTAAATTTTGTATATATATGCACATACATGTATCTATACATAAAATACACATATATACACACAGATGCATATAAATTCAAAAGATTTAGTGAGTTTGAAGCTTAAATAATTGCAAATTTAACCAAAAACATCATTTAGACATTTAATTATTTAAATTTCATTTATACTTGTTTATTTCATGAATTTCAGAAAATTAATTTTAAATTTAATTTTTCGTTTCATTTTACCATCCTCAATTAGAGTACATAAAGCAAAAATACATAAACAACGAGAAGCAAATTTCTCCTTTCTTGGGTTAACTCTTGGCCATTTCCAATATGTTCCAAAGTGAAAAGTGCAGTAATTTGTATTAACCTTAATCCAGATGGAACTCAGTAGTTAGTCTCTTGGTATCTGGAAGCAGCCTGCTTGTGCTGGAATGACCCTGCCATTTACTATGTGTGATTTTGACTTGTTTAACCTCTCTAAACCTCACTTTCCTTATGCGAAGTAGGAATAATAATAGGCTGTTGTTGGGATCAAAAAGTGATCTGCACAGTTCTTAGTCCTTAAGAAGAGCCCAGTTGGTGTTGGAGAGTGCTTTGATTCTCAAAAGGAGTTCACAACTCCCAGAGATGATTTCCTAGACTTGAAGATGGAAGGCATAGCTTGGATTTTACTGGGGTATTGCTAGTTGATCATCAGAATCCCCTAGAGGTCAAGAAGTGAGTAAGCAATTTCCATGGTTTGAGACCCCTATACATTTGAAAATGAGGCAATGCCAATTCAGGGTCACAGAAATTATGGGATATTTAAATGTTTTTGTTTAAGAAATTAACACAACACACATACACATGGGCACACACAAGCACAATGGCTATACATGACTTCACTTGATGATAATTTCAAAAGTCTAAATTTATAGGCATTAATAAATGGGAGTCATAGGCCAAGGGCCCTCCTTGAAAGCTCCTTTTGCCTGCTACCACCGTTCCCAGATGATACCTAGTAATCATATAAAAATAAAAGATCTTGAGAGTTTAAAGCCCAAAGAAATATGACTATTACTTAGGTCAGTGGATTCTACACTCTGATATTCATCTGTTTTCATCAATTTGAGAACAGATGAAAGTGGAACTTCTGTGGTTGAGGTAGGAGGGGGGCCTTGAAACTGCCTTGCCCACCAGCCTCTCTCTTGGAGGCTTTGGAGACCCAAGAATAACGCATGGCTTCATAGAACAAGCTTGGAAACCATTTCTTTAGTCTGATTTTATTTTATAGATGTCCTTCTCTGTCCCACATTGTAAAAACTGGGTATTGAGAAGGAGTGGTGCAAAAAGGGAGAAACTGTGAATTAATGACAATATACAATGTGTGGCCCTAGAGAATAAACTGAAATTAAATTGAAACACTAAGCACAGAGAGTGACCAGTTGTAGTGCTTTATGTAAATTAATCATAAAACACATCTAAAGTCAAACATGTCTGAAAGAGAATGAACATGTGCCCACTAACATGGATAGGTCTGTAGTACACAATTATTTTAAATAGTTTTAAATTGTTCTTTTCCATTTCTTTCTCCTTCGCCTTCTCCTTCTCCTTCTCCTCCTCCTTCCCCTCTCCTCTTTTCCTTTCTTCTTCTTTTTCTCCTCTTTCTTTAAATATTCTTTTACAAACTATCCAGGTCAGATTTTATTACCTTTAGCTAAAGTTGGTTGTAAGAATACAGAGCAAAGAGAAAATACACTTATCTTCAGGCTGTGTAACAGCATATAACAACATCATAAGAAATCTACAGATGGAGTTATCATAGCTGTGAAAAACTTCACAGACTACATTTTCCTTAGGCATTTATTCATTTTTGTATGATGAATGGGTGTGAGAAGTCATTCTTAGAGAACATAATGGTCTCTGATGATGTATTTATGACACAGAAAGATGTCATGTGATGAAGTGTTTACAACATGTAATGAGGTTGTGTAACAATCTCTTTACAGCCCGCCATTACATTGACTAATTCCTTATAAAAATCTTCAACAATATGCTTTCCCCATGCATGCACTTGATATCACAGCAGTTTACCCACCGATGCCTCTAAGCTGCAAAATCAAGAAGCTTGGATGACTCAATACTGTTTGCTCTCTAAGGCATATATAAAAGATCCTGGGTGTTGAGTTAGAACCCTGCATGAATCTCCTCTTATTGGAGGTGACTGAGGTAACTAATATAAAGCATATGTGTCAAATATTCTTATGGGTTGGAGAACTTGAGAGGCAGATTTACACCTAAAATAAGCATTCTTAATATATATACACTTTTGTTGTAGTGAAGGAAGAAGTATGCACACCTGTGCTCTCACATCCAGAGCAATGTTAGTACCTGCTCTTCCACTTCAGTCCTTTAATGATCTAGAATGACCCCTCCTCTTATTTCAATAATTAATGAGGAATATGACTCAAATGAGGTCCCCCAGTATTGAATCTGGGAATAACGCACCTGTGAATAATCTGTATTATATGCAACTACAAAGATTAATTCGGCTGCTGGGAGCAGGAGCTGTTAACGGGCTGGGGGTTGGGGTGTAGGCTCTGAAATGAGACCCTGAACCTCTTGCCAGGAAATGAGCTCCTAGATGTGAGTGAGCAAATGCTGTATCTATCCTGCAGGTATGTGAGACTATGAGGGAAAATGAGGAAATAGGATCAGGAAGAGAGAAAGAGAAATGTGATGTAGAAATATCAACTACTGAATTTTCATCAGAGTGTGAATGAGCAGTTGAAAGGGCTTCTAATCTAAGGAAACTGAATGGTTCTTAGACTAACAGAAATATTGGTTTAAGTACATTAAACAGAAAGAAAGACAAAGCAGGGTTGAAATACTTAGTTTATAAATATTTTATGTATGTTGTAGAGACAAATTTCAGAGTGAGTAAAAACTATTCAGAATTTGCTGAAATTTCATGATGTCAGAAAAGGGCTTGCTTCTTTCAGATAGTGAATTCTAATGGGATTTTAACATCACGAGAATATGGCTGACCCCTTGTAAGAAGACTAAATAATGTAACATTGACAGGAAGTGAATATGACCAGGTGATATCATCATTTCTTCTATTTACATAAATCTATAATTTCTAAAACATTCTACATAACTCAATCAAACTTCACAACAGTCCAGCACATGGGCTGGAGGAAACGTGTTTGATTTTATTTTCCAAAGTTAGAATGTAAGGCTCTGAGAAGTTAAATAATCACTTCAGGGTCTTAGAATGAATTAACAAGGAAGTCATGGACTCTCTTTCCTCATCCAAAACAATTCCTGAGAAAAAAAATCATCATTTCCTCATGGCTGGTGAGGCCTACGGCCAACCTAACATACAAAGTGGAGGCACACATGGAGATGCTGCGACACAGAGCGTTAGGGCTTTGTTGTTCTCATCTTGCTCTACAGCCAAAATAGTTAATATGGAAGCAAAACCACAGAACTGAAAGAGAAGACCTGCCACCAAAACAACATTGAAGCTGAATGCCAGGGTCAAGAGCCTGCCAGCTATGTGTGTCTTTTTAGGTGGTTTCATGAAACAGAAACTTCTCATTGGCCTCCTCACTTGACACAAGGTTTAAGTCTTTGCGAGGAAAGAATTTATTTCAACAATGCCAGAGATGTAATTGCTTATTTAAAGAGTGATTACCCTACTCCTCTGTGTCCTGCTGGTTTCCTCTGGTCTCAAACCTCCAAAAATCTTTAAAAAGAACTCTGCATAAAGGGGAGCAACTGGATTTGAAAGATAAATTGGATTTGAAGACTAACAAGTTTCTGTCAGGGCAATTTAGTTGAAATGCTCTGGCTATTAGTTTGTCTGTTTCTGCCATGAAGGTTTTATTAAGTCATTTTACTTTGGTTAGTTCCAAGAAATGAGCAATAGAATTCACACAGAAGGAACCATAGAGGGACCACTGGTGGTTCCCTGACCAAGTTGCCATCATGTATTTTAATCTGGGTTATATGCTTCATAATAAATGAGTGGATGGGTCTTGTTGGCATCTTATGGGAGGTGGGACAGTGTCTTAGATGGGGAAGGAAGGGATACCAGTGCTCTAGGTTTAGATTTGCTTCCTGATACTCCAGGTCACAGTAATAGTATCAGCCTTTGGTTTGCTGAGAGGAAGCAGGAATTTTTTAACTAGTTTCTTGTTTTCTGTTGCCAAGCAATGAGGAGCAGTGAGATTTGCTGCAGTGACCAATTATCCAACATGGTGGTAGAGAAAACTTCATGAGAAGAGAAATAAAATTCAAGGAGCATTGACGGTATCTGTGGTTAACAAGGCAATGGAGAGAAAAGATTCACTGATTCACTGACAAACTCACATTCTAGAAAATAATTTCTTTCTAGCAAAAACTCAAGTAGGCTCTTCCTGATTTTAAATGTCATCTCAAATTTGTTTTATTTTCCATTTGAATCTCAAAGGAAATTAATAGAACTTCTCTTTTCCATTTATATTGGAGTATAAGGAATTAAAAACAACATATTTGACATTGACTTTTGACTGTCACCCTCATCTTAAACGTCAAAAGGATATTCAATTTCCTCTTCAAAGTCAACATCCAATTCTGACAACTGCAGGATGTTTCACTATCACTGCACCATATCCAGTAAATGTTGTGGAATTTTGAGTTATGAAAACAATAGTTTTCTATGGTTACATTTGTAGCACCCTTAAAAGGAATAAATGTGGCAAAACTTTGAACCCATATGAATTATGAGAGTCTCAAATATGGCCCTGCCTTAAGAATGTCAAGATAGAAAGTAGAAGAAAAAAAGATGACTCAAATTAATAGAAATTACTATTAAAAAACAATATTTAAGATTGGATTTTAATTTGTCCAAAACCTTTATTAAGAATCTTTTTGCATACCAGATGATAGATGCCAATTAAAAACAATCAAAAAGCAGCGATTGAGAACTGCAGTCTATACTGCCAATACACAGGGAAATATGATTACATCATTTATTTTTCCCTTAACTGGAATGATATAAACCAAGATCTGCTTCTTTATCTCTGTGGCGCCTCCAAGGTCAAACTGAGTATTGAGTGACTTCTATAATGTACTTGCAGAATCCAGTATTTTCATGATAGACACAAGAAGAATCTGTTTTGTCTTGACTTTGCATAGTGAAGTGTGTCTCCGGGGCCTGAGTTGCTGTTGGGCCATTTAAAATTATCCTCCATTGTCAGGGCCTTACTGTTGGGCTCACAATACTTTCCAATTCCAGCAAATAAAATTCTTATACTGCTTTACCACAGTGTAAAACATGCAGAATGCTTTTCTCATTATCTTATTTTACATTTATGTTTGTTATTATTTCCTTGTTATGCAAGAGTAACTGAGGTTCAAAAAAACTAAGTAATTTCTTTAAAAATTCACAATTAACACATGGTATACCGAGGAGTGGAGTGCATTTATGCTTTTGGACTTCCTACATACCTCTTTGCATGCACATAATACAAGTGTACCCTATACTTTATTTCTATGTCAGCTTGCTCTCATTATTTTTTTATTATTCACCTTATTAAGAAATGCCGCTTTAAGAAACAGATAAAAGCAACATTTTTGTGGTAGAACATTTGACTGGCTGAAGAAGTAATGTTAAAGTTATCTTAACTGAATCTTGAATCAATGATCTGTAACATAACAGATATTTTCCTTGGAAGAGGTTTCAGAATTTAAAAACTTACTTTTGATCATTCACATCAGGGTAAGTAGAATAGCTGAGAGGGTTTTCTTCTTTTGTTTGTTTGTCATAAAGGCAATAAAATTGTATTCCATCATGTTTTTCTGTTTTATTCCAGAAAAAAAAAATGATTAGAGGAAAAAAGGAAATGGTTTGTGTTTCAAAGGTGGATAAGAACTTGGATCTTAGAGCAAATTAAACCTCCAACACTGGTGAAGGAAAGAGGTCTCCTCACTTCTGGTGGACATTGTTTGTCAGCCTTATTTTCCAACCTCAGGGCATGGCCTCTCGATGTGACCTGCTGAAGATGGGGGCAGTGGGGGAGAGATAGGCCAGAGGGCAGAGAAAACACACACCCAGGACTTGAAGTGAAATGAAGCTTTCTAAGTCCAGGGGTCTGCCTTTTTTACAGGTCACTGAGCACAGGGCAGTTGCCACAAGGAACATAAAATTTGCATCAGGCACAACGTAAGTATTTTTAATTAAAAAAAAAAGTAGAAGACAAAAAAGAGGCTAGAATCCAGAGTTCTAAGTAGCATCAAGAGTGTAACTTTTTTCAGTTTAACATTTTCATGCATTTTATTTTAAGCTGAATGCTTGTTTGAGTATTAAAAGTGTTACCATAGTTAGTGTCTATCAGTCCACAAAAAATAGGTAAAAAGTCATCAAGATTTTTGTGAGACATTTAAGGCAAACTCAGTTTGGAATGACTTCCTGACTTTTTTATTACTTTTGAGGAAGTAGACTCTAATTAGACAGGTATTGCCCTAATAGAAAGAAACATGTACCACTGGAGTATGAAAGCATATATATATATATATATATATATTTTTTTTTTTTGCCCAGGCTTTATTGCAATAATTAGATTTACCATAATCAATAAAATGTGTGAGCCAAGTTCACTGAAGTGTCAATTTCCCATTGCATAATTTCCCTTGGGAACTTTAATTTTTTTTTTTTTTTTTTTTTTTTTTTTTTTTTTTTTTTTGCGATACGCGGGCCTCTCTCTGTTGCGGCCTCTCCCGTTGCGGAGCGCAGGCTCAGCGGCCATGGCTCACGGGCCCAGCCGCTCCACGGCATTGTGGGATCTTCCCAGACCGGGGCACGAACCCGTGTCCCCTGCATCGGCAGGCGGACTCTCAACCACTGCGCCACCAGGGAAGCCCAATTTTTAATTCAAAAAAAAAATGGAAGATTTACCATACAGACACCAATGAATGTGTGAGGTTAAGGAAAGCACAAGACTCCTTACAGAAATCAAAGTGGGGCTTAGAACAATTCCCTTACCACTCCTTCCCACATCCCTTGGCTGACCATTAATTTTATAGAAGACTGAGATCTTGAAATGGTCAGGATATAGAGATCTTCGCCTAGTTTGCAGAGAGATATATTGGACAGTAAGATTTGATGACTTTTACTCCATCATCTCCACCAGTCAAGAGCACTCAGGGGTGGAGAATATTATGGTTAGCTTACAAAGGTTGAACAATAAAAGGAAGTGAGTCCATGAGTTTGACTTTGGGCAGTTTACAACCATACATACCCCAGTATTTGGAATGGAATGTGAGTCCTCATAGACTTAAAAAACGAGGCTGGAAACCCTATTAATGAAGATGAAGACATTTACTGGCAGCATGCAGATTTTTTTTTGTAATGGTTGTATGATGCATGGGTTAAACTGATTGCAAAAATACCCTTGATTCTCCACCCTTCCTTACATCCAGGTGTTTCACAACATGAATTTGTAGCTCCTCACATCAAGAGAGGAGTCTGTTTTCCCAACCTTTGAGTCTGGATTGACTTTGTGACTTGTTTTGAACAAAAGAATGCAGTGGAAGTGAGGGTGTGCCAGTTCCAAGGCTAGGCTTCAAAAGACCTTGTGAACTTTCACAAAATGAAGGATTACAATGCAGTATTCACTGGGCTTAAGGGCCAGAGAGAAACTTAGAGATGTCAAAATAGGGCCATGATGACATTTCTTTGGGGCTTGTGGCGTCCTGTCTTAAAGAACCACATGCAGTTTTCCCCACATGCTCGCTTCCTGTTCTGACGGCACTGAGCTGATATATCCTTAGAGCTAGAAGAGATCGTAAAGGTGATCTAATCTGATCCAACACCCTCATTTTACAGATGAGGAAATAGATGGAAAGCATTTATAAAGTTTTCTTAAGTTCATGTGGAAACTGTTTTATCTTGGCTGTGTTCGTGCAGGTGCACGTTGCACATGTGCGTGTGGATGAGTGATATGAAATATGAGATGCTGCTGATTAAAACAAATAATAAATAAAATAAAAATAATAAATAAAAACAGAAACCTAATCCTCTGAGAGCTGTTGATCCATCCTATCCTGGATTTTGTTGAACTTCAGGTGGTACTTTATCTAGAAACGCCAAGTGTTAGATCTTGAGTCTAATTTACCTCTTTGGTAAAAATGGAAATGGAGAGTTATTCCCAAGGGTATCCTAGTTGCCAGTGCCATAGCCCCGTCATGCTACCAAGAAGGAGCAACCAGCCTATAGGTTGACCATTCACAGAAGATACCAGAGTCCAGCGGCTCCAAATGCCACCTGCTTCCACTGTGATAAATTATTTTTTGTTTCTAATCCTGTTTCCCATTTCTTCTTCGATGGAGAACAGGATCAGCTGCTTGCTGATCACTATGGGGAAAGCACTTTAGGTCATAAAAGCTTTTCATTTTCCTTTAAATATTCCCTTCTCCAAGCTAAAAAGGACAAGCTGGACATGTTATTTTCTTTCTCTTTAGAGTCACATCCTTGGTAGCATCTCTCTAACATTGATCTGTGTGGGAATCAGCAAGAATTAAATAAGAATCTGATTTACACCAAGTACACTCAGAGGAATGTTCCATGATTCCCATGTGCATATTTTAATATGCTATTTCTTTTTAAAGTGCAGAAACATGGCTGACATATGTTTCACTTATGGAAATACCTTTTAGTTTGCAACTGAAAGATAAGTTCATGAATTTAAGACACCATTGAGGTTTGTGTCTACAAATAAATTTTTTCTCTGTTCACCACTGTACATCTTATTTATTGTTAAAATTTAAATTTATGAGCTTTTGATCCTTACCATTAATTCAGACTAAACTTAAAAGTCATCTTAAATTTAATTCTTTGTGCAGATATTATAACCACAGCAGAGAATTATAAACAAAGCAATTACCACTGTAATACATAAGGTGATTTTTTTTTTTTCACATCCTGGGCAAAGGCATGCATAATTTTTTGCCTAGCTGTAATCATGCTGCCGTTTAAAATCTAACAGAGGGACAGGTGTTTTCCCATGATTGTGGTTGGGAAATAGGGATCTCAAGCTAGTTTCATTGAGTGCCCAGTATCCTCAAATGAAGGCAAAATGAAACTTTTCCTTCCACATTCCCTCTCTCACTCTAGAAGCTCAAGGCTCGAGTATTCAGGTACAGGCCAGGTGGCATGCTGGCCTCTGTCAAAGGGAAATTCTCATTTGGCATCCATGAAAAGTTCAGCAGGACTTGGTGCTGATGAGATGCACCACTGAGAAATCCAGTGCAGCACAGACTGTGGGTCTGTGGACACTGATTCAGCTCTCCCATAGATCCTGGGGTCTTGAACAATGTTTTCTCATCCATGTTTTGTTTTTTGAATATATGAAATATTTCTTAAAAATATGTACAAGTGAGGTGGAATCAGAATGTAAATTATTAAGAGCTGAGAAAGCAAAAAAAGAAAAAGAAAATAAATCAGTGGAAAATCAGTGGAATGTATGGGTCATCCAGGAATGACACTAATTTAATAAAATGTAACAACTTCTTCCCAAATGCAAAGCAATTGATCAAGAAAATAACAATTCTTGATACATATCCAAAACAAATTATCTCAAGAGCCCCCCGAAAAAATTGAAATGCCTAATTTCAGGAACAACATAATTTCTTATAGACCCTTGTCACCCAAAGTGTGTTTCTTGTACCAACAGCACTGACCTCACCTCAGAGCTTGTTAAAAATGCAGAATCACATTTTTTAAAGTGTGAGATGCCCTGGACCAGAGCATCCCTAAATTAGATACACTTCTTCCTGAGACTTGATTCTCTCAGCAACTTTTGGAGGCATATGCTGATGGAACCTTGATGAAAACCACTTTATGAATTTTGTTGGTGTGGCTTCCTCCACGGGTCAAAGGTGAACCATTTCTGTGAATGGCCTGCCAGTCCTTCAGACAATCTCCACAAAGACAGCTTCTCACAGGCAAGATTTTATATATTAAACAACAGTGATTTTCCACCTGCATTTTCTGTTAAGGGCCTGGATTGTACTTACACTTTTGGGGTCCTAATCATAATGGAGAGCCTAATGAGGACATGAGTGTATAAAGGACTTTCCAACTCCAACACAGAGGAAGGAAGGGCCAAGATTCTTCTTAGAGAAGTGTTTCCCAAAATCTGGATGAGGAACCATGGATGGTTCATAAAATTAATATAGTGGGTCATAACCAACATGCGAAAATAAAACAGAATAAGAACAGAAATAAATGGAGTGGAATAGATAATATAATAGTTGTAATGAAGGGAAGTTTTGTTTTGTTAAACTTATGTTTCAATTATACATATACATGTATGTGTGTACCAAGTGTCAAAGTAAAATGCAGGGGTTTGTTTTGTTTTGTTTTTGTTTTTTTGCATTGGCTACCAGTCAAAAGTTTGAAAATCATTGCTTTAGAATACACCTTAGAATACACTCTTAAGGAAAAACACACAAGGGAGGTTCACTCCCTGTGAAATGTCAAGAGGAAAAATGTCTTAACTTCCAGTAGTCCTAGGCTATATTTTATATCAAAATTTGAGATGAAAATTCATGATATTATGTGTTATGATTTCTACACAAAAACCAATATTCACAATTTATACAAGGATCACAAAAGGAAATCCACCATTAGCACGTTTCCTCTGGCACGTGGGTACCTGGTTTAGTTTTTGGAAATATGAGATTTTGAGTATAAAATAGAATTTTGGAAATGTTGCCCTTGATTCCTGAACTGCAATAGCCATCCATTATTTGGACATTCTTCTGACAAAAGTGTCATGTCCAATTTCTAAGGAGAAAGTCAGATTTAAGACTTCCCCCATAAAACCTCTTGGGCATGAAATCTCTTCTACAAATCAACATTTTATTAATTGAGTGTAAACGGATTGGAAACATACTTATTGAGTTTACCATCTGATTCACATGGGCTTGCCACATTTGGCAAAAGCCAAAATTTGAAGAGAACAGGGCAGAGAATTCCCTTTTACCATACTGAGTTTCTTTCTCATAAAAATAAAGTGGAATAACTTAAGCCTACAGCTTTGAATTCTTATATCAAAATATCCTAAGATATGCAATTTGTTCGGATTTTCATTCTGTTCACTTTAAAAGGCACTTTTACAGAAATATTTATGGGCCAAGAGCCCATGAGGTACTATGTTTATAACTAGGAGCTTGTGCATAAAATGTTGTTTTCAAAAATAAAGTAATAATATATTAGGTATTATCAGAATCAGTCATTATGCTCTAACTTACCTGAGCATAACTTAAGCTTCATTGGCTCTTCCCTAAGCTATAATATTTACAGTAGTCTTTTTCTTTCCTTTTCTCAAAAACTCATTGGTTTTGTTTTTGTGAACATTCTATATTAATATACATGAATGTATTTTACATATGTCCTTACACATATCTAAAATCATTCCTAAAATAATTCATATATATTTTCAATTGGTCAAAATTAGTAGAGATATTTTATAGATTTGATTTTTTTAACAGTTAATAACTTTAGAACAGTTTCCAGAGGTTACATAATATAGTCAAGTCTTTTTTTTTTTGCATTATATGTAGCAACGTGACATCAGAACAATTTTTATGGAAGATACATACAAGTGATATTAAAACAGTTTCAATCATTATTGATCAGTTAAACTAAATGTGCCAGAAGGAACTTTCCTGATGGCTCATGGGAGGGGACACTTTGGCTGAACTATGAGTGATGCAAAAACACAACCAGTTAAAAAGAGGAACATTAAAACAATCTGATTTGGGATTTACATGATACAGAAATTCCAAGAGAACCAAAGACTAATTGAACACCTAGAACAGAGAAGGCTGTCTGATTATCTGGTCACTGTGTAAAATTATTTAAGCTACTTACAGTAGCTTTTTTTGGGATGGATCTAGAGATTATCATACTAAGTGAAGTAAGCCAGACAGAGAAAGACAAATATCATATGCTATTGCTTATATGTGGAATCTTAAAAAAAATGATACAAATGAACTTATATACAAAACAGAAATAGACCCACAGACATAGAAAACAAACTTACAGTTACCAAAGGGGAAAGGGGGGGAAGGAGGGATAAATTAGGAGTTTGGGATTAACATATACACACTACTATATATAAAATAGATAACCAACACGGACACATTGTACAGTGCAGAGAACTATACTCAATATTTTGTAATAACATATAAGGGAAAAGAATCTGAAAAAAATAATATATGTATGTAAAGCTGAATCACTTTGCTGTACACCTGAAACTAATACAACATTGTAAATCATCTATAATTCAATTTTAAAAAACACATGCATCAGAACTTTAGCATCTAGGCAAAGAACATACAAACACTTCTGTACTTTGGCAGGACAAAAAAGTTATGGTACTACAAAACTTCGTGAAGTCAGAAGCCTAAAATAGCTGTAATCCCTTCTAGTAGATTTGCAAATAAATTATGTTTACTATATTAGAAGAAAAATTACCTTTCTGATTAGGAGTGAAGGGAGTGTTATGCAATAAGGATGAAGAGTTGACTCAAGATAAATGCCAGTTGTTTTTTTAGTGTAGGGTGTGTGTGTGTGTGTGCGTGTGCGTGTGCGTGTGTGTGTGTGTGTGTGTGTGTGTGTGTGTGTGTGTGTGTCAAAGGACCACACGGTCTTCTGGGTTTCCCCTAAAGAGAAGTTTAATTTAGTTAAGTGTCTGAGTTAAATTGGGATGCCTATACTTCATGGACCAATGAGATATAATTGTGCCTGGGCCACAGTGGATAATTTTCAGGTTTAAGTCTCCTTTTGAGTGTTTGGATGCATTGGTGATTATAATTTCCTCTCACAGCTGAAAGGTTGAAAGTTCCGATGAACAATTCATTCATTGTCTTGTTCACATCTGGGTTAATGTTTCCTTCTTGGAAAACTCTGTACCATTCTGTTCTTTGCTTCTTGCCACAAGATAGCCATGCCAATTTCCCTCTGTTTACTTGGAAGCTCTTGAGGCTGATGTACTGATGCTAGCCACAAATTAATGGAATTCTTTCCAGCTGCAATGTTTTCAGATAGTCAAACAATAAGCCAAAAGCACTGAACTGTTTTGGCTGTTTCTCTCTGAACTGTGTGCCATTCTCAGAGATGATGTAAACACAATTACTAGTTAGCATTTAAAATATTTCAAAAGATATTAGATAAAACTGTTATGGAAAACAGTGGGTCAAAAAAACCTTTTTTTTTTTGTAATCTGAAGCCAGAGGGCATGTCATCTCAGAAGAGGGAGTATTTGAGAAGGAAAAACACAAGTAAGTGCTCATACTAAACAAAATGGCACAGAGGTCAAGATCTCAAGTTGGGAATCCAGTTTCCTTCTTGGGTTTATCTCTGTGTTGGCAGAGTTACCAGCCCCCTTTCAGATCTGCTGTGAGGTTACCCTTTGGGAAAGGGCTCTGGGTTGAGGGGATGCTGTGACAGGCTTCCAGTGTCCATCTTGAAATGGAGGGTTGAGTCTAATACCAGATCACCTGGTTAATCTGAAAACACATTTTGTTCAGATGTAAAGGAGTCAGAAAAATACATGGGCAGATGAATAGTCTGGGTGTTATGGCCTTAAGTTGAAAGAACAGTGGACTGCTATGGCCGAAGTGGTAAACTCTTTGGAATAATAGTTTTTGACCCTTGGGTCTTAAAATTCCTGTTGGCTCTCTCCATATCTTGTGCCTAATTGGCAATTCTCACTATATTCTTCAAATCATATTGAGCCTAAAATTAATTTGACTATCAATTAGGTTTCTTTGAATAAATCAAAACCTTTACTATTTTTGGAGAAGTCTGATTCAATAAGTATGACTTTGACCCTACAACTGCCTGAGGAGATGTGTGAAATACTCATGATGGATCCTACCCCCATAGATACAGATTTAATTGCTTTGGGGTGAGACTTGAGTTATGGGTATTTTAATAGCTTCTCAGATGATTGTAATGTCCAGAAAAGATTAGAAACTATTGGTCTAAAGAGAACCAGAAACAACTGAAATATAGATGTAGTTGAAAGACCATTTAAACAAAGAGCTTTAACTTACTTTCCTTGTACGTATGCTGTGTGTATATTTTAAAATTTTATTTTAGCCTCTCTTTACATCCGTCAAGAAATAACGTAAGATTTAGGTGCAAATGTACCTGGCAAATGATTTTTACTGTAGAAATTTAAGTTGAAAACTTTACTAAAATGTTGAAAATGCAAGATATATGGATATAAATATTTTAGAAGTGCAAAGAGATTGGAGTGTACATGAGTTTCTCCAGATTCATCAACTTCACTAAATTACATAGCTTAGTGCTATATATGTCTGTTAGCAGAGGTAGGGAATGGGACAAAAAGACAAAACATGTATGTGCTTCGGCTCTGCATTGAAAGAAATAATTAACCTTTTGCAAGGAGGAGATAAGATATACACATGAAATAATTAGGCAGAAATCAAATATAAATCCTCTAGAATAGAAATGAAATTGTAGCAAAATTTATAATTTGTAGCACAATTTAAAATTTGGTCTTGTATTCATATTCTTTCCATTAGTGTTATTGATTGAGGAGGGAAGCAAAATATGCTTGACTCTATGAAAAACCGGAAGTTTAGGAAATTCAAATTTCTACATTAACAGAAGAAAATAATCATCATAAAAAAGCTCTAGGAAAAGGAAAAAAAAAAAAACAGTGGGCATATGCAAAGCATGGATGAATATGATAGTTGGTGGAAAGTGTAACAATCTTGAAATTTGATGATGTCCGTCAATCTGGTCCTGTCTAAAATGTCTGCCTGGCAGAAATTCTCCTCTCAAGCCCAAATCTGATGAAATGATATGGTTATAAATCCAGAATAAGTCCAGAAATGGAAATCAGTCAATGGACCACATCCTCCCAATGGTTTTAAAAAACTCTATCCTGCCTTCCCAAGAAAAAATGTCTTGCTTATGAGAGAGCTGTCATTTTCAAATCTAAAGCATTATTCAAATCAACAGTCTTTTCAGTAGCTACCTCAGCTTTTTTTTTTTTCTTTTGTGGTAAGCGGGCCTCTCACTGTTGTGTCCTCTCCCGTTGCGCAGCACAGGCTCCAGACGTGCAGATTCAGCAGCCATGGCTCATGGGCCTAGCCGCTCCGCGGTATGTGGGATCCTCCAGGACCGGGGCACGAACCCGTGTCTCTTGCATCGGCAGGCGGACTCTCAACCACTGCGCCAACACGTAAGCCTGCTACCTCAGCTTTTTAAGGCTGAGTCAAACCTTTAGTTAAGGACCGTGAAAAAGTGAACGCAATTTACAACTATTTCCTCAATAGCATAATCTAAGATCCTTCACTTCCTCTGAATAAAACACATTCTTCTTTCCTTCAGTGGTGCCTCCTGAATGACAAACATGTACTGATGTGATGACTTAAGTACATTCTAGTGAGAATTCATAAACGTATTCAAGTCTTCCTCAGTTCCTCAATCTCACTAAAGGTTTTGAATAATGACGGAAATGTGAATTGTCCTCCTTTCTACATCCTTAACTGTTCGTGACCTCTACAAAGGATTACCCTCCACCGGGAACACACCCTCCCTGCCCTTCCTCCCCGTGGCAAGCTCCCACATGTCCTTCCAGATTTAGATCCTATAGAATCTCCTCTGTCAAGTTTCCCTCGGACTCGCCCTCCCCAGGACCGAGTTAGGTTCTTTGTACTTGGTACACAGCAAGCTATCATGATCCAAATTACACTTTACATTTTAACTATTTGTTAATGTGTCCATTGGCAACCCTGATTTTTCTGTTTTAGTGATAATCAAACTATGATATCAAGTTGCATTGGATTAGTCATCTTTTTAATTTAATTCATTTTTATGTAAATAGCCCCTAGTCACTGTAGACAAAATAGAAACCAACAGAAACAAGAAGAAAAATATCATCTCTAATCCTACCAACCAGAGATAGCTACTTTTGATACTTGGTGTATTTCCTTCCAGAAGTTCATTGGATACTAATGAATTTAGGCTGTTTTCCTATATTTGCTCTTTTGAACAACATTTGATCAATATCCCTGTATGTACACCTGGGTATACTTCTTCAGTTATTTTCTTAAATGAAATGTTGAGATGAAAAGTGGTTGTGTCAAATCATATGAACTTTTTTTTCAAAACTTCCTATTTATATTCCAAATTAACATCCAGAAAAATTGTTCCAATTTACTCTCCCTTTAGTGTATGAAAGTTCCCACATGCTACGAAGATATTGTTCATGTTTTATCTGAAGGGCAGATAACATTTTTTATTCATTTTACATTTCCAGTGCCTGTAGCACCGTTTGGCCCAGTAGGCTGACATTTGTCAGAAGGATGGATGAATGGAAGGATGGATGGAAGGAAGAAAGGTGAATTTATTTTCACTGTCAAAGTATGTACCTCATCTCAGATTTTCAAATCAAAGGTTACTTAGAGAGCAACCTCTTAGAGAGCAGAATGAATATCTCGCTCTATTTCTTTACCTTTCTTGCAACTCTGCCTTGAGGTCACCTCACTGAGGACATAGTCCACTTTTTCTCCCTTTGGTTTGGGACTCAGCCCTGGTTTTGTTCAATGTCCTACAGGTGGAAGTAACAATGAGGTCTCTGGCCTTGGCCTTCAGGCTCACGACATTTGCCTTCCTCCATTTCCTACGCTGTCATAAGAAGCACATCCCTAAATCACAACTGCCCCTTTAGCTTGAGCTATGGAATAAGACAGAGGGAAAAGATCTGAGTAAGCCAGACTCTCATCCTGTAGCTGAATTGCCTCCATTGAACTGCCTCTGAAGCAGAATCTCCCCTGATACCACAGGCTAAAGACATTTCTGCCTCAACCAAGCCCAGCCTAGATTAGCCAAGTCCCGGCTGATCTGCACTTCTGTGTGAGCTGTGATCAATTATTGTTGCTTTAAGCTACTGAGCTTTGGGGTGGTTTGTTACACAGTATTGTTGTAGTTTTCCTGACACAATGCCCTCTTTGGCTACAGACCTCTCTCAAATCTGTTTTCCTTCCGAATTATCCAACTATGAAAAAATGAAGAAGACATCAGGGGTGACATTTTCTATTCTGTCACTTGGACTCATGAACTCATGACGTCATTCGGATGTCAAGACATATGGACTACATAGTGGAAAGAGCAGTGAGCTTTGTGAAAGATATTGGTTCAAATCCTGCCTCCGTCCATGATAGCTGTGTGACACGCATTTCACTTAATGTGTGTGTGTCTGAATTTTAGTTTCCTCTTCTCTAAAGTGAAGATAATAAGAGACCTGTCTCACGGTGCTATAGTGAAAATCAAAATATATCATACACAAAAAAGTTTCCTTAAATACTAGTCAATCCATCTGGAATTTCAAGCTTTCCTTGAAATTGGTATTTAGTAATGTGTACTTAGTGCAGTTACACATTTGCATAATAGGTGAAATCATTTCTCACTCTCTCTTTCATTTTTTTAGGACTGTTCCCATGACTCTTCTATATCTCAAGACATTTTCTTGGCTTCATCCCAGAATATTCATCAACCAAAATATTGGTCAAACATTGGCTACTGACTTTAGTGACAGAGCCTAAATAATATAAAAGACAAGTAGTTATTGTGATTTTTATCTTGTACACAGCTAAGAAGTATCACTTGCTAGTTTAAAAAGTTTTTTAAGTGTTGAATGTTCTTAAGGTGTTCAAAAATAAATTCAACCACAAGAGACATCTGCAAAAAAAAATCTCATCTTTCATAAAATCCTGCTATTAAAAAAATGCAAAAGTAATTCACTTGAGTCTTAAGACAAGTTGGGGGAGAAAAATCTTAAAGTATCAAAAATGTGGCTTAAAAGTCATAGAATGTATTTCAAAAATTTAAATGTCTAAAAGGTGTTAAGTTATAGATGAACTGGTATTAGGGAAAGTGGCTTTTAGAAAAAGCAACCTAGAGCCAGGGCAAAGGGCATCACAGGCTAAGGTGTCTACAGCTTTGGTAATTCCACAGGCTAGAGAGCAGGAGGGACCTGTGTTCAGGGGTCTGTAAATAGCCCAACAGGAGTTGAGCACACAGATTATATTGGGCAAAACAGGAAGTGAAATCAAAGAAGGAGTTAAGGTATTGTAATTCATCCAGAGAGGAAATGGGAAACCTCTTAGGAATTTTGGGCAGAGAAGTGGCTGAGACCATTCCGGCCATGCTGTGGAAAGTGGCCTAGAGAAGTGAGTCAGAGGTGGGAGCTGTGTGCAAGATTTCCTGATCGATCAGGTAACAGATGATGGTGCTGTGCTGGAGAATGTGGTCCAAAGGAATCCATTCAGGCTGAACAGGGACCTCTGCTGACTGTCTAAGAAATCTATCAAGAATGGAGACACTGAAAGAGGACCTTAACTAGTGCATGGAGCAGGGTGCCACCTCTAAAGAAATGGAGCTGAAAAGAGCTGGATAGGATAATCACTAAGCTCCAGAGAGAAATCCAGGCTGTGCCCACTGACTGGGGAAGGGACTCTTGGTTTACCACTAGGAGGGCTGAGTAAAGCACGTTGCAGTCTTCAGGTCTCAGGCTGGGACAGGCGGGCATGAGAGCAAAGTGGCCGGTCTTCCCCATCTTCTGAGAGCCTTCCTGAGGCAGCAGGGTTGTCCTGTGCTTCTGGCAGCGTGCTGGGGTAGGCAGTACTGAGTGGCCATTAGGTTCAGAGAGAGATGGTTTATGGTACAATCAAGAACTAAACCATTTCCATTGTAACACAACTCCTTTATCATTTTAAAATAATATTCTTCCTCTCTTCTTCACATTGGATTTTTAGTTCATCTATATTTTCTTAACTGAGTTTCAATTCAGAACTTTAATGATAGACCACATTTTCCAAAAATCTGATCCAGATTCTGGCTCAGGCAGACAGCTGAATGATTTTGGATCCAGTGATTTTTATCCAACTATGAAGTGCATGGTATAGTCTTACATTCAACAAATTATTCTTTGGATTTGAATCATTATAATTGTAAGTGTTCTTTTAAACAGGCACACGTTTAAAATACACAGCCAGGTCTCTGTTTAAATGTGTAACCAAATTTAATTACTTTTACCCCAGCAGTTTCAAAGAGTGTAAAATATAACATTCAAGCTATCAGGCATTTTTACAAATAAATTTGGTTTAATTAAAATATGTTTAATGTTATTGAGTGGGAATTATAGATATCAAGAAATAGATGATTTTTACATTTAAGTATCTAGTTTAATGTGAAAAAAATCTTGGAGTTGTAAGCTCAACTATACCATAAAGAATATTTTATGTGGAAGATCTCATGGCTGATAAATAAGAGATTAAGCCAAGCCCAGATTAGCCTCTTAATTCTCCCAGTTCTTTCAACAGCATTTTTAAAAAACACTTTATTATTTCATGCCTCAGTTTGTCCATTCAAAAAAGTAAAATTACTCCACAATGGTATTCTGAGGGCTAATTATAAATCTATAAATTAATGAAAGCAACTGTTAGATCTATTTAATAATATAGACTATATCTTAATTCATTTTTTTATTACTGACACTATGGGATGCATAATTTGCCTTGTATGATTTTCAAAGCAATGGATAAAATGCATAATTGTGATAGATGGAAATGAAGTCTATTTTTATCATTAAACTTATCCCAGAAACTTGTACTCAGACCAATTGAGGTCTGCTTGGTTTGCTAGAACTCACTGAGCATCCATACTGTAGTGCTCCACTCTGCATTTCTAGAAGTTTAAAATGCCAAGGGAAAATTTGTGGGAATCAGTGTAGTGTTTAATGGGTGACTGGTCAGGCTGTATATCCAGTAATCTCTTTTTTTCCTGCCCTCCTTTGAGTAATTTGTTGTCAGTAGTGTTGTGTTCATCTTCCTATTTTCAATCTATATTGATGTTATTTATCATCAAGGTAAAGAAATAGACATAACTTCAAAAGTTGGGGGCAATTTGGAGCAAATAGAGAAAAAACTCAGCTTAATCCTATTTGAGGAAATAAGGAACCAAATGTTGTTTCAATCTGAGAATTAAGTTTCAAAGATGGGATTTAGAGAAAAAAACTGGGTCTCTAAAAGTTTGTGGGTGGTGATGGGCCAGGCTATCTTGTTGGAAAAAAGAAAGTGAAGAGTATAAAAGATGGTCTTGAAAGATAAGCGAGAAAGGGCTTGGGCCTGAGTAAATGAGAGCTTTTTATGTACAAAGGTGGAATAAATAAAGCATTTTCTGGCATCTTCTTCTCTAGACTTTCTCAAAAAGAAAAAAAAATAGAGGGTGGGAAACTCAATTTTTGAATAAATTGGGACTTCTGGAACCCTAAACAGGTAGTAGGCAGAGAAAAAGGCAAATGTTTGCATGTAGCAGATAGTAAGTGTATGAAGTAGGTGGAAATGACTTAGAAAAGAGGAAAATTAAATCAACATGACTTTGGGGCCAGGACTGGGAGATGGTTGTATGGAAGTTGATGTCCAATTTCTTTGCAAATCAGAAAAGGGCCAAGGAATTGGTAGAAAGAGAGACGGAAGTGTGAATTCGGGAGCTGGAAAGGATAAGATTTGCTTGAAAATAAGTTAAAGAAGTGGGCAATCTCAGAGATTAGGAATAAGGGGTCCAGAGGAGGATGAGCTTATAGTGTTCTATTGATCATAATAGGTAAGTAAAAGTCTGCAAACCAAAAGGTGAGAAACAGCTTTCCTGCCTCTAGTCCTGGCCTTAGATATACCCCTTCCCAGACAGAATATTGGGAGCCAAGCAATCCCCAGGAAGACCAGCAGATACATATATTTGGCCTTCCAGATGATCTAGCCATCTTTTCGTCTGGTCACCTTAGAGTCAACCTTACAAGTGCATAAACCCCATAAAAACACATAAAGCTTCTATTCAACTATTTCGTGTTTTGCTGTAAAAAACATCAACCATTTCAGAAAATCCTATTACAGAGAAGATAAAACCCAAAACAAACAGGAAAAAAGAAATCAGAGGAAGAAGAGGCAATACAGGTAAGAGAAGAAAACATTAAAGAAATTATTATTAATCATCTCAAAAAGATATATGGAGATATTGTAACCACTGCATTTTAAAATGTTAAAAATAGAACAAAGAATAAGATCTTATGGAAATTAAAAATAGGATAACTGAAGTTTTAAACATTCAGTTGAAGTGTTGGAAGATGAAATTGAGGAAAATACCAAGAAAATAGAAATAAAAAGACAAGGAGATAAGTGATGGGGCAAAAATTGTAAGAATATTGTCAGATTATTCCAGGTGATTTAACATTCAGCTAGTAAGTGTTTGAGAAAATGAGAACAGAGAAAATAATGGAGACATTATTAATCAAATAGTATAAAATCATTTCTGAGAACTAAGGGCATTGAATTATCCCTCAAAGTATTCAGCACAATATACAAAAAGATTCACACCAGAGCCACATCATCATGATATTTTGAGAAACCAGAGATAAGGGGAAAATGGTCAAAGCTTCAAGAAGTGAAAAAAAAAAGAGATCATATAAAATAATTAGTCATAGGAATGGTATCAGATAGCAATAATGGAACCTAGAATGCAATGGGAAAACCCTTTAAAATTGTGAGCAAATATTATTTTCAAACCATACTACTATACCCAGCAAACTTATTCAATTGTCAGGACAGAATAAAGTCAATTTTAGACATGCAATGTGAAGACAAAGCAAGGAGAGATGCAGCCACAAGCCAGGGAATGCTGGCAGCCACCAGAAGCTGGAAGGGGCAAGGAACAGATTCCCTGCTACAATCTTCAGGGGCAGTGTGGCCCTGCAAACACCTTGATTTTCTATTTATGGCCTAAAGAACTGTGAAAGAATAAATTTCTGTTGTTGTAAGAAATAAAGATTGTTGTCATTCATTAGGCAGACCTAGGAAATTGACATACATAATATGCACAATATTTTCTGTTGACTACCAAAAAAGGATTGACTAATTCTCTCTGGGCCAGCTATGGGAACTCAGGAAATATTTCACAAAGGTAGTAATGTTCAAAATGAATTTTGAAGAATTTTATGAGTTAAAAGAGTAAATAAGGACATTCAAGAAGAAGCAGAAAAGAGGGAGGGGATATGGGGATATATGTATACATATAGCTGATTCACTTTGTTATTATACAGCAGAAACTAACACAACATTGTAAAGCAATTATACTCCAATAAAGATGTTAAAAAAAAAAAAAAAGAAGAAGAAGAAGCACAAATAAAGGCATAGGAAAGTGAAATGTAGTGGTTTCAGGGAACAGAAGGGAGTTCAGTGTCCCTGAGATGGAGACATTGAAAGGAATCCTGATAGATGGGTCTGGAAAGTAAGATGCACATGCCATGAACACCATGCTAGAACCCTTGATGTTGTCTGATAGACAATGTTGATTAACCAAGGCTTTCTGGGCTAGGGATGGATGATGGCATATAGTCATATGGGGCCCTGTAGGGACACAACTGGGAACTAGGAAGCCAGTTAAGAGAAGTTGGAAGTAGTCTGGCAAAAAGAGAGGATGAATGTGTCCATGGGTATAGAAAAAAGTTTAGGGTGAAGCTTGGTTGAATGTTGGCAGCGAGTGAGAAAATATTCAAGAATGACTTGGAAGATTAATTTCAGGGCCTGGGTGGAGAGAGAGTGATGTCGTAAAGACAGTTTGCAAATGTAGGAGAAGGAGTCATTCTTGATGAGACATAAAGTCATCCCTATCATGCAGGGGGGATGGGTAGGACCTGGGAAGCTGAACAGTGGGTATCTCTGCAATTTATCAACTCAGTGACCTTGAGCACTTCACCTTTATGAGCTTCAGCCTCCTTAGCTGCAAATGGGGGTGGGGAGGAAGCAGTATTATTTACTTCACAAGGATGTTGTGAAGATTTAAAGAGATAATGTCTGTGAGAGCACTGTCTAAAGGTTTCTTTTTGAAAACTAGATGAAGGTCAGCTATTTTTATAATAGGCTTCATTTGGGAAATGATAAACTTCTGGACATGCATGTGGCTAGTGCCACATAGATCTGGAACCAGGAGAGATGGCAGAGATGCAGGCCCAGATTTGGGAGAATTTAGCAGCCAGGCTGGGGGTAAAGAAGTCCTTGGAAATTCTGTAGGGAAGGGAAGGGAAGGGAAGGGAAGAGGGTTCTTGCAGAGCCCGAGGGATGCTAGCTCTTTAGGTGTAGTCAGAAAATGAAAGGAAGTGAAGAAAAGCAGCACAATGTGGGAATACAATCCGAGGCTGGTGGAAAAATCTTCAAAAAGGGGGAGGGATGGTCATTGAGTCTTTATAGAGACAGAAGCAAGAGGTCTAAATAGAAGTAGGCAACTGTGATTATGTAATAATGTGTAAGAAATCATTGCATGCCCTCTGTTTCTTTCAGAAGATAGGCTCTGGGGCTTATTTTTTAGTGAAGCTCAATACCACCGATAGACTTGCCCTGAGTGGGGCTTGCAAGCCATATGTCCAGCGAAGACCCAGTTTTTTCTCTTTTTGATGGAGGTGTAATTCACATACACAAAATTAACCATTTTTAAATGTACAGTTCAGTAGGATTTATTTAGTACACTCACAACGTTGGGTCTAGTTCCAAAACATTTTCATCACTGCCAAAAGAAACCCCATGAAGCAGTCACTCTCATTTCTCCTTCCCCCCAGCACCTGGCAACCACAAATCCACAAATCTGTCTTCTATCTCTATGCATTTATCTAGATGATGTACCCAGAAAAACTGAAAACAGATACTCAAACACATTGTTATATATGAATGAAGATCTGATTTTGAATGGGCAACTTTTAAGGCTCTAGATAATTCATCTTAAAAAGTGAGTCCTATAAAGATAAAGGCTGAGTGACCACAATTCCAGTTGAATTTATTAAGCTTGGTTTTTACTGAATCCCATAGTTCAAACTGCTCCCAGTGCCAAAAAAAGAATCAGAGGATGGCAAGTATTTCTGTAAATTAGCTGAATGAATGTGAAAGGTGAGTTCTGGGTTAGCTGTAGCATCACTTTTAAGAAGAGAAGCACAGAATCTAAACTTCATTGTTTTCAGGTTTTCCTTTTACACTTTTATAATCAGGGAAATTTTGCCCCTAAATGAACACTATCTGTAAATAATCCTCTCTAATTGTAGGCTTAAAATGTCTGGGCAAACCCAAAAATGACTCCCTACCCAAGGTTTAGTAACAGTTAAGGCATTTAAACAGGAGCAGCCTGAAGAATGGTCCTCAGGTTTGATCTTAGTAAACCTGCAATTACTCATCTTCCCAGCTAGACTTTCCCTGGGCAAAGCAAAGGGCAACCAAAGTGCAATAATCGCTCAATGATGACTCAATATAAACAAAAACCTTATAATCTTTCTTTCAAATAGTGTGTGCTGTAGATAGAAAAAAGAAAGTCCCTCTTTGCTGGTGAATAAGAGTTTGCCCATCAGGTCTTCTCCAAGTCCAAGTTCCATTGCCTATGTCAAGCTTCTGAAAATGCATATAAAACAAACAAAGCTTTACAAACTTTAGTGGAATAGTATGAAATACTAATTTTACAGGTGCATAAGAGCAAACTGCAATTCCAAATACCAGAATGCCATTAAACATAATGTACTCCATATGCAGGGGCAGTTAATTTAATATTAAACCAATAAAACATTTACTAATGCCAGCGAAGGTTTTGGTTGTTGACATCAGGCTAGGTGTCCCACAGACATGTCGTCTTTCTGTTTGCAGGCCAATTTTACACAGCCGCTTTCTTCTGGAAATCATGCCTCATTTGAAGACTTTGCAAGTATGACAAATAGCCTCTCTAAGCCTTAGTGATGGTGGGGAAGCTTGAAAATATTTAGAAGCATTTATTAGCTAGAATATGAAACAAGATTTAGTTCCACTACAGCCTTTGACTGTGTGGAGTCCTCATTATTAGAGGAAGCACTACCTGCTCTTGTGTGTGTATCTTTTGCAGGACATTATATAAAATTATCACCCTGAGGGCAATCAGTGCTAAGTTCAAATTGCACTGCATAGAAATTCTAACACCAATCCATAAAATGGACAAAATTAGAATATAATCGACACTTTTAACTCAGTCACCTGGTGACATTGCTGATCTATTCTTGGCTACCATTCTAGGCATAGCAGATGTAAAGACAGAGGTCCTCATTCAAGGAGATTTGAATCACAGGAATTCAGGATTCATAGGAAAAGGTAAAGCAATACAAGAAAAGAAAAGCTAAGTGTTTCCCTGGTGGCGCAGTGGTTGAGAGTCCGCTGGCCGATGCAGGGGACGCGGGTACGTGGCCCGGTTTGGGAGGATCCCACATGCCGCGGAGTGGCTGGGCCTGTGAGCCATGGTCACTGAGCCTGCGCGTCCGGAGCCTGTGCTCCGCCACGGGAGAGGCCACGACAGTGAGAGGCCCGCGTACCGCAAAAACAAACAAACAAACAAACAAACAAACAAAAAGAAAAGAAAAGCTAAGTGCTAACTGCATTGTTCAAATAAGACTTTAGGTGTACAAAGCATACTGGGGCAAAATTAGTCAAGGAAGCCTACCCAGAAGCTGGAGTTTGGGATGGGTAACAGAGGAATGTAAGGCATAGGAAACTCACAGCACATGGAGGTGGGGTGAGGTGTTCGGTGCACACAAAGATGATGGCATGTTTTGAGAAAACGTGGACCAGCGTGGCTGAAGTGGAGAATTCACGGAGGTAGGTTGAAGGAGGCAAGTTTGGATAGAGAGAATGTTTCTCATTACAGAGTCTCTTGAATGGGATTATAGATTTTTTTTTTTTTTTTTTTTGCTGTAGGAAATGACAGTATGATGGCGGCTTTAGGAACATGAAGGTGACTTAAGAAGGAAAAGTTTGGGGAAATTCCATTATGGTAGCCTCCTGGATTAACTGACATGGAGAGAATTGAAAAAGGCAAAATATGCTTAGAAGATTAAGTAATGCGAGACCTACACTGAGTTGGAATTGGCAATGATAAAAAAGAATGGAATGTTTAGAGGAACATGTTGAAGGAAGTATTTATAGGACCTGAGAACTTACTGGGTGTAGAGAGTGACTGTGGGCAGGTCCAGGCCGATTCTAGGACTTTGAGCCTAGGTAATTTGAAGAACAAAATAAGAAACCCAAAGAGGAAACTGACCTAGGTGAGGAAAAGATGAGATCAGTTTTAGACATGTTGAGAAAATCCATGTGGAGATTTCCAGTAGGCCTTCGGGAAAGCAGACTGAAACTTAAAGTAAAAATAGATTTGGGTATTTTTACCCACAGGAGAGGTATTTGCTGAAGCTATGAAACTAGATGAGGTTTCTGAGGAAGACTGCAGAGAGAAAGCTGTAGCATATTAGAGGCAGAACTCCGTTTTGGTTTTTAGATGTTTGTTGGTAGAAGGACAAATGAAGCCAGGGAAATAAAATGGTGAGCCAGGAGCCAGGGGGAAACCAAAGGTTTTGCTTCAGAGCATCTAATCAATAGAAATCACTGCATTGAGAACTGAGAAATCATTGAACTTCCCAAGAAAATACCTCTGGGACACCATTGCTAGAATGGTGGGGAAAGGAACCAGTTTCTGGAGGTTGAGGAATGAGTGGCTGCTTTGATCATGGAATGAATATATACTCCACTTTTGAGGGGTGAAAGTCAAAGAGAGAAATGACAGGCATTTTGTTGTAGTGGAAGCACCAAGGTAACTGTTTTTGAGATAGGAGACATGAACTTATTTTTAGATAAGGGAGAAAGAAATTTTAAAAAAGAAAATATTGAAGACATTAAATAAGATGGGTATCATCTTAGAAGGTAAAGAATCTAATATTAATAAAGTAGAATATAACTTCTACCAAGACAGGAGATAATTAAAAATGATGATTGAAAACTACAGGAAGAAATGGGTATATCCCAATTAACAAGGTTATTTGGAAGAAGGAACCATATGAACTAAATTTTCTCAGGAATATAGAAAGTATGATTGTCTATTAGCATTAAAAGGTGGTAAAAACTTAATCTCTGGTGAGGTTTAGTATAATCATTTTGGGAGATTTATTTGAACCAGGAGAGACAGTTTCCTCTCTACTGGGATTTGTTAGTAGCTGCCTGGTTCATGCCGTGTTGAGAAAGGTTTTGAGGTTTCATCCAGACTTGGCCTTCAGGATTGCCACGATGAATCATTGATGTCTGCATTGAACATGGGGTTGGGGAGTGGCAGCTCCAGTGCCGAGAAGCAGGAAGACAACCATGAATGTGAAGAGTCCAGTTCCTTGGCAGATTTTGTTTCTTTGGATGACAGAGAGTTGGAAATGAGCAAAGGGGAAAGTTAAGGTGAGGAAGACTAGGGTGATGTTATTCAGAGTGTGGACCAGCAGCGTGGGTATCACCTGGGAGCTCATTAGAAATGCATATCCCCAGGCTCCACTCCAGACCCATTGATTCCAACTCTTCATTTGAACAATATCCCAACTGATTCATATGCATGGATTTTGTAAAGGGCATTTCTGGGTCCATGCTGAAATGACCAGCTGTGGGGTTCAGGTAGGTAGGCAGAAGAGTTCCTAAAGTCTAGGTTAGTGGTTCTCAAAGTGTGTTCCCCAGACAAGCTGCATCCTTAGCACCTAGGAACTTGTTACAGATGCAAATTCTCTGGCCCCACCCCAGACCTACTGCATCAGAAACTCTGGGATTAGGACAGAGGAATCTGTGTTTAACAAGCCCTCTAGATGATTCCAGGTGCCCTAAAGTTTAAGAACCTACTGTCTAGGTAATCTTGTGCTTAACATGGTTCAAGAATAGATGGAAGAGATAAAGAAAGTTAGTTTAAAAGGTTGGAATCAAGGAGGTTGCTACAAGTTTATGGAACAAAAAATGAAAAAAAAGTAAAGTCACCAACAATACTATATACTACTAAGAGCTCAACCAAATCAACCAAGAAAGAAGACAGTGGCCGTAGACAAAGCAATCAGTTGTCCAGATGAATTTTCAGCAATCAGTGGGCAAAGCCTTCCCTTGAAGAAGTGCGTAGTATGAGAGAAGCTGGCTTATGAGAACATAAAAGTACCATACAAGGCCATTTGTGTATAGACACTGAAACTGCAAGGTAAGCAAGGCAGGTCCAGTTTGGGGTGTTTAAAAGGCTAATTGCAAATAATAACGATCCTGTTATCAAAGCAGGACTAGACCTTTAGCAAACTGGCTACCTTTGTGTCAGTTATCGTATATCAAAGTAATATGATTACATTGTTTTAGAAAATCTATTGCAATTCTAACTAATTCTTTCATCTACTACTGGTGAGCCCTTCCTTACTAATCCAGAGGTGTTTAAAATGGGGCTGATGGGTGTTGGTATCTTTGGAGTTGACACTATCAAAGAGAGCCAGCTGGTGTCCTCTGCTTCTGCATTGTCCCATGTAGCAGCCCCAAGCCACGTGCAGCTATTTCCATTTCAATTAGTACAATTAAATAACATTAAGAATTTTTCAGACAGACCAGCCACATTCCACATACTCAATAGTCACCTGTGCTAAGTGGCTGCCATATTGGGCAACAAGGTTTACAAGACATTTCCATCATTACAGAAAGTTCTGTTGGTCAGTCTTTGAGCTTTTGATTCAAGATTCATAATACAGCCTTTTTCAGAATCTGGCTTTCCAAGGAGATGCTTTTCACTGGGGCTAAAAGCAGATCACAGATGGGAAAAGGGTGGGATTTGGGGCTAAAACTCTAGCTATCTCCACTTGCTCTGAATACGTAAATGTTTTCTAGTTTTAACCTCAACTACTAGAATGTGGAGGCCTTCCTAACGGAGCAAGAGATGACAGTTTTTATTCATTTTCTTTATTTTTGTCATGGCAGAGGGAGGCAAAAAAATCACCAGGACTAGATGATTTTGGCTAACATCCCAGCACTCTTTTCATAATTTTATTTGCACAGTTTTGTTCTATTTTGTTTTCGTCAATGCCTGTCATCAAGAAGGTGGTGTACTTACTTTTGTTTGTCTGTCTATCTGCCTATCTGTCTATCTATCTATCTATCTATCATCTACATCTTTTGCTGGAGCTCTAACAAGACAAATGAATTATAAGCAGTGACTCTGGTGAGCAGCCAGCAGAGGCCGGTGCCTGGCTGATGTTGGCTTTTCAGGTTTGATTTGAGGCCCTTGGAAATTTTCAGTTATTTTTAACTTGCCTTTCTTGAAAGCAGGCTAGAAAGAGAACAGTATTCACCCACTGTTGCTACATAAATCTCTTTTGGGGGGGTTGTTTGGTACCTTTCCTTTGAGTGAGGTAAATATGCCAGAAAAGGGGAGTGGGAAAGACAAGAAATTATTAATTTGAAGCTAAAAACAGTGCCACCACCTTGAGCTAAGGGAGTCAGAGCTTAGGTGAAGAAACTTGTATTAACAAGAATGTCTCTGGAAATATTGCTGCCTCCTGGTAAGATAGAGATACAAACCTCAGGGCTCAAACCTATAAATCTAATGTTCTGAATTTATAATAAGAATGCACTTGATATATATAGACATATTTTTTAAGCCATAACAATGCCACATTTATAATACAGAGATATTGAGCTGTGAATAATCTGAAGTTATTCAGACTACAAATATATATATATATATATATATATATATGGATAGATAGATAGAAAGTTAGATAGATAGATAGATAGACAGATAGATAGATATCAAGGAAGTTTAAGATTAGAAGAAATGTTGCCTTTGGAGGACTCTGAGCTGCCCAAGAAGTTTAAGTCAAGGGTTTACGGCAGCATTTCTTGTTTATCCTTCAGTGCTGTTCCCTTTGGGAAAACCTCTGTGCCCGCTCTTTCCTATGTTCCCTGGACTAATTTTTTTCTCACCCTTGTCCTGGGAAGATAAAGTTCTAAACCTTTCTGATGAGACTTCCAGCATCTTCTCTATGAATCACTGTGAAGAGCTAAGAGGTTTTTTCCGGGCAATTAGCCACATATAATTTTCCAAATTGCATGTTTAGCTCTGACGTGTGTCTCTCCAAAGTTGGTACACTATTTGTTTATTTGGTTCTGGACTCAGGGTAGAAAGGAGTCTGTCCTGTTGCAGGTGACCCCTGTGAGTCACGTTGTGACCAAATGTAGCCCAGAGAGATGCTGCTTCACTGGCAGGTCCTGCCCAGGCACTTTTCAAAACTTTATGAGAAATGGAAAGCTAGCTTTCTTCCTTTCTTCTTAATTCTCATCATTATTCTTTTCTTTAAAATATAAATGTGAAATTGATACTGGACAAAGATTTTTTTTTTAACGACATCCTCTCCAATTTCATGCCTTTACTAACATCAGTTGGTTTCAAGTCAGAGCCAGTGTAAGGCCATGCATGGGCAGAGTCCTTTTGAAGCTTGTTTGGCTCAGAATTTCTAGCCTCCATTTGGAGCACACTTGAATAAAACTTAATCCTGCTACCCAGCAAAATCTGGTTAGAGTCTGGGAAGCCCATTAAGCTTCTCTCTCTTTCTTCTAATTAAACATTTACTTAGTTTTTATTTTTCAGTGTCCTGATCCTCCTGGTGACAATGGCTTCATCAAAGATTAATTAGATAAACTAATCCATGCTGATGCGGTAGCCAACTAACCTCTTAACTCCTGCCCCATAAATCTTAACTCAGTTCACACATCCATGTTTCAAAGAACCCTTAGGATTACCAGCAAGAGCAGGAGTCCCACCTAGCAGGTCATGGGAGGAGACAGGAGTGATGGCCAGGGAGCTCACCATTCTTTGCCAGGGAAATCCTACTGGTGGCTGCCTCCCTTACCCCAAGGCATCCAGAGACATCAGGAAGAGTTCATACCTGCTTGAGTGACTAACTGAAGATGGGGAAGGGAAATCAAGAGAACTTGATTTTTAGCCAATTAAAGATAACCCACATATTTTAGGCAAAAAAAAAAAAAATCACATTTGTCCAAATTTGCTCTTCACCCCATTAAAAATATCCAATCTCTCATCATTCAGACCCAAAACCTCTCAGTCATTTGTAGTTCTACCACCTCTATATAACACTGCAAGGTTAGGTTCTTTAGACCGTACATCTGGTGATACCCTTTTTAAAAAATGATTCCCTTCATCATATTCTTTTAAAGTCCAAATTCCTTGGCGTGATGGATAAGCATGCTTAATGCCATATCTCAGATACTCTTCTCAGCCTTTCTTCTCTTTGTGCCTGTTGTGTATGCCCCTCACACACTCTCTTCCAAGAAGAGCTTTCTGAACTTGTTCTTTCAGGGCTGAATTTACTGACTTTTTTCTCTCTTTCAGGAGCACCTTCACCCTCTCTGCCTCCGGAGTCCTACCCCTCATTTAAGGTTCAGTTTAAATTTCATTTCCTTCATGAAGCTTTTTCCCAAGCCCTACGGCTAGAAATCTTCCCTCTCTCATCTACTTATATCATTTGTTTAATTTTGCCTTTCACTGAATTTTTACCAAGCGGACAGCTTACTTACTCCATTATCTATTAGGAAAGAAATTAAGTCTGGTTTGTTTTTGTTTCTACATGGTGTATCTAGACACACTGCATATGGCTTCTTTAAAAAAATATTTATTGAATTCAGTGCATCCAACAATTTTTTGTTGAACACCTATAGCACGTCTTTCTATGTGACACATCAAATCACAACATTGCATCACAAAGAGAAAGATGAAAGAAACAAGGACTAGGTTTAGAAATCCGTGGTTGTAAGAATCCTAAAAGGAAATAAGTCTGGTAGAGTATGCATCAGGTGACCAATGATATAGGCTATTGAGTGGTGTCCCCTCTATTGGGCCCTGGGCATGGCTCTGTTATCCACACCACAGCTTCATTTCCCTGTATGTTACCCTAGAGCTCTCCTTATGGACCCAGCCATACATTTCTCATGACTACCTGCAAACTAGCCATGGCTGAATGGTGCTCTGAGAAGCAGCTAAACTAAATGCAGAAACAGAGGCACCTCTGGTATCTAATTCTTGTATTATTGCTTCCATCTGGGTCTAAACACAGCAACAGAGTTTTTTGTTTGTTTGTCTGTTTTTAATAACTGGAAGTTTGTACCTTTTGATCTCCTTCACCCATTTTGCCTACCCTCACTCCTCCACTTCTGGCAACCACCAATATGTTCTCTGTATCTATGAGTTTTTTAAGATTCTACATATAGTGAGATCATAGTTTTGTCTCTTTATCTGACTTACTTCGCTCAGCATAATGCTCTCAATGTACATTCATGTTGTCACAAATAGCAGTGTTTCCATCTTTTTTATGGCTGAATTATATATTATAAATGTATATATGTGTGGGTGTGTGCATATATATCACATTGTCTTTATCTATTCATCCATTGATGGATACTTAGGTTTTTTTTCCAAATCTTGGCTATTGTGAATAATGTTGCAAGGAACATGAGAATGAAGATAATCTCTTCGAAGATAGTGTTTTCATCTCCTTTGAGTATATACCCAGAAGTGGAATTGCTGGATCATATAGTAGTCCTATTTTTAATTTTTTGAGGAAACTCTGTACTGTTTTCCATAATAGCTGCACCAATTTACATTCCCACCAACAGTGCACACAGGTTCCTTTTTCTCCATATCCTCACCAACACTTGCTATTGCTTGTCTTTTTGATGATGGCCTTTCTGAAAGGTGTGAGGTGGTATCTCATTGTGGTTTTGATTTTCATTTCCCTGATAATTAGTGATATTGAGCATCCTTTCATGCACCTATTAGCCATCTATATGTCTTCTTTGGAAAAATGTCTATTCAGGTTCTCTGCCCATTTTAAAATCTGATTATTTGTTTTGTTGTTATTGAGTTGTACGAGTTCTTTATATATTTGCAGAACTATAATATAGCATCACAATCAGGCTATTGACATTGATATAATCCACCGAATTTATTCAGACTTCTTAGTTTTACTTGTAATAATGTGTAATAAGGTGTGTATAAGTGTGTACGTGTGCACATGCATGTGTATGAAGGTGTAAAGACTTGTGCCTTCACCATTGCAGCCAAGGTACAGGGCAACTTACATGTGGAATCTAAAAAATAATACAAACAAACTTATTTACAAAGCAGAAACAGACTCACAGACATAGAAAACAAATGTATGGTTACCAAAAGGGAAGGGGGAGGAGGGATAAATTAGGGGTATGGGATTAACAGATACACACTACTACATATAAAACAGATAAACAAACAGATTTACTGTATAGCAGGGAAGTATATTTACTATCTTAACCTATAGTGGAAAAGAATATGAAAACAAATATACATATATATATATATATATATATATAAAAACTAAAACTGAAACTAGTGCAATATTGTAAACCAACTATAGTTCAATAAAAAAGTAAATAAATAAAAATAAACTTTAAAATTTGTACAGGATAGCTCCATCACTATAGGGTTCCTCATGTTGTTCATGTTCTTAGATGATTGTTTGCTTTTTACTGTTGAGTTTTGAGAATTCTTTATATATTCTAGACACTGGCCCTTTGTTAATCCATAGTTTGCAAATATTCTCTCCCAATCTGTAGCTTGTTTCCATGCTCTTAACTGGATCTTTTGTAGAGCAAAAGTTTTTAATTTTGATGAGGTCCTGTTTATCAAATTTTTTTCTTTCATGGATTGTGATTTTGGTGTCATGTAACTATTTTTTGCCTAGTCCTAGATCCTAAAGATTTTCTCCAATGTTCTTTTCTAAAAGTTCTATAGCTTTATGTTTTACACTTAAGTCTATGATTCAGTTTTAGTTAATTTTTGTGTAAAGTCTGAAGTTTAGGTTGACTTCATTTATTGCCAACAGATGTCCAATTGCTCCATTGCTGTTTGTTGTAAATACCATCCTATGAATTGTTTTCATACTTTGTAAGAATTTAGACTTATTTGTGTGAATCTATTTCTGGATTCTCTACTTTGTTTTACTGGCCCACATGTCTATCCTGCTGTTAGAGCCACATTGTCTTGATTGCTGTGGTTCCAGAGTAAACAGTGTGTCCAGTGGTTGCTTCCACTTAACTCTCCTTTGCCAAGACTGTTTTAGCCATTCTAGGATCTGTGCCATTTCACACAAATTTTAGAATATCCTTACCTTTATCTACAAAATATCTTGCAGGGATTTTGATGGGAATTCCATTAAACCTACATATCATTTGCGAAGAATTGACATCTTTACTATGTTGAGTTATCAAATCCATGAACATTTATTTAAACTATATTTTATTTCTTTTTATCAGCTTTTTGTAATTTTCAGCATACTGCTTCTGTATATGTTTTGTTAACTTTATACATAAACATTTAATTTTCTTTGAAGTGATTGCAAATGGGATTGTGTTTTTAATTCCTATGTCCATGTATTCATTGGTACTATATAGAAATAGGATTGATTTGTGAATTTTGTGTATTGATCTTATGTTCAGTGATCTCACTGAAGTCATTAGTTCTAGGAAATTTTTGTAGATTCTTTCTGATTTTCTATGTAAATAATCATGTCATCTGCAAAGAGGAACAGTTTCGTTTCTTCCTTTCCAATCTATATACTTTATTTATTTATTTATTTATTTTTGTTGTCTTATTTCACTGTCTAGAACTTCCAGTACTATGTTGAGTAAGAATAATGGGGGCTGACATCTTTGCCTTGTTCCTGATTTTAGGAAGAACTTTCAGTCTTTTTTTTTTTTTTAACTTTTATTGGAGTATAGTTGATTTACAATGGTGTGTGAATTTCAGGTATACAGTAAAGTGAATCAGTCTCTCACCATTAAATATCATATTAATGGTAAGTTGTTTTGTAGATGCTTTTTTTCAAGTTGAGGTAATTCCCCTGTATTCCTAACTTGCTGAGAATTTTTATCATGAATGAATGTTAGAGTTCATAAGATGCATTTTCTGTGTTAATTGATGTGATCTCATATGATTTTTCTTTAACCTGTTCATATTGTGGACTACATTGGTCTCCAAATGAATGATGAAACAGCCTTGTATACCTAGAGTAAATTCCACTTGGTCACAAAGTACAATTCTTTTTATACATTTTTGGGTTTAATTTGCTGATATTTTGTTGAGGATTTTTGCTATATTCGTGAAGGCTATTGGTCTATAGTTTTTTTGTTTTGTTTGGCTTTTGTTTTTCTTATTGTTTTTGTCCAGTTTTGATATCAATTTTGTTCATAATGTCTTATAAAAGGACTTGGAAAATATTTCTTCTTTTATTTTCTGGAAGGTATTATATAAATTTGATGTTAATTCTTTAAATGGTAACATTCTCCAGTAAAATCACATGAGTCTGAAGATTTTCTTCAGGAGCTTTTCAATAAGGAATTTAATTTCTTTAGTGGTTATAATACTATTGAAATGATCTACTTTGTTTTTGTTAAGTTTTGGTATTAGTGTTTTGTGAGGAATTGGTCAATTTCTTCTAAGGTGTCAAATTTATCAGAGTAAAGTTCCATATAATATTCTCTTATTATCCTTTTAAGAACTACAGGATCACTATAGGATCTATAGTTGTATTCCCTATTTCATCCCTGATATGGGTAGTGTGTATTTTCTCTCATTTTATTTCTGGCAGTCTTCCTAAAGGTTTATCAATTTTTAAATATTTTTGAAGAACCGTTTTTGTTTCATCTTTTCTATAATTGTCCCTATTTTCAATTTCATTAATTTTTATTCTTATCTTTATTACTTCCTTCCTTATGCTTGCTTTGGGTATATTTTTATCATCTCTTTCTAGGTTCTTGATGTGAAAACTTAATGATTTGAGATCTTTTTTCTTTCCTTATGAAAACATTTAGTGGTATAAATTTGCCTCACAACACTGTACTAGGAGTATCTCACATTTTTATATATTTTATTTTCATGTCAACTCAGTTCTATATATTTTTAATTTCCTTTGAGACTTCCTCCTTGACCCATGGATTATTTAGAAGTATGTTATTTAGTATCTAAGTATTTATAGACTTTTTCTGTTGTCATTCTATTATTTCTAGTTTTATTCCATTATCTGACAACATATTCTGTATGATTTCAATTTCTTTTAACTTGTTGAGGAGTAATTTATTACTTGGGATGAACTATCTTGGTGAATATTCTATCTGTGCTTGAAAAAAATATATAGTATGCTGTTGGGTAGATTGTGCCCTGTATTTCACTTAGATTCTGTTATTCATTTCTTCCATATCCTTACTGATTTTTTGTATAATAGTTCTACCAGTTTCAGCTATATCAGTTTTTGCTTCATGTATTTCAAAACACTGCTATTTGGTGGGTTCACATTTAGGATTGTTTTTTCTTCCTAGTGTATTGATTCTTCTATCATTGTGTAATGTCCTTTTGTGTCATTAGTAATTTTCTTTGGTCTAAAGTAAAATTCATCTCCTCCTACTTTAAAAAAAAATTTGATTAGTATTTGCATGGCATATCTTTTTCCATCCTTTTACTAAAATCTAACTATGTCATCATTTTTGAAGTGAGTTTTTTTAGACATTATGTTGTTGGATCATGATTTTTTTAAATCCACTCTGCCGATCTCTGCCTTTTAATTGGTTTTAAGACTATTTACATTTAAGGTAATTATTGATATGTTAAAGCTCAAGCCTGACACTTTTTTTTCGCCATTTGTTTCTTCTGTTTCTTATTCCTCTGCCTCACATTTCTTGCCTTCCTATGGGTTACTTAAGCATTCCATTTTGATTTATTTATGGTGTTTTGAGTTTGGCTGTATCTCTTTGAGTAGTTTTGTTACTGACCTGGGTTCTTGGACTCTTTAAGCAACAGAAATTCATAAGAGGCCAGATGAGAAATTCAGGCAAGTCTTTATTTATTGGGACTCATGCTGCAGCATGACGGAGCAAGAACAAGTAACAGATGCCCTTGCTCACTCCCAGAGGTGGAGGGGTGAAGTGGTCTCTTAAATGAGATAAAGGTGGAAGCAGATCAATGGGTGAGGCTGGAGGGGAGGCTTGGGTGGTCTGCCCACCCCCTTGGTGGTGCTCTGTGCAGGGATCATGTGCAGTTTTTACTCCTGACACCTCAGAAGTGGCAGTTGGGTTTTGGCCTTTTTATATCTTATTGCTCATAATTTGCTCCAACTGGGCACGCATGCAGTTATTTTTAGCCCCTTATAGTTTCTTTGTATTTTGTTGCTTGTGGAGACATTTGTCCAGGTGCAAGCATTCTAGTAAAGGATCCCAAGTCCTAAGGTCCCAGCCTATCTCAGTTTTCTTAGTGATGTTCTGGGAACTACAACATATGTGACTTAACCAAAATCTACTAATATCAACATTTTACCACTTCAAGTGAAGTTTGGAAAACTTTCTTGCATTTCCTTTTCTATTCTCAATATTGTCTTGAGTATCAAATGGTATTACAAACTTTGATTCAATTATCAGATATCATTTGTAAAAGTCATAAACAGGAGGGTACTCTACATGCCCATGCCTCCACTCTTTCTGTACTTCTTTGTTCCTTCTTCATCTCCAAGATTCCTTCTTTCATGCTTGCCTTTCTTCTGGAAAAACTTCTGTTATCAATCTTTAAGGATACAGCCTGCTAGTGACAAATTATTTTAGTTTTCCTTCGCCTGAGAATGTTTTTATTTTCTCTTCATTTCTGAAAACAAAAAAAAGTTTCACTGGGTATAGCATTTGTGGTTAATAGTTTTTTCCTTTAGCACTTGAAAAATGTTACATCACTTCCTTCTGGACTCCATGATTTCATGTAAGAAATTTGTCATTCAACTTGGTGTTTCTACAGGTAATACATCATTTCTCTCTGGATGCTTTCAAGATCTTTTACTTTCTCTTAATTTTCACAAGTTAAATTGTTTTGTCTTGGTGTGGATTTCTTAGGTTTTATCTTCTTTGGTGAGTCACTCACCTTCTTAAATCTGTACATGTGTCTTTCATCAAATTTGGAAATTTTCAGCCTTTGTTTCTTCAAATTCCCTTTTAGCTCCACTTTCATTCCCTTCTCATTTTGCAGCTCTGATGATATGAATGTTGTTTCATTTTTGTTGTTCCACAGGTCCCTGATATTCTGTTCTTTATTTTTTGAGTGGGGGGGGGGTCTAGCTCGTTTCTCTGTTTTTTGGGTTGAGTAAATTTTATTGATTTGTCCTCATGTTCATAGATTCTGTCTTCTTCCGTCTTCTCTCCTACTGAACCAATCCAGCCAGTTGTTGCTGTTGTTGTAACTTCAATTACTGTGCTTTTCAGTTCTATAAGTTCCACTGGTTTTTGTTTGTTTTTTTTTTTAACTTCTTTTCTTTGTTGACATTTTTTTTTTGGCTTTGTTTTAAGAGAATTTGTAAGTGCTTGTTGAAGCATTTTTATGACAGCATATCAGATAATCCCAACATGTGCTTCATCTCAGTGTTGGCATCTGTTGGTTGTATTTTCTAATTTAAGTTGTGATTTTTCTGATTCTTCGTATGACAGATGAGATTTGCATTGTGATCTGGATATTTTGGCTGTTATGTTTGGAGAATCTGGGCCCTATTTACATATTTTATTTTAGTAGACAGTCATCTTCTTTAGGTTTAGCATATAGGTCCACCTACTTCTGTGGGTTGTGGTTGCAATGATAATTTAATTTCCAGAGTCTTTGCAATCCTATTTTGGCTTGCTTTGTTTATCTGGTGCTTCTGGGGAACTGTCCCTTCTGGTACCTCAGGGTTATCCCCAGGCCAGGACACCTGGTCCCCTAAGTATGGAAAAGAAATTAAGCCTGAGGGACCAAGAGGTTTCCTGGTCAGGCACTTGTGAGACCTTCCTTACTGCTAATGTCCAGTTACCCCATTGTCTCCCTGAGGGGCAGGGGACTCTCAGGCCCATGAGACAAATGTGTTATCCAGCTAGACCACTTGTGGTTAGCTTCTCTTTGCTAGTAATGCACCTGACCTCCCAATGTCTCTGGATGAATGAGGTGAGTCTCAAGGGACAAAGAGTCTTCCCAGACCAGGTGCTTGATGTACTGGGATACTCTTGTGCTGGTACCCTCCCTGTAGGGGACTGGGCTCTCCAGTTCAGTGGAGAAGGAGCTTGGTTCCTGGGCCAGGCCATTAGTTTTGAGGAGGGCTTTCTTTGTACTTTTCTTACCAGTGGTGTTGGGCTTACATCATTTTATTGGAAGGCTTCCTGTTCAATCTGGTGGAGGAATGATTCTATGTGGGAGGACCTTCTGTTATTAGGTTGGGGGCTGAGAAATAGCGGACTTTGGTTGCCTTCTTCTCTTGGGTCAGTGGGGCAGGTATATCTAAGAGACGCCTTGCTGTTGCGCTGTCCCTTTCGTGATCGGGTTTCTCACCGGTCTTCCCTTCTCATTTCACCTCTCAGGGCTCTCCTTATGTGTTGCCTTGCATTATTTTCAGGGTTTATACCTGTATTTAGCAGGGAGGAACAGGTAGAAACAAGTCTATTTCCTTTTGTCCAGACTAGAACAGTCTCAGTATTTGCTGTAATATCTTAAGTAAAATACAAAAGTATTCCCTGCCCAAATAATCTATATGTTTTTTTATTGCTTTACCTTAGAAGTTTCTTTCTAATTTTTCTTTAGATAGGGTCACTTCTAAATGAAAATTTGTGACAAACAAGATTGAAGCTCTTTTGAATATTCATCAATTTTATACAGCCAATGCATATCCACTTTTCTCCCAATCGACACAGCAGTTATGATATCACTTTGAAAAGAGGGAAATGGCAGAGAAAAAAAATTCCCAGTATTGGTCTCCTTCCTTTTTCTTCTCCAAGCTGCAAATGTATAGATGATGTTCCTCACAGTCTACGTGGACTGAAAGGCAAGCTTCCAGCCACATTGACAAAGCTCACAATCAACTACAAATGGTCCTCTCATTTTGATCCCTTCTTTGTTACAGTTTCTCTCTTCTCCATTTCCTGATCCTCCTAATCTTAGTACAGCAGTTTCTTATCAGGAAGAGCTTAAGGAAGAGCTTGCTTCAGGAGAAAGGATGCAGACAGAGCCTTGAGTGTCAGCTGAGAACTGGCTCAAGCCAGTTGTGTGGACGTCAGCCTGCTGTAAGACAAAAGGTTCTGCAGGTGAGGAAATGCCATGGACTTTACAGTTCAACTTTATAGGACAGAGTTGAAGTTCTCCTTCTTTATAGATCCCACAGTCAAAGGTCTGATTTGTTTGTTTGTTTAAGTACTAAGAACTTAAAGGAAAGTTTAAATCATTGTTACCATGCCTTTGTGCTGCATCAAAATGGCCTTTTTCCTCCTGTCACCTTTATTTATTTATTTCTTAAATTTATTGAATATTTATTTATTCTTTTTCAGATTCTTTTCCATTATAGATTATTACAAGATATTGAATATAGTTCCCTGTGCTATACAGTAGGTCCTTGTTTTTTTATCTATTTTATATGTAGTGCTGTGTATATCTTAATCCCAAACTCCTAATTTATCCCTCCCTGCCCTTTTCCCTTTGGTAACCATAAGATTGTTTTTCATGTCTGTGAGTCTGTTTCCATTTTGCAAATAAGTTCATTTGCATCATTTTTTTTTAGATTCCACAAATAAGTGACATCATATGATCTTTGTCTTTCTCTGTCTGACTTACTTCACTTAGTATGATAATCTCTAGGTCCATCCATGTTGCTGCAAATGCTGGCCACGTTTAGATAACTAATGTTCATTGAGCACCTATCATTTATCAACCAGAATTCTAACCACTACTCTACTATGCAGTGTAGGTCTGCCCATAATAACAATGGTGGTGGCAGGAATCATAATGATATTGTGTAAATAATAGCCAGTGTTTATTCAGCACTTATACTATCCTAAATAATTGCTTTTTATGATTAAACTCATTTCATCTGCCTAACAATGCTAAGAGGTGATAATTACTATTATGCCTATTTTACAAATTAGGAAACTGAGGCAGTGATATTAATTAAGTTGACCAAGGTCACACAGCTGGTAGGCAGAAGGGCTGGGATTCAAACTTGGGCAGTGTGATATCAGAACACGCTCTCTCTTGGTCATTACTCTTCTGTAAAACAAAGGAGTCTGACCACACAACAATCACAGCAATAACAGTACAACAACAACACAGCAATAACTATGGCAACACTAGAAAGGACAATTAACTGAGTGCTTATTGTGGTTCAAAATTTGTGCCATTTGTTTGGTGTGCATTTCTGCATATAAACTTCATCACAGCCTATACAGGAAGAACTATTCTTATCCTTACTTTATAGTGCTGCAGAGATGTCACGTGACTTGCTGAATATCATTACTACTAATAAGTGGTGGAATCAAGATGGAGGTCTAGGCATTGTGCTTTTCTATGAGTTGGCAAAGCAAAATAAAACTGAACCGCTAAAATAATTATTTACTATTTGTGGAACTTTTGCCATAATTGAAATATGTATATTTTAAACCTCTACTTAGGAATATATTCCTAAAGATTGAAGGATCATTACCTCCTGAGCCGTTTATCCAAAATTAGGACCATGGAAACAGAAGGCGGCACCTTGTAAGATAATCAGAGTTAGAGGTTGGTAGACTGCACTGAGCTTGTCTTTCCCCAGATGCAAGATGGGTTTGTTAGACTGTCAACTTAATGGAAGTTTGACACTTACATTAACCTGCCTCTGAACCTCGATCAAACCTTTAGAAAACCTTAGACAGCAATTTTACTTTTAGGGTGCATTTTTCTTTATAAGTGGTTTATTTAAACTGGATTGCTCTTTCACTGAGGGTTTTAAAAAGAAAAAGAAAACTGATGTAAATGATAACACTATATCCACAAATACATAATTTCAAATCTTTCTATTTTAATTTCCAGAAAAAAACAGAGGCCTAAGATAATTAACAGAAAACATTGTTCTATCATTCAAAGGCAACACAGTTAATGATCTGCTGAAGTGATTCACCTTTTCTCTTGAACCCCAAAGAGAACATTTTTAAATGAACTTTTCTAAAATTGCAAGTTTTGAAAACCTGTTTATAAGTTTATATTTTATAAACAGAATGTTTGTCTGACTGAAGAAATATGCAGTTGAAACTTCGACGCAGCACAGTTTTTCTGTTAGATATGACATAGTTCACAAGCAGTGTTAAGGTATTCAAACTTAATTATATGCACCAATCCAAACATGAAATTTCTTCTTCCTTTTTGAGATTTGGTTTAAAGTTATGATAAAATTAGCTAATTTTTAATATTTTGGTGCCTTTCAATCATACAGTGAATTTTGATTATGTGTCACACTTTTAAAAGTTGCTTTTAATCACATCTACCAAATCTATTCCTAAAAGAGATTTATATTTCAATTTCAAAAGAACAATAATAATAGCCTGGAATGAATGGGGACCTTTCATCATGTGATTCTTTAAAATCTCATGAGTAGGGGATCAAACTTTTAGTGACTAGTCTGTAATGGAAAATTTATAAAAGGTCTTTAAACTCTAAGCTTTCCATGTAGCTGCTTGCTCTTTGCTCAGCAAATATTTACTGTGTTCCTACTATGTGTAAAACACTGGGAGGCTTTCAAGGTGAATGAATCAGACAGGATCTAATCTCACAACCTGGTTAAAGAGAAGAGGCAATAAGGTGCATTCACAAGCAAATGTATTAGAGAGAGGAATGTGATAAATCCCATTGGAAAGATACAGATAAAATACTAACTAGGAGTCTTGAGAAGGGAGATCAGCCTTGGTGACTAGAGCAGAATTCCATCGAGAAGCAGATATTAGAACTGGGGCTTAAGAATGGCCTGGATTTCATGAAGTAGAGATGCATTTCAGGTGGAGGTATTTGGAACTGAAGTCCCAGCACAGGGGAGGGAAAAGACAAATTGTATTTGGGAAGGAAAAGTGTCATCAATCTAGACTAGAGAGTTGGGTAAAAAGAGGTGATAATAGAGAATTGGGTGGGAAAGAGTAGTTAAAGGCTTTGAAGCTTTGTCTGTAGGCAATGGAGAACTACTGAAGTGTCAGATCTCAAGACTGGCGTATCTCAACCATGATTTAGGAAGAATGGTTTTTCTAAGAGAATCTCAGAGAGAATGAGAGCTGGAGAGATTAGAGATGATGAGACCAGTTAAATGGCTATTAACAATGGAGTGATGGCCCTGGAAACAGGATGTGAAGGGCAGCTATAGGTGATATAGCAAAAAGAAGTATAACTACAACTTGGCAAAATATTTGTTGGTGAGTGTATTGGTGCTGATTAGGGGAGGGCAGACTTAGTAAGGGAGATGGATAGCACTCCCTGGGGGACAGCTTGTTGTGGTGCAAGGAAAGATGGTGATTTAGATTATAGTGGTGATTAGATTAGATTTAGATTATAGTGGTGTTGAATTTGAACTGATGGGAAATAGGGATGCTGAGGAACTAGATGTGTAGAAAGAGAACTGAAGAGACCAAATCTGATTAGAAATAGAGCCTTAGATACTTCAGCTCTCAGACCACAAGTTATGCAGGTGACTGATTAAATTTAAGTGTATTTCCAATTAGGGCTAAATGTATATTTCAGAACCTACCAATGAAAAGAACATTAGCACTCCAATTAGAAAGCAGAGGGCCATAACTACAATTTGTATTATACCAACTGCAAGAATGAAGCCCCAAATTACATATACCATATAGGATCATTGATGAAATCAAATGAGCCTTGGGCTCTCATTCTTAGTATGTACGAATGGATATATTGTTAGTCTCCCCTGAAAATCTGGCATGTTTTTCATGGATTGAAACAAAGCCATCAGCTCTTACACACTCCTACTTCTTGCTTGCTTCCATCTACCTCCTTTGCATTTACTTGTTTGTTGAGAGTCTTTATTTACAGATTATTATTTTTTTATTTACAGAGTTTATTTTAGAGACTTCATTTTTAGAGCAGTTTTAAGATTTCAGCAAAATTGAGGGGAAGGTAGAGAGATTTCCCATATACTACCTGCCCCCACACATGCACAGCTTCCTCCTTCCAACATCACTCACCAGAATGACCTTTTTTTTTTTTTTACCGAAGATGACCCTACATTGACACATCATAATCACCCAAAGTCCACCGTTTTTCTTAGGATTCATTCTTGTTGTTGTATATTCTTTGGGTTTGGAGAATGTATAATGATATATACTCATCATTATAATATCATACAGAGTATTTTCATAGTCCTAAAATTCTCTGTGCTCTGCCTATTCATCTCTCCCCCTACATCCCAACCATGGCAACCACTGATCTTTTTACTGTCTCCATAGTTTTGCCTTTTCTGGAATGTCATATTGTTAGAATCAAAGTATAGCCTTTTCAGATTAGCTTGTTTCACTTAATAATATGCATTTATGTTTCAGTATTTATTCACTTAGGAAATTAACAACATATTTGAATTCTAGTCCATGCCACTCTTGATACTAGGGATATTTACATACTCTTTTCTTAAACTATAAATAATCTTATGTTGAATTTAGTAAAATAGAAATATCATAATATTTTTAATATTTAAAAAGTAAATTGTTTTTAAAATTTGCTTTAGTAGGACAAATTTTCAACACAATATCCTTTTATTTGCAGAGATAAATGAAAACTGACTTTGTAACTTTGAAAAGTGTCTTACAAAAAAATATAGATTTTTGGCAACCTCAGGTAAACAGTGATACACTAACTTTTTAACGTACGCCTTATCAATTTGGTCTCAAATGGGTAAAGTTTTTTTTTTTCTATCACAGAATTAGATTTCAGGATTTCTAACCTCTCCCCTCAAGTTTACCCCATGCCATTCCTTCTTTTTTCCTTCCCATTATATCAGGTTTTCATTTTGTGATCTGTGTACCCATGGTTGTTTAAGAAACAGTCCACACCTCTAGCTCATAAACATCACTTCCTCTGTCTCCTGATTTATTCAAATGGCTGATACTTGAGCCCATTGGATTGTTTACACTAACAGCGTGGAGTCAAGAGTACTCATTACCTCCACCTCAAGCTATCCATAGGTCAGCAGCATGAGGCGAGACACTTCATATTTCATTACTTCAAGACCAGATCTCCTTACTTAATCCTTTATTTCCCAAGCTTTATGCTTTTGGCCCTCATTCACCCACTTTGTTGATGAGTCGATCGAAATCAAAAGGATGTTTCTTTTTCCTTCCAGATCACTATATTCAATTCCATGTTCTCTGTCATCATGGAAATAACAAATTGGCATTGATTTATTGTTTAACTAACTCTGAAAATCTGTGTGCTTTCCTACTGCAAAGAGAGAGTCACCAATCATCCATGTCTTTGACAGGTGGAAAAATGTATTGAGTACAAGTTGGATGGAATCATTTTTCTAATTTAAAGAAAAAATAGCTTTTATTTGCAGACTAAGTAGATATGAAAGCCAAAGCCAAATGGTAGTCTCTGCATCACATTATCAGCTGATGATACTCTCCACATGACAGATGACTTTTTCAGTTAAAAAATAACATTAAACTCTATTTAACTCAGGTAACTGATTATCATGAAAAATGTTTCTTAGGCCATTTAATTTTCAACAGACTTTTTCTTCTCACTGGCCAATAATGTCTATCATTACTCATTTTGGCTTTGGAAATGTTTCTCTTAAATTTCATCTGCTCCAAGTCAAAGAGTTCCTGAACTACAGAGGTCTTATGATAGAAACTATCAATGGTGTTACAAGTAGAGTTTGTATTCTAGTTCATCACTGGTACGCTTTGCCCTTGGGGTAGAAGCACAGCTTGCTGTATGGAGGTTTTCCTAACTGTTGCAAATAATTCAGTCCTTCTTGGAGGCCATTTCTACCCCCAGACATGCCAGTCCCTACCAGTGGTTCCCGCCACATAGGATCTATCAGTTGACCTGCTGGCATGATCTTGGACTCTTAGGGTTTTTCCTAATTCCTGATTTCCTGCCAAGGATGTGCTGGTCTTTTATGCTCCAGTCCATGTCTCATGTAGAAACAGGACTGATTGCTTTTCAGAGATTAAGGCTGAAGAGAGATCAAGTCTCAGAATTTACCCATGAAGAGTGTAGGCCAAGTGGAAAGCCAACTCCCAATATGTTACTTAGAAGGGTTGGGTCCTCCTGGTCTTGCCCTTGTTCTCCTGTCTCATTTATGACTCAAAATAAATAATAAAAAAGTAGTTTCTATCTCGCTCATCCTTACACCCCTCCCCAACTGAGTGGATGGTAAGTGAGAGATGAAAGAGTGAGCATCGTTGGGGATACACAGCCTCACGTGTGTCATGGGTGGTTCTCGTAGGAAAACTTGACATTGTTAATTCAGAGAATTACAGCTACCTTTGTTGAGTCCCTGAAATGCATCTATTCATGTACTTGTCACACTACAGGAAGGGCTTGCATGTCTGCACACCCACCATCCTACACACACACACACACACACACACACACACACACACACACACACACACACTTTTAAACACTTATTCCTTTTTAAAATCCCATTGTATATCTAGTACTGGCATCATGGTATGTGCTTTACAAATATTTGTTGAATAAATAAAAGTATGAATGCATAACATTGTAAAGATGTCTCAGCTACTTCTAGGCTGGTTGATTGGTTTTCAAAATGTTGTTGATGCACAGAATTGGAATAGACTTAGGGACCAGGGCTAAAGAGCCAAACCCTTGCCAAGGGCTTACTTTCACTACATGACTCAGACTCTTCTTATCTATTTTGAAGGTGTAACCATCTCATACATTCAAAAGATTCTAATTTTAAATGTGTAACAGTTGGGCTTTGAAAGATTTTCAATTACCTGAGCTAACTAAGAATGCAAAAGAGGTTAGAAGGGTCATTGTAAATTTCCCTGACTCTAATATCTGGTAAGAGATTGGCTTTCCATTAACTTTTTTTTTTTTAATTAAAGAATGAGTGAAACAGAATTCAAGGGCTAATGAACAAGGTAATGAGAACCAACCATTTTCAAACACATTCATATACTTCGAAGCACCACTTTACATGTTAAAATAATTAGTAACTACTCTTACTTAAACTAGGATAATTACTAGGCAATTTTTTTTTTGGTTTAGTTATTAGTAGTACTTGAAAAAAATAACAAAATTGCATTTACAAAAGTTTCCATCCTTTAGCCTGTTCATTACTTCAGAACACTTTCTGTGTCAGGTAATGTGAACTAGTGAGTTTGGGCTAGAACAGGTACAGAGGTGGCACTCAGTGGGACATCGTAGGCTGTTCTTCAGCTGATCCGGTCTAATCTTTTAAGGATGCTTTCCTTTCCTATGTCTTGGTCTCATGTTTGATATAAACAAAATTGTTGCCACTACCTTGCTAAGATCAAGAGATTTCTGAGGCTCATCCCTCAGCTCTAGTTCTAAGCACTTGCATTCATGTCTAGCTGATCTACTTTCAAATTGGATAGACACCCACTCAGAGAATGTGCACCTGGCCTTATAAACCACTAGTGGGAGAGTGAGAAAAAAATAGCTTATTTAAGCAAACTCTACTTTACTAATTTTTATCCCACCTGGAATAATTTGTTTGCAGTCTCTCAAATGCTGGAAAACTGTGGCTGTGTAAGTATGAGTGTGTGTTGGAGAAGCACTGGTCTCACTGAGCAGAAGGCAATCCTGATAGAAAGTCTTTCACATTAATCTGATGAGGACTGAGCTAACCTATGTAAAGTGTGAGACTCAAATCAGCTTCTTCGCCCCAGGATCGTGAAGGACCACCACTTAAGCTCAGAAATTAAAATTAATAGCTTCAATTATTTTCAAACCAGAGGAGTCATTGACTATCCACTTGCTTCTTCTCGGCTCTTAAATTCCACTCTATTAGGTACACAACTGCTTTTCGCCTCTGTGTGGGCAACATTTAATGCACATTGAAAGTTAGAATGGACTGTAGAAAATACTACTTACTGTGTGGAGGACTCAGTGGACCCATGCAATATGCTGGGTTTTATGCCACATAAATAATGACTAACAATTGAAATAATTTAAATCTTTATTAATTGCTATCATCTACCATAAGCATAACTAATGCATAGGGAAACTGAGAACTTATATATATAATATTAGTAATGTGCATAATTTTTAAAGTTTTAAGCACCAAAACAAACTCATAAGTGTATTATAGAAGGATATATTTATGCATGTATTTATGTATGTGTGTATATACATATTACATAATATATGTAACACACATATGTGTATATAATGAGAGAGAGAATTTGGAGGACACAAATTATAAGCATAAATTCATAATATTAGCTGAAAAGCTGCCAAATCATAAATAAGGGTCAATGCCTGCTTTAAACTCTGAGTACAATCTTGGGAACCAGATTCTCCTTGTACTGACTGCAATGCAGTCACACTTCTATGAGAATTTCCTCCTAAGAGTCTCAGTGTAAATTTTGATGCATAGCTTGTGTTTTCTTCTTATATTTAAAGAAGCTTTTATAAAAAAGAGGAAATGTTGCATCAATTTACGCAACAGGTAGATAGAGCAGTGCTTATAGGTGATAATTATGCTGCAAATAAAACATAAAAATGCCACACAAATAATTTGGCACCTTCAAAATAGCTTTACTCGTTTGAAAGTGCCTATTGACAAGATCATACAATTATTTCAATTATTCATATCTGAGACTCTTTCCTCTGAGGTGCCTATTATTTTTTCTTAATGGGATCCCCATTGTCCTGTTGTTGTACTATTCTGATTTTTTTTTTTTTCTCTTCAAGTGTCTGGGGATTTTTCTCCTTTTCTCCAAGTTAATGCATATCAAAGTTCCAGACATGTTCACAGCTTAATTACAGACTTTCTAATTAAGTATTAAATCGTGCATGAACTCTTGTTTACTGGGTAAAGCTTATTCATTCCTCTAGATATGCTCCTGCATATCCTTCAGTGGAGAAACATAGCCACCTGCCAAGATATTCCATTTAATTTTTTCCCCAAAACCTTTTGCCTAATGATATATTTCAGAGAACACTTTAACTTATTTGAACTAGATGTTGAGGTCTAACACTAGTCATGAAAATAACTTAGAGAGTGACCCTATAGGAAGAGTATTGTTAAAAAATAGACATGGACTAGGCTCTCTGGACACTAACAAAAATGATGATTGGGTGAATCTGTTCCAAGACACAGTTTCTTTTATTAGTGAATGCTATTGAGTTTTATTAGTGAATACTATTAGAAATTAGTCATTTAGAACTCAATTGATAGGTATTTTTGTTCATTATATTTTGTTTTTAATTTAATTTAAAAGGACAAGAGTGTACTTGAACAGTTCTTCAAGCTTGAACAGCTTTTGTCCTATTTATGAACCAGGCAGAAAAACAAGTAACAGTAATAAAGGCTTTCCTGTCCAAGAAAAATGATATCCAAGAGTCCTGACCAGAGTCATAGACTGCATCATTCAATAGCTGCTAGCAATCTCTGGAGAACTGCAAAGGAAAGGCCACAAATGATTGGTGAGTTTGTACTGTGGTTTCAGTCGATGCACTAGCAAATTTTGCATTGAATTTAAAAAGCAGTGACTATGCAGATGGCTATTAGGTATCACAAGCCACCAGGTGCAATGGGGCTTTATAGTAGAAAAATAATGTCTACCACTGACGACACAACACAAACCAGAAGTGCATCGTTTTTGACCTGCACTAATCCTTATAACAAGGTTACCCATTACCATACTCATTTTTACCAACCAATGAAGAGTAAAATGCACTCACTTTAACTAATTTGCAAGACAGCATCTAAACAGAAAGTGATCTAGCTAGGAATCAGACCCTACCTTCCCAAAGTATTTCCAACATTCACATATACACCCTTCATACTTTAAAAGTTTAAATTATATAATATGTACTTACATAGATCATACAATAATAGTATTTGTAATAATGTTACATACTTTCAATTAAAGAATATATTAATTATGATTGCATACTTTAAAAATTTCAAGGGGTGCAGACATATATAGAATAAGAAGCCTAATAAAAAAGTTAAAAGTAGTTGATTGGCATTGTTTTTAAACTTGTAAATAGTGAGAAAAAACTATTCCATATCTGCATGAAACTAGCCCCATCTTTGATAGCATATTTCTCAGTGTGATAAGAGGATCACTGGTGGCTCTCCCAAAAAGCAATCGGAAAGCATTATTCTATCAAGTGGTTCTATAGGGCATCATATCAAACCAATAGCACAAATATGGGAGGTCAATGAACTGTTGTGCGTGCTCAAATATGCAGGGTTGAGAAATATATAAGGTAAATGGTGAGAGCAGAATATTCTGCTGTAAGTTCATTTTATGGGAGAAGGGATTTTTAAATGGTTCTTACAGGATCCTTTTGAAAAACTGTTTTGTAGGTTGGTATATATCCTGACAGGACCCTGGTGATGGGTGAAGCAAGGCCGATGCATTGATTACATGGAAAAACTAAGCAAAAGCAAAACATATACCTCATTTCTATCAGCTGATCAGTCCATCACTTTCAGTAATATGTCTCTTGATCTTGATTTAATATTGAGGGAAACAGCTAAATGTGGAAATAAATATGGAATATAATCAGATGTCTATCATTTTGAACCTGTAACTTTAGGGCCAAAATACCATGACTTTTATAAAACAGTCTAAAATTGCAGTTTTTCTTAAGAATACTGAATACTGATAAGATGGCTGTGGCCCTGTGAATTTAACTTTTTCCCAGGACTTTATTTTCTTTGTTCATCAAATAAAACTATAGATTCTATACTATTGGCCACACTTCAAAAACCATGAGCAAGTGTTACAACAGAACTTCAAGAAACATTTTTCAGTGACAATTAAAACTAACTTGAAGATTAGGATTCAATTTGCTGTTTTCTCCTAAGAAGATATATTTTGGTCCTCCAGCTTTTCACTGGACTTCACATCTCAGGAGTGCTTGAAGCATTAGCAGACCTAATAACGTTCCAAATTGGTCTTGGAGAAAGAGAAGATAGCACAATGAAGTTGACAAATGCATGTCCAGTGATATAATTTGTGTTTTGTGCTTACTTTTCCTTCCTTTCTTTCTTGTGTATGGTGGGGGAAGGAGGCCACGGATGGGTAGGATGTGTGATCAGCTGTTACCAATCAACTTTGGAAACTCCCTTGTGGTTTGACATTTTTGAGGATTGGCTTGGTCTTCCTGTTGGAAATCATCCAAACCCCAGAGGAGGGCTCTTTGTCTCAATAGTAGTTACTAATAAACAGAAATACACATGATATTTTTGTCTTTCTTATTCTTGGATAAGGTTAATTGGGTGGCTCTATGTTTATAACCATGTTCTCTCCTAAAAAGTATACTGGAATATACAGTAGTTACTGATATTTGTTAGATTTTGTTTTGCACGACTGATTTTGAGAATGGAGTACATCACTAAGTCACTACATTGAATTTAAGTACATCTTTTTTTTTTTTTTTTTTTTTTTGGCCACACTGCATGTCATGTGGGATCTTAGTTCCCTGACTAGGGATGGACCTGCATCCACTACGGTGGAAGCATGGAGTCTTAACTACTTAACTACCCCAATTCAAGAACATCTTGATTTAAAACTGTAGAGTTGAAGAAACTGCTCACAATCAGTTTAGAGTCTCGTGGTTGATTTCCCTCCCTAAATTTAAAACTAAATATCAGTTTTGGGGTGAAGTCAGTATATGATTTAAATCCTATGCCTCTTCTATGAAGTACACACTCCTGTCAATACTATTCTGTAGTTGGGGAAACTGAGCCTTAGGAAGATTATTGAGATGACTGGCCCAAGATCGCACAGCTAGGAATGAGAAGATTCAGAATTTAAACCCAGGACCACTTGACCCCAGATTTCTGCCTCTCATTTTGACATCAAACATCATCATCCTCCCCAGTTTTTAACCTGCTGTCTGTGGCAGTAATGATTACCAATTATCTGATTTTTTTCTTTAGCTTTTATACACATGACTCTTACTTAAGCCACTTACTTACATGAAGAAAAAGTCATGGAGGTAGGTGCAAAACTTCAAAGTTTCAAGGAAACAAATGATATGAAGGAAGCCAGAGCAACTGTTGAAAGTACACAGACAAAGGCAACCTGACGGACATCTTTATCTGCTATTAAAAGGTAAAAAGAACATAGGCTTAGCCATTGCCAAACATCCACCCCTAATATTTAATCTAAGTCATTTTTAGTTATGCAAAATTGGCACAAGCCAATGATTGCCTATGGATAGAGTTTATAGAGTGGAGAGATTGCCAAAATACTATTATGGACTTTTTCTCTGATTTCTTACCTTCTCACCTTCTAGAAAAATGTTTAAGTGGTCTTAAGGTATGAACCATCTGACCTCCTTCCCTTTTCAAGTGTGTGTGTGTGTGTGTGTGTGTGTGTGTGTGTGGTGTTTGCTATGAGGTACCACCTTTAGGGATTAGGTTTTCATAGGGTCAGATGTAGGACTTTCAGAATGTGATAACTCCTGTGAAAATTATGAAAAGGTTTTATTTTTCCCTTCCTCTCCTCTTTATTTTAAGCATTGGAGATTATGTCTTGAGACATTTCACTTTATTGGTTTTTCCTCCATCGTGATCAAGAAACTGATCTATGTCAAAGTCAGAATGAGTCAGACAATAAGAAACCAAACTGTCTTTGGACCAGTGAGTATGGATGTACTGAAAAGAAACTCAGCAAACTCCCTCTCTTTCTGGGTGTTTAACCACATGCAAGCAGGATGGCATGGTGGTTTCACAGTGGGTGCGGTTCTTCTACCTCTCCTCCCACAGACTCCTCTTCCTCTCTTCCCCTGCATGTGTTTCAAATTGGAGCAATAGTGGGTGGGAGAAGCAAGAGCTTCCCTGAGACTATAAATAGTAAAGCCGAGAATCTGAGTGTTCCAGAGGGGAGGTAGAGTGAGATAGAGTGGGAGAGGTGGGAAACTCCCCACATTTAATCAGTTGCATTGCTTCAAACCAAACCAACTTCTATAGTATATTAGGAGTATTGAGAAAATATGTGCTGAGCCTCAAACCCAACCCGAAAACAAACAAACCAAACCAAACAACAGTAACAAAAGAAGCCATAATAGAGATGGTCCCTGATAGATAGTTACCTCCCTTAACTTTTCAGAAAAATACAGTTATAGTCAGGACTAATGTGGACCAAAAGCCATGGAAAGATTGACGGAAATTCATTTTAAAAAGCCACACACATGAAAATAATTTACACAGGAGGTTTTCTGCACCACAGCTGTGCTGGTTATTTATTTTGGACCAGTTTATGCAAAAAGTGGTACCAAAAATGGACTCAGTTCTTGCTTGATAACCTTAAAAAAGTCAAACTAGTCCCCTGAACTCAACACTCCCTTTCCTGAATAGGCTGCTTTTTAAAGGCAGATGGTCTTCTGAGTCTCCAGGTATTCATTTCTTTAGCTTTTACTTTAAAACTCCAACCCTGGATCTCATCATTTCTAGTCTATATATCTCTTTTACATAGATTTCTCCTACAACTTACATATACCCAGAATATATAGAGTGGAAGACAGAAGACTGAATAGGGTCACTGTTTAGTGTGTGAGCCTGTATCTGCCTTGGGGTGGGAAAGATGCTTGTAAAGAGTACTTCCAAACCCATAAAACTTATACAAAAGAATACTCTAGAGCACTGTCGCCCCACCCCAGACTTTAGACATCAGAGGATAGAGTTGCACCTGCTTTGATGCTTGCCGATTTTCCTCTAAACTCCTCAGCCAGGATGAGGCAAGTGGTTTATGGAGTCCCAATGCACCTTGCAGGGTGGGATCTCCACCACACCTTGAATTCAGTAGGCCTTGGTGCCTCAAAGCCAGCCAACACTTGTGCAAAGGTGTGACATTTATTTAAGGGATTTGGAAACCAAGGTCTCATGCACATACAATCAGAGGCTTCTGGTGTCAGTAGTCATTGAATTATCCCTGGCAAAGAAGGAGCTGGGGATTGATATATGAAAACTCTGCCTTTGTGAAAAGGGATTGTTTGTATAGTTCTGATCTGGTTCATAATAATATTCATTATTTGGATTTATACAGTATCTTTCTTCCATTTTGCCAAAGTACTTCTTGGACAATCTAGAATTATAGTGAATTAACTCTTTTAGGTCAAAGCAAGGTTCATCTCTTAGGCCACCTCCCAATAGGATGGATTTGTTTTCGAGAAGAACTCATTCCCTGAAGAGAAGCACTTGTCATTCATAACTAGAGCCTTTGTTATATTTCTGAAGGGAGGGGTCCTTGTTGATGTTATTTCCCAGTGCCTAACATGTAGCCTGGACATAAAGGCTTTTGGCTGACATCTTCTTTTATAGATCAATCTATTAAAGCACAAGGAATCAAAGTTATGCTCCAAGTGTCATAGTCTATCCGAAATAAACTTTCAAACAATGCTAAATCCATTCAGAAACCCCATCCTTTCTTCACTGAAAATGCTGCATGCCACTGAAAATCAATTTTGGCAGGCATTGAAATTCTCACTGACCCAGACTAACATATTTAATTCAGAAAGGATGTTTCCCCAATTTTTTATTTCCTTTCTTTTGCCAGGTTTGTATTAAAATGACTAGAAGCCATAAAAATTAAAATCTTCCAAAGCAAGGATTTTTTTCTCTCACATTAATCTACCAATATACAGATGTCAAGTTGCATTTCATGAGCAGAACCCATGATAGTACAATAAGAAAAGAGTCAGTTTGTTGTCAGCTCTTAATTTTTTTAGTGAACCTGACATTTGATAGGCTCAGCTTTACCACAACTGGAACAGTGGCCTTGATTTTTTTCTGAATTTACTAGAACATCCTTTTTTAAAGAAAGAGAATAGAGTTGGTCTAATGAGACCCATGAAATTTCCTGTCGGTTCTTATGAGCGTATTTTTAATTTTGTAATTAAAAAATGAGAACATAGACATTGGATCAAAACTGGACCTTAATTTTATTCTTGATTCAAAGACATGAACATGTCAAACACGTCACCTTTCTAACTGAAGAAAATCAGCATAATCTTTTCACAAAAGAAGCAATGCCTTACTTTACTCTAGCTTGATTTTTTCCTGGCAGAAAAACAAACAAACAAACAAACAAACAAACAAAATGACATCCTTCTGTCGGCTCCTTGACAGAGTTGATATAGAACAGTCCTGAAAATAAGTCCTAGCTCCAAGTATAAGCCTGAAATACAGGCTGAAAGAAATAGGTTATCTTGCCACTAGGGGGCGTTAGATGCTCCAATTGAGATATCCCCCAAAGAAAGGGTTTGGGTGTGCTGCCATTTCTCTTGTATTCTTTCTTGTTGGTGTCCTTGGGACACTTTGTATCCGTGGGAAAGCATTGCCCTTCCTTATGGAATGATACAGTAAAGAGAAATAAAAGCTACAAAAAAGACCTTGGGATGGAAAGAGGGGCAGAGGCTGAAGGCTGTTGGTCCCATTGGAAGGGTTAGGAAATTCAACCAGCTTGCAAATTATGTGATCTTGGAAAGCCCTGTGTGCATATCAAGAAGGATACATTTGAATCCCTTTGTATCATGATTCTTGTGTTCACTATTTACTATGTACTAAACATTTGTGTTCCCTCCCAAAGTTCATATATTGAAGCCCTAAATTCTATTATGATGGTACTTGGAGGTATATGGAGGTAAGGCATTTGGTAGGTCATGAAAGTGGAGCGCTAATGTATGGGATTATTACTCTTATAAGAAAAGACCTGAGAGAGATGATCTCTGTCTTTCTGCATAAGAGGATACAGCTAAAAGTTATCTATGCACAAACCAGGAAGAGTGTTCTCATATGAACTCAGTTGACTGGTACCTAGATCTTGGACTTCCCAGCTTCCAGAACTTCTCAGCTTCCAGAAATAAGTGCTGTTTAAGCCACCCAGTCTATGGTATTTGTTAGAGCAGCCCTAAGACACGATTGATACTTCTTAACCTTTAAGTTTTTCTATTCTTTATTTGGATGTGTAACACTTGCCTTCTAATTTTCTGCTCTAAAACCATAACCAGGTTTTTTTTCTTTTTAAACCAAGAATTCTAGGCATATTTCCCTAGTTTAATTATATGTCATTCATTGACTGAACTAGTCTGAATGGAGTTAAATAAAAAGAGTACACATTAGGGAGAAAGAACATAGGCAAAAAGTTATTCTTTTAAATTTATTTATTTATGTTCTGATCAGTAGTTTTTAACTGGGGCAATCCCACCACCCCACCACCCCCAACTGTGGGACATTTGGCCATATCTGGATACATTTTTGATTGTCCTGGCTTGGGAGGGCGTTGTAGCTACTGGTATCTAGCACCTAGAGACCCGGAATATTGCTAAACATCTTATATTGCATGGGACATCTTCTCACAATGAATTAGCTGATTCAAACTGTCAGTAGTGCTGAAATTGAGAAACCCTGATTCAGAGCAAGACATATAAGGGAATGCATCTTTATTTTCCTTTGGGATGAGTATTACTGGTTTAAAATATGATGCTCAGCTAAGCTCTCCTGATCCAACATGAAAAAAATTGTCATTCAGGGAAAGAATAAAGACATGGTAGTTTCAAGTGAGGAAAGACCCATTATATTAAGAGAACATGGAGGCAAGATGGCAGAAATGCTGCCAGTAAACTTTGCCAAATAATGGAGACCTGGAGAAAAGTTAGAATTCTACAGATATACCAGTTTTCAAAATGAAAAGGCAAATTCTGAGAACTGTTCTTAGTGATATAAAGTGAGGAGCTAGTCAGATGTTTTGACTAGCTGTGTTATCTTATCTTGACTAGACTTTATCTTCCTTTACTTGGCCCAACTGGACAGGTGTAATATAAGTAGATTTGAGTGAACCTATTTCTAGCAATTCATGTAGGCTAGGTGATCACTTTTAGATATATAAATGTATCTAACATTTGAGTGACCAATGTAGATATAATAACATTTGAGTGACCAATGGATTAATTGCATTTTTGAAAAGGAATGTCTGGTACCCAGTTCAAAGTTTTATATTTAGTCTTTTTCTATCTAATATTTTATCCAGTCTTAGGGGAAGACTTCTGATCAAATTTAAGTTGACCTGAAACTGGAAAGGTAGCAGAATTAAGATCAAAAAGACTATTGCCAGGGGGGAAAAAAAAAAGAAGTGACACTGGTAACGAGATAAACTTTACTGTAAATCCTGAAAATCAACAACACAGGAAGAGGCTGGAGAAGTTTGGGGTGAGCAGAAGTTTAGACAAAAATTATTTCAATAATTTAGTGGAGGGACTTCCCTGGCAGTTCAGTGGTTAAGACTCCACACTCCCAATGCAGGGGGCATGGGTTCAATCCCTGGTTGGGGACCTAAGATCTGGCATGTTGCACGGAGTGGCCCCACCAAAAATAATAATAATAATTTAGTGGTATTGGATCCAAATTAACCCAAATGGCTTTTGTCTGTGCTAAGAAATGCATAATGTTCAGAATTTGGAACATTATAATCTTAGCTCAGACCACACTGGGAAGGATGCATGTCAACTATCTCATGTCAAGAGACACAGTGACAATGTGAAGTATCCAGGGATGAATTACCAGGCTGATGAGGGCCTAGAAACTATGCCATGTGGTGGATAATTGGAAGAACTAGGAAAAAAGAAATGAGATAATTGATTCAAAGTACATAAAGGGCTTTTGGGTAGGAGAAGGTTCAGGCTTTTAGTGATTGCTCCCAAAGAAGGACCTAGCAAGCTTAAGAAGGCAAATTTGGGCTCAACATAATAAACTGCTTGAAAAATAGATGGGTTCCTTCAGTTTACCTCCCTGTCACCAGAGGCTGGACAATTAAATAGTGTGGCTTTTTTAGAGGCTGTTCAAGCATCAGGTAGCACCAGATAGACTCCAAATTATCTTCCAACTTTGGATTTGGTCATTTTTATATCATCTATAACAAGTGTAAACCCCAAATACTTTTTAGGCTGGTCTGATTCTGTTGATAAATATTACTGCTCTCACATTGTGAAGCAGTTTCAAATTCCCTAAAATAGGGTTTCCCTAAGTGTAATTCACAGATGGTCAGGGTCATTTTGTACCTCATACCCAAAATTTCATGAAGCAAAAAATTGAGATTATGGCATGCTACATTCTCAGAGAGTCACAATACACATTTGCCTGTTAGAGGCTCTGAAAAGTACTGCACTTAAAAATAAAAACAATTTTTAAATTCCTAAGTGGAGCATTCCAAGTCCTCTACTTTATCTTCTTTGACTTTGCAGCCTCAATGTCCATAACCATTCTATGAACCCTTCACTCTGGCCATCCAATAAGTTCTCCCTTACTTTTCCCACCCTTTGGCTCTTGCCATTTTCCTTCATTTGGAAGATTTTAGTTCTTGCATCTGCCTTCAGTTCTTGTGTCTTGGGTCACCCTTCCTGAAAGCAAAGCCTAAAGGAAACCCCACTTTTGCACTCATCTCACAGTCTAAAAGTGGCCACATTTCATGTAGCTTACTTATTAGTTCCTGATGGTACATTAGAACCTAATATATTCTGTTGTAACACCTGGTATAGTGTCTCTCACCAAATAGATGTTCAATAAATCTTCCTGGAATTATTAAAGGAAACATGAGGCAGCTGGAACTCTACTGACCTATGCTCAAGTCAATGTAAATATGCTAATTTAAGGTTCTAGTCTTTTATAATCTTGAAGATCAAATAAGAACAAATAGTGTCAAACACTGACAGCCTTTTCTTGGGCAAAGCATCAAAGTAGTCCACATTGATTTTTTAAACCAAATTACTCTCACTTAGTCACTCTTGTTCTCTTGATGATAACCTTCCAGATGGAACGATGGCTTTGTAGATATCACTATATTTCAATGAATAAGCTGTGTTTTCTATTTTCATTATTTCATTTCCAATATTGTGTTTTTATTGAGTGCGTGGTTATACCTTTGCCTGGTTTCACATCACAGACTGGACTAACTTGGTGATTCGGCTTTCTAGATAAATCAAATAATATATTCTAGGTCTTTTTGTCAACTCGATCCAGGAGAAAATGGTTTTTGACTCAGATTGTTGCAGGTCTTGCCCTGTAAACCTACACAAGGCTCTCTATACACCTTAAGTGACAGGATCTAAGGCAAACAATGATTGTCCCTTTATGAATCAGCAAGCAAGGGAGACTTTTTTAAAAAACAAGTAGTGCCCTCCCTATAAACCCCAGCTCTTTTCTTTCCAGGAAAATGTAATGAAAACCTCCCAAACTGGGTAGTTCCAACACCTGATCCAAAAATCATAAATGGAATTGCCCCAGCCAAATTTAAGTAGGAAGTTCATCCAAAGGGAAGTTGAATTATTTCGGGTAGGGATGGATTGTTTTAAAATAAGGGCAATTGACATGCTTTATCAAATGAGATCTGTGAGTAATAATAATTTGCTTCCCTACAGAATTTTATGTCTACTACTTCTCTCAAAATTTTATCCTCCAAATTTAATAACTTACAGCTCAATGACAGTAATTAAGAAGGAGATTAGTTTTCTAAAGATCAATGGTTATTATTAGCTAAAGTTATTCTAAAGTTTACATAAAGAGAGTGATGAAGATATTTACTTAGAAATTACTTAAATTAGAAAATATTTAGAAATTAGAGAAATTAGAAAGTAGAAAATATTTCATCCATCCTAAGAAGTTTTTCTCTGATTGGAATGAAGTTAGAAAATAATTGAAGTTTAAAAAAGTACTCAAGTAGTTTGTGCATACAGAGTATATACATCGTGCCCTATCTTCAAGATGAAGTCACTGAATAATTACTTAGATCTTATTTTTCCTTCTATCTTCTTTATCTATAGCATTGACATTAGGATTAAGGAGCAAAATTGTACTTAGCCTACCATTTCTTAGCTTTTTAGTGGTTAACATCAAATCCCAGAAAAGCTGTGATTCAGTATCCTGAGATGTCTAGTCAAATGCCAAGTGCACCAAAGGTAAACAGAAGTAGAAAGAAAATTACCTTTTTTTCATTGAATAATGAAATAAATCTTCTACAAGGATGTGCAGATGAAGAAACTCAAGTGTTCAGTTCTAACTCTTTGAAGGACTTTACTATCTATTTCTGCCCTGACAATCTTACAGCCAGACTCCTAATTTAGAACTTCATTTGTCTTCCAGAGGAGGAATGAAGATGTTCGTTGCTCTATTAAATTGTTATTATCAAATGATCAAGTTCTAGTTAAGGATTTTAGATAAAGAATGCTCAAGCATCTGGAATAAGTAGGGGACTCTCATCAAGATATTTGCCTTTCAATACACAACACCTAAGGCAGTTGCTACTTAGATCATTCTGGCTTTGCCTCTTTACCTCAATTGGATGATGGGTTACTCACCCTTATATTCTCTTTCTCCTTCAGTAGCCTGAGGGACTGGCCATCCTAAAAGTCTTCCCTGTGTTTCTGTGACTACTTCTAGAATCTTCCTTTAAGGGACTTATTAATCATGCTTCACATCTGGCCTTCTCTCTGCTTTTCCTTGGTGAACACATACATTCCAAGTACAGGAGAGATAAAACTTTAACCTTTATCCTCTTGGGTTCAATCCCCAGGGATTTGCAAATTAAACTGACAAAATACAGATTAACAGGAGAAAAATGGATCAAAGACTTGAACATAAGACCTGGTACCATAAAACTTATAGAAGAAGATGTAGGGAAGAAGCTCCTCAACATTGGTCTTGAAAATAATTTTTTGGATATGATACCAAAAGCACAAACAACAAAAGCAAGAATCAAGAAGTGGGACTAAAATAAATAAATAAATAAATAAATAAAAGAAGTGGGACTACATTAAACTAAAAAGCTGTACAGCAAAAGAAATAATCAAGAAAATGAAAAGGCAGCCCATGGAATGGGAGAAGATATTTGCAAATCATGTATCTGATTAGGGGTCAATATCCAAGATATATAAAATGTGCTCAACATTACTAATCATCAACATTATTATCACAAAGTGATATCACCTCAGACCTGTTAGAACAGCTACTATCAGAAAACAAGTGATTACAAGTACTGGTGAGGAAATGGAGAAGAGGGAACCCTTGGGTACTGTTAGTGAGAATGTAAACTGGTGCAGCTACTATGGAAAACAGTATGGAGTTTCCTCAAAAAATGAAAAATACAGCCACCATATATACCACTTCTGGATATATATCCTTAGGAGTAAAGACACTATCTCAAGGAGATATCTGCACCTAAGTGCATGGAAACAGCCTAAGCACTCATGATGGAGGAATAGATAAAGAATATGTTATGCATATAAATATATGTATATGCATATAAATATACATATATATGTGTATATTTATATATATGTGTGTGTGTGTGTGTATATATATATATATATATATATATATAAAATACAATATTATTCAGCCATAAGAAAGAAGGAAATTCTGCCATTTGCTACAATGTGGATGAAATTTGAGGGCATTATGCTAAGTGAAACAAATCAGACAGAGACAGACATATACTGTATGATCTTACATGTGGAATCTTAAAAAAAATATGAATTAAAACAACACCAGGGCTTCCCTGGTGGCGCAGTGGTTGAGTCCACCTGCCGATGCAGGCGACACGGGTTCGTGCCCCGGTCTGGGACGATCCCACATGCCGCGGAGCGGCTGGGCCCGTGAGTCATGGCTGCTGAGCCTGCGCGTCCGGAGCCTGTGCTCTGCAACGGGAGAGGACACAACAGTGAGAGGCCCGCGTACCACAAAACAAACAAACAAAAAAACACACAAAAAAACAACACCAGCACATCTATTTTCCTCTTGAAATGACATAGGTAGATTGTACTAATATTAAACCTTTCCAAAGCACACTTGATTGGAGGGAAAAGCAACCAACTAGTCTAATAGATAGTATCTGAGAGTGAGCAGAGGTTATTGGGTTTTAACCTGGTTTAATTTGGGAAGTTAACTTATACAGATCTGAAAATAGGAGTAGGTAATGGAAAGACAAGCACACTTACACTGTGAAACATCTTGGGTATGATTCTTCCCTGTTCTGCCCTGGGAAGTCCCTCTGAAGTCACAGGCAGGTCCCTGAACTCAGCTGGGACAGGAGCAGCCTCGAGACTTCCATGAAGACATTCACTTGGATGGCTGTAAAGTGGGGCTAGTGAACTTCTTCCTAATAACCAGTCAGCTCCTTTTAGTTCACTTTCCAGGGCAAGATTAGATCATGTTGGAAACCTCACCAAAGAACCTTATAAAAAGAGATGAACTCACTCACAATTTTCATCAGGATTTGAAGCAAAACCATAAAACCCACTATCCCACCTCAGGCTACTGGAAACAAATTTGCATTTCATTCTCAGGAACAGAAATATCTCTAGGCAAATATTTCAGTGAGAGTGCCTGTATTTCTTTCCTTGTTAAGAAACCTACCTTATTGGGCACTTGTTCTGGAGACCAGGCAGCCCATTGCTATGCAGGCCAGATGATATTTAAAAGAAACTTGGGGATTTGTAGTCTCAGTTTTGAGAAGAGTCATAGCTCTTTAAACTCTTTCTTCCAATAAGGAGTTGATATGACTGGGTTACATTGCAGTCAGTTGTTCAGTTAGCCCATATGCTAGCTCTTCTTCTTTAATAAACAATAGTAACTATTTTCCAATGGAAACTTCTTGTAAATGTAGCATTTCCTTAAATTACTAGGCAAGTAAGTGTCTGATAAACTCTCTTGTTTGCTAAGTGTCATGAAGACACTTGAGTCTAAGGGATGAAGAACATGTGGCTAGATATCCACAGGTTTTTATTCATGCTAACAGCACTTTACTGACATTTAATTTTCATTCAGGAAATGAATAAATCTTAAGCATACAGCTTGATGAGTTTTGACAATGTACATTTTGACATGTACATTCCTGTCACCCATATCATAAGGAACATTTCCATCACCTCAGAAAGTTCCTTTGTGCTCTTTCCAATCAATGCATTCATCTTCCCTCCAAATAAATCAGTTCTGAATTTTTATCACCATGAATTTTTTTTCTTGAATTTCATGTAATACACTATATCCTCTTTTATTTTACTTTTTTGGCACAGCACAATATTTGTGAGATTTATCTGTGTCACTGCATATATTCATTTGTTGGTCATTCATTCTTTAATGCCCAGTCGTATTTCACTATATGAACATGCCACAATTAGTTGATGCATTTTCCTGTTATTGGACATTTTTTCCAGTTTGGGGCTCTTATGAATAGTTATGCTATAAATATTCATGTATGTACAACTCAGTTTGTAGAACATATGCACTTATTTCTCTGGGGTAAGTGCTTAGGAGTGCAATAACTAAGTCATAAAATAAGTGTATATATAACTTTACCAGAAACTCCCAAACAATTTTCCAAAGTGATTGTATTATTTTACTTTTTAAAAATTTTTTTACTGGAGTATAGTTGATTTACAATGTTGTGTTAGTTTCAGCAAAGTGAATACATATATCTATATCTATATATAGATATCCACTCTTTTTTTAGATTCTTTTCCCATATAGGCCATTATAGAGTATTGAGTAGAGTTCCCTGTGCTATATAGTAAGTTCTTATTAGTTATCTATTTTATATATAGTAGTGTGCATTGTCAATATATGTCAATTCCAATCTCTCAATTTATCCCTCCCCCTCACCGTATCCCCTGATAACAATAAGATTGTTTTCTACATCCGTGACTCCACTTCTGTTTTTTAAATAAGTTCATTTGTAACTTTTTATTTAGATTCCACATATAAGTGATATCATATGATATATGTCTTTCTGTGTCTGACTTCACTCAGAGGAATGGATAAAAAAGATGTGATACATATATATATATATATATATAATGAAATATTACTTGGCCATAAAAAAGAACAAAATCATGCCATTTGCAGCAACATGGATGGACCTAGAGATTGTCATTTTATTTTACTTTCTTGAACCAATAATGCATGAGTTCTGGTTGCTCCACATCCTCAACACCACTTGGTATTATCAATTTCTCCTTGAAGGATATACAAAATGATTTAATAAATCTCCAGTGTCCGTTCTATTTTAGTTAGTCTTATCTATGGACAAAGAGAAGGAAATTGGGAAAGGAATTTTTAAAACATATTTAGATAGGGTGAACTTCTCATTTGCCTGACTCATCTTGTACACTTAAAACATGTTTTTCTATTGAACTATAGTGGATTTGCATTACTATATTAGTTTCAGGTACAACATATAGATTCAGTATTTTTACAGATTATACTCCGTCAAAAGTTATAACGGGGGTGGAGTCAAGATGGCATAGTAGGAGAACGCAAAATTCACGTCTCCTCACAGCTAGGACACCTACCAGGTAATGGTAGACACTTAAGGGGACAGAAGGAACCCCCATGACCAGGTAGGATGTGGGGTGTGGGGGAGTGAAGGGGGAGGAGAAGTGGAGGCAAGACAGGACTGGTGCCTCTGAGGGGTGGCTGGTGGAGGGGAAGGGATCCTACACCTGAAGGGGGAGATTGGGGAACCATTGGGAGGGCAGAGGATCAAAAGGGAGCATGGCCATGTTTCCCCTGCCCACTTAGACCCCCAGGAACCTGTTGAGATCCTGGGCCTGATCCTCAGCCCACCTAGGCCCCCTCCAGGCACAGGGGTTCTGAGGGAGTGGGAGGGAAGGGGGAGCAAAAGTAAAGGCCAGACATCCAGGACTGGCACCCCTAAGGAGTGGCTGGTGCAGGGGAGGAGATCCTACACCCAGCAGGACCCACCCACAGTTAGGGGTCCAGTGGGGATAGGGGAGACCCTGAGGGAAGTGGTGGGGAGGGGTATGAGGAATGGAAGGGAACTTGGCTCCAACAAAAAGGCATAGACCAGCTGAATTGATACACAAACAACACCCATACATATGCTGTCTAAAACAGACCCAATTCAGATCTAGGGACACATACAGGCTGAAAGTGAGGGAATGGAAAAAGATATTCCATGCAAATGGAAATCAAAAGAAAGCTGGAGTAGCAATACTCATATCAGATAAAATAGACTTTAAAATAAAGAATGTTTCAAGAGACAAGGAAGGACACTACATAATGATCAAGGGATCAGTCCAAGGAGAAGATATAACAATTATAAATATATATGCACCAAACATAGGGGCACCTCAATACATAAGGCAACTGCTAACAGCTATAAAAGAGGAAATCGACAGTAACACAATAATAGTGAGAGACTTTAACACCTCTCTTACACCAATGGACCGATCATCCAAAATGAAAGTAAATAAGGAAAAAGAAGCTTTAAATGACACAATAGAACAGATAGATTTAATTGATATTTATAGGATATTCCATCTAAAAAAACACATTACATTTTCTTCTCAAGTGAGCATAGAACATTCTCCAGGATAGATCACATCTTCAGTCACAAATCAAGCCTCAGTAAATTTAAGAAAATTGAAATCATATCAAGCATCTTTGCTGGCCACAACGTTATGAGATTAGAAATGAATTACAGGGGGAAAAAACGTAAAAAAACACAAACGCATGGAGGCCAAACAATAGGTTACTAAATAACCAAGAGATCACTGAAGAAATCAAAGAGGAAATCAAAAAATACCTAGAGACAAATGACAATGGAAAAACAATGAAAAAAATCTGTGGAATGCAGCAAAAGCAGTTCTAAGAGGGAAGTTTATAGCTATACAAGCCTACCTCAAGAAACAGGAAACATCTCAAATAAACGATCTAAACTTACACCAAAAGGAACTAGAGGAAGAACAACAAACAAAACCCCAAAATTAGCAGAAGGAAAGAATCACAAAGATCAGATCAGAAATAAATGAAAAAGAAATGAAGGAAACAATAGCAAAGATCAATAAAACTAAAAGCTGTTTCTTTGAGAAGATAAACAAAATTGATAAACCATTAGCCAGACTCATCAAGAAAAAATGGGAGAGACTCAAATCAATAGAATTAGAAATGAAAAAGGAGAAGTAACAACTGACACTGCAGAAATACATGGGATCATGAGAGATTATTACAAGCAACTATTTGCCAATGAGATGGACAACCTGGAAGAAAAGGACAAATTCTGAGAAAAGCACAACCTTCCAAGACTGAACCAGGAAGAAATAGAAAATATTAAAAAAAAAATCATAAGCACTGAAATTCAAACTGTGATTAAAAATCTTCCAACAAACAAAAGCCTAGGACAGGATGGCTTCACAGGCAAATTCTATCAAACATTTAGAGAAGAGCTAACATCTATCCTTCTCAAACTCTTCCAAAATATAGCAGAGGGATGAACACTCTCAAACTCATTCTACGAGGCCACCATCACCCGGATACCAAAACCAGACAAAGATGTCACACAAAAAGAAAACTAAAAGCCAATATCTCTGATGAACATAGATGCAAAAATCTTCAACAGAATACAAGCAAACAGAATCCAACAGCATACTAAAAGCATCATAGACCATGATCAAGTGGGGTTTATCCCAGGAATGCAAGGATTCTTCAATATATGCAAATCAATCAATGTGATACACCGTATTAACAAATTGAAGGATAAAAACCATAAGATAATCTCAATAGATGCAGAAAAAGCTTTTGACAAAATTCAACACCCATTTATGATAAAAACTCTCCAGAAAGTAGGCAGAGAGGGAACCTACCTCAACATAATAAAGGCCATATATGAAAAACCCACAGCCAACATCATTCTCCATGGTGAAAAACTGAAACCATTTCCTCTAAGATCAGGAACAAGACAAGGTTGCCCACTCTCACCACTCTTATTCAACATAGTTTTGGAAGTTTCAGCCACAGCATTCAGCAAAGAAAAAGAAATAAAAGGAATCCAAATCAGAAAAGAAGAAGTAAAGCTGTCACTGTTTGCAGATGGCATGATATTATACATAGAGAACTCTAAAGATGTTACCAGAAAACTACCAGAGCTAATCAATGAATTTGGTAGAGTAGCAGTATACAAAATTAACACCCAGAAATATCTTGCATTCCTATACATTAATGATGAAAAATATGAAAAAGAAATTAAAGAAACACTCCCATTTTCCATTGTAGCAAAAATAATAAAATACCTCAGAATAAACCTACCTAAGGAGACAAAAGACCTGTATGCAGAAAACTATAAGTCACTGATGAAGAAAGTTAAAGATGATACAAATAGATGGAGAGATATACTATATTCTTGGACTGGAAGAATCAACATTGTGAAAATGACTATACCACCCAAAGCAATCTACAGATTCAATGCAATCCCTATCCAACTACCAATGGCAATTTTCACAGAACTAGAACAAAAATTGCACAATTTGTATGGAAACACAAAAGACCCCAAAAAGCAAAAACAATATTGAGAAAGAAAAACGGAGCTGGAGGAATCAGGGTCCTGGACTTCAGACTATACTACAAAGCTACAGTAATCAAGACAGTATGGTACTGGCACAAAAATAGAAATATAGATCAGTGGAACAGGATAGAAAGCCCAGAGATAAACCCACGCACATATGATCACCTTTTCTTTGATGCAAGAATATACAATGGAGAAAAGATAGCCTCTTCAATAAGTGGTGCTGGGAAAACTGGACAGCTATATGTAAAAGAATGAAATTAGAACACTCCTGAACATGATACACAAAGATAAACTCAAAGTGGATTAAAGACCTAAATGTAAGGCCAGACACTATAAAACTCTTAGAGGAAAACATAGGTAGAACACTCTATGACATAAATCACAGCAAGATACTTTTTGACACAACTCCTAGAAAAATGGAAATAAAACCAAAAATAAACAAATGGGACCTAATGAAACTTAAAAGTTTTTGCACAGCAAAGGAAACCATAAACAAGACAAAAAGACAACCCTCAGAATGGGAGAAAATATTTACAAACGAAGCAACCGACAAAGGATTAATCTCCAAAATATACAAACAGCTCATGCAGCTCAATATCAAAAGAACAAACAACCGAACCCAAAAATGGGCAGAAGACCTAAATAGACATTTCTCCAAAGAAGATATACAGATTGCCAACAAACACATGAAAGAATGCTCAACACCACTAATCATTAGAGAAATGCAATTCAAAACTACAATAAGGTATCACATCACACCAGTCAGAATGGACATCATCAAAAAATCTACAAAAAATAAATTCTGGAGAGGGTGTGGAGAAAAGGGAACCCTCTTTGCACTGTTGGTGGGAATGTAAATTGGTACAGCCACTATGGAGAACAGTATGAAGTTTCCTTAAAAAACTAAAACTAGAACTACCATATGACTCAGCAATCCCACTACCGGGCATATACCTTGAGAAAACCATAATTCAAAATGTGTCATGTACCACAATGTTCACTGCAATACTATTTACAATAGCCAGGACATGGAAGCAACCTAAGTGTCCATTAACAGATGAATGGATAAAGAAGATGCAGTACATATATACAATGGAATATTACTCAGCCATTAAAAGAAACGAAATTGAGTTATTTGTAGTGAGGTGGATGGACTTAGAGTCTGTCATACAGAGTGAAGTAAGTCAGAAAGAGTAAAACAAATACCGTATGCTAACACATATATATGGAATCTAAAAGAAAAATTTTGTTTTGATGAACATGAATTTGCTGAATTGGCATGGATGCAAGTCACATCTTTTGTCACAGTGTGTTGGCAGTTATTACCTCTGTCAGGGGTACTCCTAGAAATGGAGGAGATTGAGGTGGAGCTGGGTGTGAGGCAGCACTTCCTCTCTGCTCAGTGGCTGTCACCACCCTACTGGGGATAGGGTCTGATCCCAGGTTGCTGGAGCAAAAGCCCTTAGGGTCAGACCCAGGATGGCTCTTTTCCCTTTAAGTGTGTATTTTCCTCTCTCCCTGCACTGGGACCCTTGCTCCAGAAGGGGGAAACGCTGAAGCAAGTGGGGCTTGCTTAGGTTCTCAGCTTGTGTTGGCTGCAAACAGAATTTCGAGCTGTCTCTAATGTGCTGCCTGTGCAGGTGCCTGCAATTGTTTTCATCACTCCTGTCAGATGCAGCCTCAGGTGCAAGTCCCCTGTGCTACACCACAGGGCAAGTGGGGCTCATGTGGACTCTTGGCATTGCGGGAGGCAAGCTGTGATGGATCGGGTGCCTTTAGAGATCTGGGCTTTTTCTGATGCACTTACCTGAGTAAGCACCAAGAATGCCTCCGCCTTCCCACCCAGAATCTTCCCCAGGACAGGGTCACCTCTGTGTCTCTGTCTCCCTGGTCGTGGCTGCCCCATATCCAGTGCCACATTGTGATGTGGAGTGAGTGGGGCTGGAATGTTCATTTAGCTCAGGCTGGAGTGCATGCTGAGGCAGTTGTGGGAAACCTGGTAGCTGCTAGAGGAGGCTCCTCTCTGCCCTTCCTTTGGGGCAAGCCAGGGGGCATGCACTCCTTATAAGCAGAGTCCAGGCTTCCGACCACCCTCCTGTTAGTCTCAGCCATCCTGCAACCAGTCAAGGGGGCTCATCTAGCCTGCGTAGGACCCCAGGACTGGGATGCCCAATCTGTGGTGCTCACTGCTCACTCCTCAAGCGGGTGTCTGCCAACATATTCTCCCTTTTCTTGAGTCACCTCTCAGGGGCACAAGTCTCCACCAAATTTCTTTTCTTCACTTCCTACCTGATTACATGTGTATCTTTCTTACAGCCTTGGTTGTAAAGGAGTCCTTCTGCCAGTTTTCAGTTAGTTTCCAGTGAGAATTGTTCCTCATGTTGATGTACTTTTGATTTGTTCGTAGGTGGAGTGAGCTCCATGTCCCCTTACTCTCCCATCTTGATCAATCATTTACACTTTGTGTTAATTGACATTTCCTGGTTTCCTTAAATTGTAAACTTAAAGATGGTTGTTGTTTGGTAAACATTGATTTCTGTTCCAACTCTAGAGCAGATTTATAACTCTCACTCTGCTCTTTCTGTTCACAGCCCATCAACTTGCTTTGTTACCAAATGGATCCATTTTGTTCTTCTTCCCTTAAAAACATTCTTAGATACATGACATTAAATGTATGTATTATATGTTGCTATATAAAAGATAGAAGATTTTTGACTAAATGTTTTTTTCAATCAATTCTCATTGATAAGATTCCAGTTGCTAATTAAAAGATGATCTATCTTTAATTCTGAGTATATCACACAAATGATACTTATTTCAAATTATAATTCTATAGAGTGAAAGTAACAATTAACTTCTTTAATGATTTAATTTTTAATTTTGATTTTAAAATAATTTGAATCTTACCTAAACCTTGAAACCTTAGAAAAAATTTTCTATATCACATTTAGTCAGATTCTCTAAATTTTAACATTTTAAAACATTTGTTTTACCATTTTATTTAGCTATCTACATGTATATTAATATTTTTTCTGAATAATTTGAGAGTAATACATAACATTTATTTACTTCTAAATATATGTGTATTGTTTCCTAAAATGAAGATATTGTTTTATACAACTACAGTACAATTATCAAAATAAAGAACTAACATTAATATAATAGTCTCTAATATACAGACATTATTCAAGTTTTGCCAATTGTTTCAATACTTTCTCTTATTGCAAAATAAATGAGTTTTTCTTTTCAGGATCCAACCCAGGATAACTTGTTGCAATGGTTGGTCTTGTCTTTTCCTTTTCTTTTAATCTGGAGCAGTTCTGCTATCTTTCTTTATCACCATGGCATTTCTGAAGAGTGTGGACCATTAATTTTATCTCCCAATTTGTATGTGTTTATTGCTTCCTCATAATTAAATTTATGTTATGATTTGTGGGAAAAATGCCACAGATAGAATACTTTGTCCTTCTCAGAGCATCATTTCTAGAGGCATGAGATGCACATTTTCCCAAATATTGGTGATGATACCTTTGACCATTTGCTTAAGGTGATGACTGACAATTTTCTTTATACTCAAGTTACTCTTTCCCCTTTGTAGTTAACTAATGTCTTGAGGGGAGACACTTGAGAATTTATAAATATCCTATTGTTCATTACCCAATAGATTTAACACCCATTCATGGTATTTCCCTGAAACTATTACTACTAGTTTATTACCACATATTGAATCCCTGTATAACTTATATCTTCTGCATTCATTACTTGGCATTCTGCTCAAAGTAAGGGCTCGTGGGATTAGGAACCAAGATGGTGGAGTAGAAGGACATGCCCTCACTCCCTCTTGCGAGAACACCAGAATCACAACTAGCTGCTGGACAATCATCGACAGGAAGACACTGGAACTCACCAAAAAAGATACCCCACATCCAAAGAAAAAGGAGAAGTCACAATAAGACAGTAGGAGAGGCACAATCATAGTAAAATCAAATTCCATAACTGCTGGGTGGGTGACTCACACACTGGAGAACACTTATACCACAGAAGGCCACCCACTGGAGTGAAGGTTCTGAGCCCCACGCCAGGTTAACCAACCTGGGGGTCCGGAAACGGGAGGAGGAATTCCTAGAGAATCAGACTTTGAAGTCTAGTGGGATTTGATTGCAGGACTTCGAGAGGACTGGGGGCAAGAGAGACTCCACTCTTGGAGGGCACACACAAATTAGTGTGTGCATCAGGACCTAGGGGAAGGAGCAGTGATGCCATAGGAGACTGAACCAGACCTACCTGCTAGTGTTGGAGGGTCTCCTGCAGAGGTGGGGGGTGGCTGTGGCTCACCGTGGGGACAAGGACACTGGCAGCAGAAGTTCTGGAAAGTACTCCTTGGCGCCAGCTCTCCCAGAGTCCACCATTAGCCTCACAAAAGAGCCCAGGTAAGCTCCAGTGCTGGGCTGCCTCAGGCCAAACAACCAACAGAGAGGGAACCCAGCCCCACCCATCCGCAGTCAAGCATATTAAAGTTTTACTAAGCTCTGCCCAACAGAGCAACAGTCAGCTCTACCCACCACCAGTCCCTCCCATCAGGAAACTTGCAGAAGCCTCTTAGATAGCCTCATCCACCAGAGGGCAGACAACAGAAGCAAGAAGAACTACAATCCTGCAGCCTGCAGAACAAAAACCACATTCACAGAAAGACAGACAAGATGAAAAGACAGAGGGCTATGTACCAGATGAAAGAACAAGATAAAACACCAGAAAAACAACTAAATAAAGTGAAGATAGTCAACCTTCCAGAAAAAAGAATTCAGAATAATGATGGTGAAGATGATCCAGGACCTCGGAAGAAGAATGGAGGCAAAGATCGAGAAGATGCAAGAAATGTTTAAAAAAGACCTAGAAAAATTAAAGAACAAACAAACAGAGATGAAAACTACAATAACTGAAATGAAAACTACACTAGAAGGAATCAATAGCAGAATAACTGAGGCAGAAGAACAGATAAGTGACCTGGAAGACAGAATGGTGGAATTCACTGCTGTGGAACAGAATAAAGAGAAAAGAATGAAAAGAAATGAAGGCAGCCTAAGAGACCTCTGGGACAACATTAAACGCAACAACAGTCACACTATAGGGGTCCCAGAAGGAGAAGAGAGAGAGAAAGGACCAGAGAAAATATTTGAAGAGATTATAGTCAAAAACTTCCTTAACATGGGAAAGCAAATAGCCACCCAAGTCCAGGAAGTGCAGAGAGTCCCATACAGGATAAACCCAGGAGAAACACACCGAGACACATAGTAATCAAATTGGCAAAAATTAAAGACAAATTATTGAAAGCAGCAAGGGAAAAATGACAAATAACATACAAGAGAACTCCCATAAGGTTAACAGCTGATTTCTCAGCAGAAATTCTACAAGCCAGAAGGGAGTGGCATGATATACTTAAAGTAATGAAAGGGAAGAACCTACAGCCAACATTACTCTACCTGGCAAGGATCTCATTCAGAGTTGATGGAGAAATCAAAAGCTTTACAGGGCTTCCCTGGTGGCACAGTGGTTGAGAGTCCGCCTGCCGATGCAGGGGACACGGGTTCGTGCCCCGGTCTGGGAGGATCCCACATGCCATGGAACGGCTAGGCCTGTGAGCCATGGCAGCTGAGCCTGCACATCCGGACCTGTGCTCTGCAACGGGAGAAGCCACAACAGTGAGAGGCCCACGTACCGCAAAAAAAAAAAAGCTTTACAGACTAGCAAAAGCTAAGAGAATCCAGCACCACAAAACCAGACTAGCAAAAGCTAAGAGAATCCAGCACCACAAAACCAACTCTACAACAAATGCTAAAGGAACTCCTCTAAGTGGGACACACAAGAGAAGAAAAGGACCTACAAAAACAACCCCAAAACAATTTAAAAAATGGTCATAGGAAACATACATATCAATAATTACCTTAAACGTGAATGGATTAAATACTCCAACAAAAAGACACAGACTGGCTGAATGGAAACAAAAACAAGACCCATCTATATGCTGTCTACAAGAGACCCACTTCAGATCTAGCAGAAGGAAATAAATCATAAAGATCACTGCAGAAATAAGTGAACTAGAAACAAAGAAAACAATAGCAAAGATCAATAAAACTAAAAGCTGGTTCTTTGAGAATATAAACAAAATTGATAAACCATTAGCCAGATTCATCAAGAAAAAGAGGGAGAGGGGCTTCCCTGGTGGCTCAGTGGTTGAGAGTCCTCCTGCCGATGCAGGGGACACAGGTTCGTGCCCCGGTCAGGGAAGATCCCACATGCTGCAGAGCGGCTGGGCCAGTGAGCCATGGCCACTGAGCCTGCACGTCCAGAGCCTGTGCTCTGCAATGGGAGAGGCCACAACAGTGAGAGGCCTGTGTCCCTTAAAAAAAAAAAAAAAAGAGGGAGAGGACTCAAATCAATAAAATTAGAAATGAAAAAGGAGAAGTTACAGCAGACACTGGAAAAATACAAAGCATCCTAAGAGACTACTACAAGCAACTCTATGCGAATAAAATGGACAACTGGAAGAAATGGACAAATTCTTAGAAAGGTATAACCTTCCAAGACTGAACCAGGGAGAAATAGAAAATATGAAGAGACCAATCACAAGTAATGAAATTGAAACTGTGATGAAAAATCTTCCAACAAACAAAACTCCAGGACCAGATGGCTTCACAGGTGAATTCTATCAAACATTTAGGGAAGAGCTAACACCCGTCCTTCTCATACTCTTCCAAAAATTGTGGAGGAAGGAACACTCCCAAACTCATTCTATGAGGCCACCATCACCCTGATACCAAAACCAGACAAAGATACTACAAAAAAAGAAAATTACAGATCAATATCACTGATTAATATAGATGCAAAAATCCTCAACGAAATACAAGCAAACAGAATCCAACAGTATATTAAAAGGATCATACACCATGATCAAGTGGGATTTATCCCAGGGATGCAAGGATGCTTCAATATACGTAAATCAATTAATGTGATCAACCGTATTAATTAATTGAAGAATAAAAACCATATGATCATCTCAGTAGATGCAGAAAAAGCTTTTGACAAAATTCAACACCCATTTATGATGAAAACCCTCCAGAATGTGGGCATAGAGGGAACCTATCTCAACATAATAAAGGCCATATATGAGAAACCCACAGCCAATATCATTCTCAATGGTGAAAAACTGAAAGCATTTCCTCTAAGATCATGAACAAGACAAGGATGTCCACTCTCACCACTATTATTCAACATAGTTTTGGAAGTCCTAGCCATGGCAATCAGAGAAGAAAAAAGAAATAAAAGGAATACAAATTGGAAAAGAAGAAGTAAAACTGTCACTGTTTGCAGATGACATGATACCATACATAGGGAATCCTAAAGATGACACCCGAAAACTACTAGAGCTAATCAATGAATTTGGTAAAGTTGCAGGATACGAAATTAATGCACAGAAATCTCTTGCATTCCTATACACTAATGATGAAAAATCTGAAAGAGAAATTAAGGAAACACTCCCATTTACTATTTCAACAAAAATAATAAAATACCTAGGAATAAACCTAGCTAGGGAGACAAAAGACCTGTATGCAGAAAACTATAAGACACTGCTGAAAGATATCAAAGATGATACCAACAGATGGAGAGATATACCATTGGAATGGAAATATTGTGAAATATTGTGAAAATGATGATACTACCCAAAGCAATGTACAGATTCAATGCAATCCCTATCAAATTACCAATGACCTTTTTTACAGAACTAGAACAAAAAAATCTTAGAATTTGTATGGAGACAAAAAAGAGGCCAAATAGCAAAAGATGTCTTGAAGGAATGAAACGGAGATGGTGGAATCAGACTCCCTGGCTTCAGACTATACTACAAAGCTACAGTAATCAAGACAATATGGTACTGGTGCAAAAAGAGAAACAAAGATCAATGGAACAGGATAGAAAGCCCAGAGATAAACCCATGCACCTATGGTCAACTAATCTATGACAAAGGAGGCAAGGATATACAATGGAGAAAAGACAGTCTCTTCAAAAGTGGTGCTGGGAAAACTGGACAGCTACATGTAAAAGAATTAAATTAGAGCACTCCCTAACACCATACACAAAAATAAACTCAAAATGAATTAGAGACCTAAATGTAAGACTGAACATAAAACTCTTAGAGGAAAACATAGGAAGAACACTCTTTGACATAAATCTCAGCAAGATCTTTTTTGATCCACCTCCTAGAGTAATGGAAATAAAAACAAAAATAAACAAATGGGACTTAATGAAACTTAAAAGCTTTTGCACTGTAAAGGAAACCATAAAGAAGACGAAAAGACAACCCTCAGAATGGGAGAAAATATTTACAAATGAATCAATGGACAAAGGATTAATCTCCAAAACATATAAACAGTTCATACAGCTCAATATTAAAAAAACAAACAACCCAATCCAAAAATGGGCAGAAGACCTAAATAGACATTTCTCCCAAGAAGACATACAGATGGCCATGAAGCCCATGAAAAGCTGCTCAACATCACTAATTATTAGAGAAATGCAAATCAAAACTACAATGAGGTATCACCTCACACCAGTTAGAATGGACATCATCAGAAAATCTACAAACAACAAATGCTTGAGAGGGTGTGGAGAAAAGGGAACACTATTGCACTGTTGGTGGGAATGTAAATGGATACAGCCACAATGGAGAACAGTATGGAGGTTCCTTAAAAAACTAAAATTAGAATTACCATAGGATCCAGCAATCCCACTACTGGGCATATACCCACAGAAAACCATAATTCAAAAAGACACATGCACCCCAATGTTCACTGCAGCACTCTTTATTACAGCCAGGTCATGGAAGCAACCTAAATGCCCATCGACAGATGAATGGATAAAGAAGTTGTGATACATATATACAATGGAATATTAGTCATAGAAAGGAATGAAATCGGGTCATTTGTTGAGACATGGGTGGATCTAAAGAGTGTTATACAGAGTGAAGTAAGTCAGAAAGAGAAAAACAAATATTGTATATTAACACATATATGTGGAACCTAGAAAAATGGTACAGATTAACCTGTTTGCAGGGCTGAAATTCAGCCACAGATGTAGAGAACAAATGTATGGACACCAAGGGGGAAAGTGGCAGGGGAGTGGGGGTGGTGGTATGATGAATTGGGTGATTGGGTTTGATATGTATACAGTGATGTGTATAAAATTGTTGACTATTAAGGACCTGCTGTATAAAAAAGTATATAAAATAAAATTTAAATTTTTTTTTAAAAAGTAAGGACTCATTCTCATCTTTCATTTATTTGTTTTATTTATTTATTTTTGTATGGACTCATAGATTCTCATCTTATGCTATGTATTATGATTATTAATTATTAATAATTATGATTATTACCATTATTTACTTTGATGATCCAATTATCTTAAGTCCTTTGATGATTTTTACTCTTGGAACCATTGTGAAGTCATTACACTTTGCATTAAACTGTCATCATTAGATGCTGGGTAGTAAGGTCCATTGAGGGGAATGAAAAAATAGATCAATACATCATGTATATATAGATAAAAACAAATAGATTTTATATACATATTCTATTAAAATAGACTCTGTTAGGCAGAATAAAGTCCCTCACAGATATCCATGCCCTAATATCCCAAACTTGGAAACATGTTAACATAACATGACAACAGAGACTTTGCTGGTGGGATTAAATATGCTCATCAGCTCACCCCCAAAAGGAAGATTATTCTGGATTATATGAATGAGTCCATGGGTCATAGGCCTTTAAAACAGAGTAGGAGAGAGCTAAAGAGTCTGAGACAGACGAGACGTTGGAAGGAATCATCTCGCGATTGCTACAGTTGCTACCTTTGAAGATGAAGGAAGCCACAAGCTGAGGAATGTGGGTGGCCTGTAAGAAGCTGGAGACAGCCTGTCAGCTAGCAAGGAAACAGGGACCTCAGACTTAAAATCACAATATACAGATTTCTGCCAAATCATGAATGAAGAAGGAAACAGATTCTCCCCTAGAGCTGCCAGAAGTAATCAGAGGCCCACCAACACCTTGATTTTAGCCTGGTGACAACATGTCAGACTTCTAAACTACCGAAACATAAAATTATATATATATATGTGTATGTATGTATGTATATTGTTTTAGGCCACTGAGTTTGTGATGTTGCTTATCACAGCGATAGCAAACTAATAGATAGACTATGTATGTGTATATGCATATGGGCTATTGTCCATGTAAACACAATTTATTATGTATTTTCTCATTCTTTCTCACTCTTTCACTCTGTCTCTTCCAGCATTTTCTCTGCCTCCTTTTTGTTTTATTCCATATCTACTGTGTCTTGCTTTTGCCTCTCTCTAATGTGTGTATATATATATATATATAATATATATATATATATATATATTCTGATTCTGGAGGCTCATGGGTAACTTAAACTCATCCCATGCAAGCCAAGAAGAGTGACATGGCAGTAGGAAGCCAATAAATGCAAATTAGCAGCAGCCAATCTTTGAACTTTTGAAAACTGAACTCCTAACCTTTCTGCTTTTTGCAATGTGTTTTTGCTGCTTCCTTAGAGAAATCACCTAAAATTATTTTGACTTGAGTATTACATAAAATATCTCCAAAGAGTTATTTTGCCAAGCCACACAGAACATGTTAATATTTTCTCAAAAGACTTTTAATATAGCAATCAGTCTTCTTAAAAAATAGCATATTTCCCCCTATAACTTGGCTTCATCATTGAAGCTTGTGGTAAACATAATTAAAAAGTCTGGAGCAGGTTTGAATGCTTAATGGCATGCTGGACACAAGCCAGTATTTCAACTTCTAGGTGAGATTGGATGGTTGGGCAGGTATCTCTAACTTCATGTAATTACCAGATTCTGGAGAAGTTGTGGTCAAATTATATTTTCATAAATAAAACCACATTTTAGAGTGATGAGTAGAGTTTGCTATGTGAATAAATCTTATGATGAATTATTTGTTAACCATCAGTTCATAAGGGGTGTGTGTGTGTGTGTGTGTGTGTGTGTGTGTGTGTGTTCTTTTCTCTGTGGATAAATCTCTGCTGCCACTATTGTGTTTATTTAAAGTAGAGCACAGTTATAGTTTAGAAATCTTTAAAAGACCTTATTTTCAATGACCTGCTGAGGTAGGAAGTGGTTGTTAAAAATGGAGAAGTTTAATTTTACCTTATTTATTTATCTTTTAAAATTGTTTAATTGAAGAATAGTTGATGTATAATATTATATTAGTTTCAGGTGAACTGCACAGTGATTCAATATTTTTATAAATAATATTCCATTTAAAATTACTACAAAATAATGGCTATATATCCATATGCTGTATAATATATCCATGTTGCTTATTTATGTTATACATAAGAGTTTGTGTCTCTTAATCCCATATACCTATTTTGCCCTTCCCCCTTCCGTTTCCCCACTGGTAACCACCAGTTTCTTTTCTATATCTGTGAGTTTATTTCTGTTTTGTTATATGCATTCCTTTTTTTAATTTTTAGATTCCACATATAAGTAATATCATACAGTATCTGTCTTTATCTGACTTATTTCACTAAGCATAATACTCCCTAGGGCCATTCATGTTGTTGCAAATGGCAGAATTTCATTCTTTTTTATGGATGAGTAGTATTACATGGTATATATGTATATCTCATCTTCTTTATCCATTCATCTGTGGATGGACACTTAGGTTGCTTCCATATCTTGGCTATTGTAAATAATGCTGCTATGAACATTGGGGTGCATGTACTTTTTGAGTTAGTGTTTTCATTTTCTTTAGATATATACCTAGCAGTGGAAATTCTGGATCATATGGTAGTTTTATTTTTAGTTTTTTGAGGTATCTCCATACCTAGCTCCATAGTAGCTCTACAAATTTAGAATCCCACCAACAGTGTACTAGGGTTTCCCTTTCTGCACATCCTCATCAGCATTTGTTATTTGTAGGCTTTTTGATGATAGCCATTCTGATAGATGTGAGGTATATCTGAGTTTGATTTTTATTTCTCTGTTGATTAGTGATGTTGAGCATTTTTTCATGTGCCTGTTGGCCATCTGTATGTCTTCTTTTGGAAAAATGTCTATTTAGGACTTCTGCACATGTTTTGATGGGGTTGTTTGTTTTTTTGATATTGAGTTGTATGAGCTGTTTACATATTTTGGATAGTAACCCTTATCAGTCATATCATTTGCAAATATTTTATCCCATTCTGTAGGTTGTCTTTTTGTTTTGTTGATAGTTTGATGTGAAGAAGATTTTAAGTTTAATTACATCCAATTTTGTTCTTTTTGCTTTTATTTCTTTTGCATTGCATCCAAAAAATATTGCTATGATTTATGTCAAAGAGTATTCTGTCTATGGTGTCTTCTAGAAGTTTTATGGTTTCCAGTCTTACATTTGGGTCTTTAATTCATTTTGAGTTTATTTTTGTATATGGTGTTAGGGAATGTTCTAATTTCATTCTTTTACACATAGCTGTTCAGTTTTTCGAGCACCACGTATTGAAGAGACTGTCTTTTCTCCATTGTATATTCTTGCCTTCTTTTTCATAAATTAACTGACTATAGGTGCATGGGTTTTTGTCTGGGCTCTATCTTCTGTTCTATTGATCTATGTGTCTGTTTTTGTGCCAGTATCATGCTGTTTTGATTATTGTAGCTTTGTAGTATAGTCTGAGGTCTGGGATGGTGATACCTTCACCTTCATTACTTTTTCTCAAGATTGCTTTGGCAATTTGGAGTCTTTTGTGGCTCCGTATGAATTTTAGGATTATTTGTTCTAGTTCTGTGAAAAATGTCATGGGTATTTTGATAAGGATTGCATTAAATCTGTAAATTTCTTGAGTAGCATGGATATTTTAACAATATTAGTACTTCCAATCCAATAGCATAGAATATCTTTCCATTTCTGGAAAGATATCCATCTTCAATTTCCTTCACTGATCTTTTATATTTTTCATAGTATAGGTCTTTCACCTCCTTGGTTAAGTGTATTCCTAGGTATTTTATTCTTTTTGATGCAATTTTAAATGAGATTGTCTTTCTTTATTTTACTTTCTCTTTCCAATAGTTCACTATTAGTGTATAGAAAGCAACAGATTTCTGTATATTAATCTTGTATCCTGGAAATTTACTGAATTTATTTCTTAGTTCTAAAGCTTTATGGTGGAGAATTTTGGTTTTTCTATATATAGTATTGTCATCTGCAAATAATGATAGTTTTACTTATTCCCTTCCAATTTGAATGTCTTTTATTTCTTGTTTGATTGCTGTAGCTAGGACTTCTAATACTATGTTAAATAGAAGTGGTGAGAGTGGGCATTCTTGTCTTTTTCCTGATTTTGAAGGAAGGGCTTTTGGTTTTTCACTGTTGAGTATGATGTTAGTTCTAGGTTTGTTATAAGTGGCCTTTATTATGTTGAGGTATGTTCCCTCTATACCCATTTTTTTTTTTTCCTCTATACCCATTTTGATGAGGGTTTTTAGTTGCTGAATTTTGTCAAATTCTTTTCTGCATTAATTGAGATGATTAAGTGTTTTTTATCCTCCCTTTTTTTAATGTATTTTATCACAGTGATTTATTTGTGAGTATTGATCCATCCTTGCAGCCCTGGAATAAATCCCACTTGATCATGTTCTATGATCCTTTTTATATATTGTTGTATTCAGTCTGCTAATATATTGTTGAGGGTTTCTGCATCTATATTCATCAAAGGTATTGGCCTTTCTTTTATAATTATAATTTTTTTTGTCATGTCTTTCATACCAAGCCTACCCTAAAAGAAATGTTAAAAAGTTTTCTTTAAGTGGAAAAATAAAAGTCTATAACAAGGAGTAAGAAGCTATAAGAAAGGAAAGATCCACTAAGAAAGGCAAATATATATTAAAGGCTGAGGATCACTTAAATAAGCTAGTACAAAGATTAAAAGACAAAAAATTGAAAAATTTTTATTATGTTTCTAGTAGTAAAATTGAATTTGTAATTTAAAAACTCCCAGCAAACAAAAGTCCAGGACTAGATGGCTTCACAGAAGAATTCTACAAAGATATAATGAAGAGCTAATACCTATCCTTCTCAAACTATTCCAAATATTTGAAGAGGATGGAGCACTTCCAAATTCATTTTATGAGACCACATTACACTGATACTATAACATTTTCTTTTAACTTAAGGGAATATTTTGGTCTTCAGTTTTAAATCACAAATGTTTCAAAGCTCTCTAAAAATCTCTAATTACCATGCAAATTAAAAAAAATAAAGAGAATTTAATACTCCCTTATCTCTGAATCATTGTTCACTTAGCCTTTTGTTGTGCAACTGAAGTCATGTGAATTTGACATATCACTTTTGATATATTATTACACTATCTCGATATACATCAAGTAACTGTGTTCCTGTAATCTTAACATGCTTCAAGTTGTTTCTTTTCAGTCACTTTTTCATTATTCAATCATTTACCATGGAATACACCATATTGATTTTTTATTTAATGTGGAAATTATGACCTTTGAGTTCCAAGAAGTTCAGAATTCAAGGCTGCTGGGCAAAGAAATAAACGTGTTAAAAGAAATGTATGAGAGGTAATAGGTTCTGTGATAGATACACAATGAGAAGATATCTTGGTGAGGAGAAGAGTATCCTTAGGAGATATCAATAAAGGTGATTATTCAAGCATATGCAGAATTTTACCAGGTGGGAAATGGTGGAGAGAACAGCAGAGAGAACATCAAGTGCTAAAGCAGAGATGAGTGAAGATGGTATCATATTTGCAAATAGTCAGCAGTTTGAGGCCATTGACCACAGGGCTCACTGTGGAAATGTAGAAATTATAGAGTGTAGGCATTCTGCTTGCCTTTTCTGAACAGTCCAAACAGACTGATGCCACCAGCTCCTTTATCACAATCCTAATTTCCTGTTTAGTATCCTTTCCATTTCCCACCGTACATGTCCATGGGAAATAAGCACACAAATAATGGCTGTCTAGATTATTTCCCTGATATTTTTATTAAAGTAAAATTTCTATACAGAAAACTTCACTCTTATTAGTGTAGTGTTCTGTGAGTTTTGACAAACATGTATAGTGATGCAACCACCACCACCACCACAATCAAGATATATTACATTTCAATTGTACCAAATAATTCTTCATGTCTTCATGCATCTTGCAATTCACCCTTTACTGTCACCCCTAAATCCCAGCAAACAGTGTTTTTCTCCTTTCCTATAGTTTTGCCTTTTCTAGAATGTCCTATTAATAGATTCCCAGTCTTCTGAGTCTGACTCCTTGCACTTAGCATTAATGCATTTGAATTCATTCATCCTGTTATTTTATCAATAGTTCATCCTTTATATTACTGGGCAGTATTCCATTCTATGGATATACAATTTGTTTACCCATTCTCCAGTTGAGGGATATTTGCATTATTTACAGTTTTTGGCGATCGTGGATAAAGCTATTCTCGCACAGGTTTTACGTGTGGACATAGGATTACGTTTCACTTTCATAAATACCAAGGAGTGGAGTTACTGTGTGATATGTTAAGTATATGTTTAAGTTTATAAGAATCTACTGAACTATTTTACAATGTGGTTGTATCATTTTGCATTCCTACCTGCAATATATGAGTATTCTAGTTGCTTTGATTTCTTGATACCATTTCGTATTTTATTTTATTTTTTTTAGCCATTCTGGTAGATTGTATTGATTTCTCATTATGGTTTTAATCTTAGGTTAATTTTACTAATGATGGACCTTTTCATTTGATTATTTCCAATCCATATAGCTTATTTGGTGAAGTGTGCCTTCAAATCTTTTGCCCATTTTTAGAATTGGGTTGTTGGTTTTATTGTGTTTTAAGAGTCCTTTATATATTCCAGAAAAAAGTCTTTGTCAGATGTGTCATTTGCAAATAGTTTGTGTATTGTTTCTTAGTCTAGCTTTTTTTGTAGTTTTATAGTCATCCTTAAATGCATTTTAGTCTTTTTTTTAACTGAATGCTTTTAAAAACAATTTTAATTGAAGTAAAACATGTGTGTATGTATGTATAGTTATGGTTTAAAGTATGTCCATAAATATTTGATAGTCCCTTCACGAGGTGGAGTTTAATTCTCTTCCTTTTGAGAGTGGGCTGGACTTATTGACTCTCTTCTAAAGAATTCACAGGAAAAATTGACAGTGTATGACTTCTAAGACAAAGGCGTAAGAAGCACTGCAGTTTCCTCTTTGCTCTCTTGCATCACTCACTCTCAGGGAAGTCAGCTGTCATTTTGTGTGTACATTCCAGCAGCCCTATGGGAGAGGCCATGGAACAAGGAACTGAGGCCTCCTATTGGTGAGGCTACCAATAGGCAGTGAGTTGAGAGCTCTAGCCAACTGCCAGGAGAGTAAGCCATCTTGGTACGGAGTTTCCAATCTCAGTCAAGCCTTTAGATGACTGCAGCATTGGCTGTCATGGTGACTGCAAACCCAAGAGAGATCCTGAGCCACCAGTCACCCAACTAAGCGGCTCTCAGACTCCAGACCCTCAGAAACTATGTGAAATGATACATATTCGTTGTTTTAAGCTTCTAAGTTTTGGAGGCATTTTTTGCATAATGATAAATTTTATATCTCCATCATCTATCTATCTATCAACTTTATAAGTATCTACCAAACTGTTTTACAAAATGGTCGTATCATTTTGTATTTCTACAAGCAATATGTCAGTATTCCAGCTGCTTTGATTCCTTGATAGCATGTTATTGTAATTTTATACATACACACACATATATATAAAACCTCCAGATTATAAATTTACAAGTCCACAAATTTCCACACAGTGAACACACCTTTGTAAATTCCACTAGTTCAGGAAATAACACAGTACTAGCACCTCAGAAGAGTGCCACCTGACCTCTCTCAGTAACTATTCCCACTGCTCCTCATGGATAACTACTTTATTCACAAGATAATTCAGTTTTACCTGATTTTATACTTTGTATAAATGGAACCATATAATATGGTCTCTTTTGCATCTGGCCTCCTTCACACAATATTATGTTTCTGATACTCTTCCAAGTTGTTTTGTGAACTAGTAGTTTCATTATCTCCCATTGTCATATGGTATTTTATATAAATACATCACAATTTATTGCTACTTTATTGTGGATGAGCATTTGTATTTTTTTTAGTTTGAGTTTTCTGCAAATATACTTTTTTGCACATTTCCGTACCTATCTTTTGATGAGCATTTCTCTATGATGTATACTTATAAGTGGAATTGTTTGGTCATAGTTCTGCCGGTATTGCATATATTCAAATAATTTTCTGAGGCAGTTTTATCAACCTAGTCTTCCACCAATGATGGATGTACATTCTACTTGCCCTGCATTCTTGTCAACACACAGGATGGTCAGAGTTTTTAATTTTAGATATTCTGAAGAATATATAATAGTATTGCATTATGGTTTTAAAATGTATTTCCCTAATGACCGGTGAGGTTGAACATATGTTTATTGAACATTTGGATGTCCTCTTTTATAAAGTGCCTCCCTTGAACATTTTTGTTTTAGGTGGTCTGTATTTTTCCTATAGATTGGTAGGAACTCACTATACATTTCATATATAAGTCCTTTGTTTATTATATGCATTGTATGCATCTTCTCCCACTCTGCAGCTTTTGTTTTCATGCTTTTTTAATGAGGAGTTTTTAACTTTAATATAGTGTAAAAGTTCTATGTTTTTCCCTCTATGGTTAGTGTTTTTGCATCTTATTTAAGACATTTTTATCTATTACACTTCAAGATCACACATATATTCTGTTATAGCTTCTTCTAAAAGTGTTATTACTTTACATTTCATATTTAGATTTAAAATCTATCTGGAATTCATTGTTAAATAGTGTGGAATAGAAGTCAAAATTCACTTTCTTCCATATAAATGTCCAGTTAATCCAATGCAACTAATTGAAAAGACGATCCTTTTCCCACTCTTTTGCCTTTCTCTTGATCAAGTGTCCATATACATGGATGTCTTTTTCCGGATACTCTGTTGTGTTGCATTAGTCTATTTTTATGTTCTTGTATCAATGCCACTCTATGCTATATATTGTATCTTAGTAATGTCTTTAAGTCCAGTAATGTAAGGATTTCAAAATTTTTTCTTCTTTCAGGCTGTCTTACATATTCTTGAACTTTTGCATTTTGATATATATTTTAGAATATTTCTTACACACTCACATACACAAATGCACACAAACAAGTTAAGGGGATTTTGATTAGGACTGAATTGAATCTGTAGAATAATTTGAGTGGTCCAATATGTAAATATGGCATATTTTTCCATTTACTGTTTGCAATATTTATTTTTACTGTGAATAGGAGCTGCTTATTTTGCACTAGATTTATTCTAATTTATTTGCCTTTAAGCCTTTTATAAATGTTATCTTTTATATACTTAATTTTATCAATTTGTTGCTGATAAATTGAAAACACTTAATTTTTGTAAATTGATCTTATACCTGGCAGTCATGATCAATTTACTTATTAATAATTATTATGTAGTTTCTAAATAAAGACAATATTATTACTTTCCCCAATCCTCATGCCTTTTACTTATTTTCTTGTTTGGTTTACTTCTCTGTAGGGTCTTTAGCACAATGTTCAATAGAAATGGGCATAGTAATTTCTTTTTTGTTCCTGGTCTCAATGAACATCTTTCAGTATTTAATTATGACATATATATAAGCATATACTTGCTGTAAGATTTTGTATCATCTTTTGAAATGATCACATTTCTTTCTTATCTTGTTAATATGATATGTTTCATTGGTTGATTTCTACTCATAAACCGCATATTCCTAGAAAAAAGCCAGCTTGATCATAAACTATTTTCTGAATTTGGATCTCACTGAATATGAATTTTTAATGTTTTGTTTAGATTTTTGAAATATGCTTATGAGACAGATTGTCTTGTAATTTTCCTTTCTTATAATTGTTCTTAGCAGGTTTTGTTATTAAATTTATGCTTGCCTCTTAAAACTGCTTAGGAAATATCATTTTGTTTATTCTTTTAATGAGTTTGTCTAGAATTGGACTTATTTCTTCCTTATATGTTTATAACTTTTCCCGGTAAAAGTATCTGACACTGGAGTTTCTTTGTGGGAGGGTTTTAAAATACAGATGTAATTTATTTAACAGACACAGGAGTATTTAGATTTTTTAATTTCTTTTTAGGTATTTTCATATGTTGTATTTTTCTAGAGATTATTATATTTCATGTAAATTTTCAAATGTATTATAATAATACTTTTTTTTTTTCGTGGTACATGGGCCTCTCACTGTTGTGGCCTCTCCCCTTGTGGAGCACAGGCTCTGGACGCGCAGGCTCAGCGGCCATGGCTCACGGGCCCAGCCGCTCTGTGGCATGTGGGATCTTCCGGGACCGGGGCACGAACCCGTGTCCCCTGCATCGGCAGGCGGACTCTCAACCACTGCACCACCAGGGAAGCCCTGGGCCCAGTTTTTAACCTTGAGAGAATTTCCATGTTCTGGCACAGAATTCTGTCCTATGAGTAAGTAGTCTTTTAAAAAACATCAAAATAAAAGTATTTTGGACAAAGCCAGAGATTAAAATTTAAACAATTTAGGAAAATTATGCAGAAGAATTTTGCCCTATCAGTAAGGATTGCTGAACTCCACACCTGCAGAGTAAGACAGGTTCCTGAGTGCAAGAGTTGCGTGATTTCTAATGGTCTTTCATTGCTAATTTGCCATCCTACATATCTTTCCCACACTACTTTTTCCTTCCTTGTACCATATGGAATTGACTCTTACAGTCTTCATCACTTGCGTTTTCTTTTCTTTTCAAATTTATTTAAATTGAGGTATCATTGACATATAACAATGATAGTAATTTCACGCACACAATGCAATGGTTTAACATTTGTATATATTGCAAAATGATCACCACAATAATTCTAGTTAACATTCATCACTATACATATGTACAATTTATTTATTTATTTTTCTTGTGATGAGAATCACTTGGGTTTTCTTCCTTTCTGGCTTCCCATTGGTTCAACCAATGAGATTCTACTAGGACATAAAAGAATAGGTGAAGAAGGAACTTGAGTTTTTTTCTTCCCATGGACCTTGGGAAGCAGGTTCAGAAGTTCTGGTAGTAGTATGTCCCTCTATGACTATAGCTTCAAATTTCTGTGACTCCAGTATCATAAATTCCTCCCCTTGTCCCTTGACAGTTCCTTGGGTGTTTACATATCCTCTCATTTATTGACTGATTATTAACCACATCCTAATTGATATTCCTTTCACTAAGGCCTCTTCTAATACAAGGAGGAGGGGGCACACAAGAGGATTCCAGGCAAAAAGATCAAGAACAAAGGTGTTGAGAGTTGAAAGAGCTTGGCACATTCCAGAAGGAAGTATAAACCAGTGCGTTTGAGCAGTGGAAGCAAAAGGGGAAGTGGCAGGACATGTGCTTGAAGGAACAATCAGGTACAAAATCATACAGATGGGTAGGTCAGAATAAAGAGCATGAATTTAAGTGCAATGGGAGGCCACTGTAGGTGACATCTGGGTTGGTCGAGGACAGGACTGAAGCAGGCAGATTACTCTGAGAAGCACTACAATATTTTCAGAAATGGTGTTTTGAAACATGTTGGAGATGGAAATGGAGATAGTGGAAGGACATAAACTTCAGAGGTAGAACTGACAGGAGTTGCAGTTCCAGGTTTATTCATTTATTTATCCATTCAATTTATATATGCTAATTAAATGCCAAATTAGCATATGCCTTGTGCTATGCCTTGTGTTAAGATATGACGATGGATGTTACAGATACTAAACAAATAATTACACAAAGAATTATATTATTGCCTTGTTATCAGTGCTATAGAAGAAAAAGTAAATGATCTTATGAAAATTTGTACCAGGGACTCCTAACCAGCATGGATGTTTAGAGATGTCCTCAATGAAGGAATGATGTCTAAGATAAGAAGTGAAGGATAAGTATATGTTACAAAAGCAGTAAAGGGTATCTAAATTTGGGTTTCCCCCAAAGTTTACCCTAAGAAAAGGATTCAAGTGCTAGCAGGTTTTTTTGGGGAGGCAGGTGATGCCACAAAATACCAAGAGAAGAGTGGGGAATAGGATGGGGAGGGAAGACAGCCAATACAGGGTGTGGAATCAAGTAGCTATCTGTGGACAATTGGGGCCCAGTCCTATGGGAGAAATCTGGAAGTGGAGTAGAACACGGGTCTCAGGATTACCCCACCAGGGAGTGAGAGAGTTAAGGTGTTTATAACCAACTCTCATCAGTTATTCGTTGGGGACTGTGTCTGGAGCCTTAACTCTCCAGATCTGAGAGGCAGAGTAGAATTTCCTGGTTTTGAAGAAAGTCTTCATGTGGAGACGCACAGGCTGGCAGTTGGCAATCATTTGTGTGCAAATGAGTTGCCTCTGTAAATATGTATAACTGAATCAGTTTGTCATACACCTGAAGCTAACACAGCATTGTTAATCAACTGTACACCAATATAAAATAAAAAGTTAAAAAAAATTTAAATATACAAATGTATGACATACATTTTAGTTCTTAACTTTTTTTACGTTCTCTAATATGTATTACAAATGTAGCCATTGCTTTAAAATGTATCATGTAAATATAAACAAATTGCTGGAAAAAAAAATATCCAGAGAAACATGGTTAAGTCACCAACAGAAACTGCCACAAGGGTTCAAAGAGACTCATGGAACAAGAGTGGCCAAGACTTTGGGTTAAGACAAAGCTTGCTATAGTCTTGGAACAACAAAAAGGCTGTCCTTTAGAAGGCGAAAAGATAGAGACTCAGGGGAACAGAATGGAGGGCAGTTAATATTTGGAATCAGAGAAGGTACTATTGGAACAACCATTATGATTCAACAATGTTTGAGCTACAGATTGGAAACACAGTTGCTATACAAGAGATACCAAGAAACTAAAATCTTACCAAGGGAAGTAGGGCATCTGCACAGGTAAATAACAAAACAAGGTAGTTCACACTGGCAAAGTGAGAGCCATGCAGGGAGGAGTGGATTGTCATCAGGAGATGAGAAGGCTGGAAAGGATTTTGAGAGTCAAATGGTCCTTTATCTGGGCTTTGAGGGATAAGAAATGCAAAGCATGTTTCCAGAAAGGGAATGTCATGAACAAACGTTCTGTCAAAGAAATAGATGTGGCATTCCTGACACAGTTACAGGCATCTGAATGCAAACTTCACTAATGAATAAGCAAGTATTGATACATGGTTTGCTCACCTCCTCCTGCTGTCCCAGGAGAGGCCCCCTCTGTTTCTTGTGTCAGGATTAGCATTAAAACATGAAGGTGTTTGGAGACAGCTAAGTAGCAAGGCAGAAGAGAGTCAGGAAATATCAGATCCCACCCCACAAATATTATTGGAGAAAGAAAAATTGAATGGCATTAGTGGTGGCAAAGTTTTAGAGAAAAAGAAAACTGTTCCCAGGGCTTCCCAGGTCATAGGAAATGATAGAAGAGAATGTCTGAGACTTCACAATTTAGTTTCTTGACAAGTTTAGTAAGCCCAGTTTGGTAGGTACTACCAGACAAGGTAGTAAATAGATTTCGTCTTTCATAACAGCTCTTATCAGTTTGTTGCCTGTCTCTAGACTACTATGTTATAAAGATTCAGAGGGCTCACTTAAAATCAGCTGGAAGGAGATCTGGGATCCATTGCTGATGTCTGTCATGGGCATGGGGTATAGGGTGTAGGCATTATGTTTGTAAAGACTTAGTGCATATTTTAGGAATGTGTTCAGCTGCACGTGGCAGAGATCCAATACCAGTGACCGAATATGGGTTTATTTTTCTCACATAGAGAAAAGACTGGAGCTAGAGAGCTTAATTTTTTTTCTTTAATGCTCATTCCCTATTGCTATCAAGGATCCAAGCCCATTTTTCCTTCCTGTCTTTCCTTCCTAAATTATGCTAGTAATTTAGCTGTGATGATGAATTAATTTTATGTGTCAGCTTGACAGGGCCATGGGTCCCTATCTGATCTAATATTATTTTGGGTATATCTCTGAGAATGTTTCTGGATGGGCAGTCAGTCTCTAAATGTGCATGGGCCAGCTGCTTGGCTGACCATGGACATGGGCCTTTTCTGACATTACATTGTGATCCCCGGTTGTGAGGCATATGTGACTATTGAGAAGTCAGCCGTGCAGGCAGGTACCCAGAAGTCTGGTTCACAGAAACTGGACTGGAGAAGTGTGCCTTTTCATGTCATCCCCATTGTCCTCTTGCCAGGGAAGACCTGGCAAGGGCTCTATTCTTTGTTGCAAAGGACATAAGCTCTTCCTGTGTTAGACCTATGGACAATGTCTATTATTGCACTCTCTTTCCTCATGATGTAGGTCTTTCTGGGTCAGTTGCATTGCTTTTGGGCTTAGCTTCTCCAATGTTACTAGCATATGCTGTGGGGATGGTAGCTTCCCCTGCAGCTCCAGCCTGGCTTCTGGAGAGGAGCCATGGGATTCTGAGGGTGGTGTCCATGTTCTCCCATACAAGAGCATTGCTGGGCTCTAGGTGAGAACTTGGAGCCCGAATGAACTCCATGCCCAAAGTAAAGCTTAGAGAAAGAGATAAGTCCATTCCTGTATTTTTGGATCCCTAGAAAGCATCAGGGTGGACAGGAAACTCATTCCAGCATTTTTTCTTCAGTCTGGAGCCTTAACTTTCAAGAGTAAAAGCTGAGAATTTGATAACTGAAGACCAGCTGCTAAATTCAATCTTGGACCAACCTAGGCTGAAGGCTGGGAGAAAGGATTATGATCATAGATCAGATGGGTAGGTTTTGTTGACCATTCATCTGTTATTTTCCCTTAGCTTACCAGACTCAAGTACTTTGAAATGCTATCTTTTGGTTCTCTACCTCTATCCAAAGAAATTAGATGTGGTATCCCAGGTAGGATTGCCAGATAAAATACAGGATGTACATTTAAATTGAATGTCAGATAAACAATCAATAAATAGTATATGTTTATCCCAAATATTACATGGGGTATTCTTATACTAAAGAATTATTCACTTTTTTTTAACATCTTTATTGGAGTGTAATTGCTTTACAATTTTGTGTTAGTTTCTGCTGTATAACAAAGTGAATCAGCTATATGTAAGCATATATACCCATATCCCTTCCTTTTTGCATCTCCCTCCCACCCTCCCTATCCCACCCCTCTAGGTGATCACACAGCACTGAGCTGATCTCCCTGTGTGATGCAGTTGCTTCCCACTAGCAATCTATTTTACATTTGGTAGTGTATATATGTCAATGCTGATTTCTCACTTCGTCCCAGCTTACCCTTCTCCCTCCCCATGTCCTCAAGTCCATTCTCTAAGTCTGTGTCTTTATTCCTGTGCTGCCCCTAGGTTCTCCAGAACCATTTTTTTTTAGATTCCATATATATGTGTTAGCATATGGTATTTGTTTTTCTCTTTCTGACTTACTTCACTCTATATGACAGACTCTAGGTCCATCCACCTCACTACAAATAACTCAATTTCATTTCTTTTTATGGCCGAGTATTATTTCATTGTGTATATGTGCCACATCTTCTTTACCCATTCATCTGTCGATGGACACTTAGCTTGCTTCCATGTCCTGGCTATTGTAAATAGTGCTTCAGTGAACATTGTGGTTCATGTCTGTTTTTGAATTATGGTTTTCTCAGGGTATATGCTCAGTACTGGGATTGTTGGGTCATATGGTAGTTCTATTTTTAGTTTCTTAAGGAACCTCCATGCTGTTCTCCATAGTGATTGTATCAATTTACATTCCCATCAACAGTGCAAGAGGGTTCCCTTTTCTCCACACCCTCTCCAGAATTTGTTGTTTGTAGATTTTTGATGATGGCCATTCTGACCAGTGTGAGGTGATATCTCATTGTAGTTTTGATTTGCATTTCTCTAATGATTAGTGATGTTGACCATCCTTTCATCTGTTTGTTGGCAATCTGTATATCTTCCTTGGAGAAATATCTATTTAGGTCTCCTGCCTGTTTTTTGGATTGCGTTTTTTTTTTTTGTTTTTTTTTTGTTTTTTTTTGTTTTTTTTTTGATGTTGAGCTGCATGAGCTGCTTGTATATTTTGGAGATTAATCCTTTGTCACTGGCTTCATTTGCAAATATTTTCTCCCATTCTGAGGGTTGTCTTTTCATCTTGTTTATGGTTTCCTTTGCTGTGCAAACTTTTAAGTTTTATTAGGTCCTATTTGTTTCTTTTTGTTTTTATTTCTATTTCTCTAGAAGTTGGGTCAAAAAGGATCTTGCTGTGATTTATGTCATAGAGTGTTCTGTCTATGTTTTCCTCGAAGAGTTTTAAAGTGTCTGGCCTTACATTTAGGTCTTTAATTCATTTTGAGTTTATTTTTGTATATGGTGTTAGGGAGGGTTCTAATTTCATTCTTTTACATATAGCTGTCCAGTTTTCCCAGCACCACTTATTGAAGAGGCTGTCTTTTCTTCATTGTATATTCTGCCTCCTTTATCAAAGATAAGGTGACCATATGTGCATGGGTTTATCTCTGGGCTTTCTATCCTGTTCCATTGATCTATATTTCTATGCCGATACCATACTGTCTTGATGACTGTAGCTTTGTAGTATAGTCTGAAATCAGAGAGCCTGATTCCTCCAGCTCCTTTTTTCTTTCTCAAGATCGCTTTGGCTATTCAGGGTCTTCTGTTTTTCCATACAAATTGTGAAATTTTTGTTCAAATTGTGAAAAATCCCATTGGTATTTTGATAGGGTTTGCTTTGAATCTGTAGATTGCTTTGGGTAGTATGGGTCATTTTCACATTAATGATTCTTCCAACCCAGGAATATGGTATATCTCTCCATCTGTTTGTATCATCTTTAATTTCTTTCATCAGTGTCTTATAGTTTTCTGCTTACAGGTCTTTTGTCTCCTTAGGTAGGTTTATTCCTAAGTATTTTAAAGAATTATTCATTTTTTATCTGAAATTCAAATTTAACTGGCATCCTGTTTTTTTTAACATTTTACTTTGAAATTATATCTTCTCAGAAAGTTGTAAAGATAGTATATAGAGGTCCCATGTATACTTCACCCCCTATAGTATATAGAGGTCCCATGTACGGTTTGCCCTAATGATTGCTCTTATACTGTTATAGTACAATATCAAAACCAGGAATTTTATATTGGTACATTGTGTGCATGGTTCTATGTCATTTTATAACGTGTAAACTTATGTAACCACTACAAAGATCTTCCTCATGCTATCCCTTTATCATTGTACTCTCCTCTCTTTGCCCACCTCAAAATATCTAACTCCTGGTAATCACTAATCTATTTCCCATCTCTCTAACTTTGTCATTTGAGGATGTTATATAAATGGAATCATATAATATATGACTTTTTGAGATTGGCTTTCTTCACTGAGTATAATGTCCTTAAGGTTCATCCAATTTGTCCCATGTATTAGATAACAAAATATGTGAAGCAAAACTGATTGAAGGGAGAAAAGAAATAGACAAATTCACAATTATGGCTAGGGACTTCGACACCCAGTTTTCAATAATTGATAGAACAACCAGACAGAAAATCTAAGATATAGAAGAATTCAAACCCTGCCATCAGCCAATAGGATTTAAACAATATTTTTCAAATGTTCCACTCAACCACAGTGGGCTACACATTCTTTCCAAGCACCAGTGGGACACATACCAAGATAGAACATATCCTGGGCCATAAAACAACCTTCAACAAATTTAAAAGAATTGAAATCATACAGACTACATTCTCTGACCACAATGGAATCAAACTAGAAATCAATCACAAAAAGATAATCTCCAAATATTTAGAAATGAAATGACACATTTCTAAGTAATCTTTGAGTCAAAGAGAAGTTTCAAGAGAAAGAAGCTCAAAAAATAAAGTCAAAATAAACCCAAAGCAAGAAGGAAGAAGGAGCAAATAAAACAAGAGCAGGACTCAATGTAATTGAACACCCCTATATATATATATGTATATATATATAAAATCAATGCAACAAAACTAAATTTCTTTTAAAAGATTGTTAAAGTTGACAAGCCTCTAGCAAGAATGACAAAGATAAACAAAAGAGAGAAGACACAAATTACTAATAACAGGAAAGAAGCAGGGAATATCACTACAGATTCTGCGACATCAAAATAATAAGGAGAATATCATAAAAACATCTGTATACACATGAATTTGACAACTTAGATGAAATGGGCCAGTTTTTCATAAAGTACAACCTATCACAGCTCACCTAATGTAAAATAGATAATTTTAACAGCCCTTTATAAAATATAAAAATTATATAATATAAAGGAAGTGAGCATTTTTAACTGAGAACATTGCCACTAAATAAGAAAGTGGAGAATGTGACCGTGTGTAGCAAGCAGCAGTGTCATCCACATCTCCTTTAAACATGGTAATGACTTAACTGAAGAAATTGCTGAGAGGCCATGAATATCCTATGCTCTAAATTCCAAGAAATTGCATTAATCTACAGGTTGCTCTTATTGTTTATTCCCCCTCAGGACCTGCATCATACTCACCTGTTTTTGCCTCTGACAGTGATGGAGGCAAAACATCAATATGGTTTTATCCGTCTTGTAAGGATGGACCTTAGAAATGGAGGCTTTGCTCTCTTCTGTGGATGATGACAAAGTAAGACTTGACTCATGCTTTCTCTTGGTTCCCACAGCAAAGCTACTGAAACAGTATCAGGAAATTGTAAGAATCTTGAAGGGTCAAGAGTCAACAAGCATTTGTTGTTTCTCACTTTCTACTTAACTCTTAATATTTTCTCATCTGTCAAATAGCTTTAGTTTGTCTTATTCATCAGGAGTAAAAGGCTCACAGTGGTTGTGAAATGGTCTTTGGACTGTGTGTCAGTCACTTTAATCCTGGGAAAAGGCATTATATTTCATTTTTTCTTATTCCCTCTTAAAGGACAAAACAAACCCTTTTCCAATTAGAACCCCTAACAGTAGTTTTGAGAGAGTATTTCAGACACAGCTCTCATGATGTCCCCCTGGTTGGTAGAGAAAATTGTGTGGGAATGAAAGCTATGGAAGCTGCAAACAATTAGTATAATGCTTTTGTCTAGAAATGTACATGTATCTCAGTAAAACACTGAATTTGTTATTATTGTATTGTGTATTATTACTATTGTCTTTTGTTGTTACTATCATTATGATTATCTTCATTATCATTTTAGAATACAAGTTCTTTGTTATTACAATAAAATGTCCCTAGTGACACAACTAAAATGTCACTTATTCCTGTTTTCAAATGTGTATATATGCATAGATGTGTGTAGGTGTAGTTTACACATTCTTGTATTTCTCTAGATTACCTTTTTGTTGGCTTAGAAAGGCTAAGTATGAATGTAGCTAGCCTAAGACTGTAGAAAGTTCCTCTTTGAAAGAGAATTTTTTCTCAATTTTGAATTTCCTTTGCCAGTCATTAGAATTTGGTGGGAAATTCCAGTCCTATGAGAAATGCTGACATTAAATTTCTGTAAAATATCTAGAACAATTGATGTTACCTGAACCAGGCCTAATCAATTCTTAATATAAAAAGCTCTCAGAACAAGGGGGGGATGGACAGGATTATGGTAAAAGGAAGTTAATCCAATGTTTTCTCTTTTAAACTAGGAGTTTCCAAAGAAATAAGATCATGAGAATGTCAGGGACTACTTTGGAATAGAAAGGCAAGACAGACATTTATTTTCCTCATCCTTTGGAACTGATATGTCCCAGATCTCCAGTCCAAGGCCACCTTCAGCCACCTTCCCTGGCCAGCCTGTGTCTCTCTCCAACAGTGGCCTTCTGCCACCCCACCTCACCCTGGCACATTTTAAAAAATTTACCTCATTTTTGAGCCACTGAGATAATGATAGAGAATAAACCTAATCAGCCCTGTTTAGAGAGCCTAATTTGTGAAAATTTACAAAAATATATTATATCAGCTAAGGATATATACACAAATACATTCCACTCAAATCACAATTTACCTACTGTACTTATAATGATAGGTATTCTCTGTCTAGTCGAAGTTGATTTTCAAAAAGATAAGCTTTAATTTCATGGATTCCCTTAACTAGCTGCACTGCTTGCTCTGTTTCCTTGATTCTTTATGTAACATAATGAGTAACTTGATATCTGCCTCATATTTTATGGACGCATAATTCATCTCAATTCCAGATGCAGGAAAGTTATTTCTGCTTGAGTTCCCAATGTTTTATCCACAGCCTCAATTAGATGATTATTTAACAGCCAGTTGAATTCCCAGACCAAACCATCAAGGCCTAGGTCTTTAATTGCCTAAAAACTGTTTGTTCTAGTCTTCCCTGGTGGCGCAGTGGTTGAGAGTCCGCCTTCCGAGGCAGGGGACACGGGTTCGTGCCCCGGTCTGGGAGGATCCCACATGCTGCGGAGCGGCTAGGACCGTGAGCCATGGCCGGTGAGCCTGCGCGTCCGGAGCCTGTGCTCCGCAACGACAGAGGCCACAGCAGTGAGGGGACTGCGTACCGCAAAACACAAACAACAACAACAAAAAAAAAAAAAAACTTTTTGTTCTAACATTTGGCTTTCAAATATCCTGCTGGGTCAAGTTTCATTGGAAAAAGATGGCTTTCCTAGCCTAAGAAGATTTTAGAGGATAGAATATAAGCAGTGCCTCAATAAGATAACAAAACATATCTAAAATATTTTTACCTAAAATTCGTATTTATTAAGCCTTGTGTATGTGTGTATACTAAGAAAAAAAAAAAAAAAACCTAGATTTTCTCCATATTAAAAGTATCGGGAATTTAGTTTCCTTCAATGCCAAAATCTACCTTTAATCATAACTAAAGGTGATGAAGAGGCAAATAGGTATATAGTGCATTAAGGGATTAATACTTTCTCGTAGGAAACAGTAAACTCAACTTGATGTTGTTGCAGCCAGTAATTTTTAAATCCTCCATTAAGTATCCAATTATCCCTAAGACGTGTGTTGGCATAACAGACACAGAGCATCATGGGGTATTATTATTTTTATGATGGAAGAGTAAATATTTAATAGAATCTTACTTCTTTAGGAAGTGATAATATCAATACCAGGATATGGTACATCAAATGAAAATGTTACATAGTTAGAATGCTGTAACAGACACACTTATGAAAGTGTTGGAACACTCCCAAAAAGCATTTGAGAAAAGATAAACAAAAAAGGACATTAAATAATGTCATTCAGTTATCCTTTTATGTAAGAAGAGCCAAATAAGTGGAAATGAAACCATTGCAAAGTCATTTGAACTTAAATCTCAAAAAACATAAGAAGAGTGCTTTAATCCTAGCATTGACCAGACTTCCTTTGCAAACCTGAGCAAATGCCATTGTCTTTAACCTCATTTCTCCATTTCTGAAATGAGAAAGATTGGATTTTGTTTCTTCAAGGATCCTTGAAGTGATTAATTGCCTAATGGTTTCTAAAGATCTTTGAAAACCAAAGGGCTGAGATTTAACATATTATGGTGCATCCCCCCCTTGATCATGGCATTTCTGAAATTTCTTTGTAATTAAGTTTCCATTCTCTCTCTCTCTACTTTTTAAAATCTTACTGATTATTTTTCTTGAGATACGTTTTACTGAGAAAAGGGCCAATAGAGCCACTGACCAGCATTTGGATAAGACAAGTTGTTTCGGGTTTATTTTCTAAAATGTGACACTGCCTTCTCTCTTTTTAAAATTTCTTTTTTTTTCTCTTCTCTTTATTTTCCTTTATATTCCTTCCTCTTTATTTTTTTCTTCTCTTTCCCTCATTCCATGACATATTGCAAACATATAGAAAAGTGCAGAGAATAATGTAAGACTTCCAAGGCATGCAGCCATGACACAGATGTCATAAATAAAAATGGTATAGATGATCTTCTTTGCAAAGCAGAAATAGGGACACAGATGTAGAGTACAAATGTATGGATACCAAGGAGGAAGGGGGTGGGGTGGGATGAATTGGGAGATTGGGATTGACATATATACACTACTATGTATAAAATAGATAACTAATGAGAACTTACTGTAACTTACTTACTGTAAAGAACACAGGGAACTTTACTCAGTGATCTGTGGTGACCTAAATGGGAAGGAAATCCATAAAAGAGAGGATATATGTATACATATGTATGATTCACTTTGCTGTACAGCAGAAACTGACACAACAGTGTAAAGCAGCTATACTCCCCCTGCAAAAAAAAATCCATCCAGAGTTCTAACACAAACATGTTTTAGTTTCCCATCTGTCAATTGTAGGAACAAATCATGTCAAATATATTGAGATAAAGAAATATGATGGATAGAATAAGTGGAGAATATTGGGTAAGATGGTATTTTTTTCACAAAATATTGACCATCACAGACCCAGAGGAAACTGAGAAGGGCTATCTTAATTTTTTCTGATAAAAAATTGAAACCCAAATAAGCCACAAATTGCTTGCAAAGAACTTCAAAGTAAAAGTAGGCTTGGCAGCGAGATTTTGCCCATTGCCTCAAGAGCTATCACAGTTCATTCTTCTCCATGGCTGGTATGAATGTTTCAGCTCATTTCTTAGCATTATAAATAATTCATTAGACACTATATGTAATTCACAATCTTCCCTAAATATTGGAAGTCACAAGCATGCCCATGCCTCATGGTTCTAGCTATTTGTGAGTGTTGCTTTTAAGTGCCAGGGATATGGTTCAGTAAATTATTAGAAGCATATTAATTAGCTGTTTTTCATTAGGCAGTATTGCAAGAAAGATCAGCAACAAAATGTTAACAGGTGGAAGATCTGATTTATTGCATATCTCATAAAACAAAACCAAACAAAATTTGGTACAAGTTCATAGTCTCTGTTGCATTAGTTAATTCTGTTATTCACTAATGAACTCTAATATTAATAAATTAACTTATTCATAAAAAAGGATAATGTTGGGGCTTCCCTGGTGGCGCAGTGGTTGAGAGTCTGCCTGCCGATGCAGGGGACACCGGTTCGTGCCCCGGTCCGGGAAGATCCCACATGCCGCGGAGCGGCTAGGCCCGTGAGCCATGGTCGCTGAGCCTGCGCGTCCGGAGCCTGTGCTCCGCAACGGGAGAGGCCAAAACAGTGAGAGGCCCGCATACCGCAAAAAAAAAAAAAAAAAGAATAATGTTTAGCTTCCTTATAGTTTTAATAGAAATAAAATTTTACTTATGGGTGAAGTTTCAAATGTGCCCCTCCCCAGCTCCACTGGCTTCTCTCCTTCTATGAGTTAACCACTGTCTTCAAGATTTTTGTGTCCCTACCAGTATCTTTTTCCATGTGGATGGACGTTTATGTTGTTTTCAAGATTTACTATTTAAAAAAATTGTAATGAACATTTGTGTACTTATTTCTTTTTGGACTGGTATAAGATTTTCTAGTCTGGACCCTCACAGGGAGATTTTTGAGTCATAGATAATTTTATATTCAACTAACTTCAGTATTTTCAAATTGTTTTCTAGATTGGTTATAATGCCACCAGCAGATAGATTATGAGGCTCGTTAGGTCCCTGGATCATCTTTAATTCTGGAGATTGTCAGTCTTAAACATTTCTCATGTGATAGGTATTAAATCATATCTTATTTTTTATGTATGTTTTTTGAGGTATAATTTGCATATAGTAAAATTCACCCTTTTGAGTGTACAGTACAGTATTAGAAATTTTAACAAATTCATACAGTTGTGTAACCACCACCACAATCAATATATAGAACATTTCCATCACCTCCCCAGAATTCCTTTATTTCTCTTTATAGCCAGATCCTTTTTAATTCTCACAAATAGAGCTTCACGGATGCAAGCTGACTGACACACATCCAGGCAACACATCTGTAATCAAGGCACTGGGTTTGGGAATGCCAGCTGAATCTATCTCTTTTATTGAGAAAGCAATTTTTTAAAAAAAGGCATCAGCAGGTATCTCTTTAAGTCTACTTGGTCAGAATTAATTGGGTGTGTTTTGGGGCAGGATGCAGGGAGCATCTTCTGGGAGTTTGCTTGGAAATGCATAGAATTTATAGATTAATGTAGAAAATAAATATGGTCTAACACTGCATGTAGTTGGGCCTTTTTATGTATTTTGATCAAATTTTATATTTTCTCCATAGTCAAAAAAAAGTGAAAAATTCTTGCACATTTTATTAGATTTATTCCTATATACTTCAAATTTATTTTTCAATTGCCAATTAATTTCTAATGATCCTATTTTATAAATGTTATTTTTATTTACTGAACTCTGTATAAATTTTCTAAACTTTTCTAATTATAAATTCAGAATCTTCTAAATTTTTATTTAGATGAATATTTAATCTATGAATGATGACAATTTGGACTCTTCTTTTGCAATTCTTATAGTTTTCTTTCACATTTTCCTTTCTTCATTCCCATTTTTCTTCCTGGTTTGCCCCCTTTTGCATATTTGTTTTAACATTTATGACCTATAAATGTATCTGTTCTTAGTATTCTTTTTTGAAGTAGTTTAACATCTGTCTGTTTTTCTCATGAATTAAACTCTTAAGCAAACATTTATTTTTATATTTGTAAGAGAGTCATGATTTTACATTTTTTTTAACATTATCATTTAACTGTTTTCACTCTTAGAATTTCTGTTTGGTAAGTATTCAAATCTGATTTTTGTTCCTCCATATTGTTTTAGTTTTTTTCTCATGTTTTCTGATTTTTTTTAACTGTAATAAGAATATTTCTGATCGCCTTAACTTTTCTAGCTCTTAGCAGTGCTGTTATCTCCTGCTTGTTGCTTTTCCTGCCTTTCCTCTTGGGAATATGATTCCTGGTATGGTTTGGAACTTTTAAAGTCCTATTGCCTTTAGCACAATTTGCTTTTATTGTGGAATTTCTATCTGCCATGGGTTGTGGAGGGTTCCCTATAGAATAATTTTTGCTTTTGCTAGGGCATGGGTGTGAATGAGCTGTGTTGTTAAAGTTCTGACTTGGTGTTCCTACATATGAGTATGGTGCTGGCTCAGTTTCCATTTTTCACAGGGGAACATTATGGTCCTATCTTGTTTGTATGTTTTCTTATTGTTGCTCTGGCATATCAATCAGAGTTCAATGTAAGGTGCAGAAAAGGGTTTAATAGAATGAATTAGGCTTGACGAATTGAAGAAGTGGATTCTAGAAATCACCCCCAGACTAAAAAACTCATCCTACCCTCAGTCAGAAATCACCATAGGTTCTGTGGTAGAAACATGAAGCTACTGCTGGCACCCCTGCCACTACCACCAGTGCCTCTCTAATCCCAGAAAGTCTAAAGAACAGGCACTAGACAGATGTAGCTGAAAACACAATTCTACAGCTTTGCTTACAAAAGTCATTGAAAAATGAGCCCAACTCTTTTCCACCTTCCAATCTCATGTGAGGGCAATGATTGGTAAACCATTTCCCAGTTCCCTTGCTGTGTGGAATCTAGGAAATGTAGTCGATTTCAGTTTTGTTTCTAATTTATTTTCTTTTGATTTGCTTTCAACACCTCCAGTCAGAATGAGGGTGTAATGAAGCTTGAGTAATTCAATCAATAATGGCCACACCTAGACTAAAGGGGGATGTTCCTTTCAGGGAAATGGTTTTTGTTCCCCACTTCTCAGGTACTGATGGTCAAGTGTCCACTGAGTCCTACGGGAAGCAGATGCTAAGGTGGAGTCAGGACTGTAAACAATTTACTGGGGAATAACACTTGGGAAATGAAAAGGGTGGACTCCAACTGGGAGAAGGAGGCATCTGACTCCAGTACAGATCTAATCGAGTCCACTAGTCCAACAGGGGGCTTCAGGACAAAGGTGGCCCATTAAAGGACTCCCACGTGGTATGGAAATGGCCAGGCCCTTGGACCAAAGGCTTGCTCAGTCATTGGCTGCAGCAACTCTAGGCCGTAAAGCTGAGGGGAGCCTGATGAAATTCAATAACACCTGAAGGCTCTCAGCTCATGACACTCCTTGCAGCAGGGCAATGTGCTCTTTCCTAAAGGGAGATCTTGGCAGGGTCTCACTATGCCTGCCAGAGATCACTTGGCCTGTCACTAGGTTTGTGTCAACCCTTGCTGCCACCTATAAGGGCCTGCCTCTGCTCTAATACCCAAATGCATTGCCACAGCATCAGCTCTTATTTGCTTCCTTGGTTGCTTCTTCATTCTGGGCACAGAAAAATTGTCTTTTTTTTTTTTTCCTTCAAGCTTGGCTACATCATCAGAATTTCTAAGTGTTAACCATAGGCATACAGCTGTTTATTGTCATCTCAATCTGTCTTTTTGCATCACTAAATTTATTTGCCTCCAAGACATCACTTACTAGAGACTTGCTGGAGTCAGTCATCACGTTTGATGCAATTATGAATGTCACTGAGACAATAAGGAAGAATGATCCTCTAGTTGCCACAGATTCACCTGTAAATTGTCCTGGTTACTGTGACTTCATGGTTCAATATTGTCCTGCTTCTAGCCGAGTCAACTGACAACTACTTGACAATTTTAATGATCATTATGCTAGGAGATGGAGGAAATAGAAAATGGAAAAGAAATTGTTTGTATATTTAAGTAGCTCTTAGTTGGATGTACTAATACACAAGGAAGAGTTGAAAAACAATTAGTGTGAAATTATATGGCTTGAACCCTTCCTACTCAAAGTGTGGACTGTGGACTACCAGCAATGGCCACGCCACAAACGCATAATAAATGCATATTCTCAGGCCATACTCCAAACCTATTGAGTCATAATCTGCACTTTAACAAGATCCCCAATGATTCATATGTACTTTAAGGTTTGGAAAGTACTCATTTATACAAAAATGTCATTGTTGATGGATTTGGGAGAAAGAAACTCAACAGGAAAAGAGAGAAACAGGGCCCTTAAATGGTTGTATGTGATCTCACCTTAAAAGAGAATAAATAGAGTTATATGGAAGGGATTTCAGTTCTGTGGAACAAAATGTGATAATTCAATTTTAAAACCTTTCAGAGAAACCTCCAATATTAACCTAAGAATCCACTATAAAATTTTATGGGACATCTAATAAAAGATTATTTTAATTGATATTGACATTTATGTTGTATGTCTTCTATGCTGTAGGAATTTTCATGAAATACATGAAGCCCTTTTGATAATTCATTAACTAGAGCTAGAATGGTCTGAATTTATATTGAATTTCAATATATAGTAAATTTTGCTATTATAAGGCACTTTGTGGCCAAAAAGTGTAGTTTTATTCTAAAGTAGTCTTAGTAAATTCTATCACAGGTATTCTCTGGATTATAGAGAGACTGACATTTTTATGAAGTGGGTTTTGCCAACAATATTTTTAGTGTCTTTCCCCTGTATTCCTACCTCTTCTATGAAGTGGAAACTGTAACTTCACAAAGCAGATCCACATGCTCTGAAACAGTGGAAAGGCGGCTTTTGTTATAAATTAAAATGTGTCTTCTTTGATTTCTTCTCACATTATTAAGACAGGTAAATTGTATTTTCATGAAATGTTTCCATGTAGAAAAAAACTCTGCTGATAGATAATATTATTTCAGAGGGTCTCACTGCAGCTGCCATCCTTTTATTTCTAACTCCAAATCAGAGAGAGGGGACAAACAACCCTTGACTGACACAACTGATTCCAAATCTCAGTGTTATAGAGAGAAGAAAAACACTTCTAGGTATGACTTCAATGTAATTTTTAAAAATTGTCCTCAGGGACTCTGGTTTTTATAGCTTGAGTTAGAAGACATATTAGTGACAGCTGAGAGGGAAGTACAAGGAGGAATCTCAGTTGTGAAGATTGTAGTTTATGTTCAATGTATTAGGAATGAGGACATTGGTTTAATTCCAGTTTATTTATTAAGTGGTTCTTATCTCCCTGTTTTGCTCTCAGTTTCCTAATTTATAGGCAAGTTCAGATATTAATACTGAAAAAAAGACAAGCGGTAGATTAACCAATTTAGTGACTAAACAATCAGGCTTCATTTTATTTATTTATTTATTTATTTATTTTTCGCGGTATGCGGGCCTCTCACTGTTTTGGCCTCTCCCGTTGCAGAGCACAGGCTCCGGACGCGCAGGCTCAGCGGCCATGGCTCACGGGCCTAGCCTCTCCGCGGCATGTGGGATCTTCCCGGACCGGGGCACGAACCGGTGTCCCCTGCATCGGCAGGCGGACTCTCAACCACTGCACCACCAGGGAAGCCCCAGGCTTCATTTTAACAACTTCATTGAGATATAATTCACATACCATAAAATTCACCCATTTAAAGCATACAGTGCAGTGGTCTTTAGTACATTTAGCATATTAATTGTGTAACTATCTCCACAATCAATTTTAAAGAACTTTAATCATCCCAAAAAGAAAGCCGGTACCCTTTCGCAGTCATGACATATTCCTTCTCACCTCAGCCCTGGCAAGCACTAGTCTACTTCCTGTCTGTATGGATTTGCCTATTTTGGACATTTAATATGACTAGAATCACACAACATGTGATCTTTTTGTGACAAGCTTCTTTCATTTAGCATGTTTTTAAGGTTTGTCTATATGTTGGCATGTGCCAGCACTTCATCCCTTCCTATTGCTGTGTAAATGAATGGACACAACAATTAGTTTATCCATTCATTCGTTGATGGACATTTTTGTCATTTCCTCTTTTCAGCTATTATGAATAATTTTGCTATGAATATTGGTGTAAAAATTTTCTGTGAAGTCACATTTCATTTCTCTTAAGAGTGAAATTGCTGGGTCATATGGTAAATCTACTTTTAACCTTTTTAAGGAACTGTTAAAACTATTTTCCAAAGTGTCTGCAACATTCTCACAGCAGTGCATGAAGGTTCCAAGTTCTCCACATCCTTGCCAACACTGTTATTGCCTGTCTTTTTTATTACAGCCATCTTAGTGGGTGTGAAATGGTCCCTCATTGTGGTTTCAGCATGCATTTCCCTGATGGCTAATGACATTGAGCACCTTTTTGTATGTGTGTTGATCATGTGTATATATTCCTTGGAGAAGTAGCTATTGAAGCCCCTTGTCCATTATTACAGACTACTGGATGAAGATTGAAGGAGAGCATCAGGAGCCTGATTGTCGTTGTTATTATATAATTGAACAATTTTCAATATTTCTGTACTGCCTTGTAATATATTAAGATTTATCTTGGATTATCATTCACACACACAAAGTTAACTTAACTTTCTTTATCTAAGAAAAATGATAGTTTTTTTTGCAGATTAAATTCTTCCCTCAAGATTTGAGGAGGTCTTGTTTCAAGTGTTTATTTCATATAAGGGGGTATCTCCAGGGTGTGTGTGTGTTTGTGTGTGTGTGTGTGTGAGTATGGATATGTGTATCTATGTGTGTCCATGCATGGCATCATTGGGAATTTACCCTTTTACTGAGTTTGTTGAGTTTTAATGAAGCCTGATATTGTCCCCCAGGGATCTACTCTCTCTCTACTGGGTTCCTTGGTGAACCAAATGATGTCTCAAAATATGATGTTCATGTCTGAGGGCCTGGAGTTGTCTGGTTATGTCCACTTATCAGTAGAGTTTGGGGCAATAGCAATATTTGTGGGCTGATCCAAACCACTCCAGTCATTTATGGGAAAGAACTGATATTTATACAAATTAATTAGATACTTTGCATTAGTCCTTGCCGTCTTTTTCTTCTTAGTTTCCTGGATATTTGCGTTATCTTACTTAGTTGTCTATGATAAATGTACACAATGGCTTAGTCTTAAACATCAGGTAAAGGATTTCATGCAAACTAGTAAGAACAAGGAAGAAGTAATTATTTAAGAGAAAGTTAAACAACTGAGGACTTAGGAATGGGAATCAGCTACCCAAGGGTAGCTATAATATCAGCTTTAAAAATGTTTTTGGTTACCTAAAAGTCACAGGAAAAAGGCGAAAAATATTTTTAGAAATCAAAGTATTTTAAGAAAGCAGTTATTTAGTCTGAATTTTAGTTAAGGACATTTTGCTCTTCCTATTTAATTTTAAGAATCGATGCTTGATTTTTTTAATTGATCAAAGATGTTTGGATTTACAAATAATTGTATGAACGAATTTAGCATAGCAGGGTTCTTCATGTGTCTTGTATAATGAACATATTGCAGCAACTATCTTTACTTTCTCATTTCCCATTCACCATCCATTCTTTCAAGTGCATTTGCATTGTCTACACTGAATTATGCAAATAAATGAATTTTATCAAATAAGAGACACATAAAGGTAAGAAGGTCTGACTGAAACATGATGAGTCTGAAATTATTTTCCTTATTCTTCTCCTTGATACTGTACATTCCTGTGGCTCTACAAGCCTTCTGCATTTACTTACATATTTGGCACATATTCATTTAAACTTGCTACTTTTATTTAGAGGGATTCTCCATCTTCTTCATTTGAATTTGTCTTGTCTCTTTCATTAAGCTGGAAACTACTCCAGGGGACTTGGTTTTCCCATGGCTGAGAGAACCAGCACTTTTTTGAGTCCCGGGCTGCTTCTGTGTTGTACAATGATTGACAAGTAGATCATACATCATTGTTGTCATTTTTGCTAGAATTCCAGAAGTTATTATCCTATGTGGGAAATCTTCCTCCCCACCCTATCCCCAAGTCTCCCATCTCTGTTGCTCTCGGATAGGAAGAACATCAGGCAATCCTGCACTGAGTAGCTGAGTCATCCACCTCAGGTGGAGAATGGGACCACAGAAGAGATACTGTGCAGTTTGTTGAGGGCAAAAAGGTTTTAGATTAATGTAAACAGGAGGGAGGAACCAATGTCAGTCTAAGGTCAAAGGCTGAGACTCCTGTTCCAGTGTAAACATAGTATTTTTGCAAAATCTTTGCAAGCACTCAACACGCGAACGTGTCTTTACGCAAAATCAAATGATTGTGGAGTTGGGCTGCATTTATGTATTGCATTCTCAAGCTCCTCATTGTTAAGGCAGTGTAAATATGACTCTTACCTTACAAGCATCTTTAGAAAACATGGAGAAGAAATAGGTGAAGTGAAAATGGGAAGATTTCTTGAAGACAATTCAGAGCCAATGGAAGCTACACTGTTTGAAAATCTTAAACTCTCCCAACTTTACTAATATGAAGTGCAGCATATTTTAAATTTTAATTTATGTTTTTATTCTTGGGAATTTGTACCCTCCCTCAGCCAAACCCTCATTTATTTGTTTGCTCTCATCTTTCCTAGAACATCCATATTTTATAGCAAGTAAAAGGCCTGGTTAACCAAAGTTACTAATCCAGGAGAAAGAGTTCCAGCAGGAAGCATTTCTAGACCAGGTCAGTAACAGACAAAATGAGCAAAGAAGCAGACTTGCTGAGCAACTTTTTGGCTAATACTATTGGAAGCAACACTCAAAAGCAATTTACAGCTTTGCAAAGTTTGGGTTTTAAAGCAATCCTTGTCTCCTCATTCATTAGTAAGGTTGCAGGGTTAGTGACTGGGTGATCCTGCCAGGTTCATGTGTATCAGTCCCAGAGGCAAGACTCTGTGTGCTGAGAGCATCCACCAATATGACATAAAAAGTATAATTGTTAACATTTTAACTTGCTTCTCTTTAATTTGTAATAGCTACTAACTGTCTCAGTCACGGACATTCTAAAAAGAAGTGTATAGGGGCTGAGCCTGTTGTAATGGACTATTATTTCTCAAGTTAATGGCAGGAGAGCTTTTTCGGAGTAGGGTAAATTGAGATATCCCAAAATAAATTTAAAAGATTTCATTTCATAATAAACTTCACTTTCAATGTTTTTAATTATTTTTTATTGCGGTAAAATATACATAACAAAAATCTTACCATGTGTATGTATACAGTTCAGTGATATTAAGGACATTCACATTTTGTGCTACCATGAGCACCATCCAACTCCAGAACTCTTTTCATCTTGCAAAACTGAAACTCTGTCTCATTAAACAACTCCCTGTTCCTCCCTACCCCCAGTCCCTGACAACAACCATTCCACTTTCTACTTTCTGCTCTATGGATTTGACTACTCTAAGTACCTCATATAAGTGGAATCATACAGTATTTGTTCTTTAGTAATTGACTTACTTCACTTAGCATGATGTCTTCAATGTTCATAGCATGTACCAGTACTTCCTTCCTTTTAAAGGCTGGATAATATTACACTGTGTGTGTGTATGTATGTATGTATGTATGTATCTATATCTATATCTATATATACATATATATATTACATTTTGTTTATCCATTCATCTGCCTATGGCCCCTTGGCTTTTCCACTTTGGGCTATAGTGAATAATGATTATCAACTTCATTTTAAAAGGAAAAGTTCTCTGCACTCAAAGTGTTAATGTTTTGTCACAATGTTTCATGTTGGATTTGAAGATAGCAAAATCCATTGAAAAACTGAGATCCATATACACTGTATAGAAATCATAGATATTATTTATTTATTTTTCTGTCCAGGAATAAAATATTCCTGGAAACCTTTATATTGTGCAGAATAGCCAGTCTTTCAAGCTCAGTGCCTCTGTCCACTAACTGTGTTTACAAGAGAAAGGTGACTGCATTATCTTCCGGAATGGAGGGATACATGCTCCTTTTGCCTGTGATATTTATGGTAAGGACTCTGTTCCAGGGATTTGGGGCTTTATGAGGTTCTCCTCAGTGGGATGCCTTTTAATTGCTTAAGTTATATTAGTCCTTGAGGTAAGATCATTTTCTCAAGTGTCCAACTAAGTCCCCTGATCAACCCTCCTCAAAGCCACAGTAAAATTGGCATGCTTCAGTAGGGCAGGAATGCTAACATCCCAGATCTGAGAGAGGTAATTTCGTCCAAAATGCACTCCAGTGATGTTTATGTTTCAGATAAAGTGCTTACAACACTGTCGCTGCCCTTTTGACCCCTGTTTCCTTGTTCCTGTGCTTCTAGGAGAAAGTGATACTTAAATTCAAATCTTTACTTTTATTAGCTCCCAGAGTGAACTAGGATTTCAGTCCAATCTTATCTCTGGTATAAACATCCTGTTACCATTCATATCTTGGAGATATCTTGGGGAAAACGATTAAATACATTCCATCAAGGGAACATATGAAAACTCCTCAGAATCTGTTCCTGTCTTTCTTTCTTTCTTTTCTTTTCTTTCTTTTTTTTTTCTTTCTTTCTTTCTTTCTTTCTTTCTTTCTTTCTTTCTTTCTTTCTTTCTTTCTTTCTTTCTCTCTCTCTCTCTCTCTTTCTCTCTCTCTCTCTCTTTCTTTCTCTCTCTCTTTCTTTTCAAATTCATGGCCGTATATATGACAAACTCAAGGCAAAGCATTTTCAGAACAAAAAGGCACACTCTGCAGTGGCTGTTGTGGGGAGGGGCAGCCTGTGAGGTGTGAGTGAGGGAAAGGGGGTGAGGGCTGGAGTTACAGCCATACGCTGAAGTTGTTTCTCAGGTTGGACCCTCTTGTGTGGACAGCATCTTCAGCTGAGCTATAGGGGTTGAAAAATAACACTTCAACCTGTTGCAAAACACAGCAGTGAAGATGCACTTCCCAGTTCTCTTAAAAGCAAAACCTGCATGAGCCTTTAGAGATTTATGACTTCAAATAAGTAGGATGCCACTTCCCGTGGTTGGCTCTATTCTCCTAAACCTCATCTCTTCAAATATAACAAGTGAAGGGCGTAAACAGAGAGGGAGGAGAGCTTCAGGTCACTTAGCTGATGTAGCCTCTGAAGGTATGATGAGAAATCATACGTTGAAACTGAGGCCAAAAGACAGCTAAACCTTAATATCTGGGAGAAGGCTTGTGCAGACCAATTGAATGGTGAACCATTTTATTTACTGAGGATATTATAATGGTTTAGACAAGTAGATTAAACAGCTCTATAAAACAGAATTCTGCACATAATCAAATCTCCATTTTGCAATAAAACTTATCTGTCAGTTTGACAGAAATCAATGAGCTAGTAAATATGAAGACATGGAGTGAACTGAAGCAAAATGCCGTAGGAATAATTGTCAGCACCTTGAATTCAGTTGGTGTTTTCACATGAGAAGTATGAGATGTGGAGCCAGGAGCCTCACCACGAGTGTGGATCCTGACAAAACACTATCGACCCAGAGTGCTGCGCAAATCCCACAAGAGCCAGTCACATATAAGGAAGACTGCCTGGATCTTGCTGTGACTTTCCGGGGGTGCCTTATTTTTTCTTATTAAGTAGTTTTTCTTGAATGAAGGGAGAATCATATGTTCAGATTCTGGCAGCACGGAAGTTTCTTGTAGAACCAGAACTACCCTATTTTTTTCTAATTGTGAATATGTATTATGTTAAAATCTGGATGTCATCTTTGCATATTTAAATTGTTTTCATTGTTTATATATAATAAAAAATATTAAAAAAATAAAATAAAAAATATATAAAATATATAATATTGTTTACATAAAAAATATATATGTTTTATATATATATAAAAAATTGTTTTTATTGTTTATATATAATAAAAAATGTCTAGGCAGTGGAAAAAACAAAAAATGAAATTAAGAACATAAATTGGAATGTAGTAGAGACATAGAGGAAAAACAAAGATCGTGTAAATCTTGTCTGCAGAATTGAGGAGAGCCATACTTAATACAGGTGAGGTGGCTTTGGACTTTCAGAGTGCCATCGAGCTGAGTATATCTAACCTGAGAACAGTTTTAAAACAGTGGCTCCATTTATAAGAATGCTTGTTACATGAAACCTTCTTTATTATCAGAATCACATCAGCATATCAGCATATCAGAATATCAGTATGCTCCTTGAATGCTCCTGTCTAAACCCCTTACAGGCTTTCACCTGTTCTTGGCATAATGACAGCTTCTGGAAACTGCCATTTATTCATGTAAAGAACTCAACTACTTGCTATCTGTGTGTATATGTCCAATTTAACTTCCCAATGATGATTAGTGTCCAAAGCAGAGAAGAAATATTCAGTAATGAATTATTTCTCTGTTTATATATCTATTCCTGAGGTGAGTTGTTTAAGGAAGGTTTCTTCTTAGATTATTAATCTTTGCCAAAGAATATCATCAGCTGTTTGAACTTTGCATTTCATACCAGAAAACCAGACACATCAAAAATTGCTTGAAATAGACATCAAATTTGAAGTAAATAAGCACTCGTAGATGTTTTATTTATGTATTGTTACGTAACGAATTACCTTGAAATTTGTTTTTAGTTTAAAGGAACAAGAGTTATTGAATATCTCTTACCGTTTCCTTGGGTCAGGAATTCAAGAACGGCTTGGCTGAGTGGTTCTGTGTCAGTCTCTCATGAGTTTACATTCAGGGTGTCGGCCAGGCTGCAGTCAACTGAAGGCTTCACTGGCTGGAGGGTCAGCCATTCATGTGGCTGATAAGGGCTGGCTGTTAATGGGACGCTCCAGTGCCTCATAATGAGGGCTTCTCCAGAGGGCTGTTTGAGTGGCCTCACAGCATGGTGACTGGTTATCCCAGAGAAAGTGATCCAAGAGACCACAGTGGAAGTTATAATGCTTTATATGACCTACCTCAGAAGTGACAGTCACTTCCTCCATATTCTGTTGATAACATGACCAGCCCTGACTGAATGTGGGATAGGACCACACAAGGGCATGAAGACCTAGCACCAGGGGCTACTGGAAACCATCTAGGAGGGTGACTACCATTTTAGGTATTTTTTTCAATAATTAATACATGTATATGATGCATGCTCATCATATATATGTCCTGAGAAAGAACTTCACACATAATAGGCTTATTGTAAATATATGTTGAAGGACTTCATGAGATATTTATTTGAATATTTAATCCATGAAGAGTAAAAGTGGATACTTTGTTACTCATAGTTATTTATTATTAGAGCCTGAGTTTGACTCCATGTATAAATTAAACCTATATAAGCATGTTTAAGAAACTGGAGGGCTGGGAAGCCACTCATGCAAGACTGAGGAAGACTTGGAAAACTTACTCAGAGAGATGGGCCTGACCAAAGAAATAAACAAGAGCACTGAGGGACACCTGGCTCTGGAATTGATTTCCATACTGAACTCCACTAGACATTTTTCTTTTATATTTTTAATCCCAAATGCAAACAATATGGTCATGTTGCATTATTTTGCATTTACTTGATTACTATTGAAGTGGATTATTTTCATCATGGATTTATTGGTCTTATCTAGCTCCTCTTCTGTGAAATTTCTGATTGTAGTTTTTGGCCCATTTTAAAAATTCAGTTGTTTGTCTTTTTACATCAGTTTCTTATTTATGATTTTTGCAAACTCTTCTTTAAATTTATTATTTATTTATACAAATACTTCTTTAGATGCATTTGGTTGTTCATATTTTGTTAAAAGTAATCCATTTTTAGATTTATTAACATAAGGTTATATATTCTATTCCAATTTGTTCTAATCTTATAAATATCTCTCATTCTATTTATCAAGTCCAAAATACTTTATATTTTATTAATTCTCCTTTCAAATTTCTTTCTTCTATCTTTTAAAAACTTAATTTTGCTTTTCCTAGATTCTTATTTATTTATTAGTATTTTTTTCTAATGAATGTGTTAAAGGTTCTAAATGCCTCTGAGTGTTGCTCTGGCCATGCCTACAATGTTTTAGTATGTATTGCACTCACTGACATTTATTTCTAAATGATAATTGATTTCCATTTTTAATTTTCTCCTTACATCTAAAATTATACACAGAAGAATTTTATTGTCGAGTGGATAGATTTGAAACCTATTCTTCTAATAACTTCTAGTTTCATAGCATTGTAAATAGAATATGGCCTCTATAATTTCTATTACTTGGCACTAGGCAAAATTTTCTCTGTGGATTAATTAATGGTTGGTCTTTTAAAACGTCTAACAAATATTTAAAATATGATGTGTCCTCTTCCTTAAAACATTGATTGTAGTCTCTCCTCTCTGCAGTCTCAAATTCTTCAGTATAGAACTAAAGAGCCTCTTGAAGTTTCCCAAATATTTCATGCTCTTTGGGCCTTTGCTCATGACATTTCGTATTCCTGGAGTATCCTCTTTCTTTACCTTAAATTGGCTAAAATCTACTTTTTTTTTTTACATTCATTTTAGAAAATGTATCCTGTGCACTTTCTATAAACTATTATCTTCAAATGCCATTTTCTCTACAAAAGATTCTCTAATCTCCCTCAAGACTGTACCAAGTTTAATATGTGGGGCTTTCCACTAATACTCTACCCTGCCTCTTCTGAGTATGGCACTTGCCTATTTATTGACTTTCTGTCATTAGTGTACAGACCACTTTGAGGCAGGGGTTGTATGCTGTTCCCTAGTATATATCCAATTCCTAGCAGGGTGACTGGCATCTAGGAGGTGATAAGTAAATACGTATTGAATGACTCAGGAAGAAAAGTAACTGTACAAATCATGAAGGGGACCTGATATTACCAGGTAATGGGGAGCTATGGAACTTCTTTGTGCTAAATATTGTGCTAAATGTCATAAAAATATAACTTCTAATTCTCAAAACCCTGAAAGGAAAACTGAGACTCAAAGGTACATATGTGTTGGCTTAAAGAGGCAAAATGAAAATAATTGAGAATAATTTGAACATTGTAAAGAGTAAAGCTAGCTCACTGGTAGAGTGACATCAAAGAAACTGATGGAGAACACCAAACAATTGAGCAAAAACTTTCACAATCAACTTTATCAGACCTCTGGAAAATTGTCAGAAGCTTACATCAGTGAAACAAACACTGAATAAAGAAAAAAGCAACTCACAGCTAGGGTCAAATCTTGGCATGCTTCAGGGTGACAATTAGACAGGTTTTTCCTGTAACCTGGGAAACAGAAGCGAGAATTTGCTAACATGTATTGGCAGAAACCTGGGGAAATGTGTGGGAAAGATCTCCAAAGGTGTTGGACCAAAAAGGAAGGAATATAAAACTGGATTAGACTGAATTAATTGATATGGGAATACAGCCCCATTCCGGGGCTATCCTGAAGAACAGTGGTGAAGAAAAATCCTCCTAGGAGGCAGAAGTCTATTTTATGGAGTACGCTGGTTGCCCACTATGTCTGAAGTGAATGCTGGCCAAAATGAAGATCTATACTGATTTATGGGGCACTTGTTGATAGTTCAGTTCAATGGTTAGGGACTTTGAAAAAACAAGATGGGAAGATTGGTAACAAATATGCTTCTGGATGAAGTATATGGGTGGACCTTTCAGAATGGACACAGAATGTGAAGTTTTTTTTGTCTTATGTTAACACTAATCAAAGGATATCCACTGCAGAGCAGATGCTTAATAAGTATACAAAACAATGCATTTGTGGATATCAGTCAGTCTCTTTCCCCAGCCAACCCAGTTCTTGCTCAATAGACCCATGAACAAGAAGTCCACAATGGTAGAAATATAGGCTATGCATAGACCCATCATAAACTTCCTCTTACTAAGGCTGAACTGGCTACCCCGAATCTATAGCCTAATCTGCCAACATTGGAGATCAGCATTGAAATCCCAATATGGCACCATTCCTGGGTACCACCCTACCACCTAGTGGCAGGTTAATTACACTGGCCCTCTTCCATTATGGAAGCATAAGAGATTTGTCCTCATTGGAATAGACAAATATTCTGGATATGAATTTGTCTCCCTGTCGGTAATATTTCTTTTAACATTACCACCCGTGGATTCACAGAATGCCTGATCCACCATCATGGTGTTCCCCATAGCATTGCATCAGATCAAGAAATGTATTTCACAGCAAGGAAGGTACAGCAAGCTCCTGCCTGGGAATCAACTGACCTTACCATGTACCTCATCACCCCAAAGCAGTTGGCCTAATTGAAAGATGAAATGGCTTGTTAAAGACTCAGTTATGGTGTCAGTTGGGAAATAACACTATGAAAAGGTGAGGTTCTGTTTTACAGAGTGGAGTTTATTCTTTAAATCAGAGACCATTGCACAGCAGTTTTTTTCCTATAGCCAGAATCAAGGGGTGGAAGTGAAAGTGACTACTGTCACTGTTATACCTAGTAACCCCTTGCAAATTTGTTGCTTCCCATTCTGGCAACTTTGAGGTCTGCTGGACTGGTGATTTTAAACCACAAGGGTGTTTGGCTCCACCAAATTGGAAGATGAGAATTCCACCTGGACATTTTGGGTTCCCTATGCCACCAATCCAAGAAAGGAGAAAGGGAGGTGGGCTAAAAAGGAGGAAACCTAGTAGTTGATTTTGATTACTAAGGGTAAGGGGTAAATCTGGTTACTGCTGTACAATAAAGACAAAGAGAACTATGTCTGAAATTCACAGGATCTCCAGGGAGCCACTTAGCATTTCCACCTCCAGCTGTAAAAGTTTATGGAAAACTGTATCAACTGATATTAGGCAGGATGACTAAGGACCCAGACCCTTAAGAAATGAAGATTTGGGTCACTCCATCAAGTAAAGAACCCAGAACAGCTGAGGTTCTGGCTGAGGTCGAGGGAAATATGGGGATGGTAGATGAAGTTGCCGTAGATATCAGTTATGACCTTGTGGCCATTTACAGAAATGAGGGCTGTAGTAACTTTGCAAAAGTGCTTTATGCTTGTTACATGCATATGTTTACTTGCATGTATGACTCATTCTCTTCTTTCTCCTTGTTGTATATGAAAAAATTCATATACAAGTTATAGGAAGTTAATACATTTATTGGAGATAATAAATAATTGGAGTTATTGGAGGTAATAAATAATTATAATTTAAATTTGAGTTACAGAATATTTTGAGACAAATATGTGACTGAATATGAGGAGTAATTAATACAGCTTACAACACACTGTCATTGCATCCACGTTGGGACTGTGTGTCTTCCTATATGGGGGAAGAATGAGACCTTCACTTGTAAAAAGGAAAGTTGCGTTTTGTTGCAGGAGAGATCGTGTGTAGAAGAGAACAAATGGAAGCTGAGTATCCAAGGGTGGGAACTGTTTTCAATTATTTGTCTCTCATCAATGAATATACCCTTCAATATGTGTTCTGTGATGAACAGGATTTGTTCAAGCATTTCCCCTTCAAAGTGAGTATGATGCTAAATTTCTCGGCAGAGTGTGCTGGGGAGACACTGCAGGAAGAAGAGGGTACCTGCAGTTTCCCCAGAGGAGGTGGTAGCGGGTGGGTGTGTGAGGACATCCAGTGGAGCCTGCTCCAGCCATGATCCCTCTGTGACCTGGTACCTCTGCCTCGTGATCACTTTCCTGCAGTCTTCTCAACACAGAAACCAAAGTCCCCACACTGTCTGCATGCAGCACCTGTGATGCAGAGGGTCATATCCCAGGCAGCCTTTCCTTTGAGTCCACACGTAGCCTGTGTGTGCAGCCAGGGGGGTGGGGAGTCCACCAAGAGCTTCCACTCCCTCTGCAAGTCCCTGTGCACCTGGATTCCTACTGCGTGCTCACGCACCCAGTTCCTCATCACCTGCTCCCTCACGTGCCCTCCAGAGGGTTACCTATTGTTTACCCAGAATCTCCAGACCTGTTGTGGTTTAGCTGAACTACTGAATTTCTCTGTTATCTGGTGGCTGAATCATACCTTCTCCTCTAAGGTTTAAACTCCTTCCACGTTTGTCCTTCTTGGGGTACTCTCCCTTAGCCCTACAGTATCTTGTAGACTTCCCTTAGATCTTATACTTACTCCTTTACTATAGTTAGTGTTTTTAATTTTTTTAATCTGTATACTGGATATATATATATATATATATATATATATATATATACACACACATACATTCTTTTTCATATTTTTATCCATTATGCTTTATTACAGAATACTGAATATAGGTCCCTGTGCTATACAGTAGGATCTTGTTGTTTATCCATCCTATATACTAGTTTGCGTCTGCTAATCCCAAACTCCCACTCCATTCCTCCTCTACCCCCTCCTCACCCTTGGCAACCACAAGTCTTTTCTCTATTCTGTGAGTTTGTTTCTGTTTCATAGATAAGTTCATTTGTGTCATATTTTAGATTCCACATATAAGTAATATCATATGGTATTTGTCTTTCTCTTTCTGACTTACTTTACTTGCCATGATAATCTCTAGGTTCATCCATGTTGCTGCAAATGGCATTATTTCATTCTTTTTTATGGCTGAGTAGTATTCTAGTTAGTGTTTTTATATCAAGCTTTCCCTATTTAACCTACTGTGTTGTTTCTATATTCTGATTGGACCCAGATACTAAAATAATCTTCTTGATTCAATATTAAATTCTTTGGATGTAATAATGATAAAAAAACAAGAAATCAAATAAACTAAGCTATGATACTCATTACCTTTGGGTTGGAACATGAGATTAGGGTAGGAGGCTTAGGGTATTATCTCATTTTTTGTAATACTTGAAATTTCCATACGGAAAATATTTCACATAAGTTACACAATTAATAAAAAGTGAGAAGTTGTTCCTTTTGAAATGTTAAAATATTTTATTAATTTGTACATATATAGTTATTCTGAACCTAGTTATAAAGGGCTACAGTTTATTAATAAATTCAGCAAAACTTATTTATTTTTATATATCAATTTTATTTCTGGATATGTCATATCACTGGTCTGGTCTACCAGTAACTAGCTTCTAAGGAAAGATAGAAGCACCTCATTTTAGTATAATGCCACTGGGAGGGGCAAATCTGACTTAGAGGAACACTGTTAGTTGTCACTTCTCTATCTATGTGCCTATATTAAACTTTTCTCAAGACTTGGGTAGCAAAAGTTTAAAAAATGTAACTTTTTTTTTTTTTTTTTGCGGTACGCGGGCCTCTCACTCCTGTGGCCTCTCCCGCTGCGGAGCACAGGCTCCGGACGCGCAGGCCCAGCGGCAACGGCCCACGGGCCCAGCCGCTCCGCGGCATGCGGGATCCCCCCAGACCGGGGCACGAACCCGCGCCCCCTGCATCGGCAGGCGGACTCCCAATCACTGCGCCACCAGGGAGGCCCTAAAAAAAAAGTAACTTTTTATCACTCTCCGAATAGAATATTATCTTGGAAAATACTGAATTCATGATTATTAATGTGGTTTCAAAGATATTATCATAATTTTAAAGAGTTCATAATTTTTTCTATATTTAATACTTGTGCTGGTTGCAAAATTATTATAAAAAATTAATATTTCATCTCTGGAATAGTTCCTTCTTTACATAGGCACACAGACACACACACACACGTACACAGGAATGCATTGATGTATCATCATACTAGGTTAAAAGTTTGGAAGTCTGGAAATTCTAGATTGCCAACAAGATATTGTGTTTCCTAAGATGTTTTAAGGAATCCACAAATTGAGATTCACTTTAAGGAAAATCCCCAAGTAAGTTTGTCCAAGAGAAGATTAAGAAGGAAAATGGAGGAGGAGGCTTAGGTATGGTGGAAAGTGTTCAATTCTCTAGATTTTTTAACCCAAAATCACCAGCTAATAAGGCATCTAATTAAAATGTAGAATTCACAGCAATCACTATTTTGCATCTGATTTTTACATACCTTGGAATGGAAATAAGTTAAAATATTCCTGTTAAAATGACGACTGAACAATATGAAGACTTAGACTTGACCACCTGCTCATGCAGTGAAATCTCAGCCTGTTTTGTTGTCTCTTTGTTGGATGTTTAATCAAAGATGATAATGTGGAATTAAAGACATATGGAAAAAGAAATCATTTTTTGAAAGGCTCATTATGATTTGCCTTGCTACATCAGAGAGTTAACTTTGAAAGTAGATATTGCACGCCCATAATCTGGTAACTGAATTTGGAAAGAAGGAAGGAAGGAAGGGAGGGAGGGAGAGGGGAAGGGAAAAGAAAGAAAGAAAAGAAAGAAAGAAAAAGAAAGAAAGAAAGGAAGGAAGGAAGGAAGAAAGAAAGAAAGAAAGAAAGAAAGAAAGAAAGAAAGAAAGAAAGAAAGAAAGAAAAAGAAAAAGAAAGAAAGAAAGAAAATAAACTGCTACTTATCTTTCTTAAAAGGAAACTAAAGGAATGAGGAGTGTTATTTGTGAATGAAGATGTGGCCTCATGTTGACTGTTCCTTTCTGAATTTGGCCAGAGAACTATGTATCCCACTTAGGGTTTTGGAATTCAAGAAGTATCACTAAAGGAAAAAGAAACTTTCTGGACATGAGATGGTAAAAAGTGTATGAAATAGGATCCAACTTATATTTGAGGATATCTGAGTTATCCTCAAATGAAATGAAAATGTATTGAATATTAGTTATATTGAAAATGTAATATTGAAAATGTAATTGAATATTAGTCAAGGCACAGTGAGTGCTAAAATTAATTTCAAAAGTTTGGAATTGTTGGAACTCACAAAACAGTACTATCAAAGAAATGGGAAGTTCTGAACTCTTCATTGCAGACACTGGATTTGAGATGGACTAATAAACGTGGTAATCAGATAGGTAAGAGGTATGGAGATAGGGGATGTGAAAGCATGCTCCGTGGAAGAGACAGAATAAAGAAAGGCAAAGGAAAAAAATATACATAAAGAAAAAGAGACAACATATAATGGCATGTTAATCTTGTTCCATGTATTAAGATATATTTATTATTTATTTTACACAAACTAAATCATTTTCAGTGTAATCAACAACCACTTCTGCATAAACATTGATTGATGAAAATGGATGCTGTCCATTGAAAGTAACATTACAGCTTATACTCTTCTCATCTGCAAAATGGTTCAGTAATATTTGTCTCCCCTGGTAGTTTGAGGGTGAAATGGACCCAGTATTAATTAAATGAGGCAAGGAAGTCATGCTTCAGCTTCATAGCATGTGAGACTCCATCCCATAACTTAGCAAACATGAATTATCACACAACAAGGTGTCACTGCACACCCACCCGAGGCTAATTTGGTTTAGAATGTGGAGTATCTGGAACTCTCATATACTGCCAACCAGAGTATGAAAAGGTACAATGCCTTTGATAAACTAACAGAGTAACTATACTTACCCTATGACCCAGCAATTCCATTCCTACATGTATACCAAAGAGAAAGGAGTTCATGCACCCACTAATAACATACAAAAATGTTCATAACAGCCTTAGTCATAATAGCCAAGTAGTAAGGAAACATCCATCAATAAACAAGTATCCATTAACAGAAGAATGGAAGGATAAACTGATATATTCTTATAATAGATGCACCAGAGCAATAAAAAGAACAAACTGATAGATACAACAACATGGATAAATAAATCTTGAAAAAAATGAACATTGACTGACAAGTAAGCCAGTCACAAAAGTTGGCATCCTGAATGGTTCCGCCTGTATGAAGTGGAAAAGCCGGCCAACATTAATCTACTGGAGACAGAATAACAGTTGCCTAATTCTGAGAGGGGGATGGGGATTGACTGGGAAGGGGCACAAGGAAACCTTGTGGGGACCTAAAAGTCTTCTATATCTTGACCAAAGTGACAGTTACAAGGGTGTATACATTTGTGGCAAATAATAGAGTTATAGATTTGAGTTTTGCTGTATGTAAGTTATACTTCAATAAAGTACTATTATCTAAATAAATGAATGACTGAATAGCTAAATTAATGAACACATAGCATCAATTTAAAAATGCTTGCCAATTGTACTATTACTTACTATTGTTGTTGTTGTTGTTGTTACTACTAGTGTTTTTCTATACTGGACACCAAATGGCTATGTCATATCTGCAAGGGTGGTGGGGATGGCTTAGGGTGAAAAAAAAGTAATAGTCTGTTGTATTATATTAAATCATATTAGATGAGTTCTGGAGGCTCAATTCTTTGTTGGCTCTGGAAGTTAGGCAAGTCTGAGTTCTCTAAACTTTCATCCCTATTCTTAATACATGGGTAATAATTGTACCTCTCACAGTTTTGTAAGAATTGAAACATTTGTAAGGTAACGTAACACATATGAAACAATATGTGATATGAATGTAACATGTAATATGAAACATGTTATCTATCCTTTTTATTTTCACCATTAAAATCCTAGCTAATTTTTGGTAGGTTATGTTGCAAATGTAGTTTAACTACATTTACCAAAGTTTAACTTAGTTTTTGGTATTATACTTGCTAAAGTACTTTTTATTGTTTTTTACTTAAGAGATTTATAAAAAATCACTTTCATATTAATTCATGTTATGTTTTGATTACTATTTATGGTTAATCACTCTGGTGACTGGATGGCTTTTCTGAAGGTTATTGTTACCATAATCAACAGGATTAATATAACCTCCTAGGAAGCTAAATGCTTATTGTAGTAAAATGTAAGCTGCTTGAGAGCAGACACTTCGCTGTATCTGTGGCTACTGACATCTATTATGTACATGGCCTAGCATACAGTAAACGTTTAATAAATATTTGCTGAATCCATAATTAATATATTTGGTAAACAAAAACCTATTTCTTAGAACTGAACATGCTCAAACTCTCTCTTTGTGAAAATCCTGAAGGTTGAAATTTTGAAAAGCTGCTAGTATATATATTTCATGCAATGCACCAAGAGTTTCTAAAATAGAAGTCTCAAAATATGATAGACTTTGCTTCCAGGAAAGTGTTTTGCACCTAGGTTAGAAATGATTTTCTTTGGATGTATGGGACTTTGGATGATCACAAGACACAGCAAGCAGCCTTGTGTCAGCATGACACGGTGACTGGAGAGATGCAAGCAGGATCTAAGAAAGCTGTTAAATAGAGAAAAGAAAACTCTATTACCAGTGGCAGCAGGCCAGAAAAGGGTGTTGGACCAACTTCTGGGCTCCTACAAATTTCTGTGAAGTTTGTCAGATTATTTTCCCACAAATACTGTAGTTTTTTGAATGGAGCTCAAAGTCAAAACCACCCCATCGCCCCTCTGACACCTTTGCTTTTCTTTACTTCTTTCCCTGTTTTGACTTTCATGGAATTGTATCCAGTGCTTTACTTCCATAACAGATGACAAAATCCAGACAACCGCTGATTAATGTGGAAGAGTTCTGGATTAAATATCCTGTCAAAAAGCGTAATTGAAATGTTAATTCTATAGAAGTATTTGAACCAATGCGTCACAAGGAAAATAGGCTGAGTTGTGAGATATGTTAAAATAAAAAAAAAAAGGTTAATTTTCACTGACTGGAAAATAGAATGTAAAGGAAAATAAATGTAAAGTAGTTTTAAGAAGTAAATATTTGAGAAATTCATTTTTATGCTGTAAATTGTGAAAAATAGTTACAAAATCAGATTCTGTCTGTACCTATCTGCCTGATTGTTCATTCAGGGAAGTAGTGCCTGCCCACCCCCAGTGATATTTGAGAATGTGTGGAGGTGTTTATTACTTAACAAAATGGGAACTACTGGGATTGAGGGTGATACACATACATATATTTTATATCCGTTAAATATCATATGTTATATGTTATAACATGTTTTATAATGTATATGCTATATAATGTTATCTTATGTATATAAATATGCATATATATTTTTCATATATATAAATAAATTATCCTTTGGAAATGCTATATTCTTCTGGAGAGACATGGTATTATGGGAAACAGTGTTATGCATAGCTTTGAAAATGATATTGGATGTAATCACAGGGAAACTAGTAAACAAGTCTAATTTGAAAGTCATTCTACAAAACAATGGGTACATCCTCTTTCAAACCATCAATTTGATGAAAGACAAGGAAAAGTAAGGACGGATGCAGATTGAGGGAGAATAAAAAGACTTATCAGCTACTTGAAATGTATGATCCTGGGCTGGATTCTGGACCATTTGAAAAAAAAAAAGACAATATTGGGACAATTGGTAAAAATTGAATTTGCACTGTGTATAAAATAATAGTATTGTAACAATGCCAAGTTTCTTAAATTTGACCATTGTATCATGATTGTGTAAGAAAATGCCCTTGTTCTTAAAAATACATGCTGAAGTATTTAAAGATGAAGAGTCATGGTGAATGCAACTCTCAAATCGTTCAGCACACCAAACAGAAGAAGAATAGGTATATGATAAATGTGTACCCACGTTGGTGCTGCTATCCATATCCATAAGCATGTCCATATCATATCCATATCATATCCATGTCCATATCCATATAATATCTATATCTGTTTATACAGAGAAAAGTAGAAAAAAATTTGATAAAAGAGTAACAATTTCAACTCTAGGTGAAAAGTAGATGGTAATTCATTGTACTTTTCTTACAACTTAAAACAATTTTTAATAAATAATTTTTTAAAGGAATAGATTGGGAGATAATAGCTTTGTTGAAGGGCCACTGGCACACCTAAAGAGTAAATCTGCTTCTGCAAAGGGACAATTGCAATGTCATATGTGATATATGATGATTTTAATTAAAGACCCTTTTGGAATGTACTATTAACTAGAGCAGTGATATCTTTGAGACTGAGGGAAATAAATCATTATTTAAAATTTTTCTTAAAAGACAAGTCTATATGATCTTACCACATGTCATTAAAACTCAATTTTAAAATAATCAATGTGATTGTCTTCCACTTTAACCAAAATAACAGCAGCTTGATTGAATTTTTTAGTCTCTAGAATGCTGTTGGGAATAATGGAGACTATTCAATCCAGATTGTTGAGCTGGGTTGAATTTAACTTGGAATTAATTTAGTACTATTTGCATAGTGTAGACACAACAAGATATTCTGAATACATTTTGGTTCATGATCAGCATGTTACTGTTTTGTGGTTAAATATGAGGAGAAAGGTCCTAAAAACAATTTATTTTCATCACGATCTCTTCTTGTCTCTCTGCCTCTCTCTTTCCCTCCTTCTCACTCTGAATTTGTACTCATGTGAGTCTGTGCTCTTTGTTTTTAATAGAGTGGTAAAAGTATATTTTCAGTGTCACTGTCACTTCATGCTTTTTGTTTCTTGTGGGAACACATATACCACTTGTGACCCTTGGCTGTGTCCCTAAGATGTGGTAGCCTTTGCAGTTAAGGGTAAGCGGCAGTAAAATACACTTTGTTCTGTACAGTGTTAAAAAAAAATGGGCCCCTTTGTTTGATCAACCTTCATGAACTTCCGTTTACTTCAGTGGCAAGTGAAACATTTGTGTAAGAAAGAAATATTGTCTTCAATGGGAAATGTGATCCATGTGTGTTATATTTCATATTATAATAGATTTTTCTTGAGCCTATACTATTCACCACATGAATACATGACTTTTTTCAGGGGTCAGTATTTTGAGGTAACTATTATTTGCATTTGTGGGAATAGGGGATAAATATTAAATATTTTTATAGTTAAGTATCATTTTTAACTCAAATTCCCAAAAACTACTCCCACTTTTTATATGAAAGGTACTTGAACAATTCCCTTTCAAATAAAGAAAAAAATCTCTTTTCATGGGGCATAGGCACAGTAGAGCAAGGATGGAAGATGAAGGAGCACGTCAATGTCCATATTCTGTCACTCTCATTAACTCGGTCAGTTCTTCTCTGCTTTGTCTTTCCACTTTAATCTTGCCTTATTCAGCAAGTGATGTCACAAGGTCCAACTTTCAGAGGGATATGCTAGTGGTGTCTCCAAGTGGTCTGACATGATTACCTTTTGGAGAATGTTTGAGCCATAGGACAGAATCCTGGAGACTGACACTGGCAATGAGAATAGAAGTTTTGCAGTGATGTGTCCAGGGGAGGGGGACCTGAAGGGGTCAGGATGGCATTGATTAGTTGTTAATAGATAGAACCACAGAATTTATGAAGGAAAAAGAAAAGTGGGAAACGAGCAGACTCATTCTGATACCCTAAAGAAATATGTGGATTCTGCTCTCAGAAATGTATGTGTGTGTGCACCAGTTGGAAGAATCTAGATCCCTGAGGACTGTTCATGGACGCCCATATTTGGAACCTCAGAAGGTGACAGTGCAGTAGGTTTACAGAGGCCTCTGGCCTTTCCATCTCCCTTCCTTTCTTTCTTAAGAAGCATCAATGTCTTCCCAGTCATTCCAAGAAGTCGAACTCTAGCCCTTTGGGACTTTATTAAGTACAGTAATTAGATTGCCCTAAACATAAGCCCTTTGACACATCCCCTGACAGTAATCCATTCCTTGCAGAGCTTAGGGCCTGAGCAGCCACAGAATGTTTTCATTATAGAGCTCTGGGCTTCCTCTTGTCTGGAGCTTTAAGTACTGATGTTCAGCCACTTAACAAAGACCGCATTGCGATCCTTGGCTAAGTTCGTGACAAGGGAGTACAGTGTCCTGGGCTTTCAGTCAGCTGTATCTGAGGTATCTTGGATTTAATGTTTGCCTTTCTCCTTTTCAATTTCCCCGCTACCCCTAAAAGATGCTGAGCTGATTTTCTTAATTGTTTCAATATAAGGCTAGAAAGTTGAATTTCATTACCTAGAGGGAGCCCAGCATCTGTGTACCTATTCAACCATTATGTGAGTTAAGCGACTAGTGTTACAGACTTTGCATGTATCTCCAAGAGCATTTCCCATTTACTTCTTTGGGCTTTAACAATTCTTGTGCTCAGAGATCTGCTATTCAATGTGCAGTCCAGGACTAGTAGAGGCACAGGCATCCCTGGAGGGCTGTTAAAATGCAAAATCTCAGGTCGTGCATCAGACCAGCCAAACCAGAATCTGTCCCTTAACAAAATTGAAAGATGATTCTCATGCATTTTAGAGATGGAAAGCTCTGGTCAGAAAGGATTTAGTCAGTTGATTGTTGTGAATTACTTAGCCTATGAAGTGGGGGTCTAACTAGCCCGTTTTTCTACCACAAAAATAGCTAGATGGCTCAGCATTAAAAATTATTCACATAAATGAAATTATTTATTTTTTTCCAAAATTCATTTGGGTAACCATTTTGCATTATTGTGTCAAATTGTTAAAATAAGTCAAAAATATTTTTATCCACTAGCCATGAATCTTTAAGAAACGAGCATCTGGTAATGCAGACAGTGCTGAGGCACATTGGAATTTGACAGGTACCTGCACTATGCTTGGTGCTTCATATATTTATTCTAAACAAAAGCTACCTGACACAAGTATCACTCATCATATTTCCCACATAGAAACAGGAGTCCCAGTGAGATTGTGTGCTCATTCACAACACCACACGCAGTGAGCCCACACTCAGGGCTATATCTTGCGAATTTTTTCCTCTTTCCACTCTTCTGCATAAAAGACAATTCCAAAACTTGAGAAGACTTTAATTCTAAGCCATTATCTAGAGCCAGTTTCTCAACCTCAGTGTTATTAACTTTTGAGGCTAGATAATTCTTTGTTGCTGGGCTGTCCTGTGGGATGAGCCCATTGTGGGATGTTTAGCAGCACCCTTGACCTCAACCCACAAGATGCCAGTAGCAAGTCACCAGCTTCTCACTGCACCTGATCTTCCCTCCCCTGCCCCCCACCTCTTCCACCTTCCCTATTTCCCTGCCATCCCCTCCCTTACTCCACCCCCACCTCCCACCATTTGCAAACTAAAAAATATCTCCAGAAAACGCAATATGTCCCCTGGGGGCAAAATCACCTCTAACTGGGAACCACTGGCCTAGAAATATGTGCAGTTCTAATTACTCCTAGCTTTAATCTGATTTTCTCTATCATGTAACTATTTTTTATGAGACTGCCCCCTTCTGGTTAATTAAAGATTCCAGGTAATCAAGGCTAAAAACATTCCGTAATTGATGCCAGCTTGTTTTCTCCACTTTCTCGGCATTCCATACTTTCACCAAAAAAAGGACATTCAACTTCTACTTGTTTATCTTAACAGGTGTGCTCACAAGTTTCTGAGTCTTTTTATTCTTCTGTGGTTGCATTACAAGCACTGCCTACAGGAAGGTAGAGAGATGCTATGCCATGGAAGCAAGTCAGTCTAGTGGATGAAGACACAGGCCCTCCAGCCCACATTCTCCTGCACCACTTCCTAGCTGTGTGATCTTGGGTAAGTTACCTCCTCTTTGTTTTCTCTGTGAAATGGATTCCTGCCCGATAGGGTTATTGTGAGAATTAAATGAGATGTTTCACTGATACTTAGAAGAGTGTCTAACACAGAGAATGTCAACAGTTGTTTATTATTATTCCTTTGGTATTATCTACACCTCAGGGTCTTGTCAGGAACAGAAGAAGGGCCAGACTCTCACTCATAAGCACATACTCTGTGGTTTTGAAATTTTATTCAAGCAAGGTTTTAGCCTATATTTTACATATTTAAATTGTGTAACATATTCTATTTCTACCACAGACTTTTCTATGTAGGAGGTGGGAATATCACTGAAACATGTAAGCTGCTTGTTAACATTGGCTACTCTTGATTAATTCATAAAAAGTTCAAAAATGAACAAAACTGATCAGTGAGAGAGGGTTACCTTTGGTGCTTGGGGACAGAGGTAAATTGAAAGCAGCCTGATGAGGATTCTGGGACAATTTAAGTTCCATTTTTGGAGTTTGTTACATGAGACTGAGGAGTTTTTGAAAATCCATCAAGCCATTCACTGATGATTTAGGTACCTTTCTTTAGCTATTTATACTTCAGTAAAAGTTCAAACATACAACACAGATTAATTATAGAAAAATAAAAATCTTGTTCTACACCTAATAATATTGTTTTTGAGAAAAGTAGAGACTTTCAGAGTTAAAACATTTTTGGTATTTTGTTTCATTATGGTTCCTGCATTATTGAAATGGTTTTCTGGGGAAGCTTGATTTCTTAAACTCTGTCTGTGCTTGTGTTATAAATATGGCATGGGGTGTGAAAAGAAGTTACTATATGGTTGTTTATGTTCACATAGCCAAACAAACCTGAATATTTTTTTTAACTCAGACATAATATTGAGAAGTGCTACTTGGATGACTTCAACTATATTTTTAGCTTCTCATGCTATTGTTAATGTGAAAAATATAAAACTAAATTACAGGTCCCCCTATTTTCATTATGGAACAATTTTATAGCTGTCAAAAACTTCGTGTTTCACACTTCCCACATACACAAGGCTACACTGGTACTAAAGTTTATGAGTTTTTCTTTGGCTTTTTCTTAGTAGCTGAAAAGTTGATATAGTAATGATTTTGTTGCAAAGTTGTCAAAATAAATAAACCACACAAAGCAAAGACAAGGACACTTAAATTCCAGAAAAAGATGAAATTTAGGTTATAACCATGCATGGTAAATAGAGGAGCCATTGGTGGAATCACCATATTATGCCCAAACCTCTTTCAAGCCAAAAGTTTCAACATTTTCACCCCATTTTCCCCCCAGAACTGCTGCAGATGAGACAGCCTGACTAATGAGGTTTCATGTATTTTTATTTTTTCTACCATCTCCTATAGATGTGCCCATGAGCAGAGAAATAAAAATAAGACCCAAGGGCACAGAGAAGGTGAAGAGGGAGAGTGGAAAACAGAGCAGTTACACCCTGGTTAAACCCTCAGCAGCCCATAAAGTAGTTTAGCAAAGATTGCTTATGAAAACTTAGTAGAATATAACAGCATCTTTAAATGAATAAAATTCTCTAAGGATGATGTAGAAAATATAATATGATTCATAATTCTAGCAAAAAGCACATTTTCAGAGCATAAAAACAGTTAGAATGTTCCTAATAGTAATACTGAAACATCCTTGGTCCTTTTTAATCGTGCTTGCATTTAACAATAGAATATTTAGAAATTTAATTACCGCAGCCTATCTTTATATCTAAGCAACATATATTAATTTCACCCATGAGAAAAAAATCATCGTAAATTTCAAGGCAGATTCACATTGAGGTTCAGATGTCATCACAAATGACCTTCCTCTTCTCCTTCTAAATATAAGCTGTGTTTGTTTCCCCAGAGAGCAAGGTCGCTTGGCCTGAGGGGTTCTCATTTGTCTAGTCACATAATAATGCCTATAACTAACTTCTCTTTTTAAAATTGCTATGCCTTTTTCCCATTTTGTGTAGTAGGCCAGGCCTTTTCAAGTTTTTTTTCACAGAGGCAGGCAGAGTGGTTAGTAAGAAACTGTACATGCTTTGCCTTGGGTTCAAAGCCTAAGAACCAGCTTTGTGTTTAGGGTGGAATGTAGAATTCTGGTGACAGCAATGGGCATGTCCTTTGTTTCCTCTGTTCACTTAGAGTCTTTGCAAGGTTCTAAGTAAATGCTATTAACAAGCATTAATACAAAGCATGAGTATGGAATTTCAGGGAGAGTCAAAGTAGCAGAATGAACAGCGAGGGGAATATGAGACAACCCAAGTAGCTAAAGTCAGACATCCTCAGCAAAATGAGGTTGCTGATGGCAGACAGGTCTTGAGGGTCTGAGTCTGACATAAAGGCTGTAAAAGTATCAGGACCACCAACTGCTACTTATGAATCAATACCATAGAAACTCCCACACGTGAGAGAGATGCTTATGTATTAGAAACAAATGATGCAGATATATCCATAGAATCAAATGTGGCAAATATAAGAATAGGCAACAAAACTCCCAGATGAATAAAACAGTAACATGGGGAGGGGGTTTGGAAAGGGGGCATCTTTAATGACTAAACCCAATGACAAACTATTCTCTGGTGGAAGTTATGCCATATATGCCATTTGGGAGATTATTTCAAATGGCATTCCCAGGAATATTCTCTTCTGGATGCCTTGGTTCTGTCAATTCTTCCATCTCAGAGTTTCTTAATCCTTGAAATTGGCATTGATCTTCTATATCCAGCTATCAGCTTTTATACATTTGCAATTTATTCTCTCAAAATAGAGGCTAACATAAAGCAAGCAAAGTGGACGTGAGACAAACTTTCCTCCCGAGGTCAAACTGGTTGCTCAGTGACCTGCTCACAACTTTAGGGTAACTCATAGCCCTACAGTCATTCATCCCCTGGAGCTGTCCCCATGAAGCTGAATAACCTCTGTCTTAGCCTGCCAAAAGGTTTCTCAGCTCAGTGCTACCCTTGACTGGCACTCTGTTATTATGCTATATTTATGCCATGAAAGTTGTAATTAGCTTTGTTCTGCTGCAAACGTATCCAGCCTCACATGCAGTATAAAAGGTAATAAAATAGGTGGGCAGATATAAAAACCTGAATAAGCACCTTATGCAGGAAAATTTCATGGTTCCCAAACTGATGAAAGAACCAAGAAAAGGGAACGTTCATGGCTTCAAAAGCAGTAGAGGCCAGCTAAGAAGCCACATCTAGGTACGGCCAGCTTGCCACACAATGTTTAGTCAACCCCCTATCTCTCCCCCATTCCCCCAGTCCTGTCCACTGACAAGACTGTTCTGTAACTTGGTGATATTTATTTGGTGGAAGCTCTTTTGTTTTGTTTTTTTAATATGGCATCTCATACCTCTTTAAGGGGGTAATTTTGTTTAAAAGTGGACTTTTAGAATTCCATTGTTCAGTATCCCTGCATTATCCACTCTAGATCTTGTCTGGGATGTGAATGCCATCTGTTTTTATCACACATAGCCACATGTGTTTGCAAGAATGAAAAAAGAGCTGGCAGGAAGGTACCAAAACATTAGGTCCACAGTGCCAAAATCGTCGTTATGAGTTGATGAATCCCCTTTCACTCTCCAACCTGGTTATAAGCTCCCTGAAGGTGAGATCTATTGTCTTTTTCACAGGCTTTAGTTAAACATGGGCTAGCTGTAGATTATTAACAAATGAGTCATCAAGGAGATGCACTTAGAAAAAAATATACGCTTTTTCAAGACCCAGGTTAAACATTTTAAAAATAATCTTTATTAAGCTATTGACAAAGGTTTTTCCGACATTATGCGGGATTTTGGGGAACTTTGTATATTTGTCAGTTTGTTCAATGAACACAAATTCAAATAAAAGAAATGGATACGTGTAAGGAAAGATTTTCAAAGAAAGAACAAGTATAAATTTTGTGTATACAGAAGTATAAAAAGAGAGAAAAGAAAAACAAAGAAAGGAGATCCAGAGGAAAGAGATGAAAGTATATTGATGAGTTGGTATATAATACTTAACAGTGAACTTGAAGTCAGGAAACATTATGGTTACTGTGCCTTCCGGAATGAGCTATAGAGTAAATGTTATTTCTTGTATTTTGTGGTTATGTGAGAAGAAGTGGGTGGGGAAGGACTCCTCATCCATCTTAAAAGAGGGTCCTAAGAATAAAAAGAGCAATGGTATCATGCAGACAAGAAGTGGTCTAGCTACCAGGTAGATATAGACATTTTTTTCTGTCCTTTTCTATTGGGTTTGTATGTAGTGAAGAGCTAGATGCAAGGGAACATCTGAGAACAAAAGTTCAAACAATATCTTATATCTGTGTAGCTTTTGACAATTTACTTGCCTATTTTTGCATTAATGTTCATATTTAATCTTTCTAGCTCTTTGAAGTGGGAAGGGTCAAGTTTATTTTTCAGATGAGTGAACCAAGTCCAGGAAGAGTCAGGAAACTTGATTGACCAACTTCTCAGCTAGTTAAAAGCAGAGGCGAGATTCAAACCTAAACCTACCTCCCAATTTAATGCTCATCTAAGTCCTCACTCCCTGACCTATAAAGAGCCTCAACAGCCTTGAAGGGAAACCAGATATCAAGGATGTTTGCAATTTCCCATAGGACTCAAAGAAAGTAGTTATAATCCACAGCTAAAATTTCATCTGCATTTTTATAACCAGAGCGTGCAAAATCCCAGTGCTAGCAATGCCAGCTTCCACTTCTGGAATCTTCTTCCAGAGGAAAAACCACCCAATTCTCCCCTTTTGGCCACTGACTAGAAAACATGGGATTCGGGGCTGACAAAGTAATTGTAAAGGGAACTCAAGGACCTTGGTAAGTTTAGGACAAAATAAAGACATTTGAGGATGTCTACTAATTTCCCTGATGACTGGTGACAGTTTTGCCATTGTGTCTAAGGGAAGTTATCTAAAGTTCTAGTGCACATTTCTTCACATTAATTGAGTAGTTTCATATTGTTATATTAAATATACTTTTTATTTGGGGGGGATGAGAGGCTTGGATTGTATTTTTCTTTATTGAACCTTGCATTTTTTTGTCAGCTTAGATATTGAATATGGTTCACTTTGTAAGAAAAAGAGAAGGAAAAAGTAGGATATATGGAAGATTTAATTACATTTATTTTATGGAACTTAGTCTTGAATTTTAAATTCATAGATTTTTCAGATAAATGTGTGCTTTTTAAAAAGCACATTTTAAAAACTTCTTCTATGCCGTAACAATATAACAAAAAATTCAGTTATAAATGTTTATACTATTCATAACAAGTGGCATTTTTTTCATTCATAGAGAGCTTCATTTGTTTTCCCAATGTTGACTTTTTCATATTCAGAACCAGGCATTTGAAGGATTTGACATTTTACAGTTGATGACAGAAAATGGAAAAAAGCACACTTTTTTTCCTCCCCGCTTCTGCTTTCATAATTCTATCCTGGCTCAACATGACTTTTTTTTTTTCTCTCCCCTCAAAATTTCCAAAACTGTTTATACTGTTGTGATAAGACCAAAGTCAGTGAGTTTAAGACTGGAAAGAATTTTTTTTAAGAAAATGTTGAAAATGTGATTGGGTGGAAAATGGGTAGAAGGAGAGTGAACACTTGTGATGCTATTTCTTTGACAAGGTGTCAGCTCAGCTCCCTCTGTATCATTCGAAACAATAGAAAAGCAGTCAGGCCATACTTTTTCACTCCAACTCAGATTTCAATATTGTACACTTTTTCTTTAAAGAGGTGTGAAGTTTCTTTTTAAGAGGACTCTCTAAATATAATAGAAATTTCCATACCTTTATATATAAATGTACATTATATAAAACACATGAAGAAAAATAAAGATTAAAAAAAAAGATAAAAAAAAACACCTGAAGAAAAGTAAAGATTAAAAAACAAACAAACAAACACATGAACACTTTCAGCCAAAATCCAAAGAAAATCAGTTTTAAAAATGTGAGAGGTGCTTGGAAAGTCTCATTATCAGGCCAAAAACAACAAATGAGCTTTGAGATTAAATCTTGTAATCATTATGAACATCAGCTTATGTTTTTTTCTTTTTGACACAAAATTCTCACAGGTGGTTCTAATTAGACATAAATAGTGACAGTGGCCGGTTTGACTAAATCCAGATCCTAGCCAAGAGTAATGGAAAAAAGTCTCAGCTCGCCTGCTTAGAAAACGGAATCTATATTGAGACAGTTCAAGGAAATGACACCCAGGACAAAATGTAAAAACCGTGGCTTGAGTTCCTTTGTGTTTTCTTCCTTTAGGGAGCCAAACACCATGAAACACCTAATGCCATGTTTCTTGATGCCCATATTAAATTCCAAGTTTCTTAAAGAAAGCTTGTGTTCCTCTAAGACAAACTCTGTCCACTTTGCCATCTTGTAGGAAAAATACAAGGTTGTATGTTATATATATTGTCAGTCATTTTTATCCTTTGGTCTGGCATGGCTGAATGGCTAGTTGATAATTCTGTCAAGTCATTTCCTAAATAATTTACTGTTTTCATTAAAACTCTCTATTACCTTTAGTTTAGTTGAGCCATACAGGAAAGGAAAAAGATCTTTTCGGAAATAGTTTCCAAAAATCAGTAGGTTAGTAAAACTTGGATCATTCACCTTACAAGTTTTGTGATAATAAAATTTCTCCCTAGTCGTTCGTGTTCCTCTCTTATTAGTTAACACTTGTGTTCTATGAAGCAAACACACTCATCCTTGGCTAAGAAATGTCTTGAAAAATTCTTGCAGGTATTTAACAGCCATCCAGAGTAATTTTTTAATCTCCTTAAGCAGGACCATTGCACATAATTGTGCCACTGTATTAGGACACCCAGTCAATGGGATGAGTGAAGTTTAAAATTTATGCCTTCCTGACAAGGGGCTGTGTCTGCATGAAAGAAGTTGCAGCATTTTCTAATTTGCAGAGACTGGGCTTACTGTCTTCCACTCATAAGTCATTCTTGGAAATCCAACCAAAAGGTTTTTTTAAAAAAGCAAAGGATCACTTATGTAATTATTTACTTATTTTTTTTCCTACTCTAAATAGTATATTATTGTCAATCAATGAATCTGAATTATCTTCATATTTTTCCCCCCAAATATGGTAAGGCATGATATATCAGCCATTGACATCTCACTTTGTGATTTCTTAAGCGTGCCACCCAAGCTTGCTGAAACATGGGTTTCCTTGGCCGATTCAATGTACATTGATAAGGTAGATTAAAAATTGGGGAGTGAAGGGACAGGAAGAAATACCCAGAGAAGCCCATATACACTTTCCTCCACATGGTGGAAAATATGCTCTTGACTAAACAATTTTCAGAGCAGTTGGTGATGGTTCATTTCTTTCTGTATACCTGCCCCTAAGATACAGAGTGAAATAGCAAAAGTGTAAGCAGATAGCCTTTAAAACTCTAGCTTTTGTGAAACATATCTTCATTTTGATCATTTTGATGATAATAATTATTATTATCACTACTATTATTTTACCTCATACAAAACTGTGCTTGAATTCATAGTACTCACAATTCCTGGATGTTATCTTGGAGGAATGATTTCTTCTGAGTCAACAAGGTTAAAAATGTGAAGGAAAGCAAAACAAAACAGTCAGCAGTTTATAAACAGCATGTGTTTGTGAATTTTACTTTTTAGCAGCTCAAATTGATCTCAACTGAATACCCCTTGAAGTTCTTTTCAGCTCTTGCTGTTTGCAGATGTAAAATATTTTTTCATATCAGTGCAAAAATAACTGCTCTTTATTGGTGGTTAGATTCCTGATGAGGCTGATTTCCTACAGAGAAAGGCCTGGAATGTCAGTCCCACCCTTTTAACTAATAGTGATAAAATAGATATCTCTGTCCTATTGCTTTGGGGAATGCATTTGATCTTAGCAGGGGATCCACTGATAATGAGAGGAGTCCTGAAGAGAAATATCAGAATTAAAAGGTAGAAATGCTATCCATTTTTCTTATATCACCACTAGTCTAAGGAATCCCTAGGGGCCTGGACTTGTAAAAGATTCAGCAACTTATCTCCCAAAGCTTTTCCAATTCAGGGGAGATGACATATGCAGAATAACTCATTGTCTTGGGATATTATCAGGATTTAAAGAATATTTTTCCAAGTGAAGTTCAAGACTGGACACTTTTGGAAAGGAATCATTTTGAGCAAACTTGCTTCCTAACTCCTATCTACCTCATGAAGCTGTGATGGGTCTACAATTCACCATGCAAAAAATTTCTGATCCGTATTCAACTTGCCTCCTCCCATGTGTTTCACTGAAACACGCCCTTAACAAGTCAGAGAAGGTTTCTGGCAGCTGGTTTTGGAGTAAGAAATCCTGGACCAGCTAGAAGGGTGGGATAGGGAGGGTGGGAGTGAGGGAGACGCAAGAGGGAAGAGATATGAGGATATATGTATATGTATAACTGATTCACTTTGTTATAAAGCCGAAACTAATACACCATTGTAAAGCAATTATACTCCAATAAAAACATTTAAAAAAAACAAAAAAATCTTAGGGAACTTAATGCACCTTGGTCATATTTTTTTTCTTGCTACTTCCAACCCCTTCTCTCTCTTTATCCTTTTCTCTGGTTGTCACTTTCTGTTTCTTATTTTATTTTATTAAAAAAATTTTTTGTCTTTTTCTAGAGTGGCAGCAGCTAGAAAAATTCCTAGATTGTGTCGGCCTTCGTCTCCTTCATCACACACAGAGAGCTTGGGGCAGGGGCCTGCTCTTCTCGTAGCCAGCAGGACACCTACTGGTCTAACCAACCAGTCGAAGAAGAGAGACCGTTGCTGCTCAAATGCCCAACTTCCCCTAGCTACAATTGATATGCCTTCTTTTACTTGTGGAGTTACCTATTAAAGCCATCACTTATTGATTTTAGAGTCATATATTGCAACTTTTAATCACATCAGTTCAGCTTTCTCTTCTTTAGTGCTGGAAACTGCCCATCAGGGCCTCTATTTTCTTGTTGTCATTCCTACTGTCTCAAGCAAAGAGGCAGGGAGGAGACTTCAAGCTGGAGCTATAATCCTAGAACTACTCCAGGTTTTACTTATAGTTGTACTGATTGGTTTCTTCATCAGTAAGTTAATCATGGATTTTCTCCCTCAATTTTGTCATAAGCTCACCTAAGAAAAGCTATAAACAACACCTTTTTTTTCTTCAAAACATAAAAAAAGGACTATTCACAATAAATTAATATAGGTAGTGCAAAAGCATGGTTAACACGTTGGGATCTCCCAGCACAGCAATTAAGTCATCTTTCCTGTGGCTTGCTGAGAGATGACAAAGTGAGAAAACTTTAGGTGCAACTAACTTTGGATTCTTCATAAGTCTCACCTCTGCTCCTCATTTTTCCCATCTGTAATCATGGCTATGGGTAGAGATCATCTCAAAGTTCTTCCAGATCTAATATGATATGTAATTATAGATTTTAAGTGTGTGCATTTCACTTGAATTTCTCTCAAAAGATGAGGTGATATGAATATTTCAACATAAAAAAAATGTATTGTGGCCCACAGTGGCAGCAAGCTTTTTAAACCACTGTGTAAATACTTCCACTGGTAAGATGGTCCTAATAGTGAAGAATAAAATCCATGGAATTGGAAGGGAGCAGCTTGGCAAGTCAGTGTTCTCTTGGTCCCAGAAATCCTGTTGGTTGAGAGGAGATGAGCTGATAGGCCTGGTGATGACAAATATCAACACACTTTGTAGATATAACTTCATAGATATAACTAGTCAGGTTGTAGTATAAGGGCAACAGTGGAACGCATCTCCCAAATATCTTGTGATATTTGTATAGGGTGCTCACCCACTGTGAAGTGTGAGCATTCCACAGGGAAGAATTAGCTGATTACTCAACTAACTTCCAGACTACATGCCTCATGCTGGGAGCCCAGCCCTGTCAGTGTAGGAAATGATTTGGGGTGTGATCAGTACAGTGTCCTAATTCCATAGTGAAAAATTCCCTGCTACCACATGGCGAGGCAGACACCAGGGCTTAGGAGAGTGGGGACAGGAGTGTTACCTGAGGATGAGTGGCTAGAAACAGCAAGTGCACACATGCTCCTGGTCATCCTTCCTCTTCTAATGGTAGGCAAGCTTCATCCTTTCGTGCGGCCTCTGCCTCTAAACTGGCCACTGGGCCAAAGTCACAACCAAAACTTTAAACCTACTAGAGAAAAGGGCAAGAGGCAAGTGAGTCCCTCTCTTTGTATTCTCTCTCTTTTCTATTTAGAAATATATTAAAAGGATAGCTCCTCTTAGCAGATAAGGAAAAAGTATATGAAGTCTTAATATTTAAGAGCCCTGATGTCTGTCACCCTAACATGATATGCAGAGTTTGGTCTGATGTGAGGCCCTTACAGCATAAGAGACATGAACTCAACCTGGTCTGGAAATGATGCAAAAATTCTATGCAAAGAATAAATGAAATAAAGCAAAACACAGAGGCATCTTTTCTAGTGAACTACTTTTTAATGCATAAATTCTCTGTATTGTGTACCAAAAGTTTAGTGACAAAACATCTCCATAAAAATAAAATTTTGGAAAGCCATTTTTTTTTTCCAGAAAATTTCCATCAGCTTTCTTCCCAGGGTTAAACTGCACCGTACATGTTAAGTGAGTATGGAAGTCTATATATTCTTTCTGGACTGTTCTTTCCAATTAGATGGATGTCTGGAGAGCTGCACGCGATCTTAATAATGCTCAGATTTTTACATAAGCCATTTAAATAGAGACAGACTCTTTGAAGGTAAGCAAGAGGGATAATAGCCCCTGGCAGTATTGTTGTTCAGGAAATTTCAATTCTTTCATAGGAAACTGAAAATACATAGAGGGTTAAAATGAATACAATACACTGATGAAAATTCCCATTTGGAAGCTGGCTTTTCTCAAATAGTTTCTCTATGTTGACTGTTCTAACAATTGTCCCACTTAGGCTCTTTAGGCTATAGCATACAGCATTGTTTAAAAGACTGATAAATCAAGTGTTGAGATCAAGCACTGTGTGCGATGAGTTCCCTTGTAGTATTCACAAGTATCCTGTTGAACGCTCACTCCTGGCCAAGTATTTCTCAAGTACTGTAGTCCTTTACTTCGATGTCGGGACCCCAGATTTACTTGCCATCTCAGCAGAGAACACCATCCACAGAGACAATGATAAATGATCCAAAGACTGAGCAAGTGTGCTGTTTGCAGCAAGGCAAACTCCACACTGCTTGTCCTTAAATCTTGTGGGCTCAATGTTCAATGGAACAGTGCATTATTTGTGATTTCTCAAAATTTCTGAATATTTTAATTTCTTTCCTTGGTGTAACATCAGCAGTTGTTTGTATCCGATGAGAAGTATAAAACCCAGGAACTGCACTTGAAATAGAATCAGGGTCCTCAGCTTGGGTGGATTTTAAAGGTGATCAAGACTGTGCTTTGTAAACGTTAATATACCTAAAAAAATTCTGAGAATCATGTTTAGATACAGATACTTGTGCACTCAATGCCCAAATGTATTTCCATGATATACACTATAATTAATCTGAAAAGACTAATTACATTTATTTTAGAGTTATCATCTATGTTCTGGATTATCTCTTTTCTCTTGAATTAGTTGATCTGTTCAGTTTGTGCATCTCTGGGATACTGATTTCTTCAATGGATTATTCTGGCATATCAATTTACATTTGCAAATGATGGCTTGATTTATTGATATCAGTCATGGAAGTAGGTACACATGACACAAATGGGGAAAAAATTGTACTCTGAGAGAAATTACAAGCTCTCTGGCTCTGAAAAGAGGCAGGTAAGATGAGAAGGAGGCAGGTAGGGATGGGTATGCAGTCAGGTGGCTCTCCTTTGGAATGGAGGGAGAGCTTGCCTTATGGAGTGTCCAGAAAGAACCCTCTTGTTCTTTGTAGTGATAGAAACTTGCCTGCCATACTGCTTCCCTCCCCTAATCCCCAGTACATCTCTGGGATTACTGTTGGACAGATCCCCAACTTTATTCAGAAACACTGTCTTTTGGCTTTTGCCTGAGGGCAAATGTCTTAGTCATCAGCTACCTTGAGAATCAGACTGCCCTGGTGTTCACTAACATATTCCACTGACCCTTACTATGGCCTGCTTCTGAAGTTTCAATATCTGGTTAGTATGAAGTTCTGATGAGAATTTTTACTATACTAAAAAACAGTTCTGTCTAAGCCTGTGTTGTCCTGTGAGCTCTTCATTTTGGGCTTCACATCTGCTTTGTATCTTCTGGATACTTCTCATTTTTTGAGCTGGTTGGTGTAGCCGTTTCAGTTTTCCACTGCTGCCTTAAATTTATTCTCTTCATTTTACTTTTCCTACGGAGTTTTGGGAGGGAGGAGAGAAATGCATATGTTCACTAGCCTTCTTCGATGTGAAACTGTCAACTGACGTGGTTACATGGTTGTCCCTTTACTCAAAATAATTTCTGACCCAACTAAGATTTCCTACTGTGTACTGAAATTCAATGGCATTCCCAATTCTATAGTTTAAATCAAATGCTAGCCCCTTCTAATACAATAGTCCAGCAATAATAATCTACCAATTATTATATCTCACCTCAATTCCTAAGCTCTCAGGTCAGGTCGGGACTAATGTAACCAAGCCAAGCTACTTACACTTTCAAGTTACTCCATTTTCATATGTTTTGTCAGGAGTGGAATTGGGGGTGGGTGCTATAGGTTTAGAATATACCCAGCAGTAGTCATCAAAATGCCTGATGTAGAGAAGTCATATGTTAAGTAGCTGTTGATATCATAAAGACTCTAATAAAATGATGAAATGGGAGAATTATAATGTTTTGACTTTGACAGTGATGTCAGAAAAGTTTCACTCTGAATTCTCTTCAAGCATGCCTTTAGCTTTACAGTGTCTATTGTCTTTCTTCATTGAGCAGAATAAAATTATCTGATAATTATGTGCCAGGAAAGTCTCTCAGCTTTTGGAAGTTCCTCTTTTAAACTCAGGCAAAGAGGAGGAAGCAGAATATAGTAATAGAATTATTCTATAGAATATAATTACATACATTTAGTAATAAAGTATGTTGTCATTCTATACTATATTATAATATATAGTAATATATAAATAGTAAATATATAGTATAATATAGAATAATAAAGTAGGACATAGTAGAAATATAATATAGAAATGTCAATTCAACATTAAACAATTTTGTTATTTTAGGGCTACTTATAACTGTAAAATATTTTTAATGTTTCTAAGCCTCAATCTGTAATATAAATGTTCTTCCTTATTCTGCATTATTAAATTGTGGAAAAGGAGCCTTATTACATGAGTATCTCTACACAGTAATTTCAGAACAACAGCTATAAATCTATAGTGCTACCAATTCTTCTCCTCTTTTCTATAACTTATAATATTTTAGCTTGAAACATGATAACAGGAAGTACCCCAAAACATGGGATGCACATGGTTAAATCCATTTCACAGAGCTGATTGCTTGCTACTGACTGAGTTCTATGGAGTTTCTATTTTTCTGGCATGTGAATCATTCATTTTCTCTCCTTTGGTTGCACTTAGTTCTACACTGGGAACTCGTCCTTATGTTTCTTAGCACAATATTGATTTTTTTATAATTTCTTTGCAAGCTTTCTTTCAATGGAGCTTCCATTGTAACCCCGTGTTCTTTTTCTCAGCAATTCTCTATCCTTTTGTTTTTAGACCAAAGGTGTCATTCTTGGTGTATGATGAACTAGAGGTATGGAGGTTAGGCTATCATTAGCTTCATGCATGATACCATGAAATTTGTTGTCATTCAGGAGATATGCTCTTTCCCTGGGCATTTATGAACCTGTGCACTGCAATCATAGGCCATATAAAGTGGGTCTCACCAAGAAGTGTGCTGGCTAATCTCCCAAGAGTGAAAAGGAAGCTCATATTAAAGGGAGGTACAGTCAGTGGAGGCTGGAGAGTAGCTGAATGTTGACATTTGCAGCTGTGCCTCGAGACACAGGAAGAAGAGGATAATTGTACTTTATTCCCAGCACTGCTGGTTCACTTGTAAATTGTTTAGATGGCCCTTAAATTGGTTTTGAGCTTCAAATGGGAACTGTGGCTTTCAGTGGAATTTAACCTGGGACTTTCCAAGATCTTGCAAATGATGACTCCCTCATAGGATGAGTTAGAGAATTATCTAGCTTTATTTTAACCAACTACTTTAGGAGGATAGAATAGATTTGTAACATACATGGGAAGTGAGGTCTAAATGAGTTACATGGTCAAAACTACTCATAACTTTCCCACTTCTTACGTCAACAACAAAAATGGCTGCTCTAAAATCTGCCCTCTGGACTCTCTGCCACCAAAGGCAAGAGGTAGTTTGGGGTGACTCATAAAATAGTAACTATGTCCTCATTGATAAAGATAGGACTTCAGCCTCAAAAGTTCATCATGATCTCAATCACTGTCCTTATTCCAAGTATCTGAAAATTAGTAGAATGTGGGATATGACTAACTGAAAACTGTAAGGACTTCAGTCATCCAGGAAACTTGGAGAAGGTAAAAATAGCATCTATGAATCTAAATGGTGAGGAGGTAAAATCTGAAATATTTTCAACATAACATACAACATGGCCATGTAAGAACAAATCTCCTAAATAATATTCTGTCTGAGAAGGTGTTGGTGTGTTTCCTGGATTACTTTTGTTGGATGCATGAGTATATTGGCAATGATTTATTAAATCTTTGGATATTTTAGATGCTTTTGGAGAGTTAAGTGGTAAAGGTTTCATCATGCTTTACTGGCAAGTAATTTGACATATTTTTAAAACTAAAAAGATGATATTTACTAGCCACAAAGCATGTGTCCTTCCAGCAAACTGATTAGTGGCAGAGAGGAATTGCTTGTGTCTTTCAGCAACTAAATTTCTTTTCTTTTAAAAAATGTGTCTGTGTGGGAGTGTAACACATTCTCAATTTATAGGATGATTTTGCTAGAGTATGGTGTGTCCCTCAAACTTCTCACTTCTCTCTACACCAGCATGCTCCTTCTCAGGTCTTCCTTTATTGCCATATGCAATGAGACTAAGGTGATTTAACATCCAATTTAACTCCATATGAGACATTTGGAGTTTTTCAACCATTGACTCATTTAATAATAGAGATGGGAGAGATGGTGGCAATGAGACACTCAGGTCCTAGACATAGATGATAGGTCACTTATCGATTTCTTTGTGTAGGTTAATTTTGAAGTTTTTGCTCTGCTGACAAAACAGAAACAAACAAAGGCAGTGAGTCATTCACTTCCTGGGCTGTCAGCTGCCACCCTGTCACCTTCGGTATTATTCATATACATGGAGATGAGACGTGTCTCTTCAGCTCCCAGGTAGTTTTCCAAGGGGAGGTCCTCAGTTTAGTATCTTCTCAGGCAATCTTTGAAAGAAAAGAAAAAATCAAATTGCAAGAGATATTCCACTTGGAGCATATTGGCTCCAAGTAAAAACAGTGTGAGTAAATCTGTTTCCCTTCCCCCACCCCAGGCTCAAAGTAAAAATTGTCTACATTTACATGAAAATGAATGTGTGTTTTCCTTTCCTTCCTGTTCTTAGGCAATTAGATAAAACTCCCTGAGGGCCTGCCAATCAACAGGACAGTCAGTTTGGAGGTGCTACTTGTACTGTGATAGTGGTATTTGCAAGTCTGGCTGGATCTGATTCGGAGACAGCTGGGCTGTGGGTGGTCAATCTTCCCTCCTTTTTGAAATCTTATCATTATCGGGCTGGCTGAGATAAAGTTCATTCCTAACTTCTTGAAGTCGTGGATATAGACTCGCAAGTGATTTTTTTTGCACTAAAGATTTCTCTAGCCCTTCATTTGTACTGCCCACTCAAAATCCTGGTCTTACAACCCACGTGGCGATATTAGTCTAGGAAAGAAAGAAATGACAAATAGTTCTTTAACTTTTTTCATTTATATTAAAAATACAAACAATAGCCATTTAAGGTTCAAGAGCTAAAGTCTGATTATATAGAAGGCTACACAAATTATTTCAAGGTTTCTGAGCATTTATTAAGATTACCTGTGTAATTTTTCATTTCATTCCTAAAATTACACAATGTTAAATGATGGATGTACAATAGTTCTACAGCCATAGATTTATGTAACAGTTGTGTGTGAATGTGTGTGTGTATGCATATGTATGAATATCTAGATATATAGATATAGATTAGGACCATGTATATTGTTTTAAAAAATTCTGGGATATTATAATATTTTGAGTTAAAATCTTAAACTACAGGTTATTCATGGATGTGTTCTGTAAACTTCATTAAATATAAAGCATTTGAGGTGGTTTTAGAACTGGGGCTTTCAGTGGATAATAAAAGAATAAAAATAAAGCCATTGGGAACCATTTCTGAAGAATAGCCAATGTAAAGACCAGAAATTGGAGGCCAGATCAGATTTGAAGCCATAAGACAATAATTCTCTGAATTTTTTGGAATAACAAACAACTAAAATTACCTGAGAGCTGGATGGTAAATGGAACACCGTATCATATATTAGGGAACATTTTTATTTTTTGCTAGCATTTGTGAGGCAAATCTGACTTGCAAAAAGTAAGTGAAATGGTTTAGGAATTAAATTGTTTGCCTCTAGGCAACCATACTTTACAACATTCCCTTGGAAATATGGTCAACTTCTTCCAAGTAAGAGATTCAGTGCCAGTCTTTCCTTATACTCACCATTGAGTCACCCAAAATTCTCCTCAGAAGATATCCAGGATTTCATCCTTGACTCCAGATATCAATATTAGAACAAAGCATATGGTATCCCTGCTTAAAAGACTGAAGCCAGCCCAAAAGGCCTAGTCATTTGAGATAGGAAGTCAGAAGCAGAGTATGTGGCAAACATACATTGCACTTTTTCCACACAGTTTCAACATAAGCCTTCATTCTACTTCTTTAGTTTTATTTTGATCCAAAATAATTTAGAAATAACTGGGTATATGTTTTATTTATATTAATGGAGATGTGTGAGTGAATAAATGAATAAAGCTGTTCTTGGAATAACTATAATATGCCAGGCATTCTGTAAGGTCCTTTTCTAATATGAATGTTTTATTTATTCCTCACCATAATTGTCTACACTTTACAGATCAGGAAACTGGCCCTCAGAGTGGCTTGCCCAACTTCATATAACCTAATTAATAGCAAAAATGGAATTCAAACCTAGGCCTATTCAATCCTGCATCTACTCATTAATACCTGACTTGTCAAAGATCTTAAGAGATCCAAAGGTTTTATGACAATTTTGTACTCTTTCTTTAATTTAAGCATCTGTATGCCTGCCAACCTCCTCAAGAAGTTATTGCCATTTGATTTCAAATGGAGAGAAGGAAGATGAGCTGAAAAATAAATTTTTAGAGAGATGTTCACCATCTTTTTGGATGTAGTAGGAAAAATGCATTCATATTGTATATTTGTGGCTATTGTAGCTTCTGTCATATCAGCTAGAAAGACTGGACTTGAGACTAAAGCAAGACTTTCTTTTAAATCAAAAGCAGATTGGCTACAACTTTTTTACCCTACATGGCATATGTGAACATGATTCCACAAAAGTTACAGTAAGATGAGGAATTTAGGTATCTGACTGCTGACAGGTATTGAAGGAACAAGAATGTAAAATATGTTTGAAATACATGCTTTGGATAAGAAAAGTTTTTCAGATATATCAATACTTAAAAATTTGAAACAAGATAAATTAATGCATGTGCCATACAGCTGTCCAAAGTAAGTATAAAGCTAATTGAAAAATAAAACAGAACTAAATGTACAATACTTGTGTTAAATTCATATTCTTCTAGAAACATTATTCCTAAAATGATTTAGATCTGCCAGATTTTTTAAATGCCATACACATCACTACATTAATGAAAAACATTTTATCTTTATCACAGGTGTCTGTCTACTAAGTGTTCTTTTGTGTTTGACATGCAGTTTATCCAAATCCCTGCAATTGTCTTGCCTCCTGCTCTTCCTTCTGCTGTATCCGGGGAGGTTCTCTATTTTACTTCTGTTTATCTAGGCTTGTTTTTCTCTATGCTATCTTCCTTACCTTTCCCGTCTTTTATGGACCCTTCATTCTATTGCATGCAGAGCCATAGACCCCTTTCAGTTGCTAACTTTTCACTAATTGTTAATTCTGCCTTTCTCCTCAGATTGCAGCTTTCTTAAGTGCTGGAATTGTGTTATATACTTGTTCTCTGTCAGCTACAGCTATCCCCAAGAATCTGGAATGAGGGACTATCTTTGTACATTCTTTACTAAGAATTAAGGCCAGTCGATATATGTTATAAATAGAAATAATTTGATTCAACATAAATTAAAACTTTCTAATGAATAGAGCTCTCCATGAAAGGGAAAAACAAAACAAAACAAAAAAGCAAATGAACAAAAAAATACGTGTTGAGAAGCAGTGGGGGTATTCAAGTAGAGACTGAATGATCACTTAGAACAGATTGAGGGAAATTGACCTGCAATTGGCAATCCATAGGGATTTCTGAGTTTGGGGCCTTGGATATTCCAAGGAAAGAAAAGAATAAAGGAGGAAGAGTAAAATCAGTTCCATCTCACTTTTTGTGAAAGTGCAGCTTTTCCTCCCCCAGACAATCCCCTCATGCAAGGTCATGGTCTGAACAGTGCCTTAGGAATTGCCTATTAATTATGCATTGCAAAGAGTATTGGTGAATAGAGATGCTTTTACTTCACCCTTATTATTTTAGAGAGTGTAGGTTATTGCTCCAGATAGTGGAAACCAAATAAAACTTGCCACCAGATTCAAGCTCATTTTACTTCAATCTGCTTCTTCATCACTGAAAATATGATTCTTTGATATATCAAGTTTTTCTTTGTGAAAAGAATTATTATTTTTAGCATTTAGAAAAAGAGAGGATGTGTAGTAATCTTTTCCCAGCCAAGTAGGTTAGCTACTGTATTAGGCTTTTACTCTGCAAACTCCAGTTCCTTGTAAAATACATCTAAGTAAAGTAAAAGGGTCTAAAAATCATGACTAGTGACTAACTCTAAATGCTAGTATGTGTGTGTGTTTGTGTCTATTCATTCATTGATTCACTGATTCATTCATTTACTAAAACATCGGTTTGGTTGAGAAAAATCTTTATGTTCTTGCTATTCATATATTTACCTGCCATTCTAGGGATGCCAAAAATTTGTTTCTGACTTATTGTCAGTTCTTGATTGCCCTATAAGAGGCTTTCAGGCTCTCAAAAATAGTGAAGTCTTCAGCTGTGTTCCTAGAAAATACATTTTCACTGGTCACATTGTAGGAGGAGAAGACTTTCTCTAAGCTAGAAGTTCTGATTTGTTGTCAAAAAGATCCATGGATTATTCCTCCACTCTGAGGATGTTTCTATCCCTCTGACACACTTCTCTCTGTCTTTTCAGGGTGAGTTGGTTCAGAAAGTTCTCCTTACTTAAATCTATCCATAATTGGCCAGAGTTACTGCAGTTTCAATAAATTATAGGTGTAAAAATGGTGTTTAAGTTGACTTTGGAAAAATACTTAAACTGGTATCATCAGTTCATGTCACATTGCATGAGAGGTTCACAAAACCTCTCGGCTTGCAAAGACTTGGGTCATCACATGCATCCCAGGACAGGCAAGGTAGCGATAATGCTGCTGATGCTGATGCAGAGCCTGGGGGTCAGGAGGCAAGTGCTATTTCAGTTGTCTGCCACATCTGTCCTTACTGTGGTGCCAAAGGGATCATTTCACCCTCCTGGCTATGATTTTCTTATCTGCAGCCTGGCAATGCCAAAATACATTCCTTGGCACCCAGCTGTAATCTTGTCATACAGATTCTCCTCCTTGAGATGGTCCGGTTATAATTATTTAAACATGAAAAGGTAAGTCAGTCCAGATATAGACATTTCAGGAGCTCTGACAACTATTTTAGGGATAATTTTATTGTTCCTTTGCAGTTTCATCCTTTTTTAAAAAATTGGAATAAAAAAATCAGCTTTCAACTTTTCTTTTGTGTGTGTGTGTATCCTTTCGGTTTCACGTGTAATAAAGCAACACATTGAACCCTCAAAAAACAGTCCAAATAAAGCCATGAGTTATTAAAATGTGATCATATTTTCTCAAAGGTCAAAGTTGCCATTCTTATGCTACATTGTCACAGATCTTTGGGCAATTACTAGCTTCTCTTTATGGGCTACCAATGGGTCATGTTTATGAGGTGACATCAGTTATTTTCTTTTTGGATATTTGAGAACATATTGTTGCTGATGGGAAATTTTATATATGTATTCTTGAGCTCTGATGTCTAATGCAGTAGTCTTTAGGCATCTGTTGCTGGTGAACACTTGAAATGTGACCAGACCAACTGAGATGACTATACATCAAACTTCAAAGTTTTAGTATTTAAAAAAAGGTAAAGTATGACATTAATAATTTTCATGTTGATCACATGTTGAGATAACAGTATTTTGGAAACATTGGGTTAAATATTATATTTTAGTAAAATTAATTTCACTTAAACAAACTTTTGTTGATTACTGGAAAACGTAAATGTACATACGTGGTTCACATTATTGTTTCTCCTAGAGAGCACTGTTCCTAAGAGCTTGCCACATGACCAGGCAACAAATGAAGCATTTGGAAACATCATCTGGTTCAAAAGGTGGCAGAGCACCTGCCCATCCACAAGCTCCGTGAGGGTCAAGATGCCTCAGGGACCTGTGGACCCAGGCTCTGTGTGTGTTTCTTTCATGCTGGTGGTTCTCATGGCATCTCCGTCCTCTGTGCCCAATGCTGATCAGCTGTGCATGAAAACCATTTTCTTATTTCCACAATTTATGGCGAGAGTGATCATCATTTTGGTTTTCTTCCTATTCAACAGAATGTCATTTAAAGGAATGTATTGGGAAATGAAATTGCTTGTGTCTTGTGATGACTGCCAAGCTTTTATTTGAAAATTTTAAACAGACACATATATCACGGTCTTTTATTGTCCTAAAAGAAACATACCATTTTTATTTGAAATATATCATAGGATGTGAAATTCTGTTGAATTATAGACTGGTAAGCACTAAGAGAAGACCCCATGAATGAATTTTGTTAGCTTTTCTTCTGTCAGTGGGTGGAATAGGCAGAATTCATTAGGTAGAAAGAAGCAAATAGTCCTTCTCAAAACAGAAATCCTTGAATGACCCTTCCCTTCATGTGTGACATCCTGCTTCTCAACAAAAAGTTACCCTTGTTACTAAAATAAAATCTATCCTGCAAGCATTGACTCATGTTTTCACTGCCATGGCTCCTGTATAAGCACCAGTTTTGCTTGTCTCGACCACTGTGACAACTTTGTCTCTTCACCATGTCCCCCTTTAATATACTCTGTCAGAGTAGCCTGAGTGATTTTTCAAAATTCTAAATCATATCATGCTATTGCCCAAGTTAAAACCCTCCAGCACTTCATCATGGCATTAAAAAAAAAAGCCAAACCATTCCATAGTCTCTTGGGGCTCTGCCTGCTCTAGCCCTTGCTTGTCTCTGGTATCACTTCTCCTTCCTCACAAAGCAGGAGCCACACGAGCCCACTCCACATTCCCAGAAGAGACCAAGCTCATTCCTGCCTTTCAGCCTTTACACTTGCTGTTTCCTCTCCCTACACTCTTACCCCCAGGTCTTCACATGGTTCACACCTTCTTGTCATTCAGGTTTAACTCCAACGTCATCTCCCAAGAAAGGTCCTCCATGAGCATCCATCTGTAATAATCGTCAAGTCAATTTCTGGCCATCACTATGTTCCTTATGTGATTTGATCTTGTTGACTTATTTATTTTCTTGTTTACTTTGTATTCCCCACCATCCTTGAAAACACTCCAGTCCACTTAAAGAAAATCCCCAGGTATTTTAAAGAAAAACCCCAGGTATTTTATCTGCCTTATTCTCTAGCATGTTATCAGCACGTAGAACAGTTCCTGGATATACAATATACCCCCAGTGATTATATATGAAATGAATGAAAGTATCAGTTGCAAAATTATATTGAGACAGCTTGACTTGCTTCCATATCCACAAGTTTCTCTTAGTAGCTGGAAGATGTCCTGCTTCAACATATTTCATTTCATCACAAGCTGATGAGCTTTTTCTTAGAGGAGACCTCGTGCCTGAAAATTAAAATGTGTAGAGATTTTGCTCAATGTCAAATGTCTAACTTGAGAAACGAGTGATGCACTGGTCAGAGGAGGACAGAGACTTTGGCCTTCTCCCGACTTTCACCCTCCCGTTGACATACTCAGGATCTGTTTCTCTGTTGTGTCCCTGGCCTTGTCTGCCTGGGATTTACAGTCTTTACAGATGTGGATCAAGAACACTCGGGGTTATGCTCTAATATTTGTATCTGACTTTTAATGAATGCAAAATTGTAAATCTTCTGATTCTTGGCTTATCCCACAGACTTAACCAATAGCCCTGCCTCTGGTTGCCATTTAAATGGCCAATTGTCAAATACATCTTAAGCTCAGGACACCCAGGTGATTAAGCAATGCATTCAGCTTTATCTTCTCCTCTGCTCTGAACATGCATGGTTAGTAGTGAGTTCTGAGTCCTCTTCTTGCCCACTCTCCCCAAGGGAAAAAAAAAAATTGCAATTAAGAAGGCAGGTAAGTCTTCAATTACAGAAATGCCTCATTTGACATGAACACCTTGAATGAAAGTGTATATGTCAACTATTTTTATTAGTCTTCCCAACTGATAAAAAATGCATTCCAATCTTTTTAAGGGATTTCTTCAGTGTAACTTAAAGTATTTATTTAGTGAGATTTTTGTTTTGTTTTGTTTTAGAGCAGAGAATTCTGTACTTGGAGTAGCTGACCCATTTTTACATTCTGTGAGTTCAAATTTAGGGGTGTAACACCAGCATCAGTCTTTATGGGCACCTGGGAACAGAAAACAGGAAATAAAAAAGGTTGGCAAAGTTGTACAAATCAACCAACTCTATTTGCATAGTCCTATTTGAACTTAGTGATATATATAAAATGTAGTATTTTAAATCTAATTTTACTTTTGAACTGTTGTTTTACTCTTTGTGTAATATGTTCTATTTCTGCAGAATCATTTTCTTCCCGAATTAGTAAACCTTCTTTTCAAACCTGCCAGTAATGCTTAGTGAATTCACAAAGCAGGCTTGATTTTATATAGAGAGTAGTTACTCATAAAATCTAAGCATAAAGAAGTCTTGCAAATACAAATGAGGCCAGCATTTTTGCGATTACTGCAAAGATAGCAGGAGGAGAGGCAAGTCTTTTTATTCAGATTCCTAGATGGAGGCAGTGAATCAGATTTCTAAGAAGAGAAACAAGATTTTTAACTTCAGAATGTCGTCCAAATTTAGCAACGTCATTCTTAAAATGGAGGGAATGTAAAAAAGTATCTTGTTTTAGGCAACCTGTTGATTTGGCATAAAGAAAACTTCTGGTTTATTTATAGACTTCTGGAACCATTCAGTACAGCTGAGGAATTCAGCTACCTCTCAATTAAAAAAAAAAAAAAAGAAACAACAACATCCATAAAAATAAAGATTTGGCTGAAGGAAAAGAGATGTCCTCTCAAACATACCCATCTTCTAAATGTCTTCTAAGGTGTTTTGTTCTGTTTTTAATGTGCACTAACTGTGGATCTGGACTCCAGGCTGTGATGATTCACAGAACAAAAGCAGAATCAAAAACAAAACAACAAATAAGAAAAAAAAATGTGTATTTGTAATTATTTTGTATATCAGTTTAACAACTGAGAATGAAACTGAAGCATTCTCTCAAAGGTTATCTTTGGCTTTGATCTCAGCTTGCACTTCGGGAAAGTATGATCTGCCTTCTGGTGAAGAACACTCCAGTGAAACCTCAGACTGAGATGAGGTAGATTTGCTCTTCCCCCACAAACACCCCAAAATGTGCATCTGAAAAACAAAAAAATTGTGAGAGGGACTGAGTCCCATAGATATTCCCCAGGAACTTTACCCAATCTGTGGCACAAAATGTGGTCTGACCTAGCTGGGCACTGGGCTGGCCTTGGCTGCCATCCCTCTGGCTGGACTCCTCCCCAAGGTAGGGCTCACCCTCGCATGAAATTGCCAACCAGGGCCCACGTGGGTAGAGAACTAATTTAGCCTCCTGGACACTTGATGAATGAAGAATTTCCTCTTGGGACTAAATTATAGGGCTTGTTGGAGTTGCTCTTTCGTGATCTGTTATTTGGAGGTAATTTTCCAGAAGGGCTGGGACACAGGGCCATGAGCTAGAATAGGATTCACCAGGCACAGCTGCCACGTGCCGGCCAGCACATCCCACCGTGTCCAGCCTCTCCTCCAGCCTCCGCACATCCACCCTTCCTTCCCCAGAGAGGAGGCCCAGCCAACAGAGCTGGACTTACATTAGATTTTTACTTTCCTTCTTAATTAAACAAGAATGGCATCTGCCCACCTTTTTCTGCATCCGGGTTTCTAGAAATGTAACATCTTGTCCTAACACGCTTACAAACAGATGAGCAGGCTTTCCCCTCATCCCCCAATGTGGATGATTACAACCTTCTGTCAAATTCCACCTACCCTCCCTCCCCTGTTGGCTGGAAGATAAGCTTCTGATCTTCCCTTGGCTTTTTGAACTGCTGGAAGCTGTGTAAACACAAGCTGTAGGTTAGTCAGATTCTGTTTGACCCAGGGCCTGCTGAGTGCAAAGAGATTACATTTGAAAACTCCCTTGTCTAATTAAGCGATGGTAACTTATTACGGGGTGGTTGCTGATGAGGTCAAGTAGCAAGAGGTTTCAGGCCGACCTGCTGCAGCTGGTCATTTGCTGATAAATAAGGAACAGCTAGTTTTTATTGGGCCAAATTCCCTACAGAGCTCTCATTTCATAAACCCTTGAATTTGGTTCTTTCTCTGAATTTGCATGTGCATTTCAGCACTTTAGAGAATTTGCAACAGCAAGAGTGACAAGGATTTGTTCTATAATGGCAACTCTTCTTTTCTTGGTCTTCGCAGTGATGCCCCATACAGTGGTTCACAAACTAGTGTGCTGTGCCTCTAGCTCCATTTGGACCACTGACTTCTGGCAAATCTAGAAAGCCAGATGAGGGCCACTTCGAATATTGACATTTGGATGGGGTGGGGTGGTGAGGACAGGAGAGGAAAACCCAAGAAATAGATCATAAGACCTGGACGAAACTGTGCAGAATGATCATGATCATTTATTGAGCACCCACTCTGCAGCAGAACTGTTGCACGATCTTCTCATATGTGTCTCCAGACCTTACCATGACCCTCAGAACAGGTGTTATTATTCCTGTTTCACTGTGAAGATTCTTAAGGCAAAAAGAGGTCAGCAATTTCCACAAAGGCATGCAATCACCAAGTGAAAGGTGTGGGATATGACCCCAAATCGCTTTATCTTTAAATGTGTCTCACACATTCCAGGGAACTGTGTAATTTTCCTTTGGAATTGGAAGTGTCTGTGGCCCCCGGATGAGGGGAAACATTTGATGAATGCAGATTCTCCTTGTGAGTAGGTGATAAAAGTGAAGATGAGAACTTTGGAACCACAAACCTTGGAAAAGTCATCAAAGAAGCCCTCCTACTTGCTATCACGCCCTCAGCTAGGTTTATCCCCAAATCGATTGTTGTGGGTATCTATTGTTTCTCCACCAGTGTCTGTTTCCTGGAGTTCTGGAAAAGCACATGCAGAATTCCTCTGGGGATACCATCCCTCTGCCAAAATTTTGCATAAGTCTTCTGTTATGGTCAGAGTCCTTCAGATGCCCTGGTTGTTGTGATTACGTTTGGACCAATCAGCACCAATGAAATAAAGTACACATTTTTATGGAAAGTAGAAAAGACACAGTTGTTCTTTCCCTCCATCCTCAAGTCAAGAAGAATAGGCTGGAGTTACTTCTGCCATCCTTCCACAAGATGTGGCCATCTGGATGTATCTGAGAGACAGAAAGTAACTGGGTCTCAGTGATATGGTTAGAATCCTGATCAGGCTGTCTGTGACCTCCCTCTGTGCTGCACTTTAGGGATTTGAGAATGTTTTAGATATTTGCCAACTAAAGAGTTTAAGAGGTTAAGTGTTAGTATCTTGCCAGATCCATGCATGCACCCATCTAGTTATGGGACAAGAGCATAATAATATCTCCCTGTCTCCAAAGCCACTCCTTTGCCATGGAATCATGCTGCTTCTGAGTTAGAAGAAGGATATTGGAAATGAGAGGCCACACATTTTCATCAATGTGGTTTTTCTTTGTGAGCAAATTTGGATGAAGTGTGATGATTCTAAAATCACATCTCTTGCAAAATCTTTCAGCCTGTACCACAGTTCATTTTTCATCCCTCTCATAAGTTGACCATATCAAAAGTTGGTAAATATTTCTGTTAATTATCCTCCATAAAATAATGCAAAGTCTCTAATAAAAGTAACATTTTCTGATGCCTTACAACTTTAATTTAGACAGTTCTGAACAATATTCACATACATTTCTCTGGCTACATTTTCAGCTAATGTGCTATCTTCAGCTTCATATGTAAAACAGTTTTCCTTTAAATATCCCTTAAAAACTGTAGCAAGCCCACAATTCTCATGAATTTATTGGGCTAGTGAAAAATCTGTTTTATTTATACAGGGTTTCAGAGTTTACAGAATACTTTTATGTAATTTATCTCATTTATTCCTCTTTTCAACCCTATAAGGTTGATATTATTATCCACATTTTAGAGATTAGCATCAGAAGGTTTAGGATTAAGTGATTTGTCCAAATCTCCCCAGCCCCTCCAATGGGGGAACTGTATTTTACACTCAAGTGTTCTGATCTAAGCTCAGACTTTTCATAGTTCCAAATAGTCTATTGGTACTTGGAAATCTTCTTTGAATAGAGAGGAGGAGTTTGAAATTAGAACACCACCATGTTGCTTCTTTTCTCTAGGTTAAAGAAGAGAACTGATTCTCTAAATAGCTGAGAATGGCTTATAATGTTTTCTGTTCATAGTTATCCCTTTTGGGAACCACAGGAATCTTAATTTTCCTGACCATTTGTCCTCCATTGGGCCTAAATGTTTAAAGGCCATTATTTTTATATGCCAATGATTGCAGTATTTGCATGTGCAAATCAAGTAATTACTTAACTACCCAAATTGTGCATGCAACTAAGGTAATTATGAACTTAGAAAATTGCTATAAGAATCTGACCCTGGAAAAATTATGAAAGCAGAAAATGAGTGTTGGAGTGGAAATTTCTTGCAAGGCTGATTTTGTTGTTGTCATTGCTGTTTAGTGGAAAAATAAGCTGATTAAATTGCTTGCTTTGCTTCAGTTCGACATCTGAAGAATGAAAATAATAATGTTTGCACTACCTACTTCCAAAGAGTAATTTCCTTGTGAAGGAAATTGGGACAATACACACAAGATATTTGAAAGAAAAGGACAAAATTTTTAAAAAGGGAATATTATTTTTACGTGGCCTCATTAAACCCCCACTTTGAAATCAGAAATTCATATTTTTATATGAATCTTTGTTCATTTATCCAAAGAGACGCCATGTTGTGATTAAATAAAATGTAAAAAAATAAGCTCAAATTGTGAAAAAATAATATTATTGTTTTCTATCTCTAGGGTGCATAACGATTTCTCATGTGGCTCTCCTAACAATTATATGTGGTACATGGAGAAGGAAAGATTAATCATGGTTACATATGGGGGAGACTGAAGCTCACTAAATTTAAAGTGAGAATCTATCACCAGAGTGTCTGACTCCAATTAATTTTTGCCAGAGAGACCATATTGCCTTGACACTGGTAGTTATAGCCATGAATAAGTCAAGCTGCTAAATGAGTTTAGAAATGTATCTGCTTTCCAATAATTTTGTGAATGTAATCACTTGTATTAGATTGACTTATAGGTTACTACTGTGTTATATGCAAGAAAAGGTCTTCCTAAGAAAGCTAATGATGTACTTAAGAAGGTGGATGCTTTTAAAACTTACTTAAGAGAACAAATAAATCAGTGGGCTGTGACTGTTCTTTATTTGTTGAAACAGATACAAAGGGATAGAGACTAGATCCAACTCTGTGAGCAGATAGCTTAGGTTCCTGGCCCAGTGAGAAGAAACTCACATAAGTTGCCTATAATTCACCTAACCTTTCCTCCCAAATGTTCATTACAGTGAGGTCATTACTATAATCATTAGAAGGTCATCTGATAAAAACATGCATACTTTGATACAGTTCTTCAAACAATGCTCACCTTAGGTTGCCAAGCCTTTGAGCTACTGTCTAGGTTCTAAAGAGTGTAAAAGATGGATGAAGTTTGAAGTCTCCAGATCCCAATGATGTTTGAAGGTGATTCTGAGAGTTAGTGACAGGGATAGGGCATCAGTCATTGAGTCTGACTCCACATTCTGTTCTCTAAACTTCTCCCTCTGTCAGCATAGGTGTCTCTAGACAGAAAAGGACCAGAGATGCCTTGGACAGTAAACAAGGGTATTTCAAAGAATAAGGGCCACCAAGTCACCTAACTATACCCAATGACTTGGCAGGAAATAGAATTATAATCTCCTTTTAGAGTGACAATATGTCTCAAATTGTGTTAAGTTCTGGTAAAATGAACAGTCATCAGCATGATTCACATTTTTTCCAACTTTAGACGAGAACAGATACATTATCTATCATTATTCTACTCCACCTTTTACCTCATTTTTAAAAAATCAAACAAGTTTATATGCAGAGCTACCATTTCTCAAGCATTTACCAGGTGTCCATCCCCTTGCTAAGCATGATCTATGCCTTATCTAACTTAGCCTCCACTATAGTCCTGTGAGTTAGGCATTATTCTTTTCCTAAGTTCACAGATAAGGAAATGGAGGATGAAAGAGCTTAAGTAACTTGACTAAACTAACACTGATTGACTTATATTTATAAGTACTCTTTTGAGTACATCTCTGTACTCTGAAAACTCATCATTGATGACTCCCAGATGGACATGCCAATGACAAACATTCATATATTTAAACAGATTTTCATTAAAAAAGAACAAAATAATGCCATTTGCAGCAACATGGATAGACATAGACATTATCATGTTAAGTGAAGTAAGTCAGACAGAGAAAGACAAATATCATATGATATCACTTATATGTGGAATCTAATTTAAAATGATACAAATGAACTTACTTACAAAACAGAAACAGACTCACAGATCTCAAAATCAAACTTATGGTTACCAAAGGGGAAACGTGGGGGGGAAGTGATAAATTGGGAGACTGGGATTAACCTATGCACACTACTATATATAGAATAGATATACCTACTGTATAGCACAGGGAACTCTACTCAATGTTCTGTAATAACTTATATGGAAAAAGAATCTGAAAAAGAATGGGTATATATATGTGTGTGTATATACATATATATTTATCTATCTGATTCACTTTGCTGTACACCTGAAACTAACACAACATTGTAAGTCAACTATACTCCAATAAAAATTTTTTAAAAAGTTGAATATTTGCACAAAAAATACATAAACAGATTTACTTCCTTCTCTATATTTGTCCTTCAGATGAAGACATGAATAGCATGTTGTGTCTCTTTGAAAAATCATATTTATGCCCTTAGTTTTTCCATAGAATAATGTAACATTGATAATCAATGATAATTACTAACATCTTTGCAGCACCCATGAGATATCATTTTGAATAGTAAAAGAATACTTTAACAGTTGGTAAATTTTAACGTTTAAGAAGTAAGTTTTACTCTTCACTAAATAAGACTATATCAAGAGGTTGAATAAGCCTTCCATGATGGAATAGAGAACTTGATATAGAAGATTCTCCTGAACACTCAGTATTCCTGCCAATTAATTGTAAGCAGAGTAAGAACAATACATGTCTAGAATGAAATTTATCTTCATTGAAGGGACACCAAGTTCTATCTCTTCCACTCCTATTTAGAGATTAACACAGATTAGTGTAACAGACACAGGAATCTATCAAGACATAGTTATGTGCTGGGGGCTGGAGATACTGGAATAGTCCATCAGGAGAGAGTAAACAGAGGGCAGATGGAATTTGGGAGCAAGTGCTGAGAAAAGGCTCTCAGGAAAAGTTTTCTGGCTGGGGCCAGGTAAAGGAAATTCAACCTAGATCTGTACAGTAAATGCCTAATTTCTCTAATTTTGGTTTTTGCCATTTTATTTCTACATAACAACTTGTTGATGAATATTAAGAAGTAAATGTTTTTCACCCACCCACCTAAGATCAATGGTGAGGGGAATGTCACTGTGCTTCGGTGGCCTGTTGTGGTATCACAAGTGTCTTGACCAGCTCTAAAGTGGTACTGGAGTCCTGGCAAGATCATGATTTATCACAGTTAATCATCCAGAGCTATGTTGTCCAATATAGGTGCCACGAGCCATATGGGGCTATTGAACTCTTGGAAGGTGGCTAGCATGAGTTGAAATGTTCTGTGGGCATAAAATATCAATACATGCTGGATTTCAAATACTTAATATAAAAAATAATGTAGGGCTTCCCTGGTGGTGCTGTGGTTGAGAGTCCGCCTGCTGATGCAGGGGACGCGGGTTCATGCCCCGGTCCTGGAAGATCCCACATGCCGCGGGGCGGCTGGGCCCGTGAGCCATGGCCGCTGAGTCTGCGCGTCTGGAGCCTGTGCTCCGCAGCGGGAGAGGCCACAGCAGTGAGAGGCCCGCGACCTCCCCCCCCCCCCAAAAAATGTATAATATCTCTTTAACAATTTTATATTGATTACATGGTGGAATGATAGCACGTTGGCTGTATTGGTTTAAGTTAAATATAGCATTAAAGTTAATTTTATATGTTTCTTGTTACTTTTTTTAATGTGACCATGCAAACATTTAAACTTACATATTTGGCTCACATTATATTTCTGTTAAATAATGCTGATATAGAGCTTTTCTACTCTCATTGATATAGATCTTTTTCAAGATATTTACTTCGATGAGAGAATTTATATTTTACAATAAATGACCCCCCCCCCCAAATAGCAGGGCAACATTTTGATCCAATGCTATTTCCCTTTTGCTCTTGCCCCACTGCCACCCAAATATTTATAAAGCATTTTAAATACAATCTATGAAATGCCAAGAAATTGCAGAAATCATGAAGAATATTTGAAAAAAGTAGTGGAAGCAAAGCTTAGAATTTAGAAAATTGATGAGAGACAAAATTAGCAGACAACTTTTTTTTTTAAATTCTTTTTCAGACACAACTTTGTATATTGTTCAAATCTAAATTTTATTTAAAAAATAACAGAACAAGGGATTTTCCTAGTGTTACTATCTCTTTAATGCTGTTCCTTTCAAAGTACATTTAACTTAAATGATTTTGATTAGAAGTTTAGTATTCAATAAAGATTTCTGTCAGGGGACACATGATCTGGGCCTATGCATTCTCCTGTGTGTCATTCGCTCTGTTTCCTGAACCATTAAAAAGAGGGAATGGAATAAAACAATTTTTATATTTGTTTTTGATTTAGATTGTCTATGTTTCTACATGCACTATAAACCAAATTTACATATATATATATATATATATATATATATAATAACTGGAATGGATTTCCAGTCTTCATGCTGTTATACTTCAAAAAAGTGATCTCAGTATTTTCCTTTTTCTTCTAAAAGTTGTATTTGTTTAATTTTGATCTGTAGACAAGGAAAGGTTGCATAGTTTATAGATTACAATGCTTGAAAATAATTTTATTTCTGTACTTAGTATGGAATGATTAATAAAATGTGTAACTAATTACAATTCTGTTAAGTAGGAAATTTTTTGTTATTTTTGTTACCAGTCTAAATCTGTCATATGAAAAAAGACAACAAAATCAAACTTTTACAGCTTAAAATTGCTATGGAAATGTATAATGTATACTATATAACAATATATATAATAGAAAATAAGTCCGATGATAGAACTGTACGTTAAATGTACTTCATATCATTCATTATTAGTATAGTTAATAATAATAATAATAATTTTATAAGATTATATTAATTAATGCCTTTCCATTGACCCAGTGTGAATGTTTCATACTTCATGATCTCATAGTCCTGTAATAACTATTGTATTAGAAATGCCAGTAATTCGGGTCTATAAAGCCAATAGCTGTAATTTTGTTTCTTAAATTGCCACTTTTTAAATGTAGACGTTAAACCTATGACTCAGATGTCTTCAATATCATGTTTTCGTCATTCCTTATATATCATGTGTACAGAGAGAAAAAGTATATTAAGATAATAGTTTCCTGGTAAAATGGTGACTCTTTACATTCATAAATATGCACCAAAGTATTCTTTGGACAAAGATTTGTGGATAGTGTGACACACTTTTGGTAGCTTACAATCGTAACAGTTTAATTAAAACAAAATTAAGGTGATGCTTCCAATGTTTCTAAAGGGTTCTCTCTTCAAATGTTGATAAATACCAGAAAGAGTATTGTTTAGTGCCTTATTGATCCAATTGTCTGGTTCTAACTGGTTAAATGAATAAGAGGACTCATACTAGAGTGAATAGAGGCATTAGGGCTGCGGAGTTTGTTGCAAATTTCAGCCACATTTGAACTGTGACTGTTGCCAATAATTTCAACAACTGACTATGACATGCTTCATCCTGCTGCTAATCAAGGGTGCATGCACACCTTGCTCAGCCCAAGTGGCTACAACTAACCTCTGTACCAAAACTCTGAGTTATCTGTACAACTAAGAGGCGTGGACTACTCTGTCAGCCTAAATTGAAATAGTTGTGACAACTTATAGCCCTTTGGACAATGACCTGGTGATAAAAGCAGAATAAAGACTGGGGATGTTAAACTGAGTTTACTACTGGCCAAAGCAGGGAAAGTTTATCCAACAAACAGGAGTGAGATTCTGTGGCATGAGTCATCAGAGTGTCAGAGAAAAAGTAAGAGAAAATTGTGAATTGGCTTGTAAATGGGTACAAGCACAGGGAAATGGTCCCTGAGAATACCATCACCCCAACCAAGGCAAAGGTGTGACTTAACAAAGGGTTAAGATTTCACAAGGGACAGAGACTGGTTGGTTCAGGTTTTTGACTTGTCGGTTCTGGATTGGGGGCTTGTAGAGTGCTTTGGTGCTGGTAAGTTGGGGAACCCCAGATCTATTTGTGATTTTCCGAGCTGTCTTGACACACGATGCCTATTAAGGTTAAGTTCAGATAGTTCAGTTGAGTCACAGACCACAAGGAGTCGTTAACCATATGGCCACTTTTCTGCTGATTCTCACTGATTTTCTGGGAGGGGCTGCTCTGACTTCTTCTGGTGGCAGGATACTCACTGTTTTACAATCTTCCATTCTTTTCAAACACAGGGTAAATCACTGGCTTATAGGTGTGCGCTCAAAGCACAGAAAAGACTTCCTTTATCACAGGTGAAGTAAGAGCTTCTCCTGGGCTTGTTGAGGAATAGCCACATGAAAATGTTAGTGATGGAAAGGAAAGTCACTTGAGGTAAAAGCAGTGCAGAGAGAAATGGAATGTGGTCATCCCTCTTTAAAAATATTATTCGCATAATCACTGTTCCAGGAGCATGATATGGATGGCTGAGTCAATTGTTTCAGTTCTTACTTGGTTCTTGAATTCTCTGATTTAGTTGTCTTTATAAAATAATGGGACAATAGCACTTCTGTGCTTTAGTTAGTATGGTGTGGAAATAGTCTGAACACTGTCATCTTCATCCTGCATTATTAAAATAAAGCCATTTTCTCAACCACCTTATCAAACCCCAGGGAAATGCATCAGTACTTTTATGGGACATTGTTAAGTCTTTTATTGTGGGTCTTTACTCTTTGTTTTTTTTTAATGATGCATTCATCTATGCAAACATTCAGGTCATGGTGATTGTGCTAATTAATGTCTTGCATAAAACAATTCTCTTTACTGGACAGTGGAAACCATGTGTAAGGTCTAGTCTCTGCTCTTAAGGAATTTAACATTTACTGAGTGGAAATGTAACACAAGTCATAATACGGTACTTATTATCATTGTGGTGTGAAGAATAGAGGAGATGAGTCATTATTTAATAATTTTAGGTGGCACAATTAGAAAAGTCCTGGCAGAGAAGAAAAAGCAATTTTTGAACTGTGTCTTGATGTAGAAGTTGGACAGGTGGAGATGAGAGTGAAATTATCTCCTGGCAAAAGTGACAAGATGGGCAGTTTCATAGGGATATGGAATTATATACTATGCCCTGAGAATAGTGAGCAGGGACACACAGCATAAGCAGAATCAGTGGGAAAAAAGAAAATCTGGAAAGAGGGGAAAAGAAGAGGAAAAAATAGGATTTTAAATACCAGACTAAACATTCTGGGTTTTTTTGTTGTCATTATATTTTTTGTTTGTTTATTTATGTTTACCATAGGGATCCACAGATAAATGTAGAGAAGGAAAATGGATTGCTCTGACTTGGAGGTTAGGTGGATGCCACTATCAGCATTGTGAAGGATGAATTAGAGAGCAGTGGACCTGATTGGAAAGTGACCACAATAGTCTTGGGGAAAGATGGTATGAGCCTAGATAGTGGTGGGTGGTGGGGACTTTGGAAGGAGGAGGATTGATTTTATGAGGCATCCTGGAAGGAGAACAGACAGAAATTGATCATCATATGAATTCTCTTTGGAGAGACGACAGAAGGGAGAGGAAGAAATCAAGGCAGAGTCATTGTTTCTTTCAGAGCTCCCTGAGAGGGATTGAAAAACAACTCATCCCTGTGCCCATGGACATCCATTCTCTGATTGAAGCTTATGAATGAGAACAGTGGAGAAGGGCTCCTTAGAGAAAAGTTGGGTTCCTGTTTCCAAGAGAATGGAGAACAGATTCTGGCTGAGCAAAATACTGCAAATCTCATCTATAGATTGTAAAACCATTAACTAAAATAGTGAATACAGAAGGAAGAAATGTTCAGGTGGGTGGATGAAGAAAGAGGGGTGAGGTAGTAAGAATGGTTGGTATCTACTGCTTGTCATAGCACAATAATTATTAATAATCATCAATCATGATTATGTGTACTACCCATTCAGAGCCTGATTCTTCCAAAAGCAGGAGATATATAGTTTTAACAATATACAGTGTGCAAGATATTGTATTGTTTTGTATGTTTCCATAATAAGTGTTATTGTCCCAAAGATTTTGATATGCACAGAGCATGTATGTCTTTATTGATCAATCATAAATCAGACAATTATTTTCAGATGCATTGTAATAATATGTTTGATATGTTTCATGAATGTATGCAAGGATGGGTTGATAATTAAAACACTTGTATTATTCCATCTTTATTAACATGACATTTTTGTTTCTGTTCAAATGTCTGAGGATGGTACCAGTGACAATTCTTTCAATTTTTTTCTTTCTTTGTCATTTTTCTGAAAATTTCAGTTAAGTGCACCATATGGAAATAGACTACATACTGACACATTTCACGATCAAGACATTTTATAGAAACTCTCCATTACCTAGAATATGTGGGAATATACATCCTAAATTAGTAACTACAGTATTTTAGCTAATGGATAATTTCTCCTTGTACTATGCATGAGCATAAACAAGGGCAATGTGAGTGCAGTATAGATATATTTTATACTAATAATGCTAAATGTTTATTTTGAAAAGTATTTATTTTTTAAACAGGTTGCAATACCAATACTATATATATATATATATATATATATTTTTTTTTTTTTTTTTTTTTTTTTCTGTACACAGACCTCTCACTGTTGTGGCCTCTCCTGTTGCGGAGCACAGGCTCCGGACGTGCAGGCTCAGTGGCCATGGCTCATGAGCCTAGCTGCTCCGCGGCATGTGGGATCTTCCCGGACCGGAGCACGAACCCGTGTCCTCTGCATCAGAAGGCGGACTCTCAACCACTGTGCCACCAGGGAAGCCCTATAGATATATTTTGAAATACTTGTACCATAATTGAAAATGTAGAAGTTATAAGTCAGTGAGGATTTATTTGTGCTGATCCTGTGGTATAACCTGACAAATGAAAAATTAATTTTATTTGTCAATTTCAATCAAGTTGTCAGCATTTGATTCTCAGTGTTACTTACTACACAGTGGTCTAGGAACAATTCTTACACCTTCAGTATTTTCATATGTGTATATATACATATGAAAATATACTCTTAGGATTCTGGATAAGAATTCTGGATAGGATTCTAGTCAGCATTCCTTGCAGGATTTTGTCAGGAATCAAAATTGGCTATATAGATGGAGAATTTGGTTAGGATTAGGGAGTATGTTCAGCAGAAAAAAAAAAAAAAAGGAAGGAAAAAGGTAAAGAAAGAAAGGACTTATTGATCCAATCATTTTAGTCAATTTAGTGGGAAGGTCAGGCCAACTGGTACTTGCTTCAGGTTGACAGAGTCAGACATCTATGTAGGGATTTCTAATAAGCCTGCAGGTTTTGATGAAATGTGGAGGTGGTTAAGAAAACTACAGCTTGTGGATTCTCAAGAGTTTTGGAATCTTATTCTGTTTCCAATGGAACTAGCTAAGCATGGCTTCAGTGACAGTATAAAGTAATAGAGAAATAATTTCTTCTCTATGGAAAAATAAAATCCCCTAAATAATAGTTGCTGGTTGTACAACCATTAAACTGATCAACTAATAAAGCAATTAGTTAATAGTCTCTTAAAAAATGATACTGAATTTTGATAACATATTTTAAAGAATAGTTTGATATGTATCAAAATTTAGAAGCTTCCTGGAAGAATTTACTGACACCTAATTGAAAATGTTTTTTGAAAATTAAAAGGATAATATATTTTAAAAATTTATTAATCAAATTAGCTGAGGTTTTTATAAAGAATAATGCTGATTAGGACCCTTCAGAATGGAAACTTATGTTACCATTAAGTAGTACAATTTGGTAATGAGCTTTAAAAGTTTAAAGATTTTCTACTCTTATAAATTTGTCCCATTAAAATGGTACTTCAAGGCGTAGGTACTTATAAGACTGAACCAAGATTAAACATCACAATAGGGGAAAGTATGAAGTTTATGCTGAATTTTCTAAGTCAAAAAGAAAGTAACAAAACAGCATATTGAGTATAAGTGTCTAGAATGAATATAGAGTGAACAGAAAAACACTGAAATACTGGGGGAAATGTGGCTATCTCTGGGTAATGGTAAAAAGAGGAATTTTTCCTTTCCTCTTTGTGCTTTACTGCAACTTCTAAATTTTGTAAAGTGTATATTACTGATATAATTAGAAAATGAATATTATAAAAATTTATTCTGCACCAGTCAATTTTTCCTGTTTACACTTCTGACCTCCAGCTGTTTACCTTTGGACTTAATTTACCCTTCCTTCAGTGTACCTTATTTACAGATTTTCTTCACAAAACACACCCACAGGAAAGAAAAAATATTGGCAACATCGTAACATAATCTAATCATTTTCTACCCTGCCCGTTCTTGTCTATTTTCAACATTCTGGAATTTCCTGCCAACTCCTGCCTCTCATTGGTCAAACACTGTGACCACATTTCATTCCAACACCCAGATCCTCACAGATTTCTGGGGGCTCACAAGCAAAAGTCCATTGAGACAAGAGGACTTTTTCCATAGGATTAAAAGGGGGAAAATCACTCTGAATAAACACCTTAGAGTGTGTGGCTCACTCTCCCCTTTCCCCATCCCCCTTACAGCTTACTAACATTCTAGATCTTCTGAGACTGTGAACAGTTTTCTAGTTTTCTAACCAGCTCCACCTGCTGGTGCTGACCTGTGTTTCTTTGTGATCTATACCTTTGCCTCACATAATATCGGAGTTTCCCTCAAAATATGACTTCCTTTTCATATTTTCTTATTTCTGCATCGCTTAGTTCCTGGCATGAGAAGAAAGAGGGTGAGATCTGTTTTAGAATATTTTCTTTTGGTCTTCAACAGTGTTTCATTTGCATCACATTTAATTGCTCTCAGGCAAATGGATGAACAATCCTAGAAAATATACCTCAGAAGAGTATGCTGAGGTTAGGGTTTTGAGTGATGAGCTGCCAATTCCCTTCCTCATAGGCCTCCCTAAGGATAAACTTAGCAGGACTTTACTGTTGGGAGCACAGAATATTTTATTTGGGAATTCAGCAGTGACTCAGATTTTGAATGTCTTGGATCTCTTCTGACACTTGACAAGCAAGTATGAGGCCCACACCTGCTTTAAAAAGTGTAACTGGCGGTCAGAAGGTTATTTTTCAGAAGCTTCTTGTTCTGTCTCTCGTGAGGTCAGTTGAGGCCATATTTCTGGTAACTTCTCATCTAGGTATCTCCCAGGGTCTTTATAAGCCAACCACCCTCCAACCTCACCCCTGAAAAGTCTAAATCAGTGTTAAAATACTCGCTGGCAATTCCTTTGGGGACCAAGAAAAAAAACAAAAAGGCACAGTAAGTGAGTAACTTGAAGGAGCGTTGATATTTGGCACCCTGGCTGTTGTTTCTCTTAGGAGCCCATTGATAATAATCACTCATTCATTTTAGCATCCTTTTGCCCCAGGCACAGTAGAGCCTGTAATTGGCTTCAGGCTTGATACTGTTGGCTGGATCAGCTTGTGCCTGGTGAGATAGAGAGGGGCAGGTGCCAAGAAGCTGGGAGAGAGGCTGTGTTTCCCAGTGTTTACTCTTTGATCTTACTCTTCATGTTCTCAGCCCTTTACTTGAAGGGGAAAAAGTCTGTTGTAGTCAATCCAAAGCTTCCTTCCTGGTTATTTTCCCAGAGACTTGGCTTCAAAAATGTTCTCTGGACATATTTATTTGGCATCTTGTACATTTGTTCAGTGTCCTTTAGCAAAGATGTTTAGATGCATACACACACACCCGCACACCCCCCCCATGCACACACACACAAGTTCAACTCTTGGTTCACTACAGATTTCAAGACCATAAATAATATTGAGTCGTATCTACTAGCAATTCACTATGGGCTCTTTCTTCACATTCGCTCTGCCTAGGATGTTATCCTGGATTTCTAATTAGAATCTCTACTATTATGAGTGCACAAAACATAGGAGAACCCAAAAAGAAGGCTGAAGATGTAACACTTGGTTACTGACATAATCTTTTGATCGCTTTTTGACTGTTTACTAGAATTTTAATTTTAAGCTGTAGTCCCTGGACATAATGGATTCTAAACCTATTATCCACTGGAATACTTTATATCTGGGTAAACCTTATAACAATTCCTGAAAGACAGGAACTGTTTTTGCTCTGTTCTCCAAATTTTTGAAGTGGAGCTCATTTTTGCTCATGTGAAGGTAGTCAAGAGAGAAATACAAGCCCAAGTTAATTATAAATCCTTCCTAATGCATCTGCAGATTTCTCTCAATCTTCTCCTATTAGTAAATGAAAGGAAGAGGCAGCTGCAGCTGGTGGACAAATTCATTCCGAATATCTTTTAGTGTTCACTAGGAATGATACCAACAAAGTTAACCAATTCCAGATATCTTCAGGCTATGCAGGTTGTAAGTATAGGGATTCTAGGGTATTGGTTTATGTTATAGTTTGACATGACAAATCCCTGCAGGCTTCTTAATATCTTCATAACATTTTTTCTTTATTTTTCTAATCATTTTATACAATCAGTGCTCTTACACTGTCCTTCTGGATTCAACTTTTTTTTTTTTTCCACCACCACCTGGTTTTCTGCTGGAAACAAGCATTCCCTTTAACCTCTCTTACTTTCTAAATTCCATTGTGTTTGACTGTACTCTTCACTTTTAGTTTTATCTAAAGATGTGTTCACGTTCTGGGTTTCTCCAGTGGAATTATTTTAAGGTTATCATCTTCAAAGTGGTTGTAATTATAGATGTTATACATTAATAGGGTATATTCTGTACTCACTGGCACTTTTTCTCCCCCTTGGCAACCACAAGTCTGTTCTCCATGTCTGTGAGTCTGTTTCTGTTTCATAGATAAGTTCATTTGTGTCATATTTTAGAGTCCACATATAAATGATATCGTATGATATTTGTCTTTCTCTTTCTGACTTAATTCACTTAGTATGATAATCTCTAGGTCCATCCATGTTGCTGCAAATAGCTTTATTTCTTTTTTATGGCTGAGTAGCATTTCACTGTATATATGTACCACATCTTCTGTATCCATTCATCTGTCGATGGGCATTTAGGTTGTTTCCATGTTTTGGCTATTGTGAATAGTGCTGCTATGAATGTTGGGGTGCATGTATCTTTTTGGATTAGAGTTCTGTTAGGATATATGCCCAGGAGTGGGATTACTGGATCATATGACAACTATATTGTTAGTTTTTTGAGGTATCACCATACTATTTTCCCTAGTGGCTGTACCAACTTACATTCCCACCAGCAGTGTAGGAGGGTTCCCTTTCTCCACACCCTCTCCAGCATTTGTTATTTGTAGACTTTTTAATGATGGCCATATTTACCTCTCTTTTTGATCTCAGGAGATATTTAGTGCCATTTAATGATGATGGTTTTATTTTATTAAAAAAAAAGAACAGCACTCTCAACTGAGTAGCTGAGAGATTGTATAAAAGCTCAGGATTAAAAATCAGAAACATTAGTTTTATTTCCCAATTACCAGCTATGACATCTATACAGTGGTGTGCTGGTGAAAGCTCAAGAACCCTTTAGAGCAAAAATAGGCCCTGATTTATAGAGTTTGCCAATTTCCATGTAGTGTTTCCAAATCCACTGTGACTAATTTTAAGCTCCAGATGGGAAGTCAGTGAGCTCAGGTTGAGAAGAGAGGTGCACAGTTGTCTCTCTCCACCCTGTGAGAGCAGGTTTGATCCCTGACCAACAGGCCTCAGGGGTGACAACTTCCCTGAGTCTTAGTTCTACTATGGAAAATGAACTACGTTAGGACAGAATGAAGTAGTCTATGAGAAAACCATGAAATACAGTAGCACAATTAAATATTTTTCCTGAAATAGTCCTTTAATGTAGCTACCATATTTCAGGGATATATTGTATATATAAAATAAATATATTACTTTCTTCAAAATTTTGTGGTAAAATTTAATTTTTATCTCAATGTTAAACTTTATTTATCTTTTAATATTCAGCTTATAGTGATTTTTCCTGAAATCAACTATGCCTAAAACATATAGAAGGCAGAATTTTGGTGACTATGAAACAAACTCCATTCCTGGAACAGTTTTATACCGCAGCAGCACTTAGTTGTTGAGCATTAGTTACTTGATATTGCAACTGAGTTTGCAACCTTCTTACTAAACCAAAGAGAGGGAAGAAAGTATGAGAGTCAAAGTTAGGACTGGTTTTTGCTCACTGATCTCAAAGATCTAGGAAAAGAGCAACATTTCTGAACTATACTACTGAGATGATTTATTTAACTGAGTCAAAAAATGTTTGCCACAGTGTCTAATGAATATTGCTGAGTTTCACTTTACATGAGCTGTTAATTATTTTAAGAAGGAATGTGTTCTCTCTTTATTTTAACTTTCCCATGTTGAGTCATTTGCCCTTGTTCCTTCCTGTCCAGCAGTGTCAATGATATGAATACTCTCTAGCTCTAGTACATCTTTCTCTGTGATTTGACTGCTTATCTGTTTCTTCCCTCCCATAGCAAATGCTGGGAGGATAAATAGGAGGGTGACAGGAGAGTGGGTTAAAATGATCAACAATAAGTCAATCAAACAAGTACTTGCCCAACGCCTCCTAAATAAGAGAGATTATGGTGTAAGCCCATAAAATCCTCAGAGGGAGAGAAAAAGAGGCAAAGCAATGAAATTTGGAAGAAAAATATTTAAGAAGAAGTCCACAGGTGCAAGATATAAGAAGAAACATTAAGAATAAAGGAAGGCACGACATATATATAAAATAGCTCCAAGGAAAACGCTTGTACATTTGTTTCAGACTGAGTAAAATGCATACAATATCCACAATACCCAAAAGTGGATATGTTGTACGATTTTTATATTTCACAAGATACTATTTCATCTTGGAAAGCTAATGAGGAATCTCTCTGGTTTTCCTTATTCAGGACTGGGAACTGCCCATCCAATCAAATCTCCATTTAGCGAAATTCTGTGAAATAAATGTAAATGGCAGCAGACATATTTCCCTACCCTATTTCTCTCCCATTCTGACATGCTAAAAGATGACTTCATGGATACTTATTTGATGTTAGAGCTGTGGGATTTGAATTTTGAAAGTTTATATTTTTTCTTTTTACCAAAAATGAAAATTAGAGGAGGCAGATGACACAACAGTTAGGAATCAAGCATCTCAATGTAGGTAGACATCTTTTTACATTTCAGCAAATTACTCAGTCCTGCAAAGCCACAAATCGTGTTGTGTCACTGTCAACTTTCTATGAGATCACTTGACCTCTTAAACTCCACAGGAAGACCTTTTTTATATTTACACAGTTTTCAAAATGCAGATTCTCTGTATCATGCTAAAAATTTCAGTCTTCATTTTATACAAAGTGTCAGTTTTTATAAGTTGGGGAATTGATTAGTATCATAGTGTGTGGCTGGCAAATTTTGGGGGTATCTAGTTAGTTTCTGAAAGGTATTATGTTACCTATATATTGATCTACCAATCATTTATCTCTAAAAGATTCCATGTGATTCAAGCAACATCAAATCTAACTAATTAAATTCATTTATTATAATTTACATATTGCTGATACTTCATAAAAATCTGAAAATAATTATAAGGGTAATTTGAATGTTTTCTTGTCTCTCTCACATACTACAGAGGCTCTATTTCCCTGACCTTCTGGTTCAAACTAACTCAAAGAAAAAGATATTAAATGCCTAGTTTTGAAGATTTAGTCAATATCTTGAAAATCTTTATGGAAAGTGTCCATAGACAGTATGACACTTGAGTCATACAGATCTAGGTCCAAATAGTAATCCCTCCACTTACTAGTGTATAACTTCATAAAATTACCAAAACTTTCTGGGCTATAGTTAATGCATCAAAAAATATAGGCTATTTATATCTCTTGCAGGATTACTCTGAGAATAAATACGATCAATAAATATGAGTGATTGAGTGTCTTTCCCTTAATAGTTCCTGTACTTTTCATACAGACATTTATTCTTGACATTTCTTTCCTTTCCCATCAAGAAGGATGAACAGGAAAGGGGGTCTCCTGGAGTGGGGTTGATAAAAGGCCACATGAGTGTTAGTTCTGTCTTGAGGTTCTTACAGCTGAGATTCTGAGACTTGGTAGAACAAAGCTCAAATAAACACAGCTGCCTTGTGTCTCTTCTGTGGTGGTGTGGCTGTTTGTGTCAGCCTCCTTTTATAATGATTAGAGCTCTTCAGGTACATGGCTAGTGTTTGGCTTTAAGATAATGGCAGAAAATCACAAGAGGACTCATGTATTCCATTACCATTTATAGACTGAAAGGTCCAAGCCCCTGGCAAATGGCTCCAAGCACTTCCATCCCAAATGGAGGCAATGTAGCAATAAGGAAGCATCCACAGAGAATGATCTTGTGGCTCTCATTTCATTACATTTCAGGTCCATATTCTATCTGTACACAGAAAAGAAGTTGATGATTGGCAAATATGTATAGAGCTTAATAATGTCCAAATCCACCAGTGACTCTTATGGGGGCATGGAATGTCCATATGTTATGTGCTTGCTTTGTCAGTTATTGTAAGGCACTTTATTTTAAGTTCTTTTTACATTTTAAAATTGAAGTACAGTTTAGGTAAATATTATGTAAGTTATAGGTGTACAGTATAGTGAGTCACAATTTTTAAAGGTTATACTCCATTTATAATTGTTATAAAACACTATACACTGTTGTACAATATATCCTTGTAGCTTATTTTATACATAATAGTTTGTACCTCTTAATCCCCTACCCCTATATTGCCCCTCCCTCTTCCCTCTCCCCACTAGCTTGTTCTCTGTATCTGTGAGTCTGTTTCTTTTTTGTTATATTCACTGGTTTGTTTTATTTTAAAGGTTCCACATATAAATGATATCATGCAGATTTGTCTTTCTCTGTCTGACATTTCACTTAACATAATGCCCTCCAAGTCCATCCATGTTGCTGCAAATGAAAAAACTTTCATTCCTTTTATGGCTGAGTAGTATTCCATTGTGTGTGTATATGTATACACAGGTTGCTTCCATATCTTGGCAATTGTAAATAATGCTGCTGTGAACATTGGGGTGCATGTATATTTTCGAATTAGTGTTCTTGTTTTTTTTCAGATATATACCCAACAGTGGAGTTGCTGGGTCATGTGGTAGTTCTATTTTTATACCCCTGCAATGTACATATCATTATACTTAACAGGGACATTAAGGCTCATAAAGCTTGTGTAACTAGATTAACAGATTTCGACTGACAGATCTCAGAAGCTGGGATCCTTTCTGTTACACTCGGCTCTAGTAGTGCAACAGGTGAGTGCTGTAGGATCTTTACAATTAAATCAGTGTGTGCATGAACAGAACACAAATTACATTGAATATTACCTGAGGTTGGGTTCTCTAGAAGCAGAGCGAGAGACGGGGATTAGGTACACATGATTTATTGAGGGAGTGCTCTCAGGTGAATGATGTAAGGCAGTGAGGAAAGCTGAAGACAGGAAAAGGCATCAGACAAGAATGTGGGTCCATGTCCCCAGCCTGATCTCATGCGGAGCCCTGGAGCTTGAATGGCACCACAGAGATGATGTCAATTTGAGGCAAGGGGACCAGATTTTGAACCCCCTTAATCAGTTATTGACTGTGGTTTAGCCCAGGGATAGGGTCAGCAGCTGGCCTCCTGGTCAAGGTGGCTCTTTTTTGGTCAAGGTGGCTCTTTTTTGGGCAAGAACAATTCTGTGAAGAAGGAAGTAGCTGTGAGTTGGCAGCTAGGGCCTTGGGTGCACCGAGAGTGACCACTGTTCATCATATGTGTGGTACACCTGAACTAAATCAGGAAATTTGATGCTATTTAACACATTCTCTACAACATAGAGCTACTAACCAAACTGTGGTTTCAAGTTGTCTCCAAGTCACATATGTAAATCTTAAAATTTACCTAAAGGCCAAAATGGTAAAAAGCAGGAAGGTGAGTGGCCTTCCTGCACCTACTGTGGTTTTCTCCAGAGTGTAACTGGCTTAGATCTCACAGCAGGTGTAGTTCTGCCATTCCTTACATGTGAAACCATTAAAAAAAAATTCATTTGATGGCAAAACATGACCCATAAAGATATAGGTTCATTTATTTTATTTCTTTAAATTCATGGGAATAGTCAAATGTTTTAATGAAGAATTATTAATGAGTTTTATTAGCATGTACTGCCTCAGGTCCTACTAACAGAGCTATATGATGTACATAAAGTGCAGTATTTGCCATTATAAGATCTGGAAAATTCTGAATTCCAAACCATATGGCCCTGAGGGTTTCAGAGAAATTTGCAGCTCTGCCCCACTATTACTCCACATGGGTGAGGCACAGAAGCCCAGAAGCTTTGGTTATCTTGTCCAAGATCACATAACTAGTACAGGGGCCTCCATTCAAATTGCATATATGTGAATACATGATGCTCTATCCTGCATCTTCCTATGTCAGGTTCCAGAGATGCTAAAACAAGGCCTGATTCAGAAGAATATGCCAGTTTTCTTTCCCTGAATACAACCGGTAAAAATCACTGAACACTGAAATTGGATAGGATCTTTTAGAATCAATTAAGTGGTGTGATCAACTTAATATAGGAACTTGTTTTACAATAGACAATCATATTATCTGGTAGACATCTTGCATACATTCCAGCTCATTGCTTTGCAAGCGTTCTAATTCATAATCTAATTATGAATCATTTCATAATTCAGGGAACTCCGAAGTTTAGAAAGTCCTATATTGAATCAGAATCTATCTCCTTGTAAACTCCACCCATGGGCCCTAGTCCTGGTCCCCAGAAGATTATAGACCATAAGTGTTTCTCTTCCCAGAGTTTGCCCTGCAAAGATGTGAATAAATTGCAGATCCTGTCTAACTAGGATTTTTCTTTCATCAACTCATTGTCTCCATAACTTTTGCCATTCAAATCAATCTTTTTTGGAAGATTCTTTTCATAAAGAGCTGCTCCTGGGCCTGAGTCTTTCAGGGACTTTATCCTAAAGCGGGAAGAAGGAAGAAGGAAGGAAGGGGATGGAAGGGCTGGAGAAAGGACACATGCTAAGAGCCTTGTTCCTACTGAGAACCAGCCTTTTCGTTGCTGCGTACAATCCAAATGCCAGTTCAGCCACAGTTTGGGTTGTTGAATGTTCAAGATTTGGCCCAGCTGGTGTCATAGAAGTAGGAAAAATCCACCTAATGTTGGCTTCATGATTCCATGGAGTTCAAGCCGTTCACTGTGGAGCTGCTTGCTAGTAGCTGGAAAATCCTGGGGTCAGAATCCAGTCCCCCAACAAAAATTAAGTAAAACCTCAGTTCCTCATCAGGGCATTTTTGTACAATATCTTCCTAGTAACTCCAGGTTGGATTTTCATCTTTTAAAGTGTGTGGAGACTTGTCTGGTATTTAGTAATCACTATGTAAGTTTTCAATATATGTTTGTTGAATAAATAAATGACACTATATAAGTTGTCAATATATATTTGTTAAATAAAGAAATGAATGAAAAATTGAATGGTTGGATAAATTGAATTTTTTCAGATATTAAGTGTATGCATTTGGAATATACTTGTATCCTGTTTTTCAACAACTGTACATTTGTTCATCTCTCAACTTCCCATTACTTCTGACCTATAAAATATACTATCTGTGGATTAGAGGCTCTAAAATAAAAACTGGGAATGTAAATTTTGTCTGAGATGTGGACTAATGAAAACAGCCTTTCTAATTTTTCAGAGGCCAGCCTTGTTTGGTTATACTCAGAGTTATCAAAACCTATGCTGGAACAATTTAAGACAAAGCAGTGAGTATCACTTAGCAGTGACATGGTAATTCTAGAATTTGTAATCTAATAACCTCAATAACCATAAAAGTAAAACAGGGCTGTAAGAAATAAAATTCACAAACTTGATTCATTGTACCTATGAAAAAATAAGTTCTCTAGACCAAATCTTCTTCGCTAGAAATTTACCCAAAGTCATATGGAAGATACGAACTCCCCTTTTCAGCTTGTCTTTGTTTTCTTTCCTTAAGATAATATTTTATCTTTAATGTGCTTTGAATCTTATCTTTGAGTTATTTAGAATGGTTTGCTAAGTGTCCAATTACGTATTTTTGTAAAATAGATTCTTAAGATTTTAAATATCTAGTTTTATGAGAATATTTCCAATAAGGAAGAAAATTAACTTATTAATAAGGTAGGACACCAGCATATAAACAGAAAGACTTTATATAAAAGTGAAAACTGCTTTTGATTAATTCTAGTCTTTTAACATATTGGAATTCTTGTGTGAAACTTCTGGCTCAAAAAAATATTTGCTTTATAACATATCCTGATCATATCATGCATTACTTTATTTTTTAAAATATTCCTATCTCTTTATAATAAATACATGTGCAGTATGATAATATATTAACATATTGTGTTAAATATTGCTGTTTGTGCACCTAAAACCATTATCTTCCCACGACTTTCTCTACTCATGATTGAGACAGTGCGTTAGAAAAAACTGCAAGCTGGGAGCATGGAGAGAGAGGCTTTGTAACTCTAGATTGAATTTCAAATAACTCTGTTAATCAAGCATCTGTTACATATTTGTTGTAACATTTAGGAGAATAGTCACACTTTCTTGGACTTAACTGTGACCATATCTTTTTGATATAAAAATCTGAGCTTTTAGTGCTTAAGGGGTCTTAGCTTAGACTAGTATTTTCAGTCTATAGGCAGCAATTTGTATATCATTTTCCTTCACTCTTTGAAATTCATAACAAAAATAATGCAAACAACTTTATTTTTTGTAATAAAATAATAAATGTTTATGTAGAAAAGTTTAGAAATTCAAAAAAGGGAAAAATATCACTTTCACCAACAATTATACAACCTAGGCATAATACTATTAACATATGGATTCCCAGTCTTTTATTGTCTTTTAAAAATATGTCCAATCATTAAAAGATAAAAATGCAGCTCCAAATGGATTAAAGACTTAAATGTAAGACCAGACACTTTAAAACTCTTAGAGGAAAACATAGGAAAAACATTCTTTGACATAAACCATAGCAAGATCTTTTTTGACCCATCTCCTAGAGTAATGGAAATAAAAACAAAAATAAACAAATGGGACTTAATTAAACTTAAAAGCTTTAGCACAGAAAAGGAAACCATAAACAAGAAGAAAAGAAAACCCTCAGAATGGGAGAAAATATTTGCAAACAAAGCAACTGACAAAGGATTAATCTCCAAAATATACAAGCAACTCATGCAGCTCAATATCAAAAACACAAACCACCCAATCCAAAAATGGGCAGAAGACGTAAATAGACATTTCTCCAAGAAGATATACAGATTGGCAGCAAACACATGAAAGGATGCTCAACATCACTAATTATTAGAGAAATGCAACTCAAAACTACAATGAGGTATCACCTCACGCCTGTCAAAATGGCCATTATCAAAAAAATCTAGAAACAGTAAATGCTGGAAAGGGTATGGTGAAAAGTGAACCCTCCTGCACTGTTGGTGGGAAGGTAAATTGATACAGCCACTATGGAAAATAGTATGGAGGTTCCTTAAAAAACTAAAAACAGAACTACCATATGACCCAGCAATCCCACTACTGGGCATATACCCTGAGAAAAACATAATTCAAAAAGAGACATGTACCACAATGTTCATTGCAGCACTATTTACAATAGCCAGGACATGAAACCAACCTAAATGTCCATTGACAGATGAATGGATAAAGAAGATGTGGCACATATATACAATGGAATATTACTCAGCCATAAAAAGAAATGAAATTGATTTATTTGTAGTGAGGTGGATGGACCTAGAGTCTGTCATACAGAGTGAAGTAAGTCAGAAAGAGAAAAACAAATACCGTATGCTAATGCACATATATGGAAGCTACAAAAAAAAATTGTTCTGGAGAACGTAGGGGCAGGACAGGAATAAAGACGTCAATGTAGAGAATGGACTTGAGGACATGCAGTGGGAGGGAGAAGCCGGGATGAAGTGAGAGTAACATCGACATATATATATATACTACCAAATGTAAAATAGACAGCTAGTGGGAAGCAGCCGCATAGCACAGGGAGATGGGTTCAGTGCTTTGCGATGACCTAGAGGGGTGGGATAGGGAGGATGGGAGGGAGGCTCACGAGGGAGGGGATATGGGGACATGTGTATGCATATGGCTGATTCGCTTTGCTGTGCGACAGAAACTAACAAAGTATTATGAATCAGTTATACTCCAATAAAGATCTATTTAAAAAATAAATAAATAAAAATGCAAATTTATGTATTATATAAAACTAAAACAATAAAAAAGGTGATAAAATGAAATATTAAAATTCGCTTTCCTGCTGCTCTCAGTTCACCTCCTTACTTCCTGTTCTTAGTTTTCTCTGGTTTTGTCTTTCCAAATGTGAAATCATATACTTCCTGATTTGTCTTCTTTAGACTATGTTTTAATTCTTTATTATAAAAGATGAGAAATTTGTTCACTTTTTATCACACCAACTTCCCCTTTTCTCTGCAGCTTTTGATTTTTTTCATTCACATTTAGTTCTTCTGATGGGATTGAGGAATTAGATTAAATTCTCCAAGGCTTTGAATCTGAAATTGTTGAATTAATCTTATTTTAGGGTTTTATTTTTTAATTATTGGGAATGATGGTTTGAGTGCTCATGGAAGCTAGATTCTTATTTCTGCTAGTTGGCCCTAATTAATAGGGAGTATTGGCAAATCACTTATATTCTCAAGTTCTTAGGTTGTTTACTTATGAAATGTTAGATGTGAATTAAAGGTCCCTTGTGGCTTTAAAATTTTACTATCTGTGGTTATTGGGAAGAGAAGAGCTCTTTCAGCCAGTTTAGTTGGAAGGCAATCAATTCAATCATGGAGACTGAAGAGTTAACTCTAACACCTAAGATTTCTAACTTATTTTCTCTTTTTACTTTGACTATAAAAGGATGTAGATAGATAGATATTTATATAACCCAATGATGATGAAGAGTTTATTGGAGGCACATACTCTTAGGAAGTATGCCATGAATAATGATATTTCTAATGGTATGCTAGAGACAGCTTATACTGGCTTGTGGAAAACCAATTGTTTGAATCTTTTCCCAACTCTACATTCAAGTGTCATCATGTTAGTAGGCTGAAATTGGCCTTACGAGTACTTACACCATGGAAATTAGTAAACAGTACTAAATTAGTAAACAGTACACTGGCTTTTTTCCAGAAAGCCAGTGTGCAGAAAAGAATTAATATAACACACCTGTGACTACTATCCTTAGAAAGACCTGCTTGCTAGGTTGGCCCCTGGCTAGTGTCTGGAGAGTTGGATTTTGGGGAGAGTTCTCACCATTTCCTAAATAATGAGAGCCTTCTCTGTGCCTAAATGGTTTGTACAAATGATGTGGATTATGCAGAATGCCTGCCTTCCTTCTGAGAATCTGGAATATTCGAATGAACTAGGCAAAGGATCACCTACATGACCAGTTTTCCAGAAAAAACCTTGGGAACCAAGTCTCTAATAATCTTCACAGATAGACAATATTTCACACATGTTGACCAAATTCAACGTTGGAGGTGTGTCTTCTGTGACTCTACCTGATAGAGGACTCTTGGAAACTGGCTTCTGGTTTCCTTTGGACTTTGCCCCATGTACCTTTTTCATTTGCTGATTTTGCTCTGTACGCTTTTGCTGTAATAAATCATAGCTTGGAGTTTGACCATATGTTGAGTCCTGTGAGTCTTCCTAGCAAAGACTTGGGGGTGATATATTTTTTTGGGAGGTAATCATTTTTTCTTTTTTTTCTTTTTTTACTGTTAGAAGCACTTTATTAAATACTGGACACATGGCCAATCCAAAACAGAGGATACTGTTGGTGTAATATTGGTGTGATATGTGGAGGTGATCTTAAAGCCCCTCAACACAGCCAGTTTATCCGCACACCACTGGTCATGTTAAGAAATTCTATTCAGCCATTAATGTGAAGTGTCACCATATGAAATGTCCTGGAAAGTGGATCATAATATATTGTTAAGGAGAAATGCAGAATGGTATAATTATATTTGCATCAAGTCATTAATATGGTTACTTTTGGATGATGATACTGGGTAGACAGAATACAATATTTCTCCTTCATAAATTTGTATAACAATAAAAAATAAAATAAAATGGTGAGATTTATAAATGACATCTTATTTTCCAGTAATACTGAATAAAATACAGATTAGGCAAAATTATATTTCCGAATAGCATTATCAATAGTGTATTTTTTTTAGAGTTCTATATCATGGGAAACTACAAATTTGAGTCAGACATAACAAAATTTGATACATTAAGGAAGCTCCAGAGCTAATGATAATTGACTAATAACACTAATGGACATTCTGCATGTATGACCTGTGTTTAGTTCTGTAATTTGTCATGGTTTCCTGTTCCAAATGTCAAGGGGATTTTCATGCCCTGCATTTAATTTTCGTACCCAGGTAGTCAAATTTGTCTTCTCAAATGCTGTTCATCCAAATTTGTCATGTCCACTGCATTTGGCTTCTGGTTGTTGAGCAGTTTTTCTCTGGTAGAGATTTGTGAATAGATAATCTGGTAGAGATTTGTGAATAGATAATCCCAAGTCAGGTCAGTAACAGGATGACAGGTATTTGAATAATTGATATAGGCATATTGAAATCAAAAAGTAGAAATATGATATTTACAAAATTGAAGCTTTTGGGCTTCCCTGGTGGCGCAGTGGTTGAGTCCGCCTGCCGATGCAGGGGACATGGGTTCGTGCCCCAGTCCGTGAAGATCCCACATGCCGCGGAGCAGCTAGGCCTGTGAGCCATGGCCGCTGAGCCTGTGCATCCGGAGCCTGTGCTCTGCAACCAGAGAGGCCACAACAGTGAAAGGCCCGCGTACCACAAAAAAAAAAAAAAATTGAAGCTTTTATGTTAAACCTAATATCACTGTTGAATAACGACCTAGAGTTTTTCTAAATTTTCCTCAATTCACAAATAAATAATTCAAAAGGTATTATTTTCTCCATTTACCTCAAATTCCTATTGGTAAAATCATCCCCGCATTCTTCTTCTTGGCCCCCACCTGCAGCTGCTCAAGGAGTTATTGCATTTTAAGTAAATATTAGGTCATTATACTTGCATTCATGGATATTTGCACAGTAGACAGTTAAATCAGCTCCATTACTATGATCTATAAAACTGCATAATTACAGACCTTTCAAAGTGCATCTTATTAACTTGGGGCATGACTACTTCAAAGCGGACATGCTGCAGATCAGTTGAGTCAATACTCATATGGTAGTTTTCAGCTTTCAGTCTTGCGAGGAAATAAAAATATAGAGGCTCCCTGGTATGTGCTAAGAAAGCATTAGGCATGAACTAAAAATTTTACACAATTATCCAGGATTTTAAAATATCCAGATGTTGGTTGCTCTGTTTTAGAACATTATATATAAACAAAATATCCAGTGATGTCATTTTTCATATGATATTTGAGTCAATTTATAAATATACTCTAGTTAGGCACAGGAGAAGCCAACTGACTTTTTAAAATTTATTTTATTATAATAAAGTATGTATTTCCATTGTATCCACATCTAGATCCACAATATCCACACCTCGTACTCAAGATGGTCCTAGTTTCTGGATCCTAGGTTTCTAGAAAACTGGATTCATTGGCAAATACTTCCTTGGACTTTGTGGAATAAAAACAAAGGGATGTGAGTAAGGTTCGACTTTAGTGCAGACTCAGGTAAACCTTAGGAAACACCTTCACCCCTCATCAGGCTACACCTTTCTCATTTGCAAGTTTTTCCCATCCCCCAATTGTGACTGCTTAGGAAATGCCAGAGGTATACTGTTGGCTTTTCTTTCCTGTTTCCAGGTTGATCATCTTTCTTTACACTGATGCACATTTCCTTTAGCAGTCTCAGTTTGACAGCATTACCCTGTTTAGTTAAATATGCCTCTTCTCACAAGGGATAGACTAAGTTGGTCATCCTCCCCACTTAGCAATGCCACACAAAACTGTAAGACTAGACCAATCCAGATACTTGTTTTCTTTATGACCACAGTCAGGCAGCTGATTGTTTCTGGGAAACACACCACACATGTTCAAACTACAAAGACATGGACACATGCAACTCTAAATGTATCCTGTTAAAACCCATTTGAGCCCTCAGTTCTTATATGATTCCATAGGCAGCTTTCTCTTCCATTTTCTGTAAGAGTCATTTCAAATTTCTTAAACATTTCTCCCCTCTGAACTTGATATTCAACCCTTCACAGATATTCTTACTTCTTACTTCAAAGATAAAACGAATTCAATCACATAGGAACAACCTCCACTTCCAGCCACTTCCCTATCCACACTTACATCTCTAACTGACTCCGTTGACTGTTTATCCTCTGCCTTGTTTCCCTAGCGTTCTCTGTCTTCTGACTCCTGTCCGACAGTATTTCACCAATTTGCATCACCCTAGATTAGTAATTAAAAAGGAAATAACAACCTACTTCATGTATCAATTACCCTACAATAATGGCTCCATTTCTCTCTTCACTCAAGCCAAGCTTCATTTTCCCTTTTTAAAAATTAAGGTGAAATTCACATAGCACAGAATCAATCCGTTTAAAGTGATCAACTGAGTACTTATAAGTTCATTAACAATGTTGGACAACCACCACCTTGACCTAGTTCTAAGCATTCTGGCTTCTAACCCTACAACTCCACCTAAATAGTTCTTTCCAAGTTCTTCATGTATAAAAATAGGCTGTTTATATCTCTTTAAGCATATATGATATAGAAAATGTCTTCTTTTTTTTCTGTTCAAGTACATTTGACTGGATTGAACAATTCCTCTTTCTTGAAAGCTTTTGCTCACTTGGGTTTTATTAATTAATTTTCTCATTCATTATACAAATGTTTATCAAAGAGCTATTATTGACCCACGAACGTGCAAGGTGCTGAGGATACATTGGCATATAGAAGTAGACCAAGAGAACTTTTATTCTACTGGTGGAGGCTTCCATCAATCAGAAAATAACACCAAAAAATGTAAAACTGAAACTATGGCAAGCACTGCAAAAGTGAGATACATGGTACAAATGGCAGAAAATAGTATTGGTGGCTAATATTCATGTAGTTCTTAAAATGTACTAGACATTTTTCTAAACACTTTACATGTATTAACTCACTTAATATTCATAACAACCCATGATATAGATATTATTATTAGGCATACTTTCAGATGAGAAAGCTTAGACACAACGAGGTTACATACATAAGCAAAGTCATGTAGTCCCAAATACTGGTGCAGGAGTTTGAACCCAGGTAACTTGGTGTTACAAACTCTGCATATGACCATATAAACTGAAGGTGTTAGCTGGAATGGAGGGAGGTTTTTAATCTTCCAGGAGTGATAACTTTTGTCATGTAGAGCCCTTTAGGCATGATGAAAAGATTGTTCTTCACCTTACAAGAAAAGGAGAAATTATTAAAGTACTTAAAATCAAGTATAATTTATAGGGTAATAGTGGGTGGATTACCATGAAGATAATTTATTGAAAAGGGACTAGAATTGTTGAAAGAAGACCCATTAAAAACCAGTGCAGTTGGGGCTTCCCTGGTGGAACAGTGGTTGAGAGTCCGCCTGACGATGCAGGGGACATGGGTTCGTGCCCCGGTCCGGAAAGATCCCACATGCTGCGTAGCAGCTAGGCCCGTGAGCCATGGCTGCTGAGCCTGCACGTCCGGAGCCTGTGCTCTGCAACGGGAGGGGCCACAACAGTGAGAGGCCCGCGTATCACAAAAAAAAACAAAAAACAGTGCAGTAGTCACAGAATGAGCAATACATTGAAAGAAAGATAATGGTTGAAGAGATGGAGAGAAATGGACATACTTCAGATTTATAGGCTATAAAAAATCATCAGTACTTAGTGATTAATTGGGTATATACAATTCATGAAAAAGTAATGTCAAGGATTACTTCTAAACACATGACTTGTATCACCGGTTGTAAGTTGAGATGGAGAACACGATAAAAACCAGGTTGGGAGATGCGAGTTTGATTTTAGACACAGTGCACTTGAAACGCCTTTGGGACATCCAGGTACAGCCCAGAGGAGAGATCTGATAGATATAAAATCTATGATCATTTCTTATAGGCAGTTGAAACCATGTACTAGGATGTGATCATCTGAGAAGGAAAAAAAAACAGAAAGGGAAGACAAGAGGCTCTAAGGTTAAATCTCAAAGAGCTCCAGCATTTAACCAGGATAAAGGAGGCTGCTCAAGTGAAGGACAGAGGGAATGAGAAGCTAGAAAAGCAGGAGAAAAACTGGGTTCATGTTGTGCCACTAGAGCCCAGGAAAGAGAATGTTTCAAAAGCAGAATGCTTCTAAGAATCAGTGGTTATTACTGTCTAATGCTTCTGAGAGGCCAGGAAAGATAAAGACTGAAAACTGTCCACTAAGACATAAGAGTGCCATGTTCACTGAAGGTTTTATTCAGGTCTTTCATGAAATGTCCATGAAACAGAGGAGCAACGGTGAGGACTTCCTTTTGGTAGCACTTGCCACACTGATAACTTCAATTTGCTCCTGTGGTGTTTTGATTAGTGTTTTCATCACTAAACTTTAAGTTCCAGTAGTACAGGGACTGTATTTGCTTTAGAAACTTGTGTGTTCATTTGACACAAGTCAGAGCTTACCCTAGGGTCTGGGTCACTGTGGGAATAGTGTAAGTGTGTCTCAAGTAAATGAGTGACTTGGAAAAGAAAGATTAAACTGTGAAAATAGTAGCTCAAGATCCTATTCCATTTTGTTGCCTCTTTTATATTAGGCTGAAGCTCCTTTGATCACTATTAACAGTTACTAAAAGGACTTCATTCTTCCACATGATGGTACAGATCATTGCTATGTGGGGAATTTTGCCTTGATATTTAGGGAAAACTTTCTAATTTCATAAGTGAACAAAATAATCTATTTTTTTATGTTACAATGCTCTTTTATACATGATATAGTCTTCCTAATTTTCAGAACTTCTTTTCTGAACATCAGTTCTCCCTGAATGTGACTGAACTTTGGTTTGACTCTCATGGACTTTCCAATATTATAATTTCCCAACAAAGTTGTGGTCTAAATAGTTTTTTCAAAGAACTGAGTTTACAAGAATTCTATCAGGCCCATCATACCTACTGATTTTAACTCCCCCATTTATTTTCTGTTCTGCATTCTCATCATCAACCCCCACCATTACCTCTAGCAATTACTACCATTCAGCAAGATGCTAGATAAAGGCAACCAAATGGTGGATTTTGAAAGATTTTTCATGGTGTATATTGACATTTATATTCATTTCTTTTTTGGCTTCTAATACCTAGATTTTCTCTTCTTTGCCTTGAGAGTATATTGGGAATAGTACATGGTGTAAGTTTTGTTATACTTGACTGGTAAAAAAAGAACAATGTGCTCAGTGGTCTAACTCTGTAAATCATTCTCATTGTGCAAACTGTCAACATCTGAAAAAGAAGATAAATATCGCAAAAGAGAAGGTTCATCATGGATTGAGTAAAATTTAGAGACTCATGATTATAGGGTGAGAAAGTACCATAAGGAAAATTACATACTAAAACCCAGGTTCCTTAAACCTTGCACTATTGCTTTTTCCACAAAAAGCAGTGGCTTTGCATCTAGCTCTCAATGATGTGCTTTGCTCTACACACAATTCATCCTTTACTCTGCTGATAACTTGAGAACTGTGCACTTTCAGAGTCTTACCCATTCATTTTCTGCCCATTGTGTTTATCCACTCTTGTGCCATCATAGTAGTCTCTCCTCCCTCTGCTCTTTTTCTCATCACTCTAATATTAACATGAACATTAGGGAGGCTTGATTTCAGGTTTGTTCAGTGCTGGCGCACTGGGAAAGTCTCCTTTTCATGGCGAGCAGTTTTGAATGCTCCAAGCCAGGATTTATTTTTAAAGCTCCACATTGTACATTGTTGGCTCTCCAATATCTTCTGGCAATAAGACGCCAACAAGACTGAACACACAAAAAAGAAGAAAAGCACCCAAAAACATTTTCTCTCCCCTTTTGCACATTCTCTCCAAGCCAAGTTTGGAATAGCCTAAGGGAGGGGTTTTTCTTTCCCTTTCTTCTTTGCCTAGAACTGGACGCTATTAGGCACCTTTTTGGATTCAGATATCTTCCTGTTGGCCTCTCCTGAGGGGATATACCATTGAATTCTAGCACATTTTACTTATCCAAGAAACCACTGCTTAAGGGGGAAACAGGCCTTTGGTTGAAGAACAACAGGTTCTACATTTTAAGGATTCTCTCTGTTGAGTGGAACTAACCACATTCCTTTGGATTTAAGGCTCTGCTGAGTTTTTAACCCATTCTGACAATTTCTAAGACCATAAAAAAAAAAATGTCAACTGTCGTTGTAACAGTTTGTCACTGTGTAAGGCTAATCACCGCTAGTGGAAGGCGAGTGTTTGGTCTTTGAAGATGGTTATGAGCAACAAGCCAAACATCTTGAGTCTTTCATTGAAGAGAACTGTTCCCCTGCAGTAAGAGTCTAAATATACAACTCTTAAGGGTGACTATCGAATCACTTGTTCTTTGTTTCCTCTTTTCTTTCATCATGGCAGACATCTGCAGTCAGAAGTACATGACCATTTGCAATGTACATTTCCCTACCCCAACCAACTCAGGTTGTTATTACAAAGGAAGCCATGTTTTGTAGATAGAATTTTCCCCAATGAAGAGTGCATAGGTCATTTCACTCCATGGTTTTACTCCAGTCTCAGAACACTGTGGGCTGAGGAATGAAAGTGTGTACCATACTGTTTACCCATTTACTTTCTTAGTAAAGTAAACTTCTTAGAAATAAAGTAAACTCTGTTTACTAAGAAAAATTAGCTAGTCAGGGACAAGTATCAAAGGTAGCAGTGTTTATGTAGAACTTAGTCGAGACTTTCGATTAGAAGAGAATTGGCAGAGGCTGACAAATGAAATTTAGTTGGGATTCTACTACTGGGAGAACATCTTCTTTGTGTTTCCAACAGATTCTAGGCATCTAGAAATATATTAAGTCCTCCCAAATTTTTAAAAGCATTAAAGACAAAAAACAAAAACAACCAACAACCAACAAAACTGTATACCCACATAAACCAACACAGCAAAGAAATAGATGTATATTACTTGAGCACTACTGAACAATTCTATTAATAATGATGAAAAAAATCGTATTCTGATTTATTTAAGGTTAGGATGTAGAGATGTTGGGGTCAATTTTAGTGAGCCCCTTTAGAGCCAGCCTGTTGTAAGAAGATCATGAGCCAACATTCACAGGCTACACAAAGGAAGGATTTATTAGGCAGCCAGAGATCCAGACAGCTAGCAAGTTTGGCATTATTCTGCTCACCACAGTAGAAATTACCCCAGACTTCATTAATGCTTGCTTGGTTGCAAATGTCTCACTGCTGCTTATACAGTGCTCCTTGGGCAATGATCCTTATTTGGAAGAGCTGCTGGCAACACACATTTTTTTAAAAGTATAAACTGCCAAGCACCAAATAGGCTCATCACCAAGTAACGATGATGGCAGCAAAAGCAAAACAAAGGGATTAGAATCATCTGATAGTCACTCTCTTTTTTGGCCAGCAGAGTTCTTTCCATAGTAATTTATAGATATGGTCTTTATGCATTTTCCATAACTCTATTTTAATTATTTTTACCCCAGAAGGCAGCAATTACATTTGTTCTGTCTTAAGTAGTACTTTCTAGCCTCTAATTTTTGCAGGATCGTATTTTCTTAACCAAGGATTACCAGAGGAATGGAGGTATGGAGGATACCAGCCTCATCTTCATGCCCTTGAAGACACTGGATACACTTCCAAGAGCTTAGCTCAAGTGCTAAGAATAATGATCCACATCTTTACCAGGATCAAGCTCAGTGTCTATTTCTTAATCTCCCATTTACTGCATAGCACCCGTCTCTGCACTGAAAGCTTTACGTTGAGAAAACACAATTCAGTGTTCAGTCAATCAAGTGAACGAACGTCTCTTGTTTTTGCCTGTCAGAGAATCTTTTCCTTTTTTCCTTAGGGACAGCACCCTGGTTTTCCTTTGTGAGCATCATCCCTGCCCCAAACTTATTAGATGTGGTTTGGGTGGGGCTAACACACTAATTTCTGCATTCCCTTGACAAGGGATGGGGATGGGACCTATAGCAGACTGTGTTGGTAGTCTGCCCATATCCTTTCAGATTCCCTTTACATTTCTATGCTTATAATTTTGGCTTCTAACAGCCAGCAAAAGCATGATTAATGGAGGACTGACTTGATGTTGATGAAATTTACTGTGCCCACACACAAAGCAGGTGGGAAATATCTGGGGGGTAAAAGTCCCCCTGGGGTTAGCTTTTACCTAATAACTAGTGGACGTGGGGGTATAAATACCCCAAATATACCTCAAATACCTCACTCCTTGACAGGGCTAATTCTCCCGTCTTTGTTTTACCAGGAAATATTCCTGCAATATTAAGCTCTGCTCTCTCACTGGTATCTGACTTAACATCCCTGTATTGGCTGACTTCTTTGTCACCCACTTATATTCCTTGCAACTTCCAATAAACTGTTCTCACCGAAATCCTTGGCTTAGGTCTATTTCTGGGGGAACCTGAGCTAAGACAAAACCAAGTCCTGGCACATTAGCACATTCCATTCCTTGGCTTCAGTGACTGATTACAGATGCAAACCTGACCCAAGCCAGATCAATGACAGACCCAGGCCTTTTCTGGAACCATTGAACTAGACGTACTTTCTACTGAGATTCCTTAGTGTATGAAATGTAAGCTGGTTCTGTGCCTCATCTTTTCTACAACATGAGAGGGGCACTCAAGCGCTCAAGAAAACAGTGCCAGCACTCAAGAAAACAGTGCCAAAAGATGAAGAGGAAGATTTTCTTGATGGATTCAGCCATACCTGAAACTCTGATCTGCAACATGTCCCTTCAATTATATGAACCTATTTTCCCCTCTCACCATTTTGCAAGCCAGATTGAGCTAAGTTTCTGTTTCTTAAAACTGAAAGAGCTCTGATTAATTCAGGTATGAGATAGCGTATTCCATCTCCACTTGCTTTCAATGTAGTGCCAGCCAGCAAGGCGGGGTCAGGTACTATAGGCTCTGTATTTATGATATACGATATATGCGGGGGTCAGCCATTAGCACTAAATGGAAAGCATAAGCTCTGGAATCTGAATACTGAGGAGCTTGCCTTTTCTCTGCTTTTACCACAAAAATTTTAGACAGGCCATACTCTAATTTTGGTTGGGATAAAGGAAAAAAATGTTTAAAATATTTCACTATCTTTCTTCTTACATGAGAATTTTTGTAGGATATGGACAAACGGTCTTTGAGGACAAAGCATTATGTAGTGAAGAAATTTGTCCACATGACATAACTGATTGTCTTAAATTTTTCTGTGTGTATTGCAGGGTGCATTTTTGTTTTAATTAAGCAATGGCAAAAATGGCTTTGTGACATTTTCCTTCCATGATTGGGAACCTACACATATCAGCTTTGTGCCTGAGAACCAGAAATTAAAACTGACTACAGTTAATGGGAACCTGCTCAGGCCCATTTTATAAGCTCTGCTGAGTGAATTGTAAAGAGAAAGCAAGATAAAGAAGGAAAAAAACCAATTCTGCCTTTTCAACAAGATTTAATAATGTATAACCTTCCAGAAAGTAACATATGATCAGAATTACAAATTCTGAGTTTGTTGTTTTTCTAGCATTAAGGATTTGTTAAGTACCCGAAGGGATTTGCTGATCCTTTATATTTTTAATTCAACTCCAATGTCTTCAATTAGAGCATGCTGTCAGAATAAATATATGGTCGAGGAGGACTGATGCTAAATCTTGAGGTGTACGCACCCAACTGGAGATGCTAAGGTAAGTGGTAACAGAGGGGATTCTTGTTGGCAAGGTGGCCTCCTATGATGAGTGTGAAAAATCTTGCTAGCCTGTGTATATTCTGTGTATGAAGCAACCTAAAAACAGAAGGGCATCCAAGAGATACTTGTCATGGTTATTAGCCCTTTTCAATGGTCCCAAGAGGCATCGTCTGCTTCCATTAACTGAGTCTCTTACTCTGGGTTCTACCTCTCTTTGGAGCTTAATTTTGTAACGTATTATGAAATAGCTCTTCTTTGAAGGCATATGGCAGCCCCCAGGTATTCCAAGCCTCTGAAGAGGGGCATAAAATATGCAGAATGCGACCTTTTATTAACAACTGTAGTGACTCAACAGAAAAAAAGGCTGGGATCCTTCTAGTTTGATCTCTGGAACACGCTCCTGGGGAATTTTTTTCAGAACTCACTCAGTGGCCAGCTGCAGTTGTATGTCTTTATTTTGTAAAGTTTCTCTGTTTACTCAGTTGGCTCTCCTACACTGTTCTTCTCTCCATTACATATTGTGGGACCTATCCTGGGTTTCCCCCCTTTTCCTATGGCTGAATCTTCCCAAAGATGCAGTCCTTTAAAAAATATGAGATGCCCTAAAGCCAAAGAAAGCAGCCTGGGACTTGGTTGTTCATAATTCAGTTGTAAATATGTTGAGCGGAGAGATGCTCTGTCAGTTATCCATTGATATGTGAAAAACCACCTCAAAACTCGATACATTAAAACAAGGATGTATTATTTATTAAGATTATGTGAGCTGTGGAGTAATTCTTCTGATGGTTTCAGCTGGGCTTACTCCAGTGGCTGCATTTATCTGTGGATTGGCTGGAGTTAGAGTGTCTACAATAGCCTTATCCTTAGTAATTAGGAAAATGCAAATAATAAATGCCAGCAAAACTGCAGGAGCTATTTTCCTTGAGGTATTAACAGGTATGAGCCTGGAGAAGATGGCCCAGGCATACCTATCTCACTCTGATTTAGGGAACACAGAATATTTAGGCTGAAGTAGCAGTTCAATAGCAAAATTATTGGAGGTATTGTAAGGTAGAGCCTCATCCTAAGTTTTCAGCAAAGGTGAATAAAGTCATCTGGAATAAGGAGGCTTGCTTTCTTCTGAGGGGTCAGAAAGTGGAGTGTGTTGGTAAATGAAATGGGTAACAGTTGGCTCTCTACAAATTATATCTTAGTACAGCTGTTATTAAGAAAATGAAATGATATAATGAAACAATTGGCTTTAAAAAAAATTGAAATCACTGGTTTTTAGCATGTGCCAACTTCCATTGTGTAAATATTCTGCCATGGCTAATATCAAGCATTTGTTCAAGTTGGAAAAACATGCACACAGTGGACTCTTATGAGCCTGTACTAACCAGCAATAAAAAGAAAAAAAATTAAGCATTACCAGGAAATGGAAAAGAGGTCTCTGGTTTCTAAACAACATTGGAGGAATGATATTCAAACATGTGGATGGGGGATGAGACAGAATCATTGGTGAAATCTTTTGTTAGCTACAAAGGAATACCTCCAAGCATTCTTGAAATGCATGCAGCCTCAAATGCACACACTTGGAAAAAAAGCATAATGCAAGAGTGAGAGGAAGTAAGATTGAAGTGCCCATTTTGGCCCCAAAGTCCTTATTAGATCATGAAGTGGACAAATTAGGTCCTGGGTTTGGTTGCTAATCAGCACCTCTGGGAGATTTGAGGTGGGATATGGTGTAAGATGAGCACTTCATTGAAAGATGCCTAAGGAGGTTGATGGAATGGAAAAAGCCCGATGAAGAATTCAGGAATCTAGACATGATTCTGGTTCTGTTATTAGCCCAACTCTGTAAACTTGAACATTTGACTTTTATAAGTTCTAAGTTTTGAGTCACTTCTCTGCCCATCTTTGCTGTGTAAATATATCCCAAGGTAACAACGATAACTTCTATGAGCAAAGATATAAAATAGTATGAAGATAACCATGGTAAGGCAATGATGACTTTCCCTATTTGTGGCATAGAATCCAGGACAACTAATCAGGGAAAAGCACAGTTGCACTGACTTGACCTAAAACAATAGGGAGAGAGAGTATACAGTTCTCAGAAACATCTTTGTCAGTGGTAGGTACTAGTCCCAGGAGAGGACGTGATGCCTTGGCTGCAAGTGTGGCATTACATTAGGTAAACTAGCACGGGATAGGAGGAGATGATGCCTTCAAACTGGTCCTGGGTCAGGAGGTGACAGTGTGGCTTGGCTCACAGTGAGAATAAACAGAGTGGCTCTGCCTCAGGGAAACAGCGTAGAGGTGTTGACTGAAGTCCACCCCACCCTCACCCCAGCCTCCTACACTGGTGTTTCCTCACTTGTCAAGTGGAGTTAATGTTCATAAGGGTCTGATGACAATTTATGCACAATGGAAAATTATTCTTACTGAGGTATTTCTCTTAAGCGCAGATTACTTATACCACTTCTGTGATACCTCTCCCTAGAACAGCTCATTAAGCAACAAGTTTTGACTCAAGTTCTAGAACAGTATTCTAAGAATTTTCTCAGAATTAATTCATTGACAAAGTCAAATATTGGCAATATCATATGGTTAGGCCAAAATTTATCAAACATCTATTCATCTTAATAAGGTTCCTTAAAAATAGTCATAAATACCAAAATGGGTCTCTTTAGCACCTGTGTTCCACTTCTGGAGTATGTTCTGAACTGGTCTTTGCAAACTGTAAATTAGATTAAACTCTGTTCTTGATCTTCCTCTGGATCCATGACTTACCATCATGCCCTTCATTAGCACTTTGGCTTTGCCACTTTTGTGGTGGCAAGAGCAGAAGTGCTGCCCTGACCTTGCACTTCTGCCTTCAGAGATTCAAATGGCTGCCCAGGGACATCAGCCAACTTCATTTATTCATGCAATGACTATATCTGCTTCTACTCTCCAGCATATGCATTTATGGCTACCATGTGGTTCTTGGGTGCCACTGAGTATTATGGCATTTTGGTTTCTTTCTTGACACATTGTTTAAAGAAACAGTAAGAAACAGTCGTATGCATATAAAGTCAGTTAACTCTGGAGAATGGTTACTCTCCTGAGCTTCTATGAGAACTGTGAGAATTTAAGACACTTCACAAGAGTGGGGATGCCTATTTATCTACCTATGGTCTCTGATAGAGGAGGGAGGTCTGTTTTGAGAGATTCCAATTTCAACTCTGGACTATTGGACTGCTCTGGAAAGGATATCATTAGGAAAGTGATTTTCAAAAAAAGCTTAGTCATCCCTTTGCCATGAACTGACCAGCATCAAAACCAAAGGGTCTGTTTGGGTCAATCACCAGATGAGTATCGGGGACTGGTCATAACCAACCTAGTTATGTTTTTAGTTCAAGGCCTTTCCTAGAGCAAAGAATTAACCCATACTTCTATGAGAAGTGATCCCTCCATCCTCACTCAAGAAACAAGTCAAGTCCAAACTTCATCCCTTCCCTTACCCTGAGATATATTTTGACAACTCATGGTTTTGGTGTTTAGGACCAGTCTCTCTATCTTGCTGATAATGCTCTAACAAAATAGGTACATTTACAGCGACTAGAAAACCTAGTTGTCTAAGTATATCCTCATGTCCCCACAATCAGTGTCCACATGCCCATGGTCCTGCCTTTGGGGGTCCAAGTAGAGTATCCTGCAGAGAGTGATGATGTTTAAGATTCCTGGTTTGAGGTCCATGAACTGGAGGACTTTACTTTGAGTAGAAAACACTTTTGGCCAACTGTGCCAAACTTTGATAACTGGCTGAGTAGGAAACTATTTAACTCACCACTCAAGTAGCCTGCATGTCTTTCAAGCCCATGGCCCACCATGGGACTTAAAAAACAAACAGAAAAAGAATTGCATCTAAATTGCACTAAGTCTGTGACTGTGATCTTATGTTGGGACTGGAATTCTTTAAAAGTACAAACTCTGTCTTAGAGCCAAGGGCCTAAGCTGCAGAAAATTCATCTACAAAGCTTGAAGTGTGACACCGTTCAGCAGATAGTTATCTCTTTCTTTTGAAACTTAAGCTCTGTAAGTATCCTGATTGCTGTAAAAGTCTGAGAAGGCGTCAGGTGTTCACAAGAAATGAATTTCCAGAACCTCAAAAGGTAGATGAATAGAAAGTTAATTGTCAAGTTAAATTCATCTTTTCCTTGGTTTTGTAATTCTATTTTGCATGTGCATCTTCCCCACAGTATTCCAGTCCCCAGTGAATCACATCTTCTACCATCTTCAGGTTAGGAGATAATTATCTATTTCAAAGATACTTTGATCCAGTCTTACCTAAACTTATGATCTGGGATGTCCCAGCCCAGCTACATAGCAGAGGTTGGGTCATGTGTGCATAGAGACAGGATTGGGGGAAACTAGTACTGTGGCCTTGCAGGTCTGGCTTCAATCAAGGACTCATAGCCTTGATATTTAGAAATTAATAAGAGACGTTCTGGGTTGGGAAACAGAAGATGCAGTGGGGTCAAAGCCAGATGCTCACAGAATGAAAGCTAAGATTTAAATTTAAATGAGAGTGGGGAAAGTCAGTGGGGTTGGGGTTGAACCATTTAGCTTAGTCACAGAAAGCCATGGAAGAGGCTAGGGATGCTGAAAACTGGTCCTGGGTTCGGAGAAGGGGCACAGGGTCTTGCTGTACCCATTTAATAGGGTCTTTCCTCAAGCGAGGTGTGTGGGACCTGATTTGTGAAAAGAAGATGGTGTCTAATAGATGAATTCTTCACTTTGAGCAAAGACATGAGTTTCTCATGTGACAAAAGAGGGTATTAAATAAGCAGCTCTGGACTCTACAGTGGTGAGTGGGAATGCCAAACTGGATGAAAACAGCCACCCCAATTATTTATTTATCTCTCCAGTCATTCTTTAATCTACATGAGTTTTGCAAGGGGTGAAAGACCGATTTTGGAGTATATATAAATAAGACATGCTAGTGATGAATGGTGCTCACCTTTATGTGACTCTTGTCAAATATAAACATTGATTTAAACCATCTTCCTGAGTTCTCCCTTAGTTTAGTCTTGCTGCTTTCTGACTGAGTTTCATGGAACATTATACTTTTTTAGAGTATGAGGAGCTATAATAGAGAACAAGAGAGGTGCCAAATGCCCAAGCCATTGGGGTCCCAGCTGTGTTTCCGAAACATTTACCCCTCTATCACCATCTTTATGTATAAGTGTTACACTTTGGAGGAAAAATTCTGTTATTAAAAGTAACTAGTTAGAAGACCACTAGCTAAGTTTTTACCACCTGAAAGACTTGCATGCTTGAATTTTCCAGGAAAGTATGACTATTACAACCTATCGTCTCCTAATAAACAAGAAAAAAGAGTCCTAGCCCCAATTAGTACCTTCAAGGAATGACTGCTGTCTTCAAGGAACGACATCTTGTGGATTAAAGAAGACTTTATTTTTCACACCACATAGCTACAACTAAGACCCAGGTGGATAAATTTTCCATAACTCTTTCTTCGATAGAAGTAGTTTATTACATGATGAGAGAGATTAATGAAAAGGGTTAAGACAAGCTGTAAATAGGAGACGATATCATTGGAGACCAAGTCCTAGAGACCATTACTTTTCCCTATTGAAGTTTCTCTGACACTGCACTTCTTAATACAATTAGCCATTTAGAGAGAAAGACGACTTCTTTATGTTGTGGGATAAGCACAAGGTGCAAACAGTATGCTGTCTAGGTAAGAAATGGCATGCTGTCTTTGGCTATATCATCTGGATGGATGCCACGGAATACCTGGACTCATCATACACTGATGCTCACTTTTAAAAAATTAAACGATTCAGACACCAAAGAGGTTGATTTAAAAGTGTGGGTTGCTCCAACCTGACCAATGTAAGGCCCTTTAGAAAATTACAATAATCTTGCCCAGTGGGGGCTTTGAATTTCCACAAGACATGATCTGGGGGCTCAGATTATTATCTACATGTCAAGGTGTTTGAAGATCCTAACAAGAATCGGGTTATAGCGGAAATAATTTGGCCCTAAAGCTTAGAATTTTAAATAATTGTATGCTATGTGCTCTAAATGTACTTACCTGCAGTTGTTTTTACTAAGATATTGTTCCAATGGTTTCAAACGATGCTAACAAACAGGCTACTCTGTATTCCAAGCTGACGTTCACCACTCATCACACTGTATCATTGTTTCAAATTCAATGCATCAAAAAGATCGACTATGTGGCTTCCCTGGTGGCGCAGTGGTTGGGGGTCCGCCTGCCGATGCAGGGGACGCGGGTTCGTGCCCCGGTCCCGGAGGATGCCACGTGCCGCGGAGCGGCTGGGCCCGTGAGTCATGGCCGCTGAGCCTGCGCGTCCGGAGCCTGTGCTCCACAACGGGAGAGGCCACAGCAGTGAGAGGCCCGCGTACCGCAAACCAAACAAACAAAAGATCGACTATGAACTCCTACTGTTCCTACCATCATTCATGGTTTTATTTTTGGTGGGTGAGGTGGGGTGGGGGTGGAGGAATAATGTATAAATTAGATTTAGCAGACTTTTGGTTTCCACGCTTCGTGTAGGGTGATTCAGTAAAATAATTAAAGGAAAACAAAAGTTAAAAAACAACAACAGCAACAACAAAACTTTTTTCTACCTTTTTCAACTCAAGCTGAATGTGAAGTGGTCTTATTCCCACCGACATCCAAACTTATATTCACACCAATTTATCACTGTTTCTGATTCTGTTTATTTACTTATACTTTAGAACCAACTTTTCAAACAAGGAAAGCTTCTTGCATTTAAAATAACTTCATGTTGCCATATTTTCAATTGTTTGGTTAATTTCTAGCAAAATAATCATTCTGGGGTTTCAGGATTTAAAATTGTCTGACAGACTATGGCACCCAAATAGGTCAGACTATATCTCTCAAATATGAGATGCCTGGAGGGAGCCAACATCCCAACCCTAAAACAGGAACAAGGAATTATCAAACGTAAGTAGCTGTAAATGGACTTACCTCTGACAATGTCCTTCAAATATGACAACCTTTTCTATTCTCCATTCTACAGAGAGATGTGCTCTTTTGGCTGAGTTTACATTTCTTGTAAGGTAGGGATCCAGAGGGAGAATAAATTAGAACCAATTAAATGAATAGGACCAAACCCTTAGGGCATTGATTCCATTTAAAGTGTAATTCTGAGAAGAGAAGGCCAACTGTGAAGAATGTTAGCAATGCCATTTTCAAGGCTCAGCAGCCTTTCAGTTAGCGGATCCTATGGCTTCTTTCCACTGGGAGAGGGTGAGGTGAGGTCCTGTTTGAAAAAACGCCCATAGCAGAGGGTGCAAAAGATTCAGTGGTCTCAGCCACACAACTTAGGCAAAACTCTCCTAGAAAAAGGAACCATGCTTGAACTTGGCAGCCTACACAGTCTCAGCATGATTCAGATTTAGAAAGTCAGTGAAGATTTAACTGGCTAATACTGCTCCCATGGCTCCTCCAAGCTAAGATTGAGCAATGGATTCAAGATAGTAAAACTCTCCTTGAGACATATGTGAAATTTACAGGATGAATAAAGCCTGATTGTGACCTAGCATTGGAAAAGCAGGCATTTCACTATTTGTGCTAAACTCACTCTATCACCTTGGGTGGAACACTTCTATGCTTCTTTTTTTTCTTTCTCTTCTAAGATAATTATGAAATTAAAATAAAATTTATTCAAGTTGAATTCTTATATTCTTTCTTAACATGATAACTTTTTTCAATTTGGGGAAAGTTTTTAATTTTCCCTATGAGCATACAATTATTTACCAGAAATAAAGTGCCTACCCTTAAAATTAATAAATACCCTTGGCAAAGCAAAGCAATGCCCCAATTCTACTCATGATATGTCAGAAGCTCCATCTTTTTAAAAGCAGAGGACACAAGTGCAGAAGCTTAAATTATCTGCACGTTCTCCACTCATCCTGCAAATAAATATCTCTGAGGTACTGTGTGCTAAGCATGTTGTAAGGGTTGAGGGTATGAAGCAGACACACCACCATCTTTGCTTTTAAGAAGTTTGCTATTCTTGTGAAAGGAGCAGGCAAAGCCATTGTGAGTAAGTGTTATACCTGGAGCAGGAAGAAGGAAAACAATAAAGGTCTCAGGTAGAAGACTAGAGCTATCAAAGGCAGGTAACAAATGGTAAACAGGTAGCAGAAGGTAAATGAGGAAGACTGAGTAGAAATGATTGGGAACAAAAATAATAAAACAACTGGAGCAAAACGCGAGGATAATTGAGTACATGGCATATTATAGGAAACTTAAGTTGTCCTGTGCCTGGAGCAAAAGATGCAGGTGGAGCACGAAATGAAACTGGTAGCATATGGGGTGGGGGTCCTCTCCTTTATAAACGCCTGAATCCTGTGGAGAATTCTTGGCAAAGAATGTGAGGAGTAAATGGTTTCTTTCACGATGAAGCTATCAGCCAGGATTCCAAACCACATTTTCTGCCCATAAAATCCTTTTATAAAATTAATGTTTTTATCTTTAGAATTATCCATAAAAATCTAGTGGAGAAAGAAAACTAAAGTCAAATAAGATCACATACAGGTCTCTGAGACTATAAACCTCATGTTTTTGCCTAACTTCTTCATTAAAATCATACAAGAAATAATCATGGCCATGTTTCTTTTATAAAACTCTGAGTATTATAATTCAGATTATAGCAAGTGATGTCCTTGAAGAAGAAAAGGAGAGGTTTTCATGTGACCCATTTTACAACCAATTTACACATTGGAGAGTGAAGATGAGGGAAATGCTTAGGTCAGATGTTTCACTCCAGGAATCAAGATTGTGTCAGTGTCTTCAAAACTTTCATTCATGCCATTCCAGCTTTTCTTCTTTGTGTAACCTGTACATTGTCATCCTAAGAGCCTAGATTTAAATAAGGTCTGGTACATCTTAAGTAATTCTTTTTCCTCATGTAATGTTTTTATCCTGTACTATCCATTTCATTTGGCTTTGACTTCTAAATCTTCAGAAGTTTCAAGGAGACAAAAATAAGTATGAGCCAGGTAGAGTAGTGATCCATATTTTATCATTTGTGTAATTAGATACTTAGATCACACCCTTGAAGAGGGAATAATAAGATCATCCTCTTGTTCTTGTGTTATTCCTTATAATAATGCAATGTTGTGGTTTTCTTTTCTCTAGCAGTTTTAGTCTAAAAGAGAATGCAGAGGAGGGACAGAGCTAGGATATGGGATTTGAAATCAGAAAGACATCATTTCAAATCTAATTCATCCATTGACTGATTGTAGGATACATGTAAGGTGAAGATTACAGTCTTTTTTATAGGACTGTTCAATTACTTCTAAGTGTTATTAATTATACAGGCATATATAGTCTTACATATAGCAGAGATCACTAAACAGCTACTCATTAAGCAATATTCAAGACTGCAACCTAGGAAAATAAAGTACTTTATTAAGCTTTGCTTTCTCATGTACCTCTTCTGTCGGGAAAATTCAGTCGTATGGGTTAGAAATGAAATAAAGCAGTGATGCTGTTTGAGTACTGTTTAGGGGAGTGAGCTTGTTAGGTGCTGATTTAACCTCTGAAGATACAGCAAAAAACAAAACTTGGGACAAGCAATGAACTTGTGGACTGAGGAGATTTGAAGTGTATGCAATTGTTTGCCTCTATACTATTTGGCTATACTGTTTTTAATGATTAAGTCAACTTTTTATAATTGCTCTATTTCCTCTCGACCAGTTAGTGACCATTCCATCTTGCTGTCACAGTGATTCTTAATATCTTCACGTTGACTTGAGGTAGACATGCAATTAGGAATTATTTGGTTTTCAACAACATTGTTGTTACGCTGGACTAATCTCTCTGCATGTTCACTCCAGTATGCAACTAAATACATATACATATGCAACTAAACAATATGCTTTTGAAACAAAGAAAAGTCCCTAACATTAAACCATAAAACTCAATAGCTTTCATAAAATAACTTAATGTCAATTTATTCCTTCTGAGATGCTGTGTGCCCAATGAGTGGCTGAATGACTTATGAGATCATAAGCATTTGTGTAGAGGTTTTTGAGACATACATTTTGATTGCTTTGAGGATTTATTTCCTTTAAATTTATAATTTGCTCTAGGGAATTTGACTTCTCATTTCATATTAAGGTAGGGATTACTACATACAGATTTTAAAATTGCAAGGGGAACTATTATTGCAAAATAGGACCTTCAATGTTACCTATAAACTAATCAAATTACCATTTGTCAAAGAGTGAGAGTGCCCAGGAAATTGAGAGTTTATAACATTTTAGAAGGACCACTGAGTTCATGTATTGGAACTGCATAGTTCTGCAGAAATTAGGTGTTCACATTAATAATTAAATGTTTCTATGATCTATTATTGTTTAGACATGGATCCAATGCAGGGGATAAAGGGTAGCCCAGGTCAAGAAAAATGGAACTCTTTCATTCACTCCTCTCCATTATATCGGTATTTGCTCTCTTGTTGTTGTCATATTTTAGAGAATAGAGAAGTACCTACAAACGTCATTATGGTACTTAATATCTGAGTTTTCTTCTAGTATAAGATTTCTTAACACTGCAGATGGAATTGCATAGTTTAAAGTTTTTTGTGTAATTACTAATAGAGTTCATATGTATACAGCTACTAGCAGTGTAGCCAGACATCACTGGTCTGTGGTTCTTATAAACTCTAATCTCTCCCCACTAGGATACTAACAAATCACTTTGCTGTTGTTGTTTTTTGCCAATGATGGAAGGGGATTCTAAGGAAATATCTGGCTATGATCTAATTTCCTCTGTTTCCCACATCTAATGTTAATTATTTCCATGTCCATTTATATAGTTTGTTTGTTTGTTTGTTTGTTTGCTGTACACGGGCCTCTCACTGTTGTGGCCTCTCCCGTTGCGGAGCACAGGCTCCGGATCTGCAGGCTCAGCGGCCATGGCTCATGGGCCTAGCCGCTCCGCGGCATGTGGGATCTTCCCGGACCAGGTCACGAACCCGTGTCCCCTGCATCGGCAGGCGGACTCTCAACCACTGCGCCACCAGGGAAGCCCATATATATGTAGTTATATAGTTATATAGTTATATATAGTTATATATATAGTTATATATATATAGTTATATATATATATATAGTTATATATGTATAATTTATTCAGAGAGCTTATATCTTGAACTCATCAACCTATTGGAATGTTGGGGTTACTTACCATTTGATGCCTTTTCTTTTATGCTCTCACTATAATGAGAGGGATGTTATAAATACTTAGGCTTCACAGAGGACACTTTTAACATTAAATATATAAATCAATGACTGTTTCAACATTTGTTAAGAAACAATTTTTTGAGAATACATGAAACATTGGCAGAGGAAGACAGAATTCACTCACATGATATTTTAGACGATAATACAAAAAACACAATAATACAAAAAACAAAGTTGATCATTTGTCTTTGAGTCAAAATGTGGCCATTATACTTCTGTGATAGTCCCCCTGATACTTTATTGCCTTTATATGTTTACAAGTCTGTCTCCCTCACCACAGGGTATTCTCTTGTGTTTCATTCACCTTGTATCTTTAGCTCCTAGCACGGAGCCTGGATGGATAGGATGTGTTCGATAAATAAATGGGTGTCGACAAGAGTCATAGGTCAATGGATTGAACAGACATGATCTGGGCTTCGAAAAAGCTGAGGAATTTGGTGTGACGAGGATGAGCTGAGAGAACATGCTAAGTGGAGCAGGTGTGAAGACATGAAGGCGAATATGTCAAGGGGATATTCAAATCACCATGTGAGATTGAGTTATAAGCACTCAATCCATTTTTAAGTGTTTACCATAGATTGATTCTAAAATATGTTCAAAAGATTCATTTTCTACCCTGAGGATAGAAGTTTTTCTCTATCAGTCTACCATCCCACTTATAATTAAGTCATTGAGTCTGTGGCCTATATTTATGATTACAAGGTATGATCAAGGATTCTAAACACCAGGAAAACTGTATTATCACACTGTCTAATTATCACGTTAAGAGAATGACAGCAGACAAACGTTTCATCTCTTACTAGAAAGAAGAAATCTGACAGAACCTGGGAGTTCACTTTGATGTAGGATTTGTAGATGAATGTATCAAAGATTGAACTATTTTCAAACAGAACAATCAATGTTGGTTTCATCCAGGCAGTCAGTTTTTGGCTCCATTGCCATCATTTTCTTTGAAGTGGCATAGCCTAGAGTTTGTTATTAGGACATATTTATTGCAATGAAATTCAAGAAGGTTAAAGAAAAATCAGAAGACCTCAAAGCCAACAGCAGGTATTATAAGTTGATCTCTGAAATGTGTAAGGTGCTAACAGACCCAGCCCGTTAGTGTGAATAGCCTAGATAGACCAGTGGTTATTAAAGTGCTGTCCTTAGTCCAGTAGTATCAGAAGCACCTGGTAAATACAGATTCTCTGGCTGTGCTCCACACCTACTGAATCAGAAACTCTAGGGATCGGGCTCAGCAATCTATGTTTTAACAGGCCCTCCCTCCAGGTTGTTCTGTTCTCTGCTAGAGTTTGAGAACCACAGCCTAGAATAATGCACGAACTGCATCTTATGCATCCTTTTGACTTTTCTAATTCTAGTGGCTCCAGCATATTTAAAAAAAAATATATTGAAAAATAGTTGATTTACAATATCATGTAAGTTTTAGGAGTACAGTACAGTGATTCTTTTTCAGATTCTTTTCTCTTATATTATTTTCAGATTATTTTTTAGATTATTTTCCCTTATAGGTTATTACATAATATTGAGCATAGTTCCTTGTGCTATACAGTAGGTCCTTTTAGTTATCTATTTTATACATAGTTATCTATTTTATACATAGTATTGTGTATATGTTAATCTATCTGTTTTATACATAATAGTGGGTATATGTTAATCCCAGGCTCCTAATTTATCCCTCCTCCCACCCTTTTTTCCACTTCAGTAGCCATAAGTTTGTTTTCTGTGTCTGTGAGTTTCCTTCTGTTGTGGAAATAAGTTCATTTGTGTCTTTTTTTTAACTTTAGATTCCACATATAAGATATATCATATGATATTTGTCTTTCTCTGTCTGGCTTACTTCATTTAGTAACATAATCTCTGGTCCATCCATGTTACTGCAAATGGTATTATTTCATTCTTTTTTATGGCTGAGTAAATTCCATTATATATATATAGTGCCATATCTTCTTTATTCATTCCTCTGTTGATGGACATTTAGGTTGCTTCCATGTCCTGGCTATTGTAAATAGCGCTGATGAACATTGGTGTACATGTATCTTTTCAAATTATGATTTTCTCCAGATATATGCTCAGGAGTGGGATTGCAGGATCATATGGTACATCTATTTTTAGGGAACCTCCATACTGTTCTCCATAGTGACTGCACCAATTTACATTTCCACCATCAGTGTAGGAGGGTTCCCTTTGCTCCACACCTTCTCCAGCATTTATTATTTGTAGACTTTTGATAATGGCCTTTCTGACCGGTGTGAGGTGATACCTCATTACAGTTTTGATTTGCATTTCTCTAATAATTAGCAATGCTGAGCATCTTTTCATGTGCCTTTTGGCCATCTGTATGTCTTTAGCTTATTTTTCATAGCTATGCCAGTCCATCTGTAAATTCACTTCTCTGAACAATTTGTCACTTAAATGTGTTCTGGACTATGCTGCTCTCTAATTGCTTCATATATGTTTGTTATGCTTCCTAAAAGTCTGTTAATGCCACCACAGGTTAGTGTATCTTATAGAATTATATCTTCCTGGCTATAGTAACAGGGAAGGACAAGAAATAAACTCTCAAACACTTGTTGGTTTATTGACAATGCCAAGCAGCATCCATAATTGGCTCTATAAATTACTATAGAAGAAGATAATACTATACTGAACAACTTTCTTTTATTCTCTCTTTCATCAGTAGTGAAGAAGTAGCAAGCACCTCTTGCTACTTAAGTTTATAGTTAGGAAAATGAAAAAAAAGTGGGCAGATGAGCATCCTATTGAATTATTCTCTAGGAAGAGATCAGGTATAGTTCATCTATATAGGTACATTAAATGGTACAAAGCCTAAAGTTAAAGGTGCCCTGTATTGATGATTTAAGCATCTGAATCTGATATAAGAAGCTAATACAACTCTAATGTGGTTACCAAGGAGTTTTGAATTCCAGTCAATTTGTACAGTGGTTGTTAAAAGACTTTGGAGTCAGCACATTTGAATTCAAATCAAATATTACTGTCTTAACTACAAGTTACTTATCCCCTTTGTAACTCAATTTCCTCATTTGAAAAAAGAATTTTTGGAGTATTGCTGCTTTACAATGTTGTGTTAGTTTCTGCTGTACAGCAAAGTGAATCAGCTATATGTATACATATATTCCCTCTTTTTTGGATTTCTTTCCCATTTAAGTCACTACAGAGCAATGAGTAGAGTTTCCTGTGCTATACAGTAGGTTCTCATCAGTTATCTTTTTTTTGCGGTACGCGGACCTCTCACTGTTGTGGTCTCTCCCGTTGAGGAGCACAGGCTCCGGACGTGCAGGCTCAGCGGCCATGGCTCACGGGCCCAGCCGCTCCGCGTCATGTGGGATCTTCCCGGACCGGGGCACGAACCCGTGTCCCCTGCATCGGCAGGCAGACTCTCAACCACTGCGACACCAGGGAAGCCCATCAGTTATCTATTTTATACATAGTAGTGTATATATGTCAATCCCAATCTCCCAATTCATCCCACCACCACCCCTTTGCCCCCCTTGGTGTCCATACATTTTTTCTCTATGTCTGTGTCTCTATTTATGCTTTGCAAATAGGTTCATCTGTACCATTTTTCTAGATTCCACATATATGTGTTAATATACGACATTTGTTTTTCTCTTTCTGACTTACTTCACTCTGTATGACACTCTCTAGGTCCATCCACACCTCTACAAATGACTCAACTTCATTCCTTTTTATGGCTGAGTAGTAGTCCATTGTATATATGTACCACATCTTCTTTAACCATTCCTCTGTTGATGGACATTTAGGTTGCTTCATTTTAAAAGTGCAATAGTACTACGTATCTCATATAGTAATTTTGAAACTTAAATAGGGAATCTAAAGCTTTTAGCATAGTGAGCATAGAAGACATCCAATCAATGAAATTAGTTATTATTAACTTCTCTGTCAGGGTTCTCCATAGAAAGAACACAATAGGATGCATGTATGTGTGTGTGTGTGTGTGTGTGTGTGTGTGTGTGTGTGAGAGAGAGAGAGAGAGAGAGAGAGAGAGAGACAGAGACAGAGAGACAGAGAGACAGAGAGAGAAAGAGAAAGAGAGAGAGAGATTCAGTGAGAATATGTATTTTAAAGTTTGAAGGGCAGGCCAGCAGGCTAGAGACTCAGGGGTGTTAATGCTTCAACTTGAGTCTGCAATGCAGTCTGGAGGCTGAAACACTTCTTCCTCTGGAGGACATCAATCTTTTTCTCTTAAGGCCTTCAACGGATTGTATGAGGCCCCCCCATATCACAGAGGGAAATCTCCTTTACACAGAGTAGTAAATTAAATTACTAATTTAAATATTAATCACATCTAAAAAATACCTTCAGAGCAACATCTAGACTGGAGTTTGAGCAAATATCTTGGCACATAGCCTAGCCAAGTTGACACATAAATTAATTATCATACTGCGCAAATCATTTAAATTCCTGCCCCACTCTCTGCTATTAGGTTATGCCATTAAGATTTCCATACCTGTATGAACTGATAAAAATCACCACTTTTCTTTGTCATAAAGCATCAGAATGTAAGGTTTAGCTGTTGATGGATGGGAAGAAAAAAGAGAAACAGGACTTAGAGTGTGGAAAGACCTGCCAGAATGTGGTACACCTCTAGGTAGGTCTCAACTGAAGAAGGTTTCAGAGAATTAGGATCCTCCATCGCTTGCTCTCTGTGTCTCAGTGACTCTGGAAGCCACATGTTGAGATGACAATTCCAAAAATAGTGAAGTTCTCATACTTGGCATCAAGGATGCATAATGGGATAGTGGGAGGTGGGATAATCTGCACTCTCCTTCCTCCCTCCTTTCCTCTGGTGCCAGAAGTTTCCCCAGTAAACAGCTGAGCTTCTGCTCCCACCTTCCAGTAACAAGTCAGTGTAAGTCAGCCCTCTGTTCTCCCTCCTCAGGTGTTAGCAAGGCCCAGCAAGGAAGTAAAAGTCCCTAGCAACCCCACCTAGGTCAACAGGGAAGTTTGAGTTGGTGTCAAATTTTTGCTAGCATGTTTCTGGCAGGGCCTGGTGGAAAGTAAAATCACCCAGCATGGAAACCCAACTTTTCTTTGGTCTAATCCTCTGGTTCTCACAGTGCCGCAGCCAAACCTGGGGCATCAGCATCACTTGGAATTTTGTTAGAAACTCAAATCCTCAGGCTTCACTCCAGCTCACTCCATCCACCTGGTCCTCAGGCTATACCTCAACAGATGGACTGTCTGCTAAAAAATAAGATTAAATAGGATCCAGAGTCTCACAAAATAATACTAAAATGTGCAGGATAAAATAGAAAATCACTCATAATACCAAGAGCCAGGAAAATCACAACTAGAATGAGATCAAACATTCAACAGAGATGACTCAGAGGCTGGAATTCTCTGCCAAGAATCTTAAAGCAGCCAATTACAGAAATGCTTCAACAAGTAATTACAAATTTTCTTGAAACAAATGAAAAATCAGAAAATCTCAGCAAAGAATTAAATGTAATAAATAAGAATCAAATGCAGATTTTAGAACTGAAATATAATACAGTTGAAATTAAAAACTCACTGGATAAGCTCAAACATAGAGTGAAGATGACAGAGGAGAGAATTAGTGAACTTGAGGACAGATCGATAGAGTTTACCCAAATTGAACAGCAGAAAGAAAATACTCTGGAAAAGGATAAACAGTCTCAGAGACTTGTAGGATAACAACAAAAGAGCTAACATTCACATCATTAGAGTTAACGAAGGAAAGGAGAGAAAGAGGAGGATTGATAAGGGATTGGAAGTAATAGTGTCTGAAAATTTCCCAAATTTGGCAAAAGACATATAAACCCACAGCTTCAAAAGGCTGAGAGAATCCCAAGTAGGATAAATCCAAAGGAATTCATGCTAATACACATCATAATGGAAACTTCTGAAAACTAAAGAAATCTTGAAAGTAGCCAGAAAGTAACAACATATTATTAATAGAGAAACACCACCTCAACAACAGTTTTATTGTCATCTGATAACATGACGGCTACAAGGCAGTGCTGAAAGGAAAGTCCTGTCAGCTATGCACTCTATATCCAATGAAAATATCCTTCAGGAATGAAGGGAAAATAAAGACATTCTCAGATTAGGGAAAGGTAAGAGAATTGCTTAGCTTTGCAAGAGACTTGCTTGCAAACCAACTCAAAGAATAGCTACAGGAATCTTTCTAAACAGAAAGCAAATTTGGCAGAGGCTGGTTAGCTAATCTTCATATCTGTCTTGACTTCATCCTAAGCCTACAGCTAGAACACATTTCCAGCACCTCTCATTCATAAGTGTGATTATGTAACTAAGTTCATGCTAGTGGAATATGATCTTTACTACTTTGAGAACTATCTTATAAAAATCTTCCATGTTTGCCTTTCTAATGTTCTTTCTTTTTCCATTAGCTTGTGTTGGAAGAACAGTATGAAAGGAGCTTGAATCCCGGAACTGCCACTTGGAGTAGAGCTATTTACCAACTAGGATGAACTATTTTGGAAGTAGAAATAAATTTCTACCATTGAGTGTTAGCCATTATACATTTTCCATTTATTATTGTTGTTAAAGCAGCTGGTATTACTTTGACTTATAGAGTAAAACAATCGATTAAGGGGTAGAGAGGACTAAATGGGGATACCTATACTATTTTATCCTCAACTGTTTATACCTTCATCTTTTATAAATGCAGATAATCTTTTTTTATTTCTTTTTTTTGGATTTTAAAAAAATTATTGAAGTATAGTTGAATTACAATGTTGTATTAGTTTCAGGTGTACAGCAAATTGATTCAGTTATATATATACATGTATATAAACATATACATTATTTTTCAGATTATTTTCCTTTATAGGTTATTACAAGATATTGAATATAGTTCCTTGTGCTATACAGTAGGTCCTTTTTATTTATCTATTTTATATATAGTAGTGTGTATCTATTAATCCCAAACTCCTAATTTATCCCTACCGTTCTTTCTCCTTTGGTAACCATAAATTTGTTTTCTATGTTTGGGGGTCTGTTTCTGTTTTGTAAATATGTTCATTTGTATCATTTTTTTAGATTCCACATATAAGTGATGTCATTTGGCATTTGTCTTTCTCTGTCTGACTTACTTCACTTAGTATGATAATCCCTAGGTCCATTCAGGTTGCTGTAAATGAAGCACAGATAAAATCTTTAAAGAATCAAGGAAACAGGTTTTTGTCTTATGTCTTAGGAGGAAAGATTAAAATAAAATTGTTATTCTCCTAAGATGTTACTGTGATTAAGTTCACTGAAAAAAAAAAAAAGAAGTTGTGTTCAAATTGAAAGGACAAATAATTTCACTTTCAGGGAAGTTAGACAGGAGTGTGGTGTCAGACTAAATGGACTGAGGCCATTGAGTTTCTGTAGCGTGTGGAATAGCTTGACAGGAAGACAGAGGAGAAGCCTAACTGGTTTGCTTAGGTTGTACCCCTTGTTGGTCTTGCCTCCAGTAGAAGTGATGAGAAAGATTTTATAATGGGAAATATAAAAAAAAGTGTAGGTTGCAGAGATGGTGGGTGAATTGGAATGAGAATAAACAGAGGAGTGAAGGAGAAAGTTCATAAGTTTGTCAAAATGCATTATTTTAATAAATAAATGCTGCACAGTAAATAAAAATTGTGGCTGTGTGCTCTGATATAGATAGATTGATGGGAAAATCACAGAACTTTCAGATTCTAATGAAAGAGCTCACTATTTTGATCTCTCTGATATTTTTGGAAGAGCTTTGAGGGTTTTTAAAAAATATATACATCTTCCTGCAAGTGTATTTGTGTATGTGGTGCATGTTTATGTGCTTGAGAGAGAAGAGGAAGGAAAAAAGATGGAAAGAGAAAAAGAGAAAGATTTTTAGGTTACCCTTCCCTTCTTCCATTCAAAGTAAAGCCCTAGGGATACGAAGACTGAAGGAGAAGAGAGGAACTATTTTCTGAGCAGCCCACAAACAAAGGACTTTTAACCATCAAATCAAGTTAGCGATTCCTGTCCTCTCTGCAGTAAGCCAAGAGATCAATAGTAATGTTGGGAAATATTTTCTCTGACCTTGAATTCATTTGTTAAGCCATTGCCTGAGTTGAATTTCCTTGAGATGTTCGATGGAACGCTGCCAAAATGTGCTGGAAGAAGCAGCAAGGCTGTGCTTCTCCGTGGGACCTGTGCAATGAATCTGAGGTGTTTCTGTGAGGTCTTGAGAACTATCCTATCAACAGGGGAAATCCACAGAGCTTCTGTGTTAAGACACTGTGTTCAATAGTTAAGTATTTCTTTCCAGCCCTACCATACTGCTTTCATTTAGGCGCCCCCACTCTTGTGGAGGCATAAGGATGTGCGGACAGTATGCAGACGCCACATCAAAGATGGTAGTGATCATGGCCAGGGGGTATTTCAGATTATGTGAATTAATAAAAGATGCTTCTCAAAAACCAAGTTGTTGTTTTTTTTTTTTTCTCCCCGTTGGATGTACTGCCCTAGATTGAGAGTGGCAACATTTTGTTTCCTGTTGCTGAAACTGTGGGATTCTTGTGGGGCAGGAAAAGTGGAAGTTTGGGTTGTGTTGTATGAAAGGAATTGCTGGGTGCCTTGATTTTTGACCAACTCCACTCAAATTTAAGTCTTTGTTTCTGAGAAACCTGGTTATTCAGAAGAAATGCCTTGCTCTGGATTTTGAAACACATTCCATAATCACTTAATTTGTTCTAGGAACAAGAGCCTTGTTGGAAAAGTGTGGGTGGTCACTATGAATGGGGCACAGCGGTGGCCAAAAATATGGTAACAGAGGAAAACCTGGGGCTTCAGAACTCAATATTGGGATAAGATTTTTCCCAAGGAGCAAATGGCACCTCTTTAGGCCACATTAAAAACTAAACAAAGATTCAATATATTGATAATCTACCCACACATTTCAGGCTGTGGAAACAGGGTTTCACTGACACCCTTTCCTTTCCTGTTTCCTACATGGTGTTTGTTATTCCTTGGACCCTTAAAAAAAAATTTAATGCTGTAGCAATTAATATTCAGCTATATCTTTATAAAACAGACAGTTTCTCCTGTCTTCATTTTCTTTCCTACCCCTCTAATCCCCAGAGTATATAATCTCAGTTCTTTTTGCTATTACTCTTGCATTTTTTCCCTTTTAATGCATGTTCTCTAAACTCCCAATAACCAGGTCATTCATATGCATCCTATTCTCCAAATCCAAGGTCACAGAGTCTGCTGAGCTAGTGCAATAGATTCTCTTCTCACCTATAAACCTCTGTTCTGGGGCCAGCTTCCATCATTGCCAGTGCACCCTCTCTAACCTGTGAATCTTCCCATATCTCTCCCCTTCTCACAATCTTTCAGTGGACTTACTTGTTTTCAGTTGCAAATCTAGCTCCTTTGAAGGTCAAGGAGGTTTTGCATAATCAGGCTACCACCAAATTTAAGCCCTGCCATTCCCCTTATTGCACAAAACACCACACAACACTAAGCTTTGTGAAATTCTTCAAATAAGCCTCCTTTTCTTTAGCCTTTTGCCCTTAATAATGTTGCCCCCCCTTGCCTTATACACACTAAACTTCACACTGGTGCCCCTGCCACCTGTTTCCTATAAAACTATCCTTTCCTCAAATTTTGTCTTAAAGGTTTCATCTTAAAGATAAAGTTTCATCTTAAATGTCTCATGAATAAAGGAAGACTTTTTTGATGCTACACAGTCTGTCTCATATATTCCTATAGAATAGTGCTGAGTTTATAACTCGCTTCTAGCAATTATTATGCTGCATTTTAATGATATGTAGGCATATATGTACCTCTCTAAACTTCATGAGGTTGTGTTAATCTCTCCAATTTTTAACACCTTAACTTTTTATGGGGTTTCATCTTTGCTTACCAATTGTTATTGATCATTTAATGGCTTTAGTAATTTCACCATACATTTTTTTAAAACATCTTTATTGGAGTATAATTGCTTTACAATTGTGTGTTAGTTTCTGCTTTAAAACAAAGTGAATCAGTTATACATATACATATGTCCCCATATTTCTTCCCTCTTGTGTCTCTCTCCCTCCCACCCTCCCTATCCCACCCCTCTAGGTGGTCACAAAGCACCGAGCTAATCTCCCTGTGCTATGCGGCTGATTCCCACTAGCTATCTATTATATGTTTGGTAGTGTATATATGTCCATGCCTCTCTCTCAGCTTGTCACAGCTTACCCTTTCCCCTCCCCCTAACCTCAAGTCCATTCTCTAGTAGGTCTGTGTCTTTATTCCCTTCTTGCCCCTAGGTTCTTCATGACCATTTCTTTTTTTCTTTTAGATTCCATATATATGTGTTAGCATATGGTATTTGTCTTTCTCTTTCTGACTTACTTCACTCTGTATGACAAACTCTAGGTCCATCCACCTCACTACAAATAAATCAATTTCATTTCTTTTTATGGCTGAGTAATATTCCATTGTATATATGTAACCCATATTCTTTATCCGTTCATCTGTTGATGGACACTTAGGTGGCTTCCATGTCCTGGCTATTGTAAATAGAGCTGCAATGAACATTTTTGTACATGACTCTTTTTGAATTATGGTTTTCTCAGGGTATATGCCCAGTAGTGGGATTGCTGTGTTGTATGGTAGTTCTATTTTTCATTTTCTAAGGAACCTCCATACTGTTCTCCATAGTGGCTGTATCAATTTACATTCCCACCAATAGTGCAAGAGGGTTCCTTTTTCTCCACACCCTCTCCGCCATTTATTGTTTGCAGATTTTTTGATGATGGCCATACTGACCGGTGTGAGATGATATCTCATTGTAGTGTTGATTTGCATTTCTCTAGTGATTAATGATGTTGAGCATTCTTTCATGTGTCTGTTGGCAATCTGTATATCTTCTTTGGAGAAATGTCTATTTAGGTCTTCTGCCCATTTTTGGATTGGCTTTTTTGTTTTTTTGATATTGAGCTGCATGAGCTGCTTGTATATTTTGGAGATTAATCCTTTGTCAGTTGCTATGTTTGCAAATATTTTCTCCCATTCTGAGGGTTGTCTTTCCACCTTGCTTATGTTTTCCTTTGCTGTGCAAAAGCGTTTAAGTTTCATTAGGTCCCATTTGTTTATTTTTGTTTTTATTTCCATTCTCTAGGAGGTGAGTCAAAAAGGATCTTGCTGTGATTTATGTCATAGAGTGCTCTGCCTACGTTTTCCTCTAAGAGTTTGATAGTGTCTGGCCTTACATTTAGGTCTTTAATCCATTTTGAGTTTATTTTTGTGTATGGTGTTAGGTGTGTTCTAATTTCATTCTTTTACATATAGCTTCCCAGTTTTCCCAGCACCACTTATTGAACAGGCTGTCTTTTCTCCACTGTGTATTCTTGCCTGCTTTATCAAAGATAAGGTGACCATATGTGCGTGGGTTTATCTCTGGGCTTTCTATCCTGTTCCACTGATCTATATTCCTGTTTTTGTGCCAGTACCCTACTTTCTTGATTACTGTAGCTTTGTAGTATAGTCTGAAGTCAGGGAGCCTCATTCCTCCAGCTCCGTTTTTCTTTCTCAAGATTGCTTTGGCTATTCAGGATCTTTTGTGTTTCCATACAAACTGTGAAACTTTTTGTTCTAGTTCTGTGAAAAATGCCAGGGGTAGTTTGATAGGGATTGCATTGAATCTGTAGATTGCTTTGGGTAGTAAAGTCATTTTCGCAATGTTGATTCTTCCAATCCAAGAGCATGGTATATCTCTCCATCTATTTGTATCATCTTTAATTTCTTTCATCAGTGTCTTATAATTTTCTGCATACAGGTCTTTTGTCTCCTTAGGTAGGTTTATTCCTAGATATTTTATTATTTTTGTTGCAGTGGCAAATGGGAGTGTTTTCTTAATTTCACTTTCAGATTGTTCATCATTAGTATATAGCAATGCCAGAGATTTCTGTGCATTAATTTTGTAACCTGCTACTTTACCAAATTCATTGATTAGCTCTAGTAGTTTTCTGGTGGCATCTTAGGATTCTCTATGTATAGTATCATGTCATCTGCAAAGAGTGAGAGCTTTACTTCTTTTCCCATTTGGATTCCTTTTATTTCTTTTTCTTCTCTGATTGCTGTGGCTAATACTTCCAAAACTATGTTGAATAATAGTTCACCATACATATTTAAACATTTCTTTCCTGAAATTCTTTCATGGGGACTCACTGACATTTATTCTGCATGTATTTTGTAATTATATATTTATTTTATTATTTTTTTAATATATTTTTTTATATTTTTATTTTTAGTTCATTTTCAGCAGGGACTAATATGCAGTCTGTTTGGAAGATATGACTTTTCAGGGAGGTTTAGCATTTGCTTTCACCAGGTACCTTAGGTATCACTTTCATGGAAATATCTTTATGCTCGTTTTTTGGCTTGAAGTAAATAAATCAGCTCAAGTGTGGATAACTATTTTTAGATAAGTATTTTTAGGTCAATTTTGTATCTTCAATGTGAGTTAATTCCAACTCCAAATCCCTCTAACAAAATTGAAATTAACTATTCTCAGGGGAGATTTTTTTTCACCCAGATCATAGGCCAAAAGAGTAAGAGTTATTTATTTATCTTTCCTGCTATTTAATGGGTTTCTTCAATTCATTCTTTCACTAATCCCTGAAGTATATAATCTCAGTTACCTTGCTGTTACTGAAACCAAGCAGGACACTGTGTGGCTCCTGGGCATGGAAGCCTTTCTGTGTCCCTTGTTTCTTGTTTGTAGGCAAGAAACTTCAGCCTCCATGACCTTCCCTGAGTTCCAAAGGGCAGGTTCAAACAGTTGCTAATCAAGGAAGGGAGAGGATACAGAGACAAAGGAGGAGCAGCCAAGAAACAATAGTTCAGCCTTGGGACAGGATCCTCGTTCCACCTCAAGTGATACATATAACAATATCTTTGAGCTCTTCTACAGAACTAAAACCCCCAACAAATGGAAGATGCTAACTACTTGATGAAGCACTCTTCAGAGAAGATCGAGATCGAGACGACTTGAGGCCAGATTAAAGGCATGCTGGCCCTGAACACACCCTGATCCTTATCAACAATCCAACCCTTGAACCTTTGCTGTAAAACTCCTCACCAAATCCTCCTGGGTTTGGACACACAGTTTTTGAAAGGCACGAACATGCTCTGTTCCCCTTTGGCTGGCAAAGCAATAAAGCTATTCTTTTCTACTTCACCCAAAACTCTGTTTCCAAGATTCAAGTTTGCACCAGTGCACAAAGGCCAAGTTTGGGGCAGCAATACCCTCAGACTCTTGCATTTTTGCCCCTTTACTGTGTGTATTCTCTAAGACCCTAATAACTAGGTTATACAAATCTCTGCAGTGGGTCCATGTATTGAAAATGCTTTTTAAAAAAGTCAAACAAGAATCCTATATCCAGCAAAACTGTCCCTCAAAAGGGAGGGAGAAATTAAAGACATTTCCAGGTTTACCAATGCTTCTCCCAGGTCAAATATACTATTAACTCCCTTTCAAGAATTTTTCATTTTAGTTGTATTTTTTGACTCCCAAATTTCCACTTGGTTCTTTTAAAATAATATTCTATTTTTTTATTGTTATTCTCTATTTGATATGACATTGTCATTGTACCTTCCTTTACTTCTATAATGATGGATTCCTTTGAACATATTTATAATGACTACCTTGAAATCTTCATCAGTTAAATCTGACATCTGTTTACTCTCACAAGTAATTTCAGTTGCCTGCTTTTTGGGGTATATGGGTAATACTTTCCTATTTCTTTGCACATCTCATAATTTTTTGTGGAAAACTGGAAATGTTAGGTCACATATTGTTTCAACTCTGGGTTAGATTATTTTAGTAAAGTCTATTATCCTCCCCCCCTACCCACACAGTGTAAAGCATCTAACACAGCTCTTCAGGGGGTGCAGTTTCTAGTAGGGGGTGCAGTTTCTAGTAAGCCCAAGATCACCCTGCAATGACATGGCTTTTGTCTGTCTCTTTGCTTCTTTCCCTGACCACACTCAGCTGTCAAGATTCAATAACTTCCTACTGATTGCTCTCTTGTTTTCAATTATGCCCTGGGTGTCTAAATTGCTATAGGAACTTCTCCAATCAAAAAATTTGTTTTCAAAGGACAGTCCCCAAGGTTACTGTTTAGACTTGCTCTTATCCCAGGAGGACTCCTTCCAGCTGTCTCTTTCCCCAGTTGTCTTTGGCAAACTAACCGGCATACAGTTTAGCCTGTATCTCCAATGCGTCTACCAAGCTCCTCCCAATTGCATAACTTCCACTGTATTTGAAAGCTTCTTTAGGCTAGAACTCCACACTCTGTTGCAATTGAAGTCAGTTCCATTGGGAAGAAATTCTGAGCAATCAAGGTAGAACATTTACAATATTCAAAGACCTATAGAATGTAGGTACTCTTTTCTGTTATGATTTTTTTTTTTTTTTTTTTTTTTGTGGTACGCGGGTCTCTCACTGTTGCGGCCTCTCCCGCTGCGGAGCACAGGCTCCAGACGCGCAGGCTCAGCGGCCATGGCTCATGGGCCTAGCCGCTCCGCGGCATGTGGGATCTTCCTGGACCGGGGCACGAACCCGTGTCCCCTGCAACGGCAGGCGGACTCTCAACCACTGCGCCACCAGGGAAGCCCTATGATTTTTTTAAAAATGCAAACTTACTATGCTCTATGGTAAAAATTTCCTCTTTTGTGTTTATTTTATTTCTTTAAGCATACATTTTGATAAAGGTTTTCAAGTCTCAGGCACTGTTCCCTGTGCTTGAAAACTATTAGCTTGCTTAAACTTCATGCAGCCTGTAAGGTATATATAATGAAGGGTGGAACTGAAGTTGAGCACAGGAATTCTGATTTCAAAGGTCCAACTTTTAATCACTACTATATATATATATATATATATATATATATATATATATATGGTGATGCAAACTGTATGGTGATAGGGTGATGCAAAAGTGATGATAGCTTTTACAGAGTCATCTCTGTAAAATGTGGTTCAGACACTTACAGATTCAGCCAGTACTTACCAAATTGAGCTTCCCTGGTCTCATCTGTGAAATAGCAAAAATAATCACCTAATCATGTTGTAGAGTGGATTAAATGAGATCATGTGTATGAAGTGCCTGATAAGATACCTGGCTTAATATTATTAGTTATCTTACTTTACCTTTAAGAGAGTATTTTGCTGTTAATTTTTATTTATTCTTTATAGACATCACTGTAATTTATCATTTTCTATTTGCCACAACTTAAGAGAGACAATCCCTGATAAAAGAATCAGAAGCTAAAGAAAAGATATCTCCTTAAAATGTCAAAGTCACTGCACATCAGGGCTTAATTTTGTTTATAACACATCAATGAAGAAACAAGGAATAAGGTCTATAGAACAATGGCATAATACTCCACTATTGCAAAGGAAAAGGGAAATTTCTGGTATTGATAGATAAGGTCTGGAATGAAAGACCTCTGCCCCCTGGATTTTTCTCTTTCACAGGTTCTCTGTTCTTCTAGATGTTGATTCCATTATCCTGTTACTTCCTAGGGACCTGTTGCCTCATCTCTAAAGCACTTGGGGATCTAGTTTCGGTTTTCTAGACCTTAAGAGTGGGCTGTGGACCAGCAGCTTCAGCATCACTTGAGAACTTGTTTGAAACACAAGCATGCTAAGGCAGAAATGCCAGCGGGTAGGGCTGGGCAATCTTTTTTAACAAATCCTTCAGGTGATTATGATGTTATCTACGGTCTGAGAATCACTGTTTTATACAATTGCAAATGCTGCCCCTGGGAAGAGCTCTTCATGTATGGGCTTTTGCTCAGGAAGCCCTGTGTGGGGCCACCTTTGAATCAAGTGCCCACTCCTGGTCACAGGAGTTGCCTAGTGCTGCACTGGTGAACAGTAAGCTGATTCAACATTGCCAGACAATTCAGAAGAGTTTTCTTCCAGCCCAAACGATGGCACATATTATCATCGAACATTTAGGAGGTGACCACCATCCTCCACTCTGTAGATTTCCAGACACATTAGCTTACTTTGGATTTCTTAAAGTAGCCTTGTTTGCTACTGCCCTTGGCCTTTGCCCAGCCTGTTTTCTGTGCCTGAAGTTCTTTTTCTCCCTTTCTTTACCAGTTAATACTAACTTTCCCTTCTAATCTCAACTTAAATTTCAGTTCCTTGAGTGTGGCATTTTCTGAGTCCATGATTGAAGTTAAGTCCTTCCTCCTTCCTTCCCTCCTTTCCTTCTTTCTTTTTTTTTTTTTAATTGCTCATAGAACAATTTCAGTTTGCAATCATCATACTTTCATTTATGGGGTATTTGGATTCATATCTGTGTTCCTTAGGAGACTACAATCTCCATTAGGACCAAGAATGAACCTGTTTTTGTTCACAAATGCATCCACAGTTGGGACACTCAACAAATATACACAGGGCTTCCCTGGGGGTGCAGTGGTTGAGAGTGTGCCTGCCAATGCAGGGGACACGGGTTCGTGCCCCAGTCCGGGAAGATCCCACATGCCACGGAGCGGCTAGGCCCATGAGCCATGGCCGCTGAGCCTGCGCGTCCGGAGCCTGTGCTCTGCAACGGGAGAGGCCGCAACAGTGAGAGGCCCGCGTACCGCAAAAAAAAAAAAAAAAAACAAATACACACAGATAAATAAATGACAGACGAAGTTCCATTTTATCAATATTTTGTGTTATTTAGTAGTTAATTCATGTCCATGAAGAAATGCCATTTAGTTTCTGATTATTTAATTTGACAAATTTTTATTGAGTACTTGTTATGTGCCAGACATTCTTTCAGTGCTGGAGACAGAGCAGTGAGATAAACAAAGTACTAGCTCTCATGGAGCTTATATTCTAATTTCTGTCAAAGACCCATAAGTAAAGCTATGAAGCTAGGTTGCTGAAAATTCCACTTCTAACTTCTATAACAGAATTTTAAAAATCTGAATTACAATTAAATTAAGTTGAAGAAAATATATTTAGTATAATTAAAGAGAATATATGTGACTATATAAATTGAGGTAATTCTTAAATTTGAAATGCCTTGTTACAAAAATTATTCTGAAACAAAAAAAGGGACTTGGTCTCCAGCATACCTTTCCAAAATGTAAAAAACAAGTCCTCAAATAATAACAATAGCCTCAGTGGAAAATGTATATTTATATTTCAAAAATAAAGCTTTAATTGAAAATACAATAATTTCTGTTTCTTGGTAATGAAATGCTAATGGTAGACAGACTTTTAGGAGAGTAATTTAAAATGAATGGAGCAAGTTTTTGATTTGGTTGGGAAAGTTTATTTTTAAAGGGAATTAGCTGCACTTTAGGAGGTAAGAGGGGAGAAGAGACAGGAGAGGAAAACTGCTGATCTTGTTGGCAAATGCACATGTACATAACCTACACAATCAAATATATTACCTTTAATTAATAGAGCAGAATAATTAATGTCTGTATAAACTGGCTACCCTGGCATTGGTTGTTTCAGCCCTACTTCAGATGTTCAAGTATTGGCCTCCATGACCAGAATCAGAGGTAAAGAAGAAACTGCTTGGAGCGATATTAGGCCCTGTTTTCTAGAGTTGTAACTTGTTAAAGTGCCTGGTAACTCTCTTATGACTGTGTTTGGTCAGCCTGATTATTTCTACAGCTATGTAGCAGCTGCCCACAGTTCCTAGCAAGAGGCAGAAACAGAAATGCAGCTGAGCCCCCTTCATTAGTTAGATCTTCTTGCACCTAATTTGCATTTCTTCCCTCCTCTTTTCCTCTGTTTGGAAGTAATCTTACCAACCAAAAGGAATTCTCCAAATCAAGGAGTGACTCCTCCTTCTGAAAATTTAAAGAAAATTTAATCTTTCCTAATTGAGGAGCACTTTTAGCTTTTTAAACTGGTCACATTGGAGAGCTGGAACTGTTGGTTTGTCAGTCATTGTTAACTAAGTCAGATACACTAAAGTAATGAAAACATAGGAGAAAAGAAAGAAAGGAAGGAAAGAAGGAGGGAGGGATGGAGGGAGGGAGGGAAAGAAAGTGGGAAAGAGGGAGAGTGGAGGAAATGAAGAAGAAAGAAATGAGAGAAAGAGAAAGAGAGAAAAAGGGGGAACCCACTAACCACATCCTTATATCAGTCTAAGTCCTTTAGGGAAGTTTTGTAAGCTTTAATGTGATCCCTCTTCTTACTGGAACTCCCTTTTTTTTTTTTTATTACAAATAAAAACATGGCATGTCTTTGAAGTCTTAACTGCATCAAAGACTTGCTCCCATTAATTTTAAATTACTCTCCTAAAAGCCTGTCTACAGTTAGCAGTTTATGAAAAGGATGCCCTGTTTTGCTGTCCACTGGGTTCTCAAAGCAGAAGAACCTCTTAATTGATATTCCTGCATTTTTTACATCAAATATTAGTGAGCAGAACAATGCCCTTTAACTTGTAAAATAGCCACATCTTTGGAGATTCTTGAGGCAGATAGGACTGAAGAAATGCCTCTGGCTCACACTCTGGAGTTCTGGATTTAGAACTGAACTAGAAATTAAGGAATTGAATTTACCCCTGAAGTCAGTGAAGTCCTGACTTTTGATTGGTTTCTATGGCAGTCAGAGAGACAGTGAAATATTCTTGGACATAAACTAGCATTTTTAAGGTATTTAAAAAATTCAATGTTGTAACGCAGGATTTGTTAGACTTGCAGATTTGAAGGAGGTGAATAAAATTAAGTATATGCTGAATTTATTAAACAGATACATTTGTTTCATATTTTTTATGTTCTTCCTGTACAAAATGTCCATATCTGTTTATATCACTATTTAATGATTCTTTACATCAAAAAATTTTACCTATATCTTAATTTTATTCTCCCTTCAACATGTCTTGTAGATCAAAGAAGTAGACCAACCTAAGAATAGCCCATCATATAGCTGAAGACCAGTATTAAGTAACCCATTAAATCTCTCTTCTTAACAAGAATCATTCAATAGCTTTTAACCATGAGGCTTTTGCACATACAAATAAATTCAGGGGAATGATAATAAAAATCACCAGACTTGTGGTATTCTATCAAAATGATTATTTGGAAAAATAAATCAATTTATTCCTTAGAAGACAACTAATTAAACTGCATTTTGGTCTAATTTTTATTTAGTAAATTAATACTGTTAAAAAAGACTTTAATTGGTTGCCTAACAAGTTGAAGATTAAATTGTTTTAATTTTTTTACATCTGTAATTTTTAAATGTATTGCCTCTATTGCTTCATTCATTTGCAAAATACAAAATTAAGTGAAGTGATGCCATGTATTAGGAAATTTTATCTCCTAAAGTCTCCTCCGTGGTGATACTTGGCAAAATTCTGGGAATAAGAAGTCTAAAAGAATAATATATTTCTCAGTGTATTGTTATTGATAACCAAGAACTCAATGATAAGCAAAATTGTTTCATGTTATGAAAGCAGCTTGTCCATACCAAACTGAGAATTCTAACTACTTAATATCTTAACAAAGGTTGTAAAAGAAAATTATAGTCAGCACAGGGTTGTATGTGGCTTCCTTGCCAACAACTGCCAAGAGAATAGTTATCCAAATAACTGAATTAGCCACACAATTTTTCACTGATGGGGTCCCCTCCTTGATATTCAAATATTTATGGCTCCTTCTAACATAAAATGACACAAAATATTTTTAGTCTTCTTTATGTCAAATTTGAAAATAAATCTCTCCTGGTATTATCTAACCCTGGTGATAGGTTATAATGTTACCCAGGAGGCCACCCTCTAAGTATTGGGTTGGCTAAAAAGTTCGTTCAGGTTTTTCCGCAACTTCTAATGGAAAACCCAAACAAACTTTTTAGCCAACCCAATACTTGGAAAGAAAACATAATCTTTGAAACTGACAAATATCTTGGAGGTCATTTTGTTCAAATGCCTCATTTTAAAGACAATAAAACTGAGGGCCAAAGAGGTTGGTGACTTTCCCAAGGACACCAAATTTAATCATAAATAGATCAAGAATAGTGCCTGGATAAGGTTGGAAACTGAGAGTCAACCACTGAGTAGCAGAAAGAAGCTTGGGTAATAGAAAGAACCACTGGGATTCAGAGGAAATCTGATGCCAGGAACAGCAAGGGGCCAAGAAGCAAAACAGTGAATTGGTTTAAAGAATATTGCCAGCAAGGTCCCGTGAAGTTGACTGTTAGCATCGTACAGCAACTTGGTTCATTTTGAAGGTCCATGTGTTAGTCCCATGGGAATGATTCTACTGACTCTAAACAGGCCATGGAAGAGCCAAGAGAAATGTCAGCTCTCCTGATGTGGGTTTAAATGTGATCCTTATTTTTTTCCCAGCCAGCTATTGATATCTTCCATCCCATGGCAAAGATTTTTGCTGTCCTCCACCCTAATTCACTTACACAAAACTATGGAGATGATTGATTAGGAAAAATAGAACTTAGGCACAACTCGATTCAATGGAAAATCCCAGTGAAGTTGGGTGTGTATATCTAACAGAGTAGATTTAGCATACTGCTTATAAGCATACGATCTGGGAACAAAGTACCAGGGTTCAGATCCCAGCTCTGTCCCTAGCAGTTTGACTTTGGGCAAATTGTTTTTCCTTGCTTTGGTTCTTTAAATTCATCTATTAAATGGAAGTAAGAAATAATAGGGCTGTGATGAGTACTAAATGAGATAACACAAATAAAACAAATAGTGTCAGGCACAAAGTAAGTGAGACTGTGATACCTAAGGGATTCCAATGGAATCTGTCTCACCATACATTCAGAAATCACAAAGTTTTTTTTTAAAAGGCAACTCTGTATTTTCATACAAGAAATTTGTCTATCTATTTGGCATTATACACAATTTGAAAAGACTTCACAAAATTTGAAGAGACAGGTTATCTGCTATAGATAACTTGTAAAAGAGGATTTGAGGAAAAGTGAATTTTGCTTTATAATGAAAATCAAATGAATTCAAATATAAATTTCTAGGTTTCATTGTTAAAATGAATGAGTCATCTTGGGTCCAAACATGAAAGAATTTGGTTTTATAATCCTAAAATTTCTATGGAACCAAAAAAAAAACCCAAATAGCCAAAGCAATCTTGAGAAAGAAGAACAAAGCAGGAGGCATCATATTTCCTGATTCCAAACTATACTGCAAAGCTATAGTAATCAAAACTGTATGGTACTGGCACCAAAACAAACATATAGATCAATGGGATAGAATAGAGAGCTCAGAAAAAAACCCATGTATATATGGTCAATTAATTTATGACAGAGGAGCCAAGAATATACAATGGGGAAAAGATGGTCTCTTCAATAAATGGTGTTAGGAAAACTGGACAGCTATGTGCAAAAAATGAAATGGACCACTTTCTTACAGCACATACCAAAATGAACTCAAAATGGATTAAAGGCTTAAATGTAAGACCTAAAGCCATAAAACTCCTAGAAGAAAACATAGGTAGTATGCTCTCTGATATTGTCTTAACAATATATATATATATTTATCTTTCTCCTCAGGCAAGGGAAACAAAAGCAAAAATAAACAAATGAGACTACATCAAACTAAAAAGCTTTTGCACAGTGAAGGAAACTATTAACAAATGAAAAGGCAACCTACTGAATGAGAGAAGATATTTGCAAATGATATATTTGATAAGGTGTCAATATCTAAAACATATAAAGAACTCACAGAACTCAATATCAAAAAGAAAACAGTCCAATTAAAAAATGGACAGAGGATCTGAATAAACATTTTTCCAGGGAAGACATACAGATGGCCAACAGACACATGAAAAGATGCTCAAGATCACTAATCATCAGGGAACTGTAAATCAAGACTGCAATATCACTTCACACTTATTAGAATGGTTATTATCAAAAAGATAAGAATCAACAAGTGTTGGTGAAGATGTGGAGAAAATGGGACCCTCATGTATTGTTAGTGGGAATGTAAGTTGGTGCAGCCACTGTGGAAAACAGCATGGAGTTTCTTCAAAAATTTAAAAATAGAACTACCATACAATTCAGTAATTCCACTTCTGGATAGTTATCTGAAGAAAATGAAAACACTAATTTGAAAAGATATATGCAAACCTATGTTCCTTGAATCATTATTTACAATAGCCAAGGTATGGAAGCAACCTAAGTCTTCATTGATAGATGAATGGATAAAGAAGATGTGAGATATATGCAATGGAACATTACTCAGCCATAAAAAAGAATGAAACCTTATCATTTGCAAAATATGGATGGACTTGGAGGGTATTATGGTAAATGAAATAAATCAGACAGGGTATGATTCTATACTGTATACTTATTTATATGTGGAATATAAAAAAAACAAAAAATCAAAGTAAAACAGAAACAGACTCATACATTCATAGATACAAAGACCAAACTGGTGGTTACCAGAGGAGAAAAGGGTGGGGGGTTGGGTGAAATAGGTGAAGGGGATCAAGAGGTACAAATTTCTAGTTATAAAATAAATGTCATGGACATATAATGTACAGCATGGGAAATATAGTCAATAATTCAATAATTTTGTATGTTAATTGATGGTTACTAGACTTATCATGGTGATAAATTCATAATGTATATTAATTTTGAATCACTATCTTGTACATCTGAAACTAATATAATATTGTATGTCAACTGCACTACAATCAAAAAAATTTTTAAATATATTTTTTTAAAGAACACAGGCAGCTCTCTAGGGACTGCTGAGGGGTAAAAAAGCCAGTCTCAAAAAGGTTATATACTGTCTGATTCCATTTATATAACATTCTTGAAATAACAAAATTATAGAGATGAAGAACAGATTAGTGGTTGCCAGAGGTTAGGGAGGGAAGTGACTGTAGGTATAAAATAGTAGCATGAGAGATCTTTGTGGTGATGGAACAGTTCTGTATCTTGATTGTGATGGTGATTACACAAATCTACACATCATAAAATTGGATGGAACTAAACACATACACACACACACACAAATGAATGCATTAAAACTGGTGAAATCTGAAAGGGCAAAAAAGAAGGCAAAAAAAAAACCCTTGAGAATAAGGAAATAAGAAAATTAGTATCTACTGTACACTAATTATGTGCTAGTAACTCTTTTAAGTGCTTTAAAATCAGACCCAATAAACAACTTGAGTACATTTTACAAACATAATTGTGAGTGAATAAAATCAAATCTCAGGATACTATATGCAATACTATTCCAATTAAAATTAAAATAGGAAAAATTAATATTTTAGTGTTATATACCAAACTGATTTAAAATATTTTTTTAAAAAAATTATGAACGTGATTATCATAAAAAGCAGAATAGTAGTCACTTAAGTGAGAAGAGGATGAGCCTGTGTAATGGAGAAGGAATAAATGGGGAACATGGGTTCAGAAGTGCCCCAAGGGTTGGATGTGTACCTGTACACTGTGTTTATTCACTTTCATAGTGTAATATTACATTTCAGAAAAATAAACAACAAAGACTTAAGAGGCAAACATATACAAAATTGCCATAATTTCTAGAGACTATACTGCTTTGCTAGAAATGCTAATAATTGTGCTAAATGAGACCTGATTCAACCTGCATATCAAATATCCATCTCAGCAACAAATGCCTGATTCCATGGGCAATTTGTAGACAGGAAATATACAGCAAATTGTTGCTCAGCAGATATATATCACAAGTTTAATGAAGATGGCAATGTTTCAATACCAAATGAGGAATGAAACTTGTCAGAACCATGATGTCTGTGAAGAGGAATGATACGTGAAACATTTCATCATCCTCATAATGTCTTACTAAAATAATTATCTGCCTTTTAAATTGAGAAATTGACTTGGAAGAATGCTTCAGCTTGTGGTTTTGTAGTAATAGAAGCCAAGGGAGTAATGGGGTAAAATATACTTAATGATGAGTCAAAAGTGAAACTGGTTTGGCAAATTTACCTCATCTCAGTGGCCAATAATTAACTTACAGTGAAAACTGAAACCAACTACATTAACATGTAACTGAAGCTCAGTTTTTCAAGGCACCAACTAACTATAAATTTCATGAACTATTGATTTCTATGTAAGATCGAAGGTATTTATTAGCTCTCATTGAGTGATATATTGCATTCATCAGCTCCCAAAATTCCCAATAATTGTTAATGATGTTTCTAGATCGGTGCCAGATTGTATTTTCCACAGATGGCTGTGACATTCTCTCTATTCACATATGTTTTCTAAGATCTTACTATTGCCCCATCATGAAGTATGAGCTGATTCTCTCCATATGAAACTAAATAGGAATATTACTTATTTGTAATCAATAAAATGTGGTAAGTATGATGCTGTATAATTCTTGGGGCTGAGTCATAAAAGATGATGCCACTTCTGTCTTACTTGCTGGAATACACATTCTTTAGCCCTTCAGAGGTCTTATAAAACATTGACTGCTCTGAGGCTACCCTGTTGTGAGGAAGCCAAAACTATCCATCATATAAAGAGCACGTGGTGAGGGCATTAATCTACAGGAAGAGAAAAAGATGCCCAGGCAAATGCCAGCTGGTTGCTGCTCCAGCCCTCCCCCTTGCCAACTTTATATGTCGTTTCTACAGTTATCATCTAACTGCAATCACAATTCAAAGCCAAAATTCTTTCCAAATTTCTTACCCACAAAATTCATGAGATAATATAATATTTGTTGTTGTCTTAAGTCACTAATATTTAGGTTGATTTGTCACCTGGCGATAACTGACCAACTGCGTTATTCTCTTGAACTTCAAGGCTATTTATTCTCATTGAAAGATTAAATACAATATTCAGGAGACTTCATACAAATATTCACATGATATTTGCAATTGATTAGCTCAAGATATTTGACCAACCCTTGGAAAAGTTCAATATCATGTGTTTGATTTCTGAGGTGGCCACTTAGGATCATTTTGATAAACCCATAAATGCAGACTTTGGGTCCACAATATATAATCTAAGGTGGCATCAGCAAAAATAGCAGAGTAAGTTCCTCTGAAAAATCCTCTCCTCTATAAAAGCTATGAGAACATTGGCAAACATTGTCAGAATTAAATATTTCAAAACTGTGGAAATAAACCAAAGACTTGTGGTATTTCCTGGAATATTTATTCAAGAAAAAATGGCTGAATCTCGGAATCTAGGAATAGTGAGTTATATGGCATTTTATTTATTTATTTATTTTTAATTAATTAATTAATTAATTTTTGGCTGTGTTGGGTCTTCGCTTCTGTGCGAGGGCTTTCTCCAGTTGTGGTAAGTGAGAGGCCACGATGCACGGGCCTCTCACTATCGCGGCCTCTCTTGTTGTGGAGCACAGGCTCCATACGCACAGGCTCAGTAGTTGTGGCTCACAGGCCCAGTTGCTCTGCGCATGTGGGATCTTCCCAGACCAGGGCTCGAACCCATGTCCCCTGCATTAGCAGGAAGATTCTCAACCACTGCGCCACCAGGGAAGCCCCTATATGGCATTTTTAATTGCCTTATTCCCACCCTCAGCTCCAGAGTGGACCTAAAAACAAATAGCCTGCAATTATCATGAAAACTAGCAGCCTGACAACCACTGGTAGCAAAATGGATTTGGAGTTCCTTCAAAATTCCATTCCTATAGAAATATCATTATTTGACCTGCTTAGTGGGTCACTAGGCTTACACTTCTTGAAAGGCTTTCTTGATTTGGCATGAGTAGAAGTTTGCCTGATATAAACCACCTTTTCCCTGGGAGTATTTGTTGAAACAGAAACAATTGTATAACATCACAGTTATCTGTGGTGGTAGATAGTGGTTGGTACAAACAATAGGCAAACCAAAAAGCTTAAAAGAAAAAGTGGGGGGAATGGGATGTCCATAAAGAATTTTAAAAAGAAATGTTCCTGAGAATCTCAGGCATATGTAGGACTGTGCACATACCCAGGACTGTGAGCACACTCAGGCAAGACTTGAGAAGCTGTAAACTCTGACTAACATTGAGGTTCTGTGTAAGTAGGAAGTGAAGGCTAAGGCAGAGTTGTAAAATGCCTGACTGTTGAAGATTTACCCCAACACACACACAAAATCCTTCATCAAAGGCAGTAAGATTTAATGGTTTCTCTGTACAATCATTAGATGATCATTAAGATTACTGAGCAGAGACATTGGTGGACACACACAACAAAACATATATACTAGAAAAGGTATAAAGTTTTATTCTGATAAATTCTGTAGATATCTAAGATTCATTTCTAGGTATATAATTGTTCTTTTTTTTTTCTTTTTCCTCATGTAAATTGTATTTTGTGGGGGGGTTAATATTTTACTAGCTCTTTTGGTTGTTTTTTATTTTATCAAAAAGAGCTATACATTTATCTCTATCAATTATTCTAACCACTTTAATGCTTCTTATTTCTATAAGTTTTTTATTCATTCTGTCTTGTTTCCTAGGCAAATAATCCTGTAATCTGAGAATAATATAAGTTTTAGTTCTCCTCTTTTAAATGTATATCTCCTTTTTTTTCTTGTATTCATTTATTGCTAGTTTGGCAAAAGAATACTAAGTAACCATAATGGTGATGGAATTCTTGTCTTGTGATCTGTGGGGATACTTCTACTATCATCATTTTGCAAGGTGTTGACTTTGAATATACGCATGTTAAGGAATGGTCCTCTATTTTATTTTATTATTTTATTCTATTTTATGAACCAGATATGGATGTAAAACTTTGGCAGTTACCTTTTTGGCATAAATGGAATGAAAATATGCTATTATATATTAATTTAAATTAATAGATTTTTCTAACCTTGAATCATCTACACCTTCTATTTTATATTGCATTATTTGTTGTCAAAGAATATGGACTATTGTAAATCTACTTTAAAAAAATATATTGGAACTTTGTGGCCTAATACATTGTAAACAAACTCTTATCAATAATGCATTTATCACTAATATCTCTTTAATTCCCTTTAAAGAGAATGTGTACACTATATTTTTAAGGTACAAAATTTGACCTATATGTAATACAACAATCTTAGCTATTATTCAGTTTTTCTCTATTATTCTTTATTCTATACTTATTTTCCCATGAGCTGACAGCATTAAGGTCAAGTCTTTTTTTTTAATTTTTATTTTATATTGGAGTATAGTTGATTAACAATGTTGTGTTAGTTTCAGGTGTCCAGCAAAGTGATTCAGTTATATATATACACGTATCTATTCTTTTAAAAATTATTTTCCAATTTAGATTATTACAGAGTATTGAGCAGAGTTCTTTGTGCTATACCTACTTGTCAAGTAGGTCCTTGTTAGTTATTTATTTTAAATATATCAGTGTGTACATATCAATCCCAAACTCCAAATTTATCCTTCCTCCCCACATTTCCCCCTGTTAACAAGTTCATTCTCAAAATCTGTGAGCCTGTTTCTGTTTTGTAAATAAGTTCATTTGTATCATTTTTTTCTGTTCCATATATAAGCAATATCATATGATATTTGTCTTTCTCTGTCTGATTTACTTCACTTATATGATAATCTTTAGGTCCATCCATGTTGCTGCAAATGACATTATTCCATTCTTTTTAACAGATGAATAGTATTCCATTGTATATACATACCACATCTTGTTTATCCATTCATCTGTTGATGGACATTTAGGTTGCTTCCATGTCTTGGCTATTGTAAACAGTGCTGCAGTGAACATTGGGGTGCATGCATACTTTTGAACCATGTTGTTTTCTGGATATATGCCCAGGAGTGGGATTGTTGCATCATATGGTGGATCTATTTTTAGTTTCTTGAGGAAACTCCACACTGTTCTCCATAGTGGCTGTACCAATTTACATTCCCACCAACAGTGCGAAGCATCCTATGGTTATTTTCTGAATCTCAAATAGTGAAGCAGAAATAGACTACTTTGTAACCCACAGAATCCACACTCTGGCTCCCTGACTTGTAGACTGAGTGTTATTATGGCAAGAAAGGGAATATACAACTTCCCTTTCCCTCCATTTTGTCCTTCACACTGTTATATTTTAAAGCAAAAGCAATGGCACATTTCTAGACAGATCTTTTAGTGGCAGAGATTGTTGTCTCCAAAAAACACTTGCATGATGAAGAAAAGATAATTACTAGCAGTTCTCATTTAACTCCCCTGTTTGACCTGTGCAAAAGTCAGATGGGTAATGATTGTAAATATCTGCATGCTTCATCAAGTAGTATTGTCAATCACAATTGTAGTTTTGGAGTGGTATATTGGAACAAATCAATCCAGTCCCTGACAACTCATATGTGACCATTGACTTAGCAAGGGCTTTCTCCCTTGTACTTAGTAACAGGATAATGAGAAGTCGTTTGCCTATACTTATCAGCAACATTATTTCTTTACTGTCTTGCTGCAAGGATATGTCATCTCTCCTATTTCTAACATAAGAAACATATATTTGCTTAATGACTGTTAATCCATCCATGACAACCCTGCTGATGAATGAAAAGCCATTAAATATATATGTATATATGTTATATTTATACACATAATATATATATAATGTATATAAAATAAGTTTCAGTGGGAAAGTTGGGATTCTTGCCATCCCAATGTAATATTACTAATAAGTCTAAGAGAGAGAAAAATGTATTAATTGAACAGTAAAAACAACTTTGTGTCAGTAATAAATTAGAATTGGAAAGTAAATAAATAAAGGCCGTAAATAAAATGCAATGTTCTGAAAATTTATTGTACTTGCCAAAGAAGAAAGGGAAGACTTAATAGTGGATGCTGGAAAAAGATATGAGGGGTCATTCTTTGGAAGGTGATGGAGAGTCTGGTTGATTGATGTTCAGAAAGGCATTTGATAACAGAATCAGGTGTGCTTATAATAATATTCTTTCCCTTGAGAACATGACCCTGGAAGAAGCATCTAAAGTGTTAGACACTGGCATTTCTCTATAAGGAATAGAACCTCTGGATGATTGAAAAACTGCCTGTTGAAGCATGTGGAAATATTGTTTCTTCCTGCAGCAAAGAAGGGGCTTAGAAGATGTACCTTCTTTATCACTCTCACTTGGCCTACATAAGCAAAGAAAAAAAAAAAAGTTCATCCAATCATGGTGTGCAATTCAGATGTGTTCTATGTGATATGCTCTCACTGGGTAATGTTGGCTAGTATAAATTGGTTGGTGTGTCTTTTCCTGAAATATTATTATTGAGATATCACTTATAGCATATTTATTTAGTGTGTTTCAAGCTGAAAAATAATTATTTATGACAACAGTAAAAGAAGAGGTCATTGTCCAAAGATTGATCAAACTTTTCCGGAGCTATGATAGCAAAAGGTGATTAATGAAATACACATTCTATGAGTTAAGCTTCTATGGTGCAGTGGGACCCTGGTCATATCTCAGAGATTACCACACTGCCCCACTGCATTGATGACATTGTGCAAATTCAACAGTGAGCTGGAAGTATTAAGTATCTTACTACTTAATAAGACACACGCATAGCCAAAAGTGGAAAATAAACCCCCCAAATCTCAGGAAACTGTGATCAGGGGGATTTCAAAACATCCTTTCTAAAGGGAGAGATAAGTTATTACAGTTACACTGCCCACAACCAAGAAAGAGGTACATCACTTTTGGGTCTTTTAGATATGGAGGCAATATACAGCACATTTGGGGATGAGGCTCATTGGACTCATTTTCTAGGTTATCCTTAAGGATGCCCTTTGAGTAGGGTCTGGAATAAGAAGGAATTCTATAGCAGGTTAGATTTTGGTTGTCATCTGATCTGTCCTGATACTTGGGCCTTATGACCCACCAGACCCAATAGTACTGGGATGTTTGTGGCCAGAAATGATGTTTCATGAAACCTCTAGCAGTAGACTTCTAGGTTTTTAAAGTAAGGCCATTTCATCTTCAGACAACAGATATTCTCTATTTGAAACTTCTGGCTTGCTACTGGGCCTTGATAGACTGAATACTTAATTATGGAACATCAAGTGATTGTGCAGCCTAAATTACCTATCATGCTCTGAGCATTATCTGATCCACTGAACCATAAAATTGGGTGTGCACAGCAGCATTCCATTATAAAAGATGAATCATATTTGTGAGACCATGACTAAGCACCTTAAAAGGTATAAATAGAATGGCATGAGTAACATTTCCATTTTGTCTCCTTTTTCTATGCTGCCTCTCCTTCATTCCATGAACATGAACTCAGGGTAAGCTCATTATGACCAGTTAGTAAATGAGGAAAAAGCTTAGGCTTGGTTTGTGGATGGGAAGGCATGGCATGCTGGTACTAACCAGAAGTAGAGAGCTGTTGTTTTCAACTGTACTCAGGAATGGCCCTCAAAAACAGTAGTGGTCATCGTATGGTGCTCTCTTTATACAGCTAGAGTTCAAAAATCTAAGAATTAAGTGTTTGAGGCAGAAGTGACTTCTTTCACTTTTATACATAAAACCCACATAAAGAATTTTTGCTTCCTGTCCCCATCAACTTTAGATGTAAGAGCCTTGGAAGTCCCAGTGCCCATCATGGGGAAGTTTCTTCCAGGCATCTGGCCATGGTTCTGATGAATTCACACTCTCCACCCTGGACCAATATTTTGGACTTATCATGTCACTGGGCAGAAAAGGGAATTACAGTTTTAGGTAGAATTTCATTACAAGGTAAGATTAGTATTGATATTACACAATGTGGGCAAAGGAGGACCATATATGGAACACAGAGGATTTCCTGGTAGCACCTTTTAATATTGTCTTTGAAAATAACCCTAGTCAATAGAAAATCATGGTAACCCAAGATTCAGATCCCACAGGAATGAAGGCTTGGGTTACCACGCTAGTAAAATATCCCAACCAGCTAATGTACTAGCATAAGACAACCAAAATAGAGTGAGTGTAGGACAAAGGCAGCTTTAATTAAAATCTTAAGTTGCATGCATGACCAGCTATATACCAGCTAGCTATAGGGACTGCAACAATCTCTTTTCTGCCAGATCTTTGGCTAATACATCATATTTGATATGGATGTCTCTCTGGACCTTTAGTTTTCATAAGCGAAGCACAGCTGGACCTCCTTGATTACCTGCATGCCTTATCAGGGTACTGTTTTTGATCTTCCCTCAGTCCTGAGTTTAAAGGCCGGATATTGATGGTTGTGTTACCTCAGCTTTCCAGTTGTCTCTGGATGGGGCATCCTAATTGAAGTTATGAGTAGCTGTGGCTTATGGATTGAGTGAAAACTTTTCCTACACATTTTTATTTTCTTGTAATGGAGTTCCTTTCAACTACACTGTAGTTCATTTAGCATGTTGCCTTAGTTGAGGTGTTTGTCAACGATGAATTATCCCTAAATTCAAGAGCTCTATCTAGATTTGCTTCCAACAATTTTTCAACACAGGGCTTTTGTAATACTGTTTAAACACCCTCTTCTGAGAAGTCAAGCTCATTGTCAGACGATCTAAGAGAGAGGAACGGATGAATCCTTTGTGAAATATAAGAGTTTTAATCATTGTGTTCTTAGTGTATATTGGAGTCAGATTTGTATGGGGGATTCCCTTAAGTTTATATTTCTTTTGTTTTTAGTACTTATTGTTTACAAATTCTGTTGGTTATTGGTTAAAATTTGATTATCTCTCTGTTTTTATTTTGCATCTTCTCAGCCATGGAAACACAATACACATTGTCCAGACAGGAAACCAAAAGTTGAGTAAAGATGCAGTTGAAAAATTGAATAGGAAAATAAGTGGAATAAAAGCTGTCAAAATGTGTCTTCCCCAAGATATCCTATGTCATCTGGTTCTTTTTCCAATTATTAAAAGTATTCCTTAGCATACAGAAAATATTCCCAATTGATTTCATAAAGGCTGTGTAGTTATGATATTGAAATCACTGTTCCTTGTGTAGTTTATCATTGGACAATGTTTTATGCACTATCTCTTTATTTAACCAACTCAACCATTTAAGTAGCAAATACTGTTTTATGTATACCTTATAGATGAGACAAATAAGGTTTAAAGAGGTTGAGAAACTTGTTAAGAATGTGAATTATGATGTCAACTTAGATATACTTTATTTCAAAGACCAAATATTTTCTCATTATGCAACATTGAATTCCACCATTTAACACAGTGGACCATTCCCTCATTCTTGAAATTCTTTTTTTCCTTACTTGTATGCCACCAAACTCTCCTGGCTTCCTTTATATCCTCTCTGTCTCTTTCTTCTTATCTTCCTTACAGTTTTACCTTCTTTTCCTGTAACTTTAATGTTCATGTTCTCCAGGATTCTGTCATTAATCTTTTTTTAGCGTATATACACTTCTAGACTATCTCTTCTTAATTATTATATTTTATTTATAGTGTGAGGACAAAATTGTTAGATATTGGGCAAGGATTATCACCCCTATTTTCTGATGTATAATTTCCCTCTTTTTCCCTACTGTAATATTCCATGAGAAATATTCCATACATAAGAAAGCATCAACTAAGTGACAACACAATGAGAGGAAGAAGTCAAGATCTTGCTTTGAATTTCAAAACAATCTCCTGAAACTCCTATCAGGACAGTCGTATTAAAAATCTAGTCTATTTATTAGCAAAAGCCAGATATTATGTAGCTCCAAAAATAAGACCTGAAGGCAAAGTAGCACACAGATTATGCCCTAAACAATATTACGTAGACAATTGTAAAAAGGTCTGTGCTGCCCCTAAATAGTAAATAAAGTTTCATTTGATTGGAGTGAGAGGGAATTTTAGAGAGGGAGAGCTTTAACATGAGTGAGTTTTTAAAATGGAACTAGAGAATCTGCCTCTTGAGTGACTCATGGATCTGAGCTAAAGAAAAGAAAGTCTCAGCAGAAATGAGAGCCTTCTGAGGGTGGAAGAGACTTTCTCTTAGGTCAAACATAGGCTTGGATTCTGAGATTACTGTGATAGAAAGTACCAAACAAATGTCCTCTATGTCAGTGTGATCTATAGAGTGGAGAAGGAAGCAAGACAGGTAATATGCAACTAAATTGTTCTTGCTCTCACACTCTGGTCTCCTGATGTCTCAGAGAGGTGTTGGAAAAGACATAAACATTTCCCAGGCCAGAAGATACATGACGGAAGATCTAAAGAATCCTGACAATGTGGACAAAGAGAAGGTAAAGAGATTTGCATGATTTCTTGAAGTTGAGGACATCTGGGTAAAAAGCAGCACGAATAGAAGGTGATGTCCAAAGGAGAGTATGATAAAGTACATTACAGAAGATGCCAATAGAGGAAAGATTACTTCAACTAACCAGATAAATACTCTACACAGACACAACACAAACCATCCAATAAATGAGATCTCTCATCAGGGAGAAAGGGAGAGGGAAGTAACACCAAATTAAAAAGCTTTCCTTCCAAAGATGCTTAGCAACTTGCATATTGGTTAGTGGCACTATTGATCTTGGCTGTTCTGGCTTATATACCTGGGTGTTGGCTGGCTATTGACTGATCTAGTATGGACTTAGCTGGAGTATAATGGATGATGCAGTTCTGCTCCACATATTTCATCCTTTAGTAGGCTAGTTCAGGCACATTCTCATGTCATTTGTGTAAGGGCAAGAAAAGAAGCAGAAACACACATGATGTTTTGTAATCCTCTGCCAACATCAATCTTCTGACATCCTATTGGGCAAAACAAATCACATGGCTACACTGAGAACCAAGATGGGGGGAAATATACTCCACCTCTTCAGGGAAAATAACTGAGAAGTCTCATGACACATGTGAAAGTTTGGGAAAAGAGACCAGAGCGGGTGATGAGAAATTGGAACCATTAGTACTCATTCTAGCACAGGAGGTAAAGGAGAGGGTGGGTGGGAAAAACTGGAAGGCCTACCAGAAGTGGTAGTACATAAGGACTTAATTAAGGAATAAACAGTAATAAAAATCTGTGAACATTTTCATATGTAGAGATCAAAAAAAATTTTATTTCCATTTCCCTTTAGAAATCTAGATATAGGGGAAATCTTCAAAACCATTCAGTTCACTCCTAATAAAATATCCATTAGGAAAAAATTAATATCCTCTGCCTCTCTCATTGTCAATTTTTCCCTAACATCAAACTGTCATTAATATGCAGATACGAATCTGATCACTGTGATGAGAAGTTGAAAGGTTACTTCCAGTTTTGCCTGGCTACTCTTCTTTACATAATCTAGGATCAAATTAACATATTAATGGTCTCATTATCAGACTGTTTATAAAACGTGAAATCCAATCTGGCTCTTGGATCTTTTCCTGTTGTCTCTATGCCCAGGCAGGCACTCCTCATCTTGACTGATATAATTTCCCTTGAAATTAGGGAACATCTCTCACAAATTAAGAGTGAAACATTGACTTAACATTCCATTTTCAGATTACAGTTCACTTAAATGCAGGTGTGAACTTCATGCTGAATTGGCTGTTCTATAACCCAAATCCTGAAGAAAGATATAAGCTGTTATTAATTTTGATAGAATTATCTTTCTTTGGAACAATTACTTTCCAACACGTTTACAGGCACGGCTTTCCTCATTTTCTAGAGCAGAATCCCTTTGCTATAGTTCATCTGCCCTCAAGTATCAGTCTCAACTCCAATTGGGAAATGAATGTCCTAAAAATGTCTTTTGTCTAGAGAAAGGGATAGCCAATTAAAAAGACAACTGAAATTCAGTTAAAAATTGTGAAGAGATAGAGGTTTATCGAGATTATAACAGTCATTGGAAAGAGCTGGAGAACAGTTTTGGGGAGGAAGCCGGAATAGTGAAAAGGAAACATTACTGAATTGAATTTTTAAGAATGAGCCAAGGAAAGATTGGTGAAGATGTTTCAAACATAGAAATAAGCACATGCAAAGGCATACAGTGAGAAAGGTCCTTCTTCTTTAGATTGTTACATGGTGGGTTACATTATTAGATTTTTGAATATCAAATAAACATTGCATTTCTGGAATAAAATTCACTGGGCTGTGGTGCCTTATTCCTATTATATCATTATTTTTAAATATATTTCTTGATTTGATTTTGTTGAGGGTTTTGTGTGTGTGTGTGTGTCTACGTTCATGAGAGATGTTGGTGCACACTTTTCTTGAATTGTCTTTGTCTGGTTTTGGTATTAGGATAATGCTGGCCTCATAAAATTAGCTTAGAAGTATTCCCTCATCTTCTATTTTATAGAAGAATATGTCTAAAGTTGTTAGGATTTCTAAAATTTTTAAATAATTCACTGATAACACCATCTGGGCCTAGGTTTTAAAATAATGGATTAAATAAATATCTTTAATAGTTGTAAAACTACTGATATTATCTATTTCATCTGAAGTGAGTTTTGAAGATTTGTGGCTTTTTAGGAGTTGGTTCATTTCATTTAAATTTTAAAGTTTATGTGTATAGAGTTGTTCAAAGTATTCCTTTTATCTTTTAAAAGTCTATGGGTATCTGTAGTGATATCTCCTGTTTCATTACTAATTCATTGGTAATTTTATGTTCAATCTCTCTCCTCTCTCTCTTTCTCTGTCTCTTGCCATTGATAGGAGTTCATCCATTTCATTTGTGCTTTTCCAAAGAACTAGCTTTTAATTTCTTTGATTTTTTCCTGCATTTTCATTTATTTTTCAATTTCACTAATTTTAGTACTTTTAAATTAGTGTTTCCTTCTTCCTTTCTTTGAGTTTAATTTTTCTTCTAAGGCTAAACAGTAGGAAGATTGGAAGGAAAAAAATAGTAAGTTCATCTTCCACTTTGGTGGTACTTCAAATTATAGTCTTTTCTTCTAATATGCCTGCTGTTACTTATCTATCAGAGTCCTCAAATAACTGACCTATATATTCTTCCCAGGATTTTGGTTGTATTCAGTGAAAGAGACAGGTTGCCCTTTTATTGGCTACTCAAACACCATGAGCTGTGTTTCTGTTCATGATGTGATTTTCTAAACATCCAACACAGTGAGTGAATTTACAAAGTACGTAGATTCACGTGGTAAGTGCATTCTAGAGAATAGAGTATGTATTAAAACTACTTTTGCTCTATATTTTACAAAGTTTAGGTATAGACTCAGATAATTATAAATAGGTTTTTTGTCTATTTAAATATTATACAGGATAACGGAAAAATATGAGAAAATATAACAATTCTCCACGGTACAAGATTGTTCTGTTCAATCATTATGAAAACTGAAAATGCCCTAACAGATTTCCAAAATGCCACCTTTAGGGTAGTGCTCGGTCCACTGATATGCACTTCTTTATATTGGTGGTGTTCAGTGGAACTCTACAACGACACAATGATATTGGCACCATCCAATATGGTAGTCACTAGCCCCACGTTGCTATTAATTACTTGAAACTTGGTGAGTATGTCTGAAGAACTAAACTTTTAATTTAATTTGATTTGAATGAATTTTAATTTAAGTTGAAATGGCCATCTGTTGCTATCAACTACTGTAATTCATATCATAATTCTTAGAGATATGAGGTAACATCCTTAAAAGTCTCAGAAGGCAAGCAGAAGGGAGTGACTATGGGAATAGAGCATGACCTTTGGTTTAGAAAGCTCAATTCTAAGCTAATAAAGGTAAAAATTAGTGACGAAAATACCAAACTATCTTAGAAAGATGAGCCATAACAGAAGGTCTGCTCAATTCTCAATTCTAACTGATCTTAAATGGGAATTTAACTTTTGTGTTTGTTAAATAGTATCTTTTGAAGCTGAGCATATGTCTTGAATGTCATCCAAACAATTAGCTACTCTTCTATTTTTGTGCCATGCATAAACTTAATAATGTCATCACTTAATGCCTTTGTTCAAGGAGTTTATAAACTTATTGAACGAGAAAGAGACAAGAATATATATTTTTATAATAACATTAGAAGCTTTTTTTAAAGTGGACCCTGTTCTATTGGACAGCCCTAAATCTTTAATTTTTCATCTTGTCCTCAAAGATGTCAAGGAATTCTTGATCAAATACCTTTTCAAAATAAAAATACCATATATATATATATATATATATGGTGTATGTAGATATATATTTACCAATGGTACTTTCTAATATCAAATATATATATTTAAACAGGCTAATATTATACTTAGAAACAGATATGAGATTAAACTGGTAGGATTTGTTACAAAGAGATAATATTATTCCAATTTACAAATGAGGAAACTGTAACAAAATGAGATTTTTCAGTTTACTTAAAGTCAAATAGTGAGGAATTAATGGACCAGGAGGTATTAATATAAGTCAGGGACATATGTCTCCAAGACCTGTGACATTTCCACTAGGCCACTGTAATAAGCAGCCTTTAAGATAGTCCTCAGTGATTCCTGTCTCCCAGTATCCTTGAGTAACTTGCTTCTAAACAATAGAATACAATGACATAACACTGGAAGATGCTTAGTCCAATTTGACACATGAAGAAACTGATGTTTACTCTTCAAATTTACTCAAACGTGCAGCTGAATTGGAATCAAATCTAGATTTTATATTTTTACAATCTGTGGTCTCTCTATACGCTGCTTGTTATGAGCTCAGATTTACCTTCCTGTGTTAAAATTTCAGAGGTGCTCATTTATTACGTGTATTCTAATCTTTGGTACATACATATCCACATTGGTCCCTTGTGTCTATGTTTCCTCTGCAGTGCCCTGGCTATGGATTACTGAACATTGTCCTTCTATGCAGTGCTTATTATGTAGTACCCTTTCCTAGAATGAAGTTTTATCATTTTGTTTATATTGAGCAAAGTACTAAATGCATGTGCATGTCCATAACAACATATAGTTCTTTATGCATCTGCTTCACACAAGAATGCTCTAGCAACATCAATGGAAATTATGATTGGGGGATATCTCAATCATCCAAAAGCTCTCACAGGGATGGAGTTGACCCTGGAGGAGTTTTTTTTTTTTCTAACAGACACTTTTGGTAGAGAAGCTTACAGGAGAGGGTCCTGAAATTCAGTTTTAGTCAGAAGTGTAATCTACACTATGCCAAGAAATTGGAAATTCACCACTGGTCAAGTGGTTTACTAAGAAGAGAAATCCATGAGAGTGTCATTGGCTTGCCAATTGGAAAGGCTAGAGCAACTTCCTTCCTGAATTGGGAGTCAAGTCAATAGGAAGGAAAAGCAAAGTGAGGGTAGGTGCTCCAGGGCTAGGATGGAGTACTCTCATGTTTGAGAGAGTATGTTTCCAAAAACTAGAAGCAGGCAGTGAAATTGTCTGAACCAGGCCAGATACAATTAATTCAGCATGTGTTTAAATACTATTCTAGGTGCACATTTGTGAATATCTACTTTTGTTTTTCAGCTCTTCCCCCCCACCCCCCTTTAACTTATGACTCCTCAAGGCATTCAACGTTGAAACTGGGCTTTCAATTGATGTGGTTAAAGAGGAAAAACAGCCTTAATTATATTAGAAATCTAAGCAGAACTTAGTTTTAACCAGTCTCTTCTTCAACTTTTGTAAGCCAGATGTTTTTCTAGTAATCCTCATGAAACTGTGCATTGTACACAGTTCTTATAATCTACAACAAAATTTATTTTGCCCTTTTCTTTTTGGCTAGAGATAGTAATCTAGGAGCAACCTCAACTCATAAAAATGAGAATCTACTTCTGTTTTGATGCTTTTTTCCTAAATGATCCAAGTGAATAAGGCTATGGCAAAGAGCTCACCTTACCAAGGCCAACTTGGTAGCAGGCCACCTCGGTGCTATCAATTTTGCATTCCCAGCTGGTGTCCCAGTGTAGTTTTAATAGAATGTTCTGCGCATGGCCTTTACAAACTCTCCATTGCTTGCTGAGGTGGATTAAAAGATGCAAACTCACTGAAATATGCCAAAGAATATAATGGTCTCTACAGAAGATCTGGCTATGTCAACCAACAAAAAGTTCCAGCTGTGGCTGCCATGTGGAACAAAGGGAACTCTTGGCTTAATGTGGAGTGCATGCTTCTGACGTTCCAGTTCAGGCAAGAAATAAATAAAGCTATTACAAAGCCCTTGACCAGATGTGTCTGACATAGTCTAAAATGTGTTTGCCCAGAAACTTCGCTATCAACGTGGCTCATTCTTATAGCAAAGGACAACTGTTCCTGAAGGCTAATGCAGGGTACAGTCCATAATCACAGTACAGAGCTGATCTGGCTGGCCTCTTTGAACTGCCTTTTCCCCAGGCACTGTTGTTCACATTTATCTGCATAGTCTCAGTCATGTGCGGGTCAATGATTTATTTAACACAGAATCTGAATGCTTCTGTGTCATGAAATCAAACTCTGTCCAATAGTCAAAGACTTGAAAATTTCCATTTGTTTTCCAGGAGCAATTGTGCACATTCCGCATAGATAACTTGACACTGTTATGCCCTGTCACAGTTTACATCTGTCTTGGACTTATATTGTTCCTAAGGTTGGCCATTGATCATTGTTCTCACATGAGTCCTTCATTATTCTAATTGGAACCATTTATAAACACATTCCTTGGACAGATGACAAAAGGATCCATGATGGACAACTTCTTATTCAAAACAGCTGCCCAATATGTAAATCAAAAGCTGTTAAAGATTGTATTGAGCTGAAAACAATTATACAAGGTTCTAGCCTGTTGTGAATTAAAATGACTGCATTAGAGCTTAAGGGATTTGTAAAGGGAGTCTTTCTTTTCAAGAATGCCAGTTCAGATTCAGCTCAGGTCATTGACAAGAAATATCATGAAAATAATACATCTATGCTCTCAACTTTATTGTTAATAGATAGATAATATTTTCCAAAAGGACTATTTACTGCAGCCAATTCTTTGGTTATCTTATCTGAAAACTTAAGGACTGAAAGGTCATAAATAAATTAAGGTCATAAATAAAATAAATTACTTAGAATTTATTTTAAATTTCAGAATTCAGAATTTAGAAACTTTTCACCATTTTAGGCACATTATAAGATTTTCCTCAAGTTGCTCTAGTTCTGTATCACACATACAAACAAACCCACGCAGAGGGTATCTTCTTCCTCTTTTTATCTGAAAATAAAAGTTGAAACTGAATAATTGTTTAGATGACTGTGGAAACAATAACTGATATTTATTGACTCTTTGCTATATATCAATTACTGTTCTAAATGTTGGCTCATTTATTCCTTACAATAACCCCACAAAGTAAGAACTATTACTATCCTCGTCTCATAGATGGGAAAACTAAAGCCAGTGAGACTAAATACAATTGCTTAATGTCACACCATATTCAAACCCAGAATGTCCGACTCAAGAGTCCATACTTCTTTACTATAATTTCTCCAAGAAAGGCACACTGAATGCCAGTACTTAGTCAAGTAAATTAACATTGGTTGTCCATCTACAATCTATAATAGACACATAGATGAATGATATATAGAGAGGTAGATACAGAGATAGATGGATAGATACAAAGATAGATGGATAGATAGATAGGTGAGAGATACTAATATTTATTGAAACCCTGAAACCCTCCATTATTTTCAATACCTATGTTTTCTCATTTAATGTCCCATTTTTAAAAGGCAAATTTTATTAACCCCATTTAAGATGTCTTCTATTAGCTCCATTTGTTTAAACATGAATATATTTACATACAGCAAACAAGGGCTAAATTCCTAACTCCTCTCACCCTATTCTAAATCACAGTGCAGGACAGCAGCAGGTTAACTAAGCCTCTGCAGGGAGTTGATGTCTTTGTGTGACTCTCATTTCAAATACAACTTATGCATATGGAATCAGCATCTTGTGTAATACAAAAATTCAGTGATGCTGAGACTAAAAACATTGAAGTTTGTCTTCAGGATGTTTTTATATTATATATTTTCATGTATGTGTGGTGTAACAGAGGAAGACTAAAGAGGGTTTTGTCTGGAATTCAATTCCAACAGTAAAGATGAAGCTAGTGTCAGAATTATATTTGTCTTCTCAGGGTCTAGGTCTTGTAATAACCTGTCATCTCTAGCCTCTCCCCCAAAGCAGGTAAGCAATGGGGGAAGGGGAAGAAAACCAGCTTTGAAGTAAATGGAATGGGCAAATATTTTGTGATTTTTTTTTTACGTTAATACATTTTATTTGAATGATCTGTTTATGTAATGCCACCATGTCAGTAATTATCCTTGTAGCCTATTTATGCACATAAAAACCTATGGGATAAATATTTAATTCCAGCTGACACACTACTTCAAGGATACAAGGAAAAGTAGAAATATGCAAAGATAAAAGGAAAATAAAAGGAGACAGTCTATCACTATTTTTCCTTGTCTTTCCATTGAATTTCTTTCTTCTTCTCAGTTAATATTCCCCAATCCTAACTCAATAACGAAATGCCCTCTTGGCATTAGGAATTAGTTCTTTTAGCCCTCTGATTGAAATGATTACATTTCTGTTTCTCTCTCTTCCTAAAGGCTGAATTCTTAAGATTTAGCTGTGTTCATTCCTTTATTCAATATTTTGGCAGTACATACTCCATGCCAAGCACAAGAAGACAGGGACATGGCATGATTATAGTAATGTATAAAAGCCATAAAAAATTTATCATTCTTATAGAAGTTTACAGGAGAGAAAGACCACTGACATGGGAAGATCAGGAAAGAATTTACCAAGCATACAAGGGAGAGGAGGGTAGTTTAGACAGGGGCATAGAAAATGCAAATATCTTTTCAGGATGGATCATCTTCTGCAAATTAATCATTCAACTTAGAATATGCATTCAGAGAGGACAGGGAGACTCTTTATTCCTGTGGCATTGTTACAGTGTAAGTGTATTAACGACAAAATACTTATAATCAACTAATCTCCAGTTTAAGAAAGGGATAACATTAATGGTTAAGCCTACTTTGATCAGTACAGCATGTAATCTCTCCTTTCTCTCATCCTCTAAAGTGGTTATTAACTGAAACACTAAGTTTCTCAATTAATTATGTCTGGCTTATGACAGTGCTTCAATCACTGTGTCAATCTATTAGTTAAATATGTAATTAGGTAACATCTTACTTCTCTTTCACTACCATATTATGAGCACCCTGTCAGGAGAGAACATTCCTGATACTTCCTCCTATTCCATATGAGGACTTAGTTAGCCCATTCCAATCAAACATTTCATTTAACTTGATAAGTGCAATTAAAGAAAGGAAAAGGGCAATTAAGTGAATTGGTATTTACTGAGAACTTGCTAGATTCCAGAGAATATGAAGTCACATTCAGCTACATCTAGATGGATGAAGCAACATAAAACATGAGGTTTGGAGACATACAGATTGGAGTCACATCTTGTTTTCAAAGTATCTTAACCACTCTGGGTCTCAGCTTTCAAATGTGTAAAATAGGGATATGGGTAGTATCTGGTTTATGGGACTGTGGTCATGATTAAGTGAAATATCATATGTTACAGTCGCTACATATAGAAGTGCCTGAAAGTAAAATGGTGTTAGTTCATGGCTAGTTGTATCAGTCTGCTATTTTCTCAATAATGCTACATAAAACATACAAAACTCAGTGGCTTACAGCAATGAGAACTAATTTTTTACTCCCATCTTTTCAGGCCAGCATGGAATCTGCCAAATCTAGACTGTGTTTGACTGGGTGTGGCTCAGAGCTGCAGGCTGAGCACAGGTCTGCGGCAGTTGTTTCATGTCCTCTTTGTCCCAGCCGGTGGCTACAGAGATGTGTTCTTCTTATAGCAAAAGGCAGTAGAACTAGAGAGCAAGCCCAATGCACAAGCACATTTTAAGCTTCTGTTTAAGACACATCTGTTGACATCTCATTGACCAAAGCAAGTTACACAGTGAAGTCGAAAGTCATGGCACGAACATCAGGGAGAAGAGTAAATATTTGCTAAAAATTGATTCAACTTGCCATAATAGTTATTTTGGCTTATTATCTTAATCAGTTTTTTTAAATTTGACTATCTACATATAATCTGTTATCTACATCTAAAAATAAATAACTTGATTAATTTTATTTTTTTAAAGAAAGCTATACAACTGACTGATTTTAAAGTTGCTTAAGAAAAAAAGGAAGGTTCGAATAAGCTATCACTGATTAACTGTGAAATTTCCCAAGATGAACAGTGATGTCAAAAGATAGACAAATGATGATCAGGAATAATATATTAAATAAACAACTCACCATTCTGGACCTTCATGGGATTTTGTGCGAGATGAGAAACATTTTGACTGTGTATTTTGGAAAAGTCAAAGGAAGAGGAAGACATGGACCCATTATTCTGTGTTGTTATGGCAGTTTGAATCCAATTGTTTTTTTCCATTTCTTAGTTTGCTCTTCATATATGTGATGGAGATTGGGCCTTTTTACACTGACCTTACTAGTTATTTATTCATCCTTTCAAAAAAATATTATTGAGTGCCATCTATATGCTAGGCTCTATGCTTGTTATTAGAGAAACAACCGTGACTGTAAACAGCTTTCCAAATTGGAAACTTCCTTTACATGAGTGTAAAAAAATATTTTTTTAATTCAAAAAGCCATGAAGGAAGAAAGACATAATTTGGAAAACGTTACCCACACCCTGAACATTCTGTGTGTCTACACGTGGAACAGAGTCCCAGGAGAACGTGAAATGGGACTAAGATGAGGTGTTCTAGATAGATACTAATTATTTCAATTGTGTTGCAGAACCAGCAGGCATTTACAGCTTAAGGACACTGTTAGTCCCCTTATTTGGGTTTTTAGTAAGACATTTCATCGATTTAGAATTCTTCCAATTCTTGCTTCTAGTGAAAAAAGTTAACCAGCAGGTATGTATTAATTTTGAGGTCTTGTGCTAAGCATTTCCACCAATGTCAATTTGAGTCTAGAATCATCACACTTAGAAAGGCTAGAAACTGAAGGTGCTTAAAGTGGACTTCTGCTTCTGTTTTCCAAGCCCACGGGATATGCATGGACAGTGAGGGTAATTCCTTTCTAAGTTAAAGCTCTTTCTAAAGATGCTCTGTGACAGACAGCTCATCTGGGCAAAATCACAGAATCAAATGTTGGCTGTACTGAATTAAAAGGTAATGATCTCAGTACCCACACTGAGATGTTGAGTGGGGAACTATGCTTTATGCTAGTTTCTTTTTTTTTCTTTTAAATAGCCTCAATTAAGTTATAGTTGTTCAGTGACAATTAGTAAAGGCACAGAAGTTTGCACCTTCACTCTAAGCCCTCTGTTGGTTTCTGTTTTATCATCAACCTCAGAGCTGCCTTGCAGAGAGAAAAGAAGGTTGGTACAGAGCATCTTCTAGAACTGTGATTAATGGTATACCTTCATTATCTGTCATTTTACCACCTTGAACCCACAACCTGACTTTAAGTGCACCCTATAAGCATACACCCCATTCTACATTTCTGCGAGTTTCACCAAAAGGGCTACATTTCTCTTCTAATTACCATCGCAACAGCACCCATTATGGTTTGACCCTAGTAATTTAGTTATATTTATGCTGCTACAGTGAACCAAATAGATAATAATGAATACTGATGCAGCCTTGGGTTGAAGCAAACTATAATTACACAGGCTTAATGAAGTTACCAGAAAAGGCAGTATGTAAAAAACATACTCAGATAAAGAAAAGAAAAAAAGCAAACAAAAAAACTGAACTTTTCACATTCCTAAAGCTCTGCTTTATACTTGGAAACTCCTGGAGAACTAACATGTTCTGTTCACTTCTCTTCCTTAATTTCTGGTCTGTGATTTCCAGACTTCTGAGCTTTCATCTTTCACCTCTGAGTGTCTAACTGTATTTGTCAACTCAGGACAAACAGTGGCATAACTTATAGAGTGAATGAAATGGGATACTTACTTGGCAATCCAATTTTGTACTAAATATGCTAAATTAAAATTAAAATTTAAAAATTTGGTGTTTGGTCAAGATGTTGGCCATCAGATCCATCAAATGAGGCAGAGACCATGGCTGGAGCTTCTTAAGAACAGCAGCTAACAAAATTGCTGCACCTGTAAGTTAAAGTTATTGCCAGTTAACATCTCAGGATGAATGAAATTGAACCAGAAATGGCTTTTGTGAAGTCGATGCTTAACAGGTACTGTGTGGTAGGAAAAAGCAGAAGGAGTGGTGGTGTGGTTATCATGTACTGACAGTAGAGGTGTTCTTCTAGAAAGATTTAGACTAACTTTGGGCATCGGTGAAACAAGACTAAAAGATCCTACATTCCCAAGTGTTCAGAGTGAGCTGGACACAGTCTTCAGTTCACTGCAGGATGATAAGATACAGAAAAAAAACATACATCTGTCTCAGTATTTCATAAAGCATTTTCATAATTATTATGGCACTTTCCCTGATGGAAATGGAGATGCAAGAAGAAATGTGATTTAATCAGACTGTCTATGACACTAAGAAGTGAGGGCAGGAGGTCTTGTGGGATTCACATCCCTAACCTCATTCTTATTCACCCTAATCTCTTACAGATGTGAAGAACAGTCATTCTTAACCTTATCTCACAAAATAGCTTCTACAGTTATCAATTTCTAAGAAGGATGATACCCTTAGTACAGAGTCAAGTCCTCGTAATAAAAATTCTCCTCCTGGTTTAGGGGTCATGTTAAATTATCTGTGGCTATTTAAGTTCAACAGTCTTAAATTCCAAAAGGTCCTTCTAAAGAGATTTCCCTCATTCTCCTCATTGTTGAATAGTTCTCAACTATTTCATGCCCCAGTAGGCCTGCATTCCTATTTTAAGTGCATATCTGGGTAGTAGATTAAGAGAGAAAGGATAGAGGCAAAGTTCAAACTTGCCAAAAGGATTTTTTTTTAATTTGACATCTTTTTCCCTATGTCTCCTCATCAAATGTATAACTAGAAATAACTCTTGACCAAACTGCATTCTTATGCTCCTAATATATTCCATATCCACATCACTCACTCTCTGTTATCTCTACCACTTTGATCCATCAGCTGCTCTTTTCTCTACACCAGGTGAGCTAGCTTTTTAGCTGTAGAGGGACCCTGTTGTCCATCTGGGAATCATTTGTGTATCCAGTATTAAGTAGTGGAGCTGCTGTATTTTGCTTCACCTGCTGTACTTGTTTCTATCTTTGTAATTGGATTTCCTGACGCGAGTGAGGTTGCAGTGGGGACAGATGTTCTTAAAATTAAAAAAGAGAAAAGGTTAAGGACCAGAGAACATGTATAAACATGGTGGTGATTTGCATTGTTAAAAATGAAGTTTGTGTGCTTTGGATTTCATACACTTTTCTGATTAAAATAAACCAAAGTGAACCTTGGACTTCAATGAAACTTCACTTTCTTGCAGAGACAAGAGAGAAGAAGTGGTTATGAGAAACATGTGCCTGTGATATCTGGCCAGTAGTCTCTGCAACTTGTCCGAGGAGTATGAGGGACTCTTCAGGAAAGTAGCCACAGTGAACTCAATCAAGGGATTATAGCAAAGAGAAGTCTTTGAGTAGAGAGAGTTGAGAAATGTAGGTTCTTTCCTCACTTCAAATGCTTCAACTCTGGCCCAGATAGGATGTGTTTCCCTTCAATCAGATTCTGATTGCTATGTCATAAATAAAATAAAATAGAGTAAAATAGAATAAAGTAAAAAAAAAATGAAATAAAACAAAAGTCCCCTTGTGGTCTCCTAATCACAAAATACATTTCAAGTATTAATCTTCCTCACCTATACACATTGGTTCCAGCTATCAGTTTTATCATGCAGTTGGCTTAAAATTAAGGATACATCTTGTCTTTCACTACACAAGATGGATTCCAGATGCTCAGATTAAACAATGGCACTCCCCTGTAGACAAAACGGACCATAGCAGCAAGGTAACTAGGCAAAATGAGCAAACCAGACCCTGCAAATGATCTTAATTATTTCAACTATGAGAGAACAGAAAAGCCCTGGGTAATACAACAAACAGCTCTGTGAAAGAGCAAACAAAAAGCCCTGATAACTTACATTTAAGCTAAACCTGCTTCCTGCAAAGTATAATATGTGTGGAATAATTCAGGAAGAAATCTTGCACCATACCATTTTCATAATTGGTATTCTCTGCCAAGTCTTCAGCATCAAGTAGCATATAAATCATAATGCTAATATTGGTCTGCTTTTCAATTTTTTAAAATGATGTTCTACAGTCAAAGTATTATTGTTGAAAATATGGATGTGCTTTTACATCATGTCTCTGTTGCTTCCAGCATTTGAAAAGTCAATTACAAATGTCACCACTGAGGAGTCAGATTTATACAGCAGACACATATATAGAGATGTATGGAAAAAAATCTATATCTTTATTTCTACTTTCCATGATTAAGAGAAAGTACAGCTGATATACTACTTGGCATAAAGTTACCAGGCCTTGGAAAATGGAGTCAAATTGTAGTTCATGTCAATGCTGCACTGACAGGTGAGTTCTGCCCCAGCAATCTTCGGTGGTTCTCAACTATGCTGTAAATTGATCTGTTCGAATCATTGACACTCATCCACAAAGCACAGGTAGCAGTCTCCTTTCATGCACACCAAAGAGAGTGAGATAAATATAAATTGTAACATCATTAAAAACTTGCCAAAATAATATTTTTCCCATCTGCTAAGCCCAGTCCCTGTGATAAGTGAACTAACAAGTATCCACACTCATATTTGATGCACAGACACTGCAAGCAATTAATTAACATGAACATGACAGGAGTCAATTGGGTTTCTCTCTTTTAGACATTAATCAAAGCCTGAAACAGAACACACACCCTGTATAATACTCAGACTTGTGGGTCTTCAGATGCAGCTGCTGTAATGCCCATTTCTGTCTAAATATTTACAACAAAGTTGGCCTGCTCAATAGTCCTATCCAGGGGACTCTATGTCCCAGGTTCTATGCTGCCAAAGCCATGATCAGCAGACCCGTCACAGCTTGGCCTGCCTCGTTTTCCTGATATGCACACTACAAACAAGGACAACCCAAGGGCAAAGTCTATTTTTGCATTGAACCAGTCAGTTAAAAATAAACTTTACCATGTCTTTCCCAATAAAAAAAAAAATGCTAGACAAATATGTACATCTTAAAATGTTACTGTAAGGAGTATTAGAAAATCCAAAAGGAGATGAGTCTTGTCATTAGAAAGCCCCTAATTATCTTTAATCTCATCATAAATACTTAGGAAGAATATTAAACTTTAATATAAATAGTTGGTGAATGTTTTTTTAAAAGTTTGAATAAATGGATATATTAGAAAATAAGAAATCTAGCAAAAGTATCCTCCTAAAAAGCCCCAGCCAGGAGAACTTTACTGGTAAATTATTTCAAACTTCCAAGGGAGAAATAATTCTGCTCTTTAAATTTTTTTAAAGCACAGAGAAATAAGTTAACTCCTCAAAGTCCTTTTAGAAAGTCATCTTAACAGTGAGGTTTCATGACTTCTAATGTGGAAAGAGATCAAGTTAGGCCATGAGAGACAGTGGATAAAAATAGATTAATTGATCATCCTCTGTATTTAAAGTGATTCATTTTGAGTTGAGGCTCAGCAGGTAAATCTAGGTGAAGTGGAAAAGAAAAGCAGACTCAATTACACACTAGTGGAAAAAAGGAACAAATAGCAGAGTTGAGACATGTAATTATACTTACAAATAGTATGTCTATGGATCATGAAACAATGGAGATGTGAGTCCTTGCTCAGTTAAGTTGTTTTGTCCTGAGGTCGTTCTGGTAATGCAGACAGGATTGAAGGACCCCGAAAGGGAGACTAGATACTGGAAGGAGGAGAGGGTTCCTGGGTGTTATCTCTTCTCTTGTCCTTTCCCCACCTCCCCCAACCCCTGTCTTTCCCTTTCCTCTCTTTCGCTCTCCCTCACATCTTCCTTCTGTGTTCTCCCTCTCTCCTTTCTTTCCTCTCCTAAACTTTTCTTGGGACACTTATAGATGTAATTGACCCTGTGACTAGAACAGTCTCTACTTGCTTGCTTATGTCAACTATTCCTGTTGAATGGACATGAGGACGGAAATGCATCTTGAGGATGCATTCCTCAACCCAGAGGAATCAGGCACATCTTCAATTGCTGTCATGCATATGCTTTAACTGAATCCTAGCTAGCTAGCTAGTTAGCTGTCTCCATTTGAATCCATTCTATTTTAGTTAATCCTATCAGTGTCTGTGAAACACAGTATTTACCAAAGATGACTGCAGTAATGTCTCCATGCCACATGATCTTCTAGAACTTTGCCTTACCCAAATCAAGAGATGAAGTCTAGTTCTCCTCTCCTTGAATCTGTGACTTCCTGCCAACCAACAGAATATGCAAAAGTACTGTGTGACTTTTAAGGCTAGGTCGTAAAAGGTGTTAGAGCTGGGATATTGTTTTTTTCTTTTTTTTCATTTTTTAACATTTTTATTGTGGTATAGTTGTATTTACAATGTTGTGTTGGTTTCAGGTTTACAGCAAAGTGAATCTGTAATGCATATATCAACACTTTTAAATTTTATTTATTTATATTTTTTACATCTTTATTGGAGTATAATTGCTTTACAATGGTGTGCTAGTTTCTGCTTTATAACAAAGGGAATCAGTTATACATATACATATGTTCCCATATCTCTTCCCTCTTGTGTCTCCCTCCCTCCCACCCTCCCTATTCCACCCCTCTAGGTGGTCACAAAGCACCAAGCTAATCTCCCTGTGCTATGCGGCTTCTTCCCACTAGCTATCTATTTTACGTTTGGTAGTGTATATATGTCCATGCCTCTCTCTCACTTTGTCACAGCTTACCCTTTCCCCTGCCCATATCCTCAAGTCCATTCTCTAGTAGGCCTGTGTCTTTATTCCTGTCTTACCACTAGGTTCTTCGTGACATTTATTTTTTCTTAAATTCCACATATATGTGTTAGCATACGGTATTTGTCTTTCTCTTTCTGACTTACTTCACTCTGTATGACAGACTCTAGCTCCACCTACCTCATTACAAACAGCTAAATTTCATTTCTTTTTAAGGCTGAGTAATATTTCATTGTATATATGTGCCATATATACTTTATCCATTCATCCGATGATGGACACTTAGGTTGTTTCCATCTCCTGGCTATTTTAAATAGAGCTGCAATGAACATTTTGGTACATGACTCTTTTTGAATTATGGTTTTCTCAGGGTATATGCCCAGTAGTGGGATTACACGGTCATATGGTAGCTCTATTTGTAGTTTTTAAAGGAACCTCCATACTGTTCTCCATAGTGGCTGTACCAATTCACATTCCCACCAGCAGTGCAAGAGTGTTCCATTTTCTCCACATCCTCTCCAGCATTTATTGTTTCTAGATTTTTTGATGATGGCCATTCTGACAGGTGTGAAATGATATCTCATTGTAGTTCTGATTTGCATTTCTCTAATGATTAATGATGTTGAGCATTCTTTCATGTGTTTGTTGGCAGTCTGTATATCTTCTTTGGAGAAATGTCTATTTAGGTCTTTGGCCCATTTTTGGATTGGGTTGTTTGTTTTTTTGTTATTGAGCTGCATGGGCTGCTTGTAAATTTTGGAGATTAATTCTTTGTCAGTTGGTTCATTCGCAAATATTTTCTCCCATTCTGAGGGTTGTCTTTTGGTCTTGTTTATGGTTTCCTTCGCTGGGCAAAAACTTTGAAGTTTCATTAGGTCCCATTTGTTTACTTTTGTTTTTATTTCCATTTCTTTAGGAGGTGGGTCAAAAAGGATCTTGCTGTGATTTATGTCATAGAGTGTTCTGCCTATGTTTTCCTCTAAGAGTTTGATAGTTTCTGGCCTGAAATTTAGGTCTTTAATCCATTTTGAGTTTATTTTTGTGTTAGGGAGTGATCTAATCTCATACTTTTATATGTACCTGTCCAGTTTTCCCAGCACCACGTATTGAAGAGGCTGTCCTTTCTCCACTGTACATTCCTGCCTCCTTTATCAAAGATAAGGTGACCATATGTGTGTGGGATTATCTCTGGGCTTTCTATTCTGTTCCATTGATCTACCTTTCTGTCTTTGTGCCAGTACCATACTGTCTTGATTACTGTAGCTTTGTAGTATAGTCCAAAGTCAGGGAGCCTGATTCTTCCAGCTCTGTTTTTTGTTCCCAAGATTGCTTTGGCTATTCGGGGTCTTTTGTGTTTCTATACAAATTGTGAAATTGTTTGTTCTAGTTCTGTGAAAAATGCCAGTGGTAGTTTGATAGGGACTGCATTGAATCTGTAGATTTCTTTGGATAGTATACTCATTTTCACAATGTTGATTCTTCCAATCCAAGAACATGGTAAAACTCTCCATCTACTTGTATCATCTTTAATTTCTTTCATCAGTGTCTTATAATTTTCTGCATACAGGTCTTTTGTCTCCTTAGGTAGGTTTATTCCTAGGTATTTTATTCTTTTTGTTGCAATGGTAAATGGGAGTGTTTTCTTGATTTCACTTTCAGATTTTTCATCATTAGTGTATAGCAATGCCAGAGATTTCTGTGCATTAATTTTGTATCCTGTTACTTTACCAAATTCATTGATTAGCTCTAGTAGTTTTCTGGTAGCATCTTTAGGATTCTCTATGTATAGTATCATGTCATCTGCAAACACTGACAGCTTTACTTCTTCTTTTCTGATTTGGATTCCTCTATTTCCCTTTCTTCTGTGATTGCTGTGGCTAAAACTTCCAAAACTATGTTGAATAAGAGTGGTGAGAGTGGGCAACCTTGTCTTCTTCCTGATCTTAGTGGAAATGCTTTCAGTTTTTCACCATTGAGGATGATTTTTGCTGTGGGTTTGTCATATATGGCCTTCATTATGTTGAGGAAAGTTCCTTCTATGCCTACTTTCTGGAGAGTTTTTATCATAAATGGGTGTTGAATTTTGTCGAAAGATTTCTCTGCATCTATTGAGATGATCATGTGCTTTTTCTCCTTCAAATTGTTAATATGGTGTATCACATAGATTGATTTGCATATATTGAAGAATCCTTGCATTCCTGGAATAAACCCTACTTGATCATGGTGTATGATCCTTTAAATGTGCTCCTGGATTCTGTTTGCTAGCATTTTGTTGAGGATTTTTGCATCTATATTCATCAGTGATATTGGCCTGTAGTTTTCTTTCTTTGTGACATCCTTGTCTGGCTTTGGTATCAGGGTGATGGTGGCCTCGTAGAATGTGTTTGGGACTGTTCCTCCCTCTGCTATATTTTGGAAGAGTTTGAGAAGGATAGGTGGTATTTCTTCTCTAAATGTCTGATAGAACTCGCCTGTGAAGCCATCCTGTCCTGGGCATTTGTTTGTTGGAAGATTTTTAATCACAGTTTCAAATTCAGTGCTTGTGATTGGTCTGTTCATATTTTCTATTTCTTCCTGATTCAGTTTTGGCAGGTTGTGCATTTCTATGAATTTGTCCATTTCTTCCAGGTTGTCCCTTTTATTGGCATAGAGTTGCTTGTAGTAATCTCTCATGATCTTTTGTATTTCTGCAGTGTCAGTTGTTACTTCTCCTTTTTCATTTCTAATTCTATTGCTTTGAGTTTTCTTCTGTTTTTTCTTGATGAGTCTGGCTAATGGTTTATCAATTTTGTTTATCTTCTCAAAGAACCAGCTTTTAGTTTTATTGATCTTTGCTATCATTTCCTTCATTTCTTTATCATTTATTTTTGATCTGATCTTTATGATTTCTTTACTTCTGCTAACTTTGGGGTTTTTTGTTCTTCTTTCTCTAATTGCTTTAGGTGCAAGGTTAGGTTGTTTATTCGAGATATTTCCTGTTTCCTAAGGTAGGATTGTATTGCTATAAACTTCCCTCTTAGAACTGCTTTTGCTGCATCCCATAGGCTTTGGTTCGTTTTGTCTCCATTGTCATTTGTTTCTAGGCATTTTTTGATTTCTTCTTTGATTTCTTCAGTGATCACTTCGTTATTAAGTGGTGTATTGTTTAGCCTCCATGTGTTTGTATTTTTTACAGATCTTTTCCTATAATTGATATCTAGTCTCATAGCGTTGTGGTCAGAAAAGATACTTGATACAATTTCAGTTTTCTTAAATTTACCAAGGCTTGATTTGTGATCCAAGATATGATCTATCCTGGAGAATTTTCCATGAGCACTTGAGAAAAATGCGTATTCTGTTGTTTTTGGATGGAATGTCCTATAAATATCAATGAAGTCCATCTTGTTTAATGTATCATTTAAAGCTTGTGTTTCCTTATTTATTTTCATTTTGGATGATCTGTCCATTGGTGAAAGTGGGGTGTTAAAGTCCCCTACTATGAATGTGTTACTGTCGATTTCCCTTTTTATGGCTGTTAGTATTTGCCTTATGCACTGAGGTGCTCCTATGTTGGGTGCATAAATATTTACAATTGTTATACCTTCTTCTTGGATAGATCCCTTGATCATTATGTAGTGTCCTTCTTTGTCTCTTCTAATAGTCTTTATTTTAAAGTCTATTTTGTTTGATATGAGAACAGCTACTCCACTTTCTTTTGGTTTCCATTTGCATGGAATATCTTTTTCCATCCCCTTACTTTCAGTCTGTATGTGTCTCTAGGTCTGAAGTGGGTCTGTTTTAGACAGCATATATATGGGTCTTGTTTTTGTATCCATTCAGCCAGTCTGTGACTTTCAGTGGGAGCATTTAATGCATTTACATTTAAGGTAATTATCGATATGTATGTTCCTATTCTCATTTTCTCAATTGTTTTGGGTTTGTTATTATAGGTCTTTTCCTTCTCTTGTGTTTATTGCCTAGAGAAGATCCTTTAGCATTTGTTGTAAAGGTGGTTTGGTGGTGCTGAATTCTCTCAGCGTTTGCTTGTCTGTAAAGGTTTTAATTTCTCCATCAAATCTGAATGAGATCCTTGCTGAGTAGAGTAATCTTGGTTGTAGGTTTTTCTCCTTCATCACTTTAAATATGTCCTGACAGTCCCTTCTGACTTGTAGAGTTTCTGCGGAAGGGTCAGCTGTTAACCTTATGGGGATTTTCTTGTGTGTTATTTGTTGTTTTTCCCTTGCTGCTTTTAATATGTTTTCTTTGTATTTGATTTTTGACAGTTTGATTAATATGTGTCTTGGTGTGTTTCTCCTTGGATTTATCCTGTATGCGACTCTCTGTGCTTCCTGGACTTGATTAACTATTTCCTTTCCCATATTAGGGAAGTTTTCAACTATAATCTCTTCAAATATTTTCTCAGTTCCTTTCTTTTTCTCTTCTTTTTCTGGAAACCCTATAATTCGAATGTTGGTGTGCTTAATGTTGTCCCAGAGTTCTCTGAGACTGTTCTCAGTTCTTTTCATTCTTTTTTTCTTTATTCTGCTCTGCAGTAGTTATTTCCACTATTTTATCTTCCAGGTCGCTTATCTGTTCTGCCTCAGTTATTCTGCTATTGATCCCTTCTACAGTATTTTTAATTTCATTTATTGTGTTTTTCATCATTGTTTGTTTCATCTTTAGTTCTCCTAGGTCCTTGTTAAATGTTTCTTGCATTTTCTCTATTCTATTTCTATGATTTTCGATCATCTTTACTATCATTATTCTGAATTTTTTTTCAGGTAGACTGCCTATTTCCTCTACATTTGTTAGGTCTGGTGGGTTATTATCTTGCTCCTTCATCTGCTTTGTGTTTTTCTGTCTTCTCATTTTGCTTATCTTACTGTGTTTGGGGTCTCCTTTTTGCAGGCTGCAGGTTCATAGTTCCCGTTGCTTTTGGTGTCTTTCCCCAGTGGCTAAAGCTGGTTCAGTGGGTTGTGTAGGCTTCCTGGTGGAGGGGACTAGTGCCTATGTTCTGGTGGATGAGGCTGGATCTTGTCTTTCTGGTGGGCAGGTCCACGTTTGGTGGTGTGTTTTGGGGTATCTGTGGACTTATTATGATTTTAGGCAGCCTCTCTGCTAACGGGTGGGGTTGTGTTCCTGTCTTGCTAGTTGTTTGGCATAGGGTGTCCAGCACTGTAGCTTGCTGGTCGTTGAGTGAAGCTGTGTGTTGGTGTTGAGATGGAGATCTGTGGGAGATTTTCGCCATTTGATATTACATGGAGCTGGGAGGTCTCTTGTGAACGAGTGTCCTAAAGTTGGCTCTCCCACCTCACAGGCACAGCACTGACTGCTGGTTGCAGCACCAAGAGCCTTTCATCTGCGCAACTGAGAATAAAAGGGAAAAAAAAGTAGAAAGAAAGGAAGAAAGAGGATAAAAGAAAAGAAAGTTTTTAAAATAAAAAAAATTATTAAGAAAATTTTTTTTTTTTTTTTTTTTTTTTTTTTTTTTGTGGTATGTGGGCCTTTCACTGTTGTGGCCTCTCCCATTGCGGAGCAATAGGCTCCGGACGCGCAGGCTCAGTGGCCATGGCTCATGGGCACAGCCGTTCCACGGCATGTGGGATCTTCCCGGACCGGGGCCCAAACCCGTGTCCCCTGCATCGGCAGGCGGACTCTCAACCACTGTGCCACCAGGGAAGCCCGAAAAAAAAATTTTTTAAAGTAAAAAAAAAAAAAAAAAGGACGGATAGAACCCTAGGACAAATGGTGAAAGCAAAACTATACAGACAAAATCTCACACAGAAGCATATGCATACACACTCTCAAAAAGAGGAAAAGGGAGAAAAAATAATAAATCTTGCTCTCAAAGTCCACCTCCTCAATTTGGAATAATTCGTTGTTTATTCAGGTATTCCATAGCTGCAGGGTACGTCAAGTTGATTGTGGAGATTTAATCTTTTGCTCCTGAGGCTGCTGTGAGAAATTTCCCTCTGTTCTTTGTTCGCACAGTTCCCGGTTTTCAGCTTTGGATTGTGCCCCGCCTCTGCGTGTAGATCGCCTGAGGGCGTCTGTTTTTACGCTCAGACAGGATGGGGTTAAAGGAGCCGCTGATTCGGGGGCTCCGGCTCACTCAGGCCGCGTGGAGGGAGGGGTACAGAGTGTGGGGCAAGCCTGCAGCAGTAGAGGCCAGCATGACGTTGCACCAGCCTGAGCTGTGACGTGCATTCTCCTGGGGAAGTTGTCCCTGGATCCCGGGACCCTGGCAGTGGTGGGCTGCACAGCCTCCCCGAAAGGGAGGTGTGGAGAATGACCTGTGCTCGCACACAGCCTTCTTGGTTGCGGAAGCAGCAGCCTTAGCGTTTCATGCCCGTCTCTGGGGTCCGAGCTGTTAGCCGTGGCTCGTGCACGTGTCTGGAGCTCCTTTAAGCAGTGCTCTTAAACCCCTCTCCTCACGCACCAGGAAACAAAGACGGAAGAAAAAGTCTCTTGCCTCTTCGGCAGGTCCAGACATTTTCCCGGACTCCCTCCCGGCTAGCCGTGGTGCACTAACCCCTTCAGGCTGTATGCACACCGCCAGTCCTCTCCCTGTGCTCCAACTGAAGCCTCCACTCTTTTTTTAGATTCTTTTCCCATATAGGCCATTACAGAGTGCTGAGTAGAGTTCCCTGTGCTATACAGTAGGTCCTTATTAATTATCTATTTTATATATAGTAGTATGTATGTGTCAATCCCAATCTTCCAATTTATCCCTCTCCCCCTACCCCCCAGTAACCATACATTTATTTTCTACATCTGTAACTCTATTTCCGTTTTGTAGATAAGTTCACTTGTAGCCTTTTTTTAGATTCAACATATAAGCAATATCATATGATATTTGTCCTCTCTGTTTGACTTACTTCACTCAGTATGACAATCTCTGTGTGCATACATGTTGCTGCAAATGGCATTATTTCATCCTTTTCTATGGCTGAGTAATATTCCATTGTATATATGTACCACATCTTCTTTATCCATTCCTATGTTGATGGACATTTCGGTTGCTTCCATGACTTGACTATTGGAAATAGTGCTGCAATGAACATTGGAGTGCATATATCTTTTAGAGTTATGGTTTTCTCCAGATATATGCCCAGGAGTGCGATTGCTGGATCATATGGTAGCTCTATTTTTAGTTTTTGAAGGAATCTCTATATTGTTCTCCATAGTGGCTGTACCAGTTTACATTCCCACCACAGTGTAGGAAGGTTCCCTTTCCTCTACACCCTTTCCTCTATATCCTTTCCAGCATTTATTGTTTGTATTTTTAATCATGGCCATTCTGACTTGTGTGAGGTGATACCTCATTGTAGTTTTGATCTGCATTTCTTGGATACTTGCTTTTGAAGACCACATGAGAGCCCTGACTACCTCAAGACTGCCATGCTGGAGAGGCCACAGGTAGGAGGCACTCTGGTTAACAGCCCCAGCTGGATCTCAGACAACAGTTATAACCAACTGCAAGCCAAGAAAGACAGCCTTCTTGAATAGCTCACCCCGTTGGGCCTGCAGATAACTGCAGCCCCAGGTGACATCTACTGCACTGTATATGAGCCCCTAAGCTAGAACTGCCTAGTAGACCCCTTCCCAAATACCTGACCACAAAATCTCGTGTGTGTTTTAAGTTGGAATTGTTTTGGAGTAGTTTGTTATTCAGCAATGGTAGCTGGAACAGTTCTCAACATTTCAAGGGACGATTTCTAATTAAAGCTTGCTGGAATGAAGCACACACAACTTGAGGAAGAAGATTGTACAGAGAAAGTTAAGTGTAATTGTATTTTATAGGAGAAAAATTTGGGGTCTTGTATACTTTTCTCCATGCATCTTCTTCATCAAAGATACATAGGCATGCCAGCTATATTTCCTGTGTTCAGTTCATCTCCCCTGTTCTGTCTGATCTTCTTATGAAATATTGAGTTTCCTAACCTACAGTACTCCTTATCCATTTTGATTAGTATATACTGACCTCCATTCAAAGCACCCTTCCTTCTATCTGAACTGGCATCATTGGTCTCCAGAAAACAAAAATAAGGGAAGAAAGAAGGTGAAAGTCCTAGAAAGGTAGTTGAAGGATTTGGATGATACTCAAGAATGTCTCAGTTTTCATTTTAAGGAACTATCAAAAAACCCTGTTGTTAGCCATTTCATATTATCTAGCACATTTTTATAACAAATATCTACATATAAATATTACTGTGGGTTTCCTAAATGTATAATTTATTTTTCTGTATGTATCATCTTTTTTTCTTTTGTAAATTACTTCATAGTTAATTTACAATGTTGTGTTAGTTTCAGGTTTACAGTAAAGTGTTTCAGTTATACATATATATATATATATATATTCTTTTTCAGATTCTTTCCCATTATAGGTTATTACAAGATACTGAATCTAATCCCCTGTGCTATATAGTGGGTCTTTGCTGTTTATCTATTTTATATATAGTAGTGTGTATATGTTAATCCCAAACTCCTAATTTATCTCCCCCCACACAATTAACTTTTTAAAATGTTTTATTTAGAATATTATTCATACATTAACCTAATCCCTATTTTCTTAGCAATAACTTTGAGTACCTTTACACAATTATTGAATGTGTAAGAATTTCTTTCTACAATTTTTTTTTAAGTTTTTAACTAATTGTCTTGGTATATGGTCTTGAGCTCAGGAAAATAATCGCATTAACCTTTGAGTCTCTTATTTTACTAGCTATAAGCTGTGAAGTAATCTGTGATTCAGCTTGCTTATACTGTTCTGCCCTTGTAGGGGGATGATCTAGCTGATGACAATCTGGCCGAGTTAGTCCCACCCTGTGTGGGTGTTAGCTTGAATGGCTCTCGTCCCCATGGGGCAAAGAGTTCCTGTCACCTCAGCAAGCAAGGAGGGCAAGTCAGAGCCAGCTAACATCTGTCAGGAACTCCACAGCCAAAGACATGATCTGGAGGGAACAAGAGTTCACTGTCAACTACACTAAACTAAAGGGGAAAAATAATGTAACTTAGGTCACCAACTTGGTCCCAATCATAAGGAGAAAACTGCTAGCTGTAAAATAGCACTAGTGATTTATCTTTTAATTGTGAAGCCAATTTAACATATGTATGCTAACGTTAATTACTCTAGAAAGAGTGGTATGCATGTTGTTCTGATTTGGAACAATAGTGAAGTAAGATTTGCATTTATCTGTTGAATGCTTTAATGGAGTCTTCTAGGGGAAATAACTAGAGCCAGAGGTTCCAAATCTAACTCAGTCCCTCAATGATCTTATACTCTCAATTTTTTTTAACTGTAAAATGAAGAACCTTTAAGGACATTTCTAGGTATAAGATTCTGAGTCCTGAAAATCATCTTCATTTATTTAGAATATTTTTTTTTTTTTTGCGGTACGCGGGCCTCTCACTGTTGTGGCCTCTCCTGTTGCGGAGCACAGGCTCTGGACGCACAGGCTCAGCGGCCATGGCTCACGGGCCCAGCCACTCTGCGGCATGTGGGATCTTCCCGGACCGGGGCACGAACCCGTGTCCCCTTGCATCGACAGGCGGACTCTCAACCACTGCGCCACCGGGGAAGCCCTAGAATATTTTTGAATTTATAAGGTATTAACTTTTAATTTAAATGGCTGCTTTTTAGATTGGAGTCTTAATTACCCTTAATGTAACAGATTTGTGGGAAGAAGGAAAATACTCTCTTATACAGCAAACATCTTTTGCAAAACAATGCTTCCATGAGTTCAGTGTAAGTGATTTGAAAGCATAAAGATTTAATTTCATGTAGGGGGAGGGGTCAATGTACAATTAAGCTTTTATCAAAACCCTTGAAATTGGAACAAGAAAGTGGGTATATTTGAGAAGAGCAAAATTAATGTTGGAGTCCCCTGTTTTCAGGCAAATGTCCTTGTGATGCATGGTGTGAACATTGCAAAATGCTTGGTGTTTATTTTTATAGTTGGATTTGCCTTGCAATCAGAGTGGGTAACACTGTTTGATAAGGTATGGCTTAGAGCATAATAATGCTTAGGCTTAAGGCATCTTATAGACATTCTATAATGCTGCACTTTTAAATTTGGAAGAGTTAAAAGCAATTTATTTTAATAGTATCAACAACAGTGGATAGATAGATAGATACACAGATCTGTTTGAAGGACAAGAGGTCCTCAGTGTTAGCAAAGACCCAGTGAATGAGGTAAGGTTAGGAGGCCCTGCCCTGCAGGCGGGAGTATATTCACAAAGACTGGTCAGGTCTGAGTCACCGTTTTTGGGTTGCTGGCAAGCAGATGAAGTCAGCCGAACTTTGTGTTCTCCTGACTAGAGCAGGATCTAGGTCAAATCCAGGCTCTGCCCACGTGGAGAGGAAAACAGGCATGGGCAGGCCAAGTAGTGAGCAGAGGTCTAATGTGAGCTCAAGTCCATGACTCTCCAGAAAAGAGTAAGGGCAATCTAGCTTAGAGTTGGAATGAAGAAAAGAAGCAATCAATTTCCTTGCCAGACTGTAAGCAAATCATTCCTGAAGCTTCCAGGAACTTGGGGACACATTTTGATTTGTGCAGCAACCTCTGAATTTACTGGTTTGGGCTGAGGTAGTTGGAAGATTCTTGGAAACTTTGTGGTAGGATCATCTAGGCCAGTGCTTTTCAAACATCAATGTGCACATGAATACTCGAGGATTTTGTTAAAATAAAGTTTTTGATTCAGTAGATGTGGGGTGGGTCTCAAGTGTTTGCATTTCTAACAAACTCCTAGGTTGAAGCTGATGGTACATTTCTGGAGACCCCACTATGAGTAGCAAGGGGACCAGCAGTTCTGGCTGCGTATTGTAGTGTTACCATGTGTAGGACTATCAGATTTGGCATATACAAATATAGGATACCCAGTGAAATGTGAATTTCAGGTGAAAAACAACTTTTTAGTATAATTATATTCCGTGAAATATTTAAAACATATTTATTATAAAAACATATTCCTTGTTTATCTGAAATTCACAATTACCTGAGCACACTCCACTTTATCTGACAATCCAACATGAAGAAAATTCTAAATGTCCATGCCAGAGTTCCTGCCCCAGCTATTCTGGTTGAATTGGTCCAGGGTGCAGCCTGGGCAAGTGGATGTCACAAAACAACTTATGTGATTTTAACACGCAGCCCCGGTAGAGAGTTACTTATAAAAAGTCACCCCCTTATTAATCAGGTGAGGACACTGAAACCTAGGGGATTGTATAATATGGCCAGTGGTAGAATGGGGATGACAATTTAAGTTTTAGGTACTCTTTGCCCTATATTCTCTCCATCTTGAGTTGAAAGCATGTTTCCTTCCTTGGGAGCTTAAATGGCACCCTCCATTGTGAACTTTATTGGTTCCTAGATCCCTGAGGTTGGGGGTCATCTCTCCTCATCTAAGTCACTCCTCTTGACCCCACAGACCTCATCCTAGTGAAGTATTCAGAGTGCATTTAGATATCTGCCTATTATGAATCTTAATTCATGGATGCTTTAAAATTCATTTATTCTCACCCTTAACCTCACATCTGGTTGCTTTAAAAAACAATGTGTCTGGGTGTCTGGGTGTCACCCCCAGAGGTTCTGATTTAATTGGTCTGGGGTGCAGCCAAGGCACTGGGAGTTTTGGAAAGCTCCCTGAGGGATTCTAGTGTGCAGACGGAGATGAACAGGACTGCTCTATCAGACCCTTCAAATGCAGTGGACCAGGGGCCTGTGCTCTAAACTTGTCTGTAAATGGTGGGTCCAGCTGAGCCCATCACAGATGTGTATAAATCAGCAACTTCAAAGGCTGGAAACACTGAGCTTGACTGCAGGGTAAACCTGGAATGCCTCATATGTTATTATTTCAAGACTTGTCAAGGGCTTCCCTGGTGGCACAGTGGTTAAGAATCCGCCTGCCAATTCAGGGGACATGGGTTCAAGCCCTGGTCCGGGAAGATCCCACATGCCACGGAGCAACTAAGCCCATGAGCCACAACTACTGAGCCTGTGCTCTAGAGCCCATGAGCCACAACTACTGAGCCCGTGTGCCACAACTACTGATACTGAAGCCCGTGTGCCTAGAGTCCATGCTCCGCAACAAGAGAAGCCACTGCAATGAAAAGCCTGTGCACTGCAAAGAAGAGTAGCCCCCACTCGCCGCAACTAGAGAAAAGCCTGCACGCAGAATGAAGACCGAACGCAGCCATAAATAAATTAATTAATTAAAAAAAAAAAGATTGCCAGTTTAAAGAAAAAAAAAAGGCTTGTCAAAGCATCTGAATCTGTTCTAATTAAGAAACACATAGTTTCCTTAGATTCCATCCTCTTAAAATACATATATGAGCCTTGTATGTATTTCCACTAGTCCTAGAATATCACGTTTCTGAGATGACATGCAGAGTAGACAGTTATTTAAAGTAATAATAAAGAAAGAGGTAGGAGGTGAGGAGTGGGAGAGAAAACCAGCATTTGGTTAATGTGAACTTTCTAACTAGCAGTTTCAAGGTGCTAGAAATACTTTCCTAGCCCCAGTCCTTCCCTGTGATCTTATACTTTTTCCACGCATCAGAAGAAAGTGGACCAGGTTCCTGCTTTAGAAACAGCTGCATATCAGGCCCTTTGTGAGGAAGGAAGAGTTCTTAAGCAAAGTATGTTGGCAGGAACTAGGACAATAAAGAGTAAGACTTTGTACTTTCTTCCCGCTTTCTTCTTCAAGAATTGAAATGCACTCAGAGCAAGCCAGGGATGGATTGCTACTATTCAAGACAGACAGATGAGGGTCCTCAGAAGTCTCAAATTTGCAGAGTATTATTTTCCACACTTGTGAAGGTTATTCATGGTTTTTCTATAGGGAAACCCAGTCTTTCCACCTGTCAAGGAGTGGTGAGTAATTAGAATAATAATTAGGCTTATTAATTAGCCTGATCCCATTGTATTAAACCCCATTACATCTCTAGAAGATTGACAAATTAGATTTAGATGACTAGATCATATGATTGGATGGTCACCAACTTATCCAAGCCAGACTTCCCAACTTCCATTTCAAAGGTTCTTCACAACTAAGAGCATCACCCATGATTTTGTTGTATGGTTCTTGTTTTATTCTTTAAATCAGATAGACTTTGATTCAACTCCTTCTAGGTTAATTGAGAGAAAACTAGGCTACACAGATGGAGAGATTTATTGACTCAGTACAAGGCAAGGCTAATCCCCCCATCAGTTTCAATGCACCTGAAAATCCTTAGAACTGTCCTGTAAAGCTGGGAAGTATCTGTAGTAGTGTATTCAAGAGTGTTATAATTTTCACCAAATTATGATATGTGCTTTGTAAATCTAGCGAAAAAAGCAAAAAGGAAAGATGTATTAGGTGGGCCATCTCTTTTTAAATGACTACTTGTCAGAAATATCTTTATAGAGATATTAATTTGTATTATGATCCCTTTTATTTTTCCTTTCCTCTCTTCCAATTCTTAAACACTCCTTTGTCTCACAGGAAGTTTATATCAGATGGTTAGAAACAGAAGTTATCTTTAGACTACCTGGGTTCTAAGCTCACGTTTTACACAGACTTGAAGCCTCTCAGACAAGTGTCATGGATATGAGGTGACCAGTAAAGAAGCTAAAACCAAAGAATATTTTGCCCCGCGTTGTACCCAAGAGACTAGAACCCTAGCGTGGGCTGTGTCTCTCAGAATTTGCAAAACCTGAGTTTGGGCAAAACAACTTTCAGAGTTTGGAGTCAATGGTTATCAAAGGATTTGCAGGCTTGGACAAGAAGTAGGGTTGTAAGATTTAGCAAATAAAGATACAGGACATTCAATTAAATTTGCATTTCTGGTAAATGTTGAATTGCTTTTTAGTATAAGTATGGCCATGCAATATTGGTGACACATTTATGCTAAAAGTTATTCATTGTTTATCTGAAATTCAAAATTAGTTGGATGCCCTGCATTTTATCTGGCAAACCTAGCAAGGTGGATTTCATTATTGATTATGATGGATTGACAGATCCTGGCTTCCATTTTCCAGAGAGCAAGCAAGCCTCCTTGATTCTTGGGTGTTACTAGGTCAGAGGAAGGGCTCCCCTTTAATGGCTGAGATATATTTTCCATGAGTTGGACAAGATGAAATCTCAGAATAAGATGTAATTATTTTAAAAGGTATTTCTTGCACATCAAAGTCTTTGATTGCATATGCATACTCATTATAACCATAATCCCTGTCTATCACAGACATGTTTCCTAGGAGATCTGGACTTTTGGTCACTTTCTTGTAGGAAGATGTAGAGGTGGAGGGAGAGAATCTTGAGGGTTTGTTCTTATTTTTTCTGAATGTGACAAGGGGTCGTTTTTCATGCTCTAAAAAGAGATTAGAACACTTCTGGTGCCATGTTTCTAAAATAGAAAATATCTGATATCACCAGAATGTCATTGGTGTCAATGGAAAGTGGACTTTATAACACTTCTCTTCAAAGAAATAAACATTGAGTTTTGTCCAGCAAAGTGTATCATGTCATGTAAGTATACCACAAATACATTAAAATCAGGAAGACCAGCTTTTCATGAAAAACCAAACACTATAAAGATTCTCAGGGAAATGGCTTACCCATTTGTCTACCCATATAGGGAAATGTCTACCCATATAGGGAAAAGAACTGTCTACCCATGTCTACCCACAAATGTCTACCCACAAATGTCTACCCATATAGGGAAAAGAACTGGACACAAGAGGTTCGTGAATATGGCCCACTAAACCAACCATGGCTCACATTGCCATTTGCAAGGCAGTGAGGGACCAATAATGGGTGAGTCTTTCATTTGTTTCTTGGATGGAGCATGGCTGCTGACTAATAGGTCGAGGATGAACCACAGCCTGGGACAGGAAGTGAAGAGGGATCCCTGTTCAGCTCAATCTAAAGGTGAAATCGAGGCAGGCAGATTATAAGGTTCCAAGAATCAGTTCAGGCCGGAAAAGAGGATTAACATCCCATCTCTCAATGACACTATGACAAAGTCTTTCTTGTTTAATTTTATTATTTTTTTAAAAATGAGCAACAGTCTTAAGATCCTGAGTTTAAAAGCCTGATCCTGGCCTGAGTCACTGACACCACTCCCTAACTGCTCTCCTCTGCAGGTGTGCTGTGGGGCTGCTTCCACTCACACCCAACCCTATCCCCTCCCCACATCCCCCAACTCCCCGGAACAATTGTAAAATTGAAGGAGATCCTCTCAGGGTGGTATAGCTTCAGGCATATGAATTCCTTCCAGGGCTCTCTGAGCTTGGAAGCAGTTTAAAGGTAAAAAGTTTGAAGAGTGAATGAGTTCCCAAGAATAAACAAGTTTCAAAGGAATATGAATGAGGGATTTTGTTTTTGTGGGATATTTTTTTAAATGACATTTGCTTACTTAATGTAATAACTCCTTGAATATATTGCCTTGAATGATATAATTTATTTACATAATTCTGGATTGGAAAACCATGAGCAAATTCAAAGAAAACTTCTGGAAAGAAGAAAACTTGTTTTTGTGAGGATTTTAGAATGAAATATATGAGATATGTATATATGTATATACACTGATGGCAGTGTGTAAGGCCATATTTCTAGCATCCGACAGTATTTACAAACAAGTGATTGTTGAACTGGGAAGGGATGGCCTCCCTCCAGAGTGTTATTTTGGGTTCTTGAAATCTTACTTGAAGTGACCCTTAGGAGTGGAGTCTACTTATTATTTGAAAGAAAGCATGTTTCATTCCAAAGTGTTAATGTCGAACGTACTAATTTTAAGTAATTGATGGATGACCTTTCTTTAATAAATAAATTCCATTTTTCCAAAAAAAAAAAAAACCAAAATACATACACACACATATATTTCTTTCTAAAATCCTCACAAAAACAAGTTTTGTTTTTGTGTATGTTTATATTATATATATGCAAATACATACATATCTGTATATATATACAGAAGTAGATATAGATTACATACATATATAGGTATAGAGAGATATAGATATATAGATATTTGGAAAAGAGGACAAAAATTAATTTAGATCATAAGCCAATTTCTAGCCTGTTTTAATTTATGCCAAATTATTTCTATGGGATTCAAAAGAAGATGGTGTTTTATAGTTATTCCAATCCAAGTTTCTGCTTTTTAAAGCATTTGCTACATTGACTGTTACAAAAGGAGGGAAGTCCTTTAAGTACTGAACATTCTAAACCTGAGTTAAGCTACACCTAGATTCCAGGATAATTGTTCAATCATTTGAGGGATTTGTCTATTTATTGGACATAGAAAAGAAGATTTGATGAGAAAACTAGAAATTATCTGCTCCAGATTGATGTCAGACAAGAATCATATAGTGATTTTGTTTTCTGTATGATTTTGAGGAGACAACATTAACAAACCACTCTAGAAGACTCCAGAGTCACTAAGGTTTATCTACTGGGAGTATCTGTCTAAGTGTAGATTCCATTGGTAGCCTCCTGCTTCAATAATTTCTTCCAAAGTTTCATTTCCCATGTCAGAATTCTTACCTGGCTTCTGTCTACAATAAAATATTAATAGTCGGTAACATTTCTGGTTCTGACACTGAAATAAGAATGGCAGAATAAAGTAATGAAAGCAGATTAATAACTGAAGTAGTTTTTAAAAGTATCCTTTCTTATGTGAACCCAACCTGCCTAGAAATTCAATAAGATGAGAGTTTTATTCATGAAAAATTATCTACTGGATGTCGTTTTGGGATTGGGAGAGTCAGAGAGAGTATAGAACTAGACTTTTCAAAAGACATCATAGATTTTCTTCTAAAGGCATCAAATAATAGATTCACATTACTGCTAAACGTCTGGCTTTCCTAGACTCATGTCCCAGCATGCGTAGCACACATGTCCCTGCTTAGCAAGAGCATCAAGGGGGAAATTCAAAGATAGAGTTGAGAAATGTGGAGGAAATGAAGCACTAGATTTCCTGAGAGATACATGAATTATAGAAAAAGATGAACTGGATTATTTTCAGGAGTGCTCTTATAGGTGGTAAACTGCAAATCTTTTGATAATTTTATTAGGAACAAGCACTTTGAAGTCACATTTGACTAGTATCTTGTGTTTTTACAAATGAGACCCTAAGGTGAGGCTGAGCCATTTGGCATACTCTGATTATTTTGGTCACATAGACATATTTAATAAGTCCACATGGAATATGAGTTTTGTAAAAATAAGAGTTATAAATTTCCTCTCTGATTCTTCATGTCTTGTTGGTTCATGCCCAATAAGTGAAGCTGGAATGATTTCTAAACTTGTTCAGATACAGGTCTACTACATAAATCCCTCAAAATATTACTAATAGTAACTTACATTGTCGAGTATTTTACAGCTTATAAAATGCTTTCTCAAATTATCATCTTTATAACACATCACTTTATTTCTGCCCTGCAATATCTGGAAGGCTGTACAAATATCATCTTTAACCAGAAAGCATACAGTCTATTTGGTTAACATACACTCACACTAACTTTAAGTTGCTTTTGAGTACAAATAGAACCATCCTTGAATGGGTAGTGGTCTTCCTTTCTCTTGCTTTTACAGCCATCTCTTCAATCTCTGGCTCCACCTGGTGGAATATTGTGAGGTCATAACTATGGGCATCATTGTTCCTGAATCTACCTTATGGGGCCAGTATTGTGATTTATGATCCTCCAAGGAAATAAAAGTATGTCTTTCAGAATCTGTAGATTGGATTACCTATTGTCCCCTCAAATTTTCTCTCGCTAATGTGACTGCCTCTTGGAGTGGAATATCTATTTTGCAAAAATACCCCTTTCCAGTAGGACTAAAAAAGAAATGACACACAAGTTAAAAGAGAACCCTATCCTGCCAACAATAGCTTACATTGTTCTTCTGTATTTCTCACTTCACTGAAACACATAAGAACATCTCCCATGAAGCAGGGTGGGCTAAGGGTGCTATCAAAGGAAAAACTGAGATTTATAGTATGAAAAACTGAAACTTCTGCTAACTGCATTTCCCCAAAACAAAACAAAAAAATTATGGAGGCAGAGACAATATCAAAAGGCAAGTGTTTTGATCCTCCGTGTAATGTTTATAACTTGTACATGACATTGCTTAAAATAAACAAGTTAGATCCTTCTTTTATTATGTTCCATAATATACATTTTACATATTTTTGAATATCTTAAATATTATGCAACAAAAAATGAAGAAAATCTCCTTCTCCAAAAAGATTAAAAAAGCAAAATCAAATGAAAGAATGGTATTAAAGTGAGTGTCACTTTATCCCTCCACAGCCACATCTTCTCTTCATGGTTGGAGGAGAAGCTTGTCTTGTTCTGTTTCTTAACCACTGTGGATCTTCCCACACTTAGGTTATGAGAAAGAGTTTCCCTCATGAGGGAGCAGTGAGAAAATCTGGGAGGTGGAGAGACAGTGGTGAGAAGATAACGTGACCCAGACTTCCACATCTTTTAGACCCCCAGTAGGCTGCCCCCTCTAGGACTAGGAGTATTAATTACCATATATTTTTAATAGACTATTTTAGAACAGTTTTTGTTTCACAGAAATATTGAGTGGAAGGTTCAGAGATCTCCCGTGGCACCCCCAGCTGCATATACCCACAGCTTCCCTCACTATCAGCATCCCCCAGCACAGTGGCGCATTTGCTACAATGGATGAACCTACACTGACACATCATTATCACCCAAAGTTTAGAGTTTACCTTATGTTTTCTCTTGGTGTTGCACCTTCTTTTTGTTCTGACAAATGTATAGTAACATGTATCTACTATTATTGTATTATACAGAGTAGTTTCACTCCCCTAAAAATCCTCTGTGCTCTACCTATCCATCCCTCTCTACCCCCCAACCCCTGAAAACCATTAATATTTTTACTGTCTCCACAGCTTTGCCTTTTCCAGAATATCATATAGTTGGACTTGTACAGTATGTAGGCTTTTCAGATTGGCTTTTTTCACATAGTAATATACATTTTAAGTTTCCTCCATGTCTTTTTATGGCTTAATAATTCACTTCTCTTTAGTGCTAGATAATATTCCATGGTCTGTATGTACCCAAGTTTCTTTATACATCAAACTACTGAAGGACATCCTGGTTGCTTCCAAGTTTTGATAAATTATGAATAAAGCTGCTAAAAACATATGTGTGCAGATTTTTGTGTGAATATAAGTGTTCAACTAATTTGGGTATATACCAAGGGGCACAATTGCTAGATCTTATGTAAAAATGTGTTTAATTTTGTAAGAAACTACTAAACTTTTTTGCAAAGTGGCTGTACCATTTTACATTCTCACCAGCAGTGAATGGGAGTTCCTGTTTCTCTACATCCTTGCCAGCATTTGGCAGTGTTAGTGTTTTGAATGTTGGCCATTCTAATAGGTGTATAGTGGTAGCTCATGGTTGTTTTACCAAGTGATTTTAAAAACAAACCTGCAAGGTGGATGGCAGTCACATTTCAGGAGATACATGGCTTGTGTTGTGTTCTTTCCAAGTCTCCATGCTAAGTAGAGGGCTTTCCTTTCTCCCTTGCTACTAACTATAGCTTAAGGGCCAAATCACTGATATCTTTGGGTTTGTCTTTTCTTTCCCAGATTAAGAAGGAATCGGGATAGCTTTCCAACCCTGACTGTGGAATAGAATCACCTGGGAAGCTTTTAAAAAGTGTTGTTCCCCAGGTACCACAACAGATTACTTAAATCAAAATCTCTGGGGGTGAGGCTTTGGCATGGTATTTTTTGTCTAAAAGCTTCCCATGAGATTCTAATATGCAGCTTTGATTGAGTCTTACTGGCTTGAGGACCTGTAAGATCTCTTTTCATCCTTAACCTCTGCACCATCCATTCCGCATTTAACAGTCTCCTCCACACTCCCCTTTCGTACATTATATAACAACCACTTGCTAACTGGATCTTCATTCTCAGATACCATAGTACAAGTATTCCAATTTCAATTTTTTATTTCTTTATGTGGCATCATGTTCTCTCCTGCCTTACTACTGAGGGAGTGGAGAGGAGATCTATAGATCCCTTAAGATCACCTAAATATACTATTTATATCAAGAGATAAACCGTCATTTACTTAGAAGAGTTGTAATTCTGTTTGATTAAAAAAAAGTCAGTGATATTAGTATTCCCTTACTTCTTATACAAACAAAATAGTGTTGGACCAGGGCAAATTAATTACCATAGCAAAAGGTACCTTGTTACCCTTTAATGCAGCTCTTTGGTATTGTTACAAATGTGTATGTGTCTGGCCAAGTTGAGTCCTCCACATTGCATGCCAATAATTTGTTTCTCCATGGACAACTTCCTTTCCCATGCCTTTGGAAATTATTTCAAAAAATTTACTTTTCTTCTCTTGACCCCTAGACATAACTTATACTGCATTCTAGGCACATAACCTTGAAGCTTTTTTTTTTTAATAAGAAACTTGATTAAGTCTACCGTTAACTTCTGACCTTACTACCCACTCACTTATCTGTTTCTGCATGCGTTTGCTCTTTTTTGCTGTATCTGTGGAAGAAAAGTTACTTTCTGCTCTGCATTGCTTATTATTCCTGCTATTGTCTCAATCATATGCCCTCTTACCTTTTCAGAGCCTTTGATTTCTTTTACTCATTTGTATCCAAATGTGGCTCAGAATAAATCTATGTCTTGATCTCTTAATAACTACTTCCACTTGGTTGTTCCACTGGCACTTCAAAAAAGAGTGCAAAAATGCCACCCCATTTTGCTTCGATTGTGATCTCAACAGGAGTAGTCATAAGAAATAAAGGTTCTTCATCAAGTAATACTTTTTGGTCATTAACTACATAAACTGTATATTTAAAGATGCATATGGTACAGTGCTTACCCCCGGAGCAGCTCACAAAACTCTTTGTTAATTGGGCAAATATGATATACGATATATAGTTATCCTACATGCACCCCAGTACACAGTCATCAAAAGAGTAAACAAGCAATGCAGTGTAAAGCACCTAGCACATGGAAGTCATTCCATCCTGCTGCTTATGGAGGAACTGGACTTTGGGCTAAGCCTTAAATCGTTAAACAAATTACAGGTACTTGTAGGGGTTGGCATTCCCAATAAGCAAACAGCAGTGAGTGAATATGGAACAGAGTTGTAGAAAGAAGTGTTTGAGGATAATGAGCAGGTGTCTATGTTGGTGGGGAGTTCTTCCAGGTCTTAAGAATGACTCACTCATTTAATTTCCTATAAATTAATTCGCAATGAGGTGTCAATGGCTCAATGATACATGGCCTAGGACATGAAAGGATTTTTCTAGATTAATGCTTCCATTCAAAGGGCTACATCTCTAAAGGTAGTGTTTTCAAATCAGATGGTAGGATGATTCGGGAGTCGGAGAAACTTTTAGCATCATCACTCAAACCATACCACAAAAGATAATTTGGTCAAGTCCCACTGAAAGATGAGCTGATAAAATGTTGGTTTTGAAATTGCTTTTTTATTATTGTTATTATTATTTTTAGCCGTTTGGAAATTATCTTCCTTCTATGGGGAGGTGAATGAATTTTAAAGTAATATGGTAATTGTATGTGAGTTTGTGTGCTTGTGAGTGTTACTGTGTTTATGCCCTGGGGCGTCCTAGGTGAAGGGCTCCCTTGAAAAATTCGAAACAAATAAATGAAATGAGAGCTGACCTAATTTTTTGCCTCAAACTGGAACAGAGTTCAAACTTTTGAGGAGGATCAAAAGCTTGATTAACAGTTGTTTATTTGTTTTCAGAGGCTTTGCTTCCCTCCAACTCAAAAAAGTAAAAGTGATCAAACACTACACTCTGAGAGAGACTCTTGTCTCAATATTTCCAACCGGGTTGAAACCAGAAAGTACTTGTGAGGCAATTGGGAAACCCAAGTGACTTGCAGCCTAAGGTCCAAGATTCAAGGGGTTAGGAGGAGTTCAGCTGTGTTTCATGTTGGCATCCAAGGAAAACATAGCAGTAATGTTGTGTTCAGTGGAACTGAGATCCTACAAGGGGAGAAAACATCATTATGTCAAAGAGAAAAAGTACATGGCATTTGTGTTTCCCACCAATGTCTAGGGGAAAGTACATTTATTGATTGGTTGAAAAGCAAAAAAAGACCCCTGGGATGTGTTGAGACCTGTGGGTTAACTTGAGGCAGCTGGTGTAAGGCATGAGCCATGAAGGAGAAGTTAGGGGACTTGGAAATGAGGTCCTTGTCTCACAGCTGTGTGACCTTGGGCATGCTGCGTAGCTCCTACAGAATTCGGTGTCTGAATCTGTAAAGTATTCACTTGTTCAGAAATACCAATGGCTTGTCCTTGTCTTGCAGGACACACTGAAACAGTACTTTCAATTTTTCTGAATTGGGTAAGAACCAATCATACCCTTGAGAACAGTAAAATTCAGGAGTGGGTCTTAAGACATACCAAAATCATTTTTAAAAAGAGATTAAGGGCTGTGAGAGTTTGGGGAAAGGAGGGGGTCATTTGGCTTAACTTCCATGCTTTGGAAGGCTTTATAAAAATAGAATTGAAAGTGGGTAGAGTTTTGGCATAGAGAAATTCATTGGGTGAAAGAAAGGCATTCCAAGCAGAGGTAACAACCATTAAAAAAAAGTTACCATGACAAGAAAAAGTAAGACTTGACATGGCAAATAACAAGTAGGCAAAAATGGGTGCATAAACTGGAGAAGCATTAGCAGATAACTTTGGAAACATCATTGAAGCCAAAGGATAACTGCCAGTTTAGATTTTATTTTATATGGAACAGAAGGTGAGTCCATTCCATTAATTTAGGTGAGCAGTGGTACGGCCTCACCAGCACAATGGTTGTGCTTATATAGAAAGGAGATTGTGAGTCTCAGGGTTACGATGGAAGTAGGATCAAGAAGATCTGGCAACTGAATGTGGCCAACAGGTGGGCCAGAGGAGTCAGAGAGCTAAGTCTTCATACTTGAATGACTTGGGAGATGGTGCAGTTAACTTGCGGAAATTGGGATAGTAGCAGGCTTGAGAGAGAAAATGGTGAGTCTGGTTAAGTTTGAGGTTAGAAAGACGTCTGGGTGAAGACGGGATTGTGAAACATAAGATCAAGAGCTAATGATGGCTTGAGACAACGATGGAGTCATTTGCATTGACATCATTGAAATCATGAAATTACTGGATATTGATGGCCATTATTAAATATATTATCCTGAGTCTGATACCAGCTGTACAGATATTTTTCCTGGGCTTTGTTGATAAGTTTCCAGTGGAAGTGTGGCTCTTGACAACTGGACTTTGTCCCTGGAACTTAGACCTTTCTCTACTGAGCTGAATTTCAACACGTACATGAGTTCTTCAAGTCTAATCCAGCTTCTGCCTTTCACTGCCTGTTTTGATCTCCCTGGTTTTCATCACGACTCCAATTCATTAAATCCTTGACCTATAGCTCCCATGTTGATAAGAGTTATAAATGCCTATCAAAATATTTTCAAAAGAAATATCAAAAGAAAAATGGATGTGTCAGGCTTTTGTCTGTATCTTTAGATTTCTGATTTTAACTCTTCAAATAAAACCTGTGTCTTCAGGATCTGGATGTATCATTTTAATACTTTCCATAAACAATATGCATTTTAATAATGTTGCATTTCCAAAGAACATTCCAGGAAAATTTCAGTGCCAAGAAAACATAAGAAATCCCTTCCCTGTACACATCACATTTTTCCTTTTACATTCTTCTAGAAGGGCTCATATAGATCATATAGATATTTAATAGTCAGAGACATATAAAGAGATAAGATGATACAATTATATGAGGTAGATGACCTGCCTTGAGGCCAGGCTTTAAAACTTTGTAGTTCTGTGACTTTTGATAAATCATGTCAGATTTCAGAGTTGCACCTCAGTAGTGTGAGAATACAATGAGGTATAGCACCATTCTCTGAAAGCTATAAATAACTAAGAAATATAAAATATCGTAACATTTGAAAAGGGCAGAATAAAGATAAATTATTCACCATAATCCAGAATATTAGAAGTAGCACTTACATAGTAATTTTACATTTATTTGTATTATCATTATTTGATTAATGCTTATAATCAGTATCAGGTTTCTAGCTACATGACGAAGAGTCTAAGCCATCTTTTGCTCATCATCATAAACCCAATAGTTTGTATTGCAAGTGCCATATAGATAGATGTTAAGTAAAAACTTTTGAATGAATAATTGAATACATTGTAACTTAAATTTAGTCATTTTAGTGTAATAAAATAAACAATTTAAATTATAAAAACCATTTCCCTTCTAAAATTCAATATAGAGGATGGTACAAATTGCTACAAGAGGAATTTGGATAAAATGTATGGATGAAAAATCTATGGCAGCAAAATGAAGAAGTTTTGAAATGAGAGATGACTGAAAAAACTTTGAGGCCTTAGCCCTGTTTTCCTCTGATTCTGTAGCTAGAATAAACCACCACTGAATTGATCTCTTACTAAATAGTCTTTCTTGTGTTATAATGTTATATTCCCTTTGCTTTGTCTTTTGTGTGCTACTATGTAAAACATACGTTCTTTGAAGAGCAAATAACACTCACATTTCATCCTCTTTTCTATTACTCCTTGAAGTTTTATCTTCATCTACATAATTTTATTGAATTTGCTCTCAAAGAGTTCCCTGACAGCTTTATAGAACATTTCTCTTGCCTGTACTGATAACCTCTCCTTTCTTGAATCTCACTTCCTTTGGCTTCTACAATAAATATATTTTTAAAATTTTCCTCCCTTTTTAAACTTTCTTTGTCACCATGTTTTTTTTTTTTTTTTTTGCAGTACACGGGCCTCTCACTGTTGTGGCCTTTCCTGTTGAGGAACACAGGCTCCGGACGCGCAGGCTCAGGCTGCCATGGCTCACGGGCCTATCCGCTCCGCGGCATGTGAGATCTTCCCGGACCGGGGCACGAACCCGTGTCTCCTGCATCGGCAGGCGGACTCTCAACCACTGTGCCACCAGGGAAGCCCGTCACCATGTTTTTTGACCTTATCCCCAACAACCTCAAATAGAGGGACTCCAAGAACGTCTTCAATCTCTTCTAGTTTTTCTACACAGTCTTCCTTCACCTGCATAGAGCAAGTTTCAGTAGCCACTTGGACATCTTGACATGGGTATATTCATAATATCCCAACTACCTTGGACTATAAATCACCATTCAGCACTCAAACGTGACTCTTTCTCTTCCCCTCTTTTTCCTTCTTCACCCCATATTCAATAAGAGTCCTGCAAGTCTTACTTCTCAGTACCCATTATGTGACTACAATTTTTCTGCCCCAACTATCACAGCCCTTGTTCCATTGGGCTTTATTATAATAATAGTGTCTTATTACCTTACCTCTGTTTCATGGGATATACTTCTGCCAAAATGATCAATCTAATATTTAGATCTGCATATGCCTCTCCTCTCCCTACTAAGTCTCTAAAGTGAAAAGTTCTACCATATATGATTTTTAAAAATAAGCCTCCAAACTGTTTTTCAAATCTCCTTTATTTTTACTTTGTAAATTATATAATATGTAATTATTATTATAGCACATATACCATGCACTTCACCCATTCAGAGTGTACTATTCAATGTTTTTTAGTATGTTCACAGCATTGTAACCTACACCACAATCAATTTTAGAACATGTTCATCACTTTCAAAAAGAAATGACATATCCTTTAGCAGTCACCCTATCAATGTCCCCTATCCACCCCCAATCCATAGGGGGCCTATGTAACTATCTACTTCCTGTCTCCATAGATTTTCCTATTATGGAAAATATTTTCCTATTTCATAAAGATAAAATCATTTGTATGTGGTCTTCTTTCACTTAGCATGTTTTTAAGGTTCATCCATGTTGTAGCATGTATAAGTATTTCATTCCTTTCTATTGTAAAACAATATTCCATTGTATGGATAGACCATTTTTATTTATCATCAGTTAGTTGCTAGTCTCCTTTTGCATTATTTTTTCTTCTTGTTATATATTGTACTCTTATCCTTACAATCTTAAATTCCTTTTTCTCAGATTCTTAGACTTGCATGTACCTGCTTTGTTTTAGGGTTAATTGTTTACATTTCTTTCTTTTTTTTTTTTTTTTTTTTTTGCGGTATGCAGGGCTCTCACTGTTGTGGCCTCTCCCGTTGCGGAGCACAGGCTCCAGATGCGCAGGCTCAGCGGTCATGGCTCACGGGCCCAGCCGCTCCGCAGCATGTGGGATCTTCCCAGACTGGGACACAAACCCGTGTCCCCTGCATCGTCAGACAGACTCCCAACCACTGCACTACCAGGGAAACCCAAGAGCTAATTGTTTACATTTCTTAATTTCCAGTAGATTTTAAGACAATTCTTTACTCTTCCTTAGTTGTTATATTCCTAGAATTATTTTTTTTTCCCCATGGATGCTCAATTCCATTCAATGGAACTGTATTAGGTCTACTGTTTTCAGTATTTTGAAACTTAGGAATGTTATAAATATAGTAAGTATATTACTATGTGTATGTGTGTGGGATAGTAAGTATATTACTGTGTGTGTGTATAAAATATAACTGTAAACTATACTACATTGTATATATATTATACTATAGGTTAACTATATTGTATGGTAACTACATACTATAATATAGTGCAGTTTATGCAAAAATAAACACTATATATATATGTATATATATAATATACATATATTATATATGTGTGTGTGTGTATATATATATACATATATATATACATATATATGTGTGTGTGTGTATATATATATATATATATATATATATATATATATATATATGGTATCCATGATGTCCAGATGTTTAAGACTACGATCAGGTACCATATGGTCATTATGCTTATATAATTGATTTGATGCCCTTTATATATGGAATCATATTATTCCTGGCATAAATAAATCCTTGATGATAGATTATCTGTATCAGTTATTTGGAATTCCTTTGCACAAAGGTTTGTCTTTTCTATTTATTTACTTAGATCAGTGTGCATGCATGGATACTCATATTTTGGATTATCACTCAATACTTTGTTTTATTTATTTATTTATTTAGCTCAAATTTTTCCAGTGTTGGCTGTTGAGGAGTCTTTCAGAAATGCCTGTGCCCTTTTGGCATTTCCCATCTTTGTTTTTTGTTGTTTGATTGTTTGTTTTAGCACTTCCTTATTTTCTGGCACCACAAGATACTCCAGGCTCATTTTGCATATTCCTTGCCTATGTCATACAATCAGCCATTTCTCCAAGGAGACCTCGGTTCCTCTTGTTGGAGAACAGCATTGAAAACTAACATCTGGGTGCTAGATGTGCTTGTTGCTTCTGAGGTGTGACTGTTTCTAGGTTCTCTCAGTTGACAGTGCAAGAAAATATATGTTTATATATGAACCCATGTATACACACACACACACATATATATATAAACATTTATATGCATAACCATTTGTATCTATATTAAGCTAAACATGAGTTCATACATGTCAAAAGAAATCAGCAGTGAGAGATGAAGGGTTTGTACCAGGATCCTAGAATTTTCTAGAAATGAGCAGGTTACAAGTACTGCTCTAAATGTTAACACCTGTTGCATTTATATTATTTCCCTTTGCTATCATGTCAGTGAAACTTCAGAAGTACATTCTTTGCAACTTGTATAACATTTTCCATTTTTCAGGTTTTACTTATCAGGCTTGTGAGCCAATTCAAACAATGTTTGTCACCCCTATTACCATTTATTTTGCTTTTGGAGCAAACTGAATAAAACAACAAAATGAAAACTGACAGAAAAGAAGAAAAAAAAAGACAAAGATGTCTCCAACTTGAATTCAGTACCACATGGCTCATTCTACGCTCCCTTTTGCCTTGTATGTGTGTAACCTCCCACCGCAATGGTGACAAACCTGGTTCCCACCCACCATCTCCCATGAATTTACTAAATTGTTTGATTCCTGTATACCCATATAGGGGTTTCAAAAATTTTAACCCATACCCTCATGAGAAACAACTTTAGCAACTAGTGTTTGATATTCTCATATATCTCTGTTCCACTGATTGAGTTGGAACAGCAACCCAAAATAAAAGCTAGTCTTAGGCATTTTATAATCTAGAACAGCAGTCCCCAATCTTTTTGGCACCAGGGACCAGTTTTGTGGAAGACGATTTTTCCACAGACTGGCCCGGGTGGGGGATGGTTTCAGGATGATTCAAGCACATTACATTTATTGTGCACTTTATCTCTATTATTATTACATTGTAATATATAATGAAATAATTATACAACTCATCATAATGCAGAATCAGTGGGAGCCCTGAGCTTGTTTTCACCACCACTCACTGATAGGGTTTGGATATGAGCCTGCAAGCAATTGATTTATTATGGTCTCTGTGCAGTCAAACCTCTCTGCTTATGATAATCTGTATTTGCAACCACTCCCCAGTGCTAGCATCACTGCCTCAGTTCCACCTCAGATCATCAGGCATTAGATTCTCATAAGGAGCATGCAACATAGATTCCTCACATGCAGAGTTCACAGTAGGGTTCACGCTCCTATGAGAATCTAATGCCACCACTGATCTTACAGGAGGTGGAGCTCAGGTGGTAATGTGAGTGATGGGGAGCAGCTGCAAATACAGATGAAGCTTCGCTCACTTGCCTGCCACTCACCTCCTGCTTTGCAGCCTGGTTCTTAACAGGCCACGGACAAGTACCAGTCCGTGGCCCAGGGGTTGGGGACCCCTGATCTAGCAGAACAAGTCCTCCAAGAAAGTCTAAGCTGTAACATACACTGGCCTAGTTTTTTAAATGGGAAAAAATAAGATGCAATTCAGCAAAGTATAAAGGATATAAAAAGCATCACAGGTAGGCAAGACCCTGGAAACAATGGAACATTTTCTAACTTAGAGCAGTGCCAGCAACTGACAGTAGATGTGCAAGACCCATTTTGTTAAGTCACTCATGGATTTAGAGTGTTCTCTCACTTTAAACTGAAGTTAATTAATTAGTGCTTCCTCCTAATCTGACAGAGGACCATGAAGTAGAATTCCAGGTCTTTACAAAACCAGAAGTGTTCAACAAGCTCAGTGGGTCCAAGCTTAGGTTCACTTCTTCTTTAAGAAAGTTTTACAGGTGTGACATTAGGTTAGGGGCTGGAGGGCCAGAGAGAATGAGGAAACTAGCCACAGCACTGAGAGGGGCTTACCTAAAATTCCTACAGTCCAGGAGTTATTTTTGATGGATCTTCCCAGGAAAGGCACCTGTTCAAAATAACTGGCTATTTTTTTTTTTTAGCAAATAGCATCCCATTCATAATTTCTTTTAAAAGTATATCACTTCTGCTAAGGAGGAAACGGAAACTGCCCATTTCAGGATACAACATTATTTTTCATTTCTCCCAGTCCCCTTATTGTGTTTCTTCTTCATGTTCAAATACATCTGGCCTATAGCACAGTTTCTTGTTTATACTGTTGTTCACCTTTCTTTGCACAATTCATGCTAGGTCTCATTAGTAGGATGTTAATCATATAATAGGTGATCTACTAATATCCACTAATATTGAGTGGGAAGTACAATAATTTCATAAGAAAGAGTAATTCAACTTTATAGTTTTTACTCACAGATTTCTCTCATAAAAGGGAAAAATTTCCTTGAGTTTATTTAGATAAGTAGCTTTCTGTCATGAACATTCATAATCCTAAAAGCGAGTTTTTAAGAGTTAGTCCAAAGAATGATATTGTCCTTTGAGTCTCTGAAAGCTGAGTTTACTCATGTTTCCTGCAAGATTTTTTTTTTAATATCATAGGATTTTTCATCATATTTTGGAACTGGTTATATTGTTTAGAAGTCCTCATTGTAAAATAATGGCCCAGCTGCATCAGAATTGACTTGAGGAGATTAAAAAAAAAAAAAAGAGGTTCCAGAGTCATACCTCCAGGGTTTTGGATGCAGCAGGTTTGAGGTAAGCCTTGGAAATCTGTCACTTTAAAAGAGTCTCCCAAGTGTTTCTGATGGGAAGTTGGATCACATCCTGCCTCTTATTCTGCAATAGGTGGTTAGAAACTCTCAAGGCTCTATCCTTCCATTAGCAAGAGGTGTTAGTCCTGAATCAAGTCGTTCTCCACATGTGAGTTACACCAGGAGACTGTTCATCTCAGACCTCCTCCAGAGACTGTGTTTGGTTTGCCTTTCTCACTGGTAGTAGCACCAGGCTGTAGGGATGAACTGGATGGCTAAAATGCAAAATTTATATTTGGAAACCATACAAGAGAAAGCCAGTTTCAACACAGATGAGTGATAAGCTTTCCATAGCATAGATTTATCAGGATTTCTCCATCCGTTAACAAAACTGCCTGGTAAATTCTTAATGGCAAATAACTCTAGGTTTTCCAGCATTTGGGGAAGGTGGTTTATAGCCCTTTACATTCTACCTGTGTGCCTTGTGAAGTACAATCCAGTGTTTACCACACACCTTGCTCTGACAAGCTCTGAGCCCCAGGGAACAGCGCCATCTGCTGATAACCTGGGACATAGCTTACATGAAAACAGGGTGAGTTGAGTATTTGGAAAAGAGGTACATGTTAATTATTTATTTCCTGGCTTTCTTTCCACTGCTGCTATAACACCCTACTGCCAAGCGCCAGGCGCTCTTAAGGGTGAACAATTCTCTTTGAGTGCCTTGGCTTTCGCTAAGGTGTATTTTCACATATTTTTAAGCCTTAGACAGACAACTCTGCCTATAGGTGCTCATTCATGATCCAGGGAAGCTTAGCACTTGGAGTACCAAGAACCAGAGCCAATACGGAACCAAGGACAAGGTGTGGCCCTTTGGCCCATGGCGGCTTTGATGGTTTATGGAGAATGTCCTGGGAGTCTGACTACAAGAGGCTATGGGGAATTTCATTTCCTGAACAGTTTTTCTTTAGGGCCCAACAACAGCAATCCACAGTTTGAAGTTACCATATTTGCCATTTCCTGTCTGACAGGACAAAGTAGATCCCAGGGAAGCCCAATTTTGGTTAGGTTAAGTCCTTTAAGAAATGAGGTGCTACTTTTCCCCTTGGTAGTTTATTTATGTGTTTGTTTTAATGTTAGAGCCCATCCTTTATAATATCTTCCCCAGGACGAGGAAAGGGAAATGTTGAAAAGAAAAACTGTGCGTGTGTGTGTGTCTGTGTGTGTGTGTGTGTTCTAACAAGGCCTTTGAAAGATAAACATTTGATGTAGGGAGATGTTGATAGTAAGAAAGTCATAAGCAGGTTTCATTCAATTTTTCTAAAAATATTTGGCTTTCAAAATTAAACCCACTTAAAGTTTTCCTCCTTGTATTTTCTTAGTCATTTTGACATATTGTAGGGGGTTTCACTGTGTGATAATAATGTTATTTTTATGTAGGTTTTAATAGTGAAAATGAAATCAGTAGACCTCACTGCCCTCCACACAGCTGAAAGTGCATTTCTCTGCCCAATTCTTCCCACACTCATGAAAAAATACCAAATTTAAAAGTAAAGTTCAGCACTTAAGCTCTTGTGAGGTCCTGTAATATTTGATCACCATGAAAAAAATCTATAGCATATATTACAAATAAGAGTGGGAATAAGTGCAGATGGAACTAATTAGAGTTTTCCAGTTTGATTTCACCATTTGCAAAATAAAACTTTATTTTTGAACTGTGTTTATTTTTTCTGTATTCAAAAAGTATATAATCCAATTTTCACTGCTGCAAGGACAGAAGTGGCATAAACACACTCACATGAAAACTCTTTTTCTAAATTAGCACAATATGGGGCTACTTAATTCCAAGTGCTTTAACTTAAAACTTTGCTAGTTTAAGTAAATCAAATTCGATATTATTATAATAATGATTATTAATAATAGTGAAATGTATTGAGAATACTGTTAGGCTATGTTTCTGGGACTTTTTGTGCAATAATTCATTTAATCCTTACAACAACATTGTGAGTTAGATTCTATTACTCTTTCAATGAGGACATCGAGAGGTTAAGTACCTGGCCGAGGGGTGCATATGTCTAGTAAATGGTGGAGCTGATAGAGATAGAGATACAGATACAGGTATATAGAGTCAGGGCTGGGACTAGAGCCATATGTCCTGAGTATGCTTCCTTAAATTTTTTGTTCTGAGGTGCCTCACCCATATGATCCTAGTCCTGGTCTTGCGATATCTATCAATTTCTCTATCTATCGTCTATCTATAGATCCATACTGACAGGTATAGATAGATACATATATACGTGTGTGTGTTTAGAGATAGAGAAAATGAATGAATAGATATGGAGAGGGAGAATAAGGTGAAAAAATATTAATTTGCTGTTTTCTTTTGACTTTCTGTATGTGACTTTCTCCTTGACCAGCCTTCCTGATTACTCAATTCCTGGGGGCTGGTGATCAGATCTGCCTTGCTCTCCAAGAACTTTTAGTTTCATAAGCTAAGTCATACACATGCGTGCACACGTATACCAATGGTTTTAAAGTGCTCAGTGATAGAAAACGTTCCCTTTAGTAGTTGAGAATTGGAGCAAGTTCTTCCACACGAGGGTGTGGAAGAAAGAGGAAAGGCTCTGGTAGAAGAGATAGCATTGTGGACACTCAGGCAGATGCAAATGGGAGGAGAGCATTTCACCAAGGTGAGCTGTCAGTGTGGGGAGCAGGGGAGGGGCGTGTGAAATACTGGAACCCTTTTCAATGTTTTCTCCCTCTTCTCAGTTTTACCTACCTGTCTTTATGCAGTTGAGATAACTTACCTGTCATGGTTTCCTTGGACTGTTTCTCCCCTTTCCTTTGTTAATTTCATGTTAATTTCAGCATGCAGTAATAGAGCACAACACTGAAGTGTTTCAGGTCTGGAGAGACTGCTTCCTGCTGGAGGATTCCGACTGCCACTTTCCAGCTGCATTAATTCAAAAGAAGATGAGAAGGTGAGAAATGAGGCAGGAGCAGGTTTTTGCAGCAAACAAGAAAACAGGGAGAGAATTTCAAGAAAGAGATAGCAGGGAGGTGGAGGGCCACTGACAGACTCAAAGGCTACAGTGAGGACAAAATAGAAAACAGCTGAGAGAAGACCTTTTCCAATATGTGGGCCCCGTGTGTGATTTTAAATTTCCCAGGAACCACATCAAACAAGAAGCAGGTAAATTTAAGCTTAAAAATGGGTTTTAATTAACCTAGTTATCATTTAACATATAATCAAGATAAAAATTTAAGTTTTACATTCTCGATTTTGTACTGTCTTTGAAATCTAGCACATATTCTACACCAACAGCACATCTCAGTTCAAAAGAACCACATGTCAAGTGCTCAGGATCTCCCTTTGGTTCTCAGCGGCTGTATTGGATGACCCTGATTTAGACAACAGTGAGAAAGCATAGGTGGAGAAGTGAGACTGGAGGTCAAATTCTGAAGACTTAGGAGAGACTGGATGGTAAGGATGTAGGAGCAGAGAATGTGAGCTTCTCTTTTCAGACACTTAAAGGGCAAAGAATTGAGACTACTTTTTATTTTTTTGTTTCTATTTTATTTTTTAATTGAAGTATAGTTAATTTAGTTTCAGTTGTACAGCAAAGTGATTCGTTACACATACACATATATATGTATTCTTTTTCAGATTATTTTCCATTATAGGCTATTAAAACATATTGAGTATAGTTCCCTGTGCTATATACTAGGTCCTTGTTGTTTATCTATTTTATATTTAATACTGGGTATACGTTAATCCCAAACTCCTAATTTATCTCCTCCACCCATTCTCTTTTTTTGGTAACCATAAGTTTGTTTCCTATGTCTGTGAGTCTATTTCTTTTTCTTTTTTTTTTAACGTCTTTATTGGAGTATAATTGCTTTACCATGGTGTGTTAGTTTCTGCTTTATAACAAAGTGAATCAGCTATACATATACATATATCCCTATATGTCCTCCCTCTTGCATCTCCCTCCCACCCTCCCTATCACACCCCTCTAGGTGGTCACAAAGCACCGAGCTGATCTCCCTGTGCTATGTGGCTGCTTCCCACTAGCTATCTATTTTACATTTCGTACTGTATATATATCCATGCCACCCTCTCACTTCGTCCCAGCTTACCCTTCCCCCCACTATGTCCTCAAGTCGATTCTCTACATCTGCGTCTTTACTCCTGTCCTGCCCCTAGGTTCTTCAGAACCATTTTGTTTAGATCCCATATATATGTGTTAGCATAAGGTACTTGTTTTTCTCTTTCTGACTTACTTCACTCTGTATGACAGTCTCTAGGTCCATCCATCTCAGTACAAATAACTCAATTTCGTTTCTTTTTATGGCTGAGTAATATTCCATTGTATATATGTGCCACATATTCTTTATCCATTCATCTGTTGATGGACACTTAGGTTGCTTCCATGTCCTGGCTATTGTCAATAGAGCTTCAATGAACATTGTAGTACATGACTCTTTTGGAATTATGGTTTTCTCAGGGTATATGCCCAGTAGTGGGATTACTGGGTCATATAGTAGTTCTGTTTTTAGTTTTTTAAGGAACTTCCATACTATTCTCCATAGTGGTTGTACCAATTTACATTCCCACCAACAGTGCAAGAGGGTTCCCTTTTCTCCACAACCTCTCCAGCATTTATGGTTTATGGATTTTTTGATGCTGGCCATTCTGACTGATGTGAGGGGATACCTCATTGTAGTTTTGATTTTACATTTCTTTAATGATTAGCGATGTTGAGCATCCTTTCATGTGTTTGTTGGCAATCTGTATATCGTCTTTGGAGAAATGTCTATTTAGGTCTTCTGCCCATTTTTGGATTGGGTCGTTTGTTTTTTTGATATTGAGCTGCATGAGCTGCTTGTAAATCTTGGAGATTAATCCTTTGTCAGTTGGTTCATTTGCAAATATTTTCTCCCATTCTGAGGGTTGTCTTTTCATTTTGTTTATGGTTTCCTTTGCTGTGCAGAAGCTTTTAAGATTCATTAGGTCCCATTTGTTTATTTTTGTTTTTATTTCCATTTCTTTAGGAGGTTGGTCGAAAAGGATCTTGCTGTGATTTATGTCATAGAGTGTTCTGCCTATGTTTTCCTCTAAGAGTTTTATAGTGTCTGGCCTTACATTTAGGTCTTTAATCCATTTTGAGTTTATTTTTGTGTATGGTGTTAGGGAGTCTATTTCTGTTTTGTAAATAAGTTCATTTGTATCATTTTTTTAGATTCCACAAACAAGTGATATCATAAACTAGTTTTTAAATACTTCTCTTAAGATAACCGAGGTGAGGTTCATGGAAAGGGTCAACACATGAAGAATGAAAACCTAAAGACATGAGGGAGAAGTTGTGAGGCAAGCATTCTCCACTGAGGGTGAGACCTAGAGTGTCCGGGACCACCACCATGAGTGTTTTGGTTCTGCATTTTGCTCTTGTCTTCAACAGGCCTGCTTCCCTCACAAGTTAACTAAATGCCTTCCTGGAGGCATTAGGGTTTGCCCCTCTTAAGGGCCCGGGTGGCCAAGTTTAACTTGACAAATGAGAGATTCTTTTTTGTGAGAAGAGAAGATGATTTGTTGTGAGTATGTCGGTTTTATTCTGAAAACCCAGAGTTTGAGTAGGTTATCTCCTGTTTCCATTGTCTTAGATTCACCCATCATCCATTCATCTACTCATGCTTGAACAATATAAAATATTTTTTGAATTCTTACTAATTTTTTCCTCAAAAACTTCTAGTAAATGCAGTAATTCTTTCCTTCTTTCATTCATAACCTTAAATGAGCCCCCTCACTCACTTTCTTTTGTCTCTTTTTCCATCAATAGGACCAACTTAAGGCAAATTTTTAAAATGATGAATTTGATTTTTGGCATCTTTCCATCTTGTTTTATGCACCCTCTGTTTTCTAGTGTGAACTTATCCTTTTTGACCTTGCCCCAAGATCCATGTCATCTGAACACAGTGGTTCAGCACCACTGTGTCAACACTGCCACCATCTTTCATACCAACACCACCATCAACAACAACAATTAAACTTTTCTGGTTCTACTGGAAACTCCACTACTTATTAGGAGAAAAAACAGAGGAAGTAAATGTAAATCAATGATTTTGATGCCTTTAACTTTTCCAGAAGCACTGGTATTCTAAAAAGAGAATGGTCATTAACACACATGGATCTCTGTTTGTTGAACAACAAAGTGAGTGACAATATCTTCTTCTCCAGCATTTATATATTTTCAGGTATGTACCAAGTTGAATGAATCTTAGAGTAAACACCTGTATACCTACCACCTAGATACTACCGGTATCATTTTGTTATATTGCTTTCTCACATATCTGTGCATTTGTCTCTCTATTCTTCAATTAATCCATATTATTTGCCTGTGCATTTCAAAGTAAATTGCTTTATGCAGACATCAAGATACATTCCCCTAAACACTTTAGCAAGCATATCATTAACTAGATTTCAACATTTGTTTTGAGATAAAATTTACATGCAATGCAATGCAATGGAATCATAAATGTATTTTGTTACTTAACTTTGATGAATTCAAACAACCATGTAGCTCAAGTCTCTGTCCAGATTGAGAACATTACCACCATCCTGGAAAGTTCTCTAAGAGCAGTAATTCTCCTGATTTTTTTCCACCATAGATTTATTCTAGACTTTCATATAAATAAGGCTTCTTTCATTCAACATGTGATTTTTGAGATTCAGACAATATCATGTATTTTATTTAATTTTATTTATTTATTTAACATCTTTGTTGGGGTATAATTGCTTTACAATGGTGTGTTAGTTTCTGCTTTATAACAAAGTGAATCAGTTATACATATACATATGTTCCCATATCTCTTCCCTCTTGCATCTCCCTCCCTTCCCCCCTCCCTATCCCACCCCTCCAGGCAGTCACAAAGCACCGAGCCAATATCCCTGTGCCATGCGGCTGCTTCCCACTAGCTATCTACCTTACGTTTGTTAGTGTATATATGTCCATGCCTCTCTCTCGCCCTGTCACAGCTCACCCTTCCCCCTCCCCATATCCTCAAGTCCGTTCTCCAGTAGGTCTGTGTCTTTATTCCTGTCTTACCCCTAGGTTCTTCATGACATTTTTTTTCTTAAATTCCATATATATATATCATGTATTTTAGACAGAGCGCTCCCATCCCTGCCCCTGCTCCTGCTCTCCTGGAGGAGCTCACACCTCCTCCTCTCACCTCTTCTTGCTCCTCACCCCACCTCCTGCTCAGTATCTGCTTTGGTTTTTACTAATAAATCAAGTTTGTTGTAAAGTTCTAACTGTTGCTGTTGCTCTTATTTTGAATTCCTACAGGACTTGCTTAACATCAGAATGCTTACATATCAGAACAATTTTTCATATTATATCATTTAAGTAGTATTATTAATTTTCTTTTTTGGATATCTCCATTTAGCATATATAAAGAAGACATGGAAAATGACTGTGAGAGAAAGGATCCATGTTATATACTGTGACCTGATGATGTGATCTCATTGAGGCTGGGAGCATTAGGGGTCTGATGATGGTCTGGTTTCCTCATGAGCAGAGCTGCAGCATGCACCCTCCCCCAAACTAGATAAGCTATCACTTGTCTCTGGCCAGAATTGGCCAAGATCTTGAGGAAGGTGACAGATGCTGCCAAGCTCCTATGCAGAGATATGAACTATGGCTAGGAACGACTCCTTCCTTGCTAAGAGATGGCATGTGTTAGGGATGGGCCAGGAGAGTGGATGACTGTAAACCCATAATTGTATAATTCAAGGGCTGCCCTCAACAGCAAGTGATTACTTCTGACATCATAGACCAACCAATGTCTTCGTGATGCTCTAACCCCCAATGCCTCCTGTTACACTGAGTCAGGCAAGAAGAGCAAGTCTCTCCAGATTGAACAGGGGAAATTTGGGATAAGCACCTACTGAGAAACTTAAGCTTTGATCTCAAGAAATGAAAATAAAAAGGATCAGCAAGAATATTTCAGGAGCCTTAAACATGATCTTTTCTTAAGCATCTTGCTTCCCATTTAATTTAATTATCATAGCTCCAAGATTATGTTTTGCAAAAGGATTTAGAGACATATTTTAAATGTTATATGTATATATATGTCTGTATATTTTCATTTTCTTCTTCTTGTAATTTGTTGGCATGAAATCAAAGATTATTATAAGAATGTCTTTCATTTAGGGTGAGAGCAGTTATCTTTGTTTCCTTTCCTTTCCTTGATCTCATCAGATCAGAGTGGGTTTTACTAGAGTGAAATCATAGCTTTATTAGTCATATCCTAATGCTAGGAATGACCATGCCCTTGTGAGTGACTACAATGAATGGAGATTAGGCTTAAAACGTAAATCTCAGACTTGTGGGTATTTTCTTCTCCATGTTTTTTTTTTTTTAATATATCAGAAAGGAAAGATTTAACTCATTGGAGTTATTTTAAGAAAATCAATTTCCATAAAAATTACTCACTCATAAATTTATACTTCTCTTCCCCTCACTGCATAATTGGTTTCCAGTGTTCAGCTTAGCTCTCTGCTCCATGGTTTCATAAAACTTTTATTCCTGGTATTTTTCTGATCAAGCCATTCTTCTGCTAAAAGACCTGGCAGCTCTTCATTGCCTGAAGGATAAATTCCAAAATTCTTAGTGTGGCATTCAAGGCTTTTCAGAAGCTGGCCCCAAACTATTTTTCTAACTTTACTTCTCCCTGGGCATTCTTGCCCAGTTTCCTCCCATTTCCTTCCCAGTTCCTATAATTCTTGCATTCTTTTGTCGCTTCCCTATGTGCAAAGGGTTTTTTGTGTGTGTGCAATTTCCTACCACCACAGTTAGATGAGTATGTGTCTGTCCGCTTATGTTACTGGCGCCTCCTATGTCAGAAGATAATCTACAATCTACTCACGTTTTATAGGATTTTTTAAAATTGTAATAAAATAAACATAACATAAAATTTACCATCTTAACCATTTTTAAGTGTACAGTTCAGTGCATTAAATGCATCCACATTGCATTAAATACATCCACATTGTTGCACAATCGTCATCACCATGCATCTCAAGAATTTTGCGTCATCCTAAACTGGAACTCTGTACCCATTAAACAATAACTCTCCATTCCCCCCTCCCTCCAGTCCCTGGTAGCTTCTATTGCACCTCCTGTCTCTATGAATTTGAATGCTTTATATACCTCATATAAAGGCAATCATACAATATTTTTGCCATTTGTGTCTGGCTTATTTCTCTTAGTATAATGCCTTCCAGGTTCATCCATACTGTATCAGAATTTCCTTCCTTTTTAAGGTTCAGTAATATTCCATTGTATGTATATTATAGCACATTTTGTCTATCCATTCATTCACTGATGGACATTAGGGTAGTTTCCACTTCAGGACTATAATGAATAATGCAGTGAATATTGGTATACTGTTTGAGTCCCTGCTATCAATTCTTTTGTGTATATGTCCAGAAGTGGAATTGTGGATCAAAAGTGGATCAAATGGTAGTTTTATGTTTAATTTGTTGAAGAACTGCCATACTGTTTCTACAGTGGCTCTACGATTTTACATTCTCATCAACAGTGTACAAAGGTTCCAATATTTCCACATCCATGGCAAGCCTTGTTTTCTGGTTTTGTTTTTTGTTTTTTACAATAGCCATCCTAATGGATATGAAATAGTATCTCATTATGGTTTTGACGTGCATTTCCCTAATAATTAGTGATGTTGAGCATCTTTTCATGTGCTTATTGGTCTTCTTTGGAGAAATGTCTATTCAAGTCCTCTGACCATTTTTTCAGTTGGATTGTTTGCTTTTTCGTTGTTGAATTTTAAGAGTTTTCTATACCTTCTGGATATTAATCCCTCATGAGATATGTGATTTGCAAATATTTTCTCCCATTCTATGAGTTGCCTTTTTAATCTGTTGATAGTGTCCTTCAATGCAAAAAAGTTTTTAATTTTGACAAAGTCCTATCTATTCTTCTGTTGTTTTTGCCTGTGTTTTGGTGTCATATTCAAGAAATCATTGCCACATCCTTTGTCATGAAGATTTTCCTCTATGTTTTCTTCTAAAAGTTTTACAGTTTTAGACCTTACTTTTAGGTCTTTGATCCATTTCAAGTTAGTTTTTGTATATGGTATAAGGTAAGGGTCCCACTTCATTCTTTTGCATGTGGACATCCAGTTTTCCCAGCATCATTTGTTGAAAAGATGGTCCTTTCCCAATCAAATGGTCTGGGAACCCTTGTTGAAAATTATTTGATCATATATACAAGGGTTTATTTCTGCACTCTCAGTTCTATTCCATTGGTCTACATGTTTACCTTTACACAAGCATCATTGTTTTGATTACTGTAACTTTATAGCAAATTTCAAAATCAAGAAGTGTGAGTCCTCCAACTTTGTTCTTTTACAAGATTGTTTTGGCTTTTGGGGGATCCTTTGAGATTCCATATGAATTTTAAGATGAATTTTTCTATTTTTGCAAAAAAACTGTTGGGCTTTTGATAGGGACTGGATTGAATCTGCAGATTGCTTTGTGTAGTATGACATCCTAATAATATTAATCTTCCAATACATGAACAGCATGTCTTTCCATTTATTTATGTCTTTTTTAACTTTTCAGCAATGTTTTGTATTTTTTGTCTTTCACTTCCTTGGTAAAAAATTCCCAAGTATTTTATTCCTTTTGATACTACTGTAAATTAATTGTTTTATTAATTTCCTTTTCAGGTAGCTCATTATTAGTGTATAAAAATGCAATTGATTTTGTTTGCTGGTTTTGTATCCTGCTACCTTGTTTAATTTGCATATTAATTCTAATTTTTTTGGTGGAATCTTTAAGGTTTTCCACATATAAGATCATGTCATCTGGGAACATAAATAATTTTCCTTCTTCTTTTCCAACTTGGATGGCTTTTATTTCTTTTTCTTGTCTAAATTTTCTGGCTGGCACTTCTAGCACAGTGTTAAGTAGAAGTGGTAAAAGTGGGTTTTTTCTTTATGTTAGAGGAAAATCTTTCAGTCCTTCAACATCAAGTGTGATTTAGCTGTGAGTTTGCATATATGACCTTTATTATGTTGAGTTAGTTTCTATTTCTGGTTTGTTGAATTTTTTTTTTTTTAACATGAAAGGGTATTGAATTTTGTCAATTGCTTTTTCTGTATATATTGAGATTATCTTATGGCTTTTTCCTTCATTCTATTAATGTGGTGCATTCCACTGATTTATTTGTATTTTGAATTACCTTACATTCTAGGAATAAATTCCACATGGTCATGGTGTATAATCATTTCTATATGCTGATGAATTCAGTGTTCTGGTATTTTGTTGAAGGTTTTTGCATCATTGTTTATATCATATTGTGTTTCTCTTCTTGTAATGTCTTTGTGTGGCTTTGGTATCAGGGTAATGCTGGCCTCATAGAATGAGTTAGGAAGTGTTCCCTCCTGTTAGACTTTTTAGAAGAGTTTAAGGAGGATTAGTGTTTGTCTTTACATAAATGTTTGGTAGCATTCACCAGTGAAGCCATCAGTTCCAGGGCTTTTCTTTGTTGAGAGGTTATTGATTACTGATTCAATTTCCTTACTAGTTATGGCTCTATTCAGATTTTCTATTTCTTTGTGATTCAGTCTTGGTATGTTTCTAGGACTTTGTGCATTTCATCTAGGTTACCCAAGTCATTGGCGTACAATTTTTCACAGTACTCTTTTATACTCCTTTTCATTTCTGTAGATTTGGTAATACTCTACCACTTTCATTTCTGATTTTAGTAGTTTGAGAGAGAACATTATACTTTCTAAAAATATTTGGCAACATAGGATATTGAAAAGGATAAGAAAAAAAAAAGGAGAATAAAAAACATTTGGCCCTGGGCTTTCCTGGTGGTGCAGTGGTTAAGAGTCCACCTGCCGATGCAGGGGACGTGGGTTCATGCCCCAGTCCAGGAAGATCCCACATGCTGCAGAGCAGCTGGGCCCGTGAGCCATGGCCGCTGAGCCTGAGCATCCAGAGCCTGTGCTCCACAACGGGAGAGGCCACAACAGTGAGAGGCCCGTGTACTGCAAAAACAAACAAACAAACAAACAAACAAACAAAAACATTTGGCCCTGAAGGTTTGTCTGAGCTCAGACAAAAACTATCATGGGCATCCCAAAGTCTGTATACAGGTACTTGTAACCAAACAGGTACCTTTGAACCCAAAAAAGATGGATCAAAGGCCAGTGTTGTTCATGATCAGTGTGTCACTGTGGTCAGCTTTTGTCACTGAAATACTGTGACCTGAATTGATGACTTTTTCCATCTAGTACTATTTTCTTTAAGTATTTTGGAGCCAAAGAAAATGACTGAGACAATCCACGTGGAGCCCTGGCTAGCTTACTGGTTATTCCCAAAAGAGGGAAAAATGAAGGGGGCTTGAGGTTTTTTTCTTTTTTTAAAATTGTTCTTTCTCCATAAGATTCCCATTTCTGTCTCCTATTTGTACTTCACAAAGTACTTAGAAGGGACTGGTGAAACTCCCAATAAATAGCCAGTATTTTTCAAAATCAAAAGTTTTCACAACTCAACACTCCAGGAAGTCTGATTTTATTACTTGTTTATACTTTTTCCCCTTTGTCTGAAACAAGGCTGTCTTTTGCCAAATTTAAATGAAATTTGCCCCGCATAGAATTTCAGTTTGATACTGAATTCAGAAGCCAGAAAGGATTGGAAGCATGCATTTAAAGTGCTACAGAATGTATCTATTTTTTTTAAATGTATGTTTCATAGTATTCAAAGCCAGGTATATAAAACAAATTGCAACACCTTTCCTCAAGTGACCACTTAGAAATCATACTAAGTGAACTTAATAATTATGTTTTACATTTTTTTTTCTTCGTTTTTTTTTTTGGTGGTATGCGGGCCTCTCACTGTTGTGGCCTCTCCCATTGCAGAGCACAGGCTCCGGATGCGCAGGCTCAGTGGCCATGGCTCACGGGCCCAGCTGCTCCGCAGCATGTGGGATCTTCCTGGACCAGGGCATGAACCCGCGTCCCCTGCATCGGCAGGCGGACTCTCAACCACTGTGCCACCAGGGAAGCCCTACATTTTTTTTTTTAATGAGCAGTGAGAAATGTGCCTGAATAATCCAATTTATCGGAAAGTTTTCCAAAAAAATTTCCTACTAGCTTCTCCCAACAGAGAACACTTTTTTTTAAAAAAAAGCATCTAAGTTACTCCTTTCCATCTCTCTCTCTCTCTCTCTCTCTCTCTCTCTCTCTCTCTCTCTCTGTGTGTGTGTGTGTGTGTGTGTGTGTGTGTGTGTGTGTGTGTCTCTAGCTCTAGTGGTACACTGTCTGAGGAATCATTTGCACTAATTATTTTTAGTTCCTCCTCACATAACACCTGAAGAGGACATTCTATTTATGGGAACCAAATTACTTGGAAATATTTCCAAGCTCCTTAGCAGAGGTCAGTACACACATTAGCTGGGGGCAAAAAGAATATTCCAGCCCAGGCATCCTTTTGAATTCACAGCTGGGATTTATGCAACTATATGCTGTTGGTCTGGTCCCCTTAGTTACCCTTCACCTTGCTCATAATATCCAGACAGCATGTCAGGACCCATCTCATCTCCATGTGTCAATAAACGTTTATGGAGGATCAGCTGTTCCCATGGTACCTGGGCTTGGGGATTTGTGTTGGAATGCATGGTGTTTCCCAGACCCTGGGTTCCCAGCAACTGCTCATATACAATCTTGATTCTCTGCACCTACTGAGTCTTTCTAGGATTTCATGGTGCTGCTCTGACATTTTCACACTCTGGGTCCTAACTCCCTATTACAAGCTGCAGGGATTAAGGAATTCCTCCTCTGAGACCTAACTGCACTCTCCTTAATAGGCCATTTGTTCTCTACTCTTTCCTCTCTTTAGGGCAATTTTCAAAGAAGCACTAGTTATCACTTTTCCTCATTCTAAATCCTTGTGATAAAACTCTCAGAATTGGGGTACTGCCATTGGAGAAAAGGCAGAACTTTATCTTGGTGGAAAAGACACCCTTGCATGTTTTTCATTCTATTTCTTAGCTATGTGTTTAATATTAGTAAAAAAACCCAAACTGCATGGTCATGGCTCTCATTTAACAGTAAACATAGTGTGGAAATTAAAAAAAAAAAATGATGGATACAACCTATGTAAGTTAATTGACACCTAAATAATAAGATATTTGAAACAGATATTTTATTAAAAACTGTAAAATGCCTTTCTTGAATCATGAATAAATAAGATAGTGTTACTCAAATAAGAAATAGTCAACTCCTCAACTTTGAAACATATGTACTTTATGTGATAGCTCTCTGGTTTAAATCTGAAATGGGGGTTTGAAAAAGAAGAATAAACAAAGGAGAAAACTTGGGGAAAATGTAAAGCCCAGTTTTAACAGAATTAGCTTGGAAACTACTAATAATGTATAATAGATTCTTTGTTGCTACTCTTGGTAGGATCCCCAGATTTACTTAAAATGAAAAAAGACAAAAAACAAAAACAAACAAAAAATATCAGAGCTGAGATGCCAGTTAAATATGAATTTCAGATAAACAAATATTAATTTTTTAGGGTAAGTATGTCCCAAATATGACATGGGGCATACTTGGACTACAAAGTTACTCACTGTTTATCTGAAATTCAAATTTAACTGGATGTCTTGTATATTATCCATCAGGCTAAACCATCAGAGCTTCCAAATCAGTCATGGGTGGATGGAGATCCAAGTGACTGTAATTTTCATATTCTAATCTCTGTGTGGAATTCTGATAAGTCAGGTTTAGAAACCACTGGATTATAATTTCAAAACAGAACCCACACAAACACACACACATACACACACACAGCTGTAACAGAGACATATTGGTGGTTCCTAATTCTGTGTTTCTAATAGATTTATATAACAAACAGAGAAAAAAAATACTATCTGAAGTAAACAAAGAAGTCAAAGGACACCTAACCTTGCCATTGGGGATCCTGGCGCAGGTGAGAAAACACTCCAGCATTTTTCAAGTTACACTCTGAGCGATAATCGGATAGAATTATAATAATAATCATGATAATTATTTTGACTGGCTGGATAGCTTGAATTTCTGTTATCAAATATAGTTGGTTGTTACTGGATGTTACCTTTTACAGTTGATGGTGAAGTCCACGTTATATGTAAAACCCCAAATATATGTGATCTACTAGCTTTTAAGAAGAGAATTCAATAAAATACAGAAGAATAAATCTGAACTGAGTATAAATTAATTCATTCACTATACATATGTTAAGTGCCTGGTATGTGGCCTTGCTGATGGAAAAATGATACAGAAGAAAGAGCCCCAGATCTCCAGGTCCTTAAATTAATGGTGGAGAATTCCAACAGTTTCCATCAGGCCTTTCAGTTTATGATAAGCTGATTAATATAGAGCTTTATATACAAAATGCCAGAGTAATGGAATACCTTGTTTCAGAGTTTATGATATTAAAAAAAAACCTGCATTTTAAAATGTAGCAGCCTCAATATAAAGCTTCGTAGAGGAGAATTCCCTTTTATGCACTGTTGAGGCTTCATGGTTGTTGAGAAGATGCCATTAGAGCTTTTTGTACTCATTTGGGTTTATTTAATTAAGAACTGGTTATGGCATTTAGCACTACATGATACATTCTATTGGTCATTGTCACACAAAATCTTTTCTGGATTCTTTTTTTTTTTTTTCTGTTAGATTGTCCATTGTAAACATCCTGAACATGAGAGGACTGTGTTATATGATGTGAAATTATGCCTATCATCTAGGGGAACCTCAGGCTCCTTGGTATAGAAAATCCAACTCAGTTCCCAACTATTTCATGAAATCTATTCTGACAACAGCCACCCACTTTGAGCTCTCCATTTCTGAATGACCATAGACCTCCCCACTGGACTATCTACTTTATTATTCCAAAAATCTCTTCATTATGTGTAAGTCTGGTAGTCCAGTAATATTTGGGGGAAGGGCATAGTCCAAGCACTATGTCATGGACTCATTTAGAATTTCCTTCAGTGCCTCCAGAAGTACCCCTAAGTATTCTATCACCTGGTTGTTTGGCCTGGCAGTCACTTTGAAGATCTCAACACCAAAGTAAGCATGTAGACAGCAAATGCCATTCACAGCACCACGGGTGTGTCCTGAGAAACAGGTGAATAAAAAGTAAAACCTCAGTATGCCAAGATGAATGAGGATTTAGTGGTAATTATCCTTTCTGGTTGACTGGAAAATGTCTTTCTGAAAATTAAATCTATTACAATATGAAAGTTGTTGTACTTAGTATTCTGGTTTGTACGAAGAGGACTAACGCAGAGCACCTGCTCTCAAGGATCAGCAAATCCAGGTGGGGAGTTAAGGCAAATGTATTTAAAAATTTAATTAACAGTAGAGTTAGTTAGGCAGCAGGGGAAGGTTATTTCTTGTCCCCAAAGGAGATCTTTTAGAGGTTAACTCCTCATTTTCTAGACCAGCTTATTTTCCTGCCTTAGTAAATACAAGATGGTACTTGGAATTGGGTCATTCTTTTGATATAGTTTTTTTTGGTGGTGTATTAGGTAAATCATAGTAATAATAAGAATATGATAGCAGCCACTTATGAAGTGCTTAATACTTTCCAGATCACTCTTATAAGGGCTTTTTGTAATTTAACAACTTAATCCTTCCAACAACCCTATGAACTAAGAGCTATGACTCCCATCTTACACAAAAAAAGAGGTTAAGTAACTTGCCCAAGCTACACAGCCATTAGGTAACTGAGTCAGGCTGGCTCCAAAGCCCATGTGAACAATGATTCTATTCTGCCTTCTTTGCTCTTATTGTGCCTTCTAAAAACTTACATCCCAGAAAATGTTTCCTCTTCTTTATGTTACAGAACTGAAAGGAAAAACATCTGGTTAATGGATGGTTTTTACAAGAGACACTGTGTTTCCAGATAACTGAATTTTACATGGGTGAGGCGAGAGAGTACCTCGTCAAGGTCAGTTTGTAAGAGGTGGAAGTGAAAACAAAACATACATTAAGTTCCCCTGATAGTCCATGATCAACAGAAGAGGTGGTCTGGACACCAGAACAAAGTTTAGTTCCGTGGAGAAATACTCTGTCTTACTAGGTAGGAAAGAGCTGTTTCTTTGTGAGGAATTGAGGTGATTTCTGTGGAGGAATTACTCAATTAACAACAAACAGGGGAAGCAGTGAGCTGTCTCAGGCTTGGTAATGTCTGTTATAACTGCACCTGCCTCAAAGATTTCCTGGTTCCTATTCCCCAGAGAAAGTCAGTCAGCAGGAAATGAGGCAAGTGTGTAATGACTTTATGGAAAAAGATGGTTTTTAACTTCTATTTGGTCTTAATGCCTGACAATATTACATATTCCCCTGTTGTTCATCATACATTACAAGGTGGAAGTTTGTGAAGTGGAAGACGGGAGAGAAGAAAGGATCCTGTGCTTAGAAAGTGTTTCTAGGCAACACGGGAATGCCTTAGGGCCACTGGTCAATTGGGTGACACCAGTGCATCTTGGCCAGTTAGTCCTCGCTCTGACTCAATGGGCCACATGTGGACACAAAGCTTATACCTACCCTCCAGAACAATACAAAGACTCACTACCTTGTGTCTCCTTTCTTTCCCTAATTCAGTGGTTCTCAAACTTAAGAGTGAATCAGGATCACCTGGAAGGCTTGTTAAAACACAGATTTCTGGACCTCATGCCCAGAGTTTCTGACTCAGTGTGTCTGGCATGGTGCTTGGGAATTTGCATTCCTGCAAGTTACCAGGTGATGGTGACGCTGCTGGTCTGGGACTGCATTTGAGAATAACTGCTCTAATTGATTTAAACTGACATCCTCCAGGCTTATGATTCTATTCTAGGGCCTCTCCCCGCTCAGGATCATCCAATGCCCATAGATTTTCATCTTTTCTTCCTATCAGTACCAGTGATCAGAACCTGCCTCTCACTTTCTTCTCCATCCTAGACCCACCCCAGACCCGGCCCTAGCTCCAGCCTCGGCCCTAGCATTCCTCTCCAACTTTAAAGAAAATTGATTGTTACAATCAAGTGGTCCCAGAAAGAAGTTGAGAGGCTGGAGCCTTCTCAAGCTAGAATGGAGTGGGCAATTCCTTAAATGTCTCACTGCACCGGAGATGGTACTTTAAATCTCTTTTTCTGGAGCTAGTGTGCTTCAGATGAAATGCAAATAGCTTTGTCAGTTATTATTTATGAGACTTTGGACAAGTACTTAACCTTTCTGTGTTTCCTGTGAGGAGTAATAGAACAGTGCTGGCTCATAGAAAGACACTGAATAAAGCAGTTACTGCCCTCAGAAAGTTTCTGGGAGATAATATATGTAGCATCATTTAAAGAATTAAGAAAGAGTATAATCTGTCTATATAAAGTATTTTATTACTATATAATGATTACAGAGTTTGCTATGTTAATTGCTTTTATATTGATATCTACATTGTTTTTAAAAGAAAAAGTAAAATAGTTAAAAGTAAAAAGGCAGATACAATATTTTAATTATTTAAATATTTTAAAAGGAATATGTTATATGTATTCTAATAATTAATAAAATAGATATTGTACTAATATAATACATATATTACACACATAATATGTTTACATATTATATCAAATCTCAGTTAATCATATTTGTTATAATATTATGTATATTATATAATACATAATTAAACATATAGAATAATATGTTAATTGTATTCATGTTGATTTATGCAAAGTCATTTTAAAAATACATATCTATGTGCAAGGTATACATAAAATATATTAAAATATTACATATACAATTATTATTCATATAGAAAAAATGTTGGAAAGGTAAAATATATGGAGTATATAATATGTAATATATATCATTAATATTGTTTATTATATGTAATATTATGTTATTTACTATTTTTAAACAGTCACTTGGTTCGTTATTCACATCTCAGTCTCTTCTGCCATGTTAGTATTAATAAAGTTGTCATCACCAATCTTATTGGAAAGACAGCCCAAATAAACAAATGTCATTGGATAATGGAAAGTTTCCTTCATTTCCTCAGTACGTTAAAAATGAAAAGTATAGTCTAGTCTTGGAGGTCTTGAGTACATATTCAGTGCTTTTCCTTAATGCACGTTTTAAACAAGGAGCAATAATTAACAATTCCTTTCACCTCTAAGGCAGTATATTAACTACAAAGGCCTTAAAAATTTGATAATATTTTCAAGGTTCTTGTTAAAGAAAACAGTGTCAACCTCATAGGTGTCATTCACAGGCTTCTAGAATGTCTGGTTGTTCTAACTATCTCCCTTATCTTCCCACCATGGTGCCTGGAATTCCACTATTCCAGCATTACTAATTTAATAAATTGTGATTATTCTCCTCCTAAGAAGAGTTATTTTCTGATGGCATGTGACGACTTTGGGTTATTTTGAGTTTAAAGGCACCAAAAATATAAGAATAAAAGACAGGGAAAAATTCTTCCTGCTTCAGGCTTCTACATGGCTCCCACAAAAAGAAAAAATCAACATTGAGGTCTTTATTGTCTGTCTTATTCTTCAATATTTTGTCAAACTAAAGGCTGATATTATCCTCAGTTATATGGCCCTAGTAAGACATGTGACTGACAGAAGTTAATCTAGAGGTATGTGCTAATGAATATTGAACCAAAGGTTAATGAACAAGCCCCATGGAAAAAGCAGTACACAGAGAGAATTTAGTCCATTATGAATGGTGACTGGTTTAAAGTTGACTCTACTTAAATCTCTAAGTGTTTTAAGTGAGCAATCACTTAAAATCAAATATACCAATGATTATAATAATCCCTTCCATTTGTTCAAAGGATGACAGTATACAAAGGCTTTCCAGGGCATTTTCAGATCTTATCAAGGATGGTCTCTCATCTAAGACTTAGCCTAGACCAACCTTGTTTTGCAGCAGGTAATGAATAGCCTTATTTTCCCCGGGGAGAAGCCAAGGCTCAGCCTGAGAAGTTAATATAAGGTCACACAGGTAATAGTGGATCCAAGACCCCTTTGCAGCCAGTGCACTTTCCACCCCATTGTGCTCTTTTTGAAGATACTTAGGGGTGTGGGATAAATAATATGTGTTTCCTCAGAACTGCAGGGTCACCCTCTGAGTTCTAATTGGGAGAAAACTAGGAACTGAGCAAGTGTAGCCAGATGTTCTTGCTAGATAATTTTGATCCCCACTCTGCCTCTGTTAATGGGCTGAATTGTGTGCTCCCTACACTCATATGTTACAAACCCCATCCTCACCACCTCAGAATGTAACAGTGTTTGGAGATAAGCTCTTTAAAGAGGTGATTAATTTAAAATGAGGCCTTTAGGGTGGGCCCTAATCCAATATGACTGGTGTTTTTATAAGAAGAAAAAGAAGCACCAGGGGTGGCATGCACAGAGGGACAACCATGGTGAAAAGGCAGCAAGGGGGTGGCCATCTGCAAGCCAGGAGAGAAGCTTGGAACAAACCCTTCCCTTATGGCCCTCAGAGGCGCCCAAATCTGCTGGCACCTTGATCTTGGAATTCTAGCCTATAGAACTGTGAAAAAATAAATTTCTGTTGTTTCAGCTACCCATTCTGTGGTACTTGTTTATAGCAGCCCTAGCAAACTAATACTAACACCAACACTATCTGTTTGAAGCCCCCAAGTGGAAAAAGTAATGAAGAGGAAGCTTTGGGAAACATCAATGCAGCAAAGCTATACATTAACATTTTAACTCCTAGAGAGCAGACATTCCAGCCCCCATGAACATATCTTACTGGTTATTTACAACAGGGATGGTTGTGGCAGTCTGTTATGCCCAAGCTAAACCTTCTATTTAACCATTTGTGAGTGGCTTGTATGGAGCATTTTTATTCTTTATTATGTCCCAACCACCTTCCTCTTCCCCTCCATCAGTCTTTCCTTTCTCCTCACTCTTTCTCTCTTCTTTTCTGGCTTCTCTCGTCTCCCTTCACTCCCTTCTACCCCATCCCCTCTCTCCTCTTTCTCTTGTCTCCCTTCTCTCTGATCTTTCCCATTCTCTCTCCCTTTTCCTGTGTTTTCTCCTCTCTCCCTCCCATTACGCATATTTTCCCCTCTTCTGTCTCCCCTACTTATCCTCTTTCCTCTCAAAACAATTTCTTTAAAAAGGACAGATTTTCAATCGTCTTTACCATAGTGCAAGCATTCTTCAATATGAAATATGCTATAGGGTGTTTTCTCTGAATTCAACAGGCACTTTAATGACATAAATGGCTTATACAACCCCTCCTGGAATGGCAGGCATCAAAGAAGAGATGCAGAGGAAATTCTGGGTGGGCACACAGCTTTCCGTGGTACCCAAAGTTATACTACCAGGCAGACATCAACACTAACTCTTCAAAAGTTCTCCTGCAGCCACTTTTGAGCTAAAATATCCTTGAGATTCCTAAACTCTTTCAGATATATTTAAAGTAGTCTGAGTCAGTGGGTGTGGGAAGGAGAAGGCTGCAAGCGCTGGCTGGCAGGAATGACTGAAATGAATAGCGATTCTTGAACTTATTGGTATAAGATCAAGTTGGGATTTGAAGGTTAGAGGACAGATTTTCAGCATCCATCATGTGTTAGGTATATGTTTGTATTCTCCAAGACATTTCTTGCCATATTCACGTAAGCATTACAAAATGGAAATCTCTCAACATTGGAGATTTCCCCATTCTGTTTGACTCCTTCTTTGTAGGAAACAAATGGTGAAGAACTTCTCAGCTTGTCACAAAAGAGCATTCTCAACTCTCCACTGCAGCTTATTGGATTTCATCTTATATATAGTATAACATACTTATAACCCATAAAAAGAATTCTTAAATTACAGGAGAAATATGGCTTAACACTTCTCCTCTGGCCCAAAGAAAATAATGGTATCCCAATAAAGTCATTATTAAAAGTAATGGATGGGCAAAGCCTGGAAAAATCATTTTTGAAAATTTCCAAGCAGGACGAAACAGGAAAATGTCTGGGTTTCACAGTGTTATTTAACAAACACACACTGTCTGCTCAGGGGACCTGCATCTCCTCAGTCATGAATTAAACATCGTCTTGTGGTGCCCCTTCTTGTAATGATGGCAAAATCCATGATTTCCAGGTGTGGTTTCAGGACAGAAATAAAAAAAGAAAACCAGTGAAAGTTTCTAGTTTTAGATGCTAGAAGTATTAATTACCAAGGTTTATCTTGAGTGACAAATGAATAAGACAAGACTAAATGAGATTTTCAAACCATTAGAAGGCACCATTGCTGAAAGGCAAACAATCAGAATACTGCTCTTTTGATGGATGTAGGCACTCTTTTTCGTATAAACTGTATAAAGCATCACGGCAGACCTAGGGTAAATTTTAAAGTCATGGATATGGACTACCATTTATTCTCTAGCTGGTCCTTTCTGTATAGTTTCTGCATATGTTTCCCCTTTAGAATTTCTTAATCCTTTTTTCTTCTTTCTTACCCTACTCTTCTTATGTAAATTTGTTCTCATGAGTATTAGCATCTCCCATCTAAAGAAGGAATTTCAGTTATCAGTCCCAGGCAGGATACATTTGATATCTTCACTGTCTAGCAAGTATGGAGGTTCTGTTTGTCAACCATCCCTGAAAAGAGATTCCATATAACTATCTATATCACTGCAATGCCTGTAACTCCACTAGGATGTTTATGTGCACAGCTATTGCCATAGGTCTAGAGAAATTACTTCTTTCTGTAAAGGACCTGGAAGAAGTTTCATTATTTTTAGCTACAGCCAAAGTCCAACTGCTTGTTGATTAAAAAAAGAAAGAGAAGAGGGAATGTACAAAACATAACTGTCTTTCCAGAGTGAATGAACAATCTCTTACACAGTAATTTAAAAGTTCAGGGGGCACCTTCAAGGTGGCGGAGTAAGACGTGGAGATCACCTTTCTCCCCATAAATACATCAAAACTATATCTACATGTGGAACAACTCCTACAGAACACCTACTGAATGCTGGCAGAAGACCTCAGACTTCCCAAAAGGCATGAAACTCCCCACATACCTGGGTAGGCAAAAGAAAAAAGGAAAAACAGAGTCAAAAGAATAGGGATGGGACCTGCACCTCTGGGAGGGAGCTGTGAAGGAGGAAAGGTTTCCACACACTAGGAAGCCCCTTCACTGGTGGAGACAGGGAGTGGGCGGCAGGGGAACTTTTGGAGCCATGGAGGAGAATGCAGCAACAGGGGTGCAGAGGGCAAAGCAAAGAGATTCCCGCACAGAGGATTGGTGCCAACCAGCACTCACCATCCCGAGAGGCTTGTCTGCTCACCCACAAGGGTGGGTGGGGGCTGGGAGCTGAGGCTCAGGCTTCGGAGTTCAGATCCCAGGGAGAGGACTGGGGTTGGCTGCGTGAACACACCCTGAAGGGGGATAGTGCACCACAGCTAGCTGGGAGGGAGGCTGGGAAAATGTCTGGAATTGCCTAAGAGACAAGAGACCATTGTTTTGGGGTGCGTGAGGAAAGGGGATCCAGAGCACCACTTAAACGAGCTCCAGAGATGGGCTCGAGCCATGGCTATCAGCGCAGACACCAGAGACAGGCATGACATGCTAAGGCTGCTGCTACAGCCATCAAGAAACCTGTGTGAGAGCACAGGTCACTATCCACACCTCCCCTCATGGGAGCCTGTGCAGCTGCCACTGTGATCCAGAAACAACTTCCCCAGGAGAACACATGGCATGCCTCAGGCTGTTGTAACGTCATACTGGACTCTGCTGCTGCAGGCTGGCCCTGCATTCCGTAGCCCTCCCTTCTCCTGGCCTGAGTGAGCCAGAGCCCCCTAATCAGCTGCTCCCTTAATTCTGTCCTGTCTGGGTGGGGAACACATGCCTTAAGGTGACCTACACACAGAGGTGGGGCCAAATCCAAAGCTGAACCCCAGGAGCTGTGCGAACAAAGAAGAGAAAGGGAAATCTCTCCCAGCAGCCTCAGGAGCAGTAGATTAAATCTCCTCAATCAACTTGATGTACCCTGCATCTGTAGAATACCTGAATAGACAATGAATCATCCCAAAATTGAGGTGGAGGACTTTGGGAGCAACTGTAGACCTGGGGTTTGCTTTCTGCACCTAATTTGTTCTGGTTTTATGTTTATCTTAGTTTAGTATTTACAGCTTATTATAATTGGTAGATTTGTTTACTGATTTGGTTGCTCTCTTCCTTTTTAAAATTTTTTATATATATATGTATTTTCCTTTTTCTCTTTTTGTGAGTGTGTATGTGTATACTTCTTTGTGTGATTTTTATCTGTATAGCTTTGCTTTTGCCATTTGGCGTAGGGTTCTGACCTTTTTTTATTATTATTATAGTTTCTAGTGCTTGCTATCATTGGTGGATTTGTTTTTTGCTTTGGTTGCTCTCTTCTTTCTTTCTCTCTTTTTTATTTTTATATTTTAATATAATTTTTCTATTTTAATTATTTTATTCTTTCTTTCTTTCTTTCTTTCTTTCTTTCTTTTCTTTCTTTCTTTCTTCCTTCCTTCTTTCCTTCCTTCCTAACTTCCTTCCTTCCTTCCTTCCTTCCTTCCTTCCTTCCTTCCTTCCTTCCTTTCTTTCTTTCTTTCTTTCTTTCTTTCTTTCTTTCTTTCTTTCTTTCTTCCTTTCTTTCTCTCTCTCTCTCTCTCTCTCTCTCTCTCTCTTTTCTTCTGAGCTGTGTGGCTGACAGGATCTTGGAGCTCTGGCCGGGTGTTAGGCCTGAGTCTCTAAGGTGGGAGAGCTGAGTTCAGGACATTGGTCACCAGAGACTTCCCAGCCCCATGTAATATCAAACAGCAAAAGCTCTCTCAGGGATCTCCATCTCAATGCTAAGACCCAGCTCCACTCAACGACCAGCAGCTAGAGTGCTGGACACCCTATGCCAAACAACTAGGAAGACAAGAACACAACCCCACCCATTAGCAGAGAGGCTGCCTAAAGTCATAATAAGTTCACAGACACCCCAAAATAAACCACCAGACATGGTACTGCCCACCAGAAAGAAAAGATCCAGCCTCATCCACCAGAACACAGGCACCAGTCCCTGTGTTCTGTGCCCCCCAGAAAACTACTAAAGCTAATCAATGAATTTGGTAAAATAGCAGGATACAAAATTAATGCACAGAAATCTCTGGCATTCCTATACATTAATGATGAAAAATCTAAAAGAGAAATTAAGGAAACACTCCCATTTACCATTGCAACAAAAAGAATAAAATACCTAGGAATAAACCTACCTAAGGAGACAAAATACCTATATGTAGAAAACTATAAGACACTGATGAAAGAAATTAAAGATGATACCAACAGATGGAGAGATATACCATGTTCTTGGATTGGAAGAATCAATATTGTGAAAATGACTATACTACCCAAAGCAATCTACAGATTCAATGCAATCTCTATCAAGTTACCACTGGCATTTTTCACAGAACTAGAACAAAAATTTTTCACAATTTGTATGGAAACACAAAAGACCCTGAATAGCTGAAGCAATCTTGAGAATGAAAAACGGAGCTGGAGGAAACAGACTCCCTGACTTCAGACTATACTACAAAGTTACAGTAATCAAGACAGTATGGTACTGGCACAAAAACAGAAATATGGATCAATGGAACAGGATAGAAAGCCCAGAGATAAATCTATGCAAATATGGTCACCTTATGTTTGATAAAGGAGGCAAGAATATATAATGGAGAAAAGACAGACTCTTCAATAAGTGGTGCTGGGAAAACTGGACAGCTACATGTAAAAGAATGAAATTAGAACACTCCCTAACACCATACATAAAAATAAACTCAAATGGATTAAAGACCTAAATGTAAGGCCAGACACTATAAAACTCTTAGAGGAAATTATAGGCAAAACATTCTATGACATACATCACAGCAAGATCCTTTTTGATCCACCTCCTAGAGGAAATAAAAACAAAAATAAACAAATGGGAGATAATGAAACTTAAAAAGCTTTTGCACAGCAAAGGAAACAATAAACAAGACAAAAAGACAACCCTCAGAATGGGAGAAAATATTTGCAAGTGAAGCAACTGACAAAGGATTAATCTCCAAAATTTACAAGCAGTACATGCAGCTCAATATCAAAAAAACAAACAACCCAATCCAAAACTGGGCAGAAAACCTAAATAGACATTTCTCCAAAGAAGACATACAGATTGCCAACAAACGCATGAAAGTATGCTCAGCATCACTAATCATTAGAGAAATGCACATCAAAACTACAATAAGGTATCACCTCATACCAGTCAGAATGGCCATCATCAAAAAATCCATAAACAATAAATGCTGGAGAGGGTGTGGAGAAAAGGGAACCCTTTTGCTCTGTTGGTGGGAATGTAAATTGGTACAGCCACTATGGAGAACAGTATGGAGGTTCCTCAAAAAACTAAAAATAGAACTACCATACGACCCTGCAATCCCACTACTGGGTATATACCCTGAGAAAACCATAATTCAAAAAGAGTCTTGTACCACAATATTCATTGCAGCTCTATTTACAATAGCCAGGACATGGAAGCAACCTAAGTTCCATTGGCAGATGAATGGATAAAGAAGATGTGGCACATATATACAACGGAATATTACTCAGCCATAAAAAGAAACAAAACTTAGTTATTTGTAGTGAGGTAGATGGATGTAGAGACTGTCATACAGAGTGAAGTGAGTCAGAAAGAGAAAAACAAACACCCTTTGTTAACACATATATATGGAATCTAAAAACCAAAAAGGTTCTGAAGAACCTAGGGTCAGGACAGGAATAAAGATGGAGACATAGATAATGGACTTGAGGATATGGGGAGGGGGAAGTGTAAGCTGTGATGAAGTGAGAGAGTGGCATGTACATATGTACACTACCAAGTGTAAGATAGATAGCTAGTGGGATGCAGACACAGAGCACAGGGAGATCAGCTTGGTGCTTTGTGTCCACCTAGAAGGGTCGGATAGGGAGGGTGGGAAGGAGATGCAAGAGGGTGGAGATATGGAGATGTAAGTATATATATAGCTGATTCACTTTGTTGTAAAGCAGTAACTAACACACCATTGTAAAGCAATTGTACTCCAATAAAGATGTTAAAAAAAAGTTCAAATTTATATCTACCTCTTTATCTATATATCTGTGTTGAAGTGTATAAAATAGAAATTTCAGAAATGCGTGATTTGGAAATATAAATAAAGGACGTTTCGTGAGAGCTGTAAATACAGCAAAAATATGCACTGGATTTTCTTTCTTTTTTTTTTAAAGGATAGTCATTGCAGTATTGTTTTTATTTATTTATTTATTTATGGCTGTATTGTGTCTTTTTTGCTGTGCGCGGGCTTTCTCTAGTTGCGGTGAGCAGGGGCTACTCTTTGTTGCGATGCGTGTGCTTCTGTTGTCATGGCTTCTCTTGTTGCAGAGCATGTGCTCTAGGTGCACAGGCTTCAGTAGTTGTGATACATGGGCTCAGTAGCTGTGGCTTGTGGGCTCTAGAGCTCAGGCTCAGTAGTTGTGGTGCATGTGGTTAGTTGCTCCGCAGCATGTGGGATCTTCCTGGGCCAGGGCATAACCCATGTCCCTTGCATTGGCAGGCAGATTCTTAAACATTGTGCCACCAGGGAAGCCCTGCACTGGATTTTCTTGAGACTGCCTGATTCACACATCTCTCCATTATTGCTGTAAGGACACTTGCTATTTATCTTGCTTCAATTCTAAAGGTTGTGATGGAAAAGGTTCATTGACTAATCTGGAGGGATGCAACTCTTGCAACTATTTTAGCCACACACATGTTTCTTTACTCACAATGTCATTGGACTTTCATTCTATAGTATCTATAACACCAAATCACTTGGGGAAGATTGAATGGAAAATTCCTCTATTTCAAAAATTTGCTTTCAATCCTGACTCCTTTAAAATGATCTAAACCTTCGTGTCTCAGTTTACTTTTCTGTCCAATGGTCGTATTAGGGTATGTGATATTTAACTTTCCTGATAATCATCTTGTGGAAGTGATCTGGATCAAACTTACTCTGCATTAGTCCTAGCATTGGGAAAAAAATCCACACAATATAGCAAAGAGAACAGAAAGTTTACTGTATTTCCTTTCCCTGGCTAGGCCTTTGTTTATCAACCTTCTCCATCAATTTATGATTATTTAATCACTTGAAATAACATGATTTCTAATCCCCAGAGGCATAAAAGAGATGTGATAAGTACACTATATACATTATATCTATATCCTTATCTATTCTATATAAATATGTTAGATAGATAAATGTAGACTGTATACACATGTTGGCAACTGTAACTCATGGATAGCAGCCCCTAAAACTATCAAAATAAAATGTTGAAGTATATTTTCACACAGATGGAGCTTTGAGGCTTATCTGATGATTTTCTGCCTCTATGTCTTCATTTCCCAACTTTCTTCTCACTCACTGTCTTTGGGCAGTTGTGGAGTCTGTGGAATGTCTGTTTTTGTTTGTGTGTAAAGTAAAGAGATTGTTTTCTTGGGAATAGCATAGGCTGGTTTTAAAATTATAAGCAACTTTTTTCACTTCATAGGAAATTTGTTTCATTAGGATGTTATATGGATTTTCTGAAACTACTTGCCTCCTCCGGCAGAATTTTTGTCATTATGAACACAGAAGATTCCTCCTGGATGGTCAATAAATAGGTGATCTTCTAAAACAAAGAATGCTAGAAAGTCCAGATTCAGGTTGTGGATTTGGCAACCAGAATAAGGTAAGCCAGGAGACAGGTTTAGTCTTGATACAGTAGAAACTAAACGAGGAGTTAAATAAGGTTTTAAAGAAGTGGAATAAGGGAAATCATGATCAGGGAACCCATGTTCCCTGGAGTAAGGAGATACTTACACCTGGTATTATAATATCCAGAAAGCTAGCATGGTAATACAAATAATTATTTGTGATTATTCACAATGTTGAAGAAAAATAGATCTGTAGTAGATTATTGATGAAATGTACATCAGAAATCAGCTGGCCCAGTGGTTTCCACAATCATCGGGACAGCTTTATTCATATGATGCACATCTGTGTCTTTCACTGAAAATTCTTGATCTAGGTCAATCGTTCATTTTATAGATAAAGAGACAGTGACTCAGAAAGGTTAAGTGACTGTGCAAATCAAAGTTATTGTTTATGAACATGTTGGGAGCAGCATAAATACTCGGTCACATCAGGATGCCTTTCTTTGTGATGAAGGAGGTGTTGTTTTACTTTTACAGTTATAGAATTGGGGAGCCATTTGATTCCTCTTGTATTATTCTTAAATCTCAGGAGTTCAGCACTACCACCTTCTTCCCTTTCAAAAGGTACCCACGTCCCACCCACATTTGCAGCTCCACATTAGTCAAAAGCTAAAGGTTTTGAATTCTACTTAGTGAAACAGAGTTATTTCCAATAGCATCTTTTTAGCCATTGGAAAAGCTGATCATCTTTTTTTAGAGCTGAATTGGTTGTTTTCTTCCCTCTAGCTCTGTGAAAGATGCATATTTGTTTTCATGTTTTCTGTTTTGGTCTTTTTACATTTTCATGAAAAATCCAGTTGATAATCCCTTATTACTTATATTTAGCAAACCTCAAAAGCTTCCTCCAAATACAGCCTGGTGGAGTTTGGCCTCAGGCAAACTTCAGGTAGCTGTGGCCAAAACAGTAACTCTCATCTGAGTGAGTTACAAACTAAACAGGAGGTATTTGGAATCTTAAAACCGATATTAGAATATTGTCTGGGAATCTACCTTTGTTCTACTGAGCCTGCAAAAGGCCTCACTTACTATTCCTCACGCATCCATCAAAATGAATTGTTATTCAGTGAGCAGAAGTGCAGGTGTTACATTGAGGAGTTGTACAGGGAGCCATTTTGCACTAACAAGAGATTTATTACACATACTTGTACTTTATAGTTCAAAACACAGAATTTGAGTTTCTAAACTCCTCCACTGTTTGGCTTCCTTTTTTATTTCTCATACACCCATGAAAACACACTGCAACCAAGACAGTGGACTTACCCATCAACCCTGAAAATTTTCTCATGCCTCTTTGTAATTCCTCCCTTCTAGCTCTTCTCCCAAACCCCTTGCAAAACAATCACTGATCTGTTTTGTGTCTCTGAGCATTAGTTGGCATTTCCTAGAGTTTTATATAAATGGAATCACATGGTATGCATTTTTTTTTCAGTCTCCTTTGTTGCCTTTAACTCTTTGTTTTTATTTTATTTTAGTGATTAACTTTTTGTTTTTACTCTATTTTAGTGGTTGCTTTAGAGTTTATAGTAATACATATTTACCTTTAAATAATTTTATACTACTTTAGATATAGTATATGAATCTTATAATAGTTTATTTCTATTTCTCACCTCCCATGCTTTATGCTATTATCACATTATACCTATACATATGTTATAAACCTCACAATACATATTATTTTTGTTTAAACAGTCAATTTTTAAAACAGATTTCAATAATAATAAAATACATGTTTTCCTATGTAGTAACTATTTGTAGTGCTCTTCATTCCCTTGGGTAGATCCATCTTTCCATCTGGTCGTCTTTTCTTTCTGCCTGAAGGACTTCCTTTAACATTTATTATAGTGCAGATCTGCTTTTAATTAATTGGTATTACTATCCCCCCCTTTCACCTTTTTTCTTTCTTTTTTTTTTTTTTAGTTGCAATCCCCATTTGAACCCTCCTCTGGTGTACATTCCAGATCAATTGAGCTGGTCTTAGGTATTTAGTTTCCTACTTATATGTTAGCCTCTCTATTTCATCATCTTTTAGAGAATTCATTCTCAAAATTTCCTTTGAATTTTCCTATGAATTTTAAAGTCAGCTTATTGATATTTACAAATATATTTACTGGAATTTTGATTGGGATTGTACTGAATCTACAGATTAAACAGGGGTGAAACAACTCGATAATATTGAGCCTTCCAATCCATGACTGCTTATATAACTCTTCATTTATTTAGATTTTCTTTGATTTCTTTCATCAGTAGTTTTTGTATTTAGATCTTTACCTATTTAGATTTATACCTAAGTATTTCAGTTTTGGGTGCTATTGCAAATGGTATTGTTGTTATTGTTATTACTATGATTACATTTCAGGTTTCAATTTCTCATGTGATATATAGTAATGCAATTGACTTTTGCAAGTCAAATATGTATTCTGAGACTATGCAAAACTCATTTATTAGTTCAAGGAATATTTTGTGGATTTTTTGGAATTTTCTACATAGAAAATCATATTACCGCTAAGTAAAAATAGACTTATTTCTCCCTTTCCAATGTATGCTTTTTATTTCTTTTCTTGCCTTATTGCACCAACTAGAACTTCAATAACTAGAACTTACAGTATGATGTTGAATAGGAATAGCAAGAGAACATTCTTGCCTTGTTGTAGCGCTTAGGAGAAAAGCATTTCATTTTCACTAGTAAGTATCAAGGTAGCTGTTGGTTTTCGGTAAAGCCTTTATTAGGTTAAAGGAGTTTGCTTGCAAAGAGTTGTTATTGTTAATATATGAGAATGTATCATGAATGAATATATATTGCTTTTTGTTGAAAGCTTTATCTGCAAGTATTAATATGATCATGTTTTTGTTGTTGTTTAGTCAGTATGGTGAATTGCAATAATTGAATTTTGAATGTTGAAGCAGTCTTATATTCCTGGGATAAACTCCACTTGATTGTGACATATTGTGTTTTCTATAAATTGCTGGATTTGATTTGTTAATATTTGTTATAACTTTTTGTGTTTGTGTTCATAGGAGATGATGGTCTGTAGTGTTCTTTCCTTGTAATGCTCTGTCTGCTTTTGCTATTAGCCTAATGCTGACCTCATAGGATGATTTCAAAGTAGTCCCTCTTCTTCCATCTTCTGGAAATGAATATGTAGGTTGGTATTATTTCTTTCTAAAATGCTTGGTAGAATTCAGTAGTGAAACTATCTGTGTCTAGAGGGGTTTTTTTTAGTTTTGTCTTGGCAGATTTAAAACTATAAATTTAATCCATTTAATACATATATAGGGCTATTCAGTTATTTACTTCTTCAGTGGATTTTGGTGGTATGTATCTTTCAAGGAATTGGCCCAGTCTATCTAAGATTTTAAATTTATGGGCATAGAGTTGATCAAAATAATATTTTATTATCTTTTAATGTCTGTGGGATCAATAGTTATGTCTATTTTTTTTCTTGAATGATGTGGGTAATTTGTGACATTTCCTTTTTTTTCTTGATTAGCCTGACTAGAGATTTATCAATTTTATTGATCTCTTCAAATAATAGGCTTTTGGTTTCATTGGTTTTCTCTAATGATTTTCTGTTTTTCAATTTAATCATGCTATAATTTTTATTATTTATGTTGGAAATGTTTCTTCAGGTTTAATTTGTTCTTTCTTTAGTTTCTTGGGTAGAAATGTAGATTATTAATTTTAGAGATTTCTTCATTTCTAATATGTGCATTCAGTGATTCAAATTTCATTTTCTGCACTACTTTAGCTGCATCCCAAAAATTTTGATATGTTTCATTTTCAATTTTATTTAGTTCAAAATATTGTTTATTTTCCTTAAAATGTTCTCTTTGATCCATGCATTTTTTAGAAGTGTACTTTTTAACTTTCAAATATTTGGAATTTTATCAGATATCTTTCTGTTATTGAATCTACTGTAATTCAGTTATGGTCCAAGAATGCACATTGTGTGCTTTATATTCTTTTAAATTTGTTAGATTTGTTTTATGGCCCAAAATATGGTTATCTTGGTGAATATTCCATGTACTTAAAATATGTGTATTCTGCTGTGTTGGATTAAATATTTCATGAATATCAAATAGCTTAAGTTATGAGATAATGTTCAGATTGTTTATATGCTTGCTGACTTTTTCCTAGTTGTTTAATCTACTGTTGTGAAAAGGTGTTGAAGTCTTCAACTATCATGGTAGATTTGTCTGTTTATTCTTTCAGATCCCTTAATTTTTGCCTCAAACTCTGTTGCTAGGTGTATGCATGTATAATATTTTTTACATATTCTTGGAGAATTGACCCCTCTATTATTATGTAATATCTCTCCTTATCCTTCATAATCCTCCTTGTTTTGAAGTCTGCCTTGTCTGGAATTAATATAGTGACTCCAACCTTCTGGTTAGTGTTTGCATGGTATATTTTCTCCACTCCTTAATTTTTAACACAGCTACATATAGATTAAAAAAAAAAGTGTGTTCTGATAGATAGCATATAGTTGAGGCTTGTTGGCTGCTGTTGTTTATTTTGTTTTCCTTTTAACCAATATCCCTGTTATTTAGCAGGGGTGTTTAAAACACATGTCTTTAAAATAATTATTAATATATTTGCATTTAAAATATATCATATTGCTACCTGTTATCTATTATTGTATTTATTATTTGTTTTTTGTTTTCTCTTATCTTATCCTTTCTGGTTTTAAAGTTCTTCCTTCAATTGTATCTGTTTTTATTCACTTATTCATATTAAAAAAAAATTTTAGTGGTGGTGCTAGAGTTTGAAATATGCTTTTAGAAATTACTTGTCTATTTGCAAATAGTATTATACAACTTTATATGTAGTAAAACTACCTTATTACAGTATATGCCCATCTCCCTCCCACCTCTATGTCAGTGTTGTCATATATTTCACTTTCAGATACACTATATATATAAACACCCAAACCATTTTTACAGTTACTGATTAAATAAATAACTATCTTTAAGGTGATTGAAAATAATAGAAACAAAGTTAGATTTTACCCTTATTTATTCTATTTCCAACACTCATTTATTTATGCAGATCTAAGTTTCTGACCTTAATTGTATTCCTTCTGCCTAAAGAGCTTCCTTTAAGTTCTTTTGTCATAGGGAACATCTACTAACAATTAATTCTCTCACTTTTTGTTTGCTTCTGAGAAACTCTTCATGGGTCACTTTTAAAGAATAGAAAATTCTGGGTTGAGAGGGCTCCTTTCTTCTCTTTCAACACTTTAAAGCCCTCTATTATTTTCTTTTTGCATAGTTCCTAATGAGAAATCTGCTTTAATTCTTATCCTTGTGCCTCTGTAGGTAAAGTTTTTTGTTTTTTTTTTCTTCTAACTGCCCTCAAGAATTTCTCTTTTTATTTGGTTTTCTGAAGTTTGAATATGATATCCCCATATTTGGTGTTTGGGGTATTTATTTTATTTGGATTTCTGGTTTGGTGTTTCAGAAATTTTGAACATTATTTCTTCAGGAATTTCATCTGTACTTCTAGCATTCCAATTATCCTTATGTTACACCATTTGATATTATTCCACAGGTCTTGGATGCTGTCTTTTTTTCCCTCCACATTTTACATTTTTGTGCTTCAGCTCATGTGGTTTTTGTTGCCTTTCCTTCAAATTAACTGATTCTTTCCTCAGCTCTGTAAAATACAGTAATGGATCCATTGAAAATCTTTTCTGTTACAACATCTTGTATTTCTAATATTTTCATTTGATTGTTTCTTATAGATCCCATATCTCTGCAGAAATTACCTATCTAATTTTGCATGTTTACTATCTTTTTATTTAGCTTTTAATATTTCTGAATCTGGTTCTGATGATGGCTTTGTTTCTTCAGCATACATTTATTGCATTGTGGCATATTTTATATATATATATTTTTTATTGGAAGCTGGCTATATTGTATCGTGTTTGATATTCCTGACACAGACATCTTTGCCATAGACATCTTTTCCACAATTACTTTTGCCACAAACATCTTCATCATATAACTAGTTGTCTGTAAGGTGATTTTGCTCTAAAAGATAAAATAACAAAAAAATAGAAGAGGGACATTAAAAGGACATGAGAAACATGAGAAATGAATAACAAAATTAAGAGGACTTTTTTGTGAAATACAAGATGAATACATTTAAAATGTGTGTAGATTCATGGCGATACTTTGCAAATATTTGATTTTATATTGTGGGTTGTGCCTTAGTATTTGTCTTCCAAGTTTTTTTCTTTATAGTATATTATACTTTGTGGTTGTTGTTGCTGATGGTTTATCTCCTCATTTAGCTTTGCACATTTTCTGTTTTGCTAATATTTCTTCCTTCATTAAGAGAGACATCAATTTCCAAACACTAGGATGCATATTTGTAACTGAGCTTTGCATTGTGTTGTGAAACCCTCTACAGTGTTTTTGTTCTTGGCATACTGTCACATGTTTGTTGATAGATATTCCAAAGTTCTTTGGGAAATGTGAGTTTAATGCTGCATCTTCAAAGTCCTCAGCCTCTTTCTCCTCCAAGGTAGTGTGTTTCAAAATAAGAAATCAAGTCTTGAGGCAAATCATTGTCATCTGTCAGCTCAATAAAGCCATCAATAATGTTGCTAACTGGAAGAAATGCTAATGCATTTCAACCAGATGAAGTCAAATTATCAAACCAAAAGCTGGTTTGATACAACTAGTTATTTTATCTTTCGTGGAAGGCAAAATTGCCTTATGGCCAATTAGTTATACAGGGAAAATGTTTGCAGCAAAGATGTCTGTGGTAAAGATACTTACAGCAGAAGTACCTAGAACCATATTGTATAGAACCATATTTACCAAGATACTGAGATAAATCTATTTATGGTAACCTATCCAGTGCTGGGCAGTATGTGAGGTTTGCTATTCCTGTGGTTACCAGCGTTGAGAGCTGTTGTTTCTATGTATACCTGAGACTTCAAGTTCCTCTAGTTAACTTTTTTGTTTTCTATCTTGGAACTTTACTTTGGGTTCTTACTCTGAGAGTGTCTGACTTGTGCATCCCTCTGAGCTGAAATACATTGTTACTAGTATCGCAGGTTTGTTAATCTGGGATGCAGTGAAGGAGACCAGTCTTAATGTCTGATTTAAATATCAATGTTTGGTGTCCACAGTGGGCCTGTTTCTAAGGGCTGGGGCCCGTTTCTAAGGAGTGTGACCCTTATAATTAATTCTGACCCTTATCCAGGGATGGAACTTTTTCTCCCTCCCCTATTTTCTTCTCTGGCTGAAATCGATATCATCCTCCAATGTTCTCAGTCTATACACCAGATGCCCTCCACCCCTTTAGATAAAGTTTCGTGTTTTGTTTATTTTTTCTCTTTTGTTTTTTAGCTGAGAGGGGGCAGTTTGTCAAGAAAGAGTTTCCTTCTCTCAGTTGCAATGGTACAATCTGGAAATATGTACCTCCGAATATTAAATCTTTTGTTCCACAAGGGTTGTGGGTCTTCAGCAGTGGCTGCTGTTCCCTCCTCCAGAAAGCACCATGAGGAGAACTTTCTCCATATTTTCCCCTTTCTTTCCTGTGATTTCCTGGTGGGGTTCATTGAGGAAAAGCTTGCAATATTATGAAACCCTTCTATGAATTTGATTGCCTAGGGGCTCCACATTTTCACGCTAGAACACTCTTAGCCTCCAAAAATGTATTCATCAAAACCTCTAGTATAATGTTTTTAACAGCTTACCAATGGCTTCTACTCCAGGCAAGCAAATGTTTGGATACTGTGTCTCATGCAGGTGTTTGTTTCTCTCGGTCTCAGGATTGCTATCTATGACCTTGATTTCTGATGGATTCATGAAAAGTTATTGATCAGATATCTGTTCAGCTTTTCTTTCTTAAGGGTGGGAGGTTTTTTTCTTCACTCTTATCTAGGCTAAAACTAGATGTCCATCCACTTACATAATAACTGAGGTTTTAAAATATTCTCCATCTCCTAGTTATACAACTGTCCATTGGTTTTGTTTGTTCTCTTTGTTGTTCTGTATAATTTTTCAGGGCAAGGTATGTGGAGATATTCAAATTAAGAAGTCATCATCAACTCATGGACCAGTTGCCTTTATCCAGTCCTGGAACATCATTTCTCATTGATAGCATGCTTCTCTGTAGGCTTTGATTTACCAGAATTAAAATGATTATCTCTGGAATAGTAACTTTGATGATACAGTTTTTCTGTCTCATCTATACTCATTCTAGTCTGACTTAAAGAGAGCTAGCTTTAATTGCATGGAATATTCTGAATAAGATCTAACTAAAGCAGAACCCTGTAAGACTGGCCCATCTTGGGGCACAAGCACCAAATTTCTGTGGTTAAAATTTAATTTAAATTGGCATTAATAATTGTATTACTTCTGCCTTTTATAAGGCTTAGAGGTTACTAAAATTTCTGGATGATTGGCTCATAAACTAATGACATAGTAAAAATTCCATTATTTTTCATTTTCACAAATGACTTTTCCAACTAAATTTGCTATTTTGTACTTAATGTTCTTAAACATCTTATTGTTTTGGGTATTGCATTCCTGATTATCAAGATTACTTTAAATATATAATTTTAATTATACAAGGTATTAATTATCTTTTACAAATTTGCTAAACATTCTGTCATTTATCACAATGTTGAGAAAATTGTGTAGAGTGGGATCAAGACAGAACTAGAGAAATTTCCATCTAGGTTGGTACAGAGCTATTAATCAAGGTTCTGTGCATTAGTTATTAATCTGTCAATGGATCTATATAATTTATTTATTAATGAGCTGAATTTCAGCCTTATATCTACAATGTCTCAAGAAGGCTGCTGGATGCTTATTTGATATAATGAAAAAAAAATATCTTTATGCTTTCTTAACCCTACAATTTGTTCTTAACGAATTTATGATATTTTTAACAGATTATAGTACTCCTTTGAAATTTCTTATATTATATTTTCAATAAATATGGGAATTGAGCCAAATAGAATTTACTGGTCTCTAGAATCCACTGTTCCTTCCCTTTCTTTCTTCTTTCCTTCCTCTTTCTTTTAATTAAATATTTATCACACTCAGATCTATTTACAACTTTGCCATTACCCACTATTTCTGAGAAACTAGCAAGAAATAGTGAGATAACATGTTCAAAACCTGCTAGGATTCCAAGTAAAATTTACCTCTGCTTTTACAGCACTTAGATGAATTATTGGTAATTAGAAATTTATTAGTATTTTTAACCTACCTTGAGTTATAGTTTTCTCTTCACATTATTTATTACATCATTTTAACTTGAAAATAAATTTATTTAATGAAGTTAAATTTTAAATATTAAAGTAAGATTCTCTTATTTTCTCAGGATATTTTATGTTTTAAATAATGTACTCAGGATGTTTTAACTTCTGTTAAAAACAATAATTATTTTGAGAGGATTTATTTAAATTTCTAAGTATTCTTTATATTTGCAAATGCAATAAATGAAAGTTTCCCATTCCTCTAGCTTGGGATTTTTCTTTGTGTTAAAGGGTTACCATGATTAAGTGTATAAATGAAATATTATAGGGGATTTATCACTGGTTGTACAAAATGAGTAATAACCAAAATTAATAGTCATTACATATATTCTCACAGCTCTGCTACTAAACTTAGTTGGTATAGTCCAATGACAGATTCACCCATGTCTTCTGTCCAAAACATAATTAAAAATTAAAATTATCATGTTTAAAATATCATCCTTAGTAGAAGATATCTAACCATAAACCAACAAAATGTGATTACGGCTCATACCTCCAGTTTGCCAATGGAAGTAGAAGTAATGTGATAATAAGTCCATGAGGGCTTCCCTGGTGGCGCAGTGGTTGAGAGCCCGCCTGCCTATGCAGGGGACACGGGTTCGTGCCCTGGTCTGGGAAGATCCCACATGCCGTGGAGCAGCTGGGCCCATGAGCCATGGCCACTGAGCCTGCGCATCTGGAGCCTGTGCTCTGCAACAGGAGAGGCCACAACAGTGAGAGGCCCGCGTACTGCAAAAAAAAAAAAAGTCCATGAATATACAGCATATAGGAGATAGGACTATGTGATAAGTATACTCTTTCATTTACAAACGAACTTAAGCCTATAGATAGATAGATAGATAGATAGATAAAATGTCTAATGTAGTGTAACAAGTTCAATACACATTTATGACTGTTTAGAAATTTTAATTTTATATTTTGATTATATCCATTTAAATTTTGAACTTGAAACATCATTGTAGTATAGATTTGTTCACTGAAATTATTAACATATGCTTAACTTTATGTATATATATATGCATATCTATATGCATATATATTCTTATGAATGTATTATTTGAAGAAAGGGAACAAAGCAAAGACTCTTTTTTAAAAAAGGATTTAATACGAACTCACTTAAGATGCCAAATTTAGACTCTATGTTTTCTTTCTTTATGTTCTTTCTTTTCCTTTCTTCTTTCCTTCCTTCCTTTTTCTTCCTTTCCTTCCTTCCTTTGTTTCCAAGTGATCATGTGTAAAAAATTCTGGCATTAAGCTCTAGCAGCCTGAATGTCTATGCCTGTATTAAGTGGAAGGTTTGCTCTGAGACCCACATCTCCAAGGTAACAGAAGTGCTCACTTTGATACATGTGAGACAGCTGAAATTCTTAGTTTCATATCTACCATACCATGTATCTCCCACTATTCCTTAGGCCCCTCTGTCTCATTTTTATTTCCATGCCTGATTCCTTTTCCTTTGTACAGTCTCAAATGTTGTGAATTTCAAAATTCTCTTCCTGGCCTACATCTTCGTTTCAATCTCCATTTCCCACTGGTGACCATCCATTCTCCTTGTCCCGGGATGATAGATGGATTCCTAAGTACAGATGGATTCCTAGTTTAGATCAGTATTCTGGTTCCAGACTCATATTTTCAAATGCCTTCTGAAAGTCCCAGCTATGTGCCTCCAACTCATACATTCCCTTATTCATTAATTTATAAAAGAGTTACTGAGTTGTACTCTGCTGGAATTAAGTGCTTGAGATCCTTCAGTTAACAAACAGACAATGATCTTTACCTTTGTGAAAGTTACATCATCATGAGTGTGTGTGTGTGTGTGTGTGTGTGTGAGAGAGAGAGAGAGAGAGAGAGAGAGAGAGAGAGAGAGGTAGATAATAAGTAATTCACAAACATTGTGTTATTTTATTTATTTATATTTGTAAATAAATTTATATTTATAAATAAATAAAATGTATATAATTTGTGCTATTTTATATATGAACAAAGTGGTAAGTGTTATGAAAAAAATGTTCACCTTAGGGTAAGGTAACCAGGAGTGCCTGGGAATTGTGGTCCTTACAACTTTAAATAGAATTTTTAATGTAGGGTTTGTTTTGTAGGTTTATTTAAGCAAAGAGTTGAAGGAGATGTAAGAATAAGGCCTTGCATCTCTAAGGTGGAGCAATCAAGGCATAGGGAATGCAATGCAAAGGTTGTACTGCAGGGATGAGCCTGGGTCTTCTGGGGCAGTCAGGAGACTGGTGTTTATCAGAGTGCAAACTAGGAGGCGAGCAGGAGAAGACATCAGGGAGGCAATGCAGACCAAGCCTGCAAGTCCACATGAGCTGCTGTAGACTCATTTTTACTCAGAATCAGAGGGGAAATCACTGCAAGGTCCTAAGCAAAGGAATGACCACTCTGCCTGCTGGATCACTTTATCATCCAACTGTTCAAAACTCATACGAGTCGTTCCACTTACTTAATCCCCCAACCCAGCCCTCCTGCCCTACCTTAATTTCTTATGAAATTCACCCTGTCCCCCAAGCCAGAAATGAAATAGAAATTTATTTCTTGCTCATATAATAGTCCAATGCAGGTGTTTCTCATCAGCAGGTGACTCTCTCCCACTCAACAATTCAAAGACCAAGGTTTTTGCATCTTATGGTTCTTCTGTCCCTTAGGACCTCATTAGCAGACAGCCAGCAAAAGGAGAAAGAAGACCTGGAGGAGAATCCTCTCCTCCAGAGGTAGCTCACACCCCTTCCTCCCTGTTCTATTAATGAGAACTCAAATATATGGCTCGCTTCAGTGAGACAGAGGCTGGGAAACATAGTCTAGCTGGGTACCCAGAGATAAAAGACTTGGATAAACAGTTAAACATTCTTTTACTCATCAAATAATAGTTGAATTAATTGATTTGACAAACTAAAAACTTTTGTCAAAACTCTTCTGCTTCATTTGGGTCGTATCCTTGCTACCTGAATTTATGGAAAAATCTAACTCTTCTCTAAGATTTCAGTCTTTTCTATAAATGTCCTGTTTCTGACATGAAAATGTGGTCATTTTCACACATTTCCAGGAGCTCCGCACAACTTCTTACACTGATACTCGAGACCTTGCCTGATCAGATATAAAGAGTTGTCTGACCTCAGATTCCACTGACCCCTTTGAGACTGTTTCCACGGTGCCATGTTATCTGCTGTCCCAAAATCATCTGTGTCATGTCACAGGCTCCAGGTGTCATATACACATGGTAAATGCCAGCTCTTCAAGCAGTGGATTTGTCTCCTGTAAGACCACCTCAAACCTCGCCAGAAAATTCCAAGAAACGAATGCTTGGTGGGCTTGATGTCCCACACCTACTTAGTTGTGACCCGGGACACAGTGGCTCTGAACATGATAGGAAACAGATGCATTTTGTTTACTACAAAATTGATTCAACATGACAATGTCTCATTCTCTTTCTCTCTCTCTCTCTCTCCTTCCCCCCCTCACTTTTCCTCTCTTTTCCTTTCCTTTCTTTCTTTCTTTCTCTTTTCTTTGTTTCTTTTCTCTTCCATCCTTTTTCTCTCTCCCTCTCTCTCCCACTCTTTCTCTTTCTTTCTTCTTCTCATTTTTCACCTAGGTAGGCTTTAGAGTGTTTGAGCTGGAGTACCTCATATTTTCAAAGTATGGGTTGAATAAAATAACACTGAAGATTTCATCTAGCACCAGAAATGATGGATTCTAAAAGTCATGAACATGAGGCCTCATCTTTTATAGCACCTGCATTGTGATGCCTGGATTGAGTTTGTGAGGCCAGTGTTTCCTACAGACCCCAGAATACTCTCCAGAAACCACTATCTACATACATCACATTTGTTGGACACAAACCATCTGATCAATATTAGATTTCTGTGGGGTAAAGAATTCAGATGCTATTTAATAGTAAGACCTTTCAAGGTCAAAGAAAGATGTCCATTCCTATCTCCTTCTCCAATCCATCTGAAAAATATTTGGAAATTAAGCAGGTGTGTAACATGTGAGTTTTCTTTAAGGTGGAATTGCCTACTCCTTTTGGTTCTGACAGCCAACGGCATTTTTACAATTAATTTAACATTAGATAGACATGAAGAAACATATTTCTCATCTTGGCAGGAGGCCGTACAAGGTAATTGGGGACAGATTACTCTTTTATTTCAAGTTAGTATTATTTTTCATGTCTTGCATCAATATTTTTCTTATACTGAAGGAAGGGCAGAACTGTGTGCACCTGCACCTTTGTTATCTACTATTAATGCTCTTCACAAGTGGTTCAAAGTGTATTTATCAGTGTCTTGAACTTATTCATTCTTCATTGAAGTTACAGTTATTAAATTATCCTTAAAATATCAATTATTTGTCAAAAAAACCCTCATTTTAGAAAGATTTGTGTGTGTGTTTGAGAGTAGAGAATTTTAACTATATAAAAATTACAATGACTAGCACATATTAGCCACCCAATAAGTATTTGTTAACTATGTTCTTCCCTTTTATTTTTTTATGCTGGATAAGATAAGATAAAACCCACTAAAATAAGAACAAAACCAATAAAATAAGTGTTTACTAAAAACTCTCCAGAAAAAAAATTTGAACAATTTTTTTTTCATATTAGCTGTAATGAGAATTTTTGGAATTTTAATTCATATTTTCTCTTCCACCAAAGGGAGTCTCAAGAAAAAAAAAAAGCTTCATTATAAAATGACACCTGACATACAACGAATCAATTGACTTCACAAGCCCTGGGTAAACTTCCACAAATTCACAGTTTAGTTTCATTATGTTGATGCCATACAAACATACATTTATAAGACACATTATTTATACTCTTTCTACATTAATTCCTTCAAATTTACTTCTGGAAAAAAATTGTTTTTCTTCTTCATAAAGTTCTTTTGAAGTGGTATGTATCATCAATATATTCATGGATCCATACTCATGTATCAAACTGTGTATTTATCATCTCTGCTTGAATGCTTTGCAGGTATATTAAAGATAAAGTTAGAATTTCATTTCTTAGGTTGTTTGCATATCTTGGCTTACGCGAATAATGCAGAGATAAACATGGGTGTACAAATATATCTTTGAGACCTTGATTTAAATTTTTTTGTTAAATACCCTGAAGTGGGATAGTTGGATATGATGACCCTATTTTTAATTTTTTTGAGAGATCTTAATTCTGTTTTCCATAGTGGCTGCACGATGATTTTACATTCTCATCAACAGTGTACAAGGGTTCCATTTTCTTCACATTCTCAGCCACACTTCTTTTTACCCTGATAATTACCACCCAAATGGGTGTGAGGTGATATCTCCTTGTGGCTTTGATTTGCATCTCCCTGATGAATAGTGATGTTGAGCATGTTTCATGTACCTGTTGGTCATTTGTTTGTCTTCTTTGGAGAAATGTCTATTCAAAATGTGGTATATACATACAATGAACATACAATGAATTCAGCCTTAAAGAAGAAGGAAATCCTGCCACATGCAACAACATATATGAACCTTGAGGACATTATGTTAAATGAAATAAAACAGTCACAGAGGATAATTACTGCATGATTCCACTTATATTAGATCTCTAAAAGAGTCAAACTCATAGAAGCAGAGAGTAAAATTATGATTGTCAGGGCAAAGGGGAGGGTGGGATGGGGAGTTGTTCAACAGGTATAAAGTTTAAGTTATGCAAGATGAATAAATTCTAGACATCTGTTGTACAACGTTGTGCCCATAGTTAATAACACTCTATTGTACACTTACAAATTTGGCAAATGGGTAGATCACTGTTAAGTGTTCTTAACACAGTAAAAAACCCGCTAAATGTCTTAGTTCTTTCTCTAGTCACTCGCCCCTGAGGAAATGGCTTTATCAGTTTAAGAGTTGCTAAAACAAAACAAAACAAAACAAAAGGAAGGAAAAACCAATACCGATTTTCAATCACCCTCTCTCACTCTCACATTCAGTCCATGTCCTATTCATTTCATCTCTAGATTTATCTTGGATGTGTCCACTGTTTTACATCACCACCTTTATGATCCAGGACCAAGCCACAATTTTCAATTTTGTGGATGCTGTGGAATCCTCTAACAAAATTTTCACTTCACTGCTGTCTTCTCCTATATATTCTTTAGAGAATACCCAAAGTGATCTTTTTAAAACTTGAAAATAGCATGCACTGTCCCACTGCTTGAAAGTCTACAATGGCCTCTAATTGCACTTAGAGTAAAAGCCAAATTCCCCACCACAGCAACTCCCTCCCTGCTCTGGCCTTTGCTTACTTCTCTCTAAAGTTAACTTGATCTAGTTTCCTGTCCTCAAAAAGGTGAATTCATTCCACTTAGTTGAGGCTGTTCTGTGTATCTGGGTCACCCTTCTACTGACGTTTGACAATGCTCTACCTTCCCAAATTCCAGTTCTCTGGTTTAATGCTCTCTTTAGAAAGAGCATTTGTGATTAACCCAACAGTATTAAAGTTCATAACCCACTAGTCTTTTCCCCACCATTCTGCGTTTTATTTTAATACTACAGACTATTTTCCACATATTGTAACTTCAGTAGAAGCTTTATCATTTTGTATGATTGGAACCAGTAGTTGGTTGGATAACTGCAATCACAACAAAAAGACAGATAAAGACTAAAATTATTTATTTTAACTGTGTGTTAACATAGATATGTGCTTTCCTTTACTGATCTTTAAGTATGTTGTTGAATGACTGGAGGTTTTTCTAGATCTTTCTTTTAATAGCATAACCCATATTACTTTGATTATGATTTCTAGTTTCAATTGCTTAATTTAAATCAAATGAGAAACTAAAGACACTTGTGAAACAATCAGAATGTCAATCCTTCTAGATTTTGATACATTTTAAAAATTGTTTGTAGATGTATCTCTTGCTCTTAATTTGGCAGAGTTTCCTGTTGTTTATTTGTTTTTCTCGATTGTTTTGTTTTGTTCTTATTGCATTTCTCCAAAAATTGTGCTTATATTTTTTTCTCATAGTAATCACACAGAGACTAAAACTTTTTGCATCCTGTCCTTGTGCTCCTCAAATGACATATCTGTATTGCCCAGACCTGGAAATGGCATACATATTACCTTTACTCACATTCTATTGGCTAGTCCTCAGTCACATGATCACAGTTAACTGCTAAAGAGGCAGGGAGTGTAGTGTAAATGAGTGCTCAGGAAGAAGAGGAAATGGGCTTCGTTAGCACATAGCCAGACTTGGTAAAACTCTTTCTTAAGTCCACTTTAATATTGTGATACAAATTGGGCCCTATTTAATATGGTAAGTTCAAAAAAGAAGATGAACTAAGTTTTGTAAGTGTTGTTTGTTCTGGAATGTTCCATGTAACAGTCTGTTTATCTTTCTTATTCAAATCTCCGGGCAGGTATTGCCTGAAAAGACAAGTTAGTAGGAAGTATTTTATCCTATTAGTGATATCCTCCTTTAGAAATTACTCAGCATATATACAGACAGGATCAGAAAGAGACCTCTTAAAAAATATATATATATATATATATATATAAAATCATGAAGATCATAAGTTGGCATTATACATAGGATAATGTTATAGACATCTAACTATTAAAATAGTCTCTATTATTTCCTGGCCTACCAGTCAGTTCTGTTGGCTCTCACTTACCTACTAGGTATCAGTTAAACATTCTTGAGATTGAATAAAAAATTGACATTGGTGGCTGCATCAGGATTGTTTTGTTGGCCAGCAATAGCTTCCATACAGGTGGATTAATCCTGGGTAGAATTTCTTAGAAGTATTGAAAATACCACCTCACCAAATATATCCCATTATTCAGGAATAAACTGTGATTTATAAAATCCACTTTTAAAGAGACTTGGCTGAGTTAATTTTCACAGAAATCCCAACAAAATATTAATATCTTAACTGGAGAGAGTAATAAACTAACCTCATATTGCATTATTGTCTCATCATGAATTAATGTATTAAATTACCTAACTCTATGCAAATGGCTGAAGGTATGCAATGGAGGATAGGTGAAATTGTAATGGCAAAGTTTGGGGAGAATAGAAAACTGGATATAGATACTGAATTAAACACTTCTGGAAGGTAGGGGACATTAGGGGAGTAGAAAAGTAGCACTAACTTTAAAAATTTGTTTGTTCTGGACATGGACATGTACTTCTTGCTCAGGGGCTGCTTGTTGCAAGTGTTTACTATTTCTGCTCTAAAGAGCAGTTATAAAAGCCCTTATATTATGCAATAGCCACTTCCATACAATATAAAATGACATCATCTCCTGGTTGGAAAGCAACATCAAACATCAGAGCAATCATATGTCAGTGGGAACTCAAGATAGATTTTTTAGCAGCTTTATTGAGGTATGACTAATATTAAACTGCACATATTTAGCATATACAATTTCATGAGTTTGGACATATGCTTATGCTTGTGAAACCATCACCATAATCAAGGTAGTAGACACATACATCATCTTGAAAAGTTTCCTTGTGTCTCTTTGTTGTTGCTGTTGTTATTGTTTTTTTTGTTTGTTTGTTTGTTTTTTTCTGGATTTCATAAGAACCATTAATATGAGATCTACCTTCTTAACAAATTTTAAGTGCACAATACAGTATGGGTGCTATGCTATACAGCAGATCTGTAGAAATCATTAATCTCGCATAACTGAAGCTATATACCAATTAAACAACTCCTTGCTTCCCTCTCCTCTTGGCCCCTAAATCACCATTCTATTCTCTACTTCTATAAGTACCTCATGTAAGTGGAATCATGCAGTATTTGCCCTTCTGTGCTTGGCTTATTTCATATAGCATAATTGCTGTACAACAATAAAAGCAATTAACTCTATGTATACACAAACATGGCTAAACCTCAAAAAATTTTGTTGAGGAAAATAAGCCATACACAAAGGACTACATACTGTATGATCCATTTATACAAAATCCAAGAAAAAATTACCCTATGGTAATAGAAATCAGCATAGTGGTTTTCTTGGGTTTAGATGAATATTAATTACTAGAAAAGTGAACAAGAGAATGTTCTGGAGCAGTAATAATATTCTATATCTTTATCTGGAAGATGGTTACATGCTTGTGTGCATTTGTCAAAGATCATAGAACAGTGCACTTAAGATTTGAGCATTTTCATATACTTAAATCGTACTGAATACTGGTAGGCTAAAAAACTGTATTAACTTTGCACAAAGAGTGAAGATGCAAAAAAAAAGATCATTCAATGAGAAATATTGAATCTCAAATTTTATCTGAGTCACTCTCTATGTGGTACCTGTTTCTAATAGATCCTTGCAGCACAGAGAATGAAAGAAAACAGAGAGAGAATATTTTCATTTCCATTTTTTTAACACCTTTATTGGCGTAAAATTGCTTTACAATGGTGTGTTAGTTTCTGCTTTATAACAAAGTGAATCAGTTATACATATACATATATCCCCATATCTCTTCCTTCGTGAATCTCCCTCCCTCTCACCCTCCCTATTCCACCCCTCTAGGTGGTCACAAAGCCCAGAGCTGATCTCCCTGTGCTACGCGGCTGCTTCCCACTAGCTATCTGTTTTACGTTTGGTAGTGTATATATGTCCATGCCACTCTCTCACTTTGTCCCAGCTTACCCTTCCCCCTCCCTATATACTCAAGTCCATTCTCTAGTAGGTCTATGTCTTTATTCCCTTCTTGCTCCTAGGTTCTCCATGACAATTTTTTTTTTATATTCCATATATGTGTGTTAGCATATGGTATTTGTTTTTCTCTTTCTGACTTATTTTACTCTGTATGAGAGACTCTAGGTCCAAACACTTCACTACAAATGTCTCAATTTCTTTTCTTTTTATGACTAAGTAATATTCCATTGTATATATGTGCCACATCCACATGTTTTTTATCCATTCACCGGTTGATGGACACTTAGGTGGCTTCCATGTCCTGGCTATTGTAAATAGACATGCAATGAACATTGTAGTACATGACTCTTTTTGCATTCTGGTTTTCTCAGGGTATATGCCTAGTAGTGGGATTGCTGGGTTGTATGGTAGTTCTACTTTTAGTTTTTTAAGGAACCTTCATACTGTTCTCCATAGTGGCTGTATCAATTTACATTCCCACCAACAGTGCAAGAGGGTTCCCTTTTCTCCACACCCTCTCCAGCATTTATTGTTTGTAGATTTTTTGATGATGGCCATTCTGACCAGTGTGAGATGATATCTCATTGTAGTTTTGATTTGCATTTCTCTAATGATTAATGATGTTGAGCATTCTTTCATGTGTTTGTTGGCAGTCTGTATATCTTCTTTGGAGAAATGTCTATTTAGGTCTTCTGCCCATTTTTGGATTGGGTTTTCTGTTTTGTTGACATGGAGCTGCCTGAGGTGCATGTAAATTTTGGAGATTAATCCTTTGTCAGTTGCTTCATTTGCAAATGTATTCTCCCATTCTGAGGGTTGTCTTTTTGTCTTGTTTATGGTTTCCTTTGCTGTGCAAAAGCGTTTAAGATTCATTAGGTCCCATTTGTTTACTTCTGCTTTTATTTCCATTTCTCTAGGAAGTAGGCCAAAAAGGATCTTGCTGTGTTTTGTGTCATAGAGTGTTTTGCCTATGTTTTCCTCTAAGAGTTTGATACTGTCTGGCATTACATTTAGGTCTTTAATCCATTTTGAGTTTATTTTTGTGTATGGTGTTAGGGAGTGTACTAATTTCATAATTCTGTATGTACCTGTCCAGTTTTTCCAGCACCACTTCTTGAAGAGGCTGTCCTTTCTCCACTGTATACTCTTGCCTCCTTTATCAAAGATAAATTGACCATATGTGCGTGGATTTATCTCTGGGCTTTCTATCCTGTCCCATTGATCTATATTTCTGTTTTTGTGCCAGTACCACATTATCTTGATTACTGTAACTTTGTAGTATAGTCTGAAGTCAGGGAGTCTGATTCTTCCAGCTCCATTTTTCTTTCTCAAGATTGCTTTGGCTATTCGGAGTCTTTTGTGTTTCCATTCAGATTGTGAAATTTTTTGCTCTAGTTCTGTGAAAAATGACAGGGTTAGTTTGATAGGGATTGCATTGAATCTGTGATTGCTTTGGGTAGTATAGTCATTTTCACAGTATTGATTCTTCCAATCCAAGAACATGGTATATCTCTCCATCTATTTGTATCATCTTTAATTTCTTTCATCACTGTCTTATAATTTTCTGAATACAGGTCTTTTGTCTCCTTAGGTAGGTTTATTCCTAGATATTTTATTATTTTTGTTGCATTGGTAAATGGGAGTGTTTTCTTAATTTAACTTTCAAATTTTTCATCATTAGTGTATAGCAATGCAAGAGATTTCTGTGCATTGATTTTGTATCCTGATACTTTACCAATTTCATTGATTAGCTCTAGAAGATTTCTGGTAGCATCTTTAGGGTTCTCTGTGTATAGTATCATGTCATCTGCAAAGAGTGACAGCTTTACTTCTTTTCCCATTTGGATTCCTTTTATTTATTCTTCTTCTCTGATTGCTGTGGCTAAAACTTCCAAAACTATGCTGAATAATAGTGGTGAGAGTGGGAAACCTTGTCTTCTTCCTGATCTTAGTGAAAATGCTTTCAGTTTTTCATCATTGAGAAAGATGTTTGCTGTAGGTTTGTCATATATGGCCTTTATTATGTTGAGGAAAGTCCCCTCTATGCCAACTTTCTGGAGGGTTTTTATCATAAATGGGTGTTGAATTTTGTCAAAAGCTTTCTCTGCATCTGTTGAGATGATCATATGGTTTTCCGCCTTCAATTTGTTAATATGGTGTATCACATTGATTGATTTGCGTATACTGAAGAATCCTTGTGTTCCTGGGATAAATCCCACTTGATCATGGTGTATGATCCTTTTAATGTGCTGTTGGATTCTGTTTGTTAGTATTTTGTTGAGGATTTTTGCATCTATGTTCATCAGTGATATTGGCCTTTGGTTTTCTTTCTTTGTGATATCTTTGTCCGGTTTTGGTATCAGGGTGATGGTGGCCTCGTAGAATGCATTTGGGAGTGTTCCTCCCTCTGCTGTATTTTGGAAGAGTTTGAGAAGGATAGGTGTTAGCTCTTCCCTAAATGTTGGATAGAATTCGCCTGTGAAGCTATCTGGTCCTGGGCTTTTGTTTGTTGGAAGATTTTAAATCACAGTTTTGATTTCAGTGCTTGTGACTGGTCTGTTCATGTTTTCTATTTCTTCCTGGTTCAGTCTCGGAAGGTTGTGCCTTTCTAAGAACTTGTCCATTTCTTTCAGGTTGCCCATTTTATTGGCATATAGTTGGTTGTAGTAATCTCTCCTGATCCTTGGTATTTTTGTATTGTCAGTTGTTACTTCTCCTTCTTCATTTCTAATTCTATTGATTTGAGTCTTCTCCCTTTTTTTCTTGATGAGTCTGGCTAATGGTTTATCAATTTTGTTTATCTTCTCAAAGAACAAGCTTTTAGTTTTATTGATCTTTGCTATCTTTTCCTTCATTTCTTTTACATTTATTTCAGATCTGGTTTTTATGATTTCTTTCCTTCTGCTAACTTTGGAGTTTTTTTGTTCTTCTTTCTGTAATTGCTTTAGGTGTAATGTTGGGTTGTTTATTTGAGATGTTTCTTGTTTCTTAAGGTAGGATTGTATTGCTATAAATTTCCCTCTTAGAACTGCTTTTGCTGCATCCCATAATTTTTTGGTTGTCGTGTTTTCATTGTCATTTGTTTCTAGGTGTTTTTTTGATTTCTTCTTTGATTTCTTCAGTGATCACTTCGTTATTAAGTAGTGTTTTGTTTAGCCTCCATGTGTCTGTATTTTTTACAGATCTTTTCCTGTAATTGATATCTTGTCTCATAGCATTGTGGTCAGAGAAGACAGCTGATATAATTTCAATTTTCTTTAATTTATCAAGGCTTGATTTGTGACCCAAGATATGATTTATCCTGGCGCATGTTACATGAGCACTTGAGAAGAAAGTGTATTGTGTTGGTTTTGGATGGAATGTCCTATAAATATCAATGAAGTCCATCTTGTTTAATGTATCATTTAAAGCTTGTGTTCCCTTATTTATTTTCATTTTGGGTGATCTCTCCATTGGTGAAAGTGGAGTGTTAATGTCCCATGCTATGATTGTGTTACTGTCAATTTCCCCTTTTATGGCTGTTATTATTTGCCTTATGTATTGAGGTGCTCCTATGTTGGATGCATAAATATTTACAATTGTTATATCTTCTTCTTGGATCAATCTTTTGATCATTATGTAGTGTCCTTCTTTATCTCTTGTAATAGTCTTTATTTTAAAGTCTATTTTGTCTGATATGAGAATTGCTACTCCAGCTTTCTTTCGATTTCCATTTGCATGGAATATCTTTTTCCATCCCCTCACTTTCAGTCTGTATGTGTCTCTAGGTCTGAAGTGGGTCTCTTGTAGACAGCATATATATAGGTTTTGTTTTTGTATCCATTCAGCCAGTCTCTGTCTTTGGGTTGGAGCATTTAATCCATTCATGTTTAAGGTAATTATCAATATGTATTTTCCTATTCCGATTTTCTTAATTGTTTTGGGTTTGTTATTGTAGGTCTTTTCCTTCTCTTGTGTTACCTGCCTAGAGAAGTTCCTTTTTCAGTTTTTGTAAAGGTGGTTTGGTGGTGCTGAACTCTCTCAGCTTTTGCTTGTCTGTAAAGGATTTAATTTCTCCATCAAATCTGAATGAGATCCTTGCTGGGTAGAGTAATCTTGGTTGCAGGTTTTTCTCCTTCATCACTTTCAGTATGTCCTGCCACTCCCTTCTGGCTTGCAGAGTTTCCTCTTAAAGATCAGCTGTTAACCTTATGGGGATTCTCTTGTATGTTATTTGTTGTTTTTCCCTTGCTGCTTTTAATATGCTTTCTTTGTATTTAATTTTTGATTTTTATTAATATGTGTCTTGGTGTCTTTCTCCTTGGATTTATCTTGTATGGGACTCTCTGTGCTTCCTGGAATTGACTATTTCCTTTCCCATGTTAGGGAAGTTTTCAACTATAATCTCATCAAATATTTTCTCAGTCCCTTTCTTGTTCTCTTCTTCTTCTGGTACTCCTACAATTCAATGTTGGTGCATTTAATGTTTTCTTAGAGGTCTCTGAGACTGTCTTCAATTCTTTTCCTTCTTTTTTCTTTATTCTGCTCTGCAGTAGTCATTTCCACTATTTTTTCTTCCAGGTCACTTATCCATTCTTCTGCCTCAGTTATTCTGCTCTTGATCCCTTCTAGAGAAATTTTTATTTCATTTATTGTGTTGTTCATCACTGTTTGTTTGCTCTTTAGTTCTTCTAGGTCCTTGTTAAATGCTTGTTGTATTTTCTCCATTCTATTTCCAAGATTTTGGATCATCTTTACTATCATTATTCTGAATTCTTTTTCAGGTAGACTGCCTATTTCCTCATTTGTTAGGAGTGGTGGGTTTTTGCCTTACTCCTTCGTCTGCTGTGTGTTTCTCTGTCTTCTCATTTTGCTCTACATACTGTGTTTGAGATCTCCTTTTTTCAGGTTGCAGGTTTGTAGTTCCCGTTGTTTTTGTTGTCTGTCCTCAGTGGCTCAGGTTGGTTCAGTGGGTTGTGTAGGCTTCCTGGTGGAGGGGACTAGTGCCTGTGTTCTGGTGGATGAGGCTGAATCTTGTCTTTCTGGTGGGCAGGTCCACGTCTGGTGGTGTGTTTTGGGGTGTCTGTGGCCTTATTATGATTTTAGGCAGCCTCTCTTCTAATGGGTGGGGTTGTGTCCCTGTCTTGCTAGTTGTTTGTCATAGGGTATCCAGCACGGTAGCTTGCTGGTCATTGAGTGGAGGTGGGTCTTGGCGTTGATATGGAGATCTCTGGGAGATTTCCACCATTTCTTATTATGTGGTGCTGGGAGGTCTCTTGTAGACCAGTTTCCTGAACTTGGCTCTCCTACCTCAGAGGCATGGCCCTGATGCCTGGCTGGAGCACCAAGAGCCTATCATCTGCACAGCTCAGAATAAAAGGGAGAAAATAAAGAAAAGAAAGAAAGAAAGAGAGAGAAAGAAAGAAAAAGAAAAAGAAAGGAGAAGATAAAATAAAATAAAATAAAGTTATTAAAATAAAAAATAATTGAAAAAAATTTAGAAAAAGTAATAAAAAAAGAAAGAAAGAAAGAAAGAAGAGCACAACCAAACCAAAAAAGAAATCCATCCATGATAACATGTGCTAAAAACTATAGAAAAGAAAAAAAAAAGAAAACGGACAGACAGTACCCTAGGATAAATGGTAAAAGCAAAGCCATATAGACAAAATCACACACAGAAGCATACACATACCCACTCACAAAAAGAGAAGAAGGGAAAAAAAAAAAAAAAAATATATATATATATATATATATATATATATATATATCGTTGTTCCCAAAATTCCCCTCCTCAATTTAGGACAATTCGTTGTCTATTCAGGTATTCCACAGATGCAGGGTACATCAAGTTGATTGTGGAGATTTAATCTGCTTCTCCTGAGGCTGCTGGGAGGTTTTTCCTTTCTCTTCTTTTTTCGTATACCTCCTTGTGTTCAGCTTTGTATATGGAGCTGCCTCTGCATGTAGGTCACCTGAGGGCGTCTGTTCTTTGTTCAGACAGGACGGAGTTAAAGGAGCAGCTCCTTCAGGGGCTCTGGCTCACTCAGGATGGCGGGAGGGAGGGGTACGGAATGCAGGGCGAGCCTGCGGCAGCAGAGACTGGCATTATGCTGCAGCAGCGTGAGGCGCACCATGTGTTCTCCCAGGGAAGTTGTCCCTGGATAATGTGACCCTGCTAGTGGTGGGCTGCACAGCCTCCCTGGACGGGAGGTGTGGATAGTGACCTGTGCTTGCACATAGGCTTGTTGGTGGCTGCAGCAGCAGCCTTAGCATCTCATGCCCGTCTCTGGGGTCCATGCTGAAGCAGCGCTCACGCCTGTCTCTGGAGATCCTTTAAGCGGCGTTCTTAATCCCCTCTCCTTGCGCACCAGGAAACAAAGAGGCAAGAAAAAGTCTCTTGCCTCTTCGGCAGCTCCAGACCTTTTTCTGGACTCCCTCCCGGCTAGCTGTGGCACACTAGACCCCTTCGGGCTGTATTCACGCAGACAACCCCAGTCCTCTCCCTGGGATCTGACCTCCGAAGCCCGAGCCTCAGCTCCCAGCCCCCACTCGCCCCGGCGGGTGAGCAGACAAGCCTCTCGGACTGGTGAGTGCTGGTCAGCAGTGATCCTCTGTGCAGGAATCTCTCCACTTTGCCCTCTGTACCCCTGTTGCTGTGCTCTCCCCCATGGTTCCGAAGCTTCCCCCCTCCGCCACCTGCAGTCTCTGCCCATAAAGGGGCTTCCTAGTGTGTAGAAACCTTTCCTCCTTCATAGCTCCCTCCCACTGGTGCAGGTCCTGTCCCTATTCTTTTGTCTCTGTTGTTTCTCTTTTTTTGCCCTACCCAGGTATGTGGGGAGTTTCTTGCCTTTTGGGAGGTCTGAGGTCTTCTGCCAGCATTCAGTAGGTATTCTGTAGGAGTTGTCCCATATGTAGATGTATTTCTGATGTACTTGTGGAGAGGAAGGTGATCTCCATGCCTTACTCTTCTGCCATCTTGAAGCTCCTCCCATTTCCTTTTAAGTCTATGGGGGCAATCGAAATCTAAATTGAAACATCAAAGGTATGAAAATAAAATTAATAACAGTAATGAATTCAGAAACACTGGTGAATTGAAAATAGGTGAGTCCATAAATAAACACCCATGGTAAATGTAAATTTAACACCCTGTATGTGATTCTGGAAAACATGTACACACCTGGCTTCATGCTATTGGGCATGAGCTTAAAAAAATTTGGCCCAGATATATAAATCAATGTACTTAAACCCAAACAATTAATAGTAAAAACTCAGAGTTCACATTGGACCTTTGGCTCTCTCTTCAGATGAACTAAAGAGGAAGGTTTGACTTAGCTTTCACAGAACTTTAAAAGTCTTAGATGTAATGGACTTAAGTCTCTTAACATTACTTTGTCAAGTTGAGGAAAGTTGGCCAAGTTAAGCTCTGAGGTACGTCTGGGACTGATGTAGTTTTCCCTGAGATATTTGTAGGGGTTGTACATATAAATTAATGAATTAATCATGACAATGTTATAGCACAGAGAGTTCTAATAGCTCTCCAGTTGCATAGTTCCAAAGTTATTCATTTAAAGTTTTCAGAAACAAAAAGTGTGGCAAAACAAACTGTAAAAGCTTAATAAAATCCTGTTACATAATCCTATTGAATAGTACTGACTAAATTTTAAAAAAAAGAAAGAAAATAAACCAATATAAATACTCTAAATTAACAGTTACAGGAAAATATGTTCCAAGGTGTAGACTACTTGATGGGTTAGAGAGAGATGAATGATCATATTTAAAATTTGCCTATTAATGAACAGATGTCCATCTGGAAAGAATTTCTCAAGATGATCTACAAGGATTAGACCTTGATCCTCTTCTATTGAACTATTAATACAATTTGGGCAGATGTTCTAGATATCAATATCTTCAAATGTGTGACTCAAGGCTGGGATTTAAATCACTTTCTGTCACAACAGGGCTACACAACAAACTATCCCTTTATTAGATATCTATTGATGCATAACAAATTATTTAAAATGTTGGTAGCTGAAAACCACAATAATTTTATTCACTTATGATACTCTTGGTCAGCAATTTGAGCTGGGCTCAGCTGGGTGATTTTCCTTCTGCCCCCTCCTAAAGTCATTCGTACAGCTCTGGTCAGCTTGAGGGTTGGCTGGAGGCTAGCTGGGATAAGGGGCCTCAGCATATCCTTGATCTGCATGGCCTTACCCTCCAGTTGGTTAGCCTAGGCTTGCTCACATGGCAACAGCATGACCAAAGAGGACAGAGGGATGTGGCAAGGCCTCTGGGGCCCATATTCAGAGTCACACAAAAGAAAGGTCTTCCACCTTATTTTGTTGCTCAAAAAAGTCAATAGGCCAGCCCAGATTCAAAGAGTAAGGAAATAGATTCTACCTTTCAAAGACAGGAACTACAAATAACGTGTGGCCATTTAAAATGTAGCACAGGGGCTTCCCTGGTGGCGCAGTGGTTGAGAGTCTGCCTGCCAATGCAGGGGACATGGGTTCGTGCCCTGGTCCGGGAGGATCCCACATGCCGTAAAGCAGCTAGGCCCATGAGCCATGGCCGCTGAGCCTGCACGTCCAGAGCCTGTGCTCCACAACGGGAGAGGTCACAACAGTGAGAGGCCCGCGTACCGCAATAAAATAAATAAATAAATAAATAAATAAAATGTAGCACAGTCCTCTCCTTGGCACAATTATTTAGATTGCTTTTTATGAAAAATACACTTACCACCATGTAAGACCACCAAATGTTGTGATGTATGACAACCAACTCTCTAGGGGGAAAAGAGCCCTGATTTGTAGCATTTGCCCATTTCTGTGGTATGAATACTACCAGGATGCATAATTTCAAGCTACTGATATGACATCACGGATTGTAAGTTGGGAAAATATGCACACAATTGGCTTTCAAAAGCTCAGATGAGCTGGCCCCAGCACACCACTGCCTGAAATTCTCATCCAATTACACCATCAGATCTATGTTCGTTATATCAAAATATGCATCTAATCCAGATGTAGATGGGGCTTCTTTAGTGTGGCTTCTCTTGATATATAGGTCTATAAAATGATGCATTATCTGCTTTCCATACTCCCAATGCACAATTTTGAAACGGTGACGTGATAACTAGAGTAGTCAGTGTCATTCAAAAAGGAGAGGATAAAACATCACATAGCAGTTACTGGTGCACAGCAATTTATATATTATAGCAAAGAGTATAAGGTTTCCCTACCCCAGGAGATGGAAATAGTTCTTGATTAGGATCCTGATCTGCTCTGTGAAATTAACTCTCTAGTCTATTGCTGTCCTTAGGTCTTGACAGTACTCTTTGGGTATTTGGGTATTTGGCCCTGCCCTTTAGGACTTTTGCTTTGCTTCTGAGATGTCTCTTTTCCATAACAGATACTGCATATTTCCAGCTGAGTAGCTTTCTCATCCTTTTTCTTTTTTTTTTTTTTTAGCGGTACGCGGGCCTCTCACTGTTGTGGTCTCTCCTGATGTGGAGCGCAGGCTCCGGACACGCAGGTTCAGTGGCCATGGCTCGCCGGCCCAGCCGCTCCGCGGCATGTGGGATCTTCCCAGACCGGGGCACGAACCCGTGTCCCCTGCATCGGCAGGCGGACTCTCAACCACTGCACCACCAGGGAAGCCCTCATCCTATTTCTTACTTAGGGGAAATTGAGAGTCCAGAGGTACGTTTTCATTTTGCACTGTCTATGCCACTTATAGATCATGGTGCTGTAAATTCCTAAAAATTATTTTGGTTTTCCTATGTATCAGATTACAGTCTACTTCATTCAACAAAAAAAACATACCCACAGGGCTTTCCTGGTGGTGCAGTGGTTGAGAATCCACCTGCAAATGCAGGGGACATGGGTTCGAGCCCTGGTCTGGGAAGATCCCACATGCCGTTGAGCAACTGGGCCCGTGAGCCACAACTACTGAGCCTGTGCGTCTGGAGCCTGTGCTCCGCAACAAGAGAGGCCACAGTAGTGAGAGGCCCGCGCACCGCTATGAAAAGTGGCCCCCACTCACCGCAACTAGAGAAAGCCCTCGCACAGAAACGAAGACCCAACACAGCCAAAAATAAATAAATAAATAAATAAAATTAAAACAAAAAACATACCCACAATTCTTTGTGACCTCTTTCTTAGACTTTTGCAGAGCCATTTTAGATTTAGGCTTCTTTGTGATCTTACTCTTAAATTCCTTAAAAGCCTTTTTGTCTAAATGAGAGGGTTTACTAGAAATCAACTTAAATTTTTCAGAGATCTTAACAAAGTGTATTACAGCTACACTATTGGTTTGATATTTGCTATAAGGTGTTTCTTAATTTGAGATTTTTTTTCTGCTGGAGAGACTAGAGATGAGATAGTTCTATTTTCCAACCTCTCAAGTCCTGTATTTTCTCTAAATTCTGCTGGCAAATTGAATATCTCCTTCTTTAGTTCATTTCTCTCTTCTCATACATCATTAAATGTAATTTTAAAAGAAGTGTTTCTTAGCCATATCCACAAGTTCATTAGTACAGTGTGATAAGGACCAGATAGGAATAAGAGGATAGGTAGTAAAATTGGCTGTTATGGTAGCTGTCAGGGCAGAAGAGACATCTACACTGTCTCTTAAAGGCCATTATGGTAGCTGGTCAGGGCAGAAGAGACATCTACACTGGCTCTTGAAGAAGGAGGCCATTATGGTAGCTGGTCAGAGCAGGAGACATCTACACTGGCTATTGAAGGAGGCTCTTGTGCTCAAGATGAGCACAAAGAACACATGTTAATATCTTCATGTAGTTCAAAATAATTTCAGTATGGATTGCTAAAAGATACAGTCTAGTTGGGACTCCATCATGTTAGAATTTGTACTACATCCTGAAGGCCGAAGGGATGGAAAGGTTTTAGCAGGGGAAAGACATAATCAGACTCATAATTAGAAAGTTCACTGAGGCATCAGTGTGGAGAGTGAAACATTAAAGGAGGAGAACCCAGTCAGGAGTCTATGCCAGCCACTCAGGCATGAAGGTATAGGGTAGCCTCAATGGGGGCAATGGCACTGGCACCACACCAGGACTGCAGAGTGCACGAGTGCCAAGATTTAGTGTTGACATGGAGGGCTTGAGGAAAATAGTGTTCAAGACTCTTAGGTTTCTGGCTTGGGCAACTGACAAGGAGGTGATGCATTTACCAAGAAGGGGCATCCGAGCAGTTTAGATGTGAAACAAAGGAACTTATAACACATCCAACTGGAAATGCCTGATAACAAGAAAATTATGATCTTTCTACTAAAGAATACCTTGAAATCTGAATATACTGAATATCCACAGAGCTGGTCTGGGCACAGTTCTGCCATCAGCCTTATTTGAGAGTCTGTAATATATTAGAGTCCCACAATATGACTATGGGATTGGGACTTCATAGCTCATAACAAAGCATATGTTATACATATAGTTAACAACTGAAAACACACACACATACACTCACACATACATTCAAATGCCCTCTGTCCAGGTATTAAAAGGTACTAATTTAAAATGAAGACCAGGCACTTCAGTCAGATCACCTGGATTCTAATTTAATTTGGCACTTCCCACTAGTGATTTGGGGTTCCTTGTAATGATTCCCTTTTCTTTCTCAGTTTACAATTTAAATCCTTGGTTTTACAAATAGAGTACTGATATACATCCCACAGCTTGGATAGAAGCTGGCATTTCTGAAGTACACACATTTAAAGAATATATTTACTCCAAGCCACTAAAACTGTATTTGAAGAGAATATTTAGGGATTAGATGACTCATTAATCCTTGTTTAGATATAAGAAACAAGAAGGAGACCAGGAGATGGATAAACACACATTTTACACACAAACATACTCACATACTCCCCCGAGTGAGGAAAACAGAGACAAGCTCATAGTAAACCCATATGCACAACAAAGGGAAAGAAATGCTTTCCAAACCCAGCAAATGTTTTGCCAGTCTTCAGAAAGGCTAGTCTACCAAGGCCCTTGAGGATGAAAATGAGTGCTTCCCAGGCTCACTTTAGTGGATCAAGCAGTTGGCTGCTGAATTGAAAAAGGGAGGCAGGCAGCCATTGTCAAGGAGGGGAGAGTAAGTCTTTTTTTCCATTGTCAACCCAGATGGACTCCCTTCCCCAGTCCTTTCTCCATTTGGTATCTTGGGTCACCAGCAATGGATTTAAGATTTCTACTCAAACTTGCTACTTGTATACAAACTCCTCTAGGTGCAGAAGTTCAAATTCAAAGGTCATTTCATCTGACCAAAGAATAACTAACTTCACTGGAAAAGTAAAAACTGGCAGCAGAGGCATGGAACCTCTGTCCTGCATCATAATCCACAGTATATTCAGGCTGCCTGTCCAAGTGTGCCTCCTATGAAGGGGTTCAACAGTGAGTTTGGTGATGTCCTACTGACTCTTGGCCTACACACTTTCCCCAGTAGATTTCTATAGGTGCCTCTAGTGTGTGACACTGGTGGTTTCTGTCCCTAATCCCCCCTCAGGCTTAACAGTCAGGGTCACATATCTCAAATTAACTTATGTAGTTTCCTCCCTGCTTCAAATACTCTTGCAGTTATGGTTCCTCCTATTTATTGCAAAGCATAAGAAACCCAGATAAACATTTGGGAGTACCAGTGATGGGCAGAAGCCAAGTAAATTTCTATTCACCTTCCATAAATATGTATATTTAGAATATTTTAAGTGTTAAGCTTTATACTGTGCACTCAGCCATGGTTTTGAAATGGGGGTGATTTTGCCACCTGGGACATTTTAACAAGGACTTGAAGAATTTTTGGTCATCACAAAGGGTGAAGGAGGTGGGTACTATTAACATCCAGTGGCTAGAGGTCAAGGATGTTTGCTAAATATCCACAAAGTTCAGACAGCCTCCTACAACAAATAATTATCCAGCCTAAAAGGTCAATAGCACTGAGGTTATGAAACCCTGCACTAGAGATAAAATGGTGATCCAACAGTGATGTCATCAATTTGTAAGCATGACAAATGCTCTTCAAATGCCTCAGCATATGTAAATTTGCACATCTGCAAAAGTCAGAAATCAGTGTTAAATTGAGATGATGAGTTTCTAATAGAGAAAAGTGACATGAGTCAGAGGATCATCTAGGAAGACGTGTCTGAGGAAGTCTTGCTTGAAATGAAACCTGAAAGGTGAGTAGAAACCACCTATGTGCAAGAAGGAAGGAATAACATTCCACAGGAAAGGAAGATTGGGTGGGACGGCCCTGTGGCAGGAATAAAACAGACAGAATCTGAAGGACAGTGTTGATGGAGTGCAAAAGTGGGGGAGGAGCTTGGCATGAATCGAGTCTGGGAAGGGGAGGCAGCTAGAGCCTGTGGGGCCTCAGAGGTGATGTTAGGGACCTTTAACTCTATCCTAACAGCAATTGGAAATAATGACACTTTGAACTAAAGGGAGGCCGTAGTGATAGTGGATGATCATTCTATATCTACATAATAAGGGTTAAAATGGTCGATTTTATGTTCTGTATATTTTACCATAATAAGAAAAAAAGGTAGCAGTATGTCATTTACTATATGGTATGTAAATGTAAGAACTTAAATGGGTGATCAAATTCAGAAGTTCAAAATAGCCATAAATGTGGGTTTTGAGATAGTGCTGGACTGTAACTTGGTGTCAACAAAATCACTGCTTTGTGTGTGACCAGTTTCACTTCATTCTCAGTCAAGTGCTTCCTGATCCAATTTAGAGCCATGAAAACTTTTCCTTCTGAATATCAAAGCAAGGGTTCACTTGAACCTTGTTAGAATTTCCAACTGACGGATTTCCTTTCCCAGATGGAAATTCTTCTAGCTCAAGTAATCTTTCAAGGAGAAAAATGTCTACTATGAAATTTCTTAGGGTTGGGTCCTTTTTTTCAGTATAAAAATATTTGTGTCTGAATCGAGGAGGCTGAACAGTGAACAGAGATAAGACTGCCACCACTTGGGTGTTAGTGACCTTGACAGTCTCATCTGGGGCCTGTTACTATATATTATAGTTGTTTTGCGTGATCGTTTGCATTCACTGGTGCTCAGCATTCCTGGACATCTGGCTTGTTCAAATGAAATACTAGAAGAAATATACATCTTTAATAAAAATCAATAATAGCATTGCTTTTCTTTCTTTTTTTAGCATAACAAACCTTGAAGTAGTTAATCAAAGAAAGAAACCTGAGGTTTCTTTATTCATGAATACATTTTCCGAATAGATATATTTTTAAAATATTTTAAATCTGTTTGATGCTGTTGTTTCCTTTTTTTTGAAATAAAATATTTTCTTATTTGTAAGGAGAGTTGTGATGGGATTATAAAATTGATATATATATATATATATTTTTTTTTTAGCTAATATAAGCCGAAACTTTGTAACAAACAGTAAGGGGTGTAAACAGAACCTGATCTTTGGAGGATAATTCTGTACTTTATAGCTTGGAAAGAGAAGAAAATGAGTACTGGTACTTTGCTCTATGTCTTACAGAAATGCTATCCAAGAAAACTTTCTATAATCATAGAAATACTATAAAATATCCTATAATATGTGCTGCCCAATATGGCAGCCAATAACCCCAATGTGGCTGCTGAGCCCTTGAAATGTGACTACTGTGACAAATTAATTGTAAAATTTTATTTCACTTTAATAAATATAAATAACTACATGTGGCTAAGAGCTACTGTATTGGACATTGCAGCTTAGAGTTTTAAAATGTAATTGGAGGGAGGCGGAGGGGAAGATGGCAGAAGAGTAAGACGCGGAGATCACCTTCCTCCCCACAGATAAACCAAAAGTACATCTACACGTGGAGCAACTCCTACAGAACACCTACTGAAGGCTGGCAGAAGACCTCAGACCTCCCAAAAGGCAAGAAACTCCCCACGTACCTGGGTAGGGCAAAAGAAAAAAAGAAAAAACAGAGACAAAAGAATAGGGACGGCACCTGCACCAGTGAGAGGGAGCTGTGAAGGACAAAGGGTTTCCACACACTAGGAAGCCCCTTCGCGGGCCGAGACTGCGGGAGGCGGAGCAGGGGAGCTTTGGAGCCGCGGAGGAGAGCACAGCAACAAGGGTGCGGAGGGCAAAGCGGGGAAATTCCCGCACAGAGGATCGGTGACGACTGGCACTCACCAGCCCGAGAGGCTTGTCTGCTCACCCGCCGGGGAGGGCGGGGCTGCGAGTTGAGGCTAGGGCTTTGGTCGGAGCGAAGGGAGAGGACTGGGGTTGGCTGCGTGAACACAGCCTGAAGGGGTTAGTGCACCACGGCTAGCCGGGAGGGAGTCCGGGAAAAGTCTGGAGCTGCCGAAGAGGCAAGAGACTTTTTCTTACCTCTTTGTTTCCTGGTGCGCGAGGAGAGGGGTTTAAGAGCGCTGCTTAAAGGAGCTCCAGAGACGGGCACGAGCCGCGGCTAACAGCGCGGACCCCAGAGACGGGCAGGAGACGCTAAGGCTGCTGCTGCCGCCACCAAGGGTCCTGTGTGCGAGCACAGGTCACTATCCACACCCCTCTTCCGGGGAGCCTGTGCAGCCCACCACTGCCACGTTCCCGGGATCCAGGGACAACTTACCCGGGAAAACGCACACCAGCCTCTGCCGCCGCAGGCCCGCCCTGCACGCCGTGCCCCTCCCTCCCCGCAGCCTGAGTGCGCCAGAGCCCCCAAATCAGCGGCTCCTTTAACCCTGTCCCGTCTGAGCAAAAAACAGACGCCTTCCAGCGACTACACGCAGAGGCGGGGCCAAATCCAAAGCTGAGACCCTGTGAGCTGTGAGAACAAAGAAGAAAAAGGGAAATCTCTCCCAGCAGCCCTCAGAAGCAGAGGATTAAAGCTCCACAATCAACTTGATGTACCCTGCATCTGTGGAATACATGAATAGACAACGAATCATCCCAAATTGAGGAGGTGGACTTCGAGAGCAAGATCTATGATTTTTTCCCCTTGTTCTCTTTTTGTGAGTGTGTATGTGTATGCTTCTGTGTGAGATTTTGTCTGTATAGCTTTGCTTCCACCATTTGTCCTAGCGTTCTATTTATTTTTTATTTTTTTCTTAATAACTAATTTTAATTTTAATAACTTTATTATACTTTACCTTCTTTCTTTCTTTCTTTCTTTCCTTCTTTCTTTCTTTCTTTCTTTCTTTCTTTCTTTCTTTCTTTCTTTCTTTCTTTCTTTCTTTCTTTCTTTCTTTCTTTCTTTCTTTCTTTCTTTCTTTCTTTTCTTCCTTTCTTTCCTTCCCTCCTTTAGACAATGAATCATCCCAAATTGAGGAGGTGGACTTTGAGAGCAAGATTTATGATTTTTTCCCCTTTACCTCTTTTTGTGAGGGTGTATGTATATGCTTCTGTGTAAGATTTTGTCTGTATAGCTTTGCTTCCACCATTTGTCCTAAGGTTCTATCCACCCCTTTTTTTCCCTAAATAATTATTTTTTAATTTAATTACTTTATTATACTTTATTTTACTGTATCTTCTTTCTTTCTTTCTTTTTTCCTTCCTTCCCTCCTTCCTTCCTTCCTCCCTCACTCTCTCCCTCCCTTCTTTCTTTCCTTCTTTCTTTCTTCCTTCCTTCCTTCCTTCCCTCCTTTCTTTCTTTCTTTCTTTCTTTCTTTCTTTCTTTCTTCCTACTTCTACTAATTCTTTCTCTCTACTTTTCCTCCCTTTTATTCTGAGCCGTGTGGATGAAAGGCTGTTGGTGCTGCAGCCAGGAGTCAGTGCTGTGCCTCTGAGGTGGGGGAGTCAACTTCACGACACTGGTAAACAAGAGACCTCCCAACTCCACATAATATCAGACAGCGAAAATCTCCCAGAGATCTCCATCTCAACACCAGCACCCAGCTTCACTCAACGACCAGCAAGTTACAGTGCTGGACAACCTATGCCAAACAACTAGCAAAACAGGGACACAAACCCACCCATTAGCAGAGAGACTGCCTAAAATCATAATAAGTCCACAGACACCCCAAAACACACCACCAGATGTGGACCTGCCCACTAGAGAGACAAGATCCAGCCTCATCCACCAGAACACAGTCACTAGTCCCCTCCACCGGGAAGCATACCTAACCCACTGAACCAACCTTAGCCACTGGGGAAAGACATCAAAAACAACAGGAACTACGAACCTGCAGCCTGCGAAAAGGAGACCCCAAACACAGTAAGACAAGCAAAATGAGAAGACAGAAAAACACACAGCAGATGAAGGAGCAAGATAAAAATGCACCAGACATAACAAATGAAGAGGAAATAGGCAGTCTCCCCGAAAAAGAATTCAGAATAATGATAGTAAAGATGATCCAAAATCATAGAAATAGAATGGACAAAATGGAAGAAACATTTAACAAGGGCCTAGAAGAACTAAAGATGAAAGAAGCAATGATGAACAACACAATAAATGAAATGAAAAAAACTTTAGATGGGATCAATAGCAGAATAACTGAGGCAGAAGAACGGATAAGTGACCTGGAAGATAAAATAGTGGAAATAACTACTGCAGAGCAGAATAAAGAAAAAAGAATGAAAAGAACTGAGGACAGTCTCAGAGACCTCTGGGACAACATTAAATGCACCAACATTCGAATTATAGGGGTTCCAGAAGAAGAAGAGAAAAAGAAAGGGACTGAGAAAATATTTGAAGAGATTATAGTTGAAAACTTCCTTAATATGGGAAAGGAAATAGTTAATCAAGTCCAGGAAGCACAGAGAGTCCCATACATGATATATCCAAGGAGAAATACACCAAGACACATGTTAATCAAACAGTCAAAAATTAAATACAAAGAAAGCATATTAAAAGCAGCAAGGGAAAAACAACAAATAACACACAAGGGAATCCCCATAATGTTAACAGCTGATCTCTCAGCAGAAACTCTGCAAATCAGAAGGGAGTGGCAGGACATACTGAAAGTGATGAAGGAGAAAAACCTGCAACCAAGATTACTTTAACCAGCAAGGATCTCATTCAGATTTGATGGAGAAATTAAAACCTTTACAGACAAGCAAAAGCTGAGAGAGTTCAGCACCACCAAACCAGCTTTACAACAAATGCTAAAGGAACTGCTCTAGGCAGGAAAAACAAGAGAAGTAAAACACCTATAATAATGAACCCAAAACAATTAAGAAAATGGGAATAGGAACATACATATCGATAATTACCTTAAATGTAAATGGATTAAATGCTCCCACCAAAAGACACAGATTGGCTGAATGGATACAGAAACAAGACCCTTATATATGCTGTCTACAAGAGACCCACTTCAGACCTAGAGACACATACAGACTGAAAGTGAGGGGATGGAAAAAGATATTTCATGCAAATGGAAATCGAAAGAAAGCTGGAGTAGCAATTCTCATATCAGACAAAATATACTTTAAAATAAAGACTATTAGAAGAGACAAAGAAGGACACTACATAATGATCAAGGGATCGATCCAAGGAGAAGATATAACAATTGTAAATATTTATGCACCCAACATAGGAGCACCTCAATACATAAGGCAAATACTAACAGCCATAAAAGGGGAAATCGACAGTAACACATTCATAGTAGGGGACCTTAACACCCCACTTTCACCAATGGACAGATCATCCAAAATGAAAATAAATAAGGAAACACAAACTTTAAATGATACATTAAACAAGATGGACTTCATTGATATTTATAGGACACTCCATCCAAAAACAACAGAATACACATGTTTCTCAAGTGCTCATGGAACATTCTCCAGGATAGATCATATCTTGGGTCACAAATCAAGCCTTGGTAAATTTAAGAAAATTGAAATTGTATCAAGTGTCCTTTCCGACCACAATGCCATGAGACTAGATATCAATTACAGGAAAAGATCTGTAAAAAATACAAACACATGGAGGCTAAACAATACACTACTTAATAATGAAGTGATCACTGAAGAAATCAAAGAGGAAATAAACAAATACCTAGAAACAAATGACAATGGAGACACAACGACCCAAAGCCTATGGGATGCAGCAAAAGCAGCTCTAAGAGGAAAGTTTATAGCAATACAAGCCCACCTTAAGAAGCAGGAAACATCTTCAATAAACAACCTAACCTTGCATCTAAAGCAATTAGAGAAAGAAGAAGAAAAAAACCCCAAAGTTAGCAGAAGGAAAGAAATCATAAAAATCAGATCAGAAATAAATGAAAAAGAAATGAAGGAAACAATAGCAAAGATCAATAAAACTAAAAGCTGGTTCTTTGAGAAGATAAACAAAATAGATAAACCATTAGCCAGACACATCAAGAAAAAAAGGGAGAAGACTCAATTCAATAGAATTAGAAATAAAGAAGGAGAAGTAACAACTGACACTGCAGAAATAAAAAAGATCATGAGAGATTACTACAAGCAACTCTGTGCCAATAAAATGGACAACCTGGAAGAAATGGATAAATTCTTAGAAATGCCCAAACTGCCAAGACTGAATCAGGAAGAAATAGAAAATATGAACAGACCAATCACAAGCACTGAAATTGAAACTGTGATTAAAAATCTTCCAAAAACCAAAAGCTCAGGACCAGTTGGTTTCACAGGCGAATTCTATCAAACATTTAGAGAAGAGCTAACACCTATCCTTCTCAAACTCTTCCAAAATATAGCAGAGGGAGGAACACTCCCAAATTCCTTCTATGAGGCCACCATCACCTAGATACCAAAACCAGACAAGGATGTCACAAAGAAAGAAAACTACAGGCCAATATCACTGATGAACAAAGATGCAAAAATCCTCAACAAAATAGTAGCAAACAGAATCCAACAGCACATTAAAAGGATCATACACCATGATCAAGTGGGGTTTATTCCAGGAATGCAAGGTTTCTTCAATATACGCAAATCTATCAATGTGAAAAACCATATTAACAAATTGAAGGAGAAAAAACATATGATCATCTCAATAGATGCAAGGAAAGCTTTTGACAAAATTCAACACCCATTTATGATAAAAACCCTGCAGAAAGTAGGCATAGAAGGAACTTTCCTCAACATAATAAAGGCCATATATGACAAGCCCACAGTCAACATCATCCTCAATGGTGAAAAACTGAAAGCACTTCCACTAAGATCAGGAACAAGACAAGGTTGCCCACTCTCACCACTATTATTCAACATAGTTTTGGAAGTTTTAGCCACAACCATCAGAGAATAAAAGGAAATAAAAGGAATCCAAATCAGAAAAGAAGAAGTAAAGCTGTCACTGTTTGCAGATGACATGATACTATACATGGAGAATCATAAAGATGCTACCAGAAAACTACTAGAGCTCATCAATGAATTTGGTAAAGTAGCAGGATACAAAATTAATGCACAAAAATCTCTGGCATTTCTTCCTATACACTAATGATGAAAAATCTGAAAGTGAAATCAAGAAAACACTCCCATTTACCATTGCAACAAAAAGAGTAAAATATCTAGGAATAAACCTACCTAAGGAGACAAAAGACCTCTATACAGAAAATTATAAGACACTGATGAAAGAAATTAAATATGATACAAATAGATGGAGAGATATACCATGTTCTTGGATTGGAAGAATCAACATTGTGAAAATGACTCTACTACCCAAAGCAATCTATAGATTCAATGCAATCCCTATCAAACTACCACTGACATTTTTCACAGAACTACAACAAAAAATTTCACAATTTGTATGGAAACACAAAAGACCCCGAATAGCCAAAGCAATCTTGAGAACGAAAAATGGAGTTGGAGGAATCAGGCTCCCTGACTTCAGACTATACTACAAAGCTACAGTAATCAAGACAGTATGGTACTGGCACAAAAACAGAAAGGTAGATCAATGGAACAGGATAGAAAGCCCATTGATAAACCCATGCACATATGGTCACCTTATCTTTGATAAAGGAGGCAGGAATGTACAGTGGAGAAAGGACAGCCTCTTCAATACGTGGTGCTGGGAAAACTGGACAGGTACATTTAAAAGTATGAGATTAGATCACTCCCTAACACCATACACAAAAATAAGCTCAAAATGGATTAAAGACCTAAATGTAAGACCAGAAACTATCAAACTCTTAGAGGAAAACATAGGCAGAACACTCTATGACGTAAATCACAGCAAGATCCTTTTTGACCCACCTCCTAGAGAAATGGAAATAAAAAGAAAAATAAACAAATGGGACCTAATGAAACTTCAAAGCTTTTGCACAGCAAAGGAAACCATAAACAAGACCAAAAGACAACCCTCAGAATGGGAGAAAATATTTGCAAATGAAGCAACTGACAAAGGATTAATTTCCAAAATTTACAAGCAGCTCCTGCAGCTCAATAACAAGAAAAAAACAAACAACCCAATCCAAAAATGGGCAGAAGACCTAAATAGACATTTCTCCAAAGAAGATATACAGACTGCCAACAAACACATGAAAGAATGCTCAACATCATTAATCATTAGAGAAATGCAAATCAAAACTACAATGAGATATCATCTCACACCAGTCAGAATGGCCATACTCAAAAAATCTAGAAACAATAAATGCTGGAGACGGTGTGGAGAAAAGGGAACACTCTTGCACTGCTGGTGGGAATGTGAATTGGTTCAGCCACTATGTAAAACAGTATGGAGGTTCCTTAAAAAACTGCAAATAGAACTACCATATGACCCAGCAACTCCACTACTGGGCATATACCCTGAGAAAACCAAAATTCAAAAAGAGTCATGTACCAAAATGTTCATTGCAGCTCTGTTTACAATAGCCTGGAGATGGAAACAACCTAAGTGTCCATCATTGGATGTATGGATAAAGAAGATGCGGCACATATATACAATGGCATATTACTCAGCCATAAAAAGAAACAAAATTGAGCTATTGGTAATGAGGTGGATAGACCTAGAGTCTGTCATACAGAGTGAAGTAAGTCGGAAAGAGAAAGACAAATACCATATGCTAACACATATATATGGAATTTAAGAACAAAAAAAATGTCATGAAGAACCTAGGGGTAAGACAGGAATAAAGACACAGACCTACTGGAGAACGGACTTGAGGATATGGGGAGGGGGAAGGGTGAGCTGTGACAGGGCGAGAGAGAGGCGTGGACATATACACACTAACAAACGTAAGGTAGATAGTTATTGGGAAGCAGCCGCATGGCACAGGGATATCGGCTCGGTGCTTTGTGATTGCCTGGAGGAGTGGGATAGGGAGGGTGGGAGGGAGGGAGACACAAGAGGGAAGAGATATGGGAACATATGTATATGTATAACTGATTCACTTTGTTATAAAGCAGAAACTAACACACCATTGTAAAGCAATTATACCCCAATAAAGATGTTAAAAAATATAATTAGAGGAGAAATAAAGGCTGACAATCATTCTAGAAGAGAAAGCTCCTTTTGAACTTTTAAGGCTTGTAGCACATTCATTAGCCACATAACTGATGTCAGTGAGTATTTGCTTTTTTTTTTTTTTAACATCTTTATTGGAGTATAATTGCTTTACAATTGTATGTTAGTTTCAGCTTCACAACAAAATGGATCAGTTATGTATATACATATATTCCCATATCTCTTCCCGCTTGCATCTCCCTCCCTCCCACTCTCCCTATCCCACCCCTCCAGGCGGTCACAAAGCACCGAGCTGATCTCCCTGTGCTATGCAGCCGCTTCCCACTAGCTAACTACCTTACTTTTGGTAGTGTATGCAGAAAATTATAAGACACTGATGAAAGAAATTAAAGATGATACAAATAGATGGAGAGATATACCATGTTCTTGGATTGGAAGAATCAACATTGTGAAAATGACTCTACTACCCAAAGCAATCTATAGATTCAATGCAATCCCTATCAAACTACCACTGGCATTTTTCACAGAACTAGAACAAAAAATTTCACAATTTGTATGGAAACACAAAAGACCCCGAATAGCCAAAGCAATCTTGAGAACGAAAGAAGGAACTGGAGGAATCAGGCTCCCAGACTTCAGACTATACTACAAAGCTACAGTTATCAAGACGGTATGGTACTGGCACAAAAACAGAAAGATAGATCAATGGAACAGGATAGAAAGCCCAGAGATAAACCCACGCACATATGGTCACCTTATCTTTGACAAAGGAGGCAGAAATGTACAGTGGAGAAAGGACAGCCTATTCAATAAGTGGTGCTGGGAAAACTGGACAGCTACTTGTAAAAGTATGAGATTAGATCACTCCCTAACACCATACACAAAAATAAGCTCAAAATGGAGTATTTGCTTTTAAAAAAAGACTCTTTAGTTAGCTTTCAAATGTCAATTCATTTTAAAAAATGCAATAAAATCTGAATCTGTATTCACATTATAAAAGGAAAGAAAAAAGAACCTGGTCAAAAGAAATCTATAGGTGCTAATGTTCAAAATACACGCTCTCAGTCTATAAGTCATTATAATACAAATCGTAGATTTAATTCACCTGGGCTGAGCATACAACACTTCATGGAAATACATGCATAATCTCAATAAACGTTTACCCTGTAATAATGCAAGGCACAGAAGAGTAAGAGTCTAAGAGATTACTATCTTATTCAAACTAAAGATCCTAAGAGCAGCCTGTAAGGATGACAAAAAATTGATTATCATAGGTCCTGATGTTGAAAACCACAGATTTAAACTAAACGATATGTTGGTTTTTCCTGTTGGAATGCTTTCTCTAAACACAGCGACAATATTTCTGTCCATCACATTTTCCCCCACCCAGAGATAAGGAACTCATATAATGCAGGCTTGACACCCTCGTAGAAAACAGGCATTTACCCTCAGAGGAGATGATTTTTTGCTTCTGACTTTGATACTTACACATGTGTAACTGTGTACTTCCTTTTTGCTTTGAACACAAAAGTTTGATAACTGGCTTTATGTATTTAGCCACTCTCCACTCTCCTCACGCGTTACAACATCCATGAGTGTGACTCTTCTCTTTCTTGTGATATTTAAGTCCCTAAACCTCATACACAAAACATTAAATGAATGCATTTTTGGTGTATGTATTAGCAAAAAAATCACACATTTTTGCACCAGGAAGTTCTGAATTGGAATTCTAACCCTCTTGTTTACCAACTGTGAAAATTACTTAACTTCTCTGAAATTGGAAGTAGAATTGATCACATCTCTGTCACAGTTTTGTGAGTGTATCATCAGTACTAGCATTGGTGGCAATAACAAGTCTTCAGCAACTCTATGGGGCAGATAGGTTTATTATCCTGTTTTTCAGATGAGGAAAGGAGCTTTAGTAACTAAATTGCTAAGCTTGATTCCAAGTACGTCTGTTGAACTCATAGCCGACGTGAAAAAGCTGGTACTGTGATCCACATCGTTGCTCCTCAAAACAGGGTAGCTCTTACAAAATTTAAAGTTTTCAAAACAAAAATATTTCTAATGAAACTGTACAGTGAGCAATGTAGCGATTGCTCATCTACTCAACATCAAGAACAGCCATACATTTGACATAGTTTCTCCAGATCATGTTCTCTTTGATTTTAAGAAAAATAAAGCAATTAGATACAGATGAAGTCTTCTTCTCAGCCCTCCCCAGCCCCACTGCCCATTTCCCAGAGGTGCTGCCCAAAAATGTCCAGCTGAGGAGGAGGTGGGTGAGTTGAACCCAGCCATATACGCTGCTGTGGGGTTGCATCTGTTTCAAGGTGTTGGTTCACATTTTAAAAATTTGTACAAATAGACCTCAAAAGCCCTGCCACTCCTTTTTCTCCTCCAGTGATTGCCCGAAGAAAACTACAATTGTTTATTCATATTTCCTTATTTTCACTATATATGCATAATAAATACATTTTTGTTTTATACCTTTTAAATTTTCCATTAATAATACTATATTATGTGTATCATTTTCCAGTTTGCATTTTTTATTCAAAATTATGATTCCAAGATTTATTCATATTGATACATATGGATCAAATTCCATCATTTAAAACTGCTTACCATTTGGTTGGTTGTCCATTCCCTTATTGATAGTTATTTTGATTATTTGCAATTTTCAGTGTTACTGTGAATAATAAAGATAGGACAAAAATGTAGCAGTCCCCCTTGACTCCTCTGTACCTCAACTCTTCTCCTTCCTTCCCATCCATTATCATCCCATCAGCAAATTCTTTGGGCTCTGTCTTCAGAATGTATCCATGCTAACCAGTGCCATCATCATCTCTCTCACCTGTATTAATGAAAAGAGCCTCTGGTTAACTCACCTCCCTGCTTCTCCACCTTTCAAAATAACTACACACAGCAGTCAGAGTGACATACATGATAAAACATTTCACTTTTCTACTTAGTGTTTTTCTCTACTTTCCCATGCCACTGAGACTAAAACCCAAAGTCATTATCATGATTTACAAGCCTTGTCATCAACCATTTTAATCTTTTATCACATCTGGTAACCATTCTGCTCTAGCCTTACTGTCCTCCTGTCTGTTTCTAGAATGGCACATGACTCAGAGCCTTTGTTTCCTCCAAAATATCTGCCCTAAGTTGCTCATTCACTTTTTGGAGGTCTGTGCTGAAATGTCCCCACATCAAGTAGGCCTTTTCTTGCCATGTGTTCTGTAAATAGCACCTGCCCAATCTATATTTTCTTGCTATGTCTTCCCCCAGATAAAATATAAGTAAGTTACTGAAGAGGAGATATTTTGTCTGATATTGATAAATCCCCATGACCTAGAACAGTCTAGCTTATAATAGGTGATCAATCAGTACTTGTTAAATTAACTAATGGATCAATATTCTTGTACGTGCTTCCTTATGCACATGTTCAAGAGTTAAGTTTTATAGCCATGATATATACCTAAAATTGAGATTTTTTTTTACATTGTATGGTTTAATTCTGAACTTGTCTCTAAAATGGCATCAATTTAAACTTCAATCAGCATATCTTTGTCAGACTTTTTAAGCTTGGCCAATTTTACCAGTGGAAATAGTATCTCACTGTTGCTTTGTCTTTTCTCTGATTACTAGGGAGGTGCAGCATCTATTCATATTGGTCAGCATGGTTTACTCAACCACTAATTGCCTGTTCTAAACCTGTACCCATTTTTTTTCTTACTGGGTTTAAGTACTGTTTTGTATTTTAATTATTAATTAAAATTATTAACACACTCAGATCTTTTCCCAGTACATCACTTATCTTTTACATGTATTCATAATTTCTTCCATTGCATAAATTTTTAAGGCTATTTTCTCAAAGTTTCTGAGGGCTAGGAATCTTGGGGCAGCTTGTCTGTGTTGTTTGGGCTTAGGGGCTATCATGATGCCACAGTCAAACTGCTGACCAGAACTGCAGTCATCTGAGTTTAACTGAGGCTTCTGCACTCATGCACATGGCTACTGGAAAGTCTTAGTTCCTTTCTGGCTTTGGTTGGAGATCTAAGCTCCTTGCTACACCACTCTCTTCATTTGTTGCCTGAAAGTCCTCATGACACATCAGTTGGCTTCTCCCAAATCAAGAGATCCAGACAGACTGAGCCTAATATTGAGCTGAAATGTTTTATAATCTAATTTTAGAAGTGACATAACATCACTTCGGCTATATTCTTTTTGTCACACAAGCCAGCCCTCATAGAATATGGCATGGAACTAACTACACAAGGATGTGAATACAAGGGGGCAAGAATCATTGGGGGCCATTGTGTAGGCTGTCTGCCACAGATGATAACTGATTAGTGTCAGAAGCACTCAGTGATTTAATAGTTCTCTTTTTTTCTAATGAACACAGAATCAATTGGAGTAGTGGTTCTCAACCAGCAGTGATTTTGGCCCTCGGGGGACATTTGGCAATATCTGGAGACACTTTTGATTGGCACAACTGTGGGGGAAGGGCACTATTGGCATCTAGTGGGTTGATGCCACATATGTTGTTAAATATACAGGATATCCCCTCACAATAAATAATTATCCAGCACAAAATATCAATAATTCTGATGTTGAGAAGACCTAAGTTAAAGAAAATATAAACAGTAGGTATCTTGGTTACTAAATAGATATTTCAGCTAATTTTATTCAAAAGATGATAAACATGCAAAGCAATTTACAATCACACACACACACACACACACACACACACACACACACACACACACACACACACACTGAAGATCATTACATCAAACCAAAGAGTTATAACCCGTAGAATATACCATCTATTAAAATAAAATTTGGGAGCATCTCAGGATTCTAGCTAGCAATTATCTATTAATGTTAATTGGGCCACTCATTGAAAAGGTATAAACTTGAACAGAAAATGTGATATTATTTCTCTAATTTCTCCCATAGATGATTTTTTGTGTGTTTTTCTTCCCTGTTCTGTGTCATAATGTTATGGGGTCAATGACTACACCTCCCAGGCTCATCTAAGCATGTGAAGAACAGGTATGAGACTAGATGGCTGGAGAAGAGGTTGGACCATATTCTTTTCAATTCCCTCCCTTTTCTGGCACCTAGGGCCCTGCCAGGGTGGTGTCCCTTTAGGATTGCAACTCCAGTCTGGCAGCCCCTCTTCTACCACTCCAGTACTTACCAATTCTTAGTGATAGGATTTCCCATTTGGGTGCTCCACATCTTGAGTTAATGATGGATTTCTGCTGTTGTTAGTCACTGAGTGTCTCACATCTTTTGCTGGATCTCTAAATCCTGCTGTCTCTCTGTACATAAGCCCATAGTTAAATTTTTAGAATCCCATCTAGAGAAAACCATAATTCAAAAAGATACATGCACGCTGGGACTTACCTGGCATTCCAGTGGTTAAGACTCTGCTCTTCCAATTGAGGGTTCCATCCCTGGTCGGGAAACTAAGATCCCACATCACATCATGAGGCCAAAAGAAAAAAAAAAAAGATACATGCATCCCAATGTTCATTGCAGCACTATTTACAATAGCCAAGACATGGAAGCAACTTAAATGTCCATCAATCATGAATGGATAAAGAAGATGTGGTATGTATATACAATGGAACATTAGTTAGCTATAAAAAAGAATGAAATAATGCCATTTGCAGCAACATGGATGGACCTAGAAATTATCATACTAAGTGAAGTACGTCACACAGAGAAAGACAAATATCATATGATATTGCTTATATGTGGAATCTAAAAATATGATACAAAAGGACTTATTTACAAAACAGAAAGAGACTCACAGACATAGAAAACCAACTTAGGTAGACTGGAGACCCCACTTACAAATGGCATCTAAAGTGAGGACAGTTTTCTGAGCCTAAGCCCTCAACTTGTGGGGTCTGCATTAACTGTGGGTAGTGTCAGAACTGAACTGAACTGTTGGACATCCAGCTGGTATTGGAGAATTGGAAAATTGGTGGTTGTTTGGGAAATCAAACAATTCCTTAGAAGAGTAGAAGTTTTATGCTGGTCCATTCACCATTGAATACTTAGAACTAGATCAAGATATATACAATAAATAATTATTTTATAAACCATGGTGGTCCCAGGACAAGCTAGGGAAATAAGTTAGAATAATTCAGGGTTTACTTAGGGAAACATATAATCTAAAAGACTGTTATAGCCCATGAAGACTGCAACATCACTGGGAAGGAATTCTTTCTTAAATATTCTTCATACCCTAAAGACAAAGAAAAATAATCAGAAATAGAAAGTTACAAAGATATTTCCCGTTTATAAGAGAATGGAGTACAAGAATTATACCAAATTTGTATTTGTCCTCAATCCTAGATATTGACATGGGAATTATAACTGATGTTTTATTTAAACTTGTAAAAGAGGAAGTGGAGGAAGAGAAGCCCAAAGAAGAATGGAAGAAGATGACATTAAATTTTAGTCATCAGAAAATACAGCATGGTCCACTATGAATGCAACATAGCCATTTATCACTCACATTGACAGTAATGTTGGGTAGCAGAAGACAGAGAAACCCTAAATTAATATAAGAACAGTTGATTATTTAACACTATATGCTTCTATATATGGTGTGTAGGCTAGCCCTTCACTGGATGCTTCATTTAGCCCATCTGTAAAAAGGAAGTAATAATACCTATTTTTCTAGAAATATCTGTAAACCTAAATAAACCTATCCATAAATCTATTGTCAAAGTATTTTGAAAATCTAGACAAACATGGTTCTATGAACTTTTTAAATTGATAACTGTAAATTCCTGAGTGAAAATAATTTAGAATTAGATATTAAATGATAAATATTAAAATTTTCCCTATGCAAAAAATTCTCTTAAACATGCTATGCACCTAAAACTACTGTCCTAATTTTTCTTCCCTTTTATTGTTAGTGTTTTTTTTTTTTTTTTTTTTTGCAGTACGCGGGCCTCTCACTGTTGTGGCCTCTCCCGTTGCGGAGCACAGGCTCTGGACGCGCAGGCCCAGCGGCCATGGCTCACGGGTCCAGCCGCTCTGCGGCACATGGGATCTTCCCGAACTGGGGCACGAACCCGCGTCCCCTGCATCGGCAGGCGGACTCCCAACCATTGCGCCACCAGGGAAGCCCTGTTAGTGTTTTAATAATCACAGAACCTATATCAGCTTTCACTATACTCTTTTGCTTCCCAGAAAACTTTGTAGATGTAAGTTGTAAGTTCCATTGCTTCCATGTTTCTAAATTTAGTGACCTCCTCCCTTCTCACTACTGGACACATCATTCAAGAACTCTTTTCCTAAAGACTAATGAAACATTTTCCTACCTTGTCATCAGTTTATTCTTGTTCCTAATAATTTTATGTTCTGCTGTGGGAATATACCCAAATATAGATGTACCTCTCAGAAAAAGTCACTCCCAATTTTCTATCAATTAATTAACTCATTATCAGTCAATTGAAAACGAAGTGCCAGACTTTCACTTGTCTGATTCCAGCCTACCTTTGAAAAGGTAGGACCATGCCAGGGCCCTACCTTCTTCCCTTTTACCTACAGTCTGGCCAAATAGGTCCATTTCTAGCTCTTGAATACTCCCCATGCGTGACTATCCCCGCATCTCTGTTTCTCCCATTCTTTCCACCTAGAAGACTTTTCTCCATCATGTTCAAAGCTGGTCTTGAAGGCTGACTCCTTCTTGAAGTCTTTTCTGACCCAATATAACGATCCCTGAACCTAATGAGAGGGCACCTCGTGCCTTACAGTTGCTTAATGGGAATGTCATTCTCCTTTGAGAGACTGTTACCTGTGTTCTCAAAAGTCAGAATCATGTAGTGACTGAGCTTAGGCCTAGAGTCACTGTCTGGGTTGGGAATCTGGCCCAGGTATTTAATCCGTGACTGGGCAAGTTACTTAACCTCCCTCTACTTTAGTTTTCTTATTTGTAAATTAGGGATAATAAAAAAACTATCTTCATAAAGTTGCAGCAAGGGTTAATTGAGATAATATTTATATAGTTTTAAAATTTGCCTGGCAGATAGTAAATGTCAGCTGCTGCTGTTCGTTGTCTCTTCCTTGTATTCCTAAACCATCACCGTTTTGACTTTTCTTTCTCAGTCTGACCAACTCCTGAGTCCAAGTTAAAATCATCTCTCACCCATCACAATCACCTTCTCACTGGCATCCTTGTGGTCACTCTGGACCTCCTTCAATCTATTTTCCACAAAAGGCAGAGTGATGTCTTAAATGCAGAACCATTCATATCACCTCCTTCTGAGAATGTTTCAGTGGTTTTGCAATACATTTAGGATGGACTCCCAGGATCCAAAATCCCGTATAGTCTAGCGCACCACTGTCTAATAAAGTTTTCTGTAAAGATTAAAATGTTCTATATGAGTGGTGTCCTATAAAGTAGGCAATAGTTGTGCAGCTGTTGAGCAGTTAAAATATGGTTAGTGTCACTGAAGAATGGAAGGCTTAATTTAATTTCATTTAATTTTAATGAAAGCAAATTTAAACCTAAATAGCTTCATGTGGCTAGTGGCTATCTTATTGGACAGTGCAACTCCAGCCTCTGTCTCACTACCTTTCCAGCTTCATGCTCCTCTTCACTTCCTGATGTCCAGACATATTCTGTTCCTCCAATGTCCCAGCTTCCTATTGACTTTGTCTATATTGCATCATGTGATGGTTAATTTTATGTTTCAACCTGGCTAGGCTATGGTATCCAGTTATCTGGCCAAACCTAGTCTAGATGTTGTTGTGAAGATATTTTCAGATGTAATTAACATTAAATTAGTAGACTTTAAGGAAAGAAGATCATCTTCCATAACATGCGTGGACCTCATTTAATCAGTCAAAGACCTTAAGGGCAAAGACTGAGATTTCTCAAAGAAGTCATTCTGCCTCAAGTCCTTAACATAGAATACCTGTGTCAGTTTCCAGTCTATCAATTTCAGCCTGTAACAAAAACTCTCACCTGAATTGCCAGCTGACCTGCATGCCCTACATATTTCAGTCCTACCAGTGTCCACAATCACATGAACAAATTCCTTAAAATATCTCCTTCTCCTTCTCCCAATGTGTGTGTGTGTGTGTGTGTGTGTGTGTGTGTGTGTGTGTGTGTGTGTGTGTCCTGTTTCTCTGGAGAACCCTGACTAATATACTCCCTTTTTAGAACATCTATTTCCAGAAGCATTCTCTTGGTTATTTTCTAATCATCTTTCAGATCTCAGTATGAGATGAGTTCCTTTGCTCCATTTTCTAAATCAAGGTTCCTGTCTCTTTAAATACTTATTTCAACTGCCGTCAACCAACATTCATTCATTCAGCAAAAATTTATTGAATTCTTGCACTGTGCATGCTTCCAATGCTTCCAACCAGCAGTGGCATGGCTTCGTAATTATATATTTATTAGTGTAATTTCCTGATTAATATCTATCTGCTTTTTTAGATCATAAGTTCATGAAAGCAAGGATTTTATTGTGCTTTGGTCATCAGTGTATTACGGAATCCTAATTCAATGCTTCAAGCATGTAAGTATTAATGAATTAATAAAGATTCTTAAAGGTAAGAATTGTGTGTTGGGCTTCCCTGGTGGCACAGTGGTTAAGAATCCGCCTGCCAATGCAGGGCACATGGGTTGGAGCCCTGGTCCAGGAAGATCCCACATGCCATGGAGCAACTAAGCCCGTGCGCCACAACTACTGAGCCTTCCCTCTAGAGCCCGCGAGCCACAACTACGGAGCCCTCGAGTCACAACTACTGAAGCCCATGCGCCTAGAGTCCATGACCCGCAACAAGAGAAGCCACCGCAAAGAGAAGCCTGCACACCACAACAAAAAGTAGCCCCCGCTCACCGCAACTAGAGAAAGCCTGCGCGCAGCAACAAAGACCCAACACAGCCAAAGATAAATAAATAAAATAAATAAATTTATGAAAAAAAAAAAGAAAATCCCCTTGCCATTTCCTGAGTCCTGAATCTCTTCGGTTCTTCAGTTACTTCTTCTTCCTCTTGTCGCACTTCGTCCTTTATCTGGGTCTCCAATTCCATCAGGACTTCAATGCACATTTGCATCTTTGAAAGTTCGCAACTGTAAGGTTTGTATGTAGGGGACTTACTGTAACCCTTTTTGGGTCAGGATCATATAGATCCTCTAGAGAAAAAGTGGTATAAGAGAGATTTCACCAGATGGAGAAAGAATCAGATCCATTAAAAATGCATATATATATATATATATATATATATATATAAATTATATTTTCAGTATACATATGTATGCGTATATATATATATCCCCCAAATATATATTCATATTGTAAACGAGGGGATAAAATTGGGGAATGTGTAAAAATGGGCATGCTTTCTTTTTGGTTCATGAATCTGGTTGACCAACCCTGGGAGAGACTGTGTCTTATCTGGGGTAATGATACAAGCAATCCCCTCATCATTAACCATTCTTATTAACCCCCTCCTTTCTAGACCTTTCCTATAAGGGCTCTGCCTTAGCTTCTGATGTAGTAAACAAGATTCCTTCTGCCTCCTTTCCACCACAGTATATATGTGTTAAATTGTTGAATTGAATATGCAGGAAGCTTTAATTGGAAATCACCACTCTGTAGGGAACCAAAAAAAAATAAAATAAAATCTCACAACAAAAGAAAAGCAAAAGAAACTTGTCTGCATTTTCAGACCCCACCTCTCAGAATGTTAACAGTGAAATAAAACCAAAAACACAACCATGGCAACACCCTAGATACTTGTTGAATCAGGCCAAGAGACAAACATATATGTATAATACATGTCAGAATGTAAAGGTGACATAAGCGATCTAAAGAGAGGGAAAGTGAGAGGTCAAAGGAGAATTTCTCAGCTTGTAGGCACTAAAATATCTCCATGAGAGCAACTACATTCCAAAGTGTTTGCAGGGCTGGATGGGGAACTTGTAGAGGCACGTTGTACAGCCCAGGAGAGAGTCTTTGAAGGTTGTACTCACATTCATTTCCTGGAGATTTATGAGACCATTTCAGACTCTGTCTTTACAGTGCTACATGAAAAACATACACCTATATTCTTCTTAAAAGAAAGAATAGACATCACAATAGTAAGAGCTGTGTCCATGTTTGGCAAATTTCACTCTTTATGGAAAGACTGCTTTGATATTTGTAACACAAGGGGGCAGGATTAATTCCTGTTTATTGACAACTGAATTCAGGAGCCTGAAAACAACAATATCATATTTATTCCATGTGGCTTCCTCCCTTTTTTGCTTCCTTCCTTTTTTATCCTCCCTACCCCTTCCCTCCCACCTTTTTTCCCTTTCTTCCCTCCATCATTCAAAAAATGTTGATTGATGTTTATACTGCCAGGCACTGCCCTAGGAGCTAGGAATGCATTTGTGAACAAAACAAATACAGTCCCTGATATTGTAGAACTTAACTAGAATGAAGAGAAAGATTGTGTGAAGGATTCTTTGAAACTCCTATATGCTTATTTGTGTAGGCCTCATCCAGGGGTTTATAGACAATAATACAGTGAAGTTAAGGTATTTCACAATTAAGAATCAGGGAACTTTTGGTGGCAAATTGAAAATGGCTAACTTGTAGAAACTAAGAAGACAAGACACTGTATAGCATATGATTGGAAGAATTTTTAGCAGCAGCTGGCATAGAAAAGTCCAGATAGATGGATCTTCATCTTCCGAAAGCTCCTATAGTGCATGAGAGGTGATGCTCCTGACCAAAGAAGTAGCAAGTGTCTGGGGAGCTGGTGCCTGCAACTTATCCGGAGGTGTGGCTTATGGTAGGAGGGTGCATGGAAGGTTCAAGAAACTGAAGAGAAAACATCAGAGGGGTAGAAGGCAGAAAGTAGGGGTACATGTGTGAAACAAGGCTGTAGAAATAAGTGGCAGTGGCAACCAGATCATACCTTTCAGTTCATCTTAAGAACTTTAATTTTTATTCCAAGTGAAATAAAAAAATTAGATGTGTTTTAAACATGACTGTATGTGTGAAAGAGAGAGAGGACAATTTTTATACATTCCAACTCGACTTTGGTGGCAATGAGGCTACTATGATGCAGTAATCTAGGCTAGAGAAGATAGTGGCTTGGAATAAGCTGATGGCCCTAGAGAGGTAGAGAATGGCCATCTTTGAATGATGTTAAAAAGTAAAATCCACAGGACTTGTAGTTGGCTGTATTTGATAGGTTGTAAAGGATGACTCTGATAGCCATTTGGATGATAGTTGTCATTCTCTGAGATAGTTAACATGGAAGGTAGGTAGAGTCAATTTGGGGAGAAGGGACAAAATGAACTTTATTTTGAAACTGCCAAACTTGAGGTGGGTTAGTGATATCCAAACAGAGATATCAAGGACACAGCTGGATAAATGTGTTTGGAGCTCAGAGGTGAGGTCTGTGATAGAGACACTTAATTTGTGAGTCCTCTGTAGTGAGGTGATGATTGAAGCCATTGGCCCAGATGTGTTCTCTTTGTTTTACTGTAGAATATAAGTGGGCCTAGGAACAAACCTTGAAAAATAATGTTTCTTGGCAGTATAAATGAGATTAAATCTGAAGTGAAGATTGTAAACAAATACGTAAGGGGGAATCCAAAACAGCCTGTGTCATACAAATAAAGAGAAGACAATATTTTAAGAATCAAAGAATGGTCTATAGTAATGGGTGCTTCTGAGAGGGAAATTAAGCTGAAAATTGAAAAAAAAATTGATTTAGGGGGTCACTGATGACCAATGATAAAATTTTTACATGGAGAGAAGGGGTAAAGGCCAGAAAGAAATGAGTTGAATATATCATTTTGAACAGGAAAGGCTGAACACACATGAGATAGAAGAGATAAAAAATGAAGGGATTGTATCTAAAGTATCAGTTCTATGGGCAGCAAAATAGTCAGCTCTCTACAGAGGCTGGAGAAACACAAGATAGGATGATGTGGATACTGACAGTTTGTAAATTTCATGGAAGGAGGTTAAGGGAGTTAACATTAGATAGCCTCCGTTATATCTGTGAAGCATTTTTTGAGAATGAGGAGAAGTAACGAATTGCTTTGGGAATTAGAGCACAAGTAGATCAGAGAATTATAGCTAATAGTGTTAGTATCTACTGCTGCAGCAGTGCTATGTGACAAACCAACCCAAATGTGAGTGACTTGAAACAATAGGCTTCTATTTATTTTGTAAGTCTTGGATTAGCCTGCTAGTTCTTCTGGAGTTGTTTGAGCTTCCTCACATATTTTGAGACTGGCTGACTGTCACTGATCTAGGCTGGCTTCAGCTGGGTCACTGGAATGAATGACTTCTCTCTATGTATCTCTCATCTCCAGCAGGCCAGCCAAGGCATGTACTTAAGGCCAAGGCAGGACTTGAAATGTGCAAGAATGTTTTCAAGCCTCTGCATGCATCATATCTGCTAATATCCCATTGGCAAAACCCAAACATATGCCCAAATTTAGGATAAACAGTGGGGAAATAGAATCTTCCTCTTTAGTGGGAGACACTCTAAAGCCCATGGCAAGGGGGTGTGGACACAGTGAAGGGCAAAGAATTGGAACCCTTAATACATTCAGTCTACAACTCCCCATAGTGTTGAGAGCCCATTCATAATGATTATCATCATTCAATAGTACAATCCAATATCTCTACTGTGTGAATTTCTCCAGCAATGTTTGAATGCTTGAGTGGAGCACCAAAAAAATATGCTAAACTATGTGTGGGAACTGCCAGAAAATGCAAAGAAAATACAGAAAGACAGAAACAAGGCCATTTATGATATAAATAAGGCAGTTAGTGATGTAAAGCATCTTTAAATATAAGCTGGCTAATGAGGTATGTGAAGGTGTGGGAGGATGGAAAGTGAGGGTATCATGAAACCAAAAGAGAACTGTAATGAAATAGTTAAAACATGATACCAACAAGGAGAGGTTGAAATCAGAAAGAGGATGCTTAAATCTTTGAAGTAGTGCAGTTATGTGAGATAACAAGGTCCAACAAGGTCGATTGATGATCTCAAAGCCCTTGAGGGAAAATAATTAAACATTGTGGAGCGGATGGGAGGTAACACACAGCGGTTATAGTATTGTTATTTCATTTCTTCTCCATATGACAAAGAAAAGAAGAAATTCATAATAAACACATATGTAAGTACATTTACTTATGTATGTGTTTATTATGATATATATTATGTTTATTATGTGTGTGTGTGTGTATATATATATATATATATATATATATATATATACACACATACATATATGTCCTTTTAAAGATACAGTAAGGATTATATATAAAGATCAGGGATTATAACCTGATATATTAGTGTGTCTAAGAAGATCATTAAGTGAACTGACAGTTATAAGGATTAAATAATATATAACCTTGCACATTACCTGAGTTCAGTTCCCTGCCCTGTCTTGCTCATAATTGTGTCTCTATTCTAATAGGGGCATAGATTCTCATACACATTATGTGTTCAATTAATATATTTTAAAAAGTGAATAAATAGCTGGTCTCTTGGGAAAGTATGCTTAACCTTTTGTGAACTTCAATTTTCCCATTTCTGTTTTCCTAATTAACAGTTTCTATCTGAGCTGTTATCAGTATTAAATGAGATAGTAGATATGGACTTGGTATACAGTAGATATTAGCAAATGTACTTTGGAATCTAAATTTGTGCATGTGAAGAGAATTTTTTCCTTAGCCTGTTTACTCATTATTCAAAGGTCTCTTGCTATCTTCCAGCCACACCTGCATTCTAACCCAAGCTTTGCATATTTATACCAATGATTTTTCTTATAGGGCTGGCCTATCGTATTTATACACACATGTACTCTCTGAGGTAATCTTGAGCCAGGCTCTGGCTGATTCCATTTCATCTTTTCATGCTGTTGTCCCAGAAGATGTTGACGTCATCTGGAGACACAGTAGCGCCACCAGTCTTCAGAGGTTCAATTCATTCTGCCATCCGGAAACTCTGTCGACAAGGCGGCCAGTGTTAGGAATTAAGGTTGTGACAAGCAGGACATGGTGGAGTGCAAACATTGGTCAGTGCTTCCTCTCCCAGCCACAGAGGAAAGCCACACTGATTGGTATTCAGGAAAGGGACCTCCTGTTTCGAAGGATTCCTTCATGCTGTTCAGCAATGCTGTTTAGGGTGGATTTTCCCATTTAGACTGCAAAACTTAAACACAAATATTAACTACCTGAAGCTGCAAATAGCAGCATAGTACATTAAAAAAAATAATGAATATTTTAACCAGGCTTTGCCCAACCAAGAAAAATATTATGCAGAAACAAGGCTGATTTTAGAAAAATGCCCAAGGAAACATTAAAAAAAAGTTGAGTTTCCTTTCAAAGTTTGTTTTTGCTAAACATTCATAGTTTTGCTTTTTCCAATCCAATTTTATTATAAGAAAGGTCTCCCACATGTGTACCTGGCATTCCTTTCAAAATAATCTGTAATATGCAAAACCTTTGGAAATGGGTGAATTTTTAAATGTGACAGAATGAAAGGGCAAAACTTATGATAAAGAAAGGAGGGCACTTCTTGGTGTATGTTTGTAGCCCCTTTAGTTATGGGCAGTTTTCATGTCCCAATCATTTTGACTATTTATATTTTAATTTCACTCATTTGGAAAATCCAAATTTAACTAATTCTTCACTGCAAATCTTCCACCCATGAAATCACTGAAGGTGCCCCATCGCTCATGGTCAATGGAAGATTTTGGCATTTTGGAGCTGTAATTCTGGGTAAAGGCAATGGATAAACATTCTGCTACCTGCTGGATAGTTTCCTTAGCGTTCATGTCTGTTCTTGGTGAAGATCAAAATTAAATTATAAAAATGTGCTCTTCAAGAATTCTCATTCTCAATCAGTAAAATTGGAATTTTTGACAGAACTTAATGAATAACAAAAGGATTTTAGAGCAGTTTCTTTTTTTCAAGCGCTTTTTCTCAACACCTTACATTATCTCATCAATCCCTTATAACAACCCTATGAGATTGGTATTAGTATTAACCCATTTTCCAGGTGAGGAAACTGAGGCACACAGAGAATAAAAACTGCCAGGTGGTTGAACTAGGATTCAATGTCCGTTGTCCTAGTCTGGAGTCTATATTTTTATCTCCCTAATTTTCTATAAGTTAAATTTAGTTTAAAATTGACTAAAATAGCTTTTCCTGGCTTGCTATTAATCCATTCTCACTCTCATTTTTTTTTTCTTGTTGTTTGTTTGTCTTGGTCTAATTTGTGGATTATACATCCTATTGTTTTAATGATAATAAAACACAGGTCAAGGTACCTGGATTCTAGTCACAGCTTAGCTAAATGACTTTGGATATTGCATGAATTCAGTTTCCCTCCTGGAAGGCAGACACGATGATAGATAGCATCCCTATTTGACTCAGAGTTCTGTCCTCCAAATCCATTGTGGATATTGATTTAAATGCTATTACTGATGCTTCTTTCCCTAAGCAAGAAAAATGCACTGAGCTAAAGTTCATATCACTCGATTTTAACAATTGAAAATAAACTTCCAATTTTTTTTTTCCCATAGAGGATGTTGAACCCACTGGAGAAAGGGAAGTTTAAACGTATTGATGAATCCACCAAACTTTTTGCTCCACATCAAGAATTACTGTCAGGAATAAGTTGTGACATGTATTTGGAACAATTAAAAATGATAACTGGCCATCTAGGTTTCTGTAATATCAGACATGTGCAAACATCCACACTGATGTTCCAGTGGTGAAATTAATTTTGACTGCCAACCAATTCTTCATGCCACTCTTTAGAGATTGCTGAATCTATTTTAGGGAACCACACTCGGGCAAATGCCACATTTGCAAGTCATCACAATATTTGTGAACCCTTGGAATAAATTAATTTTGCAGACTATTTTAAGGAAATTTTTATTTCCAAGCTTTTATTTGGAAATCTATTTCTTCTCACCCACATGGGAATATTTATCTATATTCCTAAATTCTTATTTTAGTTATTTCCTTGTAAAGCTTTCTTCCCACCTCAAACTTGGAATCAAATTCCTCAATTTTTACATTGTTTAAAATAAGTTCTCTTCCCATATTTCTCTTCCTAGGCTAATGTTTTCCCATAAAAGGTGAAAACGCACTGTAAAAGAAGGAAAATCCCAACTTAAATAGCTTACCTTATTATCTAAAAGTGATAATTCCTCCCTTTTTTCCTTTAGCACAAGCATTGGAAAGGGTGTGGGCTTCATGGTTGGAAAACCAGGATGGTTTTATTTGAGAAATTGTTGCCGCATCAGCTTGTGCCACTAGACAGTATGCTTGTGGTCTTTGTAGTTCCTTCCCCCCGGGACATCCTGCCTCCTTCCCATACTTAATAATTTCTCTGTAATGTCCCCTATTTTGATGCTTAATGGAGATGATGGAGCAGCAGGAACCACCATAGTGTATTCAAAGATTTGTTTATTAAATTATTCTATAAATAGTTGGTGGGTACCTTCTTTATGCCAGGAACTGTCTTATTTACTAGGGATATTGCAGTCAAAAGCCAAATATTACTCCTACCCACACAGCACTTACATTCTAGGGCTACTGAACAGAGAAACAGAAAACAAACCATCTATCTTAATATTTGTCTAAGTGAATATGTAAATCAATGAATAATAGGTTAATTTTAAATTATTATATAAAAATAGAGGAAATAAAATGTGATCAAAGAGTTTGGGTTGAGAGGGAAATACCTTACTCTGGTCAGGATTCTGAGAGATGGCTTTTGAAGGGCTACTGGAATCATGAGAACAACTAGCCACTTGAGGACCATTCTAGGCAGAGGGAACATCACAGACAATGCCATTAGATGACAATTACTTGGAATGTTAATAAACAGAAAGAAGATGAAGTAAGAAGGTGTAGATGGCACAGATGAGGTGTAAGAGATAGAAGGTGCTATATATGCCTTCGTAGATTTTGGGAAGGGGGGAGTAGATTTTGTTCTAAGCACCATGGTGTAAGGCAGTGATTCTCTACCTTATGTGCGCATCAGAATCACCTAGATGACTTCCTAAAGCGTATATTACTGGATCCACCCTCAGAATTTCTGATTCAGTACCTCTAGGGTAAAGCCTAGGAATTTGCATTTCCAACAGGTGGTGCTGACACTGCTGTTGTGGGGACAGCACTGAGAACCATTGTTATCATCGATATCTATTATTTGTGCCTGCCCAGAAAAGATTTCACCACAATTTTGTAACTGTATTTGATTTTTTATTGAAGTATAGTTGATTTATAATATTATATTAGTTTCAGGTATGCAACATAGTGATTCAGTAATTTTTACAGATTATACTCCATTAGAAATTATTACAAGACAATGGCTATAATTCCCTGTGCTATACAATATATCCTTGCTGCTTATCTATTTTATACATAGTAGTATATATCTCTTAATCCCATACCCCTAACTTGCCCCTCCTCCATTCCCTCTCCCCTCTGGAAAACACTAGCTTGTGTTCCATATCTGTGAGTCTGTTTCTGTTTTGCTATATACATTAGTTTGTATTACTTTTTTAGATTCTACATGTAAGTGATATCATATAGTATTTATCTTTCTTGTCTTATTTCACCAAGCATAATATTCTCTAGGTCCATTCACATTGCTGCCAGAATTTCATTCTTTTTTATGGATTAGTAATATTTCATTTTATATATATATATATATATATATATGCATGCATACACACACAACACATCTTCTTTATTCATTCATATGTTCATGGATACTTGAGTTGCTTCCATACATTGACTATTGTAAATAGTGCTGCTATGAACATTGGGGTGCATGTATCTTTTCAAATTAATTAATGTTCCTGCTTTTTCCAGATATATACCCAGGAGTGGAATTGCTGGATCATATGGTAGTTCTATTTTAGTTTTTTGAGGAAACTGCATACTGTTTTCCACAGTGGCTGCACCGATTTATATTCCCACCAAAAGTGTACCAGTACCAGGGTTCCCTTTTCTCCACTTCCTCTCCAACACTTGTTATTTGTAGACATTTTGATGATAGCCATTCTGACAGGTGTGAGGTGATATCTCATTTTGATTTATATTTCTCTAATAATTAGCGACATTGAGCACCATTTCATGTGCCTTTTAGCCATCCTTATGTCTTCTTTGGACAGATGTCAATTCATGTCTTCTGCCTGTTTTTTTCATTGGGTTGTTTTTTTTGATATTGCGTTGTATGAGCTGTTTGTATGTTTTGGATGTTAACCCCTTGTCAGTCATATCATTGGCAAATATTTTCCCCCATTCTGTAGGTTGTCTTTTGTTTTTGTTGATGGTTTCCTTTGCTGTGCAAAAGCTTTTAAGATTAATTAGGTCCCATTTGTTGCTTTTATTTTTTGTCCTTAGGGGACAGATCCAAAAAAATTGATATGTTTTATGTCAAAGAGTGCTTTTCCCTTGTACTCTTCTAGGAGTTTTGTGGTTTTAAGTCCTACATTTAGGTCTTTAATATATTTTGAGTTCATTTTTGTTTACGGTGTGAGGAAATGTTCTAATCTCATTGTTTTTCCTGTAGCTGTCCTGTATTTGATTTTCTTTTGGGAAAAGACCCTTCTGTACTCTTAGTCAAATGAACATATTCCAGTACCTTGGTGATAGAGCCATTCAAAGCTGGACATATGACCCTAGTCAATTGAAACCCTCCAGAGACACATGCTTGAAACTATTGGTAAGTGAAAGTTCTCAAACAACTGGATGAGAAGCTGGGAGATAATATGTAGGGAAAATCTCCCGAAGAGTTAAGTCAATGCAGAAGAACACTGAGCTAAAGGATGACAAGACACAGAAAGCTGAAGCCCTTTGTTGAGCCCCTGGATCCAGGCATACCTAAACCACCTCTCCTCCCAAGTTTTTCAGCTATATGACTCATTTTCCATTTTGTGCTTTTGGAAATTTCTCTTTGGTTTCTGAAGCTTACAAACCAAAAGTTAGATATAAATAAAAAGTTATTGTAGATACACCCGTTTTAAAATTTAGATGTACCTTGGTTCATCTCAGAGAACCAAATAAGAGAGTTAGATGGTTCAAGTACTACCCTGCACATTTATGAACTAATAACTTTTTATATGCCAAATTTGAGATATTTTTAAATAGAAAATCCCAAGTAAATAAGAGGACAAAGTAGTTAGTAAAACAAACAAAAGGAATAGAAAAGTGTGCTGAACAGGACTTGGGGCACCACACTCCTGCCAGGAGCACTGTCACCCCCATATTATCCATAATGTGACCCTAAATAAAATTTATAATTGGATTTCCTTCTCTTCTGTATGGAAACCTCATATTCTTCACAAGTTAGTGCATATTTTTCTTTACAGTTATACATAGCAACTTCTCATCATTTAGTTTTGGTCTAGATGTGATCTCTTCAAATAGCCTTCCTTGACTGTTCTATTTCAAGTAGCATCTCCCTGTTCAAATCCAACTCTATCAAATCATTCTATTTTATTACTTTCTCAGAATGTAAAATTTTCTCAGGCTATCTTGTTTATTTGCTCATTAGCTATCACTTAGAGTAGAATATAAACTACATGAAAGCAGCGGTGTCTCCAGTCTTATTTAACAGTAAGTCTCTGTCACACCATAGATTTTTTCTAGAATGGAAAAATGAATGAATTAGTTGCATATTTTTGCCTTTCCTTAAATAGCCTTTTTTTAAAAGACTTTATTTTTTAAGAGAAGTTTTAGGTTCGCAGCAAAATTGAGAGGAAAATACAGAGATTTCCCATATATTCTCTGCCCCCACACATGCATAACCCCATTGTCAACATCCTGCCCAGAGTGGTACATTTGTTGCAACTGACAAACCTACATTGATGCATTATTACCACCCAAAGTCCAAAGTTGACATTAAGGTTCACTCATATGCTATAAATTCTATGCATTTGGACAAATGTATTATAGTATCATACAGAATATTTTCACTGACCTAAAAATCATCTGTGCTTCTCCTATTCACCCTGCCCCCACCCACCCTGGTAATCACTGATCTTTTTACTGTTTCCATAGTTTTGCCTTTTCCAGAGTGTCATAGAGTTGGAACCATACAGTATCTGGCCTTTTCACATTGGCTTCTTTCACATAGTAATATGCATTTACGTTTCCTTCACGTCTTTTCACAGTTTGATAGCTCATTTCTTTTTAGTGCTTAATAATATTCCATTGTCTGGATGTACCACAATTTACTTATCCATGAACCTACTGCAGGACATCTTGATTGCTTCCAAGTTTTTATTCAGTCGAGTCAGTGGAAAAATATGGGGACTGCCTGTAATTTTGTAATTACATGTAACCTTTATGATTCCAAGATGCTGCTAGTGACCCATTGACCATATGTGGATCAAAGTGTTTTTCTGCAGTGGAAAAGGACTTGTGCCAACCTATTTATGCTTTATCCCTTGTTGAACCTCATGACCACTTGGCTTGGGCTTGTGGGACAGGGTATGGACATTGGCAGACCTCAAATATTTTGGAAAGGAAGCTGGTTTGGGGGTCAGTGGTAAGTCTCTTTTTAGACATATTATTTCTGAGGTGACAGCAGGCTACTGAGCATGAAGTGTACATATATGGAGTGATATGTATTTGGAAATATGACCTTGCAGACAGGAGAGTTCATAGTTGGTCCTAAATATTTGAGAGTCATAAGGCTAAAATTCTTAAAGAAAAAGTATGGATGAACACAAAATACAGATTGGTGGTTATTTCTGGGGAGAGGCAAAGGCAGATGGGGTTATGTGTGGAGAGGATCTTTGAGGGGTGATCTTAAAAGTTATTGGCAATCTTTTCTTCCATAATCTGGGTAGTAAGCCTTTTTTTATTATTTTCAAAAATCATCTTATGTTGTATATGAATGATATATATTTCATAATTAAAAAGTTTTTAAAAAGAATAAATATTGATTGCCTTTCAAAACAAAAATATACAGTACAAAAAAGTGAATTGTTAATATTTCAAATGTCTTTTTTAATTTCATGAAATGTGGTTACTTGAGGCACCTATCTGAGAGAATTCAATTGAGTGAAACATTTTTCCTTAGTTTCTACCTATTTCAGAAACACTATTGTAGTTGTGAATAAAATGACGATGATTACTTTTCTCAATTCTATGACTCTTGTGTAAACAAACATGACTCTTTGAGCTTCCTTCCTCTCCACACTAATACCTACTCCTCTACAAAATATGATTTCCAAACACCTATAGCATAAAGAATGGAAGAATCTGTCTCCAAATTGGAGCCTATATTATTAAATGCAAAATTTAAAGCATGGCATGTGTATCAGTTACTTATTGACATAATAATGTTACATAACAAATCACCTCAAAATGCATTGGCTCAAAATATAAGCATATTTATATCATGAGTTTATAAGTTGGCTGGGAGGTTCCTATTGTCTTGAATTGGTCCACTCCTGTGCCTGCAATCTGCTGTGGTTGAACTAGGGGGCTCTGCTGATCTTAGCTAGGCTCTCTCCTATGTTTGGGATACATTGATTGTCAACTTATCAAAGAGGAACTCCACTGGGAAAACTAGGACATTTAGTTAGATTTCTGACTCACTCTGCATAACCATTATTTCTTCAGGCACATATCCCCACAAAACAGGCGTCAAAACACATTAAAAGCACAACTTCTTAAAATATCAAAGACTGTGTTCTTTATTTTTTGAGTGTCTCCACAAGGCTACAAACCTGTCTAGATTAGTTGTGTGACCTGTATTGCTGTCAAGATATGGTTAATTCAGGTGTTGCACTCACTGTCGATTTCATCTCATTTATACATATGTGTAAAATTCTGCTTTAATCCAAATCCCACCATCTAAATAATTTTTACAGAGGCTAAAGATATGTCAGGCTAGCAAACAGTTTCATGACCTTCATAGAAATGCCCAGGGTCTAGATTTTCCACCATAGAGATACCCTTAGCCTAAGCCACCAGCAACAGAGATTTGAAGAAGACTAAAATCAAAATCCACATTAGATTTATCACAATTAAGCTGTGTGTTGAATGGGAGGGGTAACCCCAAAACACACTATTTGAATCTGAGATCAGTTTGGTAAGAAATACAATACAACATTATTATCCTCATTATACTGTTGAAGAAACTCAACTGTATAGTAAACAAAAAAGTTGAATGTCTTGTCCAAGTTCATACAACTAGCAGGTACAACAGAACCTACACTGGCTTTAGAATCACTTTCCTTTGCTTCTTGGACAGATGGGTAAAAACATAACCTCATCATATATGCAGAATTTTCACAGATTAGCTGAAAAAGGACTTTCTTACAACCAAAGTGAGTCCACTGGAGAGTAAGTACAGAGCACTTTCCTTGGTTTCTAAAGATTTTGTGATCCAGATTAATTAAGTATCTCACTATGATCTGTTACTATTTCTTGAGACAAGTAAGGAAAACAAAAAGAGAATGATGAACATGGGGGAAAATGTAGTTTATTTTAAGCAAAAGTGTTTTTGAGGATCTTCTCATTCTTCACCCTTAATTTTTCCACTTAGACCTAATGTGACAGTTTACTCAGTGACTCATGACAGTATCTTTTTTCTTTTCTCCCTCTCTCTTTCCCTCTCTCTTTTTCTTTCTTTCTTTCTTTCTTTCTTTCTTTCTTTCTTTCTTTCTTTCTTTCTTTCTTTCTTTCCTTCCTTCCTTCCTTCCTTCCTTCCTTCCTTCCTTCCTTCTTTCTTTCTTTCTTTCTTTCTTTCTTTCTTTCTTTCTCTCTTTCTTTCTCTCTTTCTCTCTTTCTTCCTTTCTTTCATTCTTCCTTTCTTTCTTGTCTTCTTTATATTGAATAAACTACTCCACGGGCTTTTTTTCCCTCACCCTCTATGTCTTAAGACACCCAGGGCATTTTCTCACATAGGATCAGCCAGGTTGGTCTGTGTGCTCATGCCCTGATGGTTCTCATAAGAAAAGAGGGGATGGAAGCTCAATGCCTGCAGTGTGTGAAAATGGGAGTAAGGTGAGGGCAGAGTGTGGCAGGTATTGTACTCGGGGCATAAATGGATAATCACTCTTGTCACAGCAAATAGACTCTGTCACAAGGAATTCTGTGGTTTTCCAGAGGAAATGAGCTTTCCCTGCAGGCTGCCAAGCCCAAATGAGCTCCTTACAGCACCTGCAGATCTGAGCATCAAGCAATTATTCCACTATCTTGCCTAAAAACAAAGACTGGGCTACCCTTTCACAACCTCTGACTTTATCCAGCTAACATAAACTAATTATATTTGCAGCAGGAGGGGAGGAAGGCTTTCATAGTCCTCTGTGGGAGTTGTCCTTTGTGCTTTGTGCCATGTTGTCAGTTATGGCAATCCAAAAAATCACTACCCTTCAATCAAAGGAGTTGCTGGATGAAGCGCTTAAAGAGATACAGTGAGGCCCTTAGCACTAATAAATCTCACCGCCCAGGAGTTAGCCATGCACCTGAGTGGCCCACACTGCCCATTTAGCAGTGGTATAAGGAACCATTGTTAAGTGTCACTTAGTAGCAATTACAGCCTGGTCAAAATAGTTTTTTTGTTTGTTTGTTTTGTTTTGTTTTGTTTTTGGACAACCTGTTAATGCGCCCACGATTAGGTGTAAGGAATAACCCAAGCCATGGGTACTGAAACAAGGTTAGAGGTTAATTGAGACTTTCTATCCCAACAGCCTGAGATTTTGCAACCTTTTTCTGAGAGGACAGTGCTGAACAAAAAAGAGATAATGTGATAAAATTAGTTGGAAAGCAGGAGGGTCAAAATTCCCAGATAAGGAAGGGAAACCGGCCAAGGAAATCAGGCCAGAGGGACTACCTGGGCCACTTGAGATGCCAATAATATCTGTGACTATTCATCTAGTGGATGAGGCAGAAAATGGTGGGCCTACCATTCATCATATCCTCCTCTCTACCAGAGAAAATAGAAGGTCAATGCTATAAACAGTAGGCACCCCAGAATAATTGAAATTCCAGAGGCTGTCTCACTAGAACAGCTCACAGGCAATCAGGTTTTTCTTTTCCTAGTGAAGGTATATTCAAGTCTTGAAATTGTGTGGCTGGCCTTCTTCATGGTGTCTGGGGGGCGGGGATTCTTCTGAGAGTTTGTGAGGCATTATGTCTAAACAAACGAGTTGAGAGGCAGTGGCTCAACAGGACTTCATGGGCAAGCTTGCTCTGGCATGGTGCACCCAAGGTCCACACCTGCTCACACTCTGTTCACTCTATCAGAAAGGCCCCTCTTTCTCCATCCCTTCTAGGTCATAATCATCATACTTTCCCTTAAGTTCAAAAGCAGCTGCTCTTTATCTAGAAACCTAGGACCCTGAAACTATTGGAGGTTTCTGGCACTTGATATTTCTCAGAGGTTTTTTTTAAACCCTCCTCCTTTGCCCCCACCCCCATCATAAACTTTGACATGTCTAGCTGGCAGATCCCTTTGACTGGAAATTGACTAAAAATTGCCAACTCATTTTCTTTCTTTCTTTTTTTTCCTTTCCAGTGCAGCTGGGGCCAAAATGCAATGATTTGTTTTGCTCCAGTCACTGAAGTTTTTGTTTTCTTTTATTTCAACCCCCTGCTGTCTTCCCAACTTGGTGCTGAGTCATATGGTGCAGGTGTTCTAAGCGGCTGGTATTTATGTCACTTGCAGATGGTCTGGGTAAATTACACGATGTTTCTGCAGCCCCGACGAGGCTCTCTCCACTCTCTTTGATCCAGGGGCTTCCTGTGGCTCCTGCACATGTGCAGAACTTCAGGACAATGGGTGAACTCTTGGCTGGATTCTATCCAAAGATGGTTAGGTTGCTTTGGGCCCCACAGTCTGATGGGATCCAACTCAAGCTAACAAGAATAGAGATCCCTGAAATCACAAGGCTTAACCTACATTAATTTACACAGGGAATCACATCCCCAATGTACCATAGAGCACACGTAAGCTAATACCATAGCTGCCTAAGGAAATTGGGATAAAGGGGTCCCATTCTGTCTCTGAAGAAGGGGAAAGTCATGTTGGAGAAGGAAGACCTGTTACAGGAAACTATTAAGTCTTAGAACTACACATTTAGTGTTTCCTCTTTCCTTGCCCTCTTGTCTAACCCCACAGTGTCTCCAAGCCTCTATTCTAATGCTCACTGCAAAGACTGGCTCACAGGTAAGGACCTGAAAAATATTTATTTATACTTTAGACACAGAGAATAGATGAGGAACTTGGGAATCCTTGCTCTCTTCCATCTGAGAAGGCTGTCCTTCATCATGAGAAAATACACTCCACTTGGAAAGGCTCAACAAATTAACTTCCTGTGGAGATTTGTGACTTAGCAAGGGAAATCTCTGTTTGGCCATCACCAAAGACATGAATTATTTTCAGAAAAAGGATTTTAGGAGAACTATGCCTTCCCAGTACTGTAGAAATCTACATTGAAAATGTAGATTTCAATGTGACCAACCTTCTGGGGGGTTTCCCAGGAAGAGTGATTTTCAGTGCTGAAATGGAAGCAGTCCTGGGCAAACAGTGGCTACCTTAATGTGTGTAGAGAATAACCCAAAGAACCATTAAAATGGGGATTTCTGGTTCCCCATCCCCCGAGATGATTCAGTTGGTCTGGGGTGGGACCCAAGGATTTGCATTTCTGAGAAGCTCCAAGGCGATGGTAAAACAGCCAGGCTGTACTTTGAGTTACAAGCAGCTAGAACATCATTTGCTAGTCTCTAGAGGCTTCAGAAGAGGAGATGAAAAGTGTGAGAAGATAAAAGTGAAGAAAGAGTACAGATGCTGGGGCAGTGCCTAGACGGTTGAAACTTGAACAACATGGGTTTTAACTGTGCTGGTCCATTTGTTTATGGATTTTTTTCAACAAATGCCACAGTATTACATAATCCCTGGTTGGTGAATCCCCTATGCAGAACCACTAATAAGGAGGACCAACTATAAGTTAAAGGTGGATTTTCCACTGCACAGAGGGTTGGTGCCCCTAACCCCTGTGTAGTTCAAGGGTCAACTGTACTAGAAAAAGGTATTATTTTTTAAAATGAGACTCATCCTGAATGTATCAGGCAGTTATTGCCATAAGAACAACAACCAAAAAATCCCAGTGTCATACAGCAATAAACATATTTTCCCACTCACAGAATGGCAGGTCCAGTGTGGTTCAGCAGATCTGGGCTCAGCTAGGAAGATGGGTTTCAGTCAGCAGGTCTCTTCCACATACCTCATTCTGGCAAGTTGACACATGCTTTTCTCCGGGGGAATCAGAAATGGAAACATGATGTTTCTGAACACATACACATAGGTTCAGATGTGGCACAATGTCACTTGCACTCACATTCCATTGGTTAGAGGCAGTCAAGCCCAAAATCAGTGGAGTGGGGCAGTACATTCTTCCACTGAACGTGGGTGAGGTGGGACTGAATACTTGTTGAATAATAATCTAATCTACTACAGGGATCTCAGAGTTTGAGAATATCCAGTGTGGTGACTGAAATATAATTGTTACATGTCTCATAACCTACAACAAATTTTCAGTTTCTCTTAGCAGTTAGGGATAGTTACCACATAGCTGAAATATTTACTAAATGCTGTAATACAGATTCCAGTTACTCATTTTTTAAAAAAAAAATCTACTTGATATTTCAATTTATTTGATTGTTTTGTAGGAAACTAAAAAGAATATAGAATATACAATGTTAACCCATGTTACAAGTGTGTGTTTAGAAATAAGGGTACTATGATTTATTTTATTTTATTTTATCTGAAATACTCTATTTCTCATCTTGATTATTCTTTCCTCTGAAGTAGTCAACCATTTTCCATTCAATTAAGTAAACCTATAGATTCAGTGGGTTTTCCTACCTAAACACTACAAATATTTCAAGTTACAATAAAGTATCATGTAGGGATGTAGAGAGAAGGCATAAATAACTATCAAAATAAGTATATAAATTAAATAATTTTGACGACAATAAAATCATCGTGTTTTTCAAACAGGTAAGCTGTGCTTGATTTTTGGCAAAGGGCTTTACAATGGGTTTTACGAGTATGCTGAGAATAAGAGGTATTGTTATCATTGACAGGGCCTGCTAGAGGGTCAATATTTCCACAACGTTTGTATTACCGTCCACTGCTTATTAACTAGACCTCTTCCAACAGAACATGAGAGTTTAATTGGTTTAGCAAAGGAAGTTCTTTATCAAAATTAAGGAAGTCATTTGCTGTTTATATGGTCCAAGAAACATAAACTTTGTCACTGAGCCCTAGAAGAATTCTCTATTAACAGACGACTGACCATTTTGTAAACTATATCTTCAATCAGGATTCAGGTTATGTACTATGGTATCTAGTGATTTCTGGCTGGGTTACAGTGACCTGCAGGTAACCCTGGCAGGAAGCCCCTGGACACAGTGTTTCCATCCCTTTTGTGTGCCAATATAAGAGAATCAACAGTTCTCATTTAAATCACTAACAGAAGACTAGCACAAATAGGTCATCAGTTGGGTTTGTTGTCCAAAGGGGACTAATCTTGCAATGGCTATGAGAATCAAGGTAAGTTCCATTTTGTGCTGCTAATCACTCCAATGAATTTCATGCAGGAGAAACCTGATTAAAACGAATGAGTGTAGCAGCTTTGAATGCAAAAATCAAAGAGAGGCTTACAATAAAAGTGCAATATACGACCTAATGATTATGCAGGAAGGAGGCGATGGATGTTGTTAGCAAGTATCTGCTGCTCCATCGCTCTAGAGTTGGGCTAGTCAATATCCTAGTCATTAGCTATCTGTGACTATTTAAATTTGAGCTAATTAAAATTAAAAATTCGAGTCCTCATCTACATTAGCCACAATTCAAATGGTCAATAGCCACATGTGGCTAGTGACTACCATATAGGAGAGCACAGATATGGAACATTTTCATCATAGTGGAAATTTCTATTGGATAGCAGTCACCTGAAGTATTTTTTTACTGGAAAGATGTTGGAATTAGTGCTTGTATAATGAAAACCTGATTTTTCTTTTCAGTAATGCTGTGAAACTCTTTTCTCAGCTCCAGCTCTGTAGTAAGGATTGCCCTAAAATTTGAACCTAGAGGATTCACCTATCTTTAATGAATAAACTGTTAGTACTGATATTAATATTTCTGCTCCTAATGAATGTTTGTTATGTGCCCTGCATATGGAGCATTAACTATGTCCCAAGGAGGCAGTGGGAACAGGCTACTATCTGGAAAAAAAAAATGACTTTGTGCTATGCTTGCCATGATTGCTTGGTCACCCAGGGTTTCTTTCCCTCCTCTTTGGGAGATATGAGCTTTAATGGAATGTAGGATGTGGTGATCTGAGATCACCAACTAGTTTTTGTTCTTTTTTTTCTGTATCTACTCTTATGGTCCTTCTTGGATATACTGGATTAGAGTGTCCTTATACTCTTCCAGTTCTTCTCCAAGAATTGTAAATGTTTATTGGACTCCTCCATCTTGATGATATATGAACATTGGAAGCAAAACAAATTCTTAAATGCCACATTAACTCCAGGATCCAAAGGTTCAAGTTCTGACTATAACCTTTGAAGTGTATAGAACAGCATGTAAATTCAGTCTTTACCTCTGTCAGAGGGGATATGGTTCCTGTTACTCTTATATACAGCTTGTGTTCCAGGATCTGCCCCTTTGAGCACCAGTGAGTTCTAGGCATTTTACAAATTTGTGTCATTTGATTCTTATCTCAGAGAGTAATAACTATCTATAGGTTACTTTGAGAAAAATGAAAGAAAGTAAGAGCTGACCCAAGATCACAATTAAGTAAACTATTTGAACCTATGGCAATTGCTTCTCTTTGTCTTTTTTTTTTTTTTTTTTTTTTTCTGACAGCTACTGTTATTGGGATAGCTACATAGAATTAAGCCATGGACTCTGCTAGAGTCTGGAGGTGGTGTATGGGGACAAGAATAAGGACCATGTTCAAGAGGAAAGGAGAAGAGATAGTGCAGTGTATTTGAGCTCTCACCAAGGAGACTGAGATTCAGTAGGAATAGTTGGAGCAGACTCAGGAAACCAAGGCAGAAATTCAATTATGAATCTAGGCAATCAGAGAAAGGTTGCACTTAGGAGATTTGTGGGTTCCCAGGCTTACCCCAGAAACAAGTCTTAGGGCCACAAGACTGATGTTGAAACCGCTAGATTAGGATCCTAGTTTCCTTGCGAGATCAGGTTGAATCCTTTAGTTGGATATGAACTGCCATTCTTAAAGCTTTGGAATAAAGAAAATCCATAACATTTTTGCTTCTCTTAGTAAATCTCAGCTTAGCCATGAAATTTCAGAGGAAGAAAATGGCATGCATTCAATGTTCTGATAGAGATACTACTATATACAGTAATAATAAGAGAACGTCATGGAAATACAGAAACAACACAAGAAATTGTTGAGTGTTGTGCTTCAAATACAACAAAACACCCTAAGCTACTCAGTTAATAGTAAATGACTATTATATACAACATAGGACCAAAATCTCAGAACATCAATGATTGTCCAGCCTTGTTTTATTGCAGAAAAATTTGCTATGGTGTTTGCATTTGGAAACTTTTTCTTACATAACACAGGAAAAAAAAGACAAGCTTTTCAGCATCTGGAATTGTTAGAGAGGTATAACTATGGTGACAATACAGTTTATCATCTAAATAGAGACACTTCTTTGAATGAATATAATTATTTGTAGTTACACCAGAACCACAGGTATAAGCCACAACTGTCAGAGACAGAACAGGGCACACTGTCACCCTAGGTATGGAACACAACTGCATGCAACTGGAGTCATGACATTTCCCCATCTCAGTTGCCAAATATGACCAAAAGCCTGCTCGTTTGTGTCAGCTGATGATGTAAATGTACAGTGATGAAGATGTCCAATAACCTGTTTTTAAAATATAGCTAGAGTAAAGAAAAATGTGATTGATCATTATTGTTGGGTTTTTACCTTAAAAAAACAAACAAACAAAAAAAACAGTCACTTGACACAGTACATTCAAGAAAAAAGTGTTCAGTTACCAATCTCCACTTGGCATGGGAGAGTATTTCTCTTCAATTTAAATAAATAATCAATTACCTACTATCATCAAGACATTTTGTATGATATTCTATTTCAATGTGTCTGGTTTAGCCATTAGGGAAATTTGGAGGGCATTTGAGTTGTCACAATGCTTGGGTTGCACCACTGGTGTTTAGTGGTGGGGGGGAACCTGGAGCTGCAGAAGTCCTGCAATGTGCTGTATAGTCTCACACAAAGAAGTGATATCTCGGGTCTCTCCTGATGGTTGTGTGGAGAAAAATGTGCTTAGAATAAACCTAAGCCTAAAACTTAACTCCATTTTATATATAAATGCAAAGTATATTTTTTACACTGTTTTAATAGCAACTACCATACATACTGAGGGAATATGTCCTTTGTTTTATTTGGTACTCTACCAAGAATCATAATTTCAGAAAATCACATCACAGAAGGCATCATAGCTGGGTGGTAACACAACACATTCGAATCTGTGACTGACATTCAATGTGACCTAAGCATTTATATGTCAACATGCTTATTATATCATAAAGGATTTTCTTCTTAATTTCCTTTACAATTTATTTTTACATTATAATTAGAACATTATATTGACTTAAAAGTAAGTGTGTGAGATGTTTATATTAGCTATGAATTTAATTTCAGTATAGTAAATACACTATAGTTATAACATATCTGATTTAAATAGGGGTCTTTGAGTTGGATAGGGCTGTGGCCAAGACTCCAGGGCAGTGCTACCCATAGTGTAGTCCCAGAATTGGCAGCAACGTGGTCATTAGAGATGCAGATTCTTGGGCTTCACTCCAGATCAACAGAATTACAATCTATTAGGAGTGGCATTCAACTGATCTGTGATTTAACAAACATTTCAGGTGATTCTTGTACATGCTTTAATGCATGCAACTATTTGAGGATTATCGCTCCAGGTAAGGCAAAGATGAGTAATAAATTGTCTTCAAAGAAAATATAGTTTAACAGGAGAAATAAAGATATCTTCCTACTTGAGTTACATGAGTCAGAAAATCATAAGGATCACAATGACCAAAAACATAATAGAAGTTTGGCAATAACCTAATTCCAGAGAGTGATATACCAAACATGATGTATCAACAGCAAAAAGCTGGGTTCTGAGACAAGTTTAAACTATGCAACCCCAATTAAAATGAACAGGACTTATGTTGTTAAGACTTGATACAGTCCTAAAAACATACTCAGCAGAGTACTTAATCTGTTCCAAAACACGTCATTCTCTACTTTTTAACAGGGAGTGAACAGCTGGGATGTGTTATTAGTAAGCCATGTTTTCATAGGCTTTCTGGTTTGCTTTAGCCAAAGTCTTACAACAGTCTTTGGACAAATTAGTGCCTGAAGCCATAGGAAGTCTTTAGTCATTTTGGAGAACTGCTGAGTAAGTCAGGTCTCAAAGACAACATGCCCATACGGACTTGCTTTGCCACCTTTGGCCTTTCCACCTTGGAAATGCCTTCACAACCAATTACACTATCCTCAAATGTCTATTTACTTTTAATGACTCTAGTTAAATGTTAAGAGATATTCCGATGACCCAGTTCAAGACTAGCAAGAAAAGCTTAAACAAATCAATAGATTAAACTGGGAAGCTCTTAAATAAATGAGTAAGAATCAAATCGACATCTTAATAAATGAGTGACAAATTGTTGAGTGGCCTGTATGCCTTGGTGGTACTGAACCTGACCTCACCTTTTAAAAGTCATTAAGGAGATCAACATGGAAGCAATGTTGGAACATGAAACATGGAAGCATTCTGTTTCTAGATATTCTCACATGCACTTCTACTTCAGGGCATTGTGTGGTTTTTGTTCCAAATTGTCAGCACAGTGATCTAGCTTTTAAAAGTTCACAAAAAATCTCCCAGGGATATCCTTCCTGTATTTTGTTGTTAGGAAAAATCCTGAAACATTACCTCCTCCTGCCACACACAAGAAAGCAGCCTCTCTAAGATTCCTCCTGGGGTTGCCTCTTGTTGTTGGCACTTGCAAGGTTGTTTGTTTCTAAATTTGTCTTATTTTCAGTGTTGCTCCCCAAACACTACTGAATCTCAGCAAGTCCATTTATGTCAGGTTCTACACCTAAAGGTGTTTTCAAAATATTGTCACATACCAATCATCCATAAGCTGATGGGACACAATGTCTAGTGTCCATTTTTTATGGCACACAGGCTGTTGTAACTCCCACTGGGAAGGAGAGAGAGAGAATGGCTTCAGTTCTTTTGATGATGGCAAAAAATCTATGTGCTAAAGTAATCTGGATAAAAGTATAAACTCCCCACCTTCTTTTGCCTGAAGACAACTTCACATTAACATTTCCATCCCCTTTGGTATTGAGAGCTGCTTAAGGAAGCATTTAGAGCAGGTGGTCCTGGTTGTACTGAAGCAATTCCCCTAGGGAAAAGCACATGCTTACATTGTAGATGTTTCCCAGGCCAGTAAACCCAAGACAAAATTACAACTCCCAGTGGTCAACTCATTTAGTTTTACACAGTGAAGTCTATCTTTTTTGTTGGGAATGGAAAATGTATTCCTTTTAGAAAAAAAAAGTATAGTGTAATAGAGGAAGGGGAAAAAAGTCATTGAAAGTTAACAGACTCAGGAGATAATAAAAGTTCTGCCAATGATCAGCCCTGTGATTTTGGTCAAGAATTTAAGAGTTCTGTTCATTAACAGTGTCAGTGTGTATAAAAATTAAGAGGTTTAAAAATCCTAGATGGCTTGTGAAAGGACTTTAAGAGGTGCACATAGGCATTCATTTGGATAAAAATTTGGTGCTTAACAGCACATGATTTATACAGATTTTTACAAGGTAGATATGACCCCCAGAATTAAGAATCATGGGATTAAATTTCTGCAAGGAAACTTTACTACCTTAATGTTCTAGTTAGTTCATTTCAACAAAAATTTATTGAAAACTTTCTATAAGCCAGCACACTGTGTCAGGCTCTTGAAATATATGGATAGACAGTACATAGGCCTCACCTGTTTACAGTTCATTGCTCCATGGCTTTACAACCCCCAGCTATAAAGAGATCAATAGCATTAGATTTAATGTCTTTATAATCTGGATCCCATCCTTATTTTTTACTAAAATTTTATACAGAGTCCACAGGTGACTCTTATTCACAAAATCAAATATATTACCTAGAAGTATTTGCACGCTCTGCGAGTTTATTACAAATGCAGCATGTCTGACCTCACCCTAGACCTCTTAAACCAGAATTTGCATTTTACAAAAAAAAAAGATTCATGTATGTTACAGTTTGAGAAGCTTTGCTCTATGATGTTCAATAGTTCCACTTCACCGTTCTAAACTAAAGAAATAAATGACATGATCTTTGTTCTAGAGCAGCCTTAACTTTAATGTCATCATTACTTTTGTCTAACATAAAATATTCAGATTTCTTATAATCATTTAGAATACTCAAAAAAAAAAAAGAGAACTGAACTGTAGGAAAGAAAATATACCTCCTTACCTCTGTGTCTAAACATTTCTGGGCTTAATTTGTTTAGTTAGAAAATCAAATTGATATTCTTAGCATTATTGTGGTTCATTGCAATTGTTCCATACATTTTGAATGAATGAACATCAAGAACAATACAACAAAAGAAGTTATCAGGAATCTTTGGTTTAAAAGAAAGGAAGTGACTTCCACTTCTGGCCAAGATGAAATAACAGGGAAAATATGATGTTTACCCTCCCATCTGGAACATGAGAAAAACAGAAAAAATATAGGAAAAAACAGTTTGCCAAACCCTGGACATGAGGCAACGAAGGACAATGATGCCTGAGAGATGAGCCTTTCCATTACCCCAGATGACTGCCTTGGGATGGTTTCCAGACCACAGCACAGGAGGGGTGCTCAGGAAGATCCCAGCAGACTCTTTACTGTGAGAAGACAGAGCTGAGAGTCTACAGAGAACAATATATCTAAGGTTGACAGAACAGAGTATCAGAGACAAGAGAGCTGCACTGAGGGATAACTGTGGAGATCTGTGGAAGTTTCTCTGGAAGTCCCCTGGATCATTCCATGTGTGTGAGAAAACTACTTGAGGCTGAGGACAGAATCACCTGAAAGGATTAGACATTGGTCTGTATAACTGGACTCTCAATGGATTATAAATAATGCCTGTTCCCGTCAGCCAGACTAGAAAACCTCAAGATTCATGGGCATCATGTAGAGTACACAGAAGGAACTCGCCTCAGTCATGGGGAATAATTAGCTCTAGACTGAACACTGTTCCAGTCCCCCCTAACAAATCTTAAAAACAAGGCATAGAAGAATTAAACTGTTTTCAAGTAATTTAACTGTATCCTTAAACAAAACTCTAGAGTATTTAGAGAAATATAAAATTATTTAGCACTCAAGAAGGTAAAATTCACAGTGTCTGTTATCCTATCAACTACTACCAGGCAAGCAAAGAACAAGGAAGATACAACACATTATGAGGAAATCAACCAACCAACCCTGAACTGATTCGGATATTAGAATTAGCAGACAAGGGCACCATTAAATTTTGAAAGAATCAATTAATATCATTTTTAAAAAACGGAAAAGGTCTTACTTTTAGGAGAAACATCACCCTCTGGTAGTATTTCCAGGTATTGCCAGTAAAGATATTTAAAAGCATGTTTTCTCTTGGAATTTATAATACTTACAGAAATAATTACAACTACTTATGTAGTAACAACTACTTATGTAGTTGTAATTATAACAACAATTTGTAAAAATAAACAGTTGAACAATTCTATAGACTATTTATATAAGTAATATTCAACAACTTGTGCAAATTTATATGCATCTATGTATGTATGTGTGTACATGTACTATTATATGTATATATAGATACATATATATGTTTATACATGAGAATTCATAAATATGTAAATTGAAGATGCAACTAATAAATAGGCTTCCTGAAACAGCTGTTGTCCTGAAAATTAAATGTCATTAATTGTCTAGTGAGAAAGGCACTGTCTTTCTTATAATAATAATAGTATTCTTAAATGTTATTTAAATGTTGTATTATAGCCACTCTCTGACCTATAATCTAACCTGTCTTCTTCATATAAATGACTTACATCTGGTTTTCTCATATATTCATTTGTGTGACTATTGTGTGTCTTTTGCTGTTAAAAAGTATGTTCTTTGTGACTATTGTATGTCTTTTGCTATTAAAAAGTATGTTCTTTGAAGTTTTCTTTCTCCACTGCATTCCAAATACCTAGAATAATCTCTGGCATGTTAATAAACATTGTTAAAAAATATTATCACATTGAAAGAATGTGATGAGTTTACCAAGTCCTGAAGTTTCAACAATCAGATAAAGCTGGGGTATATGTAAAACAAATTCAAGTATTTGTTGTACAGCTATGTGTATACATTGTAATCCCAAACCCATTTATAGAAGTTTTACATGATTAGAGATTGACTTTGTTGGCCAACTTTAGTTTCTAGCCAGGCAATTATATATTTGGCAACTAGATATTTGATGGTATAAGATAATAGCTAAAAGCACAGTGTGTGGAGCCAGCCTGGGATCAAACCCTGACTCTACCCTTTACTTGCTGTGTCTATCAGGCAACAGAAAATACTCTAGGTATTTTTAACAGAGATATTTTAATACCGGCATTTGATTACCCTGGGGGTAGAAGGTTTAAGAAGCCAAAAAGGGAACTGAGCTCTCCAGAAGATTAGCAAAAGCAAGAAGAAGTGGCCACACTTAAGGCTATCATTCCACATAGAGACTATGTTGCAGGAACCTGGGAGTCAGGGCCACCTGGTGGAAGACAAGACCATCCTATCGTTTGGGACCATGGGCTGAGGGGCTGTCAGGTGAGAGCTGGAGCCATACAGGGTACACAGCTACTGACAGAGATGCAATCAAGTAGATAGAGGAAATGTTAGAAATACACTGGTTTCCTCTTTTCTCCTGACCTCTGATCACCTGCTCTTGTATCAAATAGGATATAATAGCCAAAAGCCATTTGGCAAGGAAATCTGAAACATTTATTTTGCAGGAGTCATTCTGTAGGCTCCAGTTATCCATCCTTAAGTTGGCTAAATGACAATTTTGTCCTCTAGCTTTGCCTCAGGGTTTTTCCACAAACTTTCTCTTGCTCTGGAATAATCTTTTTTCACCTCTTCATTTGGATATCTCTTCCTCATCATGCAGATTTTACTTTATGTGTCAATTCCTCAAGAAACTTCCTCTGAGCCTTTAGGAGAGGTTAAGCTTTTCTATTATACATATTCTTGGAGAATTTACTACATCCCTTAAAATAGCATCAGAATTTGTGATTAGGAATTAAATTGTTCACTTATGTCTAGAATGTCTTTCTTTCTTACTAGGTGGTATGCCCCATGAAGTGAGTTTTCCTCTCTGTAGACTCTTCAGAAACTAATGCATATTTGGCACTCATCTATTTGTTGGATGATGTTTCTCAACCCATATTCTCATCTCTGTTCTTGAAACATGATTAGTACCCAGGCTTCCCAGACAAACCAAGTGCAGCCTTGAAATCTTATCAAACTCCTATATATGTGGGGGTACCAAATTACCACTCAAATCAGCTTATTTAAAATTTCAGAAGAAAAAGTCTCAAATACTCTTTAACACTGTAGTCTCTTCTACAAAAGCTGCTATTAAAATACTTTACTCCATCTAATTCAATTTCAGAGCTAATTAGTCTGTTTTAGTCAGTGTTCTCCAGAGAGACAGAACCAATAGGATTTCATATATGTATAATTTATATGTATTAAATAAGAAGGATTTATTATAAGATACTAGTGCACATAATTATGGAATCTGATAAGTCCCAAGGTCTGCAGTCAGCAAACTGGAGACCTAAGGGAGCTGATGGTATAGTTCTAGACAAAGTCTGAAAGGCTGAAAACCAGGGAAGCTGACAGTATAGTTCCAGTCCAAATTCCAGCAAACTTGAGGCCCAGAAAGAGCCAAGGTTTCAGTTCAAGTCTGATGGCAGAGAAAAAACAAAACAAAACAAATTGAAAATAATGACTCAGCTTGAAGGCAGTCAGGCAGGAGGAGTTCCCTCTTACTCAAGGGAGGGTCAGCATTTTTATTCTTTTCAGACCTTCAACTGATTAAAAGAGGCCCATCCACATTAGGGAGGGTAATCTGATTTACTAAATTGACTGATTCAAATGTTATCTCATCCAGAAACACCCTCACAGATACACCAGAATGGTGTTTGACCAAATGTCTCGGCATCCCGTGGCTCAGTCAAGTTTACACATAAAATTAATCATTACAATTCTACCCCTTGTCAATTTGGCACCCCTACACATCTCTTTAAACCATCTGTAACCTCCAAATGAAGATAACAAAAAGGTCCTAATTTCACCTAACCTGATTGAACTATTCTACATACAACCATAAAAGCGCTAACCCCTTCCCCAGTAGAACAGGTAAAGTCTTTGAGTAATGCTTACTCTTCTCCTTGATATCCTGTTAACTTAAATATTATGATGTAAAATTGACAATACTTAAATACTATGATATTAAGTCAATACATCTTATGATACATGATAAGGGAATAATGGAAGAAAACAAAGATGTTGTTTTCTTATATTCACACATGCAAACATATTTAAAACAAACAAAAAAATATGATAATTATAGTTTTCATTTCTATAATTGATCATGAGATTGTAGCTATTATTTATAACTAACTTCTTCTACTGCCAGTTCTGTATTTTCTTTGCCTTCAGCAAGCACCTCAGCAGGTCGTGATCCTTTACCTGGTGGGATGACAAAAAGAGTCTATTTGGCCCATTCCTGAAGGGTCTGGGTCAATAGTACTCCTACCTAGTTTGGGATTTTGTACGTCTCCATGGTAGTACTAATAGTCATGCTTAAGGATCTCTTGTACATACTGTTCCTTACCTCCATTGTAGAGTGGTAGTCCAATATTCCATTGTCATCTGGATCAATCACCACAACACAGGAACTCCATTTTTTACCTGTTGATTCAGAGGCATGAGAAGCCCAATGTGGATGATGGCAATGATTTAGGGGAATAATTGTGTCTCCTAGTGGAAGAATTTCTCCCTTTGAAATTAAGACCTCTAGGCCAGGAGACCATAAAGTAATGGGAATAGACAGCAAATATTTTTGCTAGTGGGCCACTAGGAGTAACAGTGAGTGATGCCACTCCTATTTCCACCCATTAATTCATGGACACATGAATAATGACTATTGGAGAAATAGTACCATATATTCATATATTGAACAATGATTTGATTCAGGGCATATGTAGCCTTCTAGAGAAGCTTGCCCCAGTCCTGCAAGGTACTACCACCAAGCTGCACTGTAAATGAGTCCTCAAGAGGCAATTACACTGATCTATCTAGCTAGTTGCTTCAGGATGGTGGGAAATGAGGTAAGATCAGTAAATTCCATGAACATGGGCCCATGTCTGTACTTCATTTGCTATGCAATGAGTTTCTTGATCAGCAGCCATGTTGTGTGGCATACCAGAACTATAGATAAGGCAGTCTGTAAGTCCATGAATTGCAAAACCATTGCATGCAGTGAAAGCATGGATACCCATGTATCCAGTGTGTCTAGTACAATAAGGACAAAATGCTGGCCCTTCCATAATGGAAGTAGTCCAGTGTAATCAACCTGCCACTAACTAACTGACTAATCAACCCAGGGAATGGTGCCATATCAGGGAATTAGTATTGGTCTCTGCTGCTGGCAGATTGGGCCCTCAGCAGTGGCCATAACCAGGTCAGCTTTGGTGAGAGGAAGTCCTCATTACTGAGCTCACACATGATCTCCTTCCTGTCACCATGGCCACTTTTTTCATGAATCCACTGGGCGATGAAAAATGTGGCTGAGGAAAGAGGCTGACTGATAGCCACAAAATGGGTCATCTTATCTACTTGATTATTAAAATCCTACTCTGTTGAGGTCACCACTTGGTAAACATTCATATGGAATACAAAGATCCTCATGCTTTTTGCCATTCAGAAAGGTCGATCCACATACCTCTTCCCCAAATTACATTGTCACCAATTTTCCAATTATGTTATTTCCATGTCCCTGACCATACAGCCAAACCACTGGCCATAGACCACGAATCAATATACAGTCTCAATCTGACCATTTATCCTTCCAAGCAAAGTGAACAAACAGGTGCACTGCTCAAATTTCTGCCACTAGGCATTGTGTCTCTTTCCTGGTTGGAGGAGAGGCTGGATGCAACAACATGTGCTTCATCTTAGGAGGAAAGTCTTGACATGCCCCATACTTCTGGACACCTAGAAAATAAGGCTGAGGTAGAAGCACCTTGAATTTTAGTCAGATTTATTTTGTATCATCTGACACAAATATCTTACCAATAAGTTTAGAGTAGATGCTACTTCTTGATCACTAGGTCCAATCCTCATAGTGTCAATAATGTAATGGGTCAGTGTGATATCTTGTACAAGAAAAAGGCAATCAAGATCCCTATGAACTAAATAGGCCTGGAGAGTTGATACACTGCTGAGGTAAGACAGTGAAGGTGTATTCTGGCCTTGTCAGAAAACTGCTTCTAATTATTCTTATTGACAGGGATGGAGAAGAAAACATTTACCAGATCAATAAGTGCATACCAGATGTCAGTGGATGTGTTAATTTGCTCAAACAATGAAATCACACCTAGTGCAATTGGAGTCACTAAACAGTTAATCTCAAAATAACCCACTGTCATTATCAATGATCCATCTGTCTTCACAAACCAAATAGGTTGAATGAGGATCTGATGGGAATCACCACACCTTCATCTTTCATGTCCTTCATGGCGGCACTAATCTCTGTGATCCCTCCAGGAATGCAGTATTACATTTGATATACTATTTTCCTAGGTAGAGACAGTTCTAGTGACTTCCACTTGCCCTTTCTTCTCACAACAGCCCTCACTCTACATGTCAGGGAACCAATATCAGGATTCAGCTAACAGCTGTACATGTCTTTCCCAATTATGCATTCTGGAGCTAGTAAAATAACTTCAGGATGCATTCAGGAACCCACTGGGTCTACTGTGAGATAAACCTGACCTAAAATTCCATGGATTACCTGACCTCTATAAGCCCCTACTCTGACCAGAGGGATGTCTTGGGACTCCTGGAACTAGTGTCAGTTCAGAACCAGTGTCCAATAGTCCTTGATATGTCTGATATTTCTTTTTCCTCAATTCCTTTTATTCAAGGGTCTGTAAATTGGCTCAAGTCTGGGAATTGATTGAGGGTCTGTGTTAATATCATTGAGGTAGATTTCTGTTCACTTGACCTATAAATTTTCTGCTTAGGTAGACAAGTAAGAATTTATTAGGCTTCTTATGTCTTTCACTTTCAAGGAACACTATGATCAACTCGACAATGCCACACATCTTCATGAATCAGACTATTTTGATTGGTACTTTGACTCCTATCTCCCTTACAGTAACCATGTCCACCTTTCCATTGGTGATCCAGTGCTGTCACATGGCCCCTACTACTCTTAGATCCAATTACTCTTGTTATATTTACATTTCCCAAATGAGTCACCACAGTTCCCACTGTAAATTCTTGGCTACAGAGAGTGATGACAGAGCTCTTCAAGAATATCAGGGCTCCCTTCACAAATTTATTTCTCACAGTCTCAAAAGGTACATCTCTGGACACTCTCAAGGGGGATGAGTATGTTTTAAATGACAAATCCACTATAATATTCCAATCTCTGTAGTCTTTGAATCCCTTCTTCTATATTAAACCAAGTTTAGTCTGGCATTTCTAACTCACTTACTATGGGCCACCTTCTGGTTCATGCTTCAACCAACCAAAGAAGTAAACTGTTGAAGCCCTTAGTAGCTCACCAAACTGCAACATTAAATGCAGACTCTCTGCGTAGTGAGTCTAAATCAATAAATTTAGCTTGATCCGACATTCTGCGCCTTCTACCATTATCCCACTCCCTTAATATCCATTCCCACATATGTTCCCTGGATTTCTGTCTGTATAATTTGAAAAACTCAAGTAGTTCTTTTGAATTATAGGTCACCTCCTCATGAGTCACACTTTGTACGCCACCTTTAGGGGTTTGATGTCATTTGAGTCTAGTTATATGTCTGGAAGCAAAGAGGGGTGCTGGGGTTGGCTACTGAGGAGAATCCACATTGTTTAACTCACATTGTAATTTAGCCAGTCACAGGCTGAAATCAGAAATTTCATCCCTGAGGTTATGGGAGATAAGGGTCTCTTTCAGGGCAGACATAGTAGCCATTAATGTATGTAGCCATAAATGTATGTGGTGCTTGAGCTGGGAATTCAAATCCCTGAGCTCATCATTTTCTTTCCCAGTCTTGTCCAGAGACTTAGTTAGACTAAGTTAGACTGAGTTAGACTGGGAAGAAGAAGAAGCCACTCTAGGGTGAATTTCCAAATTACTCTGGGCAACTAGAGCTCAGTCTCACTGGGGAACTCAGAAACAGCGCTGAACACATTCCTCAGGTACTTTGCTCCTGAAGGGTGAAGGGACTGGAGTGTATTATAAAATACCATCCCTCAGTAATTCCTTGAGTGTTGCTTCCATAAGAAGTAATTCCTCAGCATTTCTGCCTTCCCATGTGCACCAGCAAATACGGCTCTTGTGTCCAGAAATAAACTTTCAGGAAAAGAGATGCAGGGACTAGTACTTGTTACTCAGGTTTGCATGCTCTGAAGAAGCAGAGTCTGGGGGCCTGGGAAGAGCACTGTAGGAAGAGCATTTCCTCCAACAAATCAGGAAATTTGAACTTTATTCAGGAGACACTGGGGTGTCACCAATGGAATGTGTAATGTAGAATAGAGAGGAAGTAAAAGATGACCTTGAATCTCATGGGTGTTGAAGAAGAGATTGGCACTAGTAACTCAGAGTCAACTTGATACCCTCTTTCTCTTACCCTTCACATATGTCCGTTAGGTTTCAAAGTTCAGAGAAGAGACAGGGAGGAAATCTGCTAACTAGGGTCAAGGGACTAAGGATGCATTCATAGTATCAGAAGTAAATGTTGGAGGCTGCTTTATGCCATCACATAAAGATCATGAAAGTATTAAGGATATGCCTGTTTGAATGCATTTCTATCTCTTAACAAAAGCATTTCCACATGGCATCAGTTGGTCTATGAATTCCAACAGTTTTCCATCAAAGACAACATTGCCCTCCATTTTATTATAAGTGAAATACTTTTTTTAATATGCATTTCTTTGCATATTTTGTCTCTAGAGAGCTCTTTTAGAGATTTCTGTTTAGGACTGTGATATTGATAACTGAGCAACTAAGGTGTTCAAAGAACAGAGTTTTCATACCTTCCCTCATGAAAAAAAAATTAATGAACATTCATAGGACTGTTAGCTATTCTATCTATAGAAGCAGTTATTTTGTTTGCTTGTAATTTGAAGTTTTTCACCCATCAGCACCACAAGGTGTATAGTTGATCAAAAATATAGTGAAAAACTAGTTGCCTAATACTCTACTTTCACTACTTTTCGGTACCTAGTACAGTCAATCTTTTGAGATTTCCAGTCTCAAAAGAGACACACAAAACCAGCTTAGTGATCAGTGACCAAGTCTGAGCTGACCAGCTAATGCAATAAACCAGTTGCCTGAGTCGACCACCAGTTATTTGTCTGAGATTGCTGAAAACAGGTAGAAGTTGAAAGACTGTGCATATAAATACAAATTATGAGTTTGCAGTGGCAACTCATACACAACTCTCCCCTGCCATGTGGCATCTTTATTGCCTCTCTCTGTACCATTTCAACTTCAGGTCTGCTTTAGGTCAAGGGGCTGTGTTGACACATAAGCTCACATTCAATATATCTTACATTTCCTGAGCGCCTATCATGTCCCAGACATTTTGCTGCGTCCATTAAGGTACAGTGGTGAGCCAAAAGAGACACACGGGCCACACACCCATTCCTAAGTCATTTTCTCTCTTGCTTATTCCCATCTTTTTGTAATTCTTTGTTTCCTGACAGAAGAACCAACCTTCTCATTGAAGCCTACAACTTCTTCAGTCAGGCTGTTCCACTACAGAATCAGCCCCCACTGAAGTGATATGATTTCCAACACAATAAAGTCCTGTGTCACTCTCTCCTTTGCTGCATGCCATGCCCTGGAGCCTGGAGATGGGGAGCCACAAGAATACAATTCTAAAGAAGAGCTGCTTCACTGGCAGGCATTAGAAAGAAGGGGAGATTTGTGATTAGTTTAGTGAATTTGATCTTTTCACATTGATAATTTAATTGTTATCTTTGTGACTATTACAGAAGTTATGGCGTCTTTGAAGTCAGGGCAGGAAGGGTTCCTGTGAATCAATTCCTTCTACTCCCTTACTTTTTCACACAAAGAAATCTGATAAAAGTGGTTAAGTGTTTGTCTTCACACAGTCTGCTTGCTTGGGAATCCAAAAATTCAGTGAAAAAACTAGAGATAAAATCTAAGCCTAACTCATATCGTTTAATTCATTATTATGAAAATGCAAGTTTAATTATAGTGATAAATTATTATTATTCTAAAGGGTCAAGACGCATTAGATTCCTCCAATTACTTCACTTAGGTTAATAACTATAATTTCTTCTTTAAAATACCAAAATTAATAAACATGCTACTAATTCTCTGGGAACCAGGGGGAAAGGAGTTTAAAGCACAATCACACGTAAGCTTGTATAGTTAATATATTTTTAGCATCTATAAAAAAGTGAGCTTTATTTCTTGGGCAAAGGAGTTTGTATGACATAATCTGTTTCCACTTTTTGAATAAAAATATGTTGTTTTAAACACTTTTACCTTCTCTCTATTTCTAAAATTGTCTAAAGGCAATGTGATTTTTGTAAAATGTCTGAAAGTTTCAAAATCATTTGACTGCCAATATCTCTAATTCTAAACCTGATGTTCTGGAGAAATGTGTGGCCTAAACCATGCCAGAATGTCTCATTTTATATTTAAATGGTCATAGATTTAATAATGGGCTGCAAAAAGGCTTGCATTTAACTACATCCTTTACTGTTCATGCACTCATCCAAGCACACGCAAACACAAGGGAATGCCATGCCCTTTAAATCCATGAGCATCATGGAAAAGACCCACTCTGGGCTCTGGACACATTAACAAATTACATCCCATTAGGTCAATGCAGAAATTAATTGTGGGATTCTTTTCAAATCCACATTGTTTCCTGGCTCTGTTGCAGGCCACTCAATTAGACACCTCTCAAGTCCTTTATGTTGGACTAAACGTAGCTAATTGTTCCATTTCTGCATGGAGTGATTCATCTCCCAGATGTCCCAGACCTTTCAGCAGCTCTGCTCCACTGATATCTCGACATAGGAAAATAGAATCATTTGGGACCCAGGCAGAGGGGAGAGATTGGAAGCAAATAGAGCAAGGTATTCTTTACCCCTGCCCTTTGGTATGATTAATCTTCAGTGAGAAAAGACTCCTGAATCATTCTCTTGACAGGATAGCCCCCTTGCCCTATCTGGCTTCCCACGTGAGGAGAGATGGATGAATGCTTCCTTTTTTCTCTTCCTCCAGGTGCAGCCCTATTCACACTCAAGCCTGACTGCACATAATAGAACAGTTTCTACTTACCCATTGCCTCAGCTCTGTATTTTGTCCTCCACTGTTTCTCAGTTGTTCATATCCCAGTGACAGAGCCAGACAAATTGAAAATGCATGAAGGCCCGAAGATAGTCACTTATTTCCTTGGAGCACTGGAGTAAAATTGTGTGTGTGTGTGTGTGTTTATATGTATTTTATTACAGGAAACATAGCTTCAGAGTAAATCTATGGAGCAAGGTTTTTACACCTTTAAGCTATTGCGTTAACTTGATTTTTTTTTTTACTTTGAATTTTTGCTTTGTGCACTGTTTTCTTCAACTCTTTCCTTTACTCATAGCAAATGGTGTTATTCATCCATTGTAATAGTTGGATATATAATAATGCATGTTCTGGAATAGAAAGAAGGTCCAATCCTGCTATCTGTGTGGTTTCAGCCATATTTAAAACAGCTAATAAAGTATCATCATCAAATTTATTTTTTAGATTTAACATGGATTGGAAAAACCTTCTGATTTAAAGTGAGATGAGAAATTGGTAAAACAATGTTTTAACTTCATACGGATCCATATCCTAGAGTTAGGCTGGGCCCTACTAAAAATAATTAAGCTAAACATAGGCTTTAGTTTGAGTTCTCTGAAAAAAGACATTGAGACTAGGATGTAAGACATGTAGTTTATTTGGGAGGTGATTGCAGGAAGTGAATTTAGAATGATTTATGGAAGAGAAAGCCACCTATAAAGGGTGTATTATCAAGCAAGCTACCACTGTGGGCAGCTTGAGCTCAGTCCCAATAGGGAGCTCTGGGAGCCGCTATGGAACATGCAAATCAAGAGTTCTCCCACCTATGGAGCAATGGAGCTGGAGTATTAATAGACTAAATCCATTAGTCAGTGGCTGTAGGCTGCTCCTGAGAGACTTAATTAAACCTGTGTAGCCAGGCAGAGTAGATTTGATCACCAAATAATATTCAGGAAATAGATGGAAATGTGTTTATTGAAGGGCTGCTGGAGACCATGAGAATGGTAGGGCCCAGAGTGTCTGCTTCATCATCACACTTTTGGAAACTTTGGCAGGAATGATCACTTACTTTAAGCTAATTATTGAAACCTTGCATTGCTTTAGCATCTATGGAAACTCCTGACTTTGAAATGTAAGGTGTCCCTTGACTCTTCATTTTGTTTCATCAATATTTCTGACTGAGTTTCTCTGCCCTCTACTTAACTAGACAAACCACATGGTCTGAGACCACAACTCTAGAAGAACCCATTTATTTGTTTATTTTTCCATGTACAGTACAAAATTTTTTCCTCTGAGACATTTGAGAATAAGGTACTAGCCCGCTGCTCCAATACCCCTGAATATTTTAGAGTATTTATATGAACAAGCACATTCTCTTACATAATAACAATATGCCTAACAAAATCCCATCCAAGTTTCACCAACTGCGTCAGTAATGACCTTTATAGTAAAACGACTTATTTAGGAATTATATGATTTCACAATGTACATGTATATCAAATCATTATATTATACAGTTTATAAACAATTTTATTTGTCACTTATTCCTCAATAAGCTGGAAAAAATAGGACACTCTAGCAGATGAATTAAAGAAAAATAAGAATCATGCTGCACTGCAGTTGTCATGTCCCTTCAGTCTTTTTCAATCTGTGCACACTCCAAGAAATGTTCTTGACTTTTTTACCCTTGGAAATTCTGAAGATAACAGGTCATTTATTTTGTAGAATGCTCCTCAATTTGAGTTTGGGCTCATTATTTTTCTTCTATGATTAAAGTTAAGTCATAGTTCACTGGCAGAAAAACAATCACAAAACTAATGCTGTGTTCATCTCATTGTTTCACACATATGACTCATGCATTTGATGTGTCCATTTACTGGTGATCATTTGGTTAAAGTGGTGTCTCCAGCATCCTCCACTGTAAATTTCACATTTTTAAATTAAGAAATATTTTGAGAAGAGGTATTTTGAACTCATAAGTATACCACTAGCTATCAAACTTTCAATTATTTACTGATTTATTTATTTATAAATATAAGAATATTCTCCTGGATTCTTGTTTTATATGTTGGCTCACAATCTTTACTATCCTACATGTTTCAATGTTAAAATTATCCCAGATTTGGCTAGTAGGAGCCCCTTCCAGCTGGCTTGTCTGTCTTTTCAGCATGATCCCATCAGTCTTTGAGCACTTCCTAGGAAGACTTTTAAAGTTGAGCAGCCCAATCAATTGTGAAGTTATTGATGAGACCCAACAAATCATATTCCACTAAGGAAAAGCAGAAGAAGAACTCAGACTATCTTCATTACCACAAAGGAGAGACCAATGAAGAGAAGAAAACCCAGATCGATGGCATAAGAGTTTCGACTGATACATGAGGTAGCTTCTGTGAGAAGTAGTAAATATATCGGCATGGAAATCTCCCACATGAAATGTCTTGACTGAAATTGATTCTAACCTTGCTGGAAATACACATGATGTAGAATTTGCTTTGACTATTTTGAATCAAGAATCACAAAAGATTATAGTTATAGCTAGTAAATTATGCTTTGGGTTGCAAGAGAATAGTTTTTAATACAAACAAATAATTTTGGAAGAATAAAAAATATTTCATCAGTAAGTTAATTACATCAACAGCTAATTTTGTTTCAAAACATTCTGCTAAGAAAAGGTATCTGATTGTATTTTCACTAGCAGTACCAGAGATGTCCCATCTCTGCCAATCATCTCTTTTCCTTTTGATCTGGAGGTCACCAAGACAAGTACACACATTGGTCAATAGCCAATGGAAAATAAGAATGTATTTAATCAGCAAAGGGGTCTGAGAAAACTGAGTCTACTGCCTCCCACCTCTCATCCCAATGCATAAAAAGTACTAGCTATTCACAATGGTGTTAAGCTATATGAAGCAATGGCCAGCATATTGTGAAGAGTGCAAGTGAAGAAAGCAAGATTCCTGAGCTTCAAGAGCTATTGGTTCCCTGCATGTAGTGAATGAAGGGAGAAACAGAGGTCTGATTTAACCCACAGTCACACTGCCACTCATAAATGTGGTCCAGTAAACGTCCTGAACTTAGCTTCATGATTAACAAATTTTCCATTAGGAGGAGGTGGCAGGTAGTGCTGAACTGAGAGGTGGACAGAAGTGTTTCCTTTTCTACATATTCATTGTGATGTGGTTTAAGGAGGTTGTCAGCATGGCTCATTCAAAGATACTGCCTTAAATGGGGCAAATAATGAGCTCAACAATTAAGACACAAGATAAAAAGTATGAAATTCAATGTAAAAGGTACAGAAAAATGGGCAAATGATAATGTTTAAATAGGTTTCCTTGAAAAATTATTTAAATTTAACAGCTTTAAAATGTGATTTTCTTTTTGTTGACCTACCCTACAAGTGGAGGAGGTGGTGCTCTCCCAGGTCATTACACAACGGCCAATTCTAACCAGGTGCTTAGGGTCATAGGTTCAGTTCACTCACTGGATATACTTCCTTTAGGCTCAATCAACTAAATCCACTGCAGAAGAGAACTTAATAAAGGAAAGGAAATCCTACCAGGAGCTGCTCCAAGGCATCTTAGGGTTTTAAACCTAATGCTTGGCCTCTTTATGCCTTCGGGTGAACCATATGTAAACAGTTGCTACTTTTCACACCAGAAGCAGGTTACTTTTCAGAGGTGGACTGATTCCTTGGCCATAAAGTTTATAAGTCCACTGGCTAAGTTTATGAAGTGCTCAGGCATCCTTTGGAAATGAAAGGTGCTGTGTAGTGGCAAGAGCTCTAGGGTGGGGAGGATAGGAAACACTGTCAAGGGGCCTAAGTCTCATTAGCCCAATATATTGCTTTTGCAATGAAGTTAGACATATTCTAAGAGAATTAAGACTAATCCATAGTACTGAAATGCCCTTGAGCTGGTAAAGCATAGAGTCATTATATGCTCTGCTTCCAAGGCCCATTAAGCATGGGAAAGCCTAAAGAAAGGTTGGATGGAGAAAAAATAAAATACATTTGGCTACAATGGGTCTTGTCCCTGCTGTAAACTTCAAGCAACCCTTCACTGGATTGTTCTTCCCCTGAGTTTAGTGAGCATATTATGGAGACTTGGAGAAGGATTTGAATCAAATTTCCTCAATTTTCAGCATTTTTGTCAGAACTTTGACTTTCTCCCAGAGCCACTAATAATACATCTGCTCCAGAAGTAGATGAGACTTCTCTTCCTTAGTCATATATAGTACCTAAAACTTCTGTTCTCTGTAAAGGTGAATCGAATACGCTTCCCTTTAAAAGAAGAATAGTTTTGCTGTGTAATAAGTGATCCCATAAGTAGTGGCTCATACTAACAATCTCTTCTTTTATCATGATAATGTAAGTTGGCACTTTGGGCTAGGCTTAACCAGGACTGCTTATCTCTGCTCTCATCAGCGGATGGCCTCATTCACATGCCTGATGGTGATTCCTGGCTTCAGGGTCAATGGAAGTAACTGGACCATGTGCCATTCACCCTCCAACAGGCTAGCTGAGGTTCATTACAGGGTGGCTGTCATAATTTCTAAGAATAACAAGAGAGGAAAAGCCCCAGTGCTCAAGCACTTGTCAAGGCTCTTAGGTTTCCTGATGTCCCACTGGCCAAAGTCTGTCACATGCCTAAATCCAGATTCAAAAAATAGAGAAATAAACTCTCCATTTTTTGATGGGAGAGGCTGCAAAGTCTCACTGCAAAAGTTCTGGAAATAGGAAGAGAAAGAATTTGTGGTCAGTTTTGCAATTGACCATATAAGGCAAAAAATGTAAAGAAAGCTGAATATGTCCCACCATAAATGTGTACAGATCCAAAGGAAGTTCTGGAAGATAACACCAGTTGGAGACATGGCTTCCATGTCTATTTTTGGTATATAATTGTCATCATTTGAATCATTCAGTTAATACTTGGAGAGATTTTTGAGCTTTTCACCGTATGATTTTTCTCTGTAAAATTTCCCTCTCACAGTACATACAGGTTGATGAAGCATGGTTATTTTCAGACAAAGAGGCTCATTATCCTCCCCCATTTCCCACCACTATCACACACATGAAGAAAAATAAAGAAAAGAAAAGAAGATAAAAGAATGGAAAAGAAAGTCCTAACTAGATTTTTTTCTTCTTTCATTTTCTTCCTTTCCTTATTTTTTAAACTTGCCCATAAAGCAAAATGAAGCATGTGGTGAACCTGTTCACACTTTCTCACTTTTAGTGAATGACTTCATACATTTATGTCTATATGTTGATGGAGTTAGGACACACTACCCACAAAATATTACACCTTGGCACATTGAATATTTTAAGCTGAAAGAGTTTGAGAAAACAGAAGACACAGGAATGTAGGTCCCTCTGACCTCCTCTCTGCCCTTCTTCCCTGAAACAGGTCATAAAACCCTCAAGTAGGAGGTTCCCTCCCCATACCTGGAGGCAAAGAGCATCCTTATCTGCAAAGACAAAGGGACACCAAGAAGAATCCTAACAAACAGGACTTGCTATGTCTCCCCCAGGTTATTACACTTACCTCATATTCCTTGACTATCCTATTTCTACACAACTTCCCCTGTCCATCAAATCTAGCATTAAAATACAACGGCCTGTTTCTTCAGGTCTTCATTTCCTCACAAAAGAGCCCATGCCATTTAAAACGTATTAAATATGTTTGTATGCTTTTTTCCTATTAATCTGTCTTTGTCAGTTTACATTTCAAACCCAGCCAGGAACTCTAAGAGGCTTGAAGAATTTTTTTCCTTCCCTACAATGTCAAGTAAAATGATTCTTATTCCAATTCTGCCACTTACCAGCTGTGTGGCTTTGGCAAGTTACTTAAACAATCAACATCTCGTATCTCAGTTTCCTCACGAGCAAAATGAGAGTAATGAAAGTATCTCTCTCAGAAGTTGTAATAAGAACTAAAAGAGTTGTTATACAGTTGACCCTTGAACAATACAGGAGTTAGGGGCACCAACCCACCCACATAGTCGAAAATACTAATACTGCTATCTTTGCCTCAAAAACAAAGGAATTGATCAATGAATCTCCAAAGAGCAGGAAGCTGTGACAGTCTGGATAGAATCAGGACTCAAACCCCACTTCTTTTAATGCCACATATTGTGATCTCTAATAGAACACAAACTCTTCCCCATATTTAGTTAAAGATCTTTAAAGTGAAAAATACATGTACTATACTTATTGAAAAACAATCTGAGTATAAGTGGTCCTATGCAGTTCAAACCCGTGCTATTCAAGGGTCAGCTTATGTTGATCAGTGATTGGAATACAACTAAGATTAAACCACTGTTACAGGAATGTTTATTAAATAAAAACAATAAAAAGTTTCTGTTTATCATGACCATGTCAGACAAAGCTGATGAGGTGTCAGAGACATTATCCCAATTTTAGAGCAAATCTAGTTTTAAAAATAATTTGGACAGACCCTACTATCACTTGCCTATTCTTACTTTGCTGTTGTTAATATGGGGCAATGTTGTTAAGATGTAACAAATAATGTCAGCCCCACAGCCTTGCAGAATGTCCTTCTGCCTCTAAAGCACTTTCCACATATTTTATTTGATCCTTGCAGTAGAGTATGCAGAGATTTACATCATTGGTATTTGAGGGCTATTTCAAAATATTAGCCCTAGAGTAGAAAGGACAGAAGGGAAAGCCAAGGGAAAGGAAAGGAAAGAATTCATTCTTCATCTTCTGGGGACCTAATAGCCATGCTCCATGAAAAACTGCCAGCATTTTTTCTAGCAATTTGAAGTCGGCAACTTCACTTATGAAAATCAGGAGGAAGCCACAATAATCGGAAACAATCACTTCAGATAAACTTCATGGATTATGATATAACCACTGTAAAAAGAAGGAAATTACCAGAAATTCTTCATAATCAAAAAAGCCCACATTGGAAGTAACTCCATTTGATTTATATTAACAAAAAAAAGACGACACCCTTAATAATGTAGAATTGTACGTTCTAGTTGGGAACTTTGGGTGTCTGATAGATTTCTGCAGTTTATGTCAGGATATTTTCTGCTACACATAACAGAACATCCAAACACAAAGGAGCTTAAACAGTAGAAGGTCCTTTTTACCACAGATCAAAATCTATGTGGGAAGGAATCTGTCAGCTTTCCTGGACCTTTTGGCTCTTTTCTTGATTTGCAAGATGGCTGTAGTAATGTTAAGCCTCACATCCTTACAGGATAATGTCACAGGCAGGAAGGGAAATAGACCTGCTCTTCACACATCTCAGAAAAAGCAATCTTTCCCTGAGTCACTAGATTTCCCTCTGATATGTTGTGGACAACGAGTGGTCCACATGTTCATGCTATAGCTTCATAGTAGGCTGGTAAAGCAAATTTCAGGTATCTTCAGCTTTTACTGGTACAGAATTGGGAGAGATAGATGATGGTCTCGAGTTTCCTAAGTGGCAAGAAGGAAGGAGATAACTCACACTGTCTGTCCCAAACAGTTTGGTGGGAAATATATTTTGATCTTAAACATGTACATATGAGTTTTCTCATTCCTCTCCCATCCCCAATTATATCCACATTCACAAATAATGCATACTCTTTATAATATTTTATGAATGATTATGTCTGAATGGGCACAAAGATCTATCCAGGTTTAATAAAGCTCTGAGGACCACCTCGAAAGCAGTGGAAAAAACAACGCAAAGATGTCCTCCCAGGGCCCATTGCTGAGCTGTATATGCTGTCACCTGAAAGAAATAGCAGCAGGTCTGGTCTTTGCACAGGAATGTTTTCATCCATGTTTCTATGTATCCTTCTACTCAACTGAGAGTTGTGAATGGCAATATTTTATATTACTATCTTTTAAAACATAACATTAAGTCAAACCATTTTTACACTTTCCAGATGAAATATGGTGTAGTGGAGTGATTTTTAAAAGAGTATTTGTGGCTCTCTAGGATTTGGTTAAAGCCAAATGGGTGGGGTGAGGCTGACTGGAGCCCACACTCCAGCACATCCATCTAAATAAGCTCAGCCTTTGTTATCTCTTTGATTCAGAGCTAAAAGAGTTCTGCTTACACATTTACTTATAAAATGTATTTTACAGTTAAGAAAAATTTTTCAGTGGAAAGAGCTTAGGATTTGGAGTTAGAACTTGGAGGTAATCTTAATACTCCTGCCAATTATTAGCATGCCATGTGACTATGAGCAAAAGGTTCCTTCCTCTTGTAAGGGTATTTTAATGACAGCAAACCCATGAATTTTGAGAGAGAAGATAGTTCACCAAATCACCTGAGCTCCCTAATTAGGTGCCCAGGAACTATCAACATATTTTCTTATTCACATTTTCATGCTATAATTGTTACCAAGTCCAAGCTCGCTCTGCTCACTGCACGAGAGGCCAGTGAATTGGGAGACGTGGTGCTGAGGCAAGGAATGCTTTATTTGGAAAGATGGCAGACTGAGAAGATGGCAGACTACTGTCTCCAAAAAACTATCTTATCGGGGTTTGAATGCCAGTTTCTTTTATAGCACAGAGACGGGGAGGAGATGAGAAAGTAGAGTAAAAAGGCCATAAGATTTGCAAATATCCCCTGGAATGGCCAGCCTCAGGGAGGGGATGTGTTGCTTTCTTCTTTCTTGTAGCCATCCACAGGTGGACAGCATCCGGATGTTTCCCTGAACAAAGGCACTTTGATTTAACATTCAGGCAGAGGGGCAGTGTTCCCCAAGGCAGGCCATTATGTATAGACAGTATCCTTTTAGTGAACAAAAACAATGGGAAGCAAAGGTTAAAGTAAAAGAAACAGATCCAACATGCAGTCGGATTTGGCTCTTCCCTGTTACATAATCACAGCATAAAACCCCAGAACCCCCAGTTAGCATGCCATGATTTTCTTAGCTAAGGTAGATTGTTTCAAATTCTTTGTTGAAATAGCCATCATTCATGCAGAAGATATTTCCTTATTGTAATGTTCCCGTGGAATAAATTCTAAGAAATGAGTTTATGGATACAAGGATATAAACATCTGTTTGCTACTTAAGAAATTTTGCCAGATTCTATTTCTTCTAAATAGAATTATAATGGTTTATACTGCCATTAGCAATATATCATTGTACCAAGTTTAAAAAAATGCTGCCAATTTTGGATATTTCTTTTATTTTAATTTTGGCAAATATATCAGGTGTAAAATAACATCAAGGAGTTGTTGACTTTGTAATGCTCTTATTACTAAGGAAGATACATATTTTTCTTTATTTTTAAGAGTGACTTTGTTGTTTCTGTAAAAATGAGGCAATGGCTATTATAAAAATGAAAGCAATTAATAAACTTATAAAGAAGAAGTTAATAAACTATTCCAAATCCCACAATCCAGATATATTACATTTCAAAATTTGGTAAGTATTATCCCAGAAATTATAACGTTTTCTCTCTCATATCTTCACATAAAATGTCAGATTAAAACATAAAGAGAGATACTATATGAACTAAATAAACTTATAAATACCTTTTACAATTAAAAGTATGATTTTTTGATGAATGAAATTGACAGGATAAAAATTACACAACCTGAGTAATTTCTAGTTTTACCTATAATTTAGAAAAGATATATTTTTTACCATTGGTATAAATTAAATCAAAATATTACAAGAACCACTATTATTATTTTTAAATCTATATATTTTACTACTAATTTTTGGCTGTATATATTATTTTAAGTTTTAAAGTTTGCAAATAGCCATGTACTTACACTGAGATTTAAATGTTAACGATTTTATTACTTCAGGCTATTTTTTATAAAGAAGTAAAATAATGCAAACATAGCATAAGGCCAGCATTTGAGTCATTTTCCTTTCCTTCTTCCCTCCCTTATTAGAGGAAATTGCTATTTTGAAATGAGTGTTGTTTTTTATTTCTATGCAAATGTTTGTAATTATACTACCCAGTAAGGCCATAAACCATACACCATTGTTTCATGTGTACAGTGGACACTGTCATACCCCTGCCAGACCCCTTTCACGCTGGTGCCCTCATACTCCAGCTGCAGTGAGGTTGGGCTACTAATGGCTCTCAGCTGTCTTGTTCTCTGAAGGATTGTCCTGGGCTACATGGAAGATGTTCCATTGGGAGAATGCCTCCGACAGGTCAGCCCATGGCCAGTGATTGACTGGTAAGTGTATGTGTCCAGAGTAGGGAGTTGAGGAAGAGAAGCAATCACCCTGTTGCCTCAAGATGAGACCAGTGCTGTGGTTCAATTTATTTTCCAGAGCTCCTCTTGGGATCAGGCTGAGATGAGATTCCAGCCAAGCCCAAAACCTTGCTTTACTCTCTCCTCTGTTCTGCCCTGCTTTCCTCCCTGCCCTTCTGTGAGCCATCCTGCAGTAGGTCACATATATCACAATCCTTGTCTCAGGCTCTGCTTTTAAAGAGTCCCTCCCAAGAAGGTGTGCTATCTAAATTTATATATATTGTATACATTTTATCTTACTTATTGCTAGTTACTTGTTATTTGGCACCTTGCTTTCTTTATATAATATGATGTTTTTGAAAGATTTATCATTACTGATATTTGAGACTTTATATCTTTTAAATGTTATTGATTATTTTATTTTAAATGAGTTTATTCCTCTAATCCCCTTCTAAGGGACTGTTAAATGTGAGTGTTTTTTATTTTTGTTTGTTTTGGTATTGCAAACATTGAACAATCCTATATATGTTCCTCTGCACATGTGTTAACATCTCTCCATGGCTGATGCCCAATAATAGAATTGCTGGACCATAGGGTGGGTGGACCATCAACTTAGATATTGCTGATTTACCTTATAAAGTGGGGATAGCAAATAGCATTCCAGCCAGCTATTAACATGCATTACTGTTTTACAGCATCTTTGCTGATGCTTGAGATTCTTAAATTTATTACTACTATTTTTTAAGGTTATGAATTGGTAGATTACTGCTTTAATCTGTATTTCTCCAATTACCAGTAAGACTGTGTTTCTTTTCATGCATGAATTAACGATTTAGGTTGATAACTGTGCAAGATGGCTTCTATTTCCCTTCTGGGTCTATTCTCCATCTTTTTCTACCCTCTTTATTGAGGCTGATTTGATGGGCATATTTTCCTGTTTAGTTTAGCCAATGGGAGCAGTATCAAGAGATAAAGAGAGAGAGAAGGAGGGGTATCTATTTTGGTTTCTCCTGTGAAGTTTCCATCATTGGGCTGCATCTCTTTAAAGATGAGCCATTTCTCCTGTCAGACACTCTTCACAAACTAACACCCCACCTTTTTCACTCACTTGACAAATAGAATGTGGCAAAAAATGATGGTGTGCAAGTTCTAAGCCCAAATATCAAGAGATTTACATATACACAGGATGGTATAGAGAAATGAAGTTTGAGAAGCAGCAGGAATTTTGGAGAAAAGAAATCCCTGAGGACCTTAACTAAAGCACCAAAGTAGGCAGTCCCCAAAAGTTCACCGGGAAAGACTATGACTGTTGAGAGTCTCTGGCAGAGCCACTACCTACTCTCTAGGCCTGTTCCTGAGAAGGCTGAAGCTGAAGAAGATATTGACCTTCCTTCTGCCTTCCAAATGTCAAGCCAGTGCCACTTGTGGCAATCTTTAATCTGGAAACAGACAGGGAATAACACATTGAGATAGACAGTTCCCAGCAGCTCTTCTGAAATTGGCAGGTGATATTTGAAAAGGGTAATTTTGGTTTTATACTTTTATTAGATTTTGTGTTTAACTTTAAAATGTCATCTTTGAAAGTTTAGGTTATCAACTAAACTTTTTCTGTAGTGGGCCTCTCAGTGAATATTTTAGGCTTTGAGGACCATTGTTTCAGCGGCTGCTGCTCCCCCACCTCTTTCATCATTCTTTTTGGTAACTCTAAAAATGCAAAGTCCATTCTTCCTTCTTAGTTTGTACAAAATCAGGCTGCAAGGCTCTGACCTAGGACACAGTTTTCCAATATCTATACCTGATATCATTGTTGATACATTTAGATGAGTTCTGTGTGTTTTTTGTTGTTCTTTCTTCTTAGAAATTTTCTTTTTTCTTTCTTTTTCATCTTTACTGATTTCAAGTGGATCATATTATATTCTACCTTCAATTGGTTTGAAAGTTATACATTCTATTTCTATTATCTTAGTTATGGCCTTATTTTTTTTAATTGAGATATAATTCACATATAAAATTCACTATTTTAAAATGTTCAATTCAGTGGCTTTTAGTACAACCGCAAGGCTGTAAAATCATTGCAACTACCTAATCCAAAACATTTTCATCATCTTTAAAGAAGCCTTGCATCTGTCACATTTGCTCCCCAGCTCTCCATTCCTCTCCCTGGAGCTCCTGGAAGCCACTAATCTATTATCTATCTCTATGGATTTGCCAGTTCTGAACACTTTATATAAGTGGAGTTATACAATTGATAGTTTTTTCGGATCTAGCTTACTCGAATGTTTTCAAGCTTCATCAATGATGTACCTTGCAACAGTGCTCTAGTCCTCTTTTTGTCTGAAAGATATTCCATTGTATGAGTATATTATATTACCCATTCATCAGCTGATGGGCTTTTGGGCTGTTTCCATCTTTTGCTATTGTGAATGATGCTGTTGTAAAGATTGGTTATAGGTTTTTATGTGAACATATGTTTTCAGTTCCCTTAGTATACACCTAGGAGTGAAATTGCCTGGCTGCATGGTTTAACTTGTTGAGGGACTGCCAAATTATTTTCTACAGCCACACCATGTGACATTCCCATCAGTAATGTATGAGGATCCAATTTCTCCACATCTTCATTAACACTTTTTATTATCTGTGTTTTTTATTGTAGTCATCCTACAGTTTGTGAAGTGGTATTTCATTGTGGTTTTGATTTGCATTTACCTGATGACTAATGATGTTGATTATCTTTTTATGTACTTATTGGCTATTTGTATATCTTCTTTGGAGAAATGTCTATTCAAGTCCTTTGCTCACTTTTTAATTGGGTGATTTGCATTTTTATTGTTGAGTTGTACATCTTCATTATATATTCTGGATTTTAGAAACTTATCAGACATATGATTTGCAAATATTTTCTCTCATTCTGTGGATTATTTCACTTTCTTGATAGTGTTTTTTGATACTCAAAAGTTTTTAAAATGATAAAGTCCAATTTATCTCCTTTTTTTGGTTGTGTTGTACTCCGAATGTATGTATCTCCTCCCCCTGCCATATTAATCTGTTGAAATACTAACCCCCAAAAGATGATGGTTTTAGGAGGTGGGGCCTTTGTAAAGTACTTAAGTCATGAGGGTGGAGCTCTCATGAATGGAACCTGTGTCTTAGAAAAGAGACCCACAGAGATCTCTAGCCATTTTCATCATGTGAGTACATAGCAAGAAGACACCACATACAAACCAGGAAGTGAACTTTCACCAGCCACCACACTGAATCTGCCAGAGCCATGATCTTAGACTTATCAGCATCCAGAACTGTGAGAAATAATTTCTGTTGTTTATAAGCTACCCAGCTTGTGGCATTTTGTTACAGCAGCCTGAACAGACTAAGGCAGGTTGCTTGTGCTTTCAGGGTCATATAAGAAAGCTTTGCCTCATCTAAAGTCATGAATATATACACCTATATTTTCTTCTAGGAGTCTTATGGTATCAGCTCTTACATTTAAGTCTTTGATCCATTCTGAGTTAATTTTTGTATATGGTGTGAGTTAGGGCCCCAAATTCATTTTTTCATGTGGATAAACAGATGTCTCAGCACTATTTTTTGAAAAGACTATTATTTCCCCATTGTATACTCTTGGCACTATTGTCAAAAATCAATTGACAGTAGATGTATAGGTTTATTTCTGTATTCTCAATTCTGTTCCATTAATTTATATGTCTGTTCTAATACCACACACACTTGATTACTGTAGCTTTGTAGTAAGTTTTGAAATCAAAAAAAGGTTGAGTCCCCCAACTTTGTTCTTTTTCAAGATACTATTCTGTGTCCCTTGTATTTCCATATTTTTTTAAGTATCAGCAGTCCATTTCTGCAAAAAAGGCAATGGATATTTCTTTAATTTCTTTCCTGAGCAGGCACACAGCCTTACATGTGTGCATAGGCTTCTAGATTTCCAGGCATACGTCAAAGCATTTCAAAGCCCCTATGGACATGTCATTCCTCAGCTTTTCCTTTTAAGCTTTTTCATTAGTCTCTGTTTTACCCCAAATGTTATCCATTGCCTCAGGCAGCCATGACATTAAAATATTTGCCTGTAAATGTTTTTGATAAATGTCCCCCAAAGAGGGGCTTTTAGCATGAGGTGAGTACTTAATCAGGTTAGATAAAGATGCTCTTTTCAAGTGGGGTCTTTCAGGGAACCATTAGACAGGTTAAATAATGATAATTCTTTGGGAATGAGAATTTGAAAGAGCTGCAGCTCTGTTCTGCCCCCATCAGTATTGGGAATGTGAACTTGTTTTTTCAAGCTACTATAAGTTGGAGTGTGAGAAATGGAACTAGGGTAAGTTAAAAGACCACAAAACTCTCTCTTCTTACATGGATTCAGCTGTTTTTTTTTTAAAACTCTCTGGATTGCTGCAGTCCTTTGGTTAATTTCCAGAGTTCTGAAAAAATAAGATCCTGACAACTTTGCCAGTTTATCATTGATTCTATGAAGGGTGGAATTTTTGGAGGTCCTTAGTTTGCCATTTTCACTGACATCTTTCACCCTTAACTCACCTTAATTCTTAACATGAATTTTTTCTAAACAAAATTTCAAAATAATAAAAATTTTTGTCTTCTCAATATTATAGGAATTTTATAATTCTTTAACTCCTATCACCCTTGTGTTTTACATGGTATTGTGAACATGTTGTACATATATAAAGCTGTCATTCTAATATCTCTTCTTACTAGCAAAACAAAAATTTCTTTCAGCTATTGTGGTTGCATCTCAGTTCTCCTGGATGTCATATATTTCTTGTACAAAAATTAATGCCCTTTTATGTTGGGGCACATTTTGTAGAATTTTCTTAAGCATTTTTTAAGGAAATTTTTTGAGAACTTGTACCTCTAGAATTTTAGCTCCACCTTGTTTTAATAATCATCAAATCTGTCATTACTTTAAACTGTTTTCCAATAGTCAATTTTTTAATTAATTTAACAAATGTCTTTGACAACCATTCTTTCTTCTACCCTCCTTTTTCCTTCCATTTTCAGTTCCTTCTTTCCTGAGTGTATCCTTTATTCATTTCTTTATTGAAAGTGTACGAATAGTAAACTCAAAGTTTTTGCTGCCAGAAAATTCTTAAGTTTGCCCTCATAGTTTGGTGTCCTCTCATTTCCTTTGTCTATGTGATGGTATTCTAATAATGCCATTGCTCATTTTAAGTGTTTAGACATATTTAATTTTAATAGAAGTTGCTAGATTGCTGATCCAAAAACCTATAAAAATTTCATTTCTACCTAGCTTGTTGGAGGGGGAAGGGGCAGTGAGAAGCCATCTTAGCTGAGGACAGCCTAGACCAACCAACACTGCAGCCATCCTCAGTCACATCTCAGCCTAGACCAGAAGCAATTAGCTGATACACACACTCTTGAACCAACAAAATGCTTAATGCTTAAGCCACTGTTAAAAATAAGACAGCAGCCCTAAAATGGAGTCACTTACTCTAAGCTCCACATCACCAAACCAAGACTTGATTACAGTTAAAGCTCTTCCAAAAATGGAATCTTAAACCAGTCAATCAAGAATTGCCTAATCAGCACTAGTTATGTAGTCTGCCTGCTAGACTCTGACCATTCTCTAAAGGAAAGTGACCTTGCCATAACCAATTTCCTTTTTCATCTAGTATAACTTCCTTATCCCTACTCCCTTCTACCTCTAAAAGTCTTTCATTTTGTACAGCTCCTCAGGGGTGCTTTCTGATTCATGAATCATTGAATAAAGCCAATGAAATCTTTAAAATTTATGTCATTAAATTTTGTTTTTAACACCAGTAAGTTCTGAAGTTATTTAACTATGCAATGTCAAAATGATACATGTGGACTGTAGTGAAAAGCATCTCAAAAATGAGATTGTAACCTAATAATTCAAATTGGAGAATGAGGCTATAGTTTGACCATAAGCATGACTATCCGTCTGGTTACTAGTATTGGACTAGAGATTTTATAGTCCCATTTGCCCTTGAAGCTGAGGCAGCAAGCTATGGAATAGAGAGATGGACATTTAAGGAACAGGATATGAGAGATTCCTCCAACTATACATCTCTTTGAAGCTTTAATGGATCCCTCCTCTTGTCAAATGTAATGCTAGAGTGTACTAAACAAGGAGAGGAGAACAGATCTTCAAAACTGGGATCAAAACAAGCATTTGGTGCATATAACTACAGGAAGTTAAAAGTAATCAAATGAGTTTACAATAAATATAGGCATAGTCTTACTTAATAGTTTCCAGTGATAGCTCCACCTCAAAGATAGATATTCTACCCTTCACCCAAGGGTGAAGGGTAGAATATCTATCTACCCTTAAACTCTGCTTAAACTGCTTATCTACCTTTAAACTCTGCTCCTTAGGCATACTGAACTCTTTTTTTAAAAAACATCTTTATTGGAGTATAATTGCTTTACAATGTTGTGTTAGTTTCTGCTGTGTAACAAAGTGAATCAGCTATACATATACCTATATACACATATCCCCTCCCTCTTGTATCTCCCTCCCACCCTCCCTATCCAACCTCTCTAGGTGTCACACAGCACGGAACTGATCTCCCTGTGCTATGCAGCTGCTTCCCACTAGCTATTTATTTTACATTTGGTAGTGTATATATGTCCATGCCACTCTCTCACTTCATCCCAACTTACCCTTCCCCATCTCTATGTCTCAAGTCCATTCTCTACATCTGCATCTTTATTCCTGTCCTGCCCCTAGGTACTTCGGAACCTTTTTTTTTTTTTTTTTTTTAGATTCCATATATATGTGTTAGCATATGGTATTTGTTTTTCTCTTTCTAACTTACTTCACTCTGTATGAACTGCGTTCTTGATTTTAAGGTATGTGCAATCTTCTCCTTCCCTGGATCCATGGAAGTTGCTGTAGACTGATGAAGGTTTCTCCATTTGGATTTCCATCTTCTTAGACTGGAGTTAGGCTTGAGTTGGGAGTAGCAGAAGGTGTTTTGTTCCATCTGCACCATTTTGAACAAGTTACCAAATCCATTTTGGATTCTAGAAGACAACTATGATAAGTAGCTGTGAGAGATGGATAAGTGAGTCTCAATGGCATAGTGCCTAACTTAGTGTTGGGTTATCAGATATTATGGATAATATGTAAATATAGGTCAGTTTTTGTCAGCTAATTTTAAAAATTATGTTTACAGTAATGTTCATAGTCACAGGATAAATAATATATTCAGTTTTATGTTCAAAAAATGCTTCTCACTTTGCCCATGCTAGTAAAGAAAATATGCCATCAATAATAATAAATTGCAAAGCTCAAGATGCTCACATTGGATAGCTGCCCTACATTAGATGCTTTCACTTTTTTAAGAGGCTTTTTTCCCCTTTCCTGCCAACTGTACTATTATGAAGTATATTTTACGCACTTAATTACATTTCCACAAACGTCATGTCTAGTGTTTAAGCATGCCAAAAATCTATGAGAATATTCCCTCTCTTGTTGTCATGCCAAGTTCAGTATAAATTAATTTTCTGAAGATCTTGCAAATGTCTCATTTAATATGCTTTCAGCCTAAACCTGCCTAATATAAATGTACACAAGTGTTAATTCTCTGCTGGGAGTTTGGTTGAACAAGGATGTCATTTTAGAAGGAACTGTTAGCTTTAAGTGATTCCTTTTAAAAGTATGCTACATGTTACCTGCTCTCGTTAGCTCTCAAAAAAATAACCAGCAATTTCAAATGACTACTTTCGAAAGCAAATTACTCAGACCTTCCTACTCATCAGAAAGTCTCAGCTGAACTAACATTTTAAAAGACTGTTCCCAATTCACAATTCTTATGGAACAAAATTGGATTTTTTTCTCCACCCCCTCATTTCTGGTCTAACACTTTGGCTACCTTTACCACATGTCACTGTAAAATGCTACCAAAAATAAAGTCTTAAGTTGGTGACATGAGATTAATTCTGGTATTCATCACTGTTATTCTCTAATACTCCATCCATTACAAATCATGGAATGTTAAATAATCAAACTTTTTTTTCTTTTTTGCCTATCTTATTTTGGCAAGATGTTTTAGTCTTTCAAGAAAAAAAATGAAAGACATGTGTTTTAAAGGGGTTCTACTGCAGCATGATTCCTGCAATAAAGACATTTTATTGTGTTAATTTTCATTAAATAAAACTCTGTTGAAAGCCAGTAGTTTTCCAAAACCCATATGATTTATGACATGCTAATGTTTGTAGGAATACACTCTGTTTCAGTTATATGGAGTAAGTGATGCCTTTCAGAACAACTCAGTAATAATATCACCTACCACAACTTTAATTTTAGACCTACAACACAGGTGTGAGACCTGGGAACCTATTGACAAAGTCATCAGCTTCTGCACAAATTTAATCTTCATCACCTCTATGCTATGTTTAACATCAGAATATTGTGCTTGCCAGGGGCTTCAATAATATGCTTCCAGAACACGGGTCCTTCATAAACATTAAAAACTGGGTTTTCTATAACTCATATCTATTTTTTTTGAACAGCCAGCAAGAATAAGAGGTACTGAGGCCCTAAGGAAAATAGGATACACCTATAGGAAATGGGTTGGTATTTCAGATACTTTTTTCCTACCTTCTCTCTCTTTCTGCTTGATTTACCTATCTTCCTCTCACTGACTTTTATCTCTTCCTGAAGACCCTGATTTTAAGTGCAAATACATGGAATGGAAACAATATATTTTTTCATTGATTTTATAGGAAAACTGATATGTTCTATTCCAAGACATAAATATGCATAAATATATCACAGATAAAAATATGTCAAATGACCAATGAAAACAAGTTGACATAAGTAATAAACAGCAATTTTAAAATACACAAATAGTATATACATAAAATTTAATGAAATAAAGATTTATTGTACTTATCAAAATATGAAATGAAGACTTGAGAGTGGATGGCAGTAGTTGAAAGGGAGTTCCAGGGAGTCATTGTTTGGAAGGCCCATTCTTTCTGTACCATTATTTTCACTAATATTTGAACCTTTCTAAAGCTGATTATCTTCTCACATTCAAACTGAAACTTAAAATTAAGACACAGAAGAAGATGTTTAGTTTAGTTTAACTTGATTTAATCAAGTGCTAAACCTTTTCGCAAAGGGCTCAAAACACATGGAAATAGGACACACACACAACAGCCTGAAGAGTTGTGGAGGATGATTCCTCTTCATTGTTTCCTCTTAATGTGTATATGCAAAGCACCACTCTTGGTGTTGATCTAAACACAGCACGCTTACCTAATTTATTCCATGTGATGTCCTCTGTCTATTGTGTCAAATGAATGAGTGTAATTTTGCCTGAAACTGTAGCATCAAAATACCATTTTTAAAGAGCAATTATGGTGAAAAGTCATTACCTGAACAATCATTATTGAGGTGAGTCTGTATTTAAAGAGAATGTGATGTCCTTGACTCTTGCAGTTATGCAGTAAAAATGTTTCCTCTGCTTCTCTTGTCTTCTGATTGATATTGTGCCCAGAAGATGGATGCTTCGGGAAAACTGATGAAGTGAACAACCTTCTCTATCTTGGTGGAGAAACTGGAAATTCTGTTAAATAAATTCAGTATCCAGTAAGATTGTTTTGGTCCTAAAATATGGCCATCACCATGAAAGGGCTATTAACTAAAATAAATTTGCTGCTAAACATGAATGACAATTGTTGTTGTCATATGTGAAAGATGAAAAAAATGAAGTCCAAAAATTGCTTCTTTGTAGTGACCCAAGGGCTGTAAACAAGCAAACCCAGGAAATGGTGAATTAATAACATGTTAACAAAATGATTAAAAAATGATTCATTTTAAAATTTGAAATTGAAGTAAATTTCATTAAAATTAAAACAGCAGAATTTTAGTTAATATTATTATTATTTTTCAGTGATGTCTGTTGAGAAGAACATGAAACTGACACCTGAAATTATAGCTGTATATATCTGGAACCTTGCCTTTTAAGGAGGTAAAATTTCAACCAGAGGAAAACAGATAACTCATAGCCCACATTCAATATTTTAATACCCAAATAAAATAGGCAAGTCCAATATATTTCAAAAAGAAAATAAAACCTAGTTTTAAAATGAGCCAAAGACATAAACAGATATCTTAATAGACCCCTCACCAAAGAAAATATGCAGATGGAAAATAAGCATATGAAAAGATGATTCACATCATATGTCACCAGGGAAAACACAAATTAAAGCAATGAGATACAACTACACACCTATTGCTATGGCTAAAATCCAGAATACCAACATCAAATGTTGGCTAAGATGTGGACAGGAACATTCATTCATTGCTGATGTGAAATCAAAATGGTGCAGCCAATTTGGAAGACAATTTAGCAGTTTCATACAAAACTAAGCATACTCTTTCCATGTGATCCAGCAGTTGTTCTTCTTGGTATTTACCTAAAGGAGTTGAAAACTTAGATTCACACAAAAACCCACACACACGTTTATCACAACTTTATTCATAATCGCCAAAATTTGAAACCAAACAAGATGTCCTTCAGTAAGTGAATGGATAAATAAACTGTGGCACAGCCAGACAGAGAAATATTAATTCAGCTCTAAAAAGAAGGAACGAACCAACTCTGAAACAGTAGACACTGAGATGATTGTTCAGAGAAGATCATTGAGTGAGAAATAATACCTAAAATAAATGTTGTATATGAGAAGAGGAGGACTGAATCCAAATAATCCTGATTGAGCCTCTGGAATTAAAGGATAAAATGTCTCAATATTTCACTACAGTCTGCTTATTTAGCTATAGACTTAAGCCAGTGGGAATCATTAATAGCTTTCAGCACTGAATATGAAACAAAGTAAAACCTGTATCTCATTTCTCCAAAGTAGACATACAGATGACCAATAGGCACGTGAAAAGAAGCCTAACATTGTTAACTATCAGAGAAATGCAAATCAAAACTACAGTGAGATATCACCTCACACTGGTCAGAATGGTCATCTTTAAAAAGTCAACAAATAACAAATGCTGGAGAGGGTGTGGGGAAAAGGGAACCCTCCTACACTGTTGGTGGGAATGTATATTAGTGCAGCCACTATGGAAAGCAGTATGGAGGTCCCTCAAACAACTAAAAATAGAGTTGCCACATGATCCTGCAATCCCACTCTTGGACAAATATCTGAACAAAACTATAATTCAAAAAGATACATGCACCACAGTGTTCATAGCAGCACTATTTACATAGTCAAGACATGGAAACAACCTAAATATCCATTGATAGAAGAATAAATAAAGAAGATGTGGTACATGTATACAATGGAATACTACTCATCCATTAAATAGAATGAAATAATGCCATTTGCAGCTACATGGTTGGGCATAGATATTATCATACTAAGCGAAGTAAGTTAGAAAGAGAAAGACAAATACCATATGATATCACTTATATGTGAAATTTAAAATATGACACAAATGAACTTATCTATGAAACACATAAAGAACAGACCTGTAGTTGCCAAGGCAGGTAGGAGGGTAGGGGGATGGTTGGATTGGGAGTTTGGGACTAGCCGATGCAAACAATCATACATAGAATGAATAAACAACATTCTTATTGTTTACCACAGAGAACTATATTCAGTACGCTGAAATAATCCATAATGTAAAAAAATCTTATCTACTTAAAATTAACTTCTCCAAAAGAAAAAAAAATCAACAATTTAGAAACATCACATTTATACATTCAAGCAATAAATAGAAAAGGACATCAAGATAGTCCTAATTATTAAGTACTGAATCCCACCCACTGCATTATTCTGACTTCATAATTAAAAGGATGTGTTTCAGCCTGCTTAATGGGAATCCTTGCTCTTTTAGCCCCTGCATGCACTAATGGTTATCTAATGGATGGCTGTTTATTTTGTGAGGGAAGGCCAAACCTGCAGACTGGGTTGTTTAAGTATTTTAAATAAACATTCTCTGTAAACTCTAAAATGGTGCATTTACCATGACTTCTATAAAGGGCTCATTTACATTTATATGGAAAAAATAATAGAACAAAGTTCATTTACTGAAACCTGGTTTTTACTCAAATTCAATCTTCAGGTTCAAGCCCCAGATACTCTCTTTCTGATCAGGTACTTTGTGGTTAGAATAAAAATTGTGGTGAGCCTGATAAACCTGCAGTCAGATTACTGGGATTTCCAGAATGGTCTGGGAATCCCTTTGGATGTTAAGCACCCCCAAGGTGGGGTTCATTTATATTTCCCATTGCTCACACCACATAGCCTACTGAAAACATTCCTGGTGCCACAGAAAGATAATCATTTGTAGAACCAAGCAACATAATTTCATCCTAAAAAACCCCCTTTTTTAAAAAAAAATTATTGAAGTATAGTTGATTTACAATGTTCTGTTAATTTCTGCTGTACAACAAAGTGATTCAGTTATACATATACATACATTCTTATTTTTTTATATTCTTTTCCATTACGGTTTATCATAGGATATTGAACATAGTTCTCTGTGCTATACAGTAGGACCTTGTTGTGTATCCATTCTATATATAAAAGCTTACATCTGCTAATCCCAACCTCCCACTCCATTCTTCCCTCAACCTTCTCCCCTTTGGCAACCACAGTCTGTTCTCTATGTCTGTGAGTCTGTTTCTGTTTCATAGATAAGTTCATTTGAGTCATATTTTAGATTCCACATATAAGTGATATATAAGTGATATGGTATTTGTCTTTATCTTTCTGACTTACTTCATTTAGTATGATAATCTCTAGGTCCATTCATGTAGTTGCAAATGGCATAATTTCATTCTATTTTATGGCTGAGTATTCCATTGTATATATGTATCATATCTTCTTTATTTATTCTTCTATTGATGGACATTTAGGTTGTTACCATGTCTTTCCTATTGTAAATAGTGCTGCTATGAACATAGGGGTGTATCTATCTTTTTGAAATTATAGTTTTGTCTGGATATATGCCCAGGAGTGGGATTGTTGGATCATATGGCAACTCTATTTTTAGTTTTCAGAGGAACCTCCATACTGCTTTCCATAGTGGTTGCTCTAATACACATCCCCACACCCTCTCCAGCATTTATTATTTGTAGACTTTCTAAATATGGCTATTCTGACGGGTTTGAGGTGATACCTCACTGTAGTTTTGAATTGCATTTCTCTAATAATTAGTGAAGTTGAGCCTATTTCCAAGTGCCTATTGTCCATCTGTATTTCTTCTTTGGAGAAATGTCTATTTAGGTCTTCTGCCCATTCTGAAAAGCCCTTTTGAGAGAAAAGCCAGGTTGCCCCTACTCCTTTGAGTGGGCTTCTGTGCTTCACACCCATTTGTCAGTGAGCAACATTGATGTTGTTAATAAGTCCCTGAAATCTGCCTTTTCTTGGGCACTGAAATGCTCCAGGAGACAGAAATTCCATGTGTGAAAACGTCATTCTTTCTTTTAAATTAGAGAATCTTTTGCCTAGTATACAAAGTAAGAAGGAAGCATGAGATTTTTTTTTTTCCTAAATCCTACCTATATTGAACAGCATTCAAGCTTTTTCTAATACATTGTAGGAATTACTCTTTACTTTGAGTGTATGTTTTATGACCTACTTAAAGAAGTCTTTCTACTATGGGAAGCTCAAGAAAATGTAATAAATATCATGATGATATATTGTAACGCTCCTTATATCATCATAATGTATGATGTATGGCATAACAAAGAGAATTTAGTTGATAAGAGTTGTATGAGTTTGCAAATATTTGAAAACAGAAAAGAATTATCATCGACCTCCTAAGAGCACCCTCTTGGATTGAGGTTAAACAGCTGTAAATAACTAGTTGAAAAGTGAAAAATTCGGTTAATGGATTAGTTTGCATACACAGTATGACATAATTAGTTATGCTTTTAAAACTCAGCTGAATAATTTTTTCCAGTGATGGGTAAGCATTGACAAAGAGTAGAACAACTGTATGAAAAGAGCACCAAGCAATGAGTTGTGCAAATCTTTCCCTTAATTTTTTTTAAATTTTGATGTTGTTTTATATTTACAGAAAAGTTACAAAAATAATATAGAGTTTACATATTCTCTTGGTCATCCAGCTTTTTCTAATTTAGCATCTTGCATTAACCATAATACAATAAAGAAATTAATTAAAAATAACATTGGTTTACCAATAATAAATAAATATCAGACTTTATTAGAATTTCACTAGTTTTCCCACTAATGTGCTTTCCCTGGTCTAGGATCCCGCATTGCATTTGGTTTTCATGTCTCTTTAGTCTCTACAATTTGCAGCAATTCCTTAGTTTTTCCTTTGCTATCATGACCTTGAGACTTTTGAAGAGCACTTATCAGGTATTTGGTAGTATGACTCTCGAATTTTTGTCTGCTGGTGTTTTCCTTATTAGGTTGAACTCATACATGAAGTTGAGATGTCTCATTACTAATGATAGTGGCCTTGATTACTTGATCATTTATCTGTACAGTTACTATTTTTCATTTGTAATGGGTAAATTTCTTGAGGAGATACTTTGAGAGTATGCCAATATCCTGTTCCTCAAACTTTTGTTCACTAATTTTAATAGTCTGTGGTGGATTTTGCCTGCAAAAGTTATCATTGTGGTATCCTCCTTTTCTTTTCCTAGTTGGGTTACATTAGTTGATTACCTTTCATACCTTAATCTGAGTAGTGAAGCACAAGTTTTCTACTGTCAGATCATGACAGGTAAGGGGGAATATTAGAAATGCTTGCTCAAAACTGTTGAATAATGTATCGCTCTCTTGGGCACAACAGGAGTAAAAATGCTGTCATATAACATAATCACCTGCTACACAGACAGTTGATCAAAAAACTGATGAGTATCTTTACAAATTAGGGCACTCCCCGCTAATCCCTGCTCTAGAAATCAGGAGAGCCAGAGTTTTCAATGTAGTTGAATGTGAACTTTTTTTTTTTTTTGCTTGAGTACTTCTTTTATTTCTTTTTAATTGAAGTATGGTTGATGTACAATAATATTATATGTTAACAGGTGTACAATATAGTGATTCACAATTTTAAGTGTTATACTCCACGTATAATTATTATAAAATATTGGTTATCTCCCCCATGTTGTACAATATATCTTGCAGCTTATTTTATACCTAATAGTTTTTTAAATTAATTTTTATTGGAGTATAATTGCTTTACAATGTTGTGTTAGTTTCTGCAGTGCAGCAAAGTAAATCAGTTATATGTACACATATATCCACTCTTTTTTAGATTTCCTTCCCATTTAGGTCACCACAGAGCATTGAGTAGAGTTTCCTGTGCTATACAGTAGGTTTTCATTAGTTATAGAATGTGAAATTTTGATTTTCCTTTTTAGTTCATATTGTATCAGGTGATGCTTAGATTTTAACAATAAGCATTTTAAAAGCAGACCTATTCAAGGCACTGTAGGTATAGAAAAATAAAGACATTAAATATATACTTTATTGAATTAAATAGAGAACTCTGCATTGCCCAGTATGGTAGCTACATGCAACTTGCAGCTTTTGGAATGTAGCTGCTCAAATTGAGATATGCTATACATATAAAATACAAACCAGCTTTCAAAAACTTAGTATAAAGAAGTGAAAAACATTCAAATAATAATTTTGATAACTATTACTTACTGAAATAATATATTTTATATACTGGGTTAAATGAAATACATTATTAAAATTATTTTTCTTACTTTTTAATATGTCTACATGAAAATTAAAAATTATACATATAACTCACATTATATTTCTATTAGACAGTGCTTAATTTGAACTTTACATGGCATTTTTTTTCTCTTTGAAACGATGGGATACAGAGTTCAAATGACATGGGCACTATAGCTTGGAGATCTGAGTTCAAAACCAGGCTTTCTTACCCAGTGAGAGTGGAACTTGCAATGTTATTTAATCTCTTTAAGGTTTCCATTCCTTATCAACAAGAGGGAAACAGAAATATATACGTCGTATGAGAATTTGTGAGAATTAAAGAAAGACAATTTATGTATATATTGCAGAAGAACATCTGACACACAGCACATATTCAATAAATGGCAGCTAGAATTATGGTTACATACTAATTGAAAAGAATTTCAGAAGTTTGAACTGATGACCAAGGCACATATAATGAATCATTTTTGTTTCTTTGTTGTTTGTTATTTATTCCCTAGGAAAATTACTAAAATGTCTAATCTAATTTTCTAATTTTAATTACCCTTATCATCACCTTCTATACCACAATCAGCTTGTTTGACAAGTATTTTCTTGAATAATTACTAAGTGTCAAGTAAGGTGTATTCTGGGGATACAGAACTTAAAAGAAAAATTCCCTGTTTTACACTTTAGTTGGGGAACATGGATAGTGAATAAATTAATAAATGTCAGGTAATGGTATGTGTGAGAAATGACAATCTATCTATAGATATAGAAGACTATATCTATCTATCTATCTATCTATCTATCTATCTATCTATCTATCTATGTATCCTCTATTTATCCACTGAAAGACTGAGTAAGCAACCCAATAAAAATGTTTGTCTATAGGATCAGGGATCTAGCAGTGTCCCTATAACCACAGAGGAAATAACAAAGATTATGCTGTGAGCAGGAAGAAGTTTTCTTTGAAGGAGAAACAACAGAAAGAAGGTCAATGTTCCTGGAGCAGAATGGACAGAGGCAGCAACCAATACACGAGGCTGAAAGACAATCACAGACCAGATATGAGGGTATGTGTGACATGATAAGGGCTTTTTTATCCTTGCATATTAATAATGTACTTGACTACTCATCCAGCAATTAATAATAGAATTCAGAGGATTTTAGTTCCATGATTCCAATCCATCTAGACATGATCTGGTTTACATACTTAAAAGATTTCTCTGAGTGCTTTGTGGAGAATAGTCAGAAGCTGGTTAGGAATAGAACTGTGGGAATTAAATAGGAGGCTCCAGTCATTAGTATACGAGGAGGAAGAGAGAAGTGGTGGGATTGGAGATTTTTTCTAAAGATAGAGCAGGCAGGACTCACTTTCCAATTTTACATGGATTGTAAAGAAAGTGAGGAATCAAACCTATTTCATTTTGACCTAGGAAACTGGAAGAATAGTCTGCTTTGGGGAATGTGGAGAAATTAGGGAGAAACGTGTTGGGTGGGTGGCTGAACAAGATTTCTATTTGGATATATTATGTTTAAGATGCTCATTAGACATCCAGGTAAAGATGATAGAAAGTATCTAGATTGGAGATATAAGTCTGAGCATCCTAAATATCTATATGGAACTGATAGCCATATGACATAGAGTAATAACATGGGATTGCCATGAAGAGTGAACCTGGGAGAACTTCAACTTTTTTTTTTTTTGGCTGCACCATGTGGCATGTGGAATCTTAGTTCCCTGACCAGGGAACCTGAGCCCCCTGTAGTGGAAGCATGGAGTCCTAACCACTGGACTGCTAGGGAATCCCCGAACTTTGACATTTAGAGATCTGAAGAAGAGGACAATTCAGCACTAGAAAATGAGAATGAGTGGGCATTGATGTAAGAAAAGCAAGAGAATGTGGTGTTCTGTTGATGTTTAAAGAAGGATGGAGTGAACAACTGGGGTAATCTCTACTGAGAGTTCAAGTACATTTAGACTGAAATTGATCATTGAATTTGGCAACATCTATCTAGCTTATTAGGTGACTGACAAAATTTTAGAGTGAGGAAAACCTGTGGTGTTCCTGACACTGCGTTAAATTTGTGACAAGTGTCCTCAAGGCAATTACAGTCTCTTGAGAAAGATTGAGTCTGGCATAATGAAGAATGTATAGCATCATGCAAAGCCACAAATAATAAGCAGTGAAGTGGTCTGGTATATGTCAACAATTTGGGATTAAAGTCTCTGAAGGGGATTTTGATAGTAGAAAATATAGTTACTGTGTTCTAAATTATATTATATTTGCTTGGGTATATATAAGCCTCCAATTTGCAAATATAATTTTTGTTCATATGAAAACAATTGCTTTCACTATTTCAATGAATTAATAAAATTATTCTATTAAATATTATGTGAATACTTAACAATATCTACCTAATAGTATTTTCCCAAGCAATTCAAACTATAATTACAAACACAATACACATGATTTTCTCAAATACTAAAAATATCCAGTGGGTCAACCTTACAATCAGAGAGGGAAAACTTTCCAAACACTTAAGCAAGACCTGTATGTGTAATAAATCCAATTTAGAAATGTCACTGATAAGCTCTTCACTGCTCTTTAAACATGTTAAAACAAATGAAACATACAGAAAGTGGCAAAATGGTTACAAATTTTACTAAATTTGTATAAAACACAGTTTACACAAAAGCATATGTACTACATATGTGATACAAATACTAGGCCACATAGAGCTAGAATGTATCAATATGGACATTTTTTGTTAATGTCATTTGAAAGTTTTATACCATTTTTTCTAACCAACCTCATTTTATTTGTCCTTTTCCAGTATCATTATGGTCTTGTAACTTTTCACAAAATTTGTTTTTCTTTAGAAATCTGACACCTTCATGACTTGGCCAAGGAGAACCTCTTTTGGGCTAGCTCTTTGGTTCTTTCAGATATTGGTGACAATACTTTTGCTCTCTGGCATCAAGTTTTTCTTGCTTGTCTTGGTCTTTCCTCTTCACTGCATTCAGGCAACTGTTCTCCTCTTTACATTTGGTGATTAATTGAATTAGAAACCAAAATATAGGTGGAAAGAATTCTTGTCACATTGTTTTATATGAGCATTGATTGTGGGTGACAATGACAAGACTTACAGGTAACTTTAATAAAGTTACTAGTCTCCAATGTTCATTGTAGCATTATTTACAATAGCCAAGATATGGAAGCAACCTAAATGTCCACTGACAGATGAATGGATAAAGAAGCTGTGGTACATATATACAATGGAATACTACTCAGTCATAAAAAAATAATGAAATAATGCAATTTGCAGCAACATGGATGGACCTAGAGATTATCATACTAAGTGAAGTAAGTCAGACAAGGATAAATATCATATGGTATCAATTATATGTGGAATCTAAAACAAAAAAATGATGCAAATGAACTTATTTCCAAAACAGAAACAGACTCACAGACATAAAACTCAAACTTATGATTACCAAAGGGGAAATGTTGGGGGGAGGGATAAACTAGGAATTTGGGAGTAAAATATGCACACTACTATATATAAAATGGATAAACAACAAGGACCTACTGTATAGCACAGGGAACTATACTCAATATTTTGTAATAACCTACATAGGAAAAGAATCTGAAATATATATATATATATATATATATATATATATATAACTGAATCACTTTGTTGTACACCTGCAACTAACACTACATTGTAAATCAATTATACTTCAATAAAAAATTTAAAAATTAAAAAATAAAGGTGCTAGAAAAATATACTCTAAAAGTCATGTATTTGCTTTGATTTATGTGCTCATCTAATATTGATATAAAATGTTTTAAATCTATTTTCTCTTATTCGATTCCTCTTCTCTCTGTTATATATATCTTTTATACAGTTTAAATAGGCTACATTATATAAGATCAAACCAAATTATGCACATAAATGATAAGACTGTGTAACCCCTATGTAACTTAAATAAACCCCACAACTAGCCTTTACTTCTATTTCCTTTCTTTTGTTATCAATTATTTTCATCAAATATCTTAGTGGACATCTTTCTCTAACCAGTAACTGACATCAGTGAAAAGAATTAGAACTGCTTATCTCTAAAAAGCTTTAAGCTCTTGTTCTAGAAACAGTAACATCATGAAAACATCTATGTTTTAGATTCAAATAGGAAAACTGCCTTCCATTCTTCTGACTGAATTGACTTCCACCCATTAGGACAGCAAAGAATTTGTGCATAAAATAACATTAAAATAATAAAAATAGCAAGAAATTTCTTTGAGATAGTTTTTTATTTTAAATAATGTTTTCAATTACCAAAAAGAAAAACCCTATACATGGGTGAAGATGGTTCAGCGGCTTACATCAAATCATAAATGAGTTAAATGGAAAAGAAAATTAACTTTGTACTGACATAAGACTACAGGGAAAGAAATTCAGTGTTTGTGAAATGCCTGTCATTTTTGGACCCTTTATAACTTACACTTCACTGTACTCAAGACATGTGAACACTGATCCAGCTTTGTGGCTTCCCAGTGATCTTGCCTCAGTGAGTGCAGCTATGTCATCAGCCTATACAGCTTGGGGAAAAGGCAGGGCAAAATAAGGCTTAGGAAGTAGCATCTTTGTAAAATATCAAGGAAAATCACTCACAATTGATACAATTGAGAACTGCAAAGTTTCAGTAATATAATGGAAACCCAAATCATACTTTAAAAATATTTGCAGACATCTAAATTAAACTGATGAACTTTCTATCTGGATTCTTTTTAATTTGCTGGAAATTAATTTTATGGAAAGTGTAGAAAAGAATCTGTCTTCATTTTTGACATCTGACTGGTAACAAATTTTAAGGCTTACCGCTCTCTCTTCCCCTTCTGTCCCATATGTGGACAAGCTAACCTCTTCTTGTGCCAGTGGGCGATTCAAGCCACCTAAGCCCCTGCCTGCACATTGGAAACCTCCCCTCAGCTCCACAAACTAAGCACCATAAAACTACACACCAGTCTTCTTTCCTTGCTTTCTCAAGCCATGTTTGCACCTGCTTGGGAGGCCCACCATGCTTCCTCCAGAAATACTCATTATGTGAGCAACAAACATCTTCATAACCTCTTGCTAGATGTGATGTCATTAGTCTCAGTATCTGAACCAACTTTTAGGTGGAGGTACATTCTGTCTGTGATGACCATAGAATTTGGGCTGTAATAAAAGAAAACCATTGTACACTACCCAGTGAAATTGCTTAATGGAAACCATAACACATATTGGGAATCTGTATTGAGAGACATTCTGTTATTACTATCCTTTTTATTAAGAATAGATTAATAAGATCACAATAGGAAATCAGAAATCCAAAACCTGGAAGAGAGGCCTCACCAGAACTTGACCATGATGGCACACTGATTTCAGACTTCCAGCCTAGAGAAATATTGGTTCAAGCTGATGGAGTAGAAGGACGTGCTCTCACTCCCTCTTGTGAGAACACCAGAATCACAACTAACTGCTGAATAATCGCTGACAAGAAGATGCTGGAACTCACCAAAAAAGATACCCCACATCCAAAGACAAAGAAGAAGCCACAATGAGATGGTAGGAGGGGTGCAATCACAATAAAATCAAATCTAATAACTGCTGGGTGGCTGACTCACAAACTGGAGAACACTTATACCACAGAAGTCCACACACTGGAGTGAACTCTGAGCCCCACATCAGGCTTCCCAATCTGAGGGTTTGGCAAAGGGAGGAGGAATTCCTCGAGAATCAGATGTTCAAGGCTAGCGGGATTTGATTGCAGGACATCAACAGGACTGGGGGAAACAGAGACTCCACTCTAGGAGGGCACACACAAAGTTGTGTGTGCATCAGGACCCAGGGGAAGAGCAATGACCCTGTAACAGACAGAACCAGACCTACCTGCTAGTGTTGGAGGATCTCCTGCAAAGGTGGGGTGTGGCTGTGTCTCACCATGAGGACAAGGACACTGGCAGCAGAAGTTCTGGGAAGTACTCTTTGATGTGAGCCCTCCCAGAGTCCACCATTAGCGCCACCAAAGACCCTGGATAGGCTCCAGTGTTGGGTTGCCTCAGGCCAAACAACCAACAGGGAGGTAACCCAGCCCCACCCATCAGCAGACAAGTGGATTAAAGTTTTGCTGTGCTCTGCTCACCAAAGCAATAGCCGGCTCTACCCACCACCAGTCCCTCCAATCAGGAAACTTGCACAAGCCTCTTAGATAGCCTCATCCACCAGAGTGCAGACAGCAGAAGCAAGAAGGACTACAATCTTGCAGCCTGTGGGGAAAAAAACACATTCACAGAAAGATAGATGAGATGAAAAGGCAGAGGGCTATGTACCAGATGAAGGAACAAGATAAAACCCCAGAAAAAACAACTAAATGAAGTGGAGATAGACAAACTTCCAGAAAAAAGAATTCAGAATAATGATAGTGAAGATGATCCAGGACCTCAGAAAAAGAATGGAGGCAAAGATCGAGAAGATGCAAGAAATATTTAACAAAGATCTAGAAGAATTAAAGAACAAACAAACAGAGATGAACAATACAATAACTGAAATGAAAAATACACTAGAAGGAATCAGTAGCAGAATAACTGAGGCAGAAGAACAGATAAGTGACCTGGAAGACAGAATGGTGGAATTCACCGCTGTGGAACAGAATAAAGAGAAAAGAATGAAAAGAAATGAAGGCAGCCTAAGAGACCTCTGGGACAACATTAAATGCAACAACATCTGCATTATGGGGGTCCCAGAGGAGAAGAGAGAGTGAAAGGACCTGAGAAAATATTTGAAGAGATTAGAGCCAAAAAATTCCCTAACATGGGAAAGGAAATAGCCACCTAAGTCCAGGAAGCACAGAGAGTCCCAGGCAGGATAAATTCAAGGAGAAACATGCAGAGACACATAGTAATCAAATTGGCAAAAATTAAAGACAAAGAAAAATTATTGAAAGCAACAAGGGAAAAATGACAAATAACATACAAGTAAACTCCCATAAGGTTAACAGCTGATTTCTCAGCAGAAACTCTACAAGCCAGAAGGGAGTGGCATGATATACTTAAAGTGATGAAAGGGAAAAACCTACAACCAAGATTACTCTATCCAGCAAGGATCTCATTCAGATCCAATGGAGAAATCAAAAGCTTTACAGACAAGCAAAAGCTAAGAGAATTCAGCACCACCAAACCAGCTCTACAACAAATGCTAAAGGAACTTCTCTAAGTGGGAAACACAAGAGAAGGAAAGAACCTACAAAAACAAACCTTCATGGAGGGTGAAATGATAGTGGTTACAGGGGAGGAGGACCAGGAGTGGTGGATCAGGCACATTGAAGGGCAGCCCGAGAAGAAGGGTGTCTTTCCAGTGTCCTTTGTCCACATCCTGTCTGACTAGCAAAAAGCAGAACCTTCAGACTGTCTGCACCTGTCATGCAAGACTACTGCGTCCACATGGCCCTGTGCTCACCATGTATATAGCTGCTGTCACTGAGCTGGAGGCTCCCGGAGGGGCCACCATGGGAGAGGAACATAGCATGTGCTTTAAATACCCTGTGGTCTCTGCCTTCGACAGTATTAGGGTAGCCTTGGGACCCAGTGTGCCTTACTGGTTTGCCAAAGCTGTGCTTGACACCTAATGCTTACATCTCTCTCTATGTTGTTTTCCAAACCAACAAACAAAAACAGGAATATAGGAACTACTGGTTTTCCAAATAGAAGTGATCACCAGCAACCATTGAAGGGCATACAGTTGCCTCTCTGTTCCTAACAATACAGTATTCTCCATTTTGTTACTGAAAATGCACCATTAACAAAGAGGTGGTTTCTGTTTTCCAGGTGAAACTTTTGGCTCCATGACAGACTAGCCTGTAGTTATCTGTGTACACAGTTTACAGCTACAAAAAACGACCTTGTTTTTTTTGTTTTGTTTTGTTTTTTGGTGTACACGGGCCTCTTACTGTTGTGGCCTCTCCCGTTGTGGAGTACAGGTTCCAGATGCGCAGGCTCAGCAGCCATGGCTCACGGGCACAGCCGCTACACGGCATGTGGGATCTTCTCGGACCATGGCACGAACCTGTGTCCCCTGCATTGGCAGGCGGACTCTCAACTACTGTGTCACCAGGGAAGCCCTGACCTTGGTATTTATTACAGGAAAGTGCTCAGTTAAATGTAAGTGTTATTCCTTCAGCAAAATATTTACTGGCCCAAAACCTTCGGTGGCATTTTGCAGTGCCCACAGCCTCATGCAAGTTTAGACAAGTGGCTTTATACTGTCTTAAGAGGATGACTACCCACCCCTGAGATATTATCTCATTATGCGAAAATAACATATCCTTCATGACTATTTTCACAGAAGTTTAAGACATCTAATGAAGTTCAACCTTCAGGAACCAAGGACTGCCAGAAAATATTAGTCTCTACATTATGCATGCATTTAGAAGCTTACCTGAAATCTGCCTTTTATAAAGGAATAGTATGGATAAGTTGAACTGTACATTTTTAAACTTGATTACCATTAAATGAGAAATTATAATGTTGCAACAAAAAACAAAACAAAACAAGCCCAAAACAATTAAGAAAATGGTAATAGGGACACGCATATTGATAATTACCTTAAACATGAATGGATTAAATGTGCCAACCAAAGACACAGACTTGTTGAATAGATACAAAAACAAAACACATATATATGCTGTCTACAAGAGACTGCTTCAGACCTAGGGACACATAAAGACTGAAAGTGAGGGGATGGAAAAAGATATGCCATGCAAATGGAAATCAAAAGAAGGCTGGAGTAGCAATATTCATATCAGATAAAAGAAACTTTAAAATAAAGAATGCTACAAGAGACAAAGAAGGACACTACATAATGATCAAGGGATCAATCCAAGAGGAAGATATAACAATTATAAATATATATGCACCCAACATAGGAGCACTGCAATAGTAAGGCAACTGCTAACAGCTATAAATGAGGAAATCGACAGTAACACAATAATAGTGGGGGAATTTAACACCTCATTTATAAAAATGGACAAATCATCCCAAAAGAAAATTAATAAGGAAACACAAGCTTTAAATGACACAATAGACCAGATAGATTTAATTGATATTTATAGGACATTCCATCCAAAAAGAGCAGATTACACTTTCTTCTCAAGTGTGCATGGAACATTCTCCAGGATAGATCACATCTTGGGTCAGGAATAAGGCTTCAGTAAATTTAAGAAAATTAAAATCATATCAAGCATCTTTTCTGACCACAATGCTATGAGATTAGAAATCAATTACAGGGAAAAAAAATGGAAAAAACAGAAACACATGGAGGCTAAATAATACATTACTAAATAACCAAGAGATCATTGAAGACATCAAAGAGGAAATCAAATAATACCTAGAGACAAATGACAATGAAAACACGACAATCCAAAACCTTTGGGATGCAGCAAAAGCAGTTCTAAGAGGGAAGTTTTTTAGCTATACAAGCCTATCTCAAGAAACAAGAAAAATCTCAAATAAGCAATCTAACATTACACCTAAAGGAACTAGAGAAAGAAGAACAAACAAAACCCAAAGTTAGCAGAAGGAAAGAAATCATAAAGATCAGAGCAGAAATAAATGAAATAGAAACAAAGAAAAGAATATCAAAGATCAATAAAACTAAAAGCTGGTTCTTTGAGAAGATAAACAAAAGTGATAAACCATTCACCAGACTCATCAAGAAAAAGAGGGAGATGACTCAAATCAGTAAAATTAGAAATGAAAAAGGAGAAATTACAACAGACACTGCAGAAACACAAAGAATACAAAACATCTTAAGAGACTACTACAAGCAACTCTATGCCAATAACTTGGACAACCTGGAAGAAATGGATAAATTCTTAGAAAGGTGTAACCTTCCAAGACTGAACCAGGAAGAAATAGAAAATATGAACAGACCAATCACAAGTAATGAAATTGAAACTGTAATTAAAACTCTTCCAACAAACAAAAGTCCAGGACCAGATGACTTCATATGTGAATTCTATCAAACATTTAGAGAAGAGCTAACACCCACCCTTTTCAAACTCTTCCAAAAAACTGCAGAAGAAGGAACACTCCCAAACTCATTCTATGAGCCCACCATCACCCTGATACCAAAACCAGAAAAATATACTACAAAAAAAGAAAATTACAGACCAATGTCACTGATGACTATAGATGCAAAAATCCTCAACAAAATACTAGAATAGAATCCAACAACATATTAAAAGGATCATGCACCATGATCAAGTGGGATTTATCCCAGGGATGCAAGGATACTTTAATATATACAAATCAATCAATGTGATACACCATATTAAAAAAATTGAAGAAGAAAAACCATATGATCATCTCAATAGATGCAGAAAAAGTTTTTGACAAAATTCAACACCAATTTATGATAAAAACTGTCCAGAAAGTGGGCATAGAGGGAACCTACTTCAACATGATAAAGGCCATATATGAAAAACCCACAGCAAGCATCATTCTCAATGGTGAAAAACTGAAAACATTTCCTCTAAGGTCAGGAACAAGACAAGGATGTCCACTCCCACCACTTTAATTCAACATAGTTTTGGAAGTTCTAGAAATGACAATCAGAGAAGATAAAGAAATAAAATGAATGCAAATTTGAAAAGAAGAAGTAAAACTGTTTGCAGATGACATGATACTATACATAGAGAATCCTAAAGATGGTACCCAAAAACTACTAGAGCTACTCAATGAATTTGGTAAAGTTGCAGGATAAAAAATTAATGCACAGAAATCTCTTGCATTCCTATACACTAATGATGAAAAATGTGAAAGAGAAATTAAGGAAACACTCCCATTTACCATTGCAACAAAAGACCTGTATGCAGAAAACTATAAGACACTTTGAAAGAAATTAAAGATGATACCAACAGCTGGAGAGATATACCATGTTCTTGGATTGGAAGAATCAATACTGTGAAAATGACTGTACTACCCAAAGCAATCTACACTTTCAGTGCAATCCCTATCAAACTACCAATGGCAGTTTTTACAGAACTAGAACAAAAAATCTTAAAATTTGTATGGAGATACAAAAGACCCCGAGTAGCCAAAGCAGTCTTGAGGGGAAAAAACGGAGTTGGAGGAATCAGACTCCCTGACTTCAGGCTATAATACAAAGCTACAGTAATCAAGACAATATGGTACTGGCACAAAAACAGAAATATAGATCAACTGAACAGGATAGAAAGCCCAGAGATAAATCTACATGCCTACGGTCAACTAATCTATGACAAAGGAGGCAAGGATATATAATGGAGAAAAGACAGTCTCTTCAATAAATGGTGCTGTGAAAACTGGACAGCTACATGTAAAAGAATGAAATTAGAACACTCCCTAAAACCATACACAAAAATAAACTCAAAATTGATTAGAGACATAAATGTAAGACTGGACACTATAAAACTCTTAGAGGAAAACATAGGAAGAACACTCTGACATAAATCACAGCAAGATCCTTTTTGATCCACTTCCTAGAGTATGGAAATAAAAATAAACAAATGGGACCTAATGAAACTTAAAAGCTTTTGCAAAGCAAAGGAAACTACAAACAAGACAAAAAGACAACCCTCTGAATGGGAGAAAATATTTGCAAATGAATCAATGGACAAAGGATTAATCTCTAAAATATATAAACAGCTCATGCAGCTCAATATTAAAAGAACAAACAACCCAATCCAAAAATGGGCAGACCTAAATAGACTTTTCTCCAAAGAAGACATACAGATGGCCAAGAAGCACATGAAAAGCTGCTCAACATCACTAATTATTAGAGATATGCAAATCAAAACTACAATGAGGTATCACCTCACATCAGTTAGAATGACCATCATCAGAAAATCTACAAACAACAAATGTTGGCGAGGGTGTGGAGAAAAGGGAACCTTCTTGCACTGTTGGTGGGAATGTAAATTGATACAGCCACTATGGAGAACAGTATGGAGGTTCCTTAAAAAACTAAAAATAGATTACCATATGACCCAGCAATGCCACTACTGGGCACATACCCAGAGAAAACCATAATTCAAAAAGACACAAGCATCCCAATGTTCATTGCAGCACTATTAACAATAGCCAGGTCATGGAAGCAATGTAAATGCCCATTGACAGACGAATGGATAAAGAAGAAGTGGTACATATATACAATGGAATATTACTCAGCCAGAAAAAGGAATGAAATTGGGTCATTTGTAGAGACGTGGATGAATCTAGAGACTGTCATACAGAGTTAAGTAAGTCAGAAAGAGAAAAACAAATATCGTATACTAACGCATATACATGGAACCTAGAAAAATAGTACAGATGAATTGGTTTGCAGGGCAGAAATTGAGACACAGATGTAGAGAACAAATGTATGGACACCAAGAGGGGAAAGCGGTGGCAGGTGTGGGTGGTGGTGTGATGAATTGGGAGATTGGGATTGACATGTATACACTGATATGTATAAAATGGATGCCTAATAAGGACCTGCTGTATAAAAAAATAAATAAAATAAAATTCAAAAAATAAAAGAAGTTTTAAAATAAAATAAGCTACAAAGATATATTATACAACACAAGGAATATAGCCAACATTTTATAATAACTATAAATGGAGTTTAATCAAAAAATTGTGAATTACTATATTGTATACCGGTAACTTACATCATATTGTATATCAAGTATACATCAATAAAAAATAAATAAAAATTAAAAAGAATAAAATAAAATACAAGAATGGATTAATAATCATGCAGAGATAACAAGGATCTTTGGCCAACTTAAAGCTAATCATCTATTTCAAAACTTCTTATAAATAATGAACATTTTATATTTGCTTACAGCTCTAATTGTTATATTTGCTTACAGCTCTAATTGTTGGTATGACAAAATGTATCACAGTATATATTTTATGTTTATGAAATCCTTGCTCCTGTCTTGGTCTTTCCTAAAACACCCCTTACTGAGAAATATTGTTTGACGATGCTTGGAAGACTTGCATCTCCTGCAATATACTAACACATTAATCCTGTTTAGGTCTTGTTTTCACATATGGAATACAATTCTCTCCTTAGTTAAACTACTATCTAGTGTTCCACAAATTATATTCAAATTCCAAATCTAAATGAAACACAAACTATGAGTATGGAAATACAATCTCTTCTTTTGATAGATGAAGAGAGTGAAGCCAAATACACTAAGTTACCTGGCTGTCGCACACAGCAATTAGCGGCAGAGCTCAGGTTGGCATCCAGGGTTCTCCAGGGCTATTTGTCTTCTGACTGACCCTTCCTCTGCTTCATCCCCCAGTATGTTCCACCCTCAGCCTCCATGCCACTCAGGGAAGAGAAGGGAAGAGAAGACAGCAGGTAAACTATCTCATGCTGTTCTTACACATCTCAATACGGACACAGACACTGAAATCCCACGCAGTACATCTTTGAGGACAGATTGCATCTACTTTCTTTGACCGAAAATGTTAAGTAGCTGGGTATCACTGCCTCATGCATCACTGGGTTTGTGAAAGCTGATTGTGACCATAAAATAGAGCAAAGGCTACAAAAGTACTACCCCTTCTAGAAGTAAGCCAAGTCCAGTTCAACCTTAAGTTTGAGCTATAACTTAATCTGAGCCATTTAACAAATGGCCACTTGTGTGTAATACCAAATACAAAAATCTCCAAGTCTTATAAATGCTAATTTTTAATATGCCATGTTCATTTTGATGGAAGCATGGTGCACTATAAGAAGCCTCTTTTTTCCTTAAAAAAAAACACAACTTCAATGAAAAATCAAAACAGTTTTGACTAACTACCAACAACATTAATATTTGTTAACAGCTAATCTTATTTATTTAGGCCATAATAAAAAGAGACAATAAAAACAATAATAGAAAAGATAACATAATGTACCAAGTGAGGTGCTAAACATTTCAAATCTATAATTCCATTTATTCTCCCTAATAAATGTACTCTCTATATGAAGAAACCATTATTCTCCCAATTTATAATGCAATAACTGAGTCCCAGAAAAATTACACACAGTTTGTGGTAGAACTTGGCTGTGGCATTAGGGAGGCTGGCTTTCAATCCCAGGCTCTACTATCCATGGATTCTCTCTCCCTTACATTAATATACTGGCAGTTGCATTTACCATTTTTACTCCAGGATCTTGCATTGTACTCAGCATGTAATAGACGTTCAGTGAATATTTGTTACAGGAAAGGATGAATGGACAGCCATGGTTGGTTTTCCACCTGAACTAAACGAACATTAACAAAAGAAACCTCACGTTACAGACAGATATACCTCAGAGGAATGCACAACTCTGGTGATAATTGTGTCCCTGAGAAAGACAATACAAGTATCTTGGATGCTGGAGTTCTTTGCAGCTCTGTAATATAATGTAATTCACCCTGAAACCAGTGGGAACTGAGCAACAAACCAGCACAGCTTGGCTGTAGAGGAGTTCATGTAGTTCCGAGACACTGCATTAAAAACACCTTCCATTTGATTGTTTTAGTAATAATTCTATCAGTTCAACCACCTCCTGTCACATCCACACCAGAGGATAATAAAAAGGCATTCTCCTTGGTCATGCCCCACTATTGAAGCTGTTTTAACATGAGAATGCAATTAACTTATTCTGCTCCTGTGAAGAGATCAGACTCCTGGGAGTTTAAACAAATTAATATATTTGTTAATTAGGAAAGAGAATTCACCAGCTTCCTTTGTATATTTTTATTCAACACAACACACGCCTAGAACTGTCTTGTTATTTTTGTCAACTGGCTGATGGGAAAGGGAAGGATGGTCACCAGCTGTTATCCATTGCCAGTGGGGATGAGAGGCAACAGTCTTTAGCATGAGATTTTTAGGTTCCTCACAGGGAAACTTAGCTTTTCCATGGGGCAGTTTTGGAAGCTCTGGCTAGGGAGGGAAAATGCCTTTTTTTCCCCAGAGGTATCACATGAGAAGTATTTCATTACAACTAGTTTCTGTTTTTTTCATCCTCTTTACACATCAGTCATTTTCAATGATGCACAGAGATGAAATGGAATCCTGCAGGGAGCTTTAAAAAATCCCAAGGTCTAGTCCATACCCCAGACCAATTAAATCAGAAGCTCTAGGAGTGGAACCCAGTCATCAGTATTTTTTAAATATCCCCTGGTGATTCAAAACTAAACTGTAAACTAAGGGAAGCTGCTAAAGGGGAAGTTGCCCCAAACCAACTTTGGTGACTGAAGATTGTGATAAAGAAAATTTCCAGAGTCTTGTGCTGGAGTGAAGGGACTTGCCCACAGCCTGACACTAAGCCTTGGGGCCGTGAGAGCTTGCCAGTTTGCAGAAGAAATAACAAGAGCAATCATGTCTTTAAAAAGAGCCGATCAAAAAATCTAAAAAAAAGAGAGTGGATATATGTATACTTATAACTGATTCACTTTGCTGTACACCTGAAACTAACACAACATTGTTAACCAACTATACTCCAATAAAAAATAAAATAAAATAAAATAAAATAAAATAAAATAAAAAGAGCTGATCATGATAAGCACAAAAGCATACTGGGGGCAAACAGTTTGAGGTCCCTATTAACAATCTGGGCTTATACTGATGGATTTGTTGAGTCAACGCTGCTTTTAAAACACAATGGAGGGACTTTCCTGGCCGTCCAGTGGTTAAGACCCCATACTCCCAATGCAGGGGGCATGAGTTTAATGCTTCATCAGGGAATTAAGATCCTGCATGCCACATGACACAGTCAAACACACACACACACACACACACACACACACACACACACACAATGGATATATATATACATTCTTTTCAATATTCTTTTACATTATGGTTATCATAGGATATTAAATATAGTTCCCTGTGCTATACAGTAGGACCTTGCTGTTTATCCATTCTATATACAAGAGTTTGCATCTGCTGAGCCCAAACTCCCACTCCTAACCATAAAGGAAAAGAATATGAAAAATAATGTATATATATGTACAACTGAGTCACTTTGCTGTGCAGCAGTGGTTATACAACATTGTAATTTAACTATACTTCAATAATTTTTTTTTAAAACACACAATAGATAATCTCTAGGTCCATCCACATTGCTGCAAATGGCATTATTTCATTCTTTTTATGGCTGAGTAGTATTCCATTGTATATGTGTACCATATCTTTATTTATTGTTCTGTTGATGGATTAGGTTGTTTCTGTGTCCTGGCTATTGTAAATAGTGCTGCTGTGAACATTGGGGTGCATGTATCTTTTCAAATTAGAGTTTCCTCTGGATATATACCCAGGAGTGGGATTGCTGAATCATATAGTAATTCTTTTCTTAGTTTTTTCAGGAAACTCCATACTGTTTTCCACAGTGGATACACCAATTTACATTCTCAACAACATTTTAGGAGGGTTTGCTTTTCTCCACACCCCCTCTACCATTTGTTATTTGTAGACTTTTTAATGATGGCCATTCTGACTGGTGTGAGGTGGTACCTTATTGTAGATTTGATTTGCATTTCTCTAATAATTAGCACATCTTTTCATGTGCCTGTTGGCCATCTGTATGTCTTCTTTGGAGAAATGTCTATTTTGGACCTGGAGATTACCTTATCTTACTTTCTGAAGTAAGTCAGAAAGAGAAAGACATATACCATATGATATCACTTATATGTATGCAGATCTAAAATGTTATACAAATGAAATTATGTACAGAAACAGACACACAGATATAGAGAACAGACTTGTGGTTAACAAGGGGGAGGGGAATGATAGATTGAGAGTTTGGGACTAGCGGATGCAAACAATCATACATAGAATGGATAAACTACAAGGTCCTACTGTATAGCACAGGGAACTACATTCAATATCCTGTGATAAAACATAATGGAAAAGAATAGGAAAAGAAATATATATATATATTCAGTTATATATATAACTGAATCACTTTGCTGAACAGCAGAAATTAATACAACATTGTAAATCAACTATACTTCAATAAAATAAATTTTAAAAAATCACACTGGACTTGGGTTTTAGCAATCATCTAGTACCAAGCTCCACTGCAACCAACCAATCTTGAGCTCACAGAGTAATTACAAACTAATTACCCATCTTTTCCTGTGAAATTCTGTGGCTTTTTGCCTTTGTCAACCCCAAACTTGAAGGTTGTGAAGGGTCTAGGAAACAGCCTTCACAGATGCAATTCTTCTTCTTATAAAACTATATATGAGTAAAATTTCAATGTTTTAATTGTCTCTGTTTCTTTTTAAGGCCCTCCCCTTATCCCACCTTTTTACAATTTTTATTTTGAGATTTTAGCTTTTTATTGTGACAGAATATACAAAACAGAAATATTGCCATTTTAACCATTTTTTAAGTTAACAATTTAGTGGTATTAAGTACAGTCACATAGTTGTACAACCATCACTGTGCTCCATCTCCAGAACTTTTCACCATCCCAAACTAAAACTCTATTCTTGTTAAATAATAACTCCTCATTACCTCCTCTTCCCTGCCCCTGTTTCTATTTTCTATTTCTATTAATTTCACTATTCTAGGTACCTCATATAAGTGGAACCATATAATATCTGTACTACAGGGATCCTGTAAACCTTCACTCAATTTCCACCAAAGGTAACATTTTTCATTATTTTAGTATAATATCACAACCAGGAAATTAATATTAATACAAACCATTGACTTTATTCCTATTTTACCATCTTACTTGCACCATTCTGTGTGTGTGTGTATGTGAGCATATATATATTTAGGTCCTAAAGACATTTTTCTAAAAGTTTCATAATTTTACAAGTTAAAATTAAGTCTATGGTCCATTTTTAGTTAATATTTATAGAATTTAATAGATTTAACTTGAGGTCCACTTTGTTTACCTGTGGATATCCAACTCCTCCAGACCACTTGTTGAAAAGGTATCCTTGGGACGTTTGGTTTCCATACTAACATTTAAAAGACTTGGAAGTTGTCCCTCCCATGCTTACAACAAGAAAAAACCTGAATAAACTGAAAAACAAAAACTTTTAACATTCTTCAGAGAATTGAGATCATAGGTCAATCAGCTACTGCAAAAATTGGATAGGGAGACAGCTACAGAGAACCACAATTTACCAAGACCAGAAGCCCAGGAGCAGAAACTCACTGCTGGAGCCAGTATCCATAGAAACAATTAAACTGCAATTGATGGATCGCTAGAGGTTTAGTGTGGACTAGGTTCAGAGATAAAAACTCCCTGTGGGGGCTCAATCTTAGGAAAGCTCTCCACACTTTCATGAGTTTTACCTCCAGGAACCCCAGCAAGTTCTCACTGTAAAGATATGAGAAAAATCTCCTACTTCCAACAGGGGAAGGGAACAAAAAACAGAAAGCTAAGAAACTCTGCTGAAAGTCACAGTTCAGGGACTCTGACCCAGTTAAAAAAAAAAAAAAGTGGAGAGTTAATAATAAAATTATAGAAT